>NC_085140.1:383269366-384644293 GCF_024139115.2 Armigeres subalbatus | reverse complement strand
CATTTCCCATGTTTCCCTGAAAATGGCTTTCCCCCGAAAATTTCATTTCGTCAAAAATATTATTTCTCCGAAAAATTTAATCCCCGGAAATGACATTTTCCCGAAAATTATATTTTCCCGAAAATATTATTTCTTTAAAAATGAGGTTTACCTGAAAACTTGAATTCCGAAATATGCCTTCTATAATATTTACGGAGGTGTAACCTTTAGACTACATCAAGAACTGAGCTTTGCTGAAAGTTTCTGCCTTTCTCGTTTATCAGGTATGCGTAAAGGCTATAGGGTCACACGGAAACGGAACTTTTGATAGAACGCTCGGAAACCCATAGTGTTGTATATCAATCGACTCAGCTCGACGAATTGATGTTATGTCTGTATGTGTGTATGCATGCATGCGTGTGTACAAAAACAGTGAGACACGAACAATTACAATATCCTGCAATATCTCATATGCCTAAATTTGAGACGCAGATGAGAGATAAATACTAGGACGACATGATTGCGGTTGATTCGGTAGACCTTCTGATTCAAACTCCAGGAGAATTCGGAGATCCTACAACACCTCATACATATGTCAGGATGTAAGACACAAATAAAGAACAAATACTCGGAGGACATGGTTGGGTTGATACCGCGGCTAGGGACATCGTGGAATTCGTGGTTGATTCGGCAGACTATTTGATTCAAACTCCAGAAGAATTCGGAGATCCTAGACCATCATAGTTTATTATCATACATGTTTCCTGTGTAGTTTACATTCAAGTTCACAGAAGACAACATGCTTTTAAATATTTTCTGTAGTTTCATACACCCTGTAGTATGAGGCGGTATCATCAGGAATCGAATTATCACCGTCTGAATAATAGGGATGGAAAATAATCTCCGTCTGAATAATAGGGATGGATGATTTTCGGTAATCAAACATGCATTTTTCAAAATCCGTTGCTTTACTACCACAGCTCCAGCGAAAAATTAAACATCCCTTGACAGAATATCCTATATTGCTTCAAAACTAGAAGATTTGTGAAAAACATTGACATGATATTTTCCGGAAAATTACATTTCTTCGAAAACAACATTTCTTCGAAAATGACATTTCGCCGAAAACGTATATTGTACGTATTTGAAAGTAACTGCTTCCAGAAAGTAGGTTAACTTAAATCCCGAAATATGTCTTTTATGTAATTACCGTAGTTTTTATGTAATTACCGTAATTACCGTTATAATTTACCGTCATTGGGGGTGACAATGGGTCAAATGGGGGTGAGAATGGGTCACTGTTTCAACTGCTTAGAATGCTTGAAGATTGGATTGAATGTGTCTGAGGGCAAGAAGACTAAAATATAAGAGACATTTTTAAACGATTTTGCTGTACAACTTTCAATCTGCCGGTGAGTGCGATTCTCACCTCCAGACCCATTGTTATCCCCGATGGCAGTAGTTCTAACTAATAGACGCAGTAGTTCTGATTCCTTAACAAAAAAAACTTCACCAAGAACTGAGTTTTGTAGAAAGTTCTTTTTCTAGTTTTCTGAAAATTTTTACCATTCGAAATTTTTGTTGTGGTTCTTCATTTTATAGCTTTCATATTCGCCTACAAAAACAAAAGAATAAAAAACGAATAATGGGAGAGGGAGTTAAACACTTCCCTCTAAAAATAACTGAGATTTGTAAAAATGTGTTGAAAATCCAAATAAACAAAAAAGATGTGTTAATCTGTTTTTTTTTATTTAAATTAAAACAATTCTCAAAAAGTGAGTCGAATTACAGCGTAAGTTTTTATCTAAATGCTACCAGCACTGCCATCGCCTGCATAACTGTCCTATATTGATATGAAATCCATATCAATGTTGGACAGTTACGATTGTGCAGGCAGTACATTTTGACATTATTCGGATGGCCTCTTGCCGGGCCAATAAATGGGAAATCGATTTCTACCATGTCATCCTACCATAGCATGATTGAACATAGAGTTGCGGCTTTCGCCTTCATATTCACTTTTGCCATCAGCCCGGAACAGCTGGTCATCATTTATCACTGTTGCATCATCTTGACTATCAACAAAACAAAATCTAGTCTTGGCAGTTTATGAGATTCTATCATTCGCTTACGAACAAACAAACGCGCTTAATATGGTCATAAAATGCCACCATTCGCTCGTTAAAGGCTTATCAGTATTCTGAATACGGTACAAAAATAGGAAAACTTCATAACCAAGAAACAATCCCCCATTTTGGAGGGAAAACAAAACACACACACACACTAATCCCCACTCAGTCTTCATTTTCCCTCACAATACCCGATTCCTCGAACAGTTTCGGCTTTCGTTTCCCGGCCTCGATGCTATCCACTTCCGGCAGTCATTTCTGCAGGGCAAAAGCCTTCCCGAACGCTTATTTCCTAACTTTTCCTCCGTAATCTATATAACGATCCTTTGAGCTCTTTCGAATTACCCTCCTCTTCTACTCTTCTTCCTATCTTCTGTTCTGGTTAATATTATTTTTTTCGTTATTATCGAATTTTGTTTGGTCTGGCCTCTGCATGTAAAAGTCTTCATTTCAGGGACCGTGACAAGACCGGAAAAGCGGTCAACAACAGAATGCCATCCGCTCCAGCCCACACTGCCGAGGAAGCCCGCCTGTTGGGGTAAGCATGCTTGACGATCTTGATTATATTTTTCAACCTGCATTTGTTTGATTTTTTTTTTTTGAGTTTGAATCCGACCATAACCCGGAATGAGTGCCATTTGATTTGATTTTTCTAATGATTTCTATAATAAATAATGTACAGTTCGAACACAGCTCTCATTTTCCTTCGTCAATATCGCTTAGAACAGGCCTATTGCTTTTGATCATTAGACTCTATAGGGCAGTAGTTTGTCGGCAATTTAGATAGCCGATTTGATGACAATTACAAGCACATACGCAAACAGTGCACATATCAATAGTATCAACCAATGCCGGCCCTCACAGGACAACATATCACAACTATTTAGTGTAGTCGACCGTAATGTAACGTTTCCAGACTCGTGGAGCGATTATCGATATCGATAACTTAAGGCTATATTGGTATTGCATCAGAATGTAAATTCATTGCATACAGGAATGACACGCTTCACTTTTGAAACAAATAATAATTAATATACAGTATGCAGTATGCCTTCATTTGAATTCAGAAAAAAATAATTTTAGTACATCTATCTCACAGAAGTACATTCTTAAAACCGATGCTTCAAGATTTTATATGTTGGGATTCACAATTCAAATAGATACATAAGACTTAACCGTTCAGCACGCGCGTGGTTCCGAATCGCTCATGCAGGCTCACTCGTGCTGTGTACCGTGAGCAATATTTTTTAGTTGTTGTTCAAAGTACAACAGCACGCGTGCTCGAGTGTTAACATAGCTCACAGCAACACAGTCAGAAATAGCTTTAAATTATTTGCGATTACTATCGTTAATAAATTTTGCAAAACACATCTTTGTAAGCGTCATACTAAAAGGTCCTTGAAATATATAAAATGAATTACATGTAACAAAAATTGCAACATGTCCAAGCTGCCCAACAATTTGCTTATTTCAGATCACAGTTTGTCCCTGAGTATAATGCAACGGGTTTTATCTTGTGACTTGCGTTGATCAAGGTAAACAGTAAACAGACAGTGAACGATAATTACAAAACAAGTAGTGACTGTGTAAACGAAATGACACAAATGAAGTAATTAACATGTGTCAGGCATGCATCCAGATATATTCCAATGATGCACAGTGGAAAGTTTTTTTTCTTCATTAATGTGAATTTTGATATTTGAATCAGTTCTTCACTCAGTCAGTGGGAAGTGCCCAAAATTCAATGCCTCAATATGTGTGATAGAACGGTTGTGTATTAAAATTAACGAATTTCGATATTCATCCGATGTGTAGGAATGGGAAGAGGGATAAAAAAAGTTAAAAATGAGAATGATCTGAGTGACAAAACTCGATATTCGATTTTTATGGACAGTGAAACTTCCACGAGCAGAATAAGTCAGCGCCGATGAGCTGCCATTTTTGAATTACACAAAATCAATAGACCATTTCTATGAATGATTTTGATCACAAAAGCTAGAAGCCCTCCTCAAGTACAATTCCCTGCCGTAATTCATTAACCCAATTTATCTGTTGATAATAGCGATTTGCAATCATTAATTGAGTAAGGAATATCCCACGTCTCTTTTCCTTACTCTGTACACTATATTTGCGTATTTTCTTCAAGTTGTTGTATGTTTTCACAATTCACAATGCACTTTCAGCCAATGAATTTGCTTTTTGGATCATGTAAACCAGTAAGATAATAGATGATCTATCAAGAAAGGGATTCTTTGTCTTCACAACACAAAATGTGTTTCAATAGCACTTTTCAATGACTTGACTATGATTGTGACGTACTTCTTGCTCAAATGTAGTCAAACACTCTGACCTACAAAGTTGCCAAGCTAATGGATACATTCCACTCAAACACAGCCAAGGAAACCACGAATAGCCAATCATCGTTGTCCGGTTTCAGACGATCACCAGGCGATGGCGGTGGGGGTGGTACCACCACCAAGCGTTTCCGCCTGCTGTAGATACATATACGGAAAAGCGGTCAACGTGACACGGAATACGCCACACGCGAAGTGATAGCAATCGCTGCCCGTAAGGCATCACTCGTTCATGTGTCGCCAAGCTCACTGTCTGTCACTGGATGATGATTACGCTACACTGGAATAGGCAGATTAGAGCGGCAATGCAATGCCAGGGGGAATTCATTGGCGGACAAAGTGGCTTTCCAGTACGAGGCACACAGTTGTACATTCTTGGAAGGACATTAAGGTGTTTACTGTGCTGGGCCGCGGGGAATTCAGAATTGTTGTTGTCAAAAGGACGGAAGTAGCCAAGAGAATGGTCGCTTCTAATTAATTACAATTCCGCCTTCGCGATTAAACTTCCGCTCTTTACACACATCAATTCTATTTGTTTCGACGTTTTTTTCAGTGAGAAAAACCCGCTCCAATTCCAAACGAAATGTCCAATTTACGGAGGTGTTTCGATAGTCGATAGGTGAGAAGCAGCAATAGCTGCGAGTCTAATGTGAGATATCAAGACTTCATTATGCAACACTCTTCATGCGAAGCCTTGTCCTGCGTTTCGATGAGGCCACACACACCTTTGTTATTCGTCTCAACGAATCGAATGTTATGGTTGGTTCTTGTATTGTTTTCAAAAAAAAATGTTTGTATCATTTTTGTTTAAAAGACAAAGGTTATGCTTCTACCAAAAATGTCGATAATTTCTCATATAGGTATCGTTCGTCGTTGAAGGCGAGGATACAAAACAAATCGAGAAGTAGAATCAATTCTACTGTCTGTTTCGTAAACTTTCCAGACCGAAAAGAAACTCTGCAATAATGCTTGAAAACCACTTTGTATTGGAATGATAAGTGTCTGTAAAAATGAGTTCAACTCAAAAAAGCCGGCCCAAAAGTAAAAAAAATCTTCGAAAGTCGCCACTTTGGCTGGTTGCCATAGTGATTAATGTTCGAAAACAAAGTCTTTTCCATCACAACTCGCAAACAAGACGAAACTCTCCGACAGGAGTTTACGGCACTTAGGGGTATGCAATATGTGGTTGGCATAATATTAATAAACTATTTAAATTTAATGTGATTAGTTTAAACCCCCTAAGACGTTACCAAGTGTGATAATTAATATTATTTCTTGAAAAATGAATACTGCTGAGTGCTAATTTTCATCCCACTAGCAACAGTGAAAATCACAGGCATTTTCTGCCGCAATCTGAAAAAGTGACGCATACGACATTTTCCAAAAATGGTGTTAATGAGTAGAAGTACTTATCGAGCTCTTTAACAGAAAAATGGAAAACATGTGTGTTGTAATTTGGCGGATACGTCAATTTTTCAGATTTGGGCAGTTTTGTTTTTTCAGAGAATAATTCTTCTGATTTTTCAAGGAAATTTCTTTTAAAAGCTATGGTTCCAAGCTATGGTTTCATCAAATGAAATTTCCTAATCTTTTCTAAATGTCAACTGAATTCTTTCGTACTTCCGTGAGAAATAAATTGTAATTTCCGCAAGGAATTATTTTGAATTCTTCGGAATTCCCGAGAGAAAATTCTTCGGAATTTCCGTAGGCAATTCATTGGAACTTAATAGAAAATTGTATTGAAATCCGATAGAATATTTTGCAGAATTTCGTGAAAATTCTTCGCGAGGAATTATTCGGAACCTCTTTTAATTTTCTATATAAATATAAATTCTTTGTAATTTCCATGAGAGATCGGGACTGATCTGCGATTTCGGCGTAACTAATTTCGTAAACGAACATTGTTTTATCGATTCCATTGAATTTGCGCGTTCTCCTTCAAAACTATTTCCTGATTGGATAGAGGAAAGCATATTTTATCGGATACATACCGTAGTTTTCCAAGGAAATGATTGTTTGAGCAGGAATAATCCTTCCAATGTTTGTTTACATTATAAGTAAACAGCGGAATATCCTTGGACAAATTCTTGAAATTTCTTTGCAAACGGATATTCCGAAGAATTTCCCAAGGAAATTTCTAAGAATTTCCCAAGGAAATTCCGAAGAATTTCTTAAGGAAATTCCGAAGAATTTCCCGAGGACATTTCGAAGAATTTCCCGAAGAAATTCCGAAGAATTTCCCAACGAAATTCAGAAGAATTTCCCAACGAAATTCAGAAGAATTTCCCAACGAAATTCAGAAGAATTTCCCAACGAAATTCAGAAGAATTTCCCAACGAAATTCAGAAGAATTTCCCAACGAAATTCCGAAGAATTTCCCAAGGAAATTCCGGAAGAATTTCCCACGGAAATTCCGGAAGAATTTCCCACGGAAATTCCGGAAGAATTTCCCACGGAAATTCCGGAAGAATTTCCCACGGAAATTCCGAAGAATTTCCCACGGAAATTCCGAAGAATTTCCCACGGAAATTCCGAAGAATTTCCCACAGAAATTCCGTAGAATTTCCACGGAAATTCGAAGAATTTCCACGGAAATTCGAAGAATTTCCCATGGAAATTCGAAGAATTTCCACGAAATTCGAAGAATTTCCCACGGAAATTCCGAAGAATTTCCACGGAAATTCGAAGAATTTCCACGGAAATTCGAAGAATTTCCACGGAAATTCGAAGAATTTCCACGGAAATTCGAAGAATTTCCACGGAAATTCGAAGAATTTCCACGGAAATTCGAAGAATTTCCACGGAAATTCGAAGAATTTCCCACGGAAATTCGAAGAATTTCCACGGAAATTCGAAGAATTTCCCACGGAAATTCGAAGAATTTCCCACGGAAATTCGAAGAATTTCCACGGAAATTCGAAGAATTTCCACGGAAATTCGAAGAATTTCCCACGGAAATTCCGAAGAATTTCCACGGAAATTCGAAGAATTTCCACGGAAATTCCGAAGAATTTCCACGGAAATTCGAAGAATTTCCACGGAAATTCCGAAGAATTTCCCACGGAAATTCGAAGAATTTCCACGGAAATTCGAAGAATTTCCACGGAAATTCGAAGAATTTCCACGGAAATTCGAAGAATTTCCCACGGAAATTCGAAGAATTTCCACGGAAATTCGAAGAATTTCCACGGAAATTCGAAGAATTTCCCACGGAAATTCGAAGAATTTCCACGGAAATTCCGAAGAATTTCCCACGGAAATTCGAAGAATTTCCCACGGAAATTCGAAGAATTTCCACGGAAATTCGAAGAATTTCCACGGAAATTCGAAGAATTTCCACGGAAATTCGAAGAATTTCCACGGAAATTCGAAGAATTTCCACGGAATTCCGAAGAATTTCCACGGAAATTCGAAGAATTTCCCACGGAAATTCCGAAGAATTTCCCACGGAAATTCGAAGAATTTCCACGGAAATTCGAAGAATTTCCCACGGAAATTCGAAGAATTTCCCACGGAAATTCGAAGAATTTCCACGGAAATTCCGAAGAATTTCCACGGAAATTCGAAGAATTTCCACGGAAATTCCGAAGAATTTCCCACGGAAATTCGAAGAATTTCCACGGAAATTCGAAGAATTTCCACGGAAATTCGAAGAATTTCCACGGAAATTCCGAAGAATTTCACGGAAATTCGAAGAATTTCCACGGAAATTCGAAGAATTTCCCACGGAAATTCGAAGAATTTCCACGGAAATTCCGAAGAATTTCCACGGAAATTCGAAGAATTTCCACGGAAATTCGAAGAATTTCCACGGAAATTCGAAGAAATTTCCACGGAAATTCGAAGAATTTCCACGGAAATTCCGAAGAATTTCCACGGAAATTCCGAAGAATTTCCACGGAAATTCGAAGAATTTCCACGGAAATTCGAAGAATTTCGCAAGGAAATTCGGAAGAATTTCCCAAGGAAATTCGGAAGAATTTCGCAAGGAAATTCGGAAGAATTTCCCAAGGAAATTCAGAAGAATTTCCCACGGAAATTCGAGAGAATTTCCCACGGAAATTCGAGAGAATTTCCCACGGAAACTCGAGAGAATTTCCCACGGAAATTCGAGAGAATTTCCCACGGAAATTCGAGAGAATTTCCCACGGAAATTCGAGAGAATTTCCCACGAAATTCGAAGAATTTCAAGGAAATTCGAAGAATTTCCCACGGAAATTCGAAGAATTTCCCACGGAAATTCGAAGAATTTCCACGGAAATTCCGAAGAATTTCCACGAAATTCCGAAGAATTTCCCACGGAAATTCGAAGAATTTCCACGGAAATTCGAAGAATTTCCACGGAAATTCGAAGAATTTCCACGGAAATTCCGAAGAATTTCCACGAAATTCCGAAGAATTTCCCAAGGAAATTCCGTAGAATTTCCCACGGAAATTCCGAAGAATTTCCCACGGAAATTCCGAAGAATTTCCCACGGAAATTCCGAAGAATTTCCCACGAAATTCCGAAGAACTTCCCATGGAAATTCCGAAGAATTTCCCTCGGAAATTCCGTAGAATTTCCCAAGGAAATTCCGAAGAATTTCCCATGGAAATTCCGAAGAATTTCCCAAGAAAAATCCGAAGAATTTCCCAAGAAAATTCCGAAGAGTTTCTCAAGAAAATTCCGAAGAATTTCCACGGAAATTCCGAAAAATTTCCACGGAAATTCCGAAAAATTTCCCACGGAAATTCCGAAGAATTTCCCACGGAAATTCCGAAGAATTTCCCACGGAAATTCCGAAGAATTTCCCACGGAAATTCCGAAGAATTTCCCACGGAAATTCCGAAGAATTTCCCACGGAAATTCGAAGAATTTCCACGGAAATTCCGAAGAATTTCCCACGGAAATTCGAAGAATTTCCCACGGAAATTCCGAAGAATTTCCCACGGAAATTCCGAAGAATTTCCCACGGAAATTCCGAAGAATTTCCCACGGAAATTCCGAAGAATTTCCCACGGAAATTCCGAAGAATTTCCCACGGAAATTCCGGAGAATTTCCCACGGAAATTCCGGAGAATTTCCCACGGAAATTCCGGAGAATTTCCCACGGAAATTCCGGAGAATTTCCCGAGGACATTTCGAAGAATTTCCTACGGAAATTCCGGAGAATTTCCCACGGAAATTTGGGAGAATTTCTCACAGAAATTCCTGAAAATTTCCCGCGGAAATTCCGGAGAAGGAAATTCCGGAGAATTGCCTACGGGAATTCCGGAGAATAATATCCAACGGAAATTTCGGAGAATTTCCCAAGGAAATTCCGAAGAATTTCCCAAGATAATTTCGAAGAATTTCTCAAGGAAAATTCCAAAGAATTTTCCAAGGAAATTCCGAAGAATTTCCCAAGGAGTTTCCGAAAAAAATTCTAGGAAATTCCGAAGAATTTCCCAAAAAAAAATCCGTAGATTTTCCCACAAAAATTCCGAAGCATTTCCCACGAAGATTCCGAAGAATTTTGCACGGAAATTCCGAAAAATTTCCCAAGGAAATTCCGAAGATTTTCCCAAGGAAATTCCGAAGATTTTCCCAAGGAAATTCCGAAGAATTTCCCAAGGAAATTCCGAAGAATTTCCCAAGGAAATTCCGAAAAAATTTCCCAAGGAAATTCCGAAGAATTTCCCAAGGAAATTCCGAAGAATTTCTCAAGGAAATTCCGAAGAATTTCCCACGGAAATTCCGAAGAATTTCCCACGGAAATTCCGAAGAATTTCCCAAGGAAATTCCGAAGAATTTCCCAAGGAAATTCGAAGAATTTCCCAAGGAAATTCGAAGAATTTCCCAAGGAAATTCGAAGAATTTCCCAAGGAAATTCGAAGAATTTCCAAGGAAATTCGAAGAATTTCCCAAGGAAATTCGAAGAATTTCCCAAGGAAATTCGAAGAATTTCAAGGAAATTCGAAGAATTTCCCAAGGAAATTCGAAGAATTTCCCAAGGAAATTCGAAGAATTTCCCAAGGAAATTCGAAGAATTTCCCAAGGAAATTCGAAGAATTTCCCAAGGAAATTCGAAGAATTTCCCAAGGAAATTCGAAGAATTTCCCAAAATTCGAAGAATTTCCCAAGGAAATTCGAAGAATTTCCCAAGGAAATTCGAAGAATTTCCCAAGGAAATTCGAAGAATTTCCCAAGGAAATTCGAAGAATTTCCCAAGGAAATTCGAAGAATTTCCAAGGAAATTCGAAGAATTTCCCAAGAAATTCGAAGAATTTCGAGGAAATTCCGAAGAATTTCGAGGAAATTCGAAGAATTTCTGAGGAAATTCAAAGAATTTCGAGGAAATTCGAAGAATTTCGAGGAAATTCGAAGAATTTCCCGAGGAAATTCGAAGAATTTCCCAAGGAAATTCCGAAGAATTTCCCAAGGAAATTCGAAGAATTTCCCAAGGAAATTCGAAGAATTTCCCAAGGAAATTCGAAGAATTTCCCAAGGAAATTCGAAGAATTTCCCAAGGAAATTCGAAGAATTTCCCAAGGAAATTCGAAGAATTTCCCAAGGAAATTCGAAGAATTTCCCAAGGAAATTCGAAGAATTTCCCAAGGAAATTCGAAGAATTTCCCAAGGAAATTCCGAAGAATTTCCCAAGGAAATTCGAAGAATTTCCCAAGAAATTCGAAGAATTTCCCAAGGAAATTCGAAGAATTTCCCAAAATTCGAAGAATTTCCCAAGGAAATTCGAAGAATTTCCCATGGAAATTCGAAGAATTTCCCATGGAAATTCGAAGAATTTCTGAAATTCGAAGAATTTCCCAAGGAAATTCGAAGAATTTCCCAAGGAAATTCGAAGAATTTCCCAAGAAATTCGAAGAATTTCCCAAGGAAATTCTGAAGAATTTCCCATGAAATTTCGAAGAATTTCCCAAGGAAATTCGAAGAATTTCCCAAGGAAATTCGAAGAATTTCCCAAGGAAATTCGAAGAATTTCCAAGGAAATTCGAAGAATTTCCCAAGGAAATTCGAAGAATTTCCCAAGGAAATTCGAAGAATTTCCCAAGGAAATTCGAAGAATTTCCCAAGGAAATTCGAAGAATTTCCCAAGGAAATTCCGAAGAATTTCCCAAGGAAATTCGAAGAATTTCCCAAGGAAATTCGAAGAATTTCCCAAGGAAATTCGAAGAATTTCCCAAGGAAATTCGAAGAATTTCCCAAGGAAATTCGAAGAATTTCCCAAGGAAATTCGAAGAATTTCCCAAGGAAATTCGAAGAATTTCCCAAGGAAATTCGAAGAATTTCCCAAGGAAATTCGAAGAATTTCCCAAGGAAATTCGAAGAATTTCCCAAGGAAATTCGAAGAATTTCCCAAGGAAATTCGAAGAATTTCCCAAGGAAATTCGAAGAATTTCCCAAGGAAATTCGAAGAATTTCCCAAGGAAATTCGAAGAATTTCAAGGAAATTCGAAGAATTTCCCAAGGAAATTCGAAGAATTTCCAAGGAAATTCGAAGAATTTCCCAAGGAAATTCGAAGAATTTCCCATGAAATTCCGAAGAATTTCCCAAGGAAATTCGAAGAATTTCCCAAGGAAATTCGAAGAATTTCCCAAGGAAATTCCGAAGAATTTTCAAGGAAATTCGAAGAATTTCCCAAAATTCGAAGAATTTCCCAAGGAAATTCGAAGAATTTCCAAGGAAATTCGAAGAATTTCAAGGAAATTCCAAAAGAATTTCCCAAGGAAATTCGAAGAATTTCCCAAGGAAATTCGAAGAATTTCCCAAGGAAATTCGAAGAATTTCCCAAGGAAATTCGAAGAATTTCCCAAGGAAATTCGAAGAATTTCCCAAGGAAATTCGAAGAATTTCCCAAGGAAATTCGAAGAATTTCTCAAGGAAATTCCGAAGAATTTCCCAAGGAAATTCCGAAGAATTTCCCAAGGAAATTCCGAAGAATTTCCCAAGGAAATCCGAAGAATTTCCCAAGGAAATTCCGAAGAATTTCCCAAGGAAATTCCGAAGAATTTCTCAAGGAAATTCCGAAGAATTTCCCACGGAAATTCCGAAGAATTTCCCAAGGAAATTCCGAAGAATTTCCTAAGGAAATTACGAAGAATTTCCCAAGGAAATTACGAACAATTTCCCAAGGAAATTCTGAAGAGTTTCCCAAGGAAATTCCGAAGAATTTCTCAAGGAACAATGGGAAAAACAACCATCACAGAAGTGGTACCATGGCCGGGAAATCAATCCCAGGCGAACACAAAGTGCACGTATTTTTCATTGTTACATGGATGAAATTTTATACTTTGGTGAAACACTCAGCTACGATGAGACATGAGTTCAGCAAATGGTAGATTGATACCCTGGTTTTACAATATGGTGCTGTATCCGAAAGCTAGACAAAAGCTTTCCACTTTATTAAATTATGAACTTCTCCACCGAAGACATATTCATTTGCCGGAAAAATTGGATTAGCAACCAGCACAGAGCTGTTGGCAATTAATCTAGCGTTTGTTCAAAATATTGCTTGAATTTATTTCCGGAATATAGCTTTCAATAGAAGATACTTATCCCAAGGAAATTCCGAACAATTTCCCAAGGAAATTCCGAACAATTTCCCAAGGAAATTCTGAAGAGTTTCCCAAGGAAATTCCGAAGAATTTCTCAAGGAAATTCCGAAGAATTTCCCAAGGAAATTCCGAAGAATTTCCCAAGGAAATTCCGAAGAATTTCCCAAGGAAATTCCGAAGAATTTCCCAAGGAAATTCCGAAGAATTTCCCAAGGAAATTCCGAAGAATTTCCCAATGAAATTCCGAAGAATTTCCCAAGGAAATTCCGAAGAATTTCTCAAGGGAATTCCGAAAAAAATTCCAAGGAAATTCCTAACAATTTCCCAAGGAAATCGGTTTATTAGATTTTTAACAGATTATTTGGATTTTCTGTGAAAAAATACTTCTGAGAAATACTTCCATGCGAAATCGAATTTTGAGAATTTCACCTCAATTTCGGTAAATTCTGGTGAAACTCGTTTTGATATAGCTGATAAAATACCCTTAATGGTAATCAAGTTGAAAATCCTAGCGACGGCTTTGCCGATTGCGTAACCAATAACGCCAACCGGTCGGCTGTTCTACCGATACAGACACGAAAGTAATACACGAACAACAGGGTGGAACATATTTCAAATTTCCTCAACATGTTTCCATTTCTCATCATTTTACATGCATCCAGTATCATGGTAACGGTCATGGTAACTGTTGGGTGTATTAAAACAGTTCACCACACTCCCAGGTCGCCACTATATATGAAGAGCTAGATGAAATTCATATTCAGAATATGAATGTGATTCGAAAAGTTGCATAGATTACCTAAAATCAGTTTCACTCTAATATGCGATCCTTGTTTTTGTATCCGTGCGTTCCCAAGCCGGTATTCTTTATCTATGTTGGGCTGGAGGGTGGTATGATTTTCTCGGAAAATGAATGAGCCTTTTCTGAGCACACAATGGGAAGAACAACCATCACGGAAGTGGTACCATGGCCGGGAAATCAATCCCAGGCGATCACAAAGTGCACGTATTTTTCATTGTTACATGGATGAAATTTTGTACTTTGGTGAAACACTCAGCTACGATGAGACATGAGTTCAGCAAATGGTAGATTGATACCCTGGTTTTGCATAATGGTGCTGTATCCGAAAGCTAGACAAAAGCTTTCCACTTTATTAAATTATGAACTTCTCCACCGAAGACATATTCATTTGCCGGGAAAATTGGATTAGCAACCAGCACAGAGCTGTTGGCAATTAATCTAGCGTTTGTTCAAAATATTGCTTGAATTTATTCTCGGAATATAGCTTTCAATAGAAGATACTTACTCCAATGCCTTATTTTTTCAAATCTAATTGACCAAATGATCAACGAAGAGAACGGATCTCTACTACTAAATAGGCACTCTTTTGATTTCACGCTTCCTGTATGAAAATGTCGTTCTACAAATCTTCCTTCAAAAACTACTGCCATTAGCGAAAGAATATTCGTTCCGTTCTGTGACCTTGTTTCCGTAGACCCACATCGTACCACATCCCAGAAAAATAAGACCTTTCTACACGGCTGACTGCCACCACAAAGCTTCTTTAGTGAGGCATGTGAAACAATAGCCGGGCTTTTCACGTTTCATGCTCCAGAAGACCTTCACAGATAATCCACCCGCGCTGAAGTCCTCATGCGGCTGGTGTTTTCCTCTTTATTCCTTATCACTGTGCCACAACGTTGACGACGACGACGACCGGATCCCTTTTGCGGGTCACCAGCAAGTCCCATATCGTTCGAAAGTCAGCCTTGGAAGTGGATGCGCATAATTCACAAGCTACCCATCCGCAGCACATTGATGCACTGCCGTCCGCCGTGGTCCCATCATCTGTCATCATGATAACAATAACAGTAATGACGAACGGCACATCATTCTCGTCCCGCAGGCCAACCATCGCAAATGGGCGCAAATTTATTGTAGAAGGGCGGCAATTATAATTTCATCAGGTTTCAAAAAGCACTCCCGTGTTGTGGCGATAGTCACGATGGTGGGTGATGGTGGTGTCATGAATCGACAGTCATCTCTATGGTTGCGCTCCCTGGACTGGCAATAATGGTGCTTCATTATCGGAGATGGGTGCTTTTAGCGAAATCAAAGACAACGGAGCACTTTCTTGATACGCTCGCGTTGGAGCACGGGAACGGGAAATAGATCTAGTTGAGTTGTAAATTTATGGACTTCATTTGCTTTCATCGGCGCCTTCGCCGCCAACGTCAACATCGTCGTCTTAGGGATCCAACAGTAAACGGATGAGGCAATTGGTTTTAATCTTTTTATGGTACCCAAGACGACCAGAAGAGCGCAATCAGGATGGTGCGGTACGGAAATAAAGTAGAAAGAATTATTATGCTGCTGGATGATTGCTTAACCCATGACATGGGAACAATAGAATGGGTTTTCTGCGTTTTTCCTTTCGTTTCCAAAGGACTGCTGAATTTTTGTTAACATCTACCTCGTCATGCATCCTGTTTGGCAAAATAAACATCCGCTCCAAGACCCACCTTTTGATGAATTGCGGCCAGCATCTTGATTATCATCAGCTTTGATGTGAAATGTTTGATTCCTATAGCCACATAACAAGAGCAGGTTTTTGTCAAATTGAGGATCGGAAAAATCAATTTTGCTCTAAATTCTCATGATGCTGGAAAAAATACATAGAATTAGTTTTTGTTGGCAGTGTAGCAACTTGTAATTATATTAAAAAGAAGTTGCTTATTACGTTCCGTCGTAACGCCAGAGATTTAGATATTACATAGTTGTGAGCATTGAGTAGATATTTTAGTTTAGATTTAGGAATCACTTGTGTAAGGTTTTAAGTGCAAATTATTGATATATAAAACTTTAGGTAACGATTCTGTTCCGTGAAGAATAATGGACGTTGCTGAAATTTTTTGATTTTTTTGTAGATATCTGTGGTTGTATAATATGTGTTTAATATACGAAGAATGTAAGAAGTTGCAGTTTTTTATTGAATTTTCACATTATGAAAAAGTTTAGTTAAGGCCATGACGATGGTCAACGAAGCAGTATTTGGATGGCTGTATAGTATTTCTACTTAATACTTATAACAAGAAAATCGGGCAACACATTTTCATTTTACTGATTATAGGCGATAGCTATCGATGTTGGGTTATAAAGTCCATATGGTTTATTTGAAAATTTGGATAACAAAACATATTAAAGATCGTACAAATGATCTTTTTTACAAGAGTAATGCTCTATGCACAGGCACAGCACACGTGTTTAGTAGTCGCCAAGCTACCGCACGGCAGCATACCAGAGTTTAGGAACCCACTGAATCCTCCTTGGGCTCCAACACCATAATTATCCCCGGGACTGCCTTTCAATATTACTTCTGTTCGGAAAAGGCAGTACTCAGCGTACTCCTTCCAAAACGACAAGCTTTACAGTGAATCTATGACAAAAGGTCGAAAGACAAAAGGTCGAAATGACAAAAGGTCGAAAGACAAAAGGTCGAAAAGACAAAAGGTCGAAAGGACAAAACGTCGAAAGGGACAGAAGGTCGAAAGGACAAAAGTTCGAAAGGCACAGAAGGTGGAACGGGATAAAAGGTCGAAAGGAACAAAAGGTCGAAAAAGACAAAGGTCGAAAGGGACAAAAATTCTTTCAAGAACAAGTTGATTACAAGTTGGGTGTATTCAAAAAGAATTTTTGAAATGCATTTAACTTCAAGCAGAAAAAACGCACTCATCTAATCAATCAAAGTTGAAGAATGAGCAATTTTCAAAGAAGGAGTAAATTCTATAAGACAATATTATGAATACCCAGATAGTTCTGAAAGAGATAAAAAAGATTGTTAATAAGAGCCTTTTGTCCCTAACCCCTTTACAGTGCCTCTGTGTCCTGTGTCCTCGCTGTCCTAATTACCTTCTGAGCCGTTTGGCTCCATAGTTCGTACACTTTCGAGCATTGAGATTCCCTTGCCTGTAAGCACACCAAAGCCTTGAGCCCTTTAGATCAACCCCTCATGCCCTTTCAGACCACAGACTGTTCGTCAATCTTATGACATCACTCCACTATTTTGCGTTCTAGCACACTCTTCTGACTATATTATGTCCATTCCGCATGGCTCCACCTGCCCTCAGACGAGTTGTCTCACCCTCTCTGTGCTTTGACTACCGTAGTCGATATGACTTTTGAAGTTCAGTTTATCGTCGAGCATCACCAGATCTTTTGGAGATGATGTCGCAGCCACCGACTCTAATTGACACTTTCTGCATCGACATCCGGTTGTTGACGAATATCATCTTCGTTTTATGATGCGCCAACTGCAGCTTTTTGCTGCGCAACCATTTCTCAACGAGACTGATCAATTGCCTGCAGACATTTCATCCTTCTAGGTGGACTTTTCGTTTACGTCATCGGCGAAACCCACTAGCTTGACTCCTGGCGGGAGCTTCAACCAAGCGGGAGCACGCACGTTCCACAGCAGTGGACCCAGGGTCGATCCCTTTGGAGCACCGGTGATGGGAGCGCTAGCCAAGCCTTCCTCTTTCTCCCAGATCAGGACTAGATTCTGAAAATAGCTTCCCAGAATCTTGCACAGACCTACCCGGAACTCCCAGCCAAAGCAACGAGTACGCTATCTTCGTCCATCAAATACTGTTAAACGCATTCCACACGCTTGCATTCGAAGTGTGCGTGTCAACCAACGATTTATTGGCGCCCAAAATAAACCGATAATCCTCCCGCCTCCTCCACATACTGCGACAGGTTTCTGTAACAGGACCAAACGTTGTCTCAGTCACCCGATTTGTCGCCATGGATGCCTTTAACGCCATCTTCGAGATCCCGTCCGCACCAAATGCTTTACGCTGGTCGTGAAACTTTGCCATCGTCATTAGCTCCCCACATCTTCGTCGTCTGCTCTTACCCTCGCCGCTGACTAAGGCTTGACTAAGGCATCAAGCAGTATTTGCCCTCTCCGGTTAGTACAGCGGCTTCCCCACGTTATCGCTCACGCATTGAAGTCTCCTGCAATGACTACTGGCTTGCAACCCACTAATTTGGTGTCTTCCGATCGATCAAAGTCATGTCAGCCTCTCGGCCACTTTGATGGGGCAGGTGCATAGCAGCTGCAGTAGTACACTCAATCTTCGCTATATCTGCACCCTCTGTTCACCTTTTCATGGATCGGGAATCTCTCTGTGGTACAAATCGCCACTGATCTGGATTCGTCCACTACCCACTACTCGTTATCTGGTAGGGTTGTAGGACAAAAGGTCGAAGGTCAAAAGGTCGAAGGACAAAAAGTCGAAGGACAAAAAGTCGAAGGTCGAAATGTCGAAAGAACGACAGGTCGAAGGGTCAAAAGGTCGAAACGACGAAAGGTCTTCCTTTTCTATTCCTTCTTCCTTATTTCTTCTTCCTTTTTCCTTCTCCCTTCATATGGTTCCTTCCTTCTTTCTTCCTTCTTCCTTTCATATTTATTCTTCTTTATTTTCAACTTCTATCTTTTTTCCTTTTTTCTTCCTCACTTCTTTCTTCCTTATTTATTTTCTCTTTCTTCTTTCTCTCCTCCCCCTTTTTTCTTTCTTTCGGTTTCATGTTTTTCTTCCTTCCTTCTTTTTACTTTCTTCCTCTTTTCCTTCTTTACTCTTTCTCTCCCTTTTTTCCTTTTTCTTCCTTTCTACTTCCTTTCTTCCGTATTTCTTCTTTCTTTTTTCCTTCTTTCTTTTCTATTCCTTCCTTCCTTCTTTTTTACTTCTTTCATTCTTCGCTCTTCTTTCTTCCTTTTTTCTTCTTTCTTTTTTCCGTCTTGTTTCCTTCCTTTCACCTTCTTTCATCCTCCTTTTTTTTCTTTTTCATTCTACTTTCTTTCTTCTTTTTTTCTCTTTTCTTCCTTCTTTCTTCATTCTTTTTCCCTCCTTTCTTTCTTCTTCCTTCTTGTTTCCTGTTTTTCTTCCTACTTTCTTTTTCTTTCTTCCTTCTTTTCTTCTTTCATCCTTCTTTCTTCCTTATTTCTTTCTTCTTTCTTCCTTATTTATCTCTTCTTTATTCCTTATTTCTTCCATCTTTCTTCTTTATTTCTTCTTTCTTCATTCTTTCTTCCTTATTTCTCTCTTCTTCCTTCCTCATTTCTTCCATCTTTCTTCTCTTTTCCTGTAACTTCTTCCTCCTTCTTTCTTTTGTTTTGCTTGATTATGTCTTCTCTCCTCCTTCTTCCTTTCTTCTTTCTTCCTTCTTCTATTTTACCTTTTTCTTCTTTCTTTCTTTCTTCTTCCTTCTTTTTTTCTTCTTTGTTCTGTTTTCCTCTTCTGTTCTTTTTCTTTCTCCCTTACTCTATCCTACTATATATTTTTCCTCCTTTCTTCTTTTTTCCTTTTCACTTATTATTTACCTCTCACTTCTTACTTCTCCTCACTTCTCACATCTCATTTTTCACTTGCCACTTGATACTTCTTATTTCTTTCTTTCCATTTCGCATTTCTCACCTTTCACTTCTCACTTCTCATTTATCTATGCTCACTACTTCCATCTTGCAACTCACTCCCAACTCCCATCTCATTTCTTGTCTTTTTGTTCTTTCGACCTTTTGACTTTCGACGTTATGACACATATTCGACCTTTTGTCCATTCGATCTTTTGTCCTCTCGACCTTTTGACCCTTCGACCTTTTGTCCTTTCGACCTTTTGCCCTTCGACCTTTTGACCTTCAACCTTTTGACACAGATTCATCTGGTAGGATGCGATACGGGTGCAACAGGATACTGATGAACGTTTTCGCTACCGAATGCCCACGAAAAAACTGCTACCGACTGCCCACAGCAACTGCTGGGCGGCCGCACAATAGTTAAAGTTGAGCTGCGTTACATGTACGGCTTTCTCGTATAAACGTTTAAAAAGCTAGGACTTCCTGGGATAGCGCTCTATATAAGGTTCCGCCCTTCTATGACCCCTTCTTTAGGACTAGGATCATCTCGCTTCTCAACACGGCCTTGTACACGTGGGCGTACCGCTCTTTCTCTATTTTGATAAGCAACGCTTTCTACTTTTCCCTAGCTCTCGCTGGGCGCGTGGCTGCTGTTTTTTTCTTTCTTCGATTCTACTGTTTTCCATGGATTACCCGACAGCTGGTTCTCTTGATCAAATTGGTTTCCTGCCTCCGATGGCCAACTGGTATATTTCGCCCTTACTTTTTTCTTACACCCTTCCCCAAAATCTGGCGCATCTTGTGCCATAGTTGTACTATGGTACTATGGAAGTAGAAGGGAGCAGTCCGTGTGGTCTTCTTCGCCTTGACACTGTCATCCAACCGAAAGCTTTTCATTTTCCTGCTTTGTAGCGAGAATCAAATTACGAAGCTTAAGCAGATTCGGCTTCAGGTCTCTCGCTTTATTGTCCCGTCCATTGATGAAGTTGATAATGTCATCGAGTTGCACCATTACGACGATCAAGCTAGGCAGGGCGCCACTCAATCCTAACTCCACCGTATTGTGCTGCTGCACTCGGGATATTTGCAGACCGTTAGCGCTCCCCTCGACGACTGCTTCGTTACTCGTCTCCATCAGATCCGTCTCTCTCGCACTCGATGCGTTTGGTGAAGATATCTCCAAACCTCTTTTTGTGAAGGGATTCACTTCCGTTGCTTAGTTGGTTGGTTTAGACTTATTTATCAATGATGGGACCCTCTTAGAGCTGCTTTGGAACCAGGGATTAAACTTATCATTTCATTATCATTTAGTATTCAGCAAATAACTCATTCCAGAGATGGAACTCCGAAAAGTGTTGTATGGCGGACTTCTAGCTCTTTTTCC
The DNA here is from genome assembly GCF_024139115.2 of Armigeres subalbatus. Classification (NCBI taxonomy): domain Eukaryota; kingdom Metazoa; phylum Arthropoda; class Insecta; order Diptera; family Culicidae; genus Armigeres; species Armigeres subalbatus. Next base: position 384,623,495 of record NC_085140.1, on the reverse strand, counting down.
CCTCTACAACTTTGTCTAAGGGTGCATTGCTCTATGTCTAATATTTACAGCGTGAAACTAGCGTCACGTCACTTAATATACTAAATGATAATAAGTGTTATTATCATGTAGTATGTTAAATGATACTAGCGTTACACACTGTAAATATTAGACATAGAGCAATGTACTCTTAGACAAAATTGTAGAGGGGAAATAGCGCCAGAAGTCCGCCATACAACACTTTTCGGAATTCCGCCTCTGAAATGAGTTATTGGCTGAATACTAAATGATAATGAAATGATAAGTTCAATCCCTGTTTGGAACCCAGCTGGAATAGTCGCCTTCTTGATCCCAGGATTTATCTTAAGATTCTTAACTGATACAGTAGTGCTATACTGGGGCTGACACCTCGGTGTTTAGAGCCACGGTTTTACGAGACGGAAGGCAACTATGGCATCAAATAACACACCATTTCAAGCCGTTGTCACCCGGCTTTATTATTTTGGGATACCATATTTATGAAAGTAAAAAAAATTGAGGAACGATGCTTTATTATCATATTATAATAAACATAATTTTCATTTTGTGAGCCAGATATTAAATAATGTCAATTCAATATTGAGAAAGTGTAAAACTATCTTAGCTGTTTCAGAATCAGCTATAGAGCGAAAAAACACGTTTCCTAAGGTTTAACGGCTTGTATTTAGCTTGAAACTGGTAGCAAGCTAAGCATGCGCTTCCACTTATAGATAATATTGATAATAACCTTGCAGATTGATGAGTACTTGAATAAGTAGCGTATAATACCTTTGACAATCAATTGATAATTACTAGTAGGTTCCCTTGCCAAGTAACTAGTGGTTCGCATTTTTTTTTAAATAATAAAGTTCAAAAAAATCTCTGCGAGTCTTTTTTATTTAAGGCACGTACTATGAAACAAAATACTGTCCAAATTGGTTTCAATCTTTGTCAGTGCTTTGAAAAGCAATCGCATTCCATAAATTTCCGTTGTAAAACATATTTTCCAAAGAACCTTTGCCCCCTGGTAGGTAATGCACATTGCATGTTGGTGCAGCTCCCACTGTGACGCACAGTGTTGCAGCAGAGCTTATGAATCAGTTATGAGTGAATTTTGTCTGCGGCATTGGAAAAACATGGTCCTCCTGCAGGGCTCTTGTTTCTCCCCGTACGTACTGCGAATAAGTGCTCTGCTTGTAGCGGAATAGATGAATTTCCAATGTTTTCCAATCAAGCTGGCCCCGTTCGCCAATGCGATTTCCTCGCCCGGTATCGCTAAATAATACGATCGTTGTAGCTGGGAATGTAACCAACTGTGGAAAATTAATATCGATTGGTGAGCTAATACCGACTTCATCCCTCAAGCGTTTGTCGTCGCTAAGTTGAAATTGATTTCAAAAGTGGAAAAACATCGAATGGATTGTGGGTGATTTGAAAGGCGTACCGCTTTTAAACCATCATTAGGATGAGTCAGGACAGTGGACCGTTCATTCACCTTCATTTAAATCAAATTATTGAGCGAGACAGACGAGGTAATGGGAAAATTATTTCAATATAGTTATTTGTTTATATTTATTTTGTTGGAAATTAGTAAAACAACTAATTTTGAGTTTCTCAGATTCGCTCAAACGGCTAAGCAATTGCTAAGCTGGAGGGTTGCTTTCAAGTCCGGCGGAGAGATTCGTTCGAATCAGAATTCTTCCTGATTGCTCTGGGCTGATGATGTAAGTTATGTTTGTCACATAGTAAACAAATGCACGCTTTTAGAGGCACCAGAAGCTTTCTCTTAATAACTGTGGAAGTGCATCTGGAACACTGCATTAAGGTAATAGCGTATATAAGGCAGTTGCCATAAACAATAAGAAACAGAGATGAGCCAGCCTAGAACTGCAAGTTTCTCATATAATGATATAATAAAAAACCATCAAACAATAACCTTACAACAATAAAAAAAATCACAGAGGGCTATACTTTGGTCGAAAAACAAATAGTAGGACATTCATAGGCATTCATAATAAATCTTTTCAATAAAGCAACAATAATTTTCTTTATTCTTATACAAATTTGATCTCCTTAAGTAGGATAGTCGTTTGATTCTTTAACTTTATAGATTAGCTAATCACTTATTTAAGTTTTTCAAAGTAATTTCGAACCTCAACAAATAGGAAAGCAAATGATGTAACAAATTGTAATAATTTCATAACTATGTTATAGAAACAAAGTTTTCGTCTCTCTAGATTTAAAAGTCATCGTTTTTTTAGGTTTAGTAATAAAACACTGCGCAGAAAGAGTAAACGAATTAAGACTCATTGTCAAGTGAGCCGGCAGAACAAAAAATGGTCCAACAGAAGACAAATACCAACGTCTGTCTACAAACTGTCAACATGGAAACTAATCTAACCGTCTGTTTGTTCTTTTTCCGCAGAGCCATGCCCGTGGACCCAATGGACGACATCGAGCTTCGCTCCGTTCAGCTGCAGTACCCGAATCAGCGCGGTTCGATCGTAGGCCAGTGCGACCTGCGGCGAGTGCCGACGGACAAAGGCGACATTCTGGTCGCAGTTCAGGGTGATACAACGAAACCAGGCATCGTTACCTACCACGATCTGGGACTGAACTGTAAGTTGATTCGGATTGGGGAAGGAGGGGCAATATGCCCTAGCTAAGCAAATACTGCATTGATCTCTTCGTTGTAACGATTATCATGGGCAACTCGGAAATTTACTATGTACGATCATATGAATGGTTTTATGAGCCTATCGATTTTATCCCATGGGCGTTTTGGCGTTCTGCGTTCTCCCACATTAGTCGTTCTTGTTTCTCATCTGGGTATATGGGCAGTTCGTGGAGGAGCGTACTACATCACAGGTTAGAATCGCTAGGGAGTTTGCCTCGCAAAATCTGTCATGATTCAAATCTTTTGGAACGATTAGCAGATCTTTTTCAATTTAAAGCAAAAATTTGTGAACATACGCGTATTTCCCGTCACAGTATGACATTAATTAACCATATTTATTCCTATTTTGATTGTATCAGTATAATAAAGAACTGTGAATTAACCGATCATGAAACACTAGTGATTGACGTTGATGACAATAGTAGTAATTATAGTGATAAACAAAATTATATAAATTAAAATAAAATTAAAGTGCTGGACGAAATTTTTGAAACAAGATGTTTCGGGCCTTTTCAAAAGAAGCGTGGATTTCCATTCAAATTCCGGTTCTTTTTTTCAGAAATCAGATATTCTTACTGATGTTTTAAGAACCTGTACCAATCAACTAGTTAAACCCAAGTATGTATCTTAAAATAAGTCGAACAGCTGGTACAATTTAAAACTGTTGCGTCTAAAGCGTAAAAGAGATAAATTGTACAGAAAGTTTTGTAAAAAAAAGTTCCAATAGCCATTCGTCCCATTAACATGTTGCACACATTAGGTAAAATATTGGAACTAGTTGTTAAAGACCAGCTCTTAACTTATTTGAATACCAATAACTTGCTGATACCGGAACAATCAGGATATCGAGAAGGTCATTGTGAAACCGCATTGAACTTGGTATTGGCCAAATGGAAAGAACAAGTAAAGCGTAAAGACACGATTGTTGTTGTGTTTTTGGATCTGAAACGCGCTTTTGAAACAATTTCTCGGCCCTTATTGTAGAAAAAAAATCAAGGTTGATGGATTTGATACAAAAAATTTCCATAGACAAGTTCATCTGTCGTTTCATGGTTTGTTCAGCTATGCAATGTACACGATAACTAGGAATCTGATTGTTCTCTGCAGAAACATGACTTTTTGGCAAGAAAGATTGTGTGAAATGAATTAGACCGTACAATATTGGTTTCGATTTATCATATTCAAGTCCATTTTTTGTCATTGCAAAAAACTAGTGTGTGCAACTTGTTGCAAAACTCGATTTTTCCAGCGTAGTACAACTTGTTCTAAAAAAATCATCTATTAGCAACTAGCTGCACAAACTACTTCAAATGTCTAAAAATATCCTAATAAAAAAAGAAAAAAATATCCTCTGCATTCATTTTCTGGTGTGTAGAGCACCAGCCTCCCCTAAAATTACCCGAATGTTAGATAAGATAATTTTTCCGGACCCATCGCATCGAAGTGCGATCCCAGAATCGGCGTCGGTGGTGGTCGTCGGCGTGCTGCTGAAAACATATTTTTCCGCTGTTGGCGTGGGTAGCTCGCCGAACTGCACTTCAAGAATACCGTCTGATGGTATTCTCGTAAATCATGTGGTCGGCCCAGCAGCACCCAAGTGAAACTTTCTCGCAAGTTACCGAATATCAGTCCTTATCAGGACCAAAAATTTCACATTAGATAAGGAGAGAGTGTGGGTAAATCGGATAGGCAAAATCTTTGGATAATCACAATCCGAGTGGACGTAATTTTGGCAGCGGCACTTTTTCTATGACTTTTCTTCACATGCTGTTATTATTGTAGCGTTTGTTGATGTTAGTGACTGGGAAAAATATTGGAAAATAATAGGTCCGATTCAAGAACACAGAAATGGCGTCTGTACCAATTCAGCAGTAAATCATCGAGTGACTGACGTCTGCTTCAGCAAAACTCAGAAAACATTTCTCACAGCAAATCTCACGCATTATTGAAAATAATTGAGTTTAACAAACACCATAGCAGTTGGAAAATGTTCTGATTTTCAATCAATTTATTGAATACCAAAAGTTCAAAAATTAATCTTACCTTGCTTATCAAAATTTTACTTTTTGAAATTTACCAGTGCTTGCAATTTAGACTCAATAAACTAGGTCCATTAAAAATGTCCTCTTAAATTTCAATAATGCGCCTTTTCAAACATCTACAACCAAATGTCGGAATCTAGCGAGAAAATTTCATTTTAAATCGCTAAATGGCTACGGACACTAATTCAATTTTGACCAAATGAATGAATTTCTGCCGCAACCATAGCCGGCGGCCATCACCCGTACCGACGCTATGATAGCTAATGAACTTTCTGTCACTTTGAAGAATATTCGTCTCAAATCAACTCTCTTCGATTTCTCGAATCCAATTGATCGAGCCCATTAGCCTGCCCATTTGTTAAACTTTTTTTTTTTCACTTAAATTCAATTTATTTTCATTTTCTTTTTGTGTTCATACAATAGTGTCAGTTTAAATGTTTGGCCACCTGGCCCTTCATCTTCATTTGAAGTTTGAGGTGGTGAATTTTAGCGCAGCTCTCCCAGACCGGCATGCCATATTCGATCACAGGGAGGATGATTTGCTTGTAGACAGCAAGCTTATTTTTCAGGGACAATGACGACCGGTGGTTGATCAAAGGGTACAGTAGTTTCAACAAGACGTTACATTTTGTCACCGTTTTGTCAACCTGTTGCCTGAAATAAGCTTGCTGTCGAGGGTCAAGCCAAGGTAGTCGGCCTCATTGGCCCATTCCACAGTCGTGCCATTGAGGATGATTTTACAGTCCCCAGGCGGAACAAGTTTAGCGGATTTGGAGTGGGGGAAAATGATGACCTGGGTCTTCGCCGCGTTGATACAGATCTTCCAGCTGGTGAGGTACTCTGTCAAGGCATCCAGGCCTCGTTGGAGTTTTGCCACTAGCACTCTGATCACTCTACCGTTGTAGACGATGGATGTGTCATCTGCGAACAGAGACAGAATTCCGCCTTCTGGAGGTTCTGGCATGTCGGAGGTGAACAGATTGAAAAGCAGGGGCCCGAGGATACTGCCCGGGGGGGACGCCCGCGACGATGTTGTGCGCATTGGAACTCGCTCCGCTGATTGAGACCCGGAATGTCCTTGCCGACAGGTAATTGTTGATGATTTTCACCAGGTAGCTGGGAAGATTGTAGCGTTGTAGTTTGTACACCAGGCCATCATTCCATACATTGTCAAATGCCTTCTCGACATCGAGTAAGGCCATGGCGGATGTTTTCGAGACAAACTTGTTCCGTCTGAGGACGTTGGTAACTCGGGTCAGTTGGTGTACAGTTGACCGACCGCGTCGGAAACCAAACTGTTCCTCGAGCAAGATGTTGAGATTTTCGGCAGACTCAAGTAACCGGTGATGAATAGCTTTTTCGAATAGCTTGGATAATCCTGAGAGAAGGCTGATGGGACGATAGCTTTTGGGTGAGGAAGGATCCTTCCCAGGCTTCCGGATGGGGATGACTTCCGCTGACTTCCAGGACGATGGGAAGTAGCTGAGCCGGAGACACTGATTAAAGATCAGCCAGAGGTGCTCAAAGAACGGAGCACTCATGTGTTTGAGCTCGAGATTCAGGATGCTGTCGAAGCCTGGGGCCTTCATGTTCTTCGACGATTTGATATATACCGTCAATTCGCCAGCTGAGATCTCCAACTACTCCGAGAAGTCGTTGGGAATCAAATGGATGTTGTTAGCATGCTCGTTGACGGCTGCTTCGTGTGGACTGACGATGTTCTGCCCAAGATTGTGTGAGCTGACGAAGTGACGACCTATTTCAGCGACCTTCTCTGCAGGAGTTATCAAGCGATCCTTAGAGCCATTATTGTCTAGTGGGATCAAAGGTGGAATGGGCCGAGGCTTGGATTTTAGAATTTTGGTCATTTTCCAGAACGGCTTAGCATAATCTGGGAGAGTGCGGATCTTATTCGAGAAGTCGTTATTTTTGAGGTCCACCATTCTGGCCTTGATAATTTTTGTGATTCGATTGCAGCGTGCCTTAAGCTCAGGCAGTCCAGTACGCTGAAACTGCCTGCGAGTGACATTCTGCAATCGAATCAAATCTTTGGTGAGTGTATCGATGTTTAAGGAGTTGCTTACCTGCCGAGCCGTCGGTACGTGTTGCTCTCGGGCCGCCGTGATCGCCTCCTCGATAGCGCACAGCTGGCGGTCGATACTTTCCGGCGTCTCTGGACGCACCTCGTAGTCGACGGTGTTATCGACGCACTGCTGGAACCGCTGCCAGTTCACTCGGTGGTAGTTCCGCCGTAACTGCTGGTGCCGATTGGCCGAGGAGCCCAGTTCCGCCACCACCGGATAGTGATCCGAACTGAGCTCCTGGTATACAACCGGCTGCGAGACGTGGTCACTCAGGTTTGTTATGTAGAGGTCGAGCGTTGCGTGGGCACCGGACCGACTCAGCCGAGTGGGGGAATCCGGGCTCAGGATCGTGTAGTGTAGTTTCGATTGCCGCGACTGTTGCCCCAGGCTTAATGTTTGGCATTCAAGTCGCCGGCAATGATATACTGGCCTTGCCTCCGCGTCAGCTTGACGATGTCCCTCCGAAGGGCAGCCGATGATCCATCGCCGGCTTTGGCCTGCGTTGGACAGTACGCTGCGATGAGCGCGATTGTGCCGACCGAAGTGGTGATTTCGACACCGATGGCCTCGATGACACTGAGCTGGAAGCTTGGAAGCAGACGACAGTTGATGTTGTAGCGAAGAGCGATGGCCACACCACTTCCCCTGGTCGGCCGGTCGAGTCGCACGAAGCGGAAGTCCGGGATGTTGATGTTCACCTCCGGTTTTGGTTGCGTTTCGGTGATGAACGCCACGTCTATTTCCTTCTCCTCAAGGAAATCCTTCAGCTCAATTATTTTGCTCTTGAGCGAGCAAGCGTTCCAGTTGACCAGGCCCACTCTAGCAGCCATTTTCGATGATGAACATGCCAAGAGTGAAGACCTTGTCGAAGCGGGTTTTGCAGCCGCGCAGTCGAGTGGCGAGCTGCGCGAAGATCGGCATCAGTTGTTCCGGAGTGTACAGCGGAGCAGATTCTTCCGGTGGGACGGCTTCGTTCTCCGACTGCCGACGGAACCCAGGAGGAGGGAGCGGGGGCCATTCGCTGGTGGATGGTGCCGACGATGTTGGAGCTTGGACCGATGCCGCTGCCGCTGCCAGTCGCTTGTGCGGCTGTAGCAGTGGGAGTAACGGAATCACACGACGGGGAGCCGGGATGCTGGAAAGTTCACCTCGTTGATTACGGGAACACGGTTCTTCTTCGGAATAGTCCTGGTGGAAGCCTTCTTCCGGATTTTCAGGAACTCGGCTCGCTTTGGGCAGCCCTTTGTGGTGGCGCGATGTTTGTCGCCACAGTTGGCGCACTTGGGATCGGCCACCTCCATTTTGTCGCACTCGTCCGTCGGATGAGGTTCGCCACACTTGTTGCAGCGCGGCTTCATGCGGCAGTTCCTGGTGCCGAGCCCGAAATTGAAGCAGTTGGTGTATTGCGTGACATCGCGGTGCTCTGGCCGATATCGCTCCCAGTCAACGACGGTGTAATTTATAACGCCAACCAGCTTCAGGTCCTTCCAGGTAGTGGAGCCGTGCTCCAGATGGATCAGGTAAAGCTGGTCGCGATATCTCCTCGCCTTGTCGTGACGAGCGATCTTGTGGACGGCTACTGGCTTCAGTCCGCAACTTTCAAGCTCTGCTTGGAGCTCTTCCTCCTTCATGTCGTGAAGTCCTCGCAGCAAAGCCTTGAGCGGCTTCGTGCCGGGGTGGTCATGGGTGTAGTACTCATACTTGTGGACCTCGAGGAACTCCACGACGGATTGATGATGGTCCCTGTTGGTCGGCATCACTTTCACGCCCTCGCTGCAGAGCCGAAAAGTACATTTCAGCTCCTTAGCGATCAGCTGGCGAATTTTTGGGCGTAAATCCGGCGGATCGCCCTTCACAAACACGGGCGGGCACTTCTCCTTCCGCTCCGGTTGCACCTGCGGCAGCTGCAATTGCTGCTTCTTCCTCTTTTTCGGCGGATTGCCGGCGTCATCAAGCGGCAACGGCGAGAATACGTTGCTCTGCAATAGCTGCTTGGAGGGGTTACCCGCGCCTCCAAGACCAGTGCGCTTAGGCACTTTTCCAGCGACCGAATCGTCCACCGAGTCTCCCATGACGGGTCCGGGAGAAAATAACGCCAACGCGACAAGCGAAAACGTAAACAGCGAAAGAACGAGAAAAAACACTTCGAAAAAAATGCGCGAGCAAAAAACACGTCCGTACGTATTGCTGTCTCGAACTGGAATTGTTAATCAAAAATTTGTTAATCATTATGGGTTGGATGCAAATATATGTATATTATCACGGTTAACGAAGGGGTGGGGCTAATGAACTTACTTTTTCGGAAACAAGAAAGCTGCTTCCCCGCACGCGCGATCAATTTTTTCGACATTCCGTGGGAAGCGGTGTCATCGTCTTTGGAGAGTGGTTCCAGCATCGGCATTAAAGGTAGTCGAGAGCATGGTTGCTTATTTATTTCGATCGTTATGTGAGGATCTGTCGTTTTGACCACGGTGCTACTGATCAAAGAGCTATAGCTGCAATCGTTAAGGTTGCATACACCTCGACGAACACCACCGATGCGATGCTTGAGACTTATACCAGCGCCTTCGCGCTGCTATGTACGCTCCACTGCGTCCTCTCTGCGAACTGAGGATTAGGTTGAAACCCGAAAAGTTCCTTGATTTTGAAGTCTTTGCTTGCGAAAGGTGTATTTTCTATTTTTCTACCAACTATCGATAACAAATAGTTGAAAAAAAAATTGAAATTCCACCGAGAAACGGATTAGATACGTTCAAAGCCTATCATATTTTCGTGACGATCCCCGTTTTTTTGGCAGCCCTTATACTTTGTACCGTTAAATGCGATCCATAAAAAAAATGTAAAACGATCCATCAATAACACCTGAATGTTCCATTAAACGCTATCATATATCCATAAAATAAATCAGGAGTATCCATGAAGAGTAATTTTAATATACATAAATAAGCTAAAATTTTGCAATTAATTGGAAAATATGCACTGTTAATAGTAGTTTGTGCAACTAGTTGCAAAAAGATGATTTTTTCAGCACGAGTTGTACGTTTATCCAACGAGGCTTGCCGAGTTGGATAAATACTACAAGTGCTGAAAAAATCGAGTTTTGCAACGAGTTGCACACGCTATTTTTTGCAATGACGAAAAATGGGCCTAAATATGATAAATCTGTACCAAAATGGTACAATTTTATTCACTTAACATGACCAATCTTGTCAAACAATCATGTTGCTGCAGAAAACAAACAGATTCCATGTAATCGTGCCTCATTGTGTGCTCGACAGACCATAAGGCGGTAGATAAACCAGACTTTGGAGAATTTGATGTCATGTTCATTTTTAATTGCTAAACTTAAGCTTAGTTATGGATCTTGAAAGTATTCTTCAAGGGTGTCCCCGAACTATTTTAAGGATTTCAGATAGCGTTTAACATAACAATAAGGTGTTATGTATGAATCGTTTCTCATTTTTTTATGGATCATTCTGCATTGTTTATATCCGAAAGAATGTTTTGCCCCGTGTTTTTGCAATCGCAATGTGTACCCCAATATAACGAACACAGACGTAGTCCTACGTCAAAAACACATTGTTCTCCAGAAGGTCATTGAGTAGAAGATCACTAAACAATCTTTGTTTTAAGGATTCCGTAGAGCGCAATCGTTTTTCTCCAAAAATAATTCCCAAGAAAAGCTTATTCTGACGGATACATACCGTGGTTTTTCAGGAAATGCTTATTTAGCAGGAATTTGTCGTCCAATGTTTGTTTACAAAATCTTGCACGCGCAAATTGCAAATCTGTCCCGAAGATTGGTTGCTATCTCAGATACTTAACTCCTAAAAATAGTTCTGAAAAACCACATTGCTCTACACCGAAGTTTAAAAGTTAACAACTTCCGAAGATGGGCGGGCACTCAGGACCCAGGTAACCAAAACGCATTTACCTTATTGGTTACCTGGGTCCTGCACTACAGGAGCATTATAATTGCATTGCATATGCTCCATGCTGTATACAAGCATTTCGAAAACCTGGCTGTTCTAAATAAGCTTACTCAAAGCAATCATGAGAGGCATAGTCTTTTTTTTCCATTTCAACCACTGACACGAGTACTTGTTGTTGCTCTATCATTTACTACATAGTTTGTATATTTTTTATTATTCCATTGCACCATGTTATATGGGTGCTTTGAAGCAGCACTACTGAAGCTATTTCATGGCACCTGGGTATGACGTTTACGATGATTGCATTCTAAGGGTTCTTTCTAAAATTACGTAACGGTGATTTTGGACCTCCACCCTCCCCTTCGCAACACTTTTTGTATGGAAGGTTTATCGTAATGCTCGGCTTGACCCCCATCCCTCCCCCTTCAGCGTTACGTAATTTGTGAAAGGCCCCTAAGATAAGTTAGATTAAGTTTCAATGTTCATGAAGGGGTTTCATGTTTACGTTAGGCGATGACAACTACAACGTCAGAGAGTAACGAAAATGTGTTCCATTTGAATTCGAAAATATAATAACGATATAAAAACAAAACAAAGTACAAAAATTAGAAAAAAACATTGTCATTCCTGTTTTCAAAATTAAGCAATTATTCAGCATTTCGGATGCTGAATAAATGCTTCTCAGAAAAAGTTCTACCTTATCGGTAAAGTGGGATTAACCCTTTTGTTACCGACAAAAAAAACACCCTTACGTTACCGACAGGGTACCCGGGTACCCACGGACTTAAAATGATCATAACATAGTCAGTTTTTCACCGATTTCGACGATTTCGGTTGCTACGGATGCAGGAACTTACCCGCTATTCGATACATGTTACAGAGAACCGATTCGGATTATTTGGTAACCGGAATTCCGGATTAACTGGGCCAAGTCCCAAAGTATGTGTGAATTGAAGATATATATTCAACCAAATGAAGATTTCTTGCGTGATGACTAATAAACTTCGTTGGAAATTTAAAGAATATAACTTAACTACGTTACAGGACCTTTTTATGAATTAATCCCGGAACGGTTATTCCGGAAACAGGTTCCCGTCGGGCCTAAAGTGGCCACAAACTCATTTTGAAGAAACCCTGGCAACATGGGTATCAAAATTCATGAAATTGTTTCGGAAGCATGATCTGATAAGTAATTTGACCATAGGATGGTTTGACAACGGACCGGTCATCCTGGAACAGGTTCTCGTGGGGCCTAAAGTGGCCACAAACTCACTCTGAAGAAACCCTGGCAATATGGGTATCAAAATTCATGAAATTGTTTCGGAAGCATGATCTGATAAGTAATTGAACCATTGGATGGTTCGACAACGGGCCGGTCATCCTAGAACAGGTTCCCGTGGGCCTAAAGTGGCCACAAACTCATTTTGAAGAAACCCTGGCAATATGGGCATCAAAATTCATGTAATTGTTTCGGAAGCATGATCTGATAAGTAATTGAACCATTGGATGGTTTGACAACGGACCGGTCATCCTGCAACAGGTTCCCGTGGGGCCACAAACTTATTCTGAAGAAACCCTGGCAATATGGGTATCAAAATTCATGAAATTGTTTCGGAAGCATGATCTGATAAGTAATTTAACCATTGGATGGTTTGACAGCGGACCGGTCATCCTGGAACAGGTTCCCGTGGGGCCTAAAGTGGCCACAAACTCATTTTGAAGAAGCCCAGGCAATGTGGGTATCAAAATTCATGAAATTGTCTCGGAAGCATGATCTTTTGGGTTATTAGGCCATAAGATGGTTTGACAATGGACCGGTCATTCTCACACAGGTTTCCGAGGGGACCCTCATTTAGCAGAAACACTTGCTCTTTTCTTTTCCCGTTATTTCTTGTCAAAAAGACTTAAAAATTCTTGACAGTTACTCAGAAATGATTTATAATGAACCATAGACGCTGTAAGTATCATTGGTGTTTGCTGAATAATTTACAAAAATAAAAAGAACAACTGAAATTTTCAAAAAAATGTATGGATGCAAAATGGGTCAAAAACGTGACAAAAGCGGAACGTGATGAAATCGGGTCGAAAATGTGATAAAGTCGGAGGTAGATAAAATCGGGGAGTGACAAAATCGGGTCAACACTGTGTAACTTTTCACTTCTCTTTTCTCATTTCTCTCATTTCACTTTTCACTTTTTACTTTCAATTTTTCACTGCTCACTTCTCACTATTCACTCCTCACTTCTCATTCGACCCAATAACCATTCGGCCTAACAGCCATTCAGCCTGATGACCCAACATCAGTCCCATCTTCTTGGAAAAACATGTTTCCGAAAATATTTCAGGAACTTTGATGCCAGGGTGTCTTCTAAATGAGATTGTGGCCACTAAAGGCCTTTCGGGAACTTGTTCTAGCATGACTGTTCTGGTTGATATCCATCCTATGGTTTCAACTTTATGAATAACATGTTTCAGGAAAAATTCCAAGAATTTTGATACCCATATTGCCAGGGTTTATTCTAAATGAGTTTTTGGTCCCTGCTGGCCTTCCGGGAACTTGTTCCAGAATGACCGTTCCGGTTGATATCCATCCTATGGTTTCAACTACATGGAAACGTGTTCCCGGAACAATTCCAAGAATTTTGATACCCATATTGCCAGGGATTCTCCCAAATGAATTTATGGTCACTGTAGGCCCTACGGGAACTTGTTCCAGAATGACCGTTCCGGTTGATATCCATCCTATGGTCTCAACTACATGGAAACGTGTTTCCGGAACAATTCCAAGAATATTGATACCCATATTGCCAGGGATTCTACCAAATGAATTAATGATCACTTTAAGCCATCCCCTCCGGGAACCTGTTCCAGAATGACCGTTCCGGGTCATATCCTATCTATGGTCTCAAGTACATGGAAAACATGTTTCCGGAACAATTCCAAAAATTTTGATACCCATATTGCCAGGGTTTATTCTAAATGAGTGTTTGGCCCCTGCGGACCCTCGGGACCTATTCCAGAATGACCGTTCCGGTTGCTATCCACCCTATGGTCTTAACTACATGGAAAATATATTTCCAGAACAATTCCAAGAATTTTGATACCCACATTGTTAGGGTTTATTCTAAATGAGTTTTTGGCCCCTACGGGCCCTCCGGGAACCTGTTATAGAATGACCGTTCCGGTTCATATCCATCCTATGGTCTGAACTACATGAATAACATGTCTCCGGAAAAATTCCAAGAATTTTGATACCCATATTGCCAGGGTTTATTCTAAATGAGTTTTTGGCCACTACGAGCCCTCCGGGAACCTGTTACAGAGTGACCGTTCCGGTTCATATCCATCCTATGGTCTCAACTACATGGAAAACATGTTTCCGGAACAATTCCAAGAATTTTGAAACCCATATTGCTAGGGTTTATTCAAAATGAGTTTTTGGCCACTACGGGCCCCCCGGGAACCTGTTCCAGAATGACCGTTCCGGTTCATATCCATCCTATGGTCTCACCCAAGCAGCACGCGCAACATCTTTCAAATATGTGTTTGTTCCTAATAAATTGCATTGAAGACACTGGCAATACATCGAGTCACATTAAAGCCACTTCCCTGTTTCAGAAAATCTTAATGTTTCATTTCCGTTTAAGTGGCGTCGCAATATTCTACCCATCTGACTTCTTGGTTGGTATAAACTTCGATGTGTTTCATATCAGAAACAAAACAGATAAGTTGCAGAATTAATAACACTTCGGTTCATTGCTGTTACGACAATGTTTCTGATATGTTGCAAAACACTTTGAGCTCAGCTGAGCAGTATTTTATTTTTGACAGTCCCCTGCATGTTCCGTATAAGGTACAATTAAGTTACAAATGACTTTGTTGTTTATGTAGTGCACTTGTAGCAGAATCTCCAAATAGAATTGTTGGTGTGATGGTTATAGTAGAAGGTTGCAAATCTCAAGGTCCATGGTTCGATTCCCGGTTGGGTTTTGTGTTTTTATTTTCATTGTAGCCGCAAGATGTTGCAAATAGGCTCCACCTCTTGCGCTTTTTGTATCACAAAGGAGTTCCAAATACGACGCGTGGTGCATAAGTCAGACCTTTAGTAAGTCACACCACAGTTGTTGTTACTCACTGAGAAACAAGAGGTGTTGCTTGGGCAACTACATGAAAATTATGTTTCCGGAAAAATTCCAAGAATTTTGATACCCATATTGCCAGGGTTTATTCTAAATGAGTTTTTGGCCACTACGAGCCCTCCGGGAACCTGTTACAGAATGACCGTTCCGGTTCATATCCATCCTATGGTCTCAACTACATGGAAAACATGTTTCCGGAACAATTCCAAGAATTTTGATACCCATATTGCTAGGGTTTATTCTAAATGAGTTTTTGGCCACTACGGGCCCTCCGGAAACCTGTTCCAGAATGACCGTTCCGGTTCATATCCATCCTATGGTCTGAACTACATGGAAATTTTTTTTGTGGAACAATTCCAAGAATTTTGATACCCATATTGCTAGGGTTTATTCTGAATGAGTTTTTGGCCACTACGGGCCTTTCGGGCCCTCCGGGAACCTTTTCCAGAATGACCATTCCGGTTCATATCCATCCTATGGTCTCAACTACATGGAAAACATGTTTTCGGAACAATTCCAAAAATTTTGATACCCATATTGCTAGGGTTTATTCAAAATAAGTTTTTGGCCACTACGGGCCCTCCGGGAACCTGTTCCAGAATGACCGTTCCGGTTCATATCCATCCTATGGTTTCAACTATATGAATAACATGTTCCCGAAATAATTTCAAGAATTTTGATACCCATATTGCCAGGAATGAATTTGCGGCGACTTTAGGGCCCACGGGAACCTATTCCGGGATGTCCGTTCCGAGTTCATATGATCACGTGGTCCTAATACGTTGGGAAGTCATAATCCTCGAATTTTCTGCGAAACTGGTAGCTCAGGGTACAAGAAATCATCATTTGGACTCTATAAGATCAACTTCTCCATTTTTGAGTCATGGTCTAGCAAATTCGGAACTCCGGTAACCAGGTAATCCGGATCGGTCCTATGTGATATGGATCGGATAGAGGATGAATTTCTTAATCCATAGCAAACGGAATTGTCCAAATCGGTTGAAAACTGACGAAATTATGGTCATACCAAAACGTGGGTACCCGGGTACCCTGTCGGTACGTTACGGGGTAAAAATATTCAGAAGCCCCTCCCCAAGCCCCCCCTGACTGGATTTTCATTTTCGTACCACCCAAACCCTAATTTTGCCGAGTTTGAAGATGTCACGGAGTTTCAATTTCCTGCGATGTTCAGAACCCTAAAAAAAATTCACTTGAAAACGAAAAAGGTACCCGGGTACCCTGTCGGTAACAAAAGGGTTAAGCACTTAAGGAGCCGTATATTGGATCAAAACCTGCATTAAAATTGCATTCAAGGCGACTATAGGGTTTACATATAGGCATTTAATGGGTTGCCGTGAAGGCGCATATAATGCCACTTAAATTCTTTTCTCAATGCTTACTGATTATCTGGGCAAGGTCTTACGGAAGACCATCAGGTGGCCACTTGGGACTGTAATTAGTAGAGTTAAGGCAGGTATCTACGTCTACGCTCTTATTTCCAAACGTTCTAATATAGTCAGGTTATTAGCAGTGTTGGTAAAATCTAAATTCTCAAAAATCATTAGCGATTCAAATCAAGCGCGATTCAAATACCACCAGATTCATGGCCCAAAGAATTGCGAATTGCGATTCGAATTACGATTTGCATCATTGCATGATTTGTACGTGTTCTTCATTGTAGGATGCATTGAATTTTTTTTTTGCTTAAAGCAATTGCTAATAAATTCACATGTGAACAAAACATACGCCTCGATTGCGTTTTGATGGGTTTTAGAGCGAAATAATCTTTCGACGAAAGTGTGGAGCGATGCGATTCTGCCTGAAAAACTCAAGCGCGATGCCCTTCCTACCGAATCGCAAGCGAGTTAGCTCGTGCATGAAGCCTCGATGGTTGAGATTTGAGTATGATTCTACCAACACTGGTTATTAGAAATTAACAATGTTTCCATTGATTTTAGTGCGTATGATGGGAATTAGACCGTAGACATAAATACCTGATCACTATTAGGAATAGCTCTGACAAACTGTTCACACTGTTCAAGAACGAACTTCAAAAAAGATTATTTCAACGGATGTGTGTATGTTCATGTCATACGTGATCGATAAAACAAGTTAAGTATCATGAAAATTATTTAGCTCTTTTTAGTGGAATGTTTTCACTGTTATAATGCGAGTTTAGTACAATTCCATTTAATTCCACCACCTCGTATTATTTTTACATATACGTAATTCGACCTCTACTGTAAGGTCGTCTTCGAAAGTTAAGCATCTCGAGCTCGACTAGCAAACCCATTCTCAATGTCCTCGAAACGATGGACAACAGAAACATTTTTCCTATATAAAAAATACATACCGTGCGGGACCGAAATCCGTACAGCACCGAAATCCGTCCACCTCATGAGATATCAATAAATTTAAGGAGGTTAAAGGTAATTAATGTAAGAATAATTAATCTTATCCTGTTCAGATACTTGACAGTAAGCTTTTAGGGCATAGAATTGGAAAGAAGGCTTTGAAATTAAAACCACAAAAATCAAAAACAAATCTCCACCCACCAAACGCGGAGTTTGTGCCGCCATTTTGTTTTCGGGTTCGCATAATTGCACCAAAAGTAACTGTGTTTTAATTGCTAATTGCAAATCATTACATAAGATAAGCGGAATACAAATCGAAGGGATCGCTTCTCAAGGTGCATATCGAACTATTTACATTGGTGGTTTAGTCAATCAGACTGTTAAAATTTAAATATTTAGTTAAGAAATAGTTGTACGGATTTTGATCCTTTGATTCGAAATCCGTCCACAATGGACGGATTTCGAGTCAGGAGTAGTTGATTTAATTCATTATTTTATCATGTTTTTCTTAGTTTTTAATGAGTAAATGTGAAACACTTCAAAAGTAGAAGCCTTCATGCGCCTGTGTCAATGACAAACGTTTTATTTACATTCGATTCTAATTTTCTAATGACTTTTTCATATACTAAGGTGCTTAAGTGTACGGATTTCGATGCCCCACGGTATAATACTCTATTTTCGTAAGACAGGTTGAAATAACCGTTCCAATGAATTATCGAAATATTCGAGTAAAGCATACTTTGTAAAGAAGCCAGCAAAGAAAATTGCTTCCAGGAGAAAATAATTGGATAAATAAAAAAAATATCGTGTTTCTCTAGCAGGTCCACGTGCCAACACGGTGTCTGATATTACTCAGAAATGAATGATTCTCAACCCCCTACAAATTAAGTAGACTAGCTATTGAGATGGGTAACATCTTTCCACATAAAAAAGAGGACTTTCAGAAATTTCTGCACCGAACATACGGTGACCATGAACTCTTCCATCCTTCCTCATTTTTGACAGCTTCGTATGATATCTCCAAATGAGTGATATTGGAACATAAAACGGGTACTCTTGATTTTCCGTGGACAGCATAAAAACGGGGAAAGTCCGTCTCCGTTCGGCGGAAAGAGCATCAGCCAGTCCTTACAAACACCCGTACGACACGTTGTCGAGTCCGCATTCAAGTATAATTTAATTTCCTCTCATCCGTTCTTGCTCAATGCGTCCAACCGTAGAGGAGGAAACATTTTCAATTTACTTACAAATGATTTTCACTTTGAACCACTTCTCGCAGTACTTAGCAGATGAAAAGGGGGGAAGAAGTATGTACATAAACACTCATCCGCCTGCTGCACTCTCGTCCTTTCAGATGCATCGAGTTTTGCTGGATTTTTCAACTTCCCATCGATGCGTGCCCTGCTGGACAACTTTTGTGTCTACCATGTGAACGCTCCCGGACAAGAAGAAGGGGCGCCCACCTTCCCGGAAGAGTAAGTATTGTCGCTTGGTTGTGCTCGTAGCATCTGATATAAATTTTGCATTTGGCATCAGAAAAATAGTACACTGGATTTTGTTTTTACGCGATTTACATTTTCTCAATTTTCCACTCATCCTAAATGTTTAACGTATATTAATTATCATGTGGTTTTTCTTTGATTTATTCTGGATTTTTTGAAACATGTTGCGAAGAGTTTGATGGCAAATTGAAGTCACACGATCAAAAATACGAGCGAAAAAAAATCGTGTAAAAACAAAATCCTGTGTATATTGGACTTATAAGTAGATATCGTTTTAGCAATGTAATTTGTCGTACAGAGTCAGGTGAATTCCATATAGGATTCATGAAAAACCTAAACATATTTCAAAATATTATATTTAGTTTGTGTCGTAAAGAGAAATGGTAATAACTCTTGTACATCAACTTTTTTTTCTATGAATTATTGAGCTTATCAAAATTGTAGATTGTCCAACCAATCTCAAATCACATAAGATTTGGGGATCGCAGGTTTCTCTTAGTAGGTTGATCTAATATAACTCACTGCATTAGAACCTAAAAGTACTTTCTACTCATGTTGATTTCCTTCCAATAAATTCTCTAGCTACGTGTACCCAACATTTGACGAGCTCGCCTCTCAGCTGCTGTTTGTGATGTCACACTTCAATCTGAAGACGATGATCGGATTTGGCGTTGGTGCCGGTGCCAATATTTTGGCTCGGTTTGCTCTGGCACACCCGGATAAGGTATAATTCGATTTAAATTCTATTTAGGGATGATTTACCAATGACTGCTATTGATGTTCGGTCCTTGCAGGTCGGTGCCCTCTGCCTAATCAACTGTAGTTCGACGGCAGCGGGTTGGATCGAGTGGGGCTACCAGTTGCTCAACTCCCGCAATCTCCGCACCAAGGGCATGACGCAAAGCGTGATGGACTATCTGATGTGGCACCACTTTGGCCGGAATCCAGAGGAGCGCAATCTGGATTTGGTGCAGGTGAGTTGATAAAAGGCAAAACGAAAGAACTTACCCACATTAACGGTAATTTTATTCCAGCTGTACAAATCCAACTTTGAACGGTCGATAAATCCCGTCAACCTGGCCATGTTCATCGATTCGTACATCAAGCGTACCGATCTCAACATTGCCCGAACACCGTCGGGTACACCACAGACAGGTATGGGGAACATAGCGATCATTCAGTTATAATTTTTTTTTGTAATCCATATTTTTTAATTGCAGCTGCATCACTGAAAATGCCAGTACTGAACATTACCGGGGCACTTTCGCCACACATCGACGACACGGTAACATTCAACGGCAGACTAGCGCCGGAGAAGACCAACTGGATGAAGGTAAATTTGAAATGCAAAGGCACTCTGGGAGTGTTTTTAGTCTAAGCCTAAGCGTAGAACTTGCCTAATGGGAGGATGATTTGTCTGTAGCAAGTAGTCTAGATTGTGTCAACGGTTAGTTAAAGAATACAATAATCCAAGGATAATGTATTGATTCGCTTTCTGAAAATAAACTTGCTAATTAGGGCAAGCTGAGAGAGTCAGTAACAATGGCCCAATCCACCGCTGTGCCGTATTAAAGATGTTATTAAAACACGAGAGAGATTTGTGTAGGTTCATGAATTATTTGGTCGGGGTTCAGCCAAACCGCACCTTGCGGCTTTTTGACTGACTTATGATATTTTGTTCGCAAAAGTAAAACGGAAAATATTTTATGTCAATTGACCTTTCCCGTCAAAAATTGTATCTCGTTTTATTGTCTCAGTCGATTCTTTGGCTTATTTATGGTCAACTTTCCCAAAGAACCCATATTTTTTGAAACCTCTAACTATTTTTAAAATCGAAAAAGTGCTGTTTTTTACCATTACGGTTTTTGTTTTTGATTTTAAAAATAGTTAGAGGCTTAAAAATATAGGTTCTTTGGGAAAGTTAACCTTTAATAAGCCAAAGAATCGATTGAGCGAGTACAAATTTTGGACGGGAAAGGTCAATTAATGCGTACATTGGTTGTAGGATATCCTCTGTTATGGCGTTTGAACGATGTCCGATGCGATTTGTGATCAATTGAATATGTTACATGATAACATTAAATTAATTTTGGCAGAAAAATTAAAAAAAAAATCATTGGCGCCCGGTGCGACATTCGATATTACAAAAAAGTTAAATGTTCCGGAAATTCCCATCATTTTGGTGTCAGAAGCGGTATTTAGAGGCAAAAGTTTTCCGGTCGAAGGTAACGTGTTCGTTTCGATCTCGGTAATGAAGATGGATAATAAAGAGGTAATGACATCTCTTACGCAGATTTTAGCCTATGGCAGTGGGTCAAGCGGATTCCGCCAGAGCAACTTCAATTCATGAAATGTCTCCATCGTTCACTGTCTCCGAATACCGTTCGGTGGACAACACTTTCGTATCGGATTGTTTTAAACGCTTTGAGTAGAAATTACAGTCAAGCTGTATCCTACCTACTCAGCATGTACATTATGCACTAGTACATGTGAAAACGGAGCTAAATAATGCCATCAAGTTTTAAGTCCTAGAGTCCAAACGTCCTGGAAACGCCCACATACGACGATCTATGTACTACATTAGGCAACTTTTTTGATTCGACGAAAGATAAGTTCGTAGAAAGTATCAAAATCCGTAATTGTTCAGCGAAGAGGTGAGTCTAATTCCAGTTTCGCTTTTCGACTCAAGAAAGGTACCGCTCATTGTGAGCATATCCTGGTGACCGGTGCTGATTTAACAAGGTATGAACACAAAGCTTTGGCTTCAGGTCCAATAGACTCTCGTCACCGGTTGTGTGTACTTTTTGAGCGCCTTGTAGCGGTACCATCTGTTCCTTGCCCTGGAAAATCTCCATGCGTCCTACATTGGTATTATGAAGATTATGGAAATGCTCGTTCGTTTGTTTCCTGGCCGGGAATATATGCGGACATGGAAAAAGCAGTCAAATCTTGTCCTGAATGCGCTCGTCAAACACGTCTTTCTGTCAAGTTTATGGAGAATTAAATTTGAACCGATGTTTTAAGCGCCACTTTGACCAAATTTGCTCGAGGACTGGTTTAGCACGGTTTAGTGAACATCAGATTAATGCTTCGGACGTAGGTATTGCGGAACAGCAAGAAACGAAGAGGCTTCCGAGCCTCTTGAAAGAAGGCTTCCGAGCCTCTTGAAAGGAGGCTTCCGAGCCTCTTGAAAGGAGGCTTCCAGGCCTCTTGAAAGGAGGCTTCCGGGCCTCTTGAAAGGAGGCTTCCGGGCCTCTTGAAAGGAGGCTTCCGGGCCTCTTGAAAGGAGGCTTCCGGGCCTCTTGAAAGGAGGCTTCCGGGCCTCTTGAAAGGAGGCTTCCGGGCCTCTTGAAAGGAGGCTTCCGGGCCTCTTGAAAGGAGGCTTCCGGGCCTCTTGAAAGGAGGCTTCCGGGCCTCTAGAAAGGAGGCTTCCAGCCTCTTGAAAGGAGGCTTCCGGCCTCTTGAAAGGAGGCTTCCGGGCCTCTTGAAAAGAGGCTTCCGAGCCTCTTGAAAGGAGGCTTCCGGGCCTCTTGAAAGGAGGCTTCCGGATCGCTTGAAAGGAGGTTTCCGGGTCTCTTGAAAGGAGGCCTTCGGGCCTCTTGAAAGGAGGCTTTCGGGCCCCTTGAAAGGAGGCTTTCGGGCCTCTTGAAAGAAGGCTTTCGGGTCTCTTGAAAGGAGGCTTCCGAGCCTCTGGAAAGGAGGCTTCAGAGCGTCTTGTAAGGAGGCATCCGAGCTGAATGAAAGGAGGCTTCAGGGCCTCTTGAAAGGAGGCGTGCGAGCCTCTTGAAAGGAGGCTTCCGGGCCTCTTGAAAGGAGGCTTCGGGCCTCTTGAAAGGAGGCTTCCGGGCCTCTTGAAAGGAGGCTTCCGGGCCTCTTGAAAGGCGGCTTCGGGCCTCTTGAAAGGAGGCTTGGGCCTCTTGAAAGGAGGCTTCAGGGCCTCTTGAAAGGAGGCTTCCGGGCCTCTTAAAGGAGGCTTCCGGGCCTCTTGAAAGGAGGCTTCCGGGCCTCTTGAAATGAGGCTTCGGGCCTCTTGGAAGGGGGCTTCCGGGCCTCTTGAAAGGAGGCTTGGGCCTCTTGAAAGGAGGCTTCCGGGCCTCTTGAAAGGAGGCTTCCAGGCCTCTTGAAAGGAGGCTTCCGGGCCTCTTGAAAGGAGGCTTCCGGGCCTCTTGAAAGGAGGCTTCGGGCCTCTTGAAAGGAGGCTTCGGGCCTCTTGAAAGGAGGCTTCAGGGCCTCTTGAAAGGAGGCTTCCGGGCCTCTTGAAAGGAGGCTTCCGGGCCTCTTGAAGGAGGCTTCGGGCCTCTTGAAAGGAGGCTTCCGGGCCTCTTGAAAGGAGGCTTCGGGCCTCTTGAAAGGAGGCTTCCGGGCCTCTTGAAAGGAGGCTTCCGGGCCTCTTGAAAGGAGGCTGGGCCTCTTGAAAGGAGGCTTCCGGGCCTCTTGAAAGGAGGCTTCTGGGCCTCTTGAAAGGAGGCTTCCAGGCCTCTTGAAAGGAGGCTTCCAGGCCTCTTGAAAGGAGGCTTCCAGGCCTCTTGAAAGGAGGCTTCCGGGCCTCTTGAAAGGAGGCTTCTGGGCCTCTTGAAAGGAGGCTTCCGGGCCTCTTGAAAGGAGGCTTCCGGGCCTCTTGAAAGGAGGCTTCCGGGCCTCTTGAAAGGAGGCTTCTGGGCCTCTTGAAAGGAGGCTTCCAGGCCTCTTGAAAGGAGGCTTCCGGGCCTCTTGAAAGGAGGCTTCCGGGCCTCTTGAAAGGAGGCTTCCGGGCCTCTTGAAAGGAGGCTTCCGGGCCTCTTGAAAGGAGGCTTCCGGGCCTCTTGAAAGGAGGCTTCCGGGCCTCTTGAAAGGAGGCTTCCGGGCCTCTTGAAAGGAGGCTTCCGGGCCTCTTGAAAGGAGGCTTCCGGGCCTCTTGAAAGGAGGCTTCCGGGCCTCTTGAAAGGAGGCTTCCGGGCCTCTTGAAAGGAGGCTTCCGGGCCTCTTGAAAGGAGGCTTCCGGGCCTCTTGAAAGGAGGCTTCCGGGCCTCTTGAAAGGAGGCTTCCGGGCCTCTTGAAAGGAGGCTTCCGGGCCTCTTGAAAGAAGGCTTCCGGGCCTCTTGAAAGGAGGCTTCCGGGCCTCTTGAAAGGAGGTTTCCGGGCCTCTTGAAAGGAGGCTTCCGGGACTCTTGAAAGGAGGCTGCCGAGAAGCGTAGAAGGATGCTTCCAATTCTCCAGCAACGTGCAACTAATTGGAGAAAAAAGCCTTCATGCCTCTCAAACATTAGCTTCTGAACCATTAGACTCTAGATTTTACTTCAGAAGTATATTCTAGACATATTAATTATTCAACCTTTTGTTTCGATCAGATTTTCAAAATTTGTTGATTCCACCTTTTTTTTTTTTGATATTTTGTTCCGTACCCCTTTATACTGGTTGGTTTTTGAAGGCACGATGCCATGCATTTTGTACAAGACAAAGCTTTGAATTGAAAAAATACACAATCATCAACCCTTTATCAATAAGTTTTGATTGAAATTGTAATACAGCCGCAATTACGCATTTTTGTCCGAGGAACTCCCTGGGACCAGCGGAGATACCCCCAGAGGTACATGTACCCCTGGTTGAGAACCGCTGAGCTAGACGGATACTTTTTAGACCCACTATACGTTGAAATTTTCCAGCGTGGGAAGAAGATTTATGTACCCATGTAGAAGAGCTAAAAGTGGATGGATTTTACTTCTCCGTTAGTGTATTTCCCAACCGACATGCTGCCAGATCCACACAACCTCCTTATTTGCAGTCAGTAAGCGGTGACACCTTTACTTTTTAGCACTTATCTTGGTGCCAGTGCCGGTGCCAGTTTATTTTGCTAGAAGATTGTCACATTATTTTGCATTCCTCCGAGCTGTCTGCGTTGCGATCCAAACTTATATTGCCGCGCTGGACTATCGGAACATTATTTGCCATCAAATAGCTTCCTAGCATATGTACACAAAAAAATCATGAAATTCGAATACATTTTAGTATCGGGGCATCCTTAAGATCTTTCACGGGAAATTCTTCGGACTCTCCACGAAATTAATTCGGAATGTCTACAGGAACGTCTTAGGAATTCCCTCGGAAAATTCGGAATTTCTTTTCAATATTCAGAATTTCTACGGGATGTTATGTTAACTTTCTAAAAAGAGCTGGCGTCAGATGTCAAGTGTCAGCGGCGTGAAAATTTTTAAACAGTGCACTATGGTCCAGGATACAGATTTTCGCGGAAAGTAGCATTTTACGCCAAAACTATATTTTTTAGAAAAAACTGTTGTTCTACAAAATTGTTCGAAATAGTAAGGCCATCATTATGGTGCAACCAAAAAATAGGGTAGCCCATCATATAAAAAAATTAGAAAATATTTTTTTATTTTTTGGAATATTGACATGTTATGTTCTACAAAGTTGTAGCGCAGCTTATTCCAATTAATTTTCCTCAAAAACTTTTTCTGTAGCTCTTAAGTTGGCTGATTTGGAGCAATTTTACCTAATTGGATTAGGGTGTACCTCACAAAAACAGTATTTTTGATCTAATTTTTTTGTTTTGGATTTCTCGAAAAAGTCGTCTTCAGGTGACTTTTAGAGCTCAAAAAAATGCATCTTTTGATGGGTAAATATGCTCAATATCTTCTACCGATCAAAAGTTATAACCGTTTTTCTGTCAAAATTACATTTTATTCATAAGTTGATATCTCCGGTTAGGGCAGACCAAAAAAATATGTTTACACGGCATTTGAAAGAGAAATTCATATTTCTTATTATGTCAAAAAATTGGAGATATGTTATTTTTTTATCTCAAGTTTTACCAAATTTACTAAAATCATGTTTTTTCAAAAAAAAATGATATAACTCGACAATGGACGAAGATACAGACGATATTCTTATAGCAAAACACGCGTTTTGGAAAGCCCTAAAAGTATTCAGAAGGTGACATTTGTGAGAAATGAAAAATAAAAAATCTACAGCTTTAACACTTTTTATAAGTTTTATCATTATCATCGTATTGCAAGATTTACGAGAAAAGATGCATTTTCGGCCTAAAGCATACTTTTAAGAAAAAAAAAATTGTTCTACAAAGTTGTTCTGAATGCTCTGGCCTTTATTAAAGAGTTACCGAAAAATAGGGTGGGCCATTTTATAAAAATGTGAAATTTTCATTTTTTTTTATTTTGCGGAATATGGACATAAAATGTTCTACAAAGTTGTAGCGCAGCTTTTTCTAATCAACTTTACTATATAAACTTTTTATGTAGCTCTTAAGCTTACTTGTTTAGAGTAATTTTACTTACCAGAATTAGGGTGTCCCTCAAAAAACAATATTTATGATCTGCTCATTTTATTTTTTATTTTTCACGGATGCCACCTTCTGAAGACTTTTGGGGCTTTCCAAAACGCGTGTTTTGCTATAAGAATATCGTCTGTATCTTCTTTCAATGTCTAGTTATATCAATTTATTTGAAAAAACATGATTTTAGTAGAATTAGTAAAACTTGAGATAAAAAAAAAACATATCTCCAATTTTTTGACATAATGAAGAATATGAATTTCTCTTTCAAATGCCGTGTAAACATATTTTTTTGGTCTGCCCTAACCGGAGGTATCAACTTATGAAAAAATATAATTTTGACAGAAAACGATTATAAATTTTGATTGGTAGAAGATATTGAGCATATTTACCCATCAAAAGTTGCATGTTTTGAGCTCTAAAAGTCACCTGAAGACGACTTTTTCGAGAAATCCAAAACAAAAAAAATAGATCAAAAATACTGTTTTGTGAGGTACACCCTAATCCAATTAGGTAAAATTGCTCCAAATCAGCCAACTTAAGAGCTACAGAAAAAGTTTTTGAGGAAAATTAATTGGAATAAGCTGCGCTACAACTTTGTAGAACATAACATGTCAATATTCCAAAAAATAAAAAAAATATTTTCTAATTTTTTTTTATATGATGGGTCACCCTATTTTTTGGTTGCACCATAATGCTGGCCTTACTATTTCGAACAATTTTGTAGAACAACAGTTTTTTCTAAAAAATATAGTTTTGGCGTAAAATGCTACTTTCCGCGTAAATCTGTATCCTGGACCATAGTGCAGTGGTGCATCGATGCAAAGATGTCGGTGGCGATGGATGTCAAAATGCGATCCTGCACATCAATCAACTCTCCATAGGTTACAAAGCTACAACTTGTTCATGTTATGTGCGATATACAACAATTTAGCACGAGGCAAAAAGTTTTGATGGGGCATCAAATTTATGTAAGGTTAATTAACATCGTTGACTCCGTAAATTGCGAAATCTGAAGTTTCTCCTTTTGCACATCACATACATATCTATGTCATCCAATCTTGCCGAAAAAAACATCTACCATTTATATGTGATACATTGACTGCGGGGAAACTTTCCACTCGTCTGGTTTCCTCAAATGTCGTAAATGAAATGATTTTCCAACCGAGCTAAAGTTTCCCAACGGAACATTTCCCCTTGCTTGATGATATCGAGTGCAACGTTCGTCTGCAGTTAACAACACATCAGAAAGCAAGTGAAATTTGAAAAGTTTTGATTTGTTTTTTTCTTACATATGCATCATTTCTTCTCAATCGTTTTGTGTATTTTCGCGAACTGTCATCACTTTTTATGTGTATAACAATGTCGATTACTAGGAGGATATGTCATGATTGATAGCTGAAGTAAAGAAAAACCATCGGTTCTTGTTGGTGGAAAATTGGCCTTTCCCGTCAAAAAATGTATCTCATTTTGTTGTTGGGAAAGTTAAACTTAAATAAAATAAAGAATAGATTCAGCGAAAAAAAAAATTGAAGGGAAAGGTCAATTCTAATGATTTCTTTTTATTCAAAATATAGTGGCTTTCAAGAATATGGTGAATACTGTTCTAATTCTCTTCTCTCGATCCAACAGATCTCCGACTGCGGTCTCGTACTGGAGGAGCAACCAGGAAAATTGGCGGAAGCGTTCCGATTGTTCCTGCAGGGTGAAGGCTACGGTAAGTGCTAAAATTTCTTCCTTTGTCCCAGTTCAAGAAAATCGTAAAACGAAAAATACCCACAGCAAAAGATGGCAAACTGAAAGCTAAAATAGAAGATTGAATTTGCTTTAAAATAGGCTTGAAATACTAAGAAGCAAAATTTGAAACGGTAGCGTGTAATATTTTGCGCCTTTTATTATACATACACGCATTTTTACATCATCACTCAACAGTCAACAAGCTTTATTTGTTGTATGAAGAATAAACTTGCCAAAAATTGAAAAAAGAACAAAATAAAGCTTGCTCATTTATCACTAACATAGACAAAATGTAGGCTAATGCGAACTTCTCAAACTTAACTCACAAACATCATCAGTTTCATGTTTATCATAGGAAAATAAATCAGTATTTATAAAAAAACAGCATCCAAATTCGTTCCCACCTTGTAGATACGACTAGTCTCGTATCGATTAACATCTTTGAGTCAAACGATAGCATTGATTTCTTTATAAAATATTATGACAGTGCTCAACAAGTTAAAATGTAATCCATCTTATCATACCTAAACTAATAAATAAAAAAAAAAGTTCGACCTAGATTTTACCAAATAAATAATTCAATAACACAACGTCAGGACAAATGCAACTATAGTTTCCCAAACAAACATAGAAGACAAAATTTGAGAAAATATTAAGAAAATGTTCAGAAATACTAATTTATTGAATAAAAACGCGACTGTTAGTTCAACGCGAAAAGCTTTTGCGCCTGAATATAACACGACTCAAACGAATACATCTGAAACAGATTTTTAATTCTACGAAGTCCCTTTCGGAATTTGCAAATGTGTCGACCCATTTTTTCTTCTGTCTGCGGTCGGTGTAACTTTCGGTGTGCGTATTTCCTTTTACGAACTTTCGAACTAATATGATTTTTTGACAAATGTTCATTGTTTGTGAGCGTTTCGTCGTAATGGAAATTGAAACAATATTTCAACGTGGTGTTTATGTTAATGGTTTTTTTTCTGTTAGTCCAATGTTTTCCGTATTCGTTTTGTTTTACACTAATTATATTTGATATGTTTGTACCATCTGTTTTCACCTTCATGGACTCATTAATGTCATCTTACATTACTAATGGGGATAAGATTGAGCAGGGTCTCAGACTAATTAAATTAAATGGAAATTTCAATATTTGAAGATAAGATTTGATTCAAAGACCTCATCACGAAATCATTGTCACAAAAATTGAGAATTTAAAACGATTCCACTGAAATGCATTATGGACCATTAAAAACCAAGAAAAAGTTTGATTCTTGGTCCAAAAATTAAGCCAAGGGATGGAAGTTTGGATAATCTTTTCAGATAAATGTGTACCCTGGATTATGAAGAATAACTTGCACGACAAGCGCATACCTTTGTTGAATTTGTTTACCACTATTGTGTGGCAGTACACTATACAATTTTTAATAATAAAGACTCTACTAATAATTGTATCCATAGTAATTCATTTAAAACTTAAGCTACAAAATTTCTGGCAATGGAGGATCTTTCTGGTGAAGAAAAAATCATAAAAAAGTAATCGTAGTCCAAATTAATAGTTTTATTTTTCAACGCACCGTAAACCACAAATCAGAGCACCCTTTTTAATTTCCCTTCTTGCACTTTTTTGTTTCGTTTAGCTGTTGGCGCATTGGCGAAAATAGGCAAACTATCCCGTGCTAGCACGCTGGAAAGTGTACAATTTTAGTCCGTATTGCCACAGACCCTTCCCAACCGCAGAACTCGAGGATCCTAACTGAGCTGAGCGAAAGGACGCGATGTTGCGAATGATTTGCGAGTGCGTGCGATTAAATTAGAATCCTGCTGTATCCCGAAAGCAAACTAACCATGTGCTCCACCAGACCACACAACCCAAGTAAACCGCCATCACCGCTCATCAGTTTCAAATTGTCATTTGCCATAATCCGAGACACAAGCGAACAGACACGCTACCACCACCCCACGCACCGGTACACTTGTTAGCACGTCCCCATCCCAGTCGCAGTACTGATTTCCGCTAAGCACACACCTTCAAGTGGTATGTCGACACACATTAACGATAGGAAACCACCCACAGCTACAGATTTCCACCTTTGTTGAGAAAACATCGCCATCGAGATTGGATGTCCTCCCATAATAGAACCACAGGCAAACGGAGGCAATACTCGTGAAAAAAAATTTTTAAACAGTAGAAAACTATAACGAACTTAAAACGACTTAAGGAACAATAAGAGAATTCTGCTATCATATTAATAACTCAATTGATATTTCGAACTCATAAGAGAAGAAGAAGAAGAAGAGCTCTTTACGTAATATTCGAGCTGGAGCTATCTGCCTAATGTGTTTTAGCCAATCAGTTATAATTAATGGCGAGGGTACTGAAAAATGACTAGCTTTTTGTTAATAAGTTCCTTCAGAAAAAATGATCAAGCTTTGTTATTGTAAACATTTCTATGGGACCAATCCGTTTGCCTGTGTACTTCCCTTTCCAGAACTATTCTATTTCCGATTGGCGAACTTCCGAGGAGCTCCAACAGATAATCAAATCGTTCATTGTTTGGGTGTATGATACGAGTGGAAAATTGTGTAATCGTTCAATATGCATAAGTTGCTTTTTGCTTTATATAATTTGTTGGACAAACTCAATGTGATTTTCGATACCACAAAACACATAATCATACAATCATATAGCTCGTGTGCTCAGATAGGTAAAATCATCCTTCAAGTGAAAAATTGACAACCATTTGACTCTTTTATGTTTTAGGCAAATATGTTGGAATCATTAGGTTCTCTTGTGTTATACGTTAGGGTAGATTAGAACTTTTAAACCATGCTTGAATAGAGAAAAAATGTATTTGATTCAGTGCCTTTAAGTTTTAGCCGTCATTATTTAGAAAATCAAAGGAAAAAAAACCAACAAGTCTTCCGTTTATGTCTTGCATGCAATTACACTCTTCATTCTGCGAAATCAACCAAAACAGTTTCCAAGAAACTGCCATCCACCGAGAAGACCAAGTAACTTCATACGAACAGTATGTCAGCGCATGGAATCGTCATACTTTGCAATATATTATATTTTATGTTCGTATGAATGTGTATGGTTAGTGATAAAGCTTCGAGAGAAAATGAATATGTAGCTTTGAATAAAAAAAAACATTTTGTTTTAAAAATATTTTATTTTTTCTGGTCACTCCAGTTTTGTCCAATCATTCATATCGTTAGAAACCTAATATTCATTTTAACTTTATTTTTAAAGATCACATTATGTTTATACACAACTAAGTTTATATTATAGTTTATGCTGGCAAAAATCAATCAACTTTCTTATAAGTTATGTCTTCTGTTTCGTTTTAGATTTTTGTTCATAATTCTGTAAAAATATGAGATAGAAATAAATATAAATATACACCAAGTTATGCTTCAAATAGTTTGGTTTTGCTTTTTTGTACTATTGATGACACTCATTCCATAGTGGTTTGCTGAGCACAAATATTGGCAATTAGGATCACGTAAGATTTCAATGGAATTGTTGGAAAACAAGTCCATTGAATCATGCAAATACGTACGAAGCAGATCTGTTTAGCAGCAACATATTCGTCAAACTTAGTTATGAAACTAGTACACAGACAAACAGACATAACATTCGGGATTATGTCATCGTTCAGTGATTTGCTGGACATCTTCTCTGCCCATGATAGCATATTTGTAACATTTGCATTTTTGTCGATTTTGAATTAAGCTTATGAATCATCTCCAAATTGATAATTCTTCCAGTTGACCAGGTGAAATAAGAAAGTTTGTTCCAAAAAACTCGAAAAAACTACCAAGTTGGTTTGTAACATTAAGCATAGTGACCGCATAACCGTAACACTAAAAAACTTTAGTGTCGGTACGCCATGCGCTATGTACAAAATTTTTTGCAATTTGTTTGCATTCAAATACCAAGTTATGGAAATGTTTTTACCGAAGATTTCAACTGAATAAAGTGCTGGTGCAATTTTTTGGAATTTTTAGAAAATCATTGAGATTTGCATACTTATGCGTATCACAAACTTCATCGTTCCATTTCTCCCATGCCTACTTTTGTCGATTGTTACAAATATGCGATCTTAGGCAGTTCTCTCTATATAAAAATTGGTTTGCATTTCCTTAGAAACAATATAATTCACGAACAAATCAAACGATTGGCATGATTAATGCACGGTTCGAACCGCTCTTGAATGGGCTGTGTTTGTAATGTAGAAAAAAGACACATGTGTAAAAATATGCAAAAAGCTTGTGAGTTGTGAAGTAATTCAAAACGATTGTGCAAACACAAATCGGTGCTGTTATTTGACATTTACAAAGCAAAAGTGCCGATCCCGGGCAATGCTAGTTCTGCTAGTCTTCTCTACATATAAAATTTTGTTTGCATTTCCTTTGAGGCACTATAATTCACGAGCGGATTGCCAATTTGCAAGATTTCCTCCCTAATCGATTCGTCTGATTTTATGTACTAACAATTGATTAATTTGACGATAAAAGTTTGAAAATTTGTCCAAATGCAACTTCTTTATGAGCTCTGAAAAAATTAATCAAGCTCGAACTGAAATCGATCTAGAGTGCGACGCTGCAATCAACTAAATGAACTAAATAACAGATCGAAAATAAAACCCGAGTGAGATCTGGCAAGTTCGCCTAGTTTTTAATAATTATAAGTTGGCCAATTGATGTTCCATCTTCATGTGTTATGTTGGTATGTCTGTGACTAGTATGTTCAATTATTTCAAGTTCGAACAAGAAAGAAAATACACGAATAAATGTATACAAATAATCCAAATGTTTAAAAATTCGTTAAAAAAAACTTCTTTTCGATAAAAACTGCGATTGCGATTCCATTACCATGTTATCCATCATATAATTGGGTCCTATTTGATCAGAATCATCGTAACGAAATTGGAAGCTTGGCCAAATAACACGTTAGGCCGAAAGTCATCTAGCTGAATTCCATTTGGCCGATTCGAACGTGTGGCCGAAATAATTATAAGGCGTAAAATGTTATTTAACCGGACGAGACTAGAAACAGTGAGAAGTAAGGAATGGGAAGTGGAAAATGAGAACGTCTCGCTTATCACTACTTACTTTCACTCTCCATTTCTCACTCATTACTTCTCTCCTCATTTCTCGCTTTTTCCTTTGCACTTCTCATGTTTCACAGAGAGATGTGTAAAGTAAGAAGTGAAAAGCATTCACGTATCATTCCTCTTTTTCTCATTTCATTCTTCTCGCTTCTCAATTGTTATCAATCACTTCACACTTCTCACAATCACTATTGATATTTTCGGCCGAGGGTCTCCCGCTAGTATTGCGAACGAAGGCGTAGCGTTGCCAATGCGGAGATGGCGAGTTGGATTCTCGGTCCGTCCGAAATGTTAGTAGAACAGTTAGTAGAAACGCAGATTAAGTTCCAGTGAGAATATAGAGCCATAGCAGAAGAAAAAGAAAAAGGCCTTTCTGCTAAACGGCCATTTAGGTTAAACGGCATTTTCGGCAAAATGCTCTGCTTGACCAAACGATATTTCAGCTTGTTACACGCTATCGAAGAATTGCAGGACTGAACAGTAGCTGTGCAAGAATGTGATAAGATTGTTTTGGGCAAGGTATCTTCACTACAAGGTAGAATGAATTAAGCAATTACTATGTGTATTTGAGAAGTAGCTGGTAAGTGACAGCCAGCCAATAGGCAATACTAGTAGTTTCTTGATGCGAAAACGGAAACATAGGCATTTTCACTTTCAAGGCCTTTGAGAGACCAAAAATGATATTTGTCTACTCCCATTTCCAAAAGCCCAAATCTGCCGCAATGTTTATCGTACATTACTCAAGCTGTACTCGCTATGTTGTGCTAATTTTTTACTATTTATTTTGAAATAACTTTGATAGTCACCGTTACCCCGTACAGAAACAACGTTAGCGTCCTTAAAAATGCTATCATATGCAAGTGTCATGTTGCATGCAAGCGTATACCAGCGCCATTCTGCTGTCAAATCGAGATTGTGAGTTGCAAAGTCGACGTCGATGAAGTTGATTTTCAATCGATTATTTTCAAAAAAAAAAATCAAGCCTTCTTATCTGTTCTCTGTGGCATGAGTGTAAATTATTTGATCATCTTTTTACCCCTAAGCCCGTGTTTATCCTTTCAAGCTCTTGATTAGAGTGCAAATGGAAATGAGATTTTAGAATTTCAAACAAAAAGACATTGCTGACAAGTTTCATTACCCCAAAATATGTCCCAATGCAAAATTTGAGCTCAATCGGATTTGATTTGGGGGTGCCTAAAAATCATCAAAGTATTGAAATTTTTACCCATGAAAATTTTCCCAAGGCCAATGCCAAAGAACCCAAAATGCATGAAACTTAGAAAATTATTTTTAGAAAAAAAATCTATTGTTATTGGACTTCGAAAAAAATTCTTATGGCGAATACAAGTTTTAAAAAACGCAACGCAAAACGTTACGCAAACATTTCCCAAGACCTAAAATATGCCCTTATGCAAAATTTGAGCTCCATCGGACATGATTTAGGGGTGCTCAAAATCTTGCTATCAAAGTTTTGAATTTTTTGTAACCTTTGAGATCAGTTTTACGGAGAAAATTATCAGATTGCTAGGCAATATTTATTACACTGAGGTTTATTTTTACGCGGTTATTATTACCGCATGGATTCAAAACACAACCTGTAAAGATCAAGTTACAAAAAAAAAACATTACCAGCTTTCCATATTCGCCATAATGGCGGATGCTATATTTTTTTTGACAATAACTGCTTCCAGACACTGAACTGTACTTTTCATCCGAGTAAGCTTTGATGTACTTCGTCACCAATGTGAGCCAGAAGTTTGTTATTTCTTGTAAACCCGATAATCTATACGATATTATATTAGGGGGATTCACTTAACGGCGTAGGTTGCTGTGTATCTGTTTATGGAAATGTTTCACAGGCGATTTGAAATATGTCCCTTGTGATTGAGTGTGAAACATTTCTATAATCAGATACACAGCAACCTACGCTGTTAAGTGTATACCCCTATTATATTTACCATTCATAACATGACATGAATAAATTTCAATTAATATTAAACCAACCAAATACCTATCGCTGAAGTAAAGAACTCGTTCGAATGAAGAATTTTTATATGGTTCTGAAGATTTGCTTAATAAGTGGAAATCTGGCTAATATGAAGTCAGCCATTCTATTGTTAATTTCCTTCGCGAAAGATCCGGTGTAGTTTCCTTCAACCTCCAGGCCTGTGTAAGGTCAATCAACATTAGAAGGCTATGAATTAGAATAATGGATCTTGAACGTTTGCATTTTGTAAAATACATATTTGGTTAATTTCTTACAATACACGCCAAAGGTTCTTTTAGCCCAAGACATTCGCCTATATGTTTTCCATGAACAGTCCGGTGTGGACTGTCAGGTATAGACTATTGATATGGACTATTGATTCGCTTGATTATTTAAATATAACTTTGAAATTGAGACATGCCCCCAATACCTTCATCATACTAACTTTTCGTAAGGAAAAAATCGATTCTGTATCTGCAGGATCCGACGCCAAAATAGAAGAGTTTAGAGAGTTAAAAACGAATTAAGTTTATTCTCTTGCTTCAATTTTTTTTTGTTCTTTATTAGAGAGGTTTTTAGCCCTTGACTGGTTCATCTCTTTAAGCTGCTTCAAATATTTGATATATTTAAAAACATAAAATTATAAAATAAGTTGTGTGCGCTTTATCTACCGAGCCCTGACCAGACCATAGTAAAAGCCACAAGGAGCAAAACCTCCCGTGCGGATTAATTGAAATTAGTGAGGGTTCCAGAATACCGAATTCCTTTCGACTGAGTTCCGAAAGTATGATGTTCACAGCTACCCGCTCGGAAAGGTCTTCTAGAAATCTCCCGTGATATCTGGGAGACAAAAAAATTAGTCTCCTAGATATTTTTGGTCGATTTCTAGAACAACCGTTTAAACCGGTGTCTACCTCAAATTTTAGACGAGTAGACCGTTTGAACCGATAGGGATATGACAGGTGTGGTCTCTTAGATATTACCTCGATATCTTCTAGACTCGAATACCACGGGTCTTCTAGACTTCTCCTAGATGTGGGTACCATATTGCTTCTTCTTTTCTCTCCTATGTTGATATTTACATAAAATTCCATGAAACACAGCTTTTTTTAGGAAGATGTAAAACGTCTTTTTAAATATTTTTATTTTTGAAATTCTCTCGGAAAAACGGATAAGGATCAGAAAAACGGAAAGGATCAGAAAAACTCTTAAATTTCTTAGAGGAATCATCTTGCAGTTCCTAAACCGAATCCACCGAAGTTTCTAGAGGAATTAAATTCATGGAGAATTTAACCCGGAATTACTGGAAAGATTATTCCTGAATTTCTGGGGCAATTCTCTTTGAATTTCTAAAGGAGTTCTTCTTGAGTTTCTAGAGGAACTCTCACGGAATTCCGAGAGGTATTTGAAAGAATCCATCCGCAATTCTTCCTAAATTCCTCCCGGAATTCTCCCAAAATTGGACGAGTTTTCCAAGAACCTTCCCCGAATTGCTGGAGACATGCAATACATAAATGCAGGAATTCTTGAAAGAACTGTCTTTCGAGAAATGCGCTCGGAACTCCTATAGAGGAATAGAAAATGAATAGGCAGAATTAAAACAATCAATAAAACTGATTATTTGCAATTACCATTGCTCTATGATCATCTCGTGTACTTGGAACTGCTGCTTGGCCTTCAGCAAAAACCGTTCCTGTTGGTGATAGTCGAACCAAGATCTATCCGGTATGCTTTTGGCCCAAAAGTTCCAGCTTTCGGTATACCTTGTTTTCCGATGATGATTTTCTAAACAGGCGAATGACACGTGCAGTTGACTTCAGGCCAGTTTCGAACAGTGTCGCTATACGCTAGATGTTCGAAGTGAAAACCGAGGTGAAAACCACGATCAAGCAAGTCTGGAATGTGAGTGACAAGGTTTAGTAAAGTCTCCAACGTGGCGCGTGGCACTTGAACCGTTTCGACGAGTGCACCGGTAGATACACACACAATTGTAAATAACCGAAAGTACTATTACACGGGACCACGTATAAATGAATCTTGACTAAGGTGGTTTGCGTCTTTTCGAGGTAGATTCCTGTTCGCTTTTAGACATCCTTCCATGCAGGTAGTGTAAGAAAATGGGAGCGCGTTCGCACCGTGTCCCATCGTCGACTCTGAGAATTTGATTAGCTTGTAATGGTATCTTAATATCTGAAATGAATCAAATATTAGTATAGATATTCAGAATGTTAATCAACGAGAATTATTGAATAGAATTTCATTACCAATTTTTTGGCGTATGATAAACAAACAAAATATTGATTGTTATTGGCAATGGAAAACATTTAGGTATGCATGGTTTCCTAAGATGAAAATTTCAGTTCAGTGTTGAGAAGCAGTTATTGTCAAAATCCGCCATTATGGCAAACGTGGAAAGCTGCGGATTTCAAAAAAAAATCTGAGGAAAATCCTTTTTTTCTCTTAGAACATTTTTAGGACTTTTTTTCTCACAAGGGGGATATTTTTTTTGGTTTTGGTGCCAAAGGACTCAAAATGCATAAAACTTTGAGAACTAATTAAAAAAAAAATCGAAAAATTTTTTTTCGAAAAAATGTCATATGGCAAAAACAATTTTTCATCGAATTTAAAAACCGGACGATACGCAAATATTTACTAAGCCCTAAAATATACCCCTACGCCTAATTTGAGCTCCATCGGACATGACTTAGGGGTGCTCAAAATCTTGCTATCAAAATTTTTAATTTTTTGTGTCTTTGAAAACGTTTGACATCAGATTTATTCAGCTAATTATCAGATTACTAGGTAATGTTTATTACACTGAGGTTTATTTTTACGCGGTACCGGATGAATTCTAAACACAACGTGTAAAGATCAAGAAAACTGATAATGTAGAAACACGATTCATGTCGTTGCGGAACTTTTTTCAACTGAATTTTTTTCATCGGATTATTTAAATAACACAATTTTTCACGTCGGTTTTTTAAACAACGCGGTTTATTTTTACGCTGTTTTGATTTAGATTGAACAAGATCGACGTAAAAAAAACTTTTGTGTATTGATTTTGAGTGAAATAGATAATCCTGATTTTAAAATAATTAAGTAAAGGAGCTGGAAATGTAATTCAAGAATCATTAGCAGCCCATTTTTCTGTAGATCTCTCTAATTTTTATGGTAACGCAAAATTTTGAATTCAATTGCCCTATTACCAATCACTTAATTAATTTGTTTTCCTTTCCATACAGCTATCAACGCTTCTGTTGCGCACTTTGTTTAGCAGTTTGTTTCTCAGTTCGTAAATGAAACATCCCGCATAATTACAAACTGTACATGGATATTTTCCCGTGCGGTCGACAACAGTATCCTTTACTGTTGACAACTGTAAATGAACAATCTCATATAAAGTTTTAACAGTTTGTGGTACGGTTATTTGACAAATGTTGAATGGTAACAACCCAGTTATGTCACCATAAAAAATCGTCTGTTTTCGCGTGCAAAATTTTCGCTCAACAGTATGATAAAATGTTGACATATAATGCAGGAAATAAAGAACATTTTAGGGACAGCATGTTATATGTTGACATTTAGTGATGATGTCGAGCAGTTATGGTTGAATCGATCGAAAAGTATTCGATAACCGCAACGTAAACTGTGAAGCTATATCTTACATCGTAATAATGATTCTGACCATATAACATGTTGTTTTTTATTATGCGGGATGAACTTGCGAAGAACTTCACCATGCAACGGCTTTAAATATTTTTTTTGTTTTTTATTGAAGAGGTTTTTAGCCCTTGACTGGTTCATCTCTTTAAGCTGCTTCAAATGTTTGATATATTTAAAAATATAAAATTATAACGTTTTGTGCGCTTCATCTACCGAGCCTTGATGACTTGAGAAACAATGGCAAATATTTCCCAACAAACAGAATATCCTCCATTTTATTAAAAACTAGACGAACCTTGCCCGGGTTTTGTGTTTTGGATCTGTCAATCGTTGGGTTAATTGCAGCGTCGCACTCTAGATTGATTTCAGTTCAAGCTTGATAATTTTCTTTAGAACTCATGAAAACGTGATATTTTTACATTTGTTTAACTTTCCTGCCGATATGTTAGTACTTTTTATATTCATAAACACAGCTGATCCCAACAAGAATCGATTGGTGAAGAAATCTTGCATATCGGTCATCCCGTTCGTGAGTTATATTGATTTAAAGGAAATGCAAACTTATTGTTATATATTGAGATAATAATAATAAACAATGTGACTGCTTTCACTTCTAAAGTTCAAATAAATACTCTGGTACTGGAACCTGTACTGGTAATGGGAAAACGTAGAATGGAAAAAAAGTTTTGATTAATTTTTAACACCCCTATATCATGTCCGTTTTAGCACAAATTTTGCATAGAGGGATATTTTTGGCTTCTAAAACGTTTGCGTATCATCCGGTGTTATAATTTGATAAAAAAAAATTTTTCATCATCTGAATAAAGTGTTCTAAGAGAAAAAATCAATTTTTTTCATTTTTTTTTTATTTGATCAAATCTCGACGTTTCATGCATTTTTAAGTCATTTGGCATCAAAAACAAAAATTCGATTTTCAACTTTTCCTTTGGTCCCCTCTTGGGAAAATTTTCATGGGTAAATATTTAAAAACATTGATGAATTACAGGCACCCCTAAATCATGTCCGATTCAGCTCAAATTTTGCATGGGGTCATATTTTGGGGTAATGAAACTTGTGAGCAATGTTTTTAATTTTTGATTGATGACTTGTGAGGGAAGCCAGATTTTTACTTTTTTTGGAAAAGATGTTTTAATTTTGATACACATAGTTAAGTTTACCGTTCAAGATGTTTTAATGAGATATTTAGATGTTTAGTTTGCCAAAGCAGATTCAATGGATACGGGGAATTGGCTGACATCCTATCGTTATTAGCTGGTTATGGAACAACTTCTCGCAAGGGTAGTTGTTGTATAATTGGCAATACGTCCGTGTACTTAAAGGAATAGTGTGACTTCAAGTCCTACCGGCATCCGAATCTTTTTTCGCAATATCTCATAAAAACATATTTAAAATTTTAATTTTCTTTTTCTTAATTATAGAATTTATGATTAAACTTCTGTATATTGAGTTTTAAATTCGGCATTATGTTTCGTTCATTTTTTGCTTTGGCTTTGTCCCTAAGTTTGGCATTGCTTCTAGTAGTGCATAACTTTGAATCTTCTCCATTATCTTTGTTCTATAGAATATGTCAGACATTTCTCAGCACAAACGGTTTCTGTGGAACACATTTCAACTGATTTTCATGAGCTATTTGTGTAACACCATTGATACAAATTATGTACGTGATATTTAATATTTATTCAACGATAGTCGCTTCGGATTGCTCGCCCATTTGCTTTAAACGTATAAATCACTTTTTCGTTTGGATTAAAATCTTTCTTTTCTACAGGGTCCGACTATTGAAGGGCTTCAGTAGGATAAACAAACGAAGTGACCAAAACAAAAATATTTCATTTCAATTTCATTCAATTTTACAAGAAAACATATTACTTTTTGAAAGTTCATGGGTGAAGTTTATCTTTTTTGTACTTGAGCTGAATCAATTGTTGCAGATGCGTCGTACGAGGGCCGCAGGTGCTCTTGTGTTACCTAACCAGAGGACACAAGATGTCGCTTCAAGACTTGTTAAAGAAATATGATGTTTTGGAGCAGCCGCGGCCTTCAACATACTCCTGACAGTGAAATTCATAGGGTGTTTGTCCGTCGATCTCACTGGCCGCTCTCAGCCCGAAATGACCCCTGAAAACCTCTAAGTTGGGTTTTCTTCACTGAGCAGTGAGCATAGATGCCTGCCTTAAAATCCAATCCTTGGTATCAAAATAACAACGTGTCCACGTTTCGACAACGTTTTGTAGTACTGATTCCCAATACATATTCGTATTATATTATTTTTACTCACTTATGTAGCAGTTCAATTGTCGGATTCTGTATTTGATTCCTACCGTCATCTTTTGTTATTTTTTGTTTTTTTTTTATTATTTTTCGATGATTCTGTGCGATGTAGAAAAAAAAAGATTCTTTCCTTTGGAATTATTTTATCGTCTGTAGTAGGAGGTTGTTGATGGTGGTGTAACAAATTGTTTACTGTAATCTATATCTGTAACGATGAAGCAGAATCGTTCTCTATTAGTTTTATTAATACCGCGTTTGTGGTTTGCACTGCCCTTTCCGCCAGACCATTACTGGCAGGGTGGTATGGCGGAGAAAAGATATGCTCAATGTTTCTCAATTCGCAATACTTTTTGAAATAGAAACTATTGAATGGAGGCTCGTTATCGCTAACAATTACTGTTGCAAATTAAAGCACAGCAAACATTCTATCG
Source organism: Armigeres subalbatus (assembly GCF_024139115.2). Taxonomy (NCBI): domain Eukaryota; kingdom Metazoa; phylum Arthropoda; class Insecta; order Diptera; family Culicidae; genus Armigeres; species Armigeres subalbatus. Next base: position 384,582,253 of record NC_085140.1, on the reverse strand, counting down.
AGTAATTGTGCAAAAGCTATTGCGGTCGTTCTGTTCATTTTATATTCATTATCTCTATCCATCGTGAATAATTATTTTGATACGTCACGCCGTTGGTGATACTCGGCGGCGGCGTAGGTCGGCGTGAACTAGCTTCAAGCGCCAAAGTTTCGCTGTCATTTTTTCAAAAGTTCCTCCGGAAGTTCCCCCAGGAATTCCTCCGTAAGTTCCCCCAGGAATTCCTCCGGAAGCTCCCCCAGGAATTCCTCCGGAAGGTCCTCCTGAAATTCTTCCAGGAATTCCTCCGGAAGTTCCTCCAGGAATTTTTCGCAAAATCCCCAGAGAATTCTTCAGGAAACTTCTTCCCAGAATTCCTAAAAATTCCATCTAAATTTATGCAACAGTTCCTCAGGAAATTTCATCAAGAATTTCTTCTTAAGTTTCTCCAGGAATTCTTGTGAAAGTCCCTCCAAGAAAAAAGTAGGAAGTTCCTTCAGGAAATACTCGGAAGGATTCTCCAAAAATTCTTTTCTGAATTTTCAACAAATTCCATCCAAATTCCTCCTGCAATTCTTTTCTTTCGTCAAGAATTTCTTCGGAAGTTCTTACAAAAAAAGATTAGGTTATCGACTTTCGTTTTACTTTTAACTATGTGGAAAACAACACTGAGGACCAAAAACATGTGTTTTGAGGAGAAGAATATTTATGAATAATGCAAAAATATCCACTGCCTACCATTAGGAATCGTACCCACATATCCCAGTACGCAAGACAGGGGCTCTATCATTATGCTACGGTAAAACTTAATACTACCCTCATTAAGCTACCCTAGCAGTAATGTGATAGATATGGTACAACCCGCTACGGCAATTAGCAGTTCAATCACACTCATCTATACTCGATTCCCACCGGTAGGCAGTGGATATTTTTTTTCATATTTCAAAAATGTTCTCCTCCTCAAAACACATGGTTTCGGTCCTCAGTATAATTTCCCACACAGTTCTTCTAAAAACTCCCCTGAAAGTATTTCCAGGAATTCCTCCTCTGGAATTCCTTCATGATTTCTTTTAGTGCAAGATTTCCCTCGGAATTCCTTTCAGGAATTCTTCCGAAGGTTGCATCAGAAATTAGTTTGGATGCTCCAAGTTTTCTTCCCGGTATGTCCAATTCTATAAAAAATCTTCAGGAAATTTCTTCAGGAATTCCTTCGTAAGTTCTTTGGGGAGTTCTTCCCTCGAGTAATTCAGTTGATTTTGAGCAGACAATATCATTTGGTCCTGACACACAACTAGTCTAGATAAGCAATCCGCTTCTAAAAAAAGTTCATTTTTGGAGTGATTATATAGCCTTTACGTATACTTTGTATACGAGAAAGGCAAAAATATGTACTAACATCGCAAGTTACTGTAATTGGTTTAGTTTAGATGGATCGTAATGTGTGAGAATTCTCGCGTTACATATTGCATTTTTATTTCATCCAACTTACTATCTTTTGTTGAAAGTTTAAAGAAGGCAACCGGATTATACTAAACTTGTTTGTGTATTTATAAATAAAAGTATTTTGGTAGCATCTGTGTAAGCTATTGTGTAAGTTCTATATACAATAGGAATCTCGTTTGGGTTCATCATCATTCTCAAAAATGTCCGTAAAAATTCCCAAGAGTTTTTTTTGACACTCCGATTAATTTTTTGTGTAAATTATCAAAAATGCAATGATTTTAAAAACAAATAAAAAAACATATTGAACTCCCAAAAACCTTCCGAAAAAACATTGAATGCCAATCGAGAAACGGCTACCGTTCAAAGTCTATAATATTTTCGTGGGGGTCTCCGATTTTGCAATCCAGTATTCAAACAAACAGCACGCGATCGAAAAAATGGTAACGAATATCAGTCAAGCAACATTTATAATCAAATTTTTGCTATCAAAATGACTTCTATGTGTACTTAAGTGGTTTAATCTTAAACCCGTTAAGAATTAAGTAAAACCAAAAGCCTTACATATCATCATTCATTGTCATATTTGCATTTAAATTTATTCAGCTTTATTTATTTCTAGTTTGTTCCGATTACAATTTTCTGTTCAATAAACAGTTTGGCTTGTGTTTTCTGTTTCAAATTTTGTGTGTCTGCTTAATACTCACTTCTCCGGGATGATCGATCGAATTGCTAATTCAAAGAAAATTATCAAAATCAATTGAAAAAGTACGATGAAAATATCCATTGATTAGTGCCTATCGCGTCAACCGGAAGTTAGGGAAAAAACAACAAGGAAATATATGCATTGTGGAAGAAGGAGAGCCGATTTCGATTGTTTCGTATTTGGTTGTATTTTACGCCAACTGTTTCTTCCTTTTTCTCGTTGTCAATTTTGACTTTTAGTTATTGTTTCTTTCTAACCGTGCGTTCGCTCATTTAGCTTCCTCGCCGCTCTCAGCAAATATGTTTCGTGTGCTCTTTCGTATGAATCGAGAAACAATATCGATTTTGCTTGTTTAATTTGGTTGTAGCCACATGAAAGCCAATACCTAAGTCTCAACACGAAAGAATACAAAGTTTAACAAACAATGAAAATTTGTGCGGAATCATATTAATTAAATGTAATCAGTGTATATTTTCTACCAAATCCAGAGAAAATATAAAAACCGACAAATTATAACGACTAGCTCATTTGCGAACCATCATCCCATCAAAGACACGCACCTCGCTTTATTCAGCTACAGCTATTAATCGTACTAATGGTGTTGAGGCAGCACCAACATTTTCACCGCATGCAATAAACCATACTACAACAACTAACTACAACATCAAAAACAACAACAACGACAACAACAATGAAGAGTTCGACAAGCTGAATGGGAACAACAACAACAACGGCAGTAACAATAGTGGAGGAGGTGGCGGTGGTGCGTCGTCGGCTGGCGAGAACAACAATGTGCCCGTGAGTGCGACGACCGGTGCCGCGATCCGGATAACCGAGAACCCGCTGCCGGAGAATGTGGCATGCTAGAGACGATACATATCGGGCCCGGCAGGGGGTGGTGGCGCCGGCGGTGGCTGTCCAACCCGGAAAATAATGTCCGGTTTTGGGGCGGGCCGGTCGTCGTTGCTGCTGGCGGGCAAACGTAGCCACGGTGCAGGTGGCGGTGGTGACGAAGAGTACGACGAAGTGTGGACAAATCGTCGCTATAGGGTAGAAAAAGTACTGTTGAATGCTATATTTTCTATACAGATTTAGGTGGACGGGACTAGATCCAACAGGTTAGATGCTTAATAAATTAACACTCATTGCTGCTGAATGACAAAAATCACATGGTGTTGATGAGTTTGAATAGGAAGAGGAAGGGATTGCTGATAGTATCTACGACAAACACTACAAAGCAGGTTATATATTGGCCTAAGGTCATACAACATACGTACATACTACATTTACCGAATTCTTATTTAATGATCTCAAATTTGTATTACAGATATTTACAAAATTTGTAAATTTGGCAAGACCAAATTTTTCAGACCAATTGAATTCGTTCTGAACAGTACTGTGCGTGAAAGTTTTTGCCAGTCGCCACTAGATTGAGTGCGCGTTGCTGCTCGAACTATATGCTGTAGTACTGAATCCTGTTCAAACTCATTTCATCGTAATAGAGTTGCTTGAATTTTTCAGATACTTATCACGATTACGGTAATCGCATTTGTTAATCTTATACATAATCACACAATGGCAGTTTTGTTGATCACAATTGATATACCAGCAGCAATAAATAAAAACCGATTGTACTATATTATAGAGAATAAAATCAAATCAAATAAGCTAATCGCCCCAAAGCAAATGGAACCAAAGATGCGGGAGGAATTGAAAAAAAAACTGGAGAAATGTGAACAGATGGTAACGAAAAGATTGTTAGCTTTGACTGATTGTTTACAATATCATAATTTATAAATTGGCGAAAACGCTAAAAAAGAATTCGATAAAAGATCGTTGAAAACTAATGTTTCTGTGAAGCAAGATGCATATCTTTACCCTAAATGATAAAAAAAATCAATGGAAATCAATACATTCAACAACACTTTACAAATAAGTTACCATCGTCGAACAAGTAAGGAAAATTGCCGATATCACAATGCAAATCGCTTGTATCAGGAACACCATTACCCTCTCCACTATAAAGTAAAACAATGTGTTGATTGTGAAGAAGTCAAGCCACCACAAAATACACTCTTTCCTAACACCGCCACACAAATACAGCTCATTGAGTAAACTTTGGCACCTGTTGTTTTGAATACACAACATCACACATTACAAACACCAGACGGCGCCTAGCTATCCCAAATATACATATTTATTAACCCCAGAGTTAGTGAACAGAAAACGGAAATCGTTCAATTATCCAACAATAAGAGCCCATACAGTAATTTACGATTACCTTAAGCATTCATTTTTGTGTCTGATCAAACTGCCATACACCGTTGAACGAAATAATAAAATAAAAATATGTAATTAGTACTCGAGTAATTACCTGTTTGAAATCCCCCGCTTGATTTAGTTGTAAGTTAGATCCGTTATTTAGAGCCCTCCTGGAAACACAATAAAAAAAATCAAATAAATGCGCCTGACAAGGTTTCTGCTGGAAGACAAGGTGATTTGCATTGAGCACAAAATGGAAACTGACGACATGACACAATTTCACACACATACACATGAATGGAGTGACAGGAAGAAAGTATGACAAAGCCGAAAAGAAATGATGGGAACCATGAAAAGAGCTGAAGAAAAGATAAAAAAAAACGTTGTTGACTAGTTAGTGCGTTGAGTATGTAATAAAATTTGACTACTAAAAGTAGAAAACAGGAAAAAGGAAACGAGAAGAAAAGGCTATGCAATGCTTTAACTGCTTTCGTATAGGTTTAGGAATAAGATTTTCAGGACAAACCGGAAATGATAGCACGAATGATAACCGTCGGAGATTATGCTCAGCTGATTGAAGGATTCGTCTTTGTTGGCTCTGATATCCGTATCCGGTAGGAAGCAGTGATCTTATTTTTTTTTTCAGTATATGATGTAAAATGTTTGGTTGAAGTTGTAAAACAAAAACACTTGGATGTTCCGAAATGTATGAAATGCTTTGTTACAAGAATATGGCAGATATCCGATTCTCAACCCAATTTCGTAACCATGTAAAAAATGGACTGGTGAACTGTTTTAAAATTAATGACCAGGTGATGGATCTGCATGTTTTACTTCTTTCACGAAGAGCTACTCAAGTATGCACTGACATGCTGCGCGACAATATTTTGCACACAGAGTTCAGAAAAGGAAATTCTCTGTTATTGACGTTCTCTAGTCCGTACCATTTCTTTTAGAACGTTGCCATCGAACCATTTTATCTACCTGAATCCTTTTTATAGTTAAAGGTTCTTTGGTACATGCTACTTGGCGGAGCTGCCCTTCAGTTGGTGGCACAATATTGTCCGTACAGTTAACCGGTGATTGTTAGATTTTATAACAATTCTGTATAAGAACCTACCGAAACCTTATACATTCTTATACAAATATTGTATGAGACTTTTCAATTTTGCAAGCTTTTCTAACAATATTTATTAGTGAGCTTAAATATTTTTGTATAAGATTCTAACAATTTCGCAATTTCGCCCAGGTCTTATACAGGTTAGGTTTTGATAGGTTCTTATACAGTATTGCTATAAAATCAAACATTTACTGGTTTGGTGTAGGAATGTAATGCACAGCTTAGACTTGCAGAGTTCCTTGCTAGCACTCCAAATATAATCAGTCGCTCCTAACATAAATTGCAGACGCTGTTGGAAGCCGTTTCTACCAGAGGGACCTCTAGGAAGGCTTCAGGTTTTCAGACGCAAATCATCTCTGCCAGTGTTGACTAAATTTACTGCAATAAAACAGAAACCATGCATCCCTATTAAGCAGTGTTTGCAACTCACTTGAGACTTAATACTGTTTATGAATGACTGGATCTACATACGGAGTTAAGTTTATTGTTAATAATGATGTCATGCTCAAGTAATTAATACTTTTGCATCTAGCGAGATGTGGAGATGCAGTGCAGATAATTTTTCAGTATCTTTTAGCAACCTTAGTCGAACTACCTATTCTATTCCTCTTAGGAAGGTTTTCTTTTTAAACATTGTACCATTGAGAGTAGAATGTTCTTCCAACATACTTTGTCACTAAAGGCAGGATGTAACAACGGAGATCTTATTTTAAATTCAAATCTTTTAGTTATTGCTGACCCACAGAAGTTCTTCTTTGGGATCATAGGCTTAGCATTGCTAAGTTAGCAATTTGTGCACAGGCCTCTCTGTACAATATGGCCGCGCGATGATTTCTTTTCAAATATGCATTAAAACACTGCTAAAAAGAAGCTGCTTTTTACAGATGGGAAGGATGTTGTAAATGCCAGATCGGTTATTTCCGGCGGTTACGAGGTGTCTCACGATGTCCAACTTCTTCGCTCCAGACCAGGTTTTTAGCGCGGGGGTGAAAAATTCATTTTCAGTGCAAAACATAAACAAACTCCGTGGCTGTTCTATATAAAAATCCAAGATGGCTGAATCATGAAATTGGTATATTGCAACCAAGGGCCTCATACGCCTGTCACTGGCGAACAAAGCTCGTGTACTCTGCATCGAAGCTTAGAACCGGTGTTAGGGCGCAATCGTTAATGTGAACATTTTTATATTCGGTTAGTTACTGCAAATAAATTCTTTTTCGAGTCCCTGTAATCAAGCAGGTATTTCAAGCATATCACATCGTAATATTGCTGCATGATTGAGTGTTTAATTTTGATAAAATATCGAAAACAAAAGTGTGCATAAAATTTCCTCGCCATAACAAAAGGTGGTAGAGAATTAACACTGTTGTTTACAGTTTAGAACCAAATCCAGATGTCGCACATGTTGGGGTAGGGATTCAGTGCTCCGCCTTCTCCCCCTGATTGCAACACATGTTTGTATTCATCTTGCTCTAGACTAATGTTGTTTTTCTCTACACAACAAGATTGCTACGATTAGAAGAGTATCGCCATATTCCACGTTTGACAGGTCTCCTGCTCGTTTGGAATGCGCATTTGTATGGAACTGACAGCTGATTCTGTTCCAATTTTGACACATGACGGCACTGTTATTATAGTCACTGTAGTCATGGTATGCCGAGACTGGAGGGCACTCAGTTTAAAACCAAAATAGTCACCCTCGCCTGAGGTCCCACCCAGGGACCTTCCGTAAGCGAGGTTTTTGAAATCAACATTACGTTTAAATCACAAGTTAAAATCGGAAAACAGATAGCCTTAACACTAAAAACATTAAAATTGGATAAAATTTGGTCCATTGGTAAAACTGGTCGAAACAGAAACGGGACCGACGAAAGGTGACCGTCAAAACCACGAGAGAATTCATACTTCGGTTGAAAACCTGCTAGTTCGTTGGTGTTGTAGTTGGTATCTTAATGTACTTGCTGCGCTGCTCTCCGGAGATTATTATTCTTGTTTGATGCGACTGCAGAACCCCAAATTCGTAATAATTCAGCCCGCTGTCCTCTGGTCAATGAAAACAATTAAGTACGGATAAGAAATCCGAAGGTAAATTTTATTCAGATTGCCTATTTGGCATGCGTACCAAATTTGGAATCTACTTATAACGCTACACTTCAACGATAGTAGCGAAAGACAAACAAAATTAGCACAACACACAAGTAGCGAAAGACAAACAACTCGATGAATAATGCAGTGTTGAAGAACGCAAAGAAAGTCCCCGGACTGTCCGGTCACTGGAGGGATGGTACTTACAACTTTGGAAGAAGCCAAGGAGTCTCGGATACTAGGTCTTGTACCCGAAATATTACGCAGGACACCCGAAGGAATGTTGTGTCTAGATAGGACGATCAGCTTTCAGAAAGCAGATGATGGCGGTGGTACTGGCGGTAACGTCTGCAATAGGGTCTCTAATGCTTGTTGTGGGTATCCCATACGCCTCCCTGGGGCTTGGTGTTTGGGACACTGGAAGAAGTAATGTTCTACTGAGTTAGGAACATCGCAGACTTCACAGTCTATTCGAAAGGAACCTCCCCCAAAGTTGTGGGAGAGCCTAGTGTAACCAGTTTGGTGCCGGGCGATGATCTGCTTATCTCTCAAACTAGGGAGGTTTGTCCAGGCAGAGGTGGTGCCTTTTAGTTTGCGGAGTTGTGTGTTGGTAGATTATCTCCAACTGCAGTCACAGTCTTATTTACAATACAGTTTTATCCAGGTTTTGTTATCTCCCAAAGGGACGGATGTTGATGAACTTTGACCTTGGTGTCCAGTTCTCGCAAAACGAGTCTCCGAGTATTCTACAGCGCCCCGGGAATCAAGCGAACGTCGTGTTCGGGCGCTTGTTGACAACGATGCTCTATATCCAGGGGTGTTTACTGGCGCTAACCGCAAGCTAAGCACATCTGTATATTCACATTTATATACGCCAGAATCTGTCAGGTTTCTCGGTGGATCTTGACGAAGATTGCAGCAGTCTTAGCGGGAAAAATGCTGCAAATGTCTGGGAGGCTGTCCGAGCCTGCCAGGTTTGTCCCTGTGACTCAGATCCCAACTCAACGGCCCGAAACCGACCTATCCGTAAACCTATGTTCGTGGCTCCTATATTATCCATATAAAAGTTCAGCCACCAACCTTTTGAGCGCCTCTGAGTTATTACCTCTTCGGAAGCTTCTATCTATGGAGCTGTTTATTGTGGCTGTAGATGAGTGCTATCTCCATGCCACTGGAAGGATACTGACGCCGGCCATCGTATGCAGAATCCTGTCCCCTTCGACAAGGAGAGGGATCCAATGATCTCTAGACGTGGTTGCGGCGAATGAAATATTTGCGGCAGAAATATTAGAACCTTATTCAAATCATATTGGAAATGCAGGTGGCAAGTTAACCCTTATGCGGCCAACAAAAAAAACACACGTGGATGGCCGACAGGGTACCCGTGTTCCACTAAATTGATATTCTCATAACTTCAACAATTTTCAACCGATTTGGATAATTTTGACAGTTTTGGAAACAGAAACTCATATACTTTTTGCACATTGTCAAGGCTTACAGCCTATGCCCATGGTTATTCAAGAAATCTTCGAAGTAAGGCTTAAGAGTCTACACGCGTTACCAAAAGCCATTCAACCAGTTTCAAATATGCTACAAGCTCTTTGCGCTTCTTAGAATTGAAGGTGTTCATAGTATATCCTTCGGGTAATGCAAAAATCCTGAAGTGAGGTCTTAGTCATCCGAGAAATCTCTGGAGTAAAGCCTAAAGATCTACTCGCGTAACCAAAGGCCTATTATGCAAATTCAAATACGGTACATGCTCTTTGTGGTACTTAGCATAGAATGCGTTCACAGTATATGTTCCGAGTCATCCAAAAAATCTCTGGAGTAAGGCCTTAAGATCTACACTCGTAACCATGGGTCTATGGACTTGTCTCAAAAGTGGTACATGCTCTTTGCGCATCTTGAAATCAAATGTGATCACTACATATGTTCTGCGCTATCGAAGAAATCTCTCGGATAAGTCCTCTGTCGCCTTCATTGCATATGTGCATGGTCATCCAAGAAAACCCTGGAAAAGGCCTTCAGGTCTACACGCGTAACCAGAGATCTTTTAGTTTGTTTCAAAAGTGGTTTATGCCCTTTGTGGTACATAGAAAAGAGCGCTTTCATTGCATATGTTTATGGTCATCCAAGAAAATCCTGGAAAAGGCCTTAAGATCTACACTCGTAACCAGAGATCTTTTAGATTGTTTCAAAACTGGTACATGCCCTTTGTGGTACATAGAATAGAACGCCTTTATTGCATAAGTTCATGGTAACCCAAGAAAACCCTGGAAAAGGCCTTAAGATCTACACGAGTAACCAAAGATCTTTCAGATTTTTTCAAAAGTGTTACATGCTCTTTGTGGTACATAGAATAGATTGCATACCAAACCAGTACGCTAGACAGGGGCTTTCCCTATTAAGCTACGAAGGACCTCCGTCGTCCTTCGCAGTTTAGCGGGTACTGATGAAACCAAATTCACAGCACCGGGCATGTAGCCGAACTCTCGCAATACATCCTTAGAACTAACTCTCTCATATATGTTTTTGTACAATGCCAACCAAGTAGGATGAGCTCCTACACACTTGCTTCATCACCAACGGCGCTTGATGAAGTCTTCAATAACTGTCTCCATTACGGAGGTTGATCCACCGACCTTAGATCTATGGAGTTCGTAGACTACCTAGAGCCCACGACAACAACAAGAATCACTTGGAATACGAACATATACCAAGAAGGGGTCACGCAACTTGTTTATTCTTCGATAACTGCCTCCATTACGGAGATTGATCCGAAGATCTTGACTGTATGGAGTTTGTAGACTACCTGCAACTCACGACAACAACAAAAACTACATGAAATACAAACATATACCAAGAAGGGGTCACGCAACTTGTTTATTCTTCGATAACTACCTCCATTACGGAGATTGATCCGAAGATCTTGAGTGTATGTAGTTCGTAGACTCCCTGGAACTCACGACAACAACAAGAACTACATGAAAAATAAACATTTGCCAAGAAGAACTTGTTTATTTTTCAATAGCTGCCTCCATTACGAAGGTTGATCCACCAACCTTGGATCTATGGAGTTCGTAGACTACCTAGAGCCCCCGACAACAACAAGAATTACTAGGAATACAAACATATGCCAAGAAGGGGTCACAAAATTTGTTTATTCTTCGATAACTGCCTGCATTACGGAGATTGATTCGAAGACCTTGACTGTATGGAGTTCGTAGACTACTTGGAACTCACGACAACAACAGGAACTACTTGGGATACAAATATATAACAAGAAGGGGTCATGCAACTTGTTTATTCTCCGATAACTGCCTCCATTACGGGATTGACCTGAAGTCCTTGGCTGTATGTAGTTCGTAGACTACCTAGAACTCACGACAACAACAAGAACTACATGAAAAACAGATATATATCAAGAAGGGGTCACACAACTTGTTTATTCTTCAATAACTGCCTCCATTACGGAGGTTGATCCACAGACCTTGAATTTATGGAGTTTGTAGACTACCTGGAACCAATGACAACAACAAGAATTACTTGGAATACAATCAAATACCAAGAAGGGGTCACACAACTTGTTTATTCTTCAATAACTGCCTCCGTTACTGGGGTTGATCCACAGATCTTGACTCTATGGAGTTCGTAGACTACCTGGAGCCCACGACAACAACAATAACTACTTGGAATACAAACATATACCAAGAAGGGGTCACAGAACTTGTTTATTCTTCGTTAACTGCCTTCATTACGGATATTGATCCGAAGACCTTGACTGTATGGAGTTCGTAGACTACTTGGAATCAATGACAGCAACAAGAACTACTCGGAATGCAAACATGTTTTGAGAAAAGATCATTGGATGACCCGGAACATATACTGTGAAAGCATTATATGCTAAGCACCATAAAGAGCATGTACCGTTTTTGAATTTACACGATAGACCTTTGGTTACGTTAGCAGACCATAAGATCTTATTCCAGTGATTTTTTGGATGACTGAGGCCTTACTACAGGGGATTTTGGAGATCCAGAATATATACTGTGAACACCGACTATTCTAAGAAGCGCAATGAGCATGTAATATATTTGAAACTGGTTGATAGTCCTTCGGTTACGTGTGTAGACTCTTAAGTCTTACTTCAAAGATTTCTTGTATAACCATGGACAAAAGCTGTAAACCTTGACAATGGGCGAAAAGTATATGAGTTTCTGTTTCCAAAACTGTCAAAATTATCTAAATCGGTTGAAAATTGTTAAAGTTATGAAAATATCAATTTAGTGGAACACGGGTACCCTGTCGGCCATCCACGTGGTAAAAAAAATCAGGCGCCCCTCCCCACGTCCCTCCTCACTGTATCAACGTGATTTTCTCACAGATGCTACATTTTATGGAGTTCTTAGATGTCACCGAGTTTCAGCTTTCAGCTATAAAAATTCATTGAAATATCACCACTTGAAGTTGAAAAAGGAACACGGGTACCCCGTCGGCCGCATAAGGGTTAATCGCGAGAAAAATTGCAGTACAATGTCTATAAGACTAACCATTGCGTACCGAAGGTCTCTAACAAGATGAATACACAGCTAGGTGTTTCAATCTGCCAAGTTTATGGAAGAGAAGAAGGCGGGGGTGAAAAATTCATTTTCAGTGCAAAACGAAAACAAACCGGCTGGCTCTCCCATAATAAAATCCAAGATGGCTGAATCGTGAATTTGGCAGATTGGAGCACCTAGTGGTGTATTCATCTTGGTCTCTAATGAAGTTTGACTATTGCTGAACTATTCCATCCGTTACATTGAGGGAGCATTACATCATCTGCTCCATCTGCTCTGGTAGAGATAGTTCCTTGCACAGGTTATCGGCAATTAGTTCTAGGCTTGACAGAAAAAAACAATAGAACAAAAGACAAAAATAGTAAGCAGTTGTCAGAGACTAATTGTTAATTTGGGCTGGCTGGCAGCTGCTCGCAAGGTACTCTGGTTCTCGTTTTGCGGTACTTTTTTGGTCTATTTTGGCCTTTTTAGACAACGTGCATTGCAGTCTTTGTTGAAGTTATGCCGGACGAGAAACGTATGAATACGAGAAAGCTTATACGATGGAATACTATCGAACTTATAGAGAAAGTTTGGGATGTCTTTCAGATCGTTCAGGATGAATACGAAGAGATGGACGATTCCGAAGATTTCGCAATCAAAAATTTGGAGATGCGGGTATACGCAGAATGTCTGTCCGTGTGGAAGCGCGGCTTGTCGAAAAATGGTCACTTACCTGTTGCTTGGTAAACCGGTGGAGCAGTTTAGCTCTATACTCATACTGTTATTTGTGGATAAGCTTGATGATGACTCACTAATTGCACGGAAGGAATCGATTGCAGTTGAAGAGCATTCCACCTACGATATTCATCTTCTTTCTCTTTCTTTCTTTAAAAATGAGTATTCATTTCCTTTGAGGCAATATAACTCACAAACGGATGGACCGATTTGCAAGAGTTTCTCACTAATCGATTCGTCTTGAGATCAGCTGTGTTACAGCTGTGTTGTATGTGCTGTACATACATAAAAAGATAGAAGATTTCGCTGGAATAGTTAAACAAATGTAAAAATACTAAGATTGCATGAATTCTGAAGGAAACCATCAAGCATGGACTAAAATCGGTCTAGAGTGCGACGCTGCAATCAACGACGAAAAAACAAACAACACGAGCACGATATACAGAATCAAGGTAGGCTCGTAAAGAAAATGACAGTTCAAAAGTGACGTGATTGCTATCGCAGTATAAACGAGTGCAAAAGAAGGCCAAACTCAATCGTAGAACATTGGCTTGCTTCGTTCTTAGCAGCGATAGCAGTGACGTCAATTATTTACGGTGAAAATTGATGTTTTCGTACGTATCGATAGTGCCTTGTTTTTGTATGCCGTGCAACACGAGTAAGATCGGCTAGGTTCGACTAGTAGCACATAAAATGGAAGACTTTCTTCAGAAAAGTGCTTGTTTTCTGAAGACGATCGCCATAGACCGATCGCAGCAGTCTTGCTCAAAGCCTGCCAAAGCTTCTCTCGTCTCGATGAAGCCGTAACAAGCCCGTTGGACCACAATTGCCACATAAATACCAACGAAAACTTGTCCGTTATGTGTTCTGCGTGCGACAAGCAGAGACATTCTATGAAGGATTGTGCGACAAGAAGCTCTGTAGCAATTGCATTTCGCTTGCGCTGTCGTTCCAATTATAGCTCCATGCATTATTCTAGACGGCGTCGTTCAAAGATCTACACAAGTCCATTCGAGATGAACAAGCCCCGAGATGCACTTCCCCGTCGAATATTGACATCGCTGTGGTAGCATCATTAGCTACAGAGACCATATCTACGGTCAAGTTGTCTAACATCAGTGTAATTCGCACGACCGTAGTGTTGATCGTTGTGGACGCCTACGGCCAGGAGATTTTTGCCCGTGATCTGTAGGATTCCGGCTTGCAACCCTAAGCAATCGGCGATCGATTGTGTTAAAAATTACACCTCGCCCAAAAAGTTGTCAACATTCCGATTTCCGGAGGCGACAGCGATGTTAGGAACGCGAAATAAAGTAGAGGCAGAAGCACATTCTCGAGTAGCGGACTTTTAAGAGTCATTAGATTTCGTAGAACTACGGCAAGTAACCAGTGACACGCCATCAGGATCGTTCTCCACCAACCGTTGGACGATTCCCGTAAGCTTTCTTCTCGCAAATACCGATTTCAACTTAAGAAAAGTCGACATGATTATCGGCGCTGCCTACAATTACGCATTTCTTCAAGATGAAAGATTTCGCTTTCCCAACCAGGGTCCAATTTTAGTTGAAACAGTCTTTGGTTCGTTAGATTGTTGCTGGAAAGTTTGAAAATTCCGAGGAACTACTCCAGCAAGTTACGGTAGCTTCCCATGCAGTGGCGGTGACTTCTAATAGCGATCAATTAGAGTGGTTCTGGTGGAACCGGGGAAGATGATTCTAAATCTTGCTATCACACCACCCGATCGTCTTCGAAGGGTGATCACAATTCCCTACTCGTCGGTCCCGAAGTTTCCGATGGCATTAATGGCTGATATTAAAAAAAAGTATCGCCAAATTTTCGATGAATCCATCTGATCCCCCACTTCAGCGAACTATGTGGCGCTTTGACGTATGAACTAGGAACTGTCATTTACGGCCTTGCTCCATCATGATTCCGTTCAACACGAACACTTTTGCAGCTCGTTGAAGATGAAGGTTCATTCCCGAAATCCAGTATAGCTTTTCAATAGAACGTTAACGTGGACGATGACAGCATCAAAGAGGCTAGCCAACTTCGCGTAGAGTTAACCGATCTTCTGCAGAAAGGAGGATTTCGATTTCGGATTTCCGTAAATGGTGCTTCCTGTGCTGATTGGCTCACCGAAAACGCACTCATTGTTTAAGTTCGACCCTGATGAAAGCATAAAAACCCTTGGGATACATTAGGAACCCGATGTTTGCCGATTCGACGTCTCAGTCACCCTGAAGGATCTTCACCAAGTAAGCGCACAATACTCTCTGCTATAGCCTAGCAGTACCCAAGCAACCAAAAGTACGGATAAGATGGGATGTTTTGGTTTAAGCAGCTTGCATTTTAAGTTTTTTTTGGATGGCTGGAGCGCAAAAGTGAACTTTGAAGTTCTGTTAAGGTGCTTGGAACTCGATGTGAACCAAGAGTGAACTTATTGGTTCGGTTAGGAACAAACAAATGTGGACTTTTGGTTGCTTGGGTATGATCACGTTGGAATGATAGCGCCCATTATTGTGTAGGCAAACATGATGATGCTGAACCTCTGGCGCTTGTTGTTGAGTTGTGTCGACGACAAAGTGTCCTCGAATCTTCACCGCAAATGGACACAATTGTGTGAGCAACTTCCTAAGTTGTCCAGCTTCTGCGTACAAAGGTTTACTTTGGCTCATGTTCATATATCCTCTGAACTGCACTGTTTGCGGATTCATCTGGGGTTGCCTATGGAGCTTGTATCTGCGTTTCTTCTGGTATGTCTCGACTATTGTACTTCAGTGGATGAAGGCACCCCCGCGAACCTGGAAAACATCAGGTTGGCTTGCATTGTATGCTGGAAAGGAAAATTCAGCAGATGTTCCTGATCCGCAATGGTCTACTGTATATGACCGGTTTCGATTAGTTATACATCCTATTTCTAAACACACCAAATCGCTCTTTCCGGCTTACACCTATTTACAAGACTTCTTCTGGATGATGAATTCTGGGCCCTAAAAGGTAGGAAAGCAGTTTGTAGTGCGATTCGCAAGTGCTACCGTGAACTAGAAGCACTATATTTTTCCAATAATTTTGTCCAAACGAAAACTGGATGAAATCCATTAGCCACCGTATAATCGTTCGATATAACAAATTATATTGAATAATTAATAATTAATAATAATTAAAAATTTATGTCATTTAGTATACTGAACGAATGATGAAAACATCAGAGCAATTCTTCAAAATTTTCTTCAAGCATATTATTTTTATTTTATTTTTCAAAACGATTATTGCTTCCATAAAGCCAATGCTATACGACGATCCTAAATCAGCAGCTAGAATTGGAGCCTAAAATAAATAAATCAAATATGAAGGGATGTAGTGTTCATTATCAGTGTGCGGCTACTAAGAGACAAAGCTCGGAACGAACGAAACCAAACTAACTCAAACGGACTAAACCATAGAATGATCAGTACGGACTCAAGAACAAAAAAAGCGTACGCAGAGTATTTACTCAGTAAATGATTAAATCTCCCGTAGACTTAGTATGTTTATAACAGCGTTACACATCCACACTATCTATAGGAAGACTTTACCAGTATTGTAATACGCAAGAGAACCCAATATCCAAGTAGTGAAATCGTTATTGTTCTACTAGTTGGAATCTTTCTCATTTTTTGCTAACAACATCCCCTAATTGGTGACAACCTTAGCAGAAACTGACGAAATTTCATCCCTTCGATGTGTGAAAAATCCTTGCCGTAGTGTGTGACGCGAAGTTAGTCCAATACAGAACTGTAGATACATCCCTTTCAGGATCTTAGCGCATCGTAGGAATCCGGTTGCTTCTTTCCCCTCTATTGCTAGACTGAAGCTTCTAAGGTAGACCCTAAACACTAATAGATGAGTTCCCCACCAGGGGTGGATTAAATGTAGATCCAGAAAATAATGGATATCCTTGCTCCTGTAGAGTCGCTAGCAATCGATACAAGCCCCTAACTTATTTCGTTCTCGCGTACTAGATCCATAGAGGTGGTACCTAGCCGTTGACGTAGCAGTTAGCGTTAGCGACCCTTTTGGTACTAATTTTCAGAAACTCTAGTCCAGACGGTTTAATGTGCTTTAGAATCGGTTCGAAACACCACAACCAAACAGTCTATCTTTACACAGATGTATGAATAGCGTTTTTCAATGCTCCGTGTTCGAGAGAGAAGTTTCCGCAGATGGGTCTTCTGAATATGTGATATAGTTCAGCCACGGTTTGACAGACGCCTAGTTTCATTTTGAACTTGACAGGAATCATGGACGCAAACAAAA
Organism: Armigeres subalbatus; assembly: GCF_024139115.2. Taxonomy (NCBI): domain Eukaryota; kingdom Metazoa; phylum Arthropoda; class Insecta; order Diptera; family Culicidae; genus Armigeres; species Armigeres subalbatus. The sequence goes on along the minus strand of NC_085140.1, from coordinate 384,565,089 downwards.
GGAACAAGATGCAGTTGTTTTTATTTCTCACTTGAGTGCCTGACCGTTGAAGATATATTCGAATGATGAAAATTGACATAGAAGATTATAAACAGAGGTTTGCAAATAAAATTGGTAGATATTTTTGAGTCCACTATTTTTGATTATTGCTTATGCTAATATGGCGATTCCCATTTGATTTTAGAGTTAGTATAAGGCTAGTTATATTTTATGAACCGTTTTCTATCAATGCCAAGAATTTAGATAAAGGTTGTTATTGAAATGCTGAAATGACTTTACAATTATTATCATAGTTTGCAGCATAAATCCGCACGCAAAAGATAACGAATATGCAACTATTTTTAATCTAGTTTCAATGACGAACACTTACGACCGAAAAAAGGCACCTTGACTATCTATTAATGAAAATGAAAAACTACTGCGAAATATAAGAATTATGAAACAAAAACAAGCGGAAATCGCATGATGAAACAGCATTTTTTTAAAGTAACTGAGATCGAAATAAATAATGTAAAATGCAAGCAAAATGAACACGCTCGAGCTCTGTCAAATAAAAAAAAACTATCTATGAATACAATAAACGGAAAAAATGGAAAATAAAACATTCACAGAGCAGAAACAAAAAATAACATTAGTGCTACGCATAAGAAAACATAACAATAGACAAATGTGAACGGAGTTTCGTTAAACTTTATTATTATTTTTTCGAGCAATGCATCCTGGTAACGACATCCAACAAACAATAATGATAACAATAAAATAAAAATTGAATCAAATTGTAGTGGATTTTTACTTTTCTCTAGCATTCCGAAAATACATTATTAATTTCGAAAGCTGTTTATTTAGATTCATTGATTTTCTCTGTGTTATGCTCTCACACTTTACCAGAATTTACTAAAGAATATCACATTCCGACAACCAGGGTTGTAAAATGTCTTTGCGTGTTATATTTTTAACTCATTCGACGAATACCTACTTGGAACATTGGGGAAAACTCTTTTAGATAAATCATCACTGTTCACAAAAACAGAAAAGTCCAGTATATCAACCCATACTCCGTCCAGCACAGATTTGGCCTGCGAAGGCATTCGGCTTCAGTACCTAAACTTAAATGATTGAGACTCCTTACGATATCGTTCAGCTTTTCAAGGCACGGCCACCAGCGTTTCGTACACAGCAAAAAAAATTGTAATGCGCATCGACGTAATCTAACAGACGTACTGAAAATCCGATGTAAGAGCGATATTCAAATGTACATTTGTATATATTTGGATGTAATATTACATCGCTAGAAAATTACTCAGATTCATATTCATCATTTTCAATTACGTTGCTTCAGTGTACTATTTATATATGATAATACTGAATATTACATCAAAACAGATGCAACCCATTCAGTAATTAACAAGATGTGTAAAATTACACAGTTTGAATGCTGTATCACATTCAATTATAATGCAATATTGAATCTCGGCAACACTGCTCAGATTCTGCTTTTTTGATCGATCGCCATGTTTATTTTTGGTTGAGTTCGCGACAGTCATGCGGTGGAAGCGGCAAACTTTTCCGGATCTGCACCAACTTTCGGGAACTAAGAACGCGCCTGTTCCAACGGATTCAATGCGGATGGAAAGAATGTCGCCTCTGCTGGTAAGTAATCAATGCTTGTACGTCTTAATATCTTGTTTATTATATGTTTTTATATATTTATTTCAGCTATGGAAAATCGTGTTGACATCGATCTCGCTGCAGGACCTGCTGATCTGAGGCTGACCAGGTATGATAATTAGTGCTTGGAGGTTGCTGCTTTTTGTCGGACCTGTGAGCTACAGGGATGGTGTGAACATGGCTATCTCCACATCCATGTCACCTTCGTCGTCTTCCAGCTGCCTCACCAATGTTCCATCAGTCCAGTTTCTCACCAATGGCCATGACTTTCAAGTCGGCCTCGGCTGGCCTGTTAGACTGATTGCCGGGAAATCGGTATTGCTGTGAGAGACAACTTCATCAGCACTTGCCGGATGGGTGGCTTATCTTGACCTTCCCCAACTACTTCAATAACGCAAGATAAGTATTATTTTTCCATTTTATTCTTCATGTTTTTAGTTCTCCGTACTTTTTCAAAATAAGGAGCATGAAATCATTGACCATGGTCAGGGAGTATGATGATATGGACGCAACATATTCTTTTGTGAAATATATCACAATATTACGCGTCAACATGCCTCAAACGGCAGAAGCTGGGAAGCCGGCCAGAATTTTTCTGAATTTTTTTTTCGGGTTCTAAGTAGAATCCTTCCCAAACTATAGACGGAATCTTTGTTAGATTGCACACATAGATTTTTCCGGGATTCCGAACGGAATACTCCTGGGACGCCAAACAGAATTCTGGAAAGGTAAATCCAATTATTCTAGGATAACAAAAGAATTGAGAATCATAAGATCCATTTTGGGGATTTAAAACGAATGTTTTGGGAAATAACAAAAAAAAGGAGAAAAAGGAGAAAAATTTTAAGCTCTTTTAGTAAAATGTTTTCAAGTATCATAAGGCGAGTATAGCATGAGACTGTTCCATTAAATCTTTTCGGGATTCCAACGGGATTTTTTTCAGGATTCCGACGGGAATCCTTTCGGGATTCCAATGGGAACCCTTTCGGGATTCTGAACAGAATACTTTCGGGATGCTGAAGAGAATCTTTCCGGGATTCTGAAGAGAATCTTTTCAGGATTCTAAAGAGAATCCTTTCGGGATTCTGCAGAGAATCCTTTCGGGATTCTGAAGAGAATCTTTTCAGGATTCTAAAAAGAATCCTTTCGGGATTCTGCAGAGAATCCTTTCGGGATTCTGAAGAGAATCCTATCGGGATTCTGAAGAGAATCCTTTCGGGATTCTGAAGAGAATCCTTTCGGGATTCTGAAGAGAACCCTTTCGTGATTCTGAAGAGAATCCTTTCGGGATTCTGAAGAGAATCCTTTCGGTTTTCTGAAGAGAATCCTTTCGGGATTCTGAAGAGAATCCTTTCGGGATTCTGAAGAGAATCCTTTCGGGATTCTGAAGATAATCCTTTCGGGATTCTGAAGATAATCCTTCCGGGATTCTGAAGAGAATCCTTTCGGGAATCTGAAGAGAATCCTTTCGGGATTCTGAAGAGAATCCTTTCGGGATTCTGAAGATAATCCTTTCGGGATTCTGAAGAGAATCCTTTCGGGATTCTGAAGAGAATCCTTTCGGGATTCTGAAGAGAATCCTTTCGGGATTCTGAAGAGAATCCTTTCGGGATTCTGAAGAGAATCCTTTCGGGATTCTGAAGAGAATCCTGTCGGGATTCTGAAGAGAATCCTTTCGGGATTCTGAAGAGAATCCTTTCGGGATTCTGAAGAGAATCCTTTCGGGATTCTGAAGAGAATTCTTTCGGTTTTCTGAAGAGAATCCTTTCGGGATTCTGAAGAGAATCCTTTCGGGATTCTGAAGAGAATCCTTTCGGGATTCTGAAGAGAATCCTTTCGGGATTCTGAAGAGAATCCTTTCGGGATTCTGAAGAGAATCCTTTCGGGATTCTGAAGAGAATCCTTTCGGGATTCTGAAGAGAATCCTTTCGGAATTCTGAAGAGAATTCTTTCGGGATTCTGAAGAGAATCCTTTCGGAATTCTGAAGAGAATCCTTTCGAGATTCTGAAGATAAGCCTTCCGGGATTCTGAAGAGAATCCTTTCGGGATTCTGAAGAGAATCCTTTCGATATTCTGAAGAGAATCCTTTCGGTTTTCTGAAGAGAATCCTTTCGGGATTCTGAAGAGAATCCTTTCGGTTTTCTGAAGAGAATCCTTTCGGGATTCTGAAGAGAATCCTTTCGGGATTCTGAAGAGAATCCTTTCGGGATTCTGAAGAGAATCCTTTCGGTTTTCTGAAGAGAATCCTTTCGGGATTCTGAAGAGAATCCTTTCGAGATTCTGAAGAGAATCCTTTCGGGATTCTGAAGAGAATCCTTTCGGGATTCTGAAGAGAATCCTTTCGGGATTCTGAAGAGAATCCTTTCGGGATTCTGAAGAGAATCCTTTCGGGATTCTGAAGAGAATCCTTTCGGGATTCTGAAGAGAATCCTTTCGAGATTCTGAAGAGAATCCTTTCGAGATTCTGAAGAGAATCCTTTCGAGATTCTGAAGAGAATCCTTTCGGGATTCTGAAGAGAATCCTTTCGGGATTCTGAAGAGAATCCTTTCGGGATTCTGAAGAGAATCCTTTCGGGATTCTGAAGAGAACCCTTTCGGGATTCTGAAGAGAACCCTTTCGGGATTCTGAAGAGAACCCTTTCATGATTCTGAAGAGAATCCTTTCGGGATTCTGAAGAGAATCCTTTCGGGATACTGAAGAGAATCCTTTCGGGATTCTGAAGAGAATCCTTTCGGGATTCTGAAGAGAATCCTTTCAGGATTCTGAAGAGAATCCTTTCGGGATTCTGAAGAGAATCCTTTCGGGATTCTGAAGAGAATCCTTTCGGGATTCTGAAGAGAATCCTTTCGGGATTCTGAAGAGAATCCTTTCGGGATTCTGAAGAGAATCCTTTCGGGATTCTGAAGAGAATCCTTTCGGGATTCTGAAGAGAATCCTTTCGGGATTCTGAAGAGAATCCTTTCGGGATTCTGAAGAGAATCCTTTCGGGATTCTGAAGATGATCATTTATCATTCTGGAGAAAATCCTTTCGGGATTCTGGAGAGAATCTTTCGGGATTCTGGAAAGAATCCTTCGGGATTCTGGAGAGAATCCTTCGGGATTCTGGAGAGAATCCTTCGGGATTCTGGAGAGAATCCTTTCGGGATTCTGAAGACAATCCTTTCGGGATTCTGAAGACAATCCTTTCGGGATTCTGAAGACAATCCTTTCGGGATTCTGAAGAGAATCCTTTCGGGATTCTGAAGAGAATCCTTTCGGGATTCTGAAGAGAATCCTTTCGGGATTCTGAAGAGAATCCTTTCGGGATTCTGAAGACAATCCTTTCGGGATTCTGAAGATAATCCTTTCAAGATTCTGAAGAGAATCCTTTTGGGATTCTGAAGAGAATCCTTTCGGGATTCTGAAGAGAATCCTTTCGGGATTCTGAAGAGAATCCTGTTGGGATTCTGAAGAGAATCTTTTCGGGATTCTGAAGAGAATCCTTTCGGGATTCTGAAGAGAATCCTTTCGGGATTCTGAAGAGAATCCTGTCGGGATTCTGAAGAGAATCTTGTCGGGATTCTGAAGAGAATCCTTTCGGGATTCTGAAGAGAATCCTTTCGGGATTCTGAAGAGAATCCCTCGGGATTCTGGAGAGAATCCTCTGGGATTCTGGGGAGAATCCTTTGGGATTCTGGAGAGAATCCTTCGGGATTCTGGAGAGAATCCTTCGGGATTCTGGAGAGAATCCTTCGGGATTCTGGAGAGAATCCTTCGGGATTCTGGAGAGAATCCTTCGGGATTCTGGAGAGAATCCTTCGGGATTCTGGAGAGAATCCTTCGGGATTCTGGAGAGAATCCTTCGGGATTCTGGAGAGAATCCTTCGGGATTCTGGAGAGAATCCTTCGGGATTCTGGAGAGAATCCTTCGGGATTCTGGAGAGAATCCTTCGGGATTCTGGAGAGAATCCTTCGGGATTCTGGAGAGAATCCTTCGGGATTCTGGAGAGAATCCTTCGGGATTCTGGAGAGAATCCTTCGGGATTCTGGAGAGAATCCTTCGGGATTCTGGAAGGAATCCTTCGGGATTCTGGAAGGAATCCTTCGGGATTCTGGAAGGAATCCTTCGGGATTCTGGAAGGAATCCTTCGGGATTCTGGAAGGAATCCTTCGGGATTCTGGAAGGAATCCTTCGGGATTCTGGAGAGAATCCTTCGGGATTCTGGAGAGAATCCTTCGGGATTCTGAAGAGAATACTTCGGGATTCTGAAGAGAATCCTTCGGGATTCTAAAAAGAATCCTTCGGGATTCTAAAAAGAATCCTTCGGGATTCTGGAGAGAATCCTTCGGGATTCTGGAGAGAATCCTTCGGGATTCTGAAGAGAATCCTTCGGGATTCTGAAGAGAATCCTTCGGGATTCTGGAGAGAATCCTTCGGGACTCTGGAGAGAATCCTTCTGGATTCTGAAGAAAATCCTCTTCAGAATCCCGAAAGGATTCTCTCCAGAATCCCGAATGGATTCTCTCCAGAATCCCGAAAGGATTCTCTTCAGAATCCCGAAAAAAAACTCTTTACAATCTCGAAAAAAAAATCGATTCAGAGTCTCAAAAGGATTCTCTTCCGAATCCCGAAAGGATTCTCTTTAGAATCCCGAAGGGATTCTGTCCAGCAATCCGAGAGGATTCTCTTCAGAAACGCGAAAAAGAATCCCTAAAGGATTTTCTTCAGAATCCAGAAAAGATTCTCTCCAGAATCCCGAAAGGATTCTCTCCGGTATTGAAAAGGATTCTCCCCAGAATGATAAATGATCATCTTCAGAATCCCGAAAGGATTCCCTTAAGAATCACCAGGGGATTCTCTTCAGAATCCTGAAAGAAATCTCTTCAGAATCCCGAAAGGATTCCCGTTCGAATCCCGAAAAGATTCAATGGAACAGTCTCATACTAAACTCGCCTTATGATACTTGAAAACATTTTACTAAAAGAGCCTAAAATTTTTCTCCTAAAATGTTTTTTTTTGTGATTTCCCAAAACATTCGTTTTAAATCCCCAAAATGGATCCTATGATTCTCAATTCTTTTGTTATCCTAGAATAATTGGATTTACAATTCCAGAATTCTGTTTGGCGTCCCAGGAGTATTCCGTTCGGAATCCCAGTAGAATCCCGGAAAAATCTATGTGTGCAATCTAACAAAGATTCCGTCTATAGTTTGGGAAGGATTCTACCTAGAATCCTTCGGGATTCTGGAGAGAATCCTTCGGGATCCCGGAAGGATTCCACTTGGAATCCTAAAAGGATTCTATTTGGAATCCTAGAAGGATTCCATTTGGAATCCTAGAAGGATTCCATTTGGAATCCTAGAAGGATTCTATTTCGAATCGCAGAAGGATTCCATTTCGAATTCCAGAAGAATTTAATTTCAAATCCCACAAGAACTCCATTTGGAATCCCGGAAGGAATCCCTTCAGAATCCTGGAAGAATGCTTTTTGGGGTACCGAAAGCATTCCTTTTGGGATCCCGCAAAGATTCCCATTGGAATCCCAGAAGAATTCTCATTAGAATTCCGGGAGAATTCCCATTAGAATCCTGGAAGCATTCCTATCAGAGTCAAGAAATGATTCCTATTAGAATCCCGGAAAGATTCCATTTGGAATTCCGGAAGGATTTCATTTGGAATCCTGGCAGCATCTGTTTGGAATCCTAAAAGGATTTTCTTTGGAATCCCGAAAATATTATCTTTGGAATCCCGGAAGGATTCTCTTTGGAATTTCCTTTGGAATACCGGAAGTATTCCCTTTCTATCCCGGAAGTATTCCCTTTGGTATGCCGAAAAGATTCGCTTTGGAATCCTGGAAGGATTCCCTTCGAATCGGGAAGAATTTCCCTTGGAATCCTGGAAGGATTTCTTTTGGAATAACGGAAGTATTCCCTTTGGAATTCCGGATTGATTCCCTTTGGAATCCCGGAAGGATTCCATTTGGAATCCGGAAATATTTGATTTGGAATCCTGGAAGCATTCCATTTGGAATCCCGGAAAGATTCTTTTTGGAATCCCGGATGTATTCGTTTTGGAATCCCGGAAAGATTATCTTTGGAATCCCGGAAGGATTCTTCTTGGAATCCCGGAAGGATTTCCTTTGGAATCCCAAAAGGATTTTCGTTGAAATCCCGGAAGGATTCTTTTTGGAGCCCCAGATGGATTCTTTGTGGAATCTTAGAAGGATTCTTTTAGGAATCCCGGAAAGATTCTCATAGGAATCCCGGAGGGATTCTAATTGAGATCTCTGAAGGATTTTCTTCGGAATCCCGGAAGAATTATCTTCGGAATGCCTGAAATCTTCGCTTTGGAATCTCGGAAGGATTTTCTTTGAAATCAAGGAAGGATTCCCTTTGGAATCTCAGAAGGATTCTTTTTGGAGTCCCAGATGGATTCTTTGTGGAGTCTTAGAAGGATAATTTTAGGAATCCCGGAAAGATTCTCATAGGAATCCCGGAGGGATTCTAATTGAGATCTCCGAAGGATTTTCTTTGGAATTCCGGAAGGATTATCACGGAAGCATTCCCTCATGGAATCCTGGAAGGATTATATTTGAAATCCCGGGAGGACATCCTTTGGAATCCCTGAAGGGTTCTCTTTGGAATCCCGGAAGAATTCTCTTTGGAATTCCGAAAGGATTCTCTTAGGAATCCCAGAAGGATTATATTTGAGATCTCTGAAGGATTTTCTTTGAAAACGCAGAAGTACAATCTTCGGAATCCCGGAAAGAATCGCTTTCCAATTTCCAAACATTTTATATAGAATCTCAGAAAGATGCTTCTGGAGTCTTAGACGGATTATTTTAGGAATTCCGAAAGGATTCCATTTGGAATCCCGGAAGAGTTCCCTTTAGAATGTTTGAAGTATTATCTTTAGAATCCTGGAAGAATTCTCCTTAGAATCCCGGAAGGATTCCCTTTTGGAATGCCGGAAGATTTTCTTTGGAAACCGGAAGGATTCTCTTTGGAATCCCGGAAGGATTCCTTTTGAAATCCCGGAAGGACTCCCTTTGGAATCCCGGAAGTATTCCCTTTGGAATCCCTGAAGTATTCTTTTTGGAATCCCGGAAGTATTCCCTTTGAAATCCCGGAAGTATTCCCTTTGGAATCCCGGAAGGATTCCCTTTGGAAGCCTGGAAGGATTCCCTTTGGAAGCCCGGAAGGATTCCCTTTGGAATCCCGGAAGTATTCCCTTTGAATTCCCTGAAGTATTCCCTTTGGAATCCCGGAAGTATTACTTTTGGAATCCCGGAAGGATTCCCTTTGGAAGCCCGGAAGGATTCCCTTTGGAAGCCCGGAAGAATTCCCTTTGGAAGCCCGGAAGGATTCCCTTTGGAAGCCCGGAAGGATTCTCTTTGGAAGCCCGGAAGAATTCCCTTTGGAATCCCAGAAGGATTCCCTTCTGAGCCATTTCAGAATCTTAGAAGGCCTTCCCTTGAATTTCTTTAGGAATCTTATAAGGATTCTATATGGAAAGGAACAATTCTGGAATCCTAAAAATAATCCCTCTCGGATCCCGAACTGAATTCACATGGGATTGCAACCGAATCCCAGAACAATTTCCTCCAGAACCCCAGAAGTATTCTCTTTCGATTTTCATAAGGAATTCCTTAAGAATTCCAGAAGGATCCTATTTGACATCCTAGGATTTCTTCTGAGATCCCTGAAGCATCATTTTTTTCCTTTGAAATTCTTCATGTATTTTTTTGAAATATCAGGAGGAGTGCCTTCGGAATCACAAAGGGATTCCCTCCGGAATCTCGCTCGGACTCTTAGGATTATCTTTAAAATTCTCAGGGATCCCAGGCGGATTACGTTAGTCAATCCTATAGAGATTTTCTTCTGGATTCCCAAACAATTATTATTTAATAAATATCGTTTCTCACCAAATCAACTAATTTTTTTTATATATTTCAGCGTCTGAATAGACCACCAACTTCCGTGTCACTTACGGTGTAACTTGTTAGGAACTGGCCTGATGCGCGTTTCGAGTAAAAAGCTACTTAGATTTGCCACGCCATTTCACAGGATCAGCGATAGTGTTCACGATTACTCGTGGCCCCCGGCCATTACGGTTAATTGATGCGGATATATCGATGAGGATAACGAATCATACGGGCTACTCCTAATAACAACCACTACTATTATGATTATGCCATTTAAATACCTATCGTTAAATATCGAGTTAAATATTGGAAAGAAAATTAATTGTATGGGGCTGGGGATTGGCATCCTCGTTGGCATCTAGTTACTCTTTATCATCATATTTATTATCTTAAATGGCGTAATCTGAATCTTAATTTTCTTTACTCATATTCTGTAGAATATAGAACACAAAAATTAGACCAAATAAAAATTGTATGTGTAATATTAATAAAGTTGAAAATGATTAATAAACCGAAAACACCAATATCGAGAGCCTACATGTATCGGACGATTTTACATCACATTGATTTACATCGCTTCTATTACGTAGTTTCATTTATTACATCGACAGAAATTACATCGATTCTGTTTATTACACAGCAAGCTCTCGAGTACATCGCGCAGTGTAATATTCAACAACCGATGGATTGAGCTGGTTGCAGCGATTTCGATGTAATATTCAACAAATTTTTTTGCTGTGTAGAAAATCAATTTGGTAAAACAGCGAATTATATAATATTATAATCAAAGTGTCTTGCGCAGTTCAAAGTACCTCCGATTTCCTGTAACGATTCGTCTCCGAATTTCTCTACTGGCGGTCATCAAACTTATTGGCAGACTCTCACAAATCCGATGCAGGCTTTCTCCATATACTCAAATTAGCATGCCATAATATGTAGGTACAGATATGTTCCGTTTTTATCAACACGGTCCGTGAGTTCCAGTTGACAAAATCTAAACAGTGACAAAATCGGAATAATTTTCTTTGACGATTTTTTTTAGCCAAAATTTTAGTAAAAATGATATATTGCTGGTAAAATGTTCTATTTAAAGGGTTCTAACCTTTTTAAATGCTAAGGGACTATCCATAAACCACATGAACATGCTAGTGGGAGGCAAGGGTTAGTAGAAAACCCCGATTAATTCACCTAGCGGTGATGGTGCCTTTCTCATGCGTTGAATTTCCGGCCAATTTTCAATAGAAAACAATGAGACAGAATTCTGCGTCGAATGCAATCTGTTGCGAAGAAACAAAGAAATCGGTTGAGGGCAATGAAAATAAATACTAAGGCATGGAAATCCATATTTTGTGTGCGTGCTATTCGTGTATGGCGAAAAAGCTTTCACCACTACATTCGAACGAGCTCCCATAAAAAACCGTGCAAATATGTACATCACTATTTGCTGTTTACATTTTCCATCATCCACCAATACACTTGCATTTGATCTTCTTCCTCACTTTATATCTATTCTCATAGGGTTAGGTCATAGGTAGTGCAAAAAAATGAGCTAGACTTTTTGCTCTTTTGGTGCGCACACGCACACAGACATCAGCTCAATTCGTCAAGCTGAGTCGATTGGTATATAGCACTATGGGACTCCGATCCTTCTACAAAAAGTGGAGCGATTATGCAGCCTTTACGTATACTTAGTATACGAGAAAGGCAAAAAGACACAAAGTTATTATGCATAGGGAATGTTTATTGTTCATCAGTGGTGATTGGTTGATATTCCTGGAGAGTAAGGAGTGCATCAAGGGAACGTCCGTAAGTTATGTCACGCAAAAATCAATCATTTTCAATCCCTCCTCTTTTCATTGTCCCGCTTTTCGTAATTATCAAAAATTATATGTGTAGTCACACTTTTAGAAACCATCTGCCTTCCACTTAAACCGCGGCGTAATTTATGGACGTTCCCTAAGACAAGGTGGCATCTGTTGATAACATAATAATATTTGACAATATTTGATATCTAAACCCTTTCGGGACTGATGCATCATATATGCCCTGCGTTTTAGATTGGGTGTGAAAAATCTCAGAAGAGAGCTAGGTCCCCAGTTTCTTCAGCAAAAATGTTCATCATGTCGGCTACTCAGTGATAAATTTTCAGGGGGAAGGGTCATTTGGCCGAAACCCATTCGGCCGAAAGCCATTTGGCCGAATGCCACTAGGCCGAACAGACCATTAGGCCGAAACCCATCTAGCCGAAAGTCATTTGGCCGAAAGGGTTGTTTGGTCGAAAGGGTCATTTGGCCGAAAGTCATTATGCCGAAAGGGTCGTTTGGCCGAATGGGTTGTTTGGCCGAAAGGGTCGTTTGGCCGAAAGGGTCGTTTGGCCGAATGGGTCATTTGGCCGAAAAGGTCGTTTGACCGAAATGAACGTTTGGCCGAATGGGTCGTTTGGCCGAATGGGTCATTTGGCCGAAAGGGTCGTTTGGCCGAAAGGGTCTTTTGGCCGAATGGGTCGTTTGGCCGAATGGGTCATTTGTCCGAAAGGGTCGTTTGGCCGAAAGGGTCATTTGGCCGAAAGGGTCATTTGGCCGAAAGGGTCGTTTGGCCGAAAGAGTCGTTTGGCCGAAAAGGTCATTAGGCCGAAAGGGTCATTTGGCCGAAAGGGTCATATGGCTGAAAGGGTCGTTCGACCGAAAGGGTCGTTTGGCCGAAAGGATCACTTTGCCGAAAGGATCATTTGGCTGAAAGGGTCATTTGGCCGAAAGGGTCGTTTGACCGAAAGGGTCGTTTGGCCGAAAGGATCACTTAGCCGAAAGGATCATTTGGCCAAAAGGGTCATTCGGCCGGAAGGGTAATTTGGTCGAAAAGGTGATCGGCAGAAAGGGTCATTCGGCCGAATAGGACATTTAGATGAATGGCTCATTTGAAAAGTGAGAATAAGCAATGAAAAAAAAAAAAACGTCTTACTTCTCACTCTTCATTTTTCTTTTCTCACTGTAAAAAGTGAGAAGCGCGAAATGAGTAATGAGATGTCTCACTACTCACTATGCGCTTCTCGCTTTTAACAGCGTGAAGTGATAAATGGGGAGTTAGAAGTGAGACGTCTCACTTCTCACTCCTCATTTATCACTTCTCAATGTAAAAGTGAGTAGTGCAAAGTGGGGAGAGAGACGTCTTACTACCCACTTTTTACATCGAGAAGTGGTAAGTGAAACGTTCCACTTCTCACTCCTCATTTATAACTTTACGCTGTAAAAAGTGAGAAGCGCGAAGTGATTAGTGAGACGTCGTGAGAGAAGCGATAAGTGAGAAGTGAGAAGTAAGATGTCGCACTTCTCACTCTTCATTCATAACTTCACGCTATAAAAAGTGAGAAGCGCGAAGTGATTAGTGATACGTCTCACTACTCACTTAGCGCTTCTCATTTTTTACAGCGAGAAGTGATAAATGAGGAGTGAGAAGTGAGACGTCTCACTTCTCTTTCCTCATATCTCGCTTCTCGATGTAAAAAGTGAGACTTCTCACTTCTCATTCCTCATTTATCACTTCTCGCTGTATAAAGTGAGAACCTCAAAGTGAGTAGTGAGACGTCTCACTTCTCACTCCTCATTTCGCGCTTCTCACTGTGAAAAGTGAGTAGTGAGACGTCTCACTACTCACTTTTCACAATAAGAAGTGAGAAATGAGAGAAGAGAAGTGGGAAGTGAGACGTCTTACTTCTCTTTCTTCATTTTTCTCTTCTCACTGTTGAAAGTGAAAAGCGCGACGTGAGTAGTTAGACGTCTCACTACTCATTTTGTGTTTCTCACTTTTGACAGCGAGAAGTGATAAATGAGGAGTGAGAAGTGAGACGTCTGCGAAGTTGATAGTGCGACGTCTCACCACTCATTTCGCGCTTCTCACTTTTTACAGTGTGAAGAGAAATTTCGACCAAATGACCCATTCGGCTAAATGACCCTTTCGGCCAAATGACCCTTTCGGCCAAACGTCCCTTTCGGCTAAATGACCCTTTTGGCCAAACGACCCATTCAGCCAAACGACCCATTCGGCCAAACGACCCATTCGGCCAAACGACCCTTTCGGCTAAACGACCCATTCGGCCAAACGACCCTTTCGGCCAAACGACCAATTCGGCCAAATGACCTATTCGGCCAAATGATCCTTTCGGCCTAAGGACCTTTTCGGCTAAACGACCCATTCGGCCAAACGACCCTTTCGGCCAAACGACCGATTCGGCCAAATGACCTATTCGGCCAAACGATCCTTTCGGCCTAATGGCCTTTTCGGCCAAACGACCCATTCGGCCAAATGACTTTCGGCCTGATGAACCTTTCGGCCAAACGACCCTTTCGGCCAAATGACCCATTCTGCCAAATGATTTTCGGCCTAATGGTCTGTTCGGCCAAATGGTATATTCGGCCAAACAACTTTCGGCCTAGTGGCATTCGGCCAAATGACTTTCGGCCGAATGGGTTTCGGCCAAATGACCCTTCCCCAATTTTCAGGAATACGAGATACTCAAGGTTCTCCGAAAAGTTCTCGATTTCAGTCACGGTATCTACCAGACCAACCAAGGCTTATGCAATGTCTTCATCATCGGCATATATCCAATCCAGTCCATGCGCATCATGTAAATTAAATTTTACAAGTTCAACGCAAAGTATCTACCGAACAACCACGTCTTTTCGCAATTTCCTCAACATCGATATGTCCCCAACCTGGTTCAATAAGCATATGTGTTGTCCAGCGATAAGCGAATCAATCGTTTTCATAAATTTATTCCAAGATAAATAACAAAATTCCTGGGAAAATTTCAAAATAACAGTTTGCGTTACGTTCTGGTCCAGGCCTGCCCAACCTTTTCAAGCCACGGGCCAATTTTTTGAATTCACACTTACTAGCGGGCCAGAAATATTTTACACAAAACTTTTTAAATATTTTCAAAATAATTATTGTTTTTTTTTGCATTTTCTAGAAACACGTTCACACGTTTTGCGTTCAAACAATCCTTCTTGTTTATTTTGATTTCATCGTTGCATTAGAGATCCGTTTGAAACATTGAATCAATCTATTCACACCGTTTACCGGATGTAAAAAAAATAAAGTTTCGTTACTTTATCAGCATATTGAACAGATTTGAATGAGCTATTTTCAACAGGATGAGAGAAATGTACCACATTTCAGCAAGGTGCCAAGATGCTCTATGTTCAAGTCATTGAGATATTTGGCTATATCTGCTAGATATAGATATAGCTCACCTATTAAGGATCTTTCAGCTCGCACAGTGGTTTTCGTTTATCTTGTATAAAAGTGCCATTTTCTTTTCGAAAAGAATAAAATCTCTCAAGCATTGAATTCGCAATTCGGCTTTCATTTCCGTTAACAGGGGGTTGAGTTCCCTAACGTTGATAAAGGCAGCCCTTACTTTGCACCGTTCAATTTGGAAAAACGATCCATAAGAAAACGAAAAACGATCCATAAATAACATCTGAACGTTCCATAAAACGCTACCATAAATCCATAAAATAGTTCGAGAGATTCCATAAAGAATATTTTTATGATCCATAAAACTTTGAAAAATGATCCATAAAAACTATATATTGATCCATAAAATTTCAAATTTGCGCAATTTTTTTCTTGATGATGATCCATAATTTCAGCCATATGATCCATAATTTTGGTCATATGATCCATAATTTTGATAATGTGATCCATAATGCTTGGAAAGAAGGCCAATGAAACTATATTAATTTATTCACACATTTTATAAAATCTATGGATCATTTATCAAAACATATGGATCATGTCACCAAAACTATGGATCATTTGAACAAAGTTATGGATCAAATGGCCAGAATTATGGATCATATGACTAAAATTGGGGCCCTCCTTAGCCGTGCGGTAAGACGCGCGGCTACAAAGCAATACCATGCTGAGGGTGGCTGGGTTCGATTCCCGGTGCCGGTCTAGGCAATTTTCGGATTGGAAATTGACTCGACTTCCCTGGGCATAAAAGTATCATTATTCTTTATGGAATCTCATTATCTATTTTATGGATTTATGGTAGCATTTTACGGAACATTCAGATGTCATTTATGGATCGTTTTTCAGTTTTTTATGGATCCGTCTTTATCGTTTATATGCAAAAGTATGTTTTGCCGTTGACAAAGTTGTCTTAATAATGAGCGTCAATAATCGGAAATATTGATCGTTTTCGCATATCGATTATTTAGATGGTAATAATGGCAGGGAAATATCGCCATACCTGTGATTGCTTTTTTTTTGCTTAGAATTGTAGCAACGCCATTATTCTTTCCTGTCATTACTAGTGCTACATCAATCGTAAGGTCACTTAAGTTTTCGAAGGACAAAAAAGTTCTTTTACACATGTTTAACAGCCCTCAGGTTTTCCTTGTTGGTTGTCTCTGCATTGGGAATAAAGCTGCCAATTTCTCTGTCATTCGAAAATGACCATGTAGAAAGTCATCTTTGCCACGTTTTCACGTCAGTATTTTAATCGTTTACAAGAATATAAAGCTGGCGGCGTTTTCATGTAAAGAGATAGAACTTTTACTCTTCACCGTGTTTCGCGCAAACTAATGTTACTGAAGGAGGCTGTTTCCTTAGGACACGATGTCAACAACAGCTGAAATGCATTCCTTAACAAGTTCTCCTTTTTGGAAAGGTTTCATCCGTTTTGCCAAAATCTTACTAACAGAAAAACAGGCCCGTACTGCCTTTTCTGACTTCGTATTAGATTGAGTGAAAAGAGTTTGTAGCCTTTATAATCCATCCCAAGTAATATTTTATGTTGTATAACGCTCTTGAAGACCATATTTTTTTCTACAAGAGTGTTATAAAACCAAAATGTTTCTAGGGATTGACCCAATAATTTGAATCAATAAATGGAAATTTAAATTGAAACCTTTGAAAATCTATCAACTTCAGTTCCAACCTGGGCCTTTTCAAATATCATATTTCAGAGAATGCTTGGATTCAGATTTCATTCCATCAATATAACGAAAATTTTTCAACGTGAAGATAAACTACTTTGATCAATCTTTATTAAAAACGCGATATTCCACCATCAACCATTTGGGTTTTATATCTTGGGGTCGCTTATGCAATCATTTCAAATTATGTAAAATATTATTTTTCGTTTCAAATTCAAATTAATGGTTTTACAGCGCGAGCTTTGATTTAAAATTTACATATTGAATATTGCCGATTTCACCAATTTGAAGAGTTAGATTGTTATTTGCCCGCTTCTTTTTCTCACACTCACTCTCATTTCGGGTTGATAGATTTTTGTTATTGAAATTTACCCAATTGTAACCCATTACACGTTAGTAACATGTAAGCATGTATACTAAATCTATTCCCGCCATGATTTGACGTCTATTTGTTTTCAGATAGAGCACTCATACACAAATATTATACACGGAAAATCAAACTTTTTTGAATGTATTGAGTGTGACTGAAAAGATGACTGTGAGAAAAAAAAAACTTGCAAAACTCTTATAAAGTGCAAAAGGCGCAATATTTAATAATAATAAAAAAACTTCTGGAACCAGATAGAAAAGCTGGCGGGCCGATTATAAGGTTATTTTTCTTATATGCCGCGGGCCACAAAAATAGAGCCGAGGGTCGCATCCGGCCCGCGGGCCGTAAGTTGGGCAGCCCTGTTCTAGTCTAAGTAATAGATAATAAGGCCTTACTTTTAGTGATTCGTTACCACAATCAATTCCAACAACAGCTTTCAATAAACGCTCGCAAGTATACAATCGTATACTTCTGGATAGGGATAAATATACTTTATGGTCTATCGCTTAATAGGTAAGTTTTTGCATATAGTTACCTTTGTAATCATTTGAATTAGGTTCACAATAGGAGGCTCAAAGGGACCTTTTTAATCGCACTACCTACATATATGGATTAAACTTAAATTTATAATTTCCAGAATAATTCAATATTTAATCACTAGTACCTTCGTTTATAACTATAACATACGGTGGAAGCATGCAACTTACCTTTAACCTGTGCTTTAACCTCAGGGACTGCCTACTCTGCCGTTCGAGATTCGCCGATGGTTAGGTTGGGCCCGCGCCGTCGCTAACTGCTTTAACAACGCCAGCGGTTGGGGACTAGGTATGAGCGTCGTTGGTCGGACGCCGGGATATTACGTCCGGGACTCACTGAACACACGCGCCGAGACGGGGTACCCGCGTCTTTATAGCTACGAAACTAGCTAACACACTGCAAGCCACAAGCTCACTTTCGTGTCCACGACTGGTACGATTTTTCGGGGTTTGGTTTAGGAGTTTCGTTTCCCGGCGGATTCCGGATTATCACTTGGGGTTCCGAAATCACACGATCACGCACTATCGGTACTGAGGCATTCTTTTCGCCAGTTGCACAACTTTTCGGTTCGGATTCACGGTGCAGACAGTCTCGAATAGAAAAATTCACTTGACCACTCTTCACACACATTCACACTTCATCGATGGCTGGTTCAAGCCCAAAAGAGGACGAGCAATGGAGATGAGACTCCACCGAACCCCAACAGTTTTCCCCATTCTTTTTCTGTTTCCGTCAGATCACGCATACCAACCGTATCGTGTGACTTTGGTAGCAGAAACTTGGATAGTTTTGGTAGCAGACGGCGTTCAAGTGGGCAGATAAAAATGAACAAATTTTAACAAAACTAATTCCTAACTCCTAACGCAAAACAAAATACATGTATATTTTTTTTAGAATATCAATTTTAATGGGACGTGATTTCATGTTACATAACCCCTAGTATTAAGTTTTAACTGTTTAGATAAGGTAGTAGATAAGTTATTCCACAAATTTTGAAGACAATCGTAGTTTCAGCAATACTTTCTCAATCTCCTCTGTTTACGTTTCCTGATTCATTGTCTCTGCATCGATTGACCTTTTCACGGACATTCGTCGTAATGACAATCTTTTGACGGAGTTTAGGTGCGGTCAATTCTAATGCGTCTTGGAGGAGCTTGATGGATCTCTTGACGTGGCGGGATTTACACATATGCGTACCATACAAACCAAATTTTCTTAAATTAGAGATGTTCCAGGTACTCCAAAGTATTCTCGAGTTCAGCTCAAGGTAGGGGAAACGGACACACATGATCCACACTTTTTGTTCCGCATGTTACTCGATGTAAAATGCTTAAATTCATACGATTTAAGATGGACTTGATGAACAATTTAATTAGTTATTCAAAAACATCGTTGGAAGTAATCATTTTTTCATGACAATTATCTAAAAATCGATTTTTCTTTCTTCCCAAAAACAGATAACATGTTTGAAAATGAAGCTAGCAACCATATTATATAACCAAAAGATGCGCAATCCAAAGACCGTGAAACGATGCTTTGACAGTTTTAGGAAATAATTTGAATTGAAAAAAGCAGGAGCTAATTTTTTTTTTCGGGACAACCCTATCTAAATTTAGTAATTTTGTCATAAAACATTACCTGTATGATTAATATTTTAAAATTAATATTAATATTATTTTAATATTATTTTGCCAAAATGCTAAAACTAAATTTTCTACAACTTTGTAGAACAGTACGATCCCCTAATTTGAAAGATTAAAAAATTACATTTTACATAATTTGTCACAAAAGGGCCACCCTAATGACAACTTACACCAAAAATAGATCTATTCTTGTAGATAATTTCGTCTGAAGACGTAAAAACCTTAGCGCTGATGGTTTTCGAGTTATCGAATTATGTCTTGAAATTTGACGAATCCGACCGGCGCACACCTCTTCTGCCATTCTACGCATAATTGTCCCATGTACATAGGAAATCTCAGCAAACATGAGACAAATATGCGTATGACGGTAGTCTAGGACAATTGTGATTTAAATATTTGCTCAGAAACACAGAATACCACTTGGTGCAAGAACGCTGCCTACTCGAACAATAGCGTGCATGCGACAATGGGCGGAACCGGTTTCACGGATTTTACGGAAACGGCCATATCTCAGGATTTTTGTTGTCCGGTCTGTGACATCAATATATCAATCAACTCAGGAAGAGCTCTAGTTTATGTAAAACATATGAAAAGGATCAAAATTTTACCTAAGCAAAAAATACAGGCGCTCAAAAAATAGTATTTTTGTCATGCCCTCAAATAATCCGGAATATCTCCGGTAACCAGCGGTCTGAACATGGATTTGAACCAGGTTTTCAAAACTTGATTAATTTTTCCGTCGAACACTGTAAGAACCAAAGAAATCGGTTGAGTTATGGTCATTTGAATTTCGATAAAATTTTGCCTGTCCCGATCATTCTGTCCAACCCCTCTATATTTCCTAATACATTTGAGGACATGTACTCGAGAACAGTTTGGACCGCCTAGAACATCCAAAAAAAAATTTGAACGCTTTTCAGATATATCAGAATGCCAGATAACAATGTAATCCTTCGTCCTGAAGTGATGAAATGCAAACAAACCCGCATCTTGTCACTTTTATTTCGATGAGTGGTCTTTTTAGTTACGTCCTTTTCACCGCTAGTACTTGAAAGATTTGAAATACAACATTTGGCCAAAAAAACAATTCAAGTTATTTTATTTTAAAAGCTAAATCTCTAAAAAAAATATTAAATTTTCTTGTTGACGATTTCAGAGAGTGATAAAATCGGAGGTGACAAAATCGGAACGTGATAAAATCGGAACATATCTGTATATGAAAACCAAGTGCCGCGCCTTGGCCAGTGCCCCAACGATGTTTTCAGTTGCTCTCCTAATTGGTGATCACTCCCAGGGGCTATATAATTTACAACCACAGATTCCCTTGAGATCAAGAGCTGAGAAACTTATGTCCAGCGTACATTCTCTCAGGTTTATCACTATAGCGCCTTTGTTATAGACTTGCATCGTTGGGTGCTCTTTGTAGTATTGCCGCCATCTCTTGATCAAATCTCATTGCTTGGTGAGAACCACCTTACCTTATTTATTCATATATTTATTTGGTAGGCACTCTGTAACGGTCTTGGAGGTCATATGGCTACCGCTTCTGCCTCATACGCAGGAGGTCGTGGGTTCAATCCCAGGCCCGTTCAATTCCTACTACTAATCGCTAAAATTGGAAATGGGCTTTCATACCGTTTCCCTCTTCTATCCCTATACCTACAACTTGATTAGTTCTAGCAGATAACTGTTAGAATTCGAAATGAGCCAAAAAGCTCGGCATCCAATTAGAATAAACACCACCCTTTCATTACTATCACATTGGCAATCCGTTAACCAAGATGGACCTCTGCCATAAAACCTAACCCCAGATTCGAATAAAATTCCGCAGGAACTCGTGGCGAATGCAGAGGTGTTCTCGGCTTGCAGTGGGCGAGTGACTGCATCATCAATTCCTTCCCATCCCCAATGACCGTGAGGACGTGGCCAGCGCCGTTATCGACCATCCAAAATACTAGAACTTTCGGACTGTGCACATTGAGGTTGGAGAGCCAATCCCATGCTCCCATCCATTGGTTCCCTGTGCAATCGCGATTGTTCCGGTCGATCACGGAGTAGCAACTACGAAATGCACGGTCATCATGCTCATGCTCATGCTCATATTTATTTGGTAGGCATTCTGTGTTCTTTACCTATACTGTGCCGTGATCTACTGTGGTATTCTGCTGTACAGAATCCACACAGAATTTATTTTTAGATAACCATTTTTCGTTATTGTTGTCGTTGCCAGTTCATCTTTGTCGTGAGTCCATTGTGTCCGTTTGTGCATGTCGTGTATCCAATGATCGTTGCTTCGTTCGGTTGCCATTTAATCCGGGTAACGTTGGAGGAATTCCTCCGAGAAGAACAGGTTGTCAGTCGTCATCAGGCAGCTGTGACGGTAAGGTGCGTACCCCAAACGCCACCGTATGGGCTGCGGATCCGGCGACTGACGAGAGTTTGGTGGAGGGGCTGGGAATCGAACCCATCACCATTCGCTCATAAGGCGAACGTGCAGCGAACTACGCTACGGGACCCTCCATTCGTCATGACATTGGAGATATCAATTTTAAAAAAATGTTATTTTGACAGAAAAACGAATATAACTTTTGATCGGAAAAAAATATTGAGCATATTCGAAAGTTGCATTTTTGTGAGTTCTAAAAGTCATCCGAAGACGTATTTTCCTAAAAGTCGAAAACAAAAAAAAACTAGATCAAAAATACTGTTTTTAGAGGGATACCCAAATATACATAAAATTGCTTTAAATCAGCCAACTTAAAAGCTGAGCGATTCCAAGCAACAGCATCAAAATTTAAGAAAATTTTTAATTCATGATTTTCTATTGAGTTGAAACTTTGCACAGTTTTTCAATTTCATCTAAATCGTCATTTTTCGATATCAAATCTTCATATTGAGTCACGACTAACTTTTCAAAAGGGTGTATGTGAAAATGGTTCAAAAATATTTAAAAAGCTGCACAGCAAAAACGGAATGTTCGATTGTTATGATTTTTCAGCAAGGTTAGACAACTAAATGGTGATTCTTAAGAAAATGTGCACAGTAAAAAAAATTTTTGCCTTTAAAAATATAATTTTGTCACAAAAACTCAAATATCTCAAAACCCTATCTTTTTCGAACGTAATTTTTTAGGGAAAACGGTCCATTATATTAGCTATCTACCATAAAATTTGGTGATGGTAAACTAATAAACAAAAAAGTTATGACATTTCAAACATTTCACAATTTTCACAAATAGTAAAAAAAAAAATTTCCGTGAATTTTTTTTTCAAGAATCGCAGTTTGATGCTGATTTTATTGTTAAGGGCCTTGCGTGAGTTAAACAAGTTGTTTGTATGATATTCCATATTTATGTATTCATCGATATTATGTATATTATATGTATAAATATTATATGTATAAATAAATAAAATGAATTAATATTATCCTAAGTATTAAATTAAATGTGGCAGTTACACAATGTTGTTATAGAAACTCTAAGAGTTTTGGGTTTGAATTTTGGTATGGGTTATGATATCATGAAAACAGTTTATTAATACTTATTTTTTATTTATTTTTATTCAAATTTTTAAAATATCGAACACTTTTGAATTATTATCAGCACAGTTAGAGTATAGTTTTGCTTTAATTTTATTTTCCGACAATGGAATGAAACAGTGAAATTTTGGGTTCCTTGGATCGTTTTCGCGTTATTAAATTGCTCGCTGAGCTCTGAAGCCTTTATTTCGTACTCTTCAGTAGTAGTAAAACAAAATGATAATTTGGTTAAATCTTTTCTTTTCTACGATTTGCCCAATCAAAAGTTCTTTCGCAGTTTTAATTGGATGCTCACGTTCTTTGGCTAAACTTGCTCTTGTGGCCATGCGCTTTATTGTTCCTCCAATAGCATCACAAGGACCTTTGCCATGTGATGTAGCAAAAATGCCATTCTGCATCAATTCCGTACATTGATTTAAATTGACATGGGCTCGAAAAATTCTTACGATTTTGTACTGCGACGCTGCTCCATCAGACATGAAATATATCCTTTTGACTTCTTTATGCTTATCAACGCGTAAAAGTTAATCATTTTTCAATGAACAAGTTTACGGATACTGAATCGTGTCTTAAATCTTCGGAAATTATAATAAAACTTAAGTGTTCAATTTGCGTACTTCCATTAAAATAAATAACGAATGGATGAATTGTAGCTTGTTGTACGTTCCAGTGATGGGACTGCACTTCATCTTGCAATACAAAGCTGTAATTTTCAGAAAAATCACAAATGACTTCCATTTTTTGAGCTGGATTGTTCTGTTTTAATGAAATCGTGAGGGATTAAACTTTCTAATTTCAAGCAAAAATATGACACAAACTCATCTACAGGTTTTACAATAGTTTCTATGTCACACCTATCCGTGGTCACCCATTGCTCAAATGATAACTGATCAATATATTTTTCTTCAAACTCAGCGAATAAAGTATTTTCCAATGATGAAGAATCTGGACAATCCGAACAAGATCGTAGATAGCAATTTGATGTTGTATTTTCACACAAAAGACTACCAGTTAACATTTTAATATCCTTTGTTAAATTGATTCTTTTCAAACTATGTAAAATAAGATTAATATTCTCATGGGTTGTGCACACACACACATTATGTGTTCCTGAATTGGAAAGAAGCTTACATTGCCTTGGCCGAAGGCTTGCAAATGAGGAAAAACCTATTTTAATATTATCGTGAATTTCCTTGAAGCGTGTGTACGCTTCTTTCAAAGTCGTCATCATTAATCGTTTTTGGATTGCTTGACGCTTTCCATCTTTTTTGATACATAATCTTTTTGACCAGGCATAGCTCGACTTACTTCATCATCTTCAAAATATTGAACTACTATTTCTTTTGTCTCATCTGTTAATGCAGTACTAGACCTAGTATTTTTGGTTGAAAGACAGTTATTCTTCAATTGTTTTGCCTCTTTTACTGTATTTCTATTGGTTTTGAACTCATCAATGGCATCCTGAATAGACCACGAACTTGGCAGCATCGACAAAATCAATAATTTTCTTTCCTTGTCGTGGCTGCATTCGAGAACCTTTCCTTCATATTTATAATTACCTCATCGTAGTCTGTATTTTCCACATCATCAGGTCCTAATTTGAAGAGGTTTCTTCGTACAGCTTCGTTTATTTCACGGTATTTTTCTCCGGGTAATAAACGTAGTCCATCTTACTCCATTTAATCGGAGTCACTTTTATCCCAGCTATGCCCTCGTTAAAGCGTTCGATGTTGACCTTTTGGATACACTCATCTTCCGATTGATTTGTTGAAACAGATTTCGCTGATGGTACGGTGGCAAGGCTCTCAGCACTTAATACTTCTGGTAATTCCTCAGTTGTTGTCGATACATCTGGCAATTCCTCAGTTGCTGTCGTTTTCGAACTTCCTGCGCTCTGCTCAACCGATGATATACAGATTGCTCTTTTGTCAACGTTTAGACGGCAGGACGTGCAAATGCGTAAATTTGTATTCAATGTGGACATTATGCACCAGTCGCTTTCAGTTTATCTATGGTGCTTTCGGTGAGATTTCGTAACTCTTTTGAACACTTTTTTCCATCAAACGGCCTACAACAGTTGAGAAAGCGGCTACTCATGTTGTTCGTAATATTTCAATAAACAAAATCACTTTTAAGTTTTTACTGACTAGTTTGGTGTCATTTGCTTGACTGAAGAAAAAAATTACTATAAGATCTTTAACAACCTTAGTAGTAGTAATTTTTTGCTTTTCGTGAGCATTGTCATGGTATGTACCTATCATGCATTTGTTATTGTTGAAGATACCCGTTTCCTCCCGATCATAAAGTCTATTCTCTAAGAGGTATATTTTTGCAGGTAAACTATAGACGTACACGTGTATATAAATCTTTGATTTTGCAGCTTTTGTCCTAAAAATAACATTTCTGATATGTTTCTATCAACGTTATTATCAACAGGTTTCAACACTATTAAAAGAATTTTTCGCCAGTCACGTGCAATGAAAATTATGACACTATCAATACTTTTGATCACAACACTGGATCGTGTCTAAGTTTCTTATAGATGCTATGAATAATTAAATCAAAATATCATGAAAACAACTTGTTTAAATCACGTCCCTTAACAATAAAATCTGCATCAAACTGCAATTCTCGAAATAACTTACACAGAAAAAAATTTTTTTACTAAATGTGAAAATTGTGAAATGTTTGAAATGTCATAACTTTTTGTTTATTAGTTTACCATCACCAAATTTTATGGTAGATAGCTAATATAATGGACCGTTTTCCCTAAAAATTACGTTCGAAAAAAGATAGGGTTTTGAGATATTTGAGTTTTTGTGACAAAAATGATATTTTTAAAGGCAAAAAAAAAATTTTTTTTTACTGTGCACATTTTCTTAAGAATCACCATTTAGTTGTCTAACTTTGCTGAAAAAATCATAACAATCGAACATTCCGTTTTTGCTGTGCAGCTTTTTAAATATTTTTGAACCATTTTCACATACACCCTTTTGAAAAGTTAGTCGTGACTCAATATGAAGATTTGATATCGAAAAATGACGATTTAGATGAAATTGAAAAACTGTGCAGAGTTTCAAATATTTTCGAAATGGTCGCTCAGGATCGACTGACATGCCCCCGTGGAATGCCTCAGCTACAGAAAAAGCTGTTTTAGCAAATATGCTGCGCTACAACTTTGTAGAACATTACATGTCAGTATTCCGAGAAATAAAAAAACATATATTTTTTAAACCTATCACAAGGTTTTTGGAATCCTACGAGATTTCTAGACTTTTTTATGTCAGGCCTGAACATCAATGAACATCATTTGAAATGCTTAAGTTGTACAATGCTTTTAGAAGTTTAGCAAATATCACCGCATAAAAAGCGACCCGAGTATGTCTGAATTTTTTACTAATTTTGATATGAATCTTGTTTTGTCGTTCTGGTCTGGCTACCATGCGTCTCCATCAAAGCAATGAAAACATGATTTCCTACATGACGCAGTTCAACACACCGAACAATCGAAAGAAAACAAAAAATGGATTTTGAACAGGAGACCAGAACTTTACGAATTTTCCGTAATAACCTAATTTGTTAATGTGTTCGGGAGACTGAAAAGATATCAACCTGATAACACGCTAAGATAACGTTAATATCATTTGATATTTAGTTATAGGTTCTTATCGTATAGTTATGATTTATAATCATAATCTGATTAAATAATAACAGAATAATAACAAATTGTATTATTAATACATATTCTGCACTATTTAATTGTTGAATTATACAAACATTATGTCACAAGTTTCCAGCTGAAGGTACCCGTTCTTGGTCGAAATTTTGTTTAACCTTGACAGAGAGATGAAGGACATAATTTATGATAGATCATCATCCCCTCTATCAATTTGTATCGCGCCTTTTACATATGTAGTTTATGAACAACTTGTTAACTGTTATGCACAACTTGTTCATTCAATAATAGGGGAACGGTTCCATTTTCCATCTCACTGAACATATATTCATCTCATCGCAAAACAGAGAAATGCTAACATGCGTGCTCACAGCTGAAAAAAATAACAAATCAAATACCTTTTCATAGCTTTGTTTTGGATGGGATGGAAATGGGAGCTATGAGATGAAGTGGCGAACCGTTCCCCTACATATTAGGTCGAGTGCAGCTAGGTGGGTTAAAGCCATTTTTCCCGTGGATTTTTTCTTAATTATTTTTTATTTCATTTTATCATTTTGCTTATGCAGGTTATAATTTATTAATGAATAAAATTGATCAATTTTTTTAAAGATGCCTTCATTATTTTTATTAATTACTATTCATTTTCCGGAGACGAGCTAGCCTAGGGCTGAAAGTCTCCTTAATAAATATACAAAAAAAATGTTAATTTATAGAAAGAAATGTATATTTATTCTATAAATCATTTTTATTTTCTACCAAAAGATCATTTTTTATTTTCTCAAATACAGAAACCAGTGTGCAGCTAATCCATATTTCTGCGAAAACACTCCTTAAACTCTCTCACGTACTTATGTGCAGCAGAGTGTGCTATTAATCATTCACTTCAGTACTTTTTTCTCTAAGCCAACGTTCGTACTCTCATTTGTCGCTCGCAACTCAACTGCAATTTTCTTCTCTCAACAGTTTTGTTTTGACACAGTTTTCCTCGATAAACGTCTTGCCTGTAGTATCCATACGCCTCTCCATTCACTTCGAACAAGTGTTGGAAATCCAGAGTCCGTTTGCATTCATCGGAACGTTGACTATGATCAGTCATCAAAGAAAGAGAGCAAGAGAAAAACCCTCCATTCATGCGAGCAGCACACAGCCTACGTGTGGGTTGCTTGCTTCGGTCCGTCTATCTTAGGACCCTGTGTGTGGAGAGAGAACCGCCTCGTAGCGTGATGCGTGCGATCAAACTCTCGTCAGTTTAGAATCAGACGGCTTACAGTGCTGAAGTGTTGCGTTGAAGAGGAGGGTTTTTCACACACTGGATGTGAGTTTTTTTCCTCTATGTTCTGAAGTTCTGAAGCCCGCTAAATCCCACAGCGAATGGGTTCCGTAGTTCGCGCATTGAAGTTTTTCGTTTCTTAACTTGACGATAGGCTCTGATGTATGTGTACGATCGGTGTGTAAAGTGCTGAGGAGCAGTGTTGCGCCCCGCGAGGTGCAGAAGCGAGTGCAAAGAAGAAATAGAAAGATCGTACCTACCTGTTCTTGCCCATTGATCCCCTCTGTGCACTGTCAAGACCTGCCGCAGCGGCCTGCGGGTTTCAACCTTTCCAAGGTGTGCGTGAGGGGTGGTTAGCCGTATGCTAAGGCATTTGCTGCTGTTGCTTCTACTTCTTCTTGTTCGATTCATTCGATTTCCGTCGACAGTACACATGTAATTATTTATCTTCCCGAAAGACAGATCGCTTACATGGTGGATTCTCTAAGTGAATGGAAAACGGATTGCTTCGGAGAAAAGCTTTTATTGATTGAGTGCATAATTCGGGTTGGCCTTCAAGCGACCGAGACATCACATCATGTTCAACAATATGGCCCTCGCAAGGCGTGGAAGATCTACAGGGTTAAAATATAACCAATTAATCAAACTTTGAACGAGTACAAACACAAGAGGAGTGATCAGACTACTCGAAACTGAAACTCAGAAGATCAACAAGTGGCTGCCCTGCTGTGATACAAGTGTCCCGTACGCGGTCGACTGTAAGGGGCTGAAAACATAAAACGTGAAAACACAGATCTCGTGCGCTTCGCAGACTTTGAAGCACTGATTTGAATGGAGTGTGAAGCGAAAACCTGATTTTCATTCATAAACCGAGAAGAATGGCGAGATAGCCCCAGAAACATCCACTCGGTCCAGCGGTGAGACCTCTCTTGACACCCATCAACGGACGCAAACCAAACAAACCGTCCGATCCATTGAAACATCACTCGGGCACTTTTCTATTATACAATGTGTTTAGAGTTGACGACTAATTAGTAATTCAATTGTGGAATTGTTATTTTTTTTCTCGCTGAATCTGGGATAGCTTAAATTAAAACCGGTCTAAACGAAGGGAAAATGTGAAAATTCGCATGAAGAAATGTAGCAAATCCCGCGTCGATTCGGGGTTAATTAATTCGTGAACAAAACTTCTCGAGGAAATCTCAGAGAACCAAAAACCAAGAAGAAACCAACGAACCGGACTGGGCCTGGTGCGTGGAAGCGTAAAATGGAAAACGATATTGTAGTGTGTTCGTGTTCTTAAATTTTTTTTTGATAGTTTTTAATTGTATCCCATTAGAGGCGGAACGCCAAGGGAGTTCAGGAAAATTTCAACGACCCAAAGCGTGTAGTTAGTTGTTGACGAAGACGAAAACGACGGCGGAAGACGAGAATAATAATTTAATCGAGAATTGCGCAAAGGCGCCTCCGAAGCGGTAACATCCGAAGTTGGAGCAGCGAAGACGCCGCTAGTGGTGAAGTTTTATTGCACTGTGACCCCCAAGAATCGACCCAAGAAAACTGGGTGATTTAGTTTTGTGTGTTTGTGATCGTGGTAACTTCGAAGGAATTTGCGACAAAAAAAGGCGAAATCATGGGAGACAAAACAATGGAGCAGTGGAAGTGGAAAATATTTCTGATGCTGCTTATTCAGCAGATCGGATCCGGAAGCTGCTATCTGAAGGACTACATCCACAAGCAGGAGGATAACGAAATGAGAGGTAGGTTGTTTGTACCGATAATACAAATAATACGTCAGATGAATGGAATAAAATATTTCATTACCTTGGCTGTATAGAGTAAAATAGGTTTTTAAGGCTCATTTGCCATTTGGCTTAACGGAGCCAAATATATTTGTTTGTTTTTTCATTTCGTCTTACAGTTTTGTATTTTTTTCTTACAACTATAGTTAGTTTAGGGTAGCATTCGTACCCATGGTAGATTACAGATTACAAATACACAATAGGAGAATAAGGAGTTAAAGGTTCTAAAATTATTGATTACGATGTTGTTGACTTGTTTTGATCTTTGGTATGGAAAAAATATTTAACGAATGGACGTTGATGTCAGACAAAAATGGATAGGCGCATAAATGGCCTGCATATAAACCACATCGTGATTCTTCAAAATACCTATAACTTCCCTGTAGGTTTGTTTACCTTGGGCCACAATGATATCAAACAGTCACTCTCTGAAGGCGCCATTTTCCGTGCAATAAAAAAGGTTCGATGTCCTCATCATTGGCTCCATACTGGGGCATGTCTATCAGCTTTTTTTTTATTATTTTTTGAGGTCCTGGCAAAGTTTCAAGCAATTTGGTGATGATTTGGGGGTGGTGCAATGGCATTTTTTTTTATGGGATTTTATATGGACATAACATTTGTCTATCTTCTCCTAAAACTGTCAAATCGCGATGAATTTAAATTCACAACACCAACCATCACTTTTGGTTTTTTCTTCTTTATTATGGAATCTATTTAAACGAAACCATGTGGGTAACTCGATCATTTTTAGTTGATTGCCACTTCCCTAGCAGTACAATTCAGCCCGATTGGGTTGCAGTAACTCATATGTGACAGCATTTGATCGCATTTAAGTAATATCAAGAGTAATATAAACTTATTGTCCATTGTACATTGCTAAGAAATAAAGTCGATTGCTCAGCAAAATAAAGCAAATGATCAACCTATTTTTCACCCTTATGTGCGTTACTGTTCTCTCAGCTCGTGTTCTTGAAGAATTGCTGAAAAACCACGTGGATTCCAAAATGACCGATTTGTGGCTTTGTTGTGTAATCACCCTATTTGTGTTAATTTTTTTGTGTAAATGAGTATCAAAATCTTGATCTATGACTCCACGATGCTCGACGCAGCCCCACACGACGTGCTAGATATTCTGTTTTTTATTTACTTTATCGAAGTGATTTTTTTAAAAATTGGTAACGAGTAGATATCCTGATAGATACTGCCGCAGACACAGAAGTTGCTTTCCGGATGCCCAATTACAAACGTAGGTGTATATAGACGAATGAAATAACGTACCCGTGAAATAGGGTGGTCGGTATTGGTAATTTTTGAAGAAAAAAAGGTATTTGTGAAAATTTCAGAAAATAATAAAATGTATTTGATCTAAGTGAAAAAAATATGTATTGACAAACTTCAAATGGTAAAATCGTTGCTTGTTGAGCTGGACAGAGTAATGAGAATTTCCTCTCTGGTTCAATCGAAGTTGGTAGAACGGTTGCAAGAGCGTTGAAAATCACTGTCGAGTACTTGCCCTAATTAGAGGTGGTGACGTTTGTCAGAATTTTGTTCGGCAGCGGTGTTTTCGGCGTCACGCCATTTTTGCGGCGGAAATCGGCGTGGCGATGTTTTCATAACGTTCTCAAACATTTTTCCAAAAATGAATCTAAAATTAAAAAAAAAACTCTTAAAAAAAGGCATAAACGGGATCATCTTTTCCAGAAAATTCTTTCCAAAATATTCATTATTGGAATTTTTTTCGATTGTTCCATAGGAACAGCTTTGAACCTCAAGTCACAAGAAAAATTGTTAAGAATTTCACCAGAAAATAATATTTTATTCATAATACACAGGATTTTGTTTTAACACGATTTTTTTTCGCTCGTATTTTTGATCGTGTGACTTTAATTTACCACCAAACTCTTCGCAACATGTTTCAAAAAATCCAAAATAAATCGAAGAAAAATCACATGATAAATAATATGCATTTATTTTATTCATCGTAGGGGGGGATGTAATTCATCGTAGATTATCCTGTCGCAACCTGCGAAGCCTAGCGACTTGCAGTTCCATGTTCCAAGCTTCCAATCGTGATCCTTTATTCGTCGCCTAGGTCGTTGCCGATTGTATCGAGTCGTATTATCTTCTATGTCGTTCGTAATAGTTGTTTTTAAAGGCGGCTTATTGGGCCTGCGCAAACCTCCTGTCTCGTCGGAGGGCCGTCGTGTCAGGGCTGTTTAGCGTCCCACCTAACATCAGGACTTGGGCTTGTGCGCTTTGAGCGGCACACGGTCGCTTTGGCGGAGCCTACTTACGGATACATGCAGCTTTTTATAGAGGTTTAACAGGACCCACTGTCAAACCCCACCACATCCTAGGCAGGCGCCACAACTTGCAGATGGCCTGGGGAGGGATCGTCAAGCCTTGGACATAGTCCCTGCTGCCCGCAAATAATAAATAAATAAATTATTTATCATCAGACTAAGGCCGGAGTGGCCTGTGCTGCACATAAAAGACTTCTCCATTCAGCTCGGTTCATGGCTGCACTTCGCCAACCACGCAGTCTGCGGAGGGTCCGCAAGTCGTTCTCCACCTGATTGATCCACCTTGCCCGCTGTGCACCTCGCCTTCTTGTTCCCGTCGGATCGTTGTCGAGAACCATTTTCACCGGATTACTGTCCGACATTCTGGCTACGTGCCCGGCCCACCGCAGTCTTCCGATTTTTGCGGTGTGAACGATGGATGGTTCTCCCAACAGCTGATGCAACTCGTGGTTCATTCGCCTCCTCCACGTACCGTCCGCCATCTGCACCCCACCATAGATGGTACGCAACACTTTCCTTTCGAATACTCCCAGTGCGCGTTGGTCCTCCACGAGCATCGTCCAGGTCTCGTGTCCGTAGAGAACTACCGGTCTTATAAGCGTTTTGTAGATAGTCAGTTTGGTACGGCGGCGAACTCTATTCGATCGGAGCGTCTTGCGGAGTCAAAGTACGTACGATTTCCAGCCACTATGCGTCTCCGAATTTCTCTGCTGGTATCGTTATCGGCGGTCACCAGTGAGCCCAAGAACACGAATTCTTCAACCACCTCGATTTCGTCACCACCGATAGAAACTCGTGGTGGGTGGCTCACATTGACCTCTCTTGAGCCTTTTCCTATCATGTACTTCGTCTTCGACGTGTTGATGACTAGTCCAATCCGTTTAGCTTCGCTTTTCAGTCTGATGTAGGCTTCCTCCATCCTCTCAAAGTTACGTGCCATGATATCAATGTCGTCGGCGAAACCAAATAACTGGACGGACTTCGTGAAAATCGTACCACTCGTGTCAATCCCTGCCCTTCGTATTACTCCCTCCAAAGCGATGTTGAATAGCAGACACGAAAGACCATCACCTTGCCGTAACCTTCTACGGGTTTCGAAGGGACTCGAGAATGCCCCTGAAACACGAACTACGCACATCACCCGATCCATCGTCGCCTTGATCAACCGTATCAGTTTATCCGGAAATCCGTTTTCGTGCATTAGCTGCCATAGCTGGTCCCGATCGATTGTATCATATGCGGCTTTGAGGTCGATAAATAGATGATGTGTGGGCACGTTGTATTCGCTGCATTTCTGCAATACCTGACGTATGGCGAACACCTGGTCTGTGGTAGAGCATTCACCCATAAATCCCGCCTGGTACTGCCCCACGAACTCTCTCGCAATTGGTGTTAGTCGACGGCATAAAATTTGGGAGAGTACCTTGTAGGCGGCGTTCAGCAATGTGATTGCGCGGTAGTTGCTGCAATCCAGCTTATCGCCCTTTTTGTAGATGGGACACACGACACCTTCCATCCACTCCTGCGGCAGAACCTCATGCTCCCAAACCTTGGTAATCACCCAGTGCAGCGCTCTAGCCAGTGCTTCATCACCGTGTTTAAACAGCTCTCCTGGTAGTTGGTCAACTCCAGGGGCTTTGTAGTCTTTCAGCCGGCCGATCTCCTCCTGGATTTCCTGGAGATCCGGAGCCGGAAGTCGCATGTCCTACGCGCGTGCTCCTAGGTTCATTACCATACCGCCACCGTTGTCTGCCATATCGCCACCGTTGTCTGCCATGCTCTTCGTAGTGCTGCCGCCACCTTTGGATCACCTCACGCTCGTTTGTAAGAAGGTTCCCGTTTATGTCCTTACACATATCGGGCTGTGGCACGTGGCCCTTACGTGAACGGTTCAACTTCTCATAGAACTTTCGTGCGTTATTAGCGCGGTACAGTTCCTCCGTCTCTTCACGGTCTCGATCTTCCTGCTGGCGCTTTTTCCTCCGGAAAATCGAGTTTTGTCTGTTCCGCGCCCGTTTGTATCGTGCCTCGTTCGCCCTCGGTGTTGCAGCAATCTCGCCCATGCTGCATTCTTCTCCTCAACTAACTGCTCACATTCGCCGTCATACCAGTCGTTTCTCTGATCCGGAGCCACCGTGCCTAGTGCAGCGGTTGTGGTGCTTCCAATGGCGGATCGAATATCTCTCCAGCCATCTTCAAGAGAAGCTGCGCCTAGCTGCTCTTCCGTTGGGAGTGCCACTTCCAGCTGCTGCGCGTAGTCTTGGGCTAGTCTACCGTCTTGTAGCCGCCCAATGTTAAGCCGCGGCGGACGACTCCGACGCGTGTTGATCACCGTCGAGAGTTTTGAGCGCAGACATACTGCGACGAGGTAGTGGTCGGATTCAATATTCGCACTGCGGTAAGTGCGTACGTTCGTGATGTCGGAGAAGAATTTACCGTCGATTAGAACGTGGTCGATTTGGGTTTCCGTTACTTGATTAGGTGATTTCCATGTGGCCTTGTGGATATTCTTGCGGGGGAAGAAAGTGCTTCGGACTACCTTTCCGCGGGAGGCTGCAAAGTTTATGCATCGTTGGCCGTTGTCGTTCGATACGGTATGCAGACTATCCGGTCCGATGACCGGTCTATACATTTCCTCCCTTCCTACCTGAGCGTTCATATCACCGATGACGATTTTGACGTCTCGCAGTGGGCATCCATCGTATGTCTGCTCCAGCTGCGCATAGAACGCTTCTTTCTCGTCGTCGGATCTCCCTTCGTGTGGGCAGTGCACGTTGATGATGCTATAGTTGAAGAAACGGCCTTTCATCCTCAGCTTGCACATCCTTGCGTTGATTGGCTGCCACCCAATCACTCGTTGGCGCATCTTTCCCAGCACTATGAAGCCGGTTCCCAGCTCGTTGGTGATGCCACAGCTTTGGTAGAAGGTAGCCGCTCGATGCCCGCTTTTCCACACTTTCTGTCCTGTCCAGCAGATTTCCTGCAGCGCTACGACGTTGAAGTTGCGGGGATGTAATTCATCGTAGATTATCCTGTCGCAACCTGCGAAGCCTAGCGACTTGCAGTTCCATGTTCCAAGCTTCCAATCGTGATCCTTTATTCGTCGCCTAGGTCGTTGCCGATTGTATCGAGTCGTATTATCTTCTATGTCGTTCGTAATAGTTGTTTTTAAAGGCGGCTTATTGGGCCTGCGCAAACCTCCTGTCTCGTCGGAGGGCCGTCGTGTCAGGGCTGTTTAGCGTCCCACCATAAATAATATGCGTTAAACATTTAGGATGAGTGGAAAATTGAGATAATGTAAATCGCGTAAAAATAAAATCCAGTGTATTCAGATAACTTGTTCCAAATTTTGTACGGGAAATTATTTGGAAAATTCTCGGAAAGTTCCTGTTACTTTTTTGTTGAGCGTTTTGTGAAATTTACACTGCACATTTTTCGGAATATCCGCTGGAGACTCTGAGGAGTTTTTATGGGAAACTCGCTGAAATTCCCACCAAACATTTTCCGCGGGAAATTTTTCAAAACATTTTGGAATTTTATAAAGAATTGTTCGGAGTTCCATTCTAGTTTGCACGGGATTTTTTTTCAAATTGCTTTGGAAAATTCTTCGGAATTTTCCCGAATTTCCACTAAAACTCTTCAGAATTTATAAGTGAATTTGTGAGTGAATTTCACGGAGATCTGTTCGGTATAAAAACGTAAAATTTCTAGGAAGGAATATCTTTGGATTTCTACGGGAAGTTCTTTGTAGTGTCTATAAGAAATTCTTCGAAAGTTCCTTGAAAAAAGAATGAAAAAAGGAAAGGTTGTTTAGTCGAAGACTGTTCGGTAGAAAGCCATTTCATAACAAGCCATGATAACAAATTTATCAAACTTGTATACAAGTGCGAAAAACAGAATCGGATAGGCAGCCCCCACAGAGAAGTGATGATTTTAGGTGAGAGACTGATAGGTGAGAGACTTTTATATTCTCTTTTGTATTCAATCCCTGGCTGAAAGTGATTCAGCCGAATTGCATTTGGCCGAAATGAACGTTTGGGTGAAACAGTCACATATCGAAAACAGCTTGGCCGACAATTTCATTTGGCCAAAGCGACACACGACTGAACTGCTAATTTCGTCGAAAAGGCCATTTCTCTAACAGATCGTTTGTCCAAAATGGTCGTTTGGCCGAATAAATCATATGGTCGAAAATGCCATTTGGCCGAAATGATCGTTTGACAGAAAGAGCCATTAGGCCGAAAATGTCCAAATGTCAATTACTGAACGAGTAAAATGGTCAAAAATGGTCACCAGTTTGCCCAAATAACATTTTTGGCCAAATGATATTTTCCGCCAAATGACTAGTTCGGCCGAACGACATTTTCGGTCGTATGTTCATTTCGGCTAAATGACATTTCCGGCCAGATGGGTTACGACCTAACGGTTTGTTCGGCAAAATGACATATTCGGCAAACATCTTTCGGCCTTGTAGCATTCGGCCAAATGGCTTTTCCTGTCGTATGGTCGAAATTTTTTTGGCAAAAGGCCATTTGTTCAAATGTCATTTGGTTGAATAACTCGTTCAGCCAAATTTCATTTGACCGAATTGAACGTTTGTTCGAAACGGTTATTAGGCCGAAAGAAACATTCGGCAGAACTGTGGCCGAAAAAGTAATTTTCCCTAACAGGGCATTCGGCTGACAATGTCTTTGGACCGAAATGGTCGAGAAAATCGTTTAACAGGAGAGATCATTTGACCGAAAAAGTCCTTTCTGCAAATCAACCATTTTGGCCAAACGGCATTTTCTGCCAAATGACCTATTCGGCTAAACGTCTTTTTCGACTAAATGACCAATTAAGCTGAACAACACTTTCGGCCGAATCTGCATAACGGCCAAATCTTATCTCTGTCTTACGACCATTTCGGCTAACTGAGCTGATTAACTGTCTTCTTTTAAGCCAAAGGAACTGTTCGACCAAATAAATTCGGGCTCGATGGGCTTCGGTCAAATGGTGTGCTCGGTCCAATTACATATTCGACCTTGTGGCTTTCGGCCAAATTACTTTCTGTTAAACGGCCCTTCCCGATCGTCGGGAATTTCCACTCGACGTTTTTCTTAGTTTTACGAAGAGATTTTCAAAATTTCCTCGGGAAATGTTATGTAATTTTCAAGGAAATCATTGATATTTTCACGTAAAATTCTCTGGAGTTCCAACGTGGTGATGTGGGGATCAATTAAAAAATTCTACGAAAAATCAACTGAATCTTCTAAATTTCTACGGGAAATTCTGTGAACTTCTTCAAATTTGTAGCGGCGTGGAAAAACATGAATCAGCGGCGTGATAAATTTTAAACGGCGACGCGCCTATGCAAAAATGCCAGCGACGGCGGCGTGGTGCAAGGATCCTGGCGTCAACAAAGTTGTCACCAACAATGCGAGTGTTTTGCTCTGCTGCAGTCCCTTAACGAATTGTTGTGTTACCGGTCGATGTCCCAGCTTCGACGGTCGTATCAGGAATGATTGAATGCTACAAGATCTTGTTCTGTTGACCTCTCAGGAGGTGTAAAGGATGTTATTGCATGCATATTGAAACTTTGAGTACAATTAAAAGACTCTCTTGCAGCTGGAAATCTTAAGTCCCGAACGCAAGGACAGTTTGGTTTACCCAGAATATCTCAAAACAATCATAGGATATGGCCTATACCATAGAGAGGATATACCTCTTAGGATATGGAATGGATATAATTGAATGCATATCGACGCTTTGAGTACTAAAAATAGCTTATAACTAGCTGTAGACCTAAAGTCCCACACTCAGAGACAGTTTGGATTACCCAGAATAACTCAAAACTATCTAACGACATCTGTTGACCTTCCAGGATGTGTGAAGGATAAAATTGAATGCATATTGAAGCTTTGAGTACTGAGAAAAGATTTTCTTGCAGCTGTAGATCTCAAGTCCCGAACTCAAGGGCATTTTGGTTAATCCAGAAAATCTCAAAACTATCTTACGACATCTGTTGACCTCCCATGATGTGTAAAGGATATAACTGAATGTATATTGAATCATCGCGTATTGAAAAAACATTTCTTGTAGCTGTAGATCTCAAGTCGCGAACTCAAGAATATTTGAATTACTCAGAATTACTAACCCAAAACGACCATACGATATCTGTTGACCTCTCTGGAGATGTAATAAATATGATGGAATGCATATCGAAGCTTTGAGTACCGAAGCAGTTGTAGATCTCAAGTCCCAAACGCAAGAATAGTTTGGATAACCCAGAATATCCCAGAACTTCCTTGCGGTGTTTGAATGTTTAAATAAAGCTTTTTTGCAGCTGTAGGTTCAAGTCCTGAACTCAAGGATTGTTTGGACGGCCATCATGGCCTAAAACGTCCAAGGAAGATTAAAAATAGTTTATTGTAACTCTACGGATACGTTAGAATTAAAATCTCATTTTGAAAAAGATTTTATACATCCATTTTTTGTTCGGGTGGCTTGTAAGTGTTAACCAAAGTATAGCGGATGTCTTGCCGAAAATGCCAAGATCGTTTCTGGTCTTGTTGTTTCATGACAGTATTATAAAAAAAGAACAAGTAAAACGATCGGCGTATTCTGATCGTTTCTCTAGAATTCCTCCTTTAAGAGCATCGAATAAGTAAGCGGCAGTTTCTATGGTTTAATTTGACAATTGCTGCAACATAAATTGGAGCACCACATCGGCTTCATATTATTATTTATTTTTCAAGGTAAGGCCAGGGTAGCCTGTGCAGTGCATAAAATACATTCTCCATTCAGCTCGGTCCATGGCTGCCCGTCGCCAACCACGCAGTCTGCGGAGAGCCGTCTTTAACCTGATCGATCATCCTTGCTCCCTGCGCACTTCGCCTTCTTGTTCCCGTCAGATCGTTGTCGAGAACCATTTTCATCGGATTACTGTTCGACATTCTGGTTACGTACCCAGCCCACCGCAGTCGTCCGATTTCATATAATAGAGTGCTGAAATCACGGCAGAGGAGTCCCACAGCAGCTTGAACAGGTTCGATGGCTTCTACCGCCACAAAATCATCATCTCTGAAATTGAACTTAAACTGAAGCTTCAACTCATACAACCGTTTGAGCATGGATAACATACTATTCCGGCATGTCTTGGTATCATCCACCAACACAAGTTATTTTTCGAATTCAGACATATTTGTGCAGCAAATCACGTCATCCAAAAAATAAATGTTAAACTCTCTTAAAAGCTGCTTAAGTAATGTATCACAGTGCTCCGTAATCATCGATCCTATTATTCCTCGCAGTCCAAGGTTCCACGTTAAATAACTTACAGTCATGAAGATTTACGTTGATAAATCTCCAATTTTTGTTGGAAGTACATTCGTCCCAGCTGGCCCTGATTTTTCGTTGTCCTTTTTTTTTAATTTCATCGAAGTCAGCTCGGTATCGGTATCAACGAAATTGTGATACGTTTTAACTTTTTGCCTGTTCATGTAGTGAGTTTTTGGAATCCCGCTGAAACCCCGAGCGACTTACCCAAGCGGATGCCCTTAGATTGGGCAAGAATCCTGCACGATATGCCGTTCAGGCCATTCAGGCCATTCAGGCTGGAGCAGATTCAAGATGGGAGACCGCCGATGGAAAATATTGCGTGATTCTTGTACCACTCCTTAAGTTGATAAAGACCAGGCCTGCCCAGCCTTTTCAAGCCACGGGCCAATTTTCAGATGAACAACTTCCTGGCGGGGCAGGAAATATCCGGTTTTAATTTTTTTTAAATTATTTAATTTTTTTAATTACATTTTTTAAACATTTGCAAAATAACCAAATTAAAATACTTTTTTCTGGTATGGCATTTAATTTTACAGAATGGCTGAACATTTTTAGAAGAAAAACTAAACACGGTATTATTGCGTTTGAACAATCTTTTTAGTGTGGAATATTTTTTCTTTTTACGTATCAGGACATGGAATTGTTGACTTCTTTCCAATGCTCGACGCATATTGATTTCACAATCGGTGATCGAATTTTGCAAGCAGATAATGACGATCAACAATTACTTTTTACTGCATTCATACTTGATAAGAGTACTTTACACAGATATGTACTTCTAAAGAGAAAAACTATCTTACAAGAGAAATATCTTTCTAAAATTTAGATTTGAGCTCCTTGTTGCATTTGAGTTCAATTATCTCCATTTGAATCATTCCAGGTGCATAACTTACATAAGCAAACGGTGTAAAATAGCGAACAGGCTTGAAAACTACTGTCGAAAGGCTTCAAGCCAACGAACTAACACGACAAATCTCCGTATTCTGCTTTCATGTTCGTCCATATACACCCGATTCTGTTTTTACACTGATTTTTTGCAAAGTTGCTCCATTTTCCATGATACGTCGAGAAATCATAAAGCTTGTTTTACACGGATTTTCAAATTTTGAACTGAAAACTTTTTTTACACGGAACGCATCCCCCGTGTAAAAAAGAATCGGGTGTATTTTGAAATTGGTGGTGGTTGAGTCTCCTCGGGTAGGTAATATTGATTTTCTTAATAACGAGCGACGCTACATCACGAATGTTGATCATTTTTGTACATAGATAATGGCCGCATCCGGCCCGTGGGCCGTACGTTGGGCAGCCCTGATATAGACGGCTGATTACCAGCCGTACCTGGAGAAGCAGCACATTTCAAGATAACGTTGTGCAATCTTTTGAGATTAGTTTTCATTACGCATATGCCCTCAAACTTAACCACTTTTGAAAAGTTCACGCACTTGGCTACGCCACGCTTTGATTTTCATGTAGAAAATGAAACCGCACAGAAACAGCGGACATAGCGGGTTAAATTTTCTCTATAATTCTATATAATTTTTTGCCTTTCTCGTATACAAAGTATACGTAAAGGCTATATGTTCGCTC
Organism: Armigeres subalbatus; assembly: GCF_024139115.2. NCBI lineage: Eukaryota > Metazoa > Arthropoda > Insecta > Diptera > Culicidae > Armigeres > Armigeres subalbatus. Next base: position 384,524,526 of record NC_085140.1, on the reverse strand, counting down.
CAAAAACGAACTTTTGATTGGAGTCCCGGAGACCCATAGTGTTATATACCGATCGACTCAGCTCGACGAATTGAGGTGATGTCTGTGTGTATGTGTGTGTGTATGTGTGTGCATATGTGTGTGTGTATGTGTGTGTATGTGTGTGTGTGTGTATGTGTGTGTGTATGTGTGTGTGTGTATGTGTGTGTGTATGTGTGTGCGCAAAATAATCTCACTCATTTTTCAGGCACTTATCCTTAACCGATTTGCTCGCAACAAGTTGCATTCGACGTAGAATCTTGTCCCATTGTTTCGTATTGAAAATTGGCCCAATCGGACTATGGGCTTCGGAATTATGGCCAAAATATATTTATGTATAAGAAAAATTCTCACTCACTTTTTAGGCACTTACTCTAAGCTGATTTTCTCGCAACAAGTTTCATTCGACGTAAAATATTGTCCAATTGTTTCGTATTGAAAATTGGCCCAATCGGACTATGGGTTTCGAAGTTGTGGCCAAAATTCATTTTTGTACATAAGAACACGTACAAAATTCTCACTCATTTTTCAGGTACTTATCTTTAACTAATTTTCTCGCAACAAGTTGCATTCGACGCGAAATCTTGTCCCATTGTTTCGTATTGAAAATTGGCCGAATCGGACTATGGGCTTCGGAGTTATGGCCAAAATATATTTTTTACAACAAAAATTCTCACTCACTTTTTAGACACTTTCTCTTAGCTGATTTACTCGCAACAAGTTTCATTCAACGCAGAATCTTGTCCCATTGTTTCGTATTGAAAATTGGACAGATCGGACTATGGGTTTCGAAGTTATGGCCAAACTCCACTTTTTCACATGAGAAACCCGTACAAAATTCTCACCGATTTGCTCGCAACAAGTTTCGTTCGACGCGAAATCCTGTCCTATTGTTTCGTATTGAAAGTTGGTCGAATCGAACTATGGGATTCGAAGTAATGGCCAAAATACATTTGTTGACAAGAAAAATTCTCACTCATTTTTCAGGCACTTACTTTAAGCCGATTTGCCTGCAACAAGTTGCATTCGACGCAGAATCTTGTTCCATTGTTTCGTATTGAAAATTAAACAGATCGGTATTAAACAGATATGGTCAGAGTTTATGTTTTGCCTTTTTGCCTTTCTCGTATACAAAGTATACGTAAAGGCTATATGTTCGCTCCAAAAACGAGCTTTTGATAGGAGTCCCGGAGACCCATAGTGTTATATACCGTTCGACCCTGCTCGACGAATTGAGGTGATGTCTGTGTGTGTATGTGTGTGTATGTGTGTGCGCAAATTAATCTCACTCATTTTTCAGGCACTTATCCTAAACCGATTTGTTCGCAACAAGTTGCATTCGACGCGGAATCTTGTCCCATTGTTTCGTATTGAAAATTGACCCAATCCGACTATGGGCTTCGGAATTATGGCCAAAATCCACTTTTTTTTTCACCAAAAGTGCGTAGAAATTACTCACTCGAAAGAAACGAGAAAGGCACCATCACCGCTAGGTGGATTAATCTGGGTTTTTCTCCGTGAATTGCAGACGCAGTTACTTGAACAAAAATTCTCGATAATGTAAATAAGGCTTATTGAAGAAAAACGTCATTGGCAATTTGACATATGGCTAAGAGAATGAAGCAACACATAACAATAACTGAAAATAAAACTAATAAAATGGGCAAAAGTTTTCCAATTCTTCTCAATAACCAACGGAGATCAATTAATCCATAACAAAAAAAATCAATAGTTTAGATATTCCATAAATAGTTCGAGCTTGATCATTCTCCAAACAACCCATTTTTATCTTAATCATATCATTGATTGCATAGAATCTTGTATTCATTTTTGATCTTGATCATCCATACTAGAAATCATCGAAAATGTGATTTTAGGGGGTAAATAGGCCTATGTTATGAATATTTTTCATATTCGGCATTTGAATTAAAATAGCACTGCATATGCTTTCATTTGATAATGAATAATAATGAATAATAAAATTAAAAGCCAACATTCGAGAATAATCTGATTTGCTTCATATTGAATCGTGCTATACCTTTATATTTATTTTCATGTTGGTACAGTGTTTGTTTTGCATAGTTTCTCCTCATAAAGACACAAAACAAAATGCACAGCAAGCAACTTACATCTGCTACTCAAGTGTTGCGATGTGAATCTGATAGATCCAACATACTCACACAACAGCATATGCCAAACCGAAACGAATCCTTAACAACAAGCAAAAACCAAATCAAAACTCCCCCTGTTTGTAGTAATAAAAAAAACCTATGGAGCAGTAAGAAGGTTACGCGAACTTTACCTGCTCGATCCTCACCTTGTTCTCAGGCTTGAGGAAGAACCATGTGCACCCGATCCGCCAGGACACGTTGTTCTGCTTTCTGCTGCACATGTTCCTTCCACTTGCATTCGAGCGAGCATCAATCGCTTGATCTCCTTAGTTCGCTCCTGTGGCTCAGAGGAGTTGCACAAATGCAAGGAAATGTAGGTGCTTCGACTGAGAATCGGGAGTAATTTGCAAACCATCCTCTCCGCTGCTCCGCTGTTGTCCTGGATTGTGTCAATCTGCTTTTTGTTTGAACCCAAGTTCACATGAAATGGCATAATTGATACCTTTGCTCTGGATTAAAGTTGGCACCGTTCGGACTGTTTCGCATTCACGCCTGCCATTGGAGCGATGTTTTTTGCAACCATGCATTTAGCTGAAGCAGCACGGGTCGTGACCCGGGTCCCGGCGTAATACGATCGAATTTGTTACACAATGAAATTCTTTTCAGACTCACTCGCTGGATAGTGGATACTTTTCCGCATCCGCTCAGCCTCACATCTTGCAAATGGGAAACGATTATGTACCTACCTTCAACATGGTACTGAACCGCCAATTCGCAGCAGCCGCCCGCCGTCCGTTTGCGTCAGTGTGCGAGTTCTTCCGAAGGGTGTCCAACCGCTCGCTCGGCGTGTGGGAATCAGAGTCTGGCTCAGATAGCAGGATTCTGGTTTTTCAATCAATCGCTTATTCAGCGAAATTCTCCTAGGCACCACGCCGTTTTCGGAACGCGAGACCAAATGTACGATCACGACGACGACGACGACTACGACGGTCGATCGACGATGGAGAGGCTTATTTCACGCACATTCCACCAAAAACTAGTCTATTGCCCTCTTAGGGTTAGGAAGCTTTCTAGAAGATTAATCTTTTTCTTCTTGGTTCTGTTTTGGGGTGGTGATGCTCAGAATCTGGCCTTTCAGATGGCTGGTTGGACGTTGACCAAAAGATCTTTTTAGCGCTGATCGCTGTTGGGTTCCGAAATGGGCTCTAATGGGTTGTACTATTTACCTCGTTCGTCTGTTCACGTTTTGTCCAAATTATCTTCGGATCTTGCTTTGCATCCGTTCTCCCTAGGGAGTGAGTGTATTAAAATTCGGATGAGATGGAATGTTTTGTGCGTAGGCTTGGAAGGTATTAAATGTTGTTTGCATAATCGGGTTGTATAGGAGATGTTGGACGGAATAATTTTAATACGTAGTACTAGATAAAGGAACGAAATCACTACGGGGAATTGGGATAAATACGTCAACGGACGGACCACACCGACCAACCTCACCACGTGTTTTGGTGAATGGTCAAAGATCAACGATATAAATATAAATAAATGATCTACACACCCAACAACCACATTTACGTTCACTTGTGATAAGACAAGCTGACACTATCACACATCAATCCACCACTTTTCGCTGTTGTCCGTTTTCTTTTTGTTGAGGCAACTTCAAAACAATTGTCAGGGTCGGTAAACAGAAAAAAAAAACTGCGTGGTTTGAACTTAGTTCAGAATACAAGTGAATAATGCTCAAGGTAATGAGATGGTTATGAGAACAATCATATGTACAAATCGGTGGTAGGTCATTTGGTATAAAGTCGTTTGGCATAACGCCGTTTGGCATAAGGCCGTTTGGCATAAAGGTCGTTTGGCATAATGTCGTTTGGCATAACGGCCGTTTGGCATAATGGCCGTTTGGCATAATGGTCATTTGGCATAATAGTTGTGTAATCATGAATTTCGAAACTTTTGCATAATATGTTAAATTATTTATAATGATTGTCACTTTAACATTATAAAAGATATGATTGATTTTTTCGAATTAAAGTTCAGATTCTATCAAATCACTGCTTGAAGGTACTTTAATTAGACTTTTTATTATCTGCCTATTTCACTTAAAATCTTCTTACCTCTGGGTCAGCAGCAAGATCCTTGTTGACTAAAACCTAAAACAAACTACAATATATGGAAAGTCGAATAGCAAAATTGTAAGTACAATGAAAAGCAAATGAAGTTATTTCTGCATGACATATATTCATTTTTTTAAAAGCATACTTTGTCGTTCATAAGTCTAAAAAGTATATGCTTCTTTTTTTCAAGTAATGCATTTTTTAGGCATATCACAATGAAGAATATGTATGATTCCTATTCTCAATGTATTCAATATTCAGTTCCTGGAATAGGAAGATATAGCTCCTTCTTTCAAAGGATGCATTTTCTTGGCGAAGGCAAAGGGAGATTTTATTCATTTGTTCAATTAAGGCATTTGCTCGGTTTAAAGCAAAGAGGGGTATGATCCCTTCTTTAAAAGGATGCATCTCCCCGACAGTTACATCAGAGAAGATATGGCTCCATTTCTCAAAAGATACATTTTCCCAGCAGTTCGCGAAATACGATATGCTTCCTTCTTCCAAATCAGGCATTTGCTCAGTTTAATGCGGGGGAAGATATGATCGCTTCTTTCAGTGAATGGCAGAAGGTCCAGAGAAGGAAAAACATGATATGGTTCATTCTTTCAATTCAAGTATTTACTACATAGTTCCTTTATTCAAGGCGTTTGCTCGGTTCAAGGAAAGGAATATATGATTCCTTAATTCAGAAAATGCATCCGCCCGGCAGAAGTCCAGAGAGGACTGTACCCCGAATGCCATTACCCCGGATGTGACAGTACCCCGAGATCCATTAACCCGAAAGTCCATTAGCCCGAATACATTTCGAATCTGTAGTTTTCTCATTTGTAGTTTTCTACTATTACTATTTTTAACACCCACAGGTACCAATGAGTCGAAAAATGACAATCTTTTTAAAGAATTTATTAAAACAAAGTATATACTTAGAGTTACTTAAATAAACGCAATAAAGCTTATGTTTAATAAAAAAGTTTGAGTTAAATTATCATTCTACGCCATCATTATCTGGAAAAGTTCTATCCTACGAAATGGTGTAAGTGAGGAGATAACACTTTCTTTCTATTAACATAGGTGTACAGTGGAAATAATACCTTGCTTAGTTATCGATCAACGCAGGTTAAATTCTGAACCCCTTGGCCGATTTCGACCAAATTCGGAACACAATTACCTTATCTTAAGAAGGAGACGATAGGGGGCTAAGCATGCTTATTGGAAAAGGAGGAGAGTGTGGGGGAGGGGTAATGCTTAGTTATCGATCAACTCAGTGTAAATTCTGAACCCTTGGTTGATTTCAACCGAATTTGAAACACAAATTCTTTATCTTACAGAGGGAACGATAGGGGGTTAAGCGTGCTCTTTGGAAAAGGATGAGGGTATGGGGGATGGGTATTTCTTAACTATTGATCAACGCAGTTTAAATTTGAACCCCTTGGCCGATTTCGACCAAATTTGAAACACAATTTCCTTCTCTTAAGAAGGGGCGATGGGGGTTAGGCATGCTCTTTGGAAAAGAGAAGGGGTGTGGGGGAGGGGTATTTCTTAGTTATCGGTCAGCTCAGTGTAAATTCTGAACCCCTTGGCCGATTTCAACCGAATTTGAAACACAAATCCTTTATCTTACAGAGGGAACGATAGGGAGGTTGAGTATGCTCTTTGAAAAGGGGGAGCGGTATTGCTTAATTATCGATCAACGCAGTGTAAACTCTGAACCCCTTGGCCGATTTCGACCAAATTTGGAACACAAATTCTTTATCTTAAGAAGGGGACGATAGGGGGTTAGGCATGCTCTTTGGAAAAGAGGGAGGGTATGGGAGGAGGGGTGTTCTTTACAAAAGAGGGAGGATATGGGGGGAGGGGTATTGTTTAGCAATCGATCAACTCAATGTAAATCCTGAGCCTCATGACCGATTTGAACCAAATTTGTATCAAATATTGTCTGTCCTAAGGAAGCGATTTTAGTGGATGTGGTTAAGTAATTTAAAAAAAAGGGGAGGGTGTGGGAGAGGGGGTATTGTTTAGTTATCGATCAATTCAGCATGACTTCTGAACCCATTTATCGATGTCCACCAAATTTGGAACCCATATTATCTGTCTAAGGAAGACTATATCAGACTGGGTATGAGTGCCATAGCTAAATGAGAGAGAGGGTATATTCATTAAACGAACAGTTTAGTATACCTTTTTATCGCATAGGTCAATTCAAACCAAACACGTAAGCACGTAATCCCTACCCAAAGGAAACTGTTATAGAGAGGCTGGAAGGGACTTTTGGAATGGGAAGGGGGGGGGTATTGGGATTGGGTATTGTTGTTCATCGGAATAATTGTATGCCCAGTGAAAAGCAATGATTAATGTGTTTCCTTCTGAATGGTGGATGTGATTGCTTCTTCAAAAGTAGGCATTTGCCCGGAATAAGGCAATGGTGGGTGTGATCCCTTCTTTAAAAATATGCGTTGCCCGAATATGGCATCGATGAATGTTTTTCCTTCTTTAGAAATAGACGTTTTCCCGGAATAAGACCTTTCGAACCCACGATCCCTTCTTCAAAATCAGTCAATGTTTCCAAAAGCCTTCTTTTAATCAAATGATAAAGTATGAATAAGTAAACACAACTACCCTGTTGATCAATTGGTTTTATCATTTTCCGATTGTAAAAGAAAACTGCAAACCAAACTGGCAATTCCGAGCAAGGCCGGGTACATAAAGCTAGTATTTAATAAACGCATTTGTTGGTTTAATGTGTACAGAGATTATAATACCTTGTTTAGATGAATGCATTTGCCCGATATAAGGCGAACAGAAATGACACCTCTTTTAAATGATTGCGTTTGCAAAGTATAACGAAATTATTCCTACCATGCCATGAGAGGAATAAGCATATTCGAAGAACAGAAGGGATTTTCTCAAGCTAGGGTCTTGTTGTCATGCCCTTCTTGTCACAGTATGGTTTATCCCCGGGAAATTTCAGAAGCAACTTTTTCTACACCTTTACTCTGTTTAAATACATGTTCGCGAGTCGTCTCAAGCCCATTCAACGTGGGCTGAAATTTTCTCGAAATTCTCACCTCAGCTTAAACAATCTTCAAAGGTAGCACATGATATGTAATGGAAGTTTTTGGACCAAGAACTAATCGTTCGGATTTGAAGAAACAATTCGCGAATCCAAAACGGTGAACCTTGTAAAAGGATCGAAAAATAAGTAAGGATAAGTAACTGGAGTCGCCCTGCTATTGAATAAGTCGTAAAACAAGTAATAATCATTCACATGAATTATAAATAAATTTCTATCGATTAAATTTTTTTCACTGAAATAAACTATAAACTTGAAATCAGGACTACTGGGGGTACTGGGTCATTCGGGGAAGTGCCCCACTCGGGGTGATGCGTGATGACATTCATTCGGGTAATGTCGTTCGTGGCGCGTTGCCTTTGGGGTAATGGCATTATGGGTAATGGATATATGGGTAATGTCATAGAGTCGAAATGGTTCCTTCTTTCAATCCAGGAATTTGCTTGGTTTAAGAAACGGGAAGATATTTCCCTTCTTTCAAAAGGTGCATTTTCCCGGCAGACGGCAAGAGTCGATATGATTTCTCCCTTCAATTCAGGTATTTACTAAGCCGAGTAAAAGGAAATAATTATCCCTTCTTTTAAAGGGGGCATTTGCCCAGCAGAAGCCAAAGAGAATATGACTTCTTCGTTCAATTCAAGAATTTGGTACGCTCGGTTCAATGCAAGGAAAAATATGATCCTTTCTTAGAAACCATTTGCTCATGAAAGGGAGAAATGGGCAAGTTTTCTTGCTTGCCCTTACGTGAAAAACAAAACAAGCCACCAATGTCAATTTAACTTAATATTGATCTATCTTGCTGGTAGGTGCGTCAACATTTCAAATGGTTCCGTTTTGACAAGAAGCTTTTTTATTCTTAACTTGTCACGCCGTACAATTCCGTTTCCAATTATCATGTATTGCACATATGAAAGAAACCACGTAACTGAATGGCTCAACAAATCTTACTTATCCATTACAAAGCTCAAATAACAATTATGCCAAATGACTTTATGCCAAACGACCATTATGCCAAACGGCCGTTATGCCAAACGGCTAATATGCCAAATGACTTTATGCCAAACGACATTATGCCAAACGGCATTATGCCAAATGACTTTATGCCAAACGGGGTACAATCGTACAAATCATACACGTTTTGAAATGAACTTCTGATAAAATTGTGCACGCAAATACAAATAGCAGAAACACGTATTAACATGTGACGGATATCTTATCTCTGTTGAAATATTTGGCCATAGCGTGGACATCGGAATTGTCGAAGATAAGGTAGTTCATAGCAGAGATGAAAATCCTGCGAGTAAATTGAGGCATGAGGTTGAATGCACCCATGGGGCAAAATCACTGTTTTCAATGAAATTTATATTAGTTTTTCTTTATCGAGTTGTAATGAATGGATTAAAACATGTCTTGATATTTACTAAGGTTTTTTATTCAAGGATTTTTGATCTCGCGAAAGGCTTTCGATCTATCCACTAAGGTAAACAAACAACCATGCGTCCATCGTTTATTTCTCATGCAAATGTGTCGTTACCTTGACCTTCAGCACCAGGAATATTAAAAAAAAAAAAAACTTGTTGTTTCCATGCGCATTGTGACATGCAGCTAATCTTGTATATTTTGTGTCGTTGAAATGATTCAGTTTATATTGGTTGAAAAATTGAAGAAGCTTAAATAGTGCATATTGGGTAATCATCCCTTGAAACAACTTTCACAACCTCCAACACGGCACGCTTCCAACTTTACTGTAAATACTTTGGTTCGAACAGTAAATATCTTCCAAGGGGTGTGAAAAAATCACTTTTTGGTAATTCATAGCGTCACCTAAAGCGAGCAAAATATGGGTCAGATGATAAGATAACGAAAAACTTTACCTGCTTCTAATCAAATATGCGTTAATCTACAATCGAGATTATCATCATGTTTTGTCTAAAACTCCCCATTCACTTCATTCAGTATTTGTGCACGCAAAAAAAAGCGTTTATAAATTCGTGAACTAACAAGTTCACAGTGTATTTCACGTTTTCTGGAATGTTTTTAAAAACGTGATTTATGTTCCCAAATCCATGAGCAACCTTTTTTGTTTGTTTTCCTTATGACCATAAAGAGCTGAGCAGAATAGATACGTTTGCGTGCGTTTTGACAGTTTTACCATGTGTGTCCAATACTTCTGCTACTACTGGTGGTACTTTCCGAAGTCCCAATTGATACTAATTAAATCAATGTACATTTCCAGACGCCCTATTTTGATGCAAAAGCCATAGATTTGTTAGGTCTTTAAGCGAAACATTCTTATTTCACAGACATCCAAATTTGGGACAGGAAAAAATAAGTGACAATCTGTACTAAAGCGATCGCTGTGTCGCTGCTTCAACTATTTGATGCGCTACAGCGGGGTTATGCCGATTCGACTTATTGTCGCGTTGCTGTCAAAGCATCAACAAAATCATGAAAGCTTCGACAAAATCGTGAAGATAAACAGCAGCAGTGGCTCCTCGACATTTACATACAGATTCGTCGAGAAATTTTTGTGCAGACATGAACGATAAACAGCTTCTTGAATGCAGACAGTTACCATGCGCCTCCATAGAGTCGGAAAGTCTTCTTCCGAAGAAGCCATAGCAGCTCTTATTAAAATTTCGTGAATTAGATATCTTCAATTCTATTCAGCGCCATTCTCCTATTATTTTTCGTTAAATCGTGTCATCTGGATTTACTGGCTGGGGAAAATACTCGTGTATTTAACTCAAATTATCGAAAAGGGCCCCAAAATCAAGCAATCTGTCCACCAGAAGCTTCTGAAAGACACCGCAGGTGGCTCCTTGGGCAAGAAAACGTTTTGGTTAAAACGAATTGATGTTTCAGCTAGATTCATAGCCATCGCATGAAGCTGGAAGTTTATATCAGCCTTTTCCAGAGGTATTTAGTTAACTGGCTTTAACACTTTTGTGATCTTAATCCCATAGATTACTCTGTCATGAATCCAAAGCATGTGCTAAGCTACACATATTTTTATCATTTTAAAAACAGTCTTCTCAATGCAATATGGCTTTGTTCACAGTTGTCGGGGCCCCCAAATGTAGGAAAAGGTTGATTTTGGTAGATAAGGTTTAGTGCAGGCCAGGGCCGTGTACCATCTCCCCCACATCCCAAATCAAGACCTGCCGATATGTAACAAGAAGTAATCCTTCAATTACACAACGCTTACTGCGACGAAACCCTCCTCCCTGTTATAAAAACATCACACAAACAATACATTATTGTAGTTTTTTGTTACGTTTTATCCATTGGCATTGTATTAATGGACATTGTCCATCCGATTTTGATTTTTTTAAACTCAGTTACGTAACAATAACGAATCATAAACTCCCCCTTACCCCTGTGCCACAATAACGGTTGTTCAATCCCACTTCCTCTCCCTCAAGCGTTACGTAATTTGTGCACAAAACCTATACTATATCTGTGAACATTGTCAATGATTTACTTATCGTTTAAAGGCTTGTATAACAACCAAAGATGGATATTTGGAGACATCGATTTGAGTATTACAATTTGTATAAATGTATTCACGTTGTTCATAAGGGTTCATTTAGTAATTACGTAATGCTGTGATTAAATTGTTTTTGAGCGTCTTAGAGGAAATTTAACATTTACTTCCATTGAGATGCATTTTGTATCTATAGATACGTATTTAGTTTTCCACTTGAAAAATGTTTCAGTGTTTTGTTATCGACTGGAGAAGTTTTCAAGTTGAAAACAAAATACGTATCTGTTGATTCAAAATCAATCATAGTGGAAGCAAATGGAAGAAAATAATCTTATCATGGTGTACGCAACGGTAAATTTGATTGCGTTGGACCCCCTCGTAACACTTTTTTCTTAAATAAAGGATTAATTAATCGTAACGCTCGTCTCGGCCCCCTTCTTCATTTTACAGTGTTACATAATTTGTGAACGACCCCTCAATTCATAGTCGATAAGCTTGTTCGCGATTTTATATAATAAAATTATGACCAAAAGAGTAAACACAGATAACTTTTCTCCTCCTTGTATTAGATAAAAATCCAAGGGGCAAGAAACTCTAAACTTTGCGATAATATTACTCATTGTCTCGCAATAGTATTTCGTGATATTTCTAGTATCCACGATTTTGGTCAAACAAAGAAACGGTTGCTAGTGCGGTTGTTATGGCGTTTGTCAGTTAGTTGATGACGAGAGACGACGACGAGAAAGAAGCGTTCTACGCACAGCTGGAGCAGACATACGATGGATGCCCACTGCGGGACGTTAAAATCGTCATCGGTGACATGAACGCACAGGTAGGAAGGGAGGAAATGTATAGACCGGTCATCGGACCGGATAGTCTGCACACCGTATCGAATGACAACGGCCAACGATGCATAAACTTCGCAGCCTCCCGCGGAATGGTAGTCCGAAGCACCTTCTTTCCCCGCAAAAATATCCACAAGGCCACATGGAGATCACCTAACCAAGAAACGGAAAACCAAATCGACCACGTTCTAATCGACGGTAAATTCTTCTCCGACATCACGAACGTCCGCACTTACCGCAGTGCGAATATTGAATCCGACCACTACCTCGTTGCAGTATGCCTGCGCTCAAAACTCTCGACGGTGTACAACACGCGTCGAAGTCGGACGCCGCGGCTTAACATTGGGCGGCTACAAGATGGTAGACTAGCCCAAGAATACGCGCAGCAGCTGGAAGTGGCACTTCCAACGGAAGAGCAGCTAGGCGCAGCGTCTCTTGAAGATGGCTGGAGAGATATTCGATCCGCCATTGGTAGCACCGCAACCGCTGCACTTGGCACGGTGCCCCCGGATCAGAGAAACGACTGGTATGACGGCGAATGTGAGCAGTTAGTGGAAGAGAAGAATGCAGCATGGGGGAGATTGCTGCAACATCGCACGAGGGCGAACGAGGCACGATATAAACAGGCGCGGAACAGACAAAACTCGATTTTCCGGAGGAAAAAGCGCCAGCAGGAAGATCGAGACCGTGAAGAAACGGAGCAACTGTACCGCGCTAATAACACACGAAAGTTCTATGAGAATTTAAACCGTTCACGTAAGGGCCACGTGCCACAGCCTGATATGTGTAAGGACATAAACGGGAACCTTCTTACGAACGAGCGTGAGGTGATCCAAAGGTGGCGGCAGCACTACGAAGAACACCTGAATGGCGATGTGGCAGACGAAGATGGCGGTATGGTGATGGACCAGGAGAACGCGCGCAGGGCATAATTCTACCGGCTCCGGATCTCCAGGAAATCCAGGAGGAGATTGGCCGGCTGAAGAACAACAAAGCCCTGGGGTTGACCAACTACCAGGAGAGCTATTTAAACACGGTGGTGAGGCACTGGCTAGAGCGCTGCACTGGGTCATTACCAAGATTTGGGAGGAGGAAGTTTTGCCGCAGGAGTGGATGGAAGGTGTCGTGTGTCCCATCTACAAAAAGGGCGATAAGCTGGATTGTAGCAACTACCGCGCAATCACATTGCTGAACGCCGCCTACAAGGTACTCTCCCAAATTTTATGCCGTCGACTAGCACCAACTGCAAGGGAGTTCGTGGGGCAGTACCAGGCGGGTTTTATGGGCGAACGCTCCACCACGGACCAGGTGTTCGCCATTCGCCAAGTACTGCAGAAATGCCGCGAATACAACGTGCCCACACATCATCTATTCATCGACTTCAAAGCCGCATATGATACAATCGATCGGGACCAGCTATGGCAGCTAATGCACGAACACGGTTTTCCGGATAAACTGACACGGTTGATCAAAGCGACGATGGATCGAGTGATGTGCGTAGTTCGAGTTTCAGGGGCATTCTCGAGTCCCTTCGAAACCCGCAGAGGGTTACGGCAAGGTGATGGTCTTTCGTGTGTGCTATTCAACATCGCATTGGGAGGGTAATACGAAGAGCAGGTATTAACACGAGTGGTACAATTTTCAATAAGTCCGTCCAGCTATTTGGTTTCGCCGACGACATAGATATTATGGCACGTAACTTTGAGAAGATGGAGGAAGCCTACATCAGACTGAAGAGGAAGCTAAGCGGATCGGACTAGTCATCAACACGTCGAAGACGAAGTACATGATAGGAAGAGGTTCAAGAGAAGACAATGTGAGCCACCCACCGCGAGTTTGCATCGGTGGTGACGAAATCGAGGTGGTAGAAGAATTTGTGTACTTGGGCTCACTGGTGACTGCCGAAAATGACACCAGCAGAGAAATTCGGAGACGCATAGTGGCTGGAAATCGTACGTACTTTGGACTCCGCAAGACGCTCCGATCGAATAGAGTTCGCCGCCGTACCAAACTGACAATCTACAAAACGCTAATTAGACCGGTAGTCCTCTACGGACACGAGACCTGGACGATGCTCGTGGAGGACCAACGCGCACTTGGAGTTTTCGAAAGGAAAGTGCTGCGTACCATCTAGGGTGGGGTGCAGATGGCGGACGGTACGTGGAGGAGGCGAATGAACCACGAATTGCATCAGCTGTTGGGAGAACCATCCATCGTTCACACCGCGAAAATCGGACGACTGCGATGGGCCGGGCACGTAGCCAGAATGTCGGACAGTAACCCGGTGAAAATGGTTCTCGACAACGATCCGACGGGCACAAGAAGGCGAGGTGCGCAGCGGGCAAGGTGGATCGATCAGGTGGAAGATGACTTGCGGACCCTCCGTAGACTGCGTGGTTGGCGACGTGTAGCCATGGACCGAGCCGAATGGAGAAGACTCTTATATACCGCACAGGCCACTTCGGCCTTAGTCTGATTAAATAAATAAATAACTGTCAAAACGTGCGTGAACGTATCCATTCTGCATGACACTTTTCAGCTGATAGAAAAGAAAAAGACAGCAAATTTAACCGAAAGCCTTCCCAAGAAACTTTTTCATCAGTGTTGTATGCAAAAGCGAAAAGCTTCATCAGGATGGTCTTAGTTGTAATACTTTTCTATACCTTGTTCTATACGCTTCTTCATTTAAAAGTAAGGGATATTCCGTTGAACAGAAATTGCACATTTTCCACATTTTTTATTGTAAACATCCGTACATGTTTTATGTAGCGTCACCAATCACGTAATCCCTACTGTCTGCTGAACGTGTAGTATGATTTATTGATATTTTCTAAGAGCAACAATGTTTTACTCAAATGAAAATGCTTGGGAATGTAGGAGAAGTCAACTGAGAATTACACTTTCCTAAGACTTTTCGTAAAACTATTTTAATGGAAAGTAGCTTATAATTGTTTAAATGATTTATTCACAAAAATATGTGTTACATGGTTTTGCTCCTATTTGTGATTGAGAATTCCTAATTTAAAAATTTAATTAAATAAGGCCTTTTAACGCATGTCTATAATTTAAACGGTTTGAAGACTTACTTTGAAGACTTGACTTGCAGAGCTTCAATCATTTTGATTTATGATTTTTCAGTTTAAAACTAAAAATTGCGCTTGTATTTCCATATATCTTCAGTAATAAATAGTTGATATAACATTACCAACTTCCAGGGTTTTATAAGTGATATCTCTATCATAAAAAAAATCCCGTGATAACAGTAAAGATACAGAGGTGATCATGATGATGATGATGATGATGGTACACAAAAAATCCTTCCCTTACTCGATGATTGTAAGGATGAAGCCCGCGCCTTTTTATATCCTGAAAAGTTTTAAACTCTCGCTACTAGATACTCCGTCTGTTTGTTCTCTGGGCTATTTCGCTTAGCCTGGTCAATCACGAAGTAGATCGAACTAATTCTACAGTTGCCTATGATCGATGTTCATGCTCAAAAGCGCTCTAACATTCCTTGGTGTTTTCGGCCGTGTCCGAATGCAGGTCAATTAAGGAATAGGTTAAAAAAGGCAGCAAAATAAAATTTCCCTTAAAAATTAGAAACTTCCAATAAAAAACGGGATATACAAAATTTCCTAAATAATCCAAAAGTTTCATAAACAATTAGAAATTTTCCACAAAACAAAATTAAATCAGCAAAACTTTCAACTATAAAAAAACACATAAAAAAATTAAATTTTCCATTAAAAAAATATAAAATTTAGTATAAATAAATCGACATTAGCAATAAACAACAACCAAATTTTAAGCAATTTTTTTTCACATAAAAATACAAATTTTCCACAAAGTAATTATAGTGAGATATGTGCAGTAAAATGTGAGTAGTGGAAAGTGAAAAATGAGCTGCGAGAAGTGAGTGGTAAGACGGGAAGACAGAAGAAAAAAGAAGATATAAGAAAGAAGGAAAGAGAAAGAATCTCCCCTCTCCGCCTTTTCTTACTATTCACTTCTTAATTCGCACTTTTCACTTCTAATTAATTCCTCACGTCTCACTTCGCACATCTCACTTTTCATTTCTAACTATTCTTTCCCTACTTCTCACTTATCACTTTTCACTTACAAGTTCAAACTTCTTATTTTCATCTTCTCACTACTCTCTTAGAACTTCTCACTTCTAACTTCTTACTTCTCATCTCTCATTTCCAACCTCCCATCTTCTTACTTTGCACTTCTCGTTTCTCAATTCTGCCTTCTCTTTGTTCACTTCTTATTTCGAGCTTCTTTCTGTCACTTTTAACTATTCGCTTCTCACTATTCATCATTTCTCACATCTCACTTCGCAAATCTAATTTTTTATTTTTCACTTCTCATTTCTCACTAGAAATTTCTTATATCTCACTTCCGACTTCCCATTTGTCACTTAAGGGCAATTCAAATATGACGTCCACTACTTTTTGAAATTTCTAGGCCCCTCCCTCCTCTGTTACGCTTTTCTGTATACCTACTATATGCACTGTCACAAAATCTTATCACATTTCACTTCTAACTTCTAAATTTTCACATTTCACTTTTCCCTTTATAATTTCTCTCTTATATTCTCACTTCTAACTTTTCACTTCCCAATACAACCTTCGCACTTCGAATTTCTCACTTATAACTTCTCACTTCTTACTTCTCATTTCTCACTTCTAACTAACAATTTCTCACATCTCAAATCTTACCTTAACATCTTATTTTTTACTTCTCATTTCTCATTTTTCGCTTTTCACTTTTCACATCTAACTATCTCGCTAACTTCTCTAACTTCTAGCTATATCGCGCATGTAAATGTTTTTGACAACATCGAGTTAACGAGGTGAAAATGCATTGGAAATTTACTTCGACTTAGAGAATATCGAGTTAGGAAAATATCGACTTACGGAGAGAACGCACTATGCTAGGTTCAAGAGACCTTGAATTTTATCAAGTAAGGGAAAATATCGAGTTACAGAACATCGAGTTAGAGCAGTAAAAAATATGAGAATCCCTTGGAAACAAAATTAAAAAAAAAACTGGTTAAATTTTCCACGAACAATAAACGCTTTTAACCGATTCAATCCGGATTTTTTTTTTCGTCGTATTTCAACAAAAATTTTGGACATTCTGCTTCAAAAACGTATGCAAACCGTGAAAAAGTAGAAATACGGGGTAAAATATTGTTTTTGAGATCTTCTAGGGCCTCCAAACCTTCCTTGAGTTCAGATCTTGATGATCTACATAAACAACAAAGCGTTTTACGGGGCCTCAATCCTTATTTGAAGTTGGCATTGCTACTTGCGACATAATTAAACTATTTTTTATCAAATCGCAGTGTTACCAAAACATAAACGGTACTCCAAACTATTCTTGAGTTCAGATCTTGGAGGTCTACAAGATCAACAGAGCAGTTCATAGGTTCCCGAGCTTGTGTAATAGTTGGAGGAGCCCCATGGAACATTATTACAGTAGTATATACAAAATACAAGACTCCCAGAATATCTACGGTACTCCAAACAATTCTTGAGTTCAGATCTTGGAGGCCTACAAGACCAACAGAGTGATTGATAGGTTCCTGAGCTTGTGTGTTAGTTGTAAAACCCTATGGGACGTGATTATGTCAATATATAAAAACATCCACATTCCCAGAATATCTACGGTACTCCAAACCTTTCTTGAGTTCAGATCTTGAAGTTCTACAACACCAACAGAGTGATTCATAGGGTCCTGAGCTTGCACGTTAGTTGGAGCAACCCCTTGGGACATCATTACACCAGAATATGCAAATCACAGCATTCCCAGAGTTCCTGGGGTAATCCAAGTCATTCTTGAGTTCAGATACTGGAGGTTCAGATACACAGTTTTCATTGCCAGTCTTTACAAACATTTTAAAGGCATTGATGTTTCTACACCTTTAAACACATTCCCTTCAAGCACTATCTCAACACAAGCAACATTGAGCTTATCTCTGTCTCTACACGCAACCATGTACCTCATCTCGGCAGTACTTACGCATATGCTCTTGGGGTTTGCAGAAGAAATGGTGGACACTTTTGCCTCACTGAAGATTTAAACGGTAATTCACTCTACAAATACGAAGTAAATTGTTATGGATAGAAATAGAAATGTGGTTGGAGGTGTTGGAGAAAATGTTTTCCCTAGAATACTTGTGGATTTCTGTTGCGAATACGGTCTTTTTCGAATTACGTAACCAACTTACTGTCCACGAAAGTTTGAATGACACACACAGAAATGGCATCACTCAAATATGGGACAGTTGTGCTCGTAGCAACAGTTTAGCTTCGGTAACATGCAGTCGGAAATTCAATTGGCTCTGTATAAAGCATTAGTTCACCCGATAGTCTATTTCGGACATGAAACGTGAAAACTGGATGAGGCAGGCCAGGAAGCTTTGAACTCTTCAAGCAAAATGTGCTGCGAACAATTTTCAGTCAGGTTCTTATACATGGCGTGTGCCACAGAAATGACACTGTATCTAGAGGAAAATATTATGAATTCTGAATATGGCAGACTTACAAAGGGCTGGCCATCTAGTGCGAATGTCGGAAGAAAAATTTTTTGAATACAGCAGATAACCAAAGCTAGAAATAGATGATAACCGAAAACATACTTAGAAAACGCTTGAATCACAGAAAAGACAAATTTTTCAAATTTTTTATCCGTTTCAAGATAGGTTTTCTATACAAAACCCTGATTGATCCACCTAGCGGTATTTGTGCCTTTACTCTGCCTAAAAAATTGAGTGAGAATTTCTTAGCGTGTTTTTTGTATATAAATTGTATTTTGGCCATAACTCCCATAGTCCGATCTGCCCAATTTTCAATAGGAAACAATGAGACAGGATTCCCCGTCGAATGCAACATATTGCAAACAAATCGGATCAAGATAAGTGCCTAAAGATGAGTGAGTATTATTTTGCCCACATACATACACACATGGGGGGCCCTCCTTAGCCGTGCGGTAAGACGCGCGGCTACAAAGCAAGACCATGCTGAGGGTGGCTGGGTTCGATTCCCGGTGTCGGTCTAGGCAATTTTCGGATTGGAAATTGTCTCGACTTCCCTGGACATAAAAGTATCATCGTGTTAGCCTCATGATATACGAATGCAAAAATGGTAACCTGGCTTAGAAACCTCGCAGTTAATAACTGTGGAAGTGCTTAATGAACACTAAGCTGCGAGGCGGCTCTGTCCCAGTGTGGGGATGTAATGCCAATAAGAAGAAGAAGACATACACACACGCACACACATACACACAGACAGACATCATCTCAATTCGTCGAGCTGAGTCGATTGGTATATAACACTATGGGTCTCCGGACTTCCTATCATAAAATCGTCGTGGAAGTGAATATATTGCCTTTTCGTTACACCTTGGTGTACGAGAAAGGCAAAAATTCTTCTTATTGGCATTACATTCCCACACTGGGACAGAGCCGCCTCGCAGCTTTGTGTTCATTAAGCACTTCCACAGTTATTAACTGCGATGTCTCTAAGCCAAGTTACCATTTTTGCATTCGTATATCATGAGGCTAACACGATGATACTTTTATGCCCAGGGAAGTCGTGACAATTTTCAATACGAAAATTGCCTAGACCGGCACCAGGAATCGAACACAGCCAACCTCAGCATGGTCTTGCTTTGTAGCCGCGCGTCTTACCGCACGGCTAAGAAGGGCTTCTACAAATATGTATCTTTTTAATTTTGAAAGCTGATTACGATGATCTATCAATTGCTGAGTTATCAATTAATTGGGAGTTATCAAAAAATATTGGGGGAAAAACCAGTAAAAAAACCCTTAAAAAAAACGTCGATGAAATATTTTTAAACACCCCGTACCTCATTTTTAGTGACCTTGCCTAACTTTCTGTGGAAAAAAAATTAGAGGTACATAAAACTTCGACAGTAATACATTTTTTACACCGTTTAGCGGTCATCTATGGAAACATGCTCAGTTTTGCCTTTCTCCTATACTAATTATACGTAAAGGCTATATGTTCGCTCCAAACATGAACTTTTTATAGGATGGCCGGTAACCCATAGTGTTATATACCAATCGACTCAGTTCGACAAATTGAGATGATGTCTGTGTGTATGTGTGTGTGTCTGTGCGCACCCACGTACCAAAATGTAGCAAAAGTGTCACTCATTTTTCGGGCACTCATCCTCAACCGATTTGTTCGCAATAAGTTGCATTCTACGCAGACTTCTAACCCATTGTTTCCTATTGAAAATTGGACCATGGACACGGAAGTAATGAACAAAATTCAATGTTTTATTTGCACGAGAAAGGCACCATCACCGCTAGGTGGATTAATCAGGGTTTTATTGTTTTTTTATATTTCTTTATTGAACTTCACCTGGAATTAGAAAAAATTGAAAATATAAAATATTGAAAAATAAAAATCACAAAAAAAAAATAAGAAACAAAAACAAATTTTGGAGAATAGCATTTATTAATAACACACTAACAAGCGAAGCAAAAAAATACGAGTAAAAATATTTTCGGGAAGGTTGATGTTACCAAATACTGGCACTGCGAAAATCGCATATAAGTGCTGAAGAAACAGATTGGTTTCACTGAATTCGAGAAAAAACATAACATAACAATAAGAATAGTATTGCCGTCTTTTGATGACGAAATCTTTGAAATTGTCGAAAATACAACAGATCTTCATTTACTGCCGTTCTGAACAAAGTTGATAATTGCAAAACATCATAGCAGGTGCTGTAAGCTGCTACTCATGGGCTCACGCTATCTACTATAGAGATACACTATAGACATTGATAAGAGACAATGTAAACAAACAGCTTAAACTTGTAGACATAAATACACACACAATTTGCGCTGTTGGTGATGTCAACCCCACGTTTTCAATTTATCGAAAACGTGCATAGACTCTCCGGATGCGTAATGCAGTTCTAATTTCATCACATAAATAATAATCACAGCAGGATTTGTTTCTTGATCTGTGCTTACGATATATGATTTGTATAATATTCAGGATTCATCAATATTTCGACTCTTTTTAATGAATGGTCAAAATACTGAATAGATCAAAGTTCGCACCCCACAATCTTTTTGATTCAAATGTCTAAGATTAAATTTTCCCCCTTGAATTGGTTATTGGCATACGAAACCTTAACTCATTCTATTATAGAATATAAATAATAATAAGATTCGCATTGCATTAATCCACCGTTGCTTCTAATGACACTAAACCGCCAATTCCTTCAAAAGACGTCAATACGATCTTCGCTTCGACACATGACAGTCAACATCACCATCGCCATGCCCAAGAGGTAATAATATTATTATTGTTGTACTCTGAACCGGCACTGCGCCATTAAAACCGCCAACAACAACAACAAAAGACGTCGTCAACACCTCGACCCGAGGATTGAGGCTCAACGAGGTTTTCATACCGACCTATCTACCATCCGTCCCACAACGACGACGACGACGTGGACGGTGAAGTGGTTGGATTTTTATTTGGCCAAGGTTGATGCCACCTACTCAAAATGTGATACTCTTTGGTTAGTAGGCAGCCGCTGGAGCCCGTAGCTGAGGGGCCTGTGACTCTCGCACTCGCCACAATCGGTTGGTTTCTCCTCGGGCCACGCACAGCTTGGTTTAGCGAAGCTCCCGGTCGGAGAAGAAAAACCCACGGATGTCCACGAGCGCAGAGCCCCGTCAGCGCGGCTCGGAGAGCAACACGCTCGACGCATCATCGTCGTCATAGTCCATCGTTGACGACGGTTGGTTTGGTTATAGGTGTGCTGCTGGCTGTTGCTGTTAGAGCAATAAAATAAAAGGCTTTATAAATAATGTATAAAGCGATCTGCTGGGTTCTGCTTAGTTGAGCTGAGCTGAGCCGACTCCATGGTTGATTGTGACTTGTGCTGTATTTTGTAGGATTTATGTTTTTGTCTCTTGTTCAACGGAGTTTGAACTTTGAACAAAGAACTGTTGCGGCGATTGGTTGGCGAGCTTTCCGACTCAGACTTGGGATATATTTTCAACGCAGTTGTTGGACAGTATTTTAAGGATTTCGATGATTCCCATGATTTTTTATGTTGAAGATGAGCTGACCAATTAAAAGTGAATGATTCATGCGTTGATTCGGAATTGCTTTTTTTATATTTGAATTACACAAAGGCAGTGATGCTTGCATTTTATTCAATCACGCTTTATGTATTGAGTTATAATATTCGTTTGAATTTTATGTCATATTCAGTCTACGACTTATGATTCTAACGCAAAAGCCACCTACAGTATACCTATTCGTTCACTTTGCACCACTTTCATCTCATTTACCACCTTCGAATGCACCATGCCATTGTTAGAAATCTCACACCCCAACTGCATCAGAACTTAAATAAGCTGCAACAACGTTGCACTTCCCGCCGGAATCTCCAGCTAGCCATGTATCCGTTTCTCACTTTTGTTTTTGTTTGCGAGGCCGTTATCGTTTCGCTTGGGCCATTCGTCGCCGTTGGGCTGTTGTGGTGATGCACTTTCGGAGCAGCGAAAGATCTTTTGGATACTGTTTGGAGATGTCCGGAACGGTGATTTCCGCTCTGATGGGTCTAAAATCCAAGTCGAATGCGCCGCATGGAATCAGCTCATGTGACGACAACCAACAGTGTCACTGGTTTAAGGTTACTGCTTTCGATTCAGAATGGAGGGAAAAAAGTTGAAGCGTCACATTGGTATTCTCCAGGCGGTTGTCAGCTGACGGCCATGCAACGAGATTGGAGCGATGCAACTAGGAACGCATACCGAATGGAACGGCGCACAATTGAAGGTTTCGAGTGTTAGATTTATGAGGTGCATTCCGGATGAATAATGTAAGTGGTTTTTGTGATTCGGTTTTGTAGATTCATTCCAGATGGGAAACTGAATCATCTAACATGGATAAAAAAGTTAAGTGGTTTGCTATGACGTGTTACTGTATAGGCATTTACATTGCCACGAATAAAATCAGCATGTAATAAAAAATTCTGAAATACGGCCAGAAAGCTTTACGCTCAGTATATTCTGTCATAAGATGAGTTACCATAATACCGCCACTTATATTTTCTACATTGGTTTTACGCAAATGCTGATTTTAGTCTTAAACAATATTAAACATAAATAAATGTTATTAAATCTTAAGTATAGTGTACATTTTTTCATAAATAAGCAATATTTTGAACAAATTTCAAAACTGCTTCGCTCACTGATTGCGTTTGAGATGAAGTGGCACTCCCAATCCCCATATCAGTTAAAATATAGCGGGATTGAGCTCAGCTGAACCTAGTCAAGACGCTTGTTTCGACAAAGATGATAGCTTAACAGATATTGCATCACTGACTGCCTGAGAGGGATACAGTGAAAAGCGTCCCCACTCTCTAGGTTGCGGCCATAAACGATCCATAAAATCACACTTGAATTGGATTTTAATTTGTGCAGCATGTTCATGCACTTGGTGAACCACAAACGATGCTGGTGGGTGGATGAAGATGCATTAGCCGGCAAGCTATCTTTTCGGACGAATGCTAATAAATCAACAGTTTAAGTTAAATTTCGATGAATCAGCATTGGTAACAGATCCTCAGCTTTAAGACAATGAAATACAAATCTTCGAGCGTCGAGGCATTATATCTCGACGACCACGCATTCTCATTATCGCCATGGTTGCTTCACCATACGGTCAGACGGGGATAATCATTAATTCCACTCCGATCGGTTAATGGCGGCCCATTTATTCGGTGTCCTACGGCGGCAACAGCGGCGATTAACAGCTCGCTGCTCGAAGAGCTCTGTATTGGGGGGGTTTCGCAGCCCAAGTTCATCGATCTCACTGGCCGAACGCCGGTGTAACACTTGTGGTGCCACTAATCACCTCTCTCGCCCAGAGCTGCCCACGCTGTTCCATCGAAAGGCAAATTCGCTATAGGAAGGTATTAAAAACAAGCCGCCTGGTTTGGGATTCAATTAAAATGATTTGAAAATATTCGGTTTTGATACCGATCGATGCATGTTCGCCCCTAAACCAGCAAGCCGCCAAACGTTAGGTCGTGTTGTAACGACGTCAACGATTTCTGTGGTGCCAGCGCCAGATGATAAATAGATAGATGCTACAGGATGGGAAGTAATGTGTTGCTTCTGTGAGAGAAAATCATGTGTGGGAGTCTATAGTTGCCCGGCGTGCGAGGTAAGCGTTTTGATTTGAGAAGAACACAGGTTAAAGCGTTTCACGAGTGAAAGGTAAAATAAAATATGTATTAACATTAAAAGAATCCAACAATCTGTTCCAACTTCAAGTCTACTTGTTATTAACTCCTCATGACAAAAACACTGCTTTATTTGCGTAGTAGGAGTAAATAAAAGAGATAAATGTACATGTAATGATAATAAATATAATGTAACTAAATATGGAAATTTCGTCCAAAGTACGAGGTTTCCATAATAAAGCCATTTTATTATTTTCCGTATGCAGAATAATATTGGGAAAATTTTCCACAAATATTGGGCGTTCAAGCAAAGAGACCTTTTTTTGTTCTAATTTCTAAGCGAATTTCTTCCCATCACACCGTCATTAAAAATATTGATAAGATAACAAGATAACACGTTAGATAAACCGTTAATCTATCCAGCGATACTAGTTATGTTGTTGTCAAGAAACATATTGGAAATAATTTGTTTCATTATTTCTGACAAACTTAGGTGATTAATGGGCAGCCCTCACTTCGGCACACATGAGACTCCTCTCTTCAATACCTCAGAGTCGGCATACGCTCTTGACTCTTTGCGATCAAGAAAAACACCTAAATACCGTTTAGCAACTTTACCCACTTTATTAAGCACTCAGGTACCTTTTTTCTCCCACTGCCACTACAGTCTACCTCCTAACTTCTCCACTTTCTTGCTACACTTCTTCTGTTGACGGGGCCCCTTCACCGTTTTCACCACCTTCACGCGCCTTTCCTTCGTTTCTCCTCCAAGCGGGTGGTGCTCGCTTATATCTTCGCAGTTTAGCTGCTCCTCGACCGAGTTGCTCGCGGATAGGTTTGACGGCGTCACGATCCTGCAGACAAAATGGCGGTGCCCACGGCTTCTGCGGATCTTCTCGAACAGGAGTGATAGTTCGAATCTTACTTACGTCCTTCAAGGTCACAAGGCGTATCGCTATTGGGAGTGATCGCCATTGTTTGACTAACAGCTTCTCCCCAACACGGCTCAGCTTTTCGAATGAAATGCACCACCGAATTGGGATTTGTTCTACCAAGCTCAAGTGGTTCTACAAGCCCCTTGGTGAAGAACTTTTGTCTTGTTCGTAAAAATGCCGGACAACGGCATAACAGATGCTCCGAGTCTTCTTTTTCTGTGTTACAGAAGCGACATAGATCATTTTGAAGTTTCCCTATAAGCTTCAAATGATATCGACTCGGACAATGACCTGTAATGAGACCCGTATAAGTGCTTAGGTCTTTTTTAGATAATTCTATAAGATGTTGCGAGTCGAAGAGCAGCAGGACAGCCGAGCGCGGGCGCGTGTGTGTAATTCAGCGCTTGCTTTGATAGCAGTTTATTGTGGTGTGCTGCTTGCTCTGATCGACGAGTACTAAGCGGACTGAGCTGAGCCATCAATTGGTGTTCAGAACGTTGGGGACTGTTCTGCGGTACGGTTTGATAAGTGACTGAAGTGTGTGAGTAATTGTGCCAATTAGTGATAAATGTGCTGAACGATGCTGAGCCTACCGAAGAACATCGAAAACATCTGCCGGCTTTGCCTGACGGAGTCTGTGGATGGAAGTGATATGCTGCCGATGTTTCCGGTGCGCGGAGGGAACCCTTATGCACCGCATACGGTGGTATCAAAGATCCTGCAATGCACAACAGTGAAGGTAAGAACGGAAAATCGATTTTGTTATTTGGGTTGGGGTTGTTGCGCTAGTGGGGGGTCTTTTATATCATATTGATGCTATGGTACCCATTTCGTGAGCAGAGGTCGACCTCACTGGACCTGCATAAAGCAATAAAATGAATTGGTCGAAGGGACAAAACCTGATACATCACGTAAACCCTAATCCGTCGAGCCAAAGAGCTCTTATTTTTGATGAGGGTCATTTAGAGATTGTCGGGGTTCTCTTATTGGTGTTGGTATGGCTGCACAATCGAGTCGAACCTCACCGACAGCGACGACGTTCAGGCTACGCTATATTTAGAAGCACAAGCGCAGTCAGCACCAGCCGAGCACTATTTGGTATTTCAAGTTGTTCATATCAAGGGTCTATGTCGGGTACAGTCGATTCTGTATCCCAAGATCCTTCAGTTCAACGAAAATATCGAATTACAATGAGTTGACTGTACCATTCGTGGAAGGAAAAAAACAAAACCGAGCCATGTGGGATCAAAATGGGTTTGCTTAGGAGACCCGACCCAGCCTGGGTAGAATTTAGTCAATGCTGTGGCAGAAGCAGCGCGCGTGGGTAGGGAAGGCGGAGGTAGATTCGAAGGAGATCGGCTTACCATCCAACCGAACCGTACCATTCGAAGCCGAACAAAACGGAACGCAAAAATTCAGAGGGTAAGAAAAAAGGGGCCCTTTGGTCGAGCATCGGTGGCGGCTGTTGCTGCTTCACCAAAAGTTTTTGAGATAAGTGCTGAGAGGAGGGATATCGCAGCCCGGGTAGGGGACCGGGAAAAACCTTTTCGTCCCTATTCTTGAAACACCACTAAAGCATTGACGATGGGTTTCTACAACTACAACCTTTGTCCGCTTTCTTGCTTGCTTGGCTTTTTAGTAGTAGCGGGCAACAATGTTTGAGATGTGTTGGTTGGTTGGTTTACTCCTTAAGGCGATTGACTATCGCTCAGCAGTTGGTTGGGAAGCGAGCTGGTTTTGGGTTGTGATGGGTCGGGTTGAGTTCCTGCTTTTAATCCCAACTGATTGTTGGGTTTGCTGTTTTGTATTGCGTCGAGTCCGCAAGTAGGGATGGCCATAAATTATAACAAAAGTTTAAATAAATAGTGTCCATTTGATTAAAATTGGTCATATAATATTTTGTATGTATATACACAAACAGTTAAAATTAAGTATATTATATAATATTCTATCATATTCCTAATTTAAGGACTAGCGCGATCCATAGAAAGCTCATTAGAGCATAAATAGGAAACAGCTGAGTTTTTGCCTTAGGTTGTTTTCTTGAATATTAAACTTAATCACATAAAAAATGAAAATGGTCATATCAAAAGACTAGCCTTAGAACACGTACATGTTTGTAGAATTTAACTGAGGCTAAACAGATAGCATGATTGATAAATAAATCGTCCATTCTGAATGCGTGCAACAAATCATGAGCAAGACAGTCGTCATCGACTATGTTACGATTGACGGTAGCTATAATCTATTCCGTTTACTCTGGTCATCCGATGAAGATACTGATTGCTACCTTTCATCAAACGCATCCACCTAGCAGGAGCTAGTGTTCACTGATAACATAATTGATTGATTTTTTTGAATTGACAAAAGAGTTATCTCCCACATTCACCCTATCATAATGAAATGAGTGGAAGACAAATGAGCTGGTTTTTCATTTCTGAGAAAGATTCTTGTGTGACAGCGAAATTGCACTTGGGGTTAATTATTATGAAAAAGCAATATCTTATTATCGATTTGAAAGCATCAAAGTAAGCTTGATATGAACTACAACGGAGAGCCACCATAATATCAATCAAAGCAATCGTGGCATTTTGCCAGCAGTCAAAGATATGTGGTCAATCATCACGGATTGCAGTGACAGCAGACTTTCGTTTGCCTAACAACATGATAATCTACATAATTCCCATCAGCATTCGAGAAAGATTCTCTTCAGAATCCGAGAGGAATTTCCAGCAGAATTGGAGAAGAATTTCCATTGGAATTTAAAGAATTCTTTTCAGAATCATCGAAGTATTCCAACCATAATCCAGAAGAATTTACACTACATTCCTTTCGGTTTCGTTGAGGGATATTGTGGGGGATACCGTTAATAATCCATGGAGGATTTGCTTCAGAATTCCCCCGTAGTCGTTCGAAGATTTGTTTCGGTATCATTAGGAGATTCCTTCCAATGAATTGCTTTATAATCCCTCTGACGATTTGCTTCGAAACCCCTCGACGAATTGCTTCGGAATCATTCAATGATTCGCTTCGGAATACATCGACGGTTTGCTTCGGAATTCCTCGAAGATTAAGTTTGGACTCCTTCGACGATTCACTTCGGAATCCCTCGACGAATTGCTTCGGAATCATTCAAAGATTCGCTTCGAAATCTTTCGATGATTTGCTTCGGAATCCCTCAACGATTTGCTTCAGCATCCCTGGAGGATTCCCTTCCTGAAACATTCCCGTCATCAGTGTTGTAAAATGTCATTTGCATTCGTTTGTATAATTTTCCCAGAACTTGTTTCAGAAGGTAGCTATCAATTCATGTTGTATGACGAACTTATAGCGGTTAAATGGGCCTACAACTTTTTCTAACGAGACTTTGCTGTAAATATGTAATCTGGGGCGTGGGAGGCAAAATGTCATTCAAATGACATTATGTCAAATGACACGTGACATTTTGGAGAGTTTTCACTCTCCAGCCTTTGATGTTATACTTAGAGCAATGTACCCTTGGACAAAAATATAACCCTACTCAAGCGTTATGAGTACATTCAAAATTATGGAAGAAATTTTGCTTCTAAAGAAAGTTATGAGCAAATTAGTCAAATGACATGCAGATGACATTTTACAAGCCTGCCCGTCATAATTTTTGGAATTTTTTTTTTTCATGTTTGACTTTTTGTTTTTAGCAACACTGCAGACTATACGCAAACGTTTCGTTAAAAGCTTTTTCCATTTATTCGTCAAAAGTTTTCTAAAAATTCGTACTTCTGATTCCTACCACCAGGTGTATTTGCGTGAGGTGTGTTTGTGTTAACTTTGATGCATATGAATGCGGTTGCGGCTGTATAGTAATTTCTATTCTAATGAGTTCTGTTTGAAAAAAGCGGATGGTGTTGGCTTCGAAGTGGAGGGTTCTTTCACAAATTACGTAACGCTAAATTTGATGGTTTTGGACCCCCACCCTCCCCCACGTAACACTTTTTGTACGGAAGGTTTAATTTTTTTGTATGGATCGTAACGCTCGGCTGAACCCCCTCCCTCCCCTTACAGTGTTACGAAATTGTAAAATATGTACAGCAAGGGGAATATTCCCTAATGTTCCCTGAAGCTTCTAAACGGGATTAAGTTGTAGTACACTATAGTAACTAACTTTTTAGTATACTAAAAAGCCACATATATTTATTGGCAAAAGTCCATAGATTTTACTTATGATGTATATCAGCGCACACATAACCATTCTCCATGCGAACTACTAATAAAATATATGTCCAAATAAACTTTATGTGTGGTCTTGAATTAGCAATTATTTAATTTATGTGTGGTTTTATATCGATTATATTAGATATTTTTGGCAGTGTATAATTAAGGCGAGATATGGTACCGTACGTTGCTGTGTGGTAGATGCTAGAGTGATGGGCTTAGGAGCGCTTCTTAAATTACGAATCTTGAGGTAAATTATGAAACCAAAGGTCAAATAACGTATCTGTGAAAATGTGAAATCTTGCAGTAAAACTGGACGGAGCAGTGCTTGCTCGTCTTGTAGCATGAGAATACATTACACTAAATAGCTTATAATTTTCTAATTATTGAATTCTAATTTCAAATATCTTCCTTTATTTTTTTTATTTTTGTCTTTGGGTATCACGATCTTGATTTTTTTTATTATTGGCGTGTCATCTTTTAATATCTACAAATATACTCATTTCACTATTTCATATTCCTTTATTTATATATGTTTTCATTTAAATTAAAATAGTTAAATTTATTTTGGAGCATTTTATAAGCCTTTTAAAATATTTTCACAAATCATCAAATATATTTAATTTAAATTCCATAGAGGGTGCATTTCAGAATTTCCATCTCTACTCAGAGGTGAGCCAGCCTAGGGCCTCTTTAATAAAGAATAAAACCAAATTCCATCTCTACATATTTTAATATTTTTATATGTTCATATTTTATTGAATTGTATTTTTATTTCTGTAATTTTTTCACAATTTTTATTTTATATTTTAAGTTTTCAAATTTTTAAAGCCTACCTATGTGATAATCTTATACTAGCATAGGAAAAATCACAATACTAAAGCCATTCAAAAAATCCACCTTTCTAGGTAAGCCTCACAACTCGCTGAGAAGGAAAAGCTGGGACATCATCCTTTCATATTAGAGATATTCTCATACTTTTCATATTCTATAATTTTATATTTTCGCAAACTCGTATATTTTTATTTCTATTTTATATTTTATTTTTTATTGTCGCACATTCTTACATTTCATATATTTACCTTTTTATTTTTATTTTTTATATTTAATTTTTGTACACATTTTGCCATATTTTTTTAATTCCTATTTTTACAAACTTTAAAATTTTCAACTTAAACTTAAAATATTTCAACTCGAACACATTTTCATATTTTTTTTTTGTTCCCAAAATCTCATAATTTTAAATAGACGTAGCAGTGAAAATTAACTTAAAAACTCTCCCGACGGAGATTACCTACTCGATTTTAACAACTCATCAGGCATATATACCAGTAATTCAATCAAATCTAATCTGGGTGTTCAACGAAGCCTACATTTAATATAGGATAGGAGGAAGCAGACAGTTACGCGAATAAGATGTGGAAAAATCCTGTGAATTTTGAAAGTGGTTGAACATATAGACACTATAAGTTCCATAGACGAGCGCAGGAACGGTTGGGTCATCGATTAAGTGTCTTTTTCGACTTTTTCATAGTGTACCACGTGAATTTGACGTCACACGCTCCGTTGCTTGGATTGCAATCGTGACGTCATGTTCGTTTGGCTACACTAACTGAGAGTTCGTTTGGCTACACTCGGCCTTCGCCTCAGCTCGTCTGTGGAACCTATAATGTCCTCGGGAGTTGTAACGGTGACCGCATGGTGATTTTATATTTTTATATATTTTCATTTTTTTAACATATTCTAATATTTTCATATTTTCATTTATCCATAGTTATCATAACCTTATAATTAAATGCTTTATATTTTATATTTTTTATTTTCAAGCACTTTTTAATTCAACTCTCTATGCTCATTCCGCGGATATAAATAAGACTCGATTGGTGGGTGATCTGGTGATGCTGATTTCTTGAAGCTGAAGTCCTTCGGTCAGGGACACAGTGAACTATTTTTCAAATAATGTAATCCCAATCTAAAAAATTTATATTTTCTTTTTCAGCTGAAACAAGTGTTGCCAGTGAAGTTTGTTTCACACCAAGGATCAGTTTGCTCTCCTTTGATTTTCATAAATTTCAACGTTTTTTCTATACTTAAATTACCACGGAGCTCCATATATTTTGAATAATCTCGCATAAACATTTATAAACAATCATCTTGTCATAAACGATTTACCTAACCAAACGACAATTATTGATCTTCACCTTCAGAAACATTGGGTGCTAACGAAGATTCTGAAGCAGCATCACACCTCGCATCAGTCTAATATTACTACAATTTATTATTTCAGAAATATGTTGCAGATTGCAAAATCAATGCAATTGTTTTGCCAAAATCTATTTATTTATATTACATTCAAGAACAAAACAACTCCTCTTACAATATCAATACTAATAAAAATATAATATTTACGCTTTTCGCCAAGAAAAGCACCCCTTAATAACCCATCCAAACTCCAACTCCAGATACCTATGAAGGTCGCGCGAGTTCTCCGCATCTTCTTAAGTAGGTATCTAATCAACACTTCCCACCCAAATCCCCACTGATCGTAAGGACCTGGCCAGGTGTTGAACAAAGGGATCGTTGAATGAAAAACATGCCAAGCCCCAGGCTGTTTTTCTGGCGCATCTAACGTCCCTATCGACAGCCAACCCAGGATAGTGTGCGGTCAGATATGCTATGCTATGCTATGCTAATTCTATAAGATGTTGCGAGTCATGGAAACATTTGGAGTGATAAAGCGTTTCGATTGCCTGGCATTAGTTGCGTTCCTAAAATTGGTTTCTATTTTCATAGATTCCCATACCTTCAGCTCCATACGAAGAGAAGAAGTTGGTAAGCTACAAAAAGGTTCCGGTCCTGTAAACCGACTTGATGATCCGAGTCTCGCCAGCATATCGGCTTTTTCGTTACCATCTATTCCACAGTGTCCTGGAACCCAATATAGATTGACTTGGTTTCGACAAGACAATTTATGGAGGGACTGAATGCATTCCCAAACTTGTTTTGAAGTGCATGTTGCCGACTTTAGAGCATTCAAAGCTGCTTGGCTGTCGGACATTATGCGAATATTTGAGTGTCTGTAGTTCCTACGCAAACATATTACAGAACACTCAACAGAATTGCGTGAACTTTCGCTTGGAATACGGATGGCCAACTGCCCATGGGAATCGATAAGTCTATCCCAGGGCCAATAAATCCTGCTCCCACTTGGTTGTTCAATTTTGAACCGTCAGTATGAAACGTAATTGATCCTGAACGAAGTGTTGGTCCTCCATTCAACCATGTATTGCGCCCAGGATCAATTAAACACCCAAGTTAAAACCAACATAAGCTAAGGGGTCCTGCAAGCACATCGGGGAAATGGATACCGTTTTAGTTTGAAGGGGGCTTCCACTGACTCACAAGGCTTCACTTCACTTGCTTGATGTTTAATAAAACTTGTTTTGTTTGATGCATTTATAACACGGAACGGACAATCTAGGACAAAATTCACAAAAGCATGATGATTACTACTACTAGCCACGCCCAGATTCACCATAATTTGAGAGGGGTTGATGTAGTATTTTTATAATGAGAGGCCCCCGGCTCAGCGATACTCTCATGAGCATCACGGAGTTGGATATTGGGAAAGGTTTTTGTTGGGGCAAGATTTGCCTATAGCTGGCAATGTGACTGTGGTAGATCTTACACCGTAATACGCCACGCAAAGTTCTAAGGTGTAAATTCTTAGGATTTTTTTTTAATTACGCTGGGATCCAGAGACGATTTCTTTGGAAATACATCAGAGAATTTCTTTAGACACTGAGGAAGAAAACTCTCAAATGCGGGTGTCCCACCTCGCCGCATTGTGATCGTTCCGATTCACAATAACACTATTCTACTTGCCGATGTCTTACCAACGCAGAGGAAGAAACTTTTGTATGCCAATCCACAAAAACACCTTACTTCTTCTTGAGTTCGAGTGTCATACCGCATAGAATTGTATTTTGTCCAATCCGATCCGATATTGACACTATTCTACTTACGAGCGTCCAAAAAACGCAAACCCGAACAGCACAAGTCAGACAAAAACAGCTGCAGCCACTTGATTATAGTCAAATTTGATCACATATGAGTTTCAGTAACTGTTGTGGAACATATGTGTTGCTAGGGAAGAAATAAACTTTTGAAAGTGGGCGTCCCTCCACGGGAATTGTGTTCCATCCGATCCTTAATAACACTGTTCGTTTTACAGACGTACCATCAACGCAGAAGAAAAAAAGCTCTTGTATTCGGATCGATCAATCAAACTATTCTCCTAGCGGGCGTCCCATCAGCGCAAAATAAGAAACTCTTGAACGCGTGTGTTTAATTGCTTTATTTAAGTGATTTTTTTCATTTGTACCACCACGCAGAATTGCGATCCATCCAATCCACCATAACAACTTTCTTCCTGTCCTACGAACGCGGCAAAAGAAACTCTTAAATTAATCCACAACAACTCTATTGTTCTTGCAGAGGGCGACAGAAATGCTTGAGTGCTGGCGCCTTATCACGCAGAATTATGATCAATACTGTCCACAATAACACCATAATTCTTGCAGGTGTTTCACCAGCTTAGATGAAGAAACTATTAAGTACGAGTGTTCCATCACGCAGAATCACGATCCATTCTAACCACAATAACACAGGAGCTACTTCTAATTTCTATCTTCAAACTAACCGTTACCACCTTCGGGGAAGATAGAAGTTTAGTGAGAATCAAGTGAGCCAGTAAGTGAAAATAACTATTACAAAAATCGCTTCGTTTCACTTAGTTTAATATCCAATGTACAATTTGAGAATTGACACCAACAGAATATATACCTTTAAACGACAAACGATTTCATAGAATTCTCCCCTTGAATAAGACTCAAAATAGAGTCGAAACGTCGAGAAAAAAAAATTATTTTGATTATCCAAGACTGCTACGCCGTTAGAAGTAGCTGCGATATACAAATATCAGTCGAACACCCTCTTCATCATTATCACAGTAACACCATTATTTTTACTGGCGTCCCACAACACAGAATTGTTAACTGCTGTCTCACCCTCGCAGAAGAAAAACTCTTGAATGCAAGCGTCCCATCTCGCAGAATGGTGATCATTCCGATTCACAATTGAGGCTGTCTTACCAACACAGAGGAAGAAACGGTTCACCTTGCAGAGTCGTAATTCATCTGATTCACAATAATACCATTCCTCTTCTTTAGTTTAAGCGTCATACCGCGCAAAATTGTTTTTGACCCTATCCGTTCCAATCTTTTGATTCTTTTGAATGCGGGTGTCCCACCACGCAAAATTGTGATCCATCCGATTCAATATGACGCTATTATTCTTGCGGACGTACCTCCAACGCAGCGAAAAAATACCCTGAATAAGTGCGTCCCACTACGCAGAACTGGCAGCCATCCGACCCTCAATAACACAATTCTTCGTGGAGACATCTCACCACGCAGGAATGTGACCATTTCGATCAACAGCAGCACTAATCTTTTTGCGGACGTCTCGCCAACGCTGCGTGGGAAACTCTTGAATTCTGGTGAACCACCACGCAGAATTACCATCCATCAAATCCACAATTGCGGGCGAGGGGGACAATTTTGAATGCGGACAGCAGAATCGTGATCCATCCGAGCCTCAATAATACCATTCTTCCTGTGGGCGTCGCACCAACTCCGAAAAAGAAATTGTTGATTTCGGGCGTCTCATCACGCAGAAATTGTGATCAATCCACAGCTACACTCTATTGAACTCTTTCTTTATATGGAACCTACAAAGACGATTCTCCTTTTTATTTATTCTGGCTTTTACTTTTTTCCATCACGACTTTTAATTGTTTCACATAAGTGACGCGAAAGCTCTTCATAGCGCTATAGAAGTGTTCTTAATATCCGGAAGTGTAAACTTGATTTCTCAATAACTTGAAGAACATATTCAGAACTGTTAAATATTAGTCTGCGTGGATATTTTGAAATACTTATAGTGAGAAGTTCTCGTTAAACAAAGATCATGAAAAATATTTTATATGAGATGCTTTTTTACAAAAAGCTGTAGGATGCATCTGATAGTTTTCTTTTTTCTCTTCACAAGTACCGTCTTTGATCTATAAATACCCTGCACCTACGCCAAAAAAATAAATCTCACAATTATTGAATAAAATCTTGTCAGATATAATTCTGCATGATTTTAATGCAAAAATGTAAGCTTATTAAACACATCTTCTTCTTATTGGCATTACATCCCCACACTGGGTCAGAGCCGCCTCGCAGCTTAGTGTTCATTAAGCACTTCCACAGTTTTTAACTGCGAGATTTCTAAGCCAAGTTACCATTTTTGCATTTGTATATCATGAGGCTAACACGATGATACTTTTATGCCCAGGGAAGTCGAGACAATTTCCAATCCGAAAATTGCCTAGACCGGTACCGGGAATCGAACCCAGCCACCCTCAGCATGGTCTTGCTTTGTAGCCGCGCGTCTTACCGCACGGCTAAGGAAGGCCCCAATTAAACACATACTCTATTGAAATAATACAAAATTGTAGGATCTCAATTCGACGGGGGTATTAACATCATCCGACATTGTACACGTCAGAATATTATACAGATTCTGTAACGTTCTTATGGAGAACTGTATTAAAATCTGTCATCCGCTGGTTCAATGTATGATTTTTTTTTAAACGAAAACCTTCAAACAGTACTCGAACCTTTCAAAACTAAGCAATATTATCCAAGGACGAAATTCATCTAACCGAACTAATCCCAGCCAATACAAAGGCATATGTCCTAGGGAGCAAATGTTCAAAATGGCTAAACAGGCACATGCCTCCTTTTGACTGCATGATAATTACACTTATATGGTCCCAACTTAGTATACCTATTCGCCATGATATACGATCTTGTGTTTGCTGGGTTGCTTCCTAACTATAACTCACCTTCTTAACTCTTTCGCAGTATCATTCAATTTCACTACATTTAAATTCAAACTAAACACACTTAATTTTTTTTACCGGGATCGAAGCAAAATGTTGAACTTTTACTGCGTTTTGCACAGTTGTGCCCCAGCAAAGATGTTTTTTGCTGAAATTTCCGTCAAAGTTGCTGAAAATCAGCAAATAAATTGCCGAAAGTCAGCTAACAAACGTCATTTTTGCCAGGATATCAGTTTTTATTTTGCTGGGCAGACGGCTGTGTGGTTTTTTGCCGAGCTGCAGAATAAAAAACTGAGTGTGAAGTAACCATCAGCACTATATCTCGCCTCTGAATATAGGGCCATAATAGAACCAGTATAAAGCTTGTTTGCTATGTGATAGCATTATAGCTGCACGTATGACTTATTCAAATGCTTATACCTGAGCAGAATAGTGCCACATATGCGGTTTCCCAAGTAGTACAATTCTTGCTAATTCGTTTGCTGCAACTCCAATGTGACTCGAAAAGTGGTCGTAAAGTTGGTGTAGAATCAAACTCATACTTTGATTACCGAGACTGCAAAGCCGCAACGTAGCTTTATTATCCCGATCAGTGGAACTTACATTATAATCTTACAGAACACAAACGTTTTTTCTCCAACCTTCCAACATAATTGCAAAATGCGTCTGTTTTGAATTCATTGTCTTCTTCAGACACATCACATATTACACACTTTTTTGACAAATTCGTTAGTTGCTTTCATAGCAAGTGTAGAAATAAACTCTCCAGGCTTCCACTGGTTACCCACTTCGTGATAAATCTGGGATTGACTGACAGCGAAGGTGCACGATGGTGCATATGGAGGCTCATATACAGATGTGCTCGACTTGCGGTTAGCGGCAGTATATGTAAGGCTTGTAAATTTTATTAACCTGTTCTTGCAACAAAGTATCTTCACAAAAAAAATTCTTAAGTTATTCTTAAAGTGATTTTAAATAGGATTCTAAAAGAAATCTGTCTTGAAATTTTCAAGTGAATATCAGGCGAAAATACAAGTGGAACTTATGGAAATGGGAATGAAAAGTGAGTTACGATAATTGCAAAGTGAAAACAAGGAAGTGAGTAATAAGAAAAACAGAAGAAGAGATGAGAGATCATATTTAAGTAGTGCGTGGCGATTTAATGAGAATTGACTGGTGAGAAATAAGGAAAAGAAAAGGTATAAGCAAGACGAAGGCAAAAGGACGAAGGGAGGAAAAACAAGGAATTAAGAAGAAAGGAGGAATGAAATATGGTGGAACAAAGTAAAAGGGAGAGGTAAGAAAGAAAAAAATAAGGTAAAGGGTAAAGAAAAAGAAAGCAGTTAGCCAGTAGAAGGAAAAGCGAAGAAAGAAGGAAAAAATGAAGAAAGAAAAAATAATTGAAAAGGAAGGTAAAGGAGAAAAAAAAGAAGATGGATGGAATAAAGATTAATTTCATAATTTTTAGTTCTCACATTTCACTCCTCACTTGTCACATCTTTCATCTTATTTCTCATTTTTCTCTTCTCACTCCTCGGTCCTTACTTCTCATTTCTCATTTCGCACTTCTCACTTCTCACTTCGCACATCTCGTTTCTTACTACTCACTTTTCTCCTCTCATTTCTCACTGCTCACTTCTCACTCCACACTGCCCACTTTGCACTTCCCTCTTCTCACTACTCAACTCTCCTTTCTCGGTTCTTACTTTTCACTTACCGCTAATTACTTCCTACTTCAAACTTCTCACTCTTTTGTGCACTTCTCGCTTTTCACTTCTCACTTCGCACTTCAAAATAATCATTTCTAACTTCTCATTTTTCCCTTCTCGCTCTCACCTTTCTTTTATCACTAGTAGTGGAAACGAGTAATGAAAGATGAGTTCATTATTCATTTCCACTACTCGTAATCAAATAAGTATTTTTCAACTATTCGGCCAAACGACATTCGACTAAATAACCCGACACCGTGTATATCGTCCATGTGGACTGTTTCTGACATTATCGAGTTAGTGAAGTGAAAATGCATTGGAAAATTATTGAAGAATATCGAGTAAGGGAGCTATGGACTTCGAGTACGGGAAAATATCGAGTTAGAGAATATTGAGTTAGGAAGATTTCAATGTATTTTAACTATCATTGCATTCTAATGGGATGAAAATGAAAACCAAGAGGATTTACTAAAAACTCAGAAACAAATTGAACTTTCTCTGTCCCAAAATTCTATATATTAAATCAGCAAAAGCGTTTTTAGGGATGGTCTTTTATGTAAATGAAACATAGCTGATCAAGGTCTAAGACCGAAACGGTATTAGATCAATGTGCACTTTGAATCCGATTTGATTGTATCAAAATAACATTAACCTTACTATATCAACTGAAAGATGGAAGTGATGAAGCAAAAATCATTATCTCCTTTGAACTTATCCGAGAAGGAATTGAAAAGAATGATTTAACATGCACCGATTGAACATCTCGATTCTGAGTTACGATTACTCATGCGCACTGGTACATAGAAGGAGAGAATATATTAGGGACGCTTGTTTTTTGCCTGCCTGCGATTTGAGTTCGACGCGGCTCACGCCGGGAGGATCTACATCTCAAAAGAATCTCAAACAAAAAGCTTAGCATACAGCATAACGGTTCAACGAAGTACCCAGCAGACACCGACTAAGACGGCTACGAAGATAACAACGTCGTCGCCGCCACACAGACTGCAAGACCGAAAGATAAAACCGCTCTCTTCAAATGTTGTTCGAAGGCATAAAAAATCGGAATAATTTTGTTTGCGTTCTTTTCGAAAGTCCTTGACATGGCGAGTGCAACCTATAACGAAGGATAAAGCGAAAGGCATTTCGGTTGAAGAAAAGGAAAAACAGCTAACAACCTCGTGTACACCAGACGCAAACACTTGACAGAGTTTTGTACCGTACCGTAAAACAATAAAAAATGGTGGAAGGTCAACCAGTCCGCTGTAAAAGCATTATCAATTAGTGGTTGCATGTGCTTCCGAAAAATGGCAGGTGGAGCTCACGGATCGGAAATTGGTAATTTCGACACCACACGTTTTTTTTTTACAGAATCGCGTTCTGTAACCCCCTTGCGTTTTTATGAATGAAGTACAAGTTCCGTAAGCACCTGCCAAAGAGCATACAACTTGATAAATACTACGGCGTTGAGGATTGCAGCACCCATTCGGGTCATATCGACCGACATTCATTCATTCATGTTTTCGCAATGCAATGCGATGAGATCAGCACCAGAAGCAGGTTTTCGTCCAACCTTACATACACGAAAAACGCTCATTTTACTACATGCTCAACACTCAGCATTCGTGTTGATCAACAGGTTTTTGGTTGGTGGCAATCGATGATGCATAAGTCCCTGTGCACTGTTGCAACCCCAGCCGTTATTCTTCCTGTGCATACTCTCGTGATATGGACTATGGTGCCTCAAGCAGACGAAGTTGAATGAGAGAAGAAGGATTTTAGGGGAAAGGGGTCTAAAACGGTTTGTTAACTCAGGATGACCTAAATTCTAGAGGCAAAGATCTATAATTTACATTTTTCCTCCGATTTCAAGCTCTGCGAAATATGTAAACGTATTGGCAGCCTAAAAGGCGCTCATTGATCCATCTCTCCTCACATTTGCATACAAGATCGATCCAAAACGTAGTTAAAACCTCGAAAACACCAGCTGGTACTGATGCCGTTGCGGTGCTCGCACGTTTTCTACACTGTATTCGGTTGTCCGCATGGGTCAGAATGCGATTTTGTGGCAACCACGAAACTCAATAATAATCGACATCACATCGTCGTGAGCGCAGGCAGTTTGCAAATTGGTCATCAACTGCCCGCGCGTTGGTTGATACGCCCAAAACAATTTCGCTAATTGCACCAATTTCCTCAACCCCATCCATCGGCCGGAGTCTTTGAATGAGTGATCCAAAGTAATGCTCGGACAGAGAGCTAATCGTAAAATTTAATGAAATCAAAATATAAGGTCCGTTACTTTCATTGGCATATTCATTTTATATCTTTATCTCATCTTTCTCAAATTTTTGCGGACTTGTGGGAAATATCGAACGGATTTTGGCAAAGGTGCTGCTGTTCTGGTTAAAACCTCAAGAAATGAACCGTTAAATGGATTCGATTTTCCTGCACGTCGTGAATAAAATATGGGAAATTAGAAGCTTTAAATGGTACACAAAAATGGACAAGATGACAAGAAGTCAGAAAGACAAGAAGACAAAGGATAGAAGAAGACAAGAAAACAAGAAGATAATAATACAAGAAGACAAAAAGTGATATTAGTCCAACTCATGTTAAATGGCTTAATGATAGGGAAATGTTAAAAGACGAAAGCAACATGAAATATGTAAAGAAAACTATCATTACAAACAGAACCAATGAGTATTTATTTCATTTCGTCTTAACATCCACAATCCTGATTCAAGTGGTTCTAACAATTTTATCTTATCTTAATAATGGCTTCGGACCACCGGCAACAGTAGTTGGACCTTCAGCGAAAAAAAACTTCACAAGATCGTAATTCGATCTTCAATCATTCTCCTTCTTTAAAAATCCTCTTGCCATGATGGCATATTGTGCACTCCAGTTGTCCATTTCTCCAGTTCGTTGCAGATGCGGGGCGTTTAAAATCGATATCTCCTGCCATGTTTTTTACGTTCAAGAATTTTCAATTCTGATCCCTCTTGGAATTCGTACCATACATCACCAAGCAAACCCAAAACTCACAGCACAAAATGAGCAATCTGCTCACGCAAGCTCGACGGATATATCGAATTTCCAGTTGCACACTATTTCTAACACCCCAAGCATTTAGGCACTTAATTTCTTCATTTTCCGTCTATGTAGGAGCGAATAAAATTGAAAGCAAGTTCAGTCAAGAGAGTATTCCCAGCTTAACCAACACTGTAACGTACGCAATTCGTGATGAACAAGCTTATTACATTTAGAAATGCACGGCTTTATTTGGCGGTGTGAATTAATTTTTCCATGCTCCCACAGTCAGAGCCGTAGAGTAAAGTGTGTCTCAAACAACAACAACAGCAACAGGAAAAACGAGCGAGGGGGTGACCCAGTACTGTGGAATGAATCGCACTGGGAAGTGGGCCCTCAATGTCAATCGGGCAGCCCCCCGGTTATAGCCGCCAGTAGAAAATAAACCTGATTTTCCAGCAACATCAGCAGCAGCATTAAGACGACGACGCTGGTATTGCTTGAGGCCGGCGCGCGCGGCAGCAGAGCAGAGCGTTCAGCTGAGTATGCGTGAATATTATATTTTGTAATCGCGTTCGCGACTCCCACGCAGTAACATTTTTTCCACTCTCGATCTAACGAGTTATGTGGCTGATGGTGTGGTTCGGGTGGTGGGGATTTGAAGGAGGTGATGAGATTGAAGTGTGCGGGGAGCGATTTGATTAATGTGATTAATAATGTATTTTTTTTATTTCGATGTATATTCAGTCTCAGACGGCTTTTGTCTATTTCTCGGTGCTCGAGGTTGACTCCGAATTGTAGATTTGTAAATAGACGTATACATGTGTGTATGCGAACTGAAATTGAATACTCGATGACTGGGATAAACTGCAAACTGGATTTTGGCTTTGCTAGCTTTGTGTGGAATCTAACAAGTTGTCTTTTGCTTCGATTTGGATGCATGCAAGTTTCAACGGTCTTGAAGAAGATATTTTAGGCAACCTGGATTAGATTAATAATACTGGAGAAAATCACAGATTTAGAATGTTTCTAAAGTTGACAAAATGTGAAAATCAGGTGAATTACTTAAATATGCAATTCAGACAAATTTACAAGTTGTATTTATTTGTAAAAAAATGCTGCATTACACAAGTTGGTTCATTGTACTGCATATTTATTTAATTCGCCTGTTTTTCACATTTTTAGATCACATTTCCTATTAACCCTACTTAGTCAAATGGTCTTAGTTTGCATTATTTTCATAATTTGTCTCAATTTACGTCTTTCATATGAAGGTCTGTCTGTCACTCACTGATCTTCCTAAATTTCATTCAAATATTACTGTGACTCTTTATAAATAATGCGCCATTGAAAATATACTCTATCTGCTAGGCAATCATTTTAAAAATATAATCGATCTCATTAACACATATTAATATGGCCTAGTACTTAACTGAAATTGGAAAAAAAAAATGTTAAAGGTTGTAAGGAGTAAACTGTAAATTATTTCATTTTGAAATTCTGAATATGACGCTTATCTTAGGTTGCTGTAACCGTTATCGAAGCCATCGTTGCGATTGAACTGCAGTCATCAGTCGTCTCTTGTGACTTTCCTGTATGAATCGTGATTAGGGAATGACGTGATAAATTCTCTGCGTATGTGTTTTGCAATTTGAAGAAAAGTCCTTTTACTTTAACTTCATTCGAATGCGAATAATTTTGCAGCGTCTTCTGCGACCGACATCCTCAAGTTTTTATGATTTGCAATTTAAAGAAATTTCGTCTTGGCTCAACCTTCCTTGTGCAAAATGATAGCTCTGAAAAGCACTGACCTTCTCTGAACCGACCGATTTATTTCCAATAATGCGCCTTTTCAATTACAAAACAACAAACCAAAATTAGAGTCTTGAAAGAAAATTTTTCTTGCCTGCTACTGACGTCATCGTCAGCTATTCAATAACTAGAAGCCATCCATGCATATACAGTTTTGCAGCGCTCCCTCTGTCGAGCGCTTGAGTAGCTACCGAGGGCAAATTTCTGCCATCACTAAGCGATTATGATTTCCACTTTGAAGAAAATTTGTCTCAGTTCAACCTTTTCTTGTGCAAAATGATGGTTCTGAAAAAAAAACGATTTGTTTTCAAGAATGCGCCTTCTCAATCACCAACAGTAACAAAACCAAAATCAGAACCTTGAGAGAGAGAATCTTGAGTGTAAATTTCACTTGACTGCTACTAACGCCAACGTCAGCCACACGATAAATAGACGCCATCCAAGCGAATACATTTTCTCAGCGCTCTTTGCACTTTGAAGAAAATTCTACTCGACTCAACCTTCTCTAGTGTAATTTTTTTTTTCTTCTTTATTAAAGAGGCTTTCTGCTCTTGGCTGGTCCACCTCTGCGTCTAATGTAAAATGATAATTCTCAAAAGAACCGACTTGTTTTCAAAAAAAACTTCTTTCCAATCAATATTTTTCCATCCATGCGAATAAATGTTTGCAGAGCGCTTGTGATTCTACTACCGACTTCCATTTAAATGAGGTATCGCTACTGATATTGCGGGAATACAGTCGGCGCCATTTTCTGCAATCAATCTCATAAAATGGTAATCCTGAAAAGAACCTGTTTCTAATCCACAATGTGTCTTTCTAATCACTCACAGCCAGTGTTGTCCTACACTCATGGCAAAAAATTCTGCTCTTTGATTTTACTCCATCTAAACGATTTTATAGTCTCAACTAAGTAAGTTCAACTAATAGAAGGATATTTGAATTTTATAAATGTCATGACAAACTGTCAAAAAATGCACTCCAGAGCCACAGGAGCGCGCGCACTGAAAATACACTGGAGTGTTTTCACTGGAGTGTATTTTCAGCGCGCGCGCTCCTGTGGCTCTGGAGTGCAGTTTTTTGACAGTTTGCCATGACATTTAGAAAATCCAAATATCCTTCTATTAGTTGAACTTACTTAGTTGAGACTATAAAATCGTTTAGATGGAGTAAAATCAAAGAACAGAATTTTTTGCCTTGAGTGTAGGACAACACTGCTCACAGCAACCAAACGTTATTCCGAACCTTGTGTAAAAATTTCACTTAACTGCTGCTGCTGTCTGGAGGCCACTTGATGATTTTCCGCTAAGACGCCACCATTTAGAATACATTTTTAGCACCGCCACTGATGTCTTCGGACCACAACCGACGCTATTTTTGCAATCAACCCCTCTTCTAGGTAGGGTAACGGTACCAATAGTGGAGGTATTAGTAGATCCACAAAAGAAAATATTTTTTTAAAATTGATAATTATGAGAAATTTACAGCTTTAATATCTTAGCCAATAGATAAACTAATAAATTTGCTAACAAAAATGAGATAGATGTCATTTAACATCAACAATTACCAAA
Source organism: Armigeres subalbatus (assembly GCF_024139115.2). Classification (NCBI taxonomy): domain Eukaryota; kingdom Metazoa; phylum Arthropoda; class Insecta; order Diptera; family Culicidae; genus Armigeres; species Armigeres subalbatus. The sequence continues at coordinate 384,480,423 of NC_085140.1, read as the reverse complement.
TATTGCTTGCACCACTATGGGTACAGTGTTCCTTTAGTGGCGATAAAAATTAATTTTGGTTCCCATAGTGGTGCTATCCATTGGTTTCTTATGAGACTCGCCACTATTGGTACAGTTGCACCACTATAGGTGCAAGGGATTCAATTTTGTTAAGAAAAATCATTGTTTTCAATAGTTTTTCAAGCGAAATCTTAAGATAAGTTGCATTTAACAGCATATTTAAAGCACGACGCATCAACTAAAACCATCGTAAAGTGTATAAATATGATATATCGCATTAAAACCCCACTACCTCCACTAAAGGTACGGTTACCCTAAAGAAGGATTTTTTTTTGCACAAGGCGTCTTTCCAATCACTAGCAACAATGGTCCCAACATTGCGTGCAAATTTAACTTGTATGCTGCTGCTGTCTTGATGATTTACTTTCTGTTGAGTGTTGTTGGCGACGGCCAATCGATGATCCGCTTTCTGCTGGAACTAATTGCCACCGGTGTCATCGTTGCGATAGTACTGTGTGGCCTCATGTTGGCTCTCCGTAAATTATTAATTGATCTGAGGATTAGAGCCCAGCCCGTAACTTGCACGATTTGTATTAGCGCTTTTGACCCATTGTTTTTAATAATTGAGCAAAATCTTAAAGAGTTCGTTGATCGATTGATACCAAAATCTCCAAAATTGGTTAACAGATGGCTAAAATATTAGCTCTTACATCCTGATCACGAATCTCAAATTTCAATCTGGAGAATGGCCCCTCTATCTTCCCGAAGGACGTAATCCTACGTCAAAACGGTTTGGGCTCATTTTGTGTCCAATTCTGAACATTAGAAGTGCCATTTTCACGATTTTTAGGCACATGCAGTATCTTGACCGTTGTGTCTATCCACTGCGACAAGTGCGGCTAAAGTGGGTCATCTAACTTTTAGCAATCGATAACTATCAACATTTGTTACCAAGAGCATTTTAAATGAAATTACGAGCACTTCATCCCATAGCTCCTATTTCCATCGCATCAAAAACAAAGCAATGAAAAGAAATTTTGTTTATTATTTTTGTGATTTTTTTTCCATCAGTGAGCACCCCTGTTAGCAAAAAGAAGCGACGAGATTGGTGCTTTATTTCTTCGTTTTGCGATGAGATAAATATATGTTCAGTGAGATGGAAAACGAAACAGTTCCCCTATCTTCATCGGCATAAATATTCTATATCTAATCAGGTCACGAATGTTGAGGGGACTCTTGCTTACAGAACTCCATTGCAATATGTGACCGCATTTCCATCCACTTCTTCAGCATCTATTGTTATCGGTATTGGATGGCTTTTATGTTGCTCGGCAGACGATATCCAGCTATAAGGCCGTCAGAGTTATAAATTTTAGACATCATATGCGTTATATTTGCCTATAAACAAGACGTTTCACGATAGATTAGTAAACTCTGTAAATAAGTACGTATAAGTATGACTACGACCCATATGATGATACTGCTCTACCAACTCAACGGCGCTCTACCATGTACAGTAAACTGAACTACCTGGTCGAACGCTCCCACTCATCAACATCAACAAAACCAAATCGTTGGATGTGAACAACTCCCACTCTGCGGCCCCGGCAAACAGTGGAGAAGGTCGAAAACCAAAGCCAGCTAACATCGGGCGGCGGACCAAGAATTTCATAGAACATGGAGATCCAATCGGTTCAGGCAATGCACCAAACTTCGAGAAATCTTTGATATTATACTCCAGTGAGACTTGGTGCGTATAAGCAGAGATTACAAAGACTTGCAATTTCAACGTCCACCGACATCCGATATCAACAGCAACTCCACAGTGTGAATGGCCACACACCACGTAAGAGCAGAGACGAAATCAAGCAAGCGCTGAACATTAATCTGGCAGGACATCGTAGCAGAGGCAGACCTAGGATATCCTGGCGACGAAACCCTAACAGACAAATAAGCGAAGTCGACAGAAATCAGACTTGGGCCCAAGTCAAGGATGGAGATGTTTTACGTTGGCCCTATGTACCCCTAAAGGTGCTCTGAACACAAGAGTGAGTATGTGAGAATAGGATCCCACCTAATGTATATGGATGCTGAGAAAGAATTCAATCCCAGTGCCGTATAGCCAACAATATAGAGAGTTGTTTTAGAACTTGTTTGGAAAAATGTTTTATTTTTCATAAAACTGTAACTCTTAAAAAGCAAGATTGTTTTCAGTGTATCGTACCATTGCTTGGAGTTAAGTAATCGAAATTCTGCAACCAGACACCTGAGGAGATATATCAGATCGTGTGGGGTTGGGAAGCACCCGTAATAACCACCGTGCGTGAGTCAAAATGACCTCCTAACCCTAACGACTATGCATAAACATTCGCATCTCTTCCGCACATGTTTCTTGCATGGGTGAGTTTAGCGTCCATTGCATCCTCTCTACGGGTTTGTCCGAGGTCATAAGCCACTTTTTTCTTTTCCTTGTTATTTTTTATCCCCCTCCTCCTCTTGTACTTTCCAAGAGCTGTCGGACATAAAATAAATTTAATATTTGTATCGGCCTTATTTCGATTTAAAGAAAATAGTGAGATCGATTGAATGTTACGTTTATTTGCATACTCCAAATATGTGCATGAAAATACATTTAAAATCATAACATATTTTTATCTGTGAACTTATCAAAAATTACATCCCGGCAATAAAATAGTGAGTTTAGAAATACTTGTCATGTTAGAAAGTTTTCCTGAGAATATGATTCCCCTGAGACAAGATTCCCCCTTCCCACTCAACGAAGAATTTAACCACATTCAAACCTTTCCACCTTTTTTCAAATCCCTGGTTTACTTAAACCTAGTTCTATATTTGCGCTAGTAGTAGGACTAGTTCTATATTTGCGCCAGAACCCATCCATAATCCGTTCACTTCATTCGTCCAGCTCGTGAAACCCAGCTTGAGACGTATTAAATTTCGTGATTCTGCAAGATAAGCCAAATAGTAGCCTCTTCCATCGTACATATATGATAGGCCCCGTCAGATTTTTTTAGTCCATTTGTTCATTATGTGACTCTCAAAATTAATTATACCACAGTTCAGGTTCCAAAACGAATCATGAAGTTTAATGCATTGCAATACGTTTAAAGGAAACAAGAAAGTATTGGAATTTGTCACCATCGCTGATCAAGTCGATGCGTTGTCAAATAGGGTTCGGAGCTATTTGAGAAAACTAAAACTCAAAAATGACTGCCGAACATGACCCCAGCCACTAATAACAAGTGGAAATCCCTCTGTTGGGTTTAATTTGAGGAATAATAAATTTTGTTATGGTACATGTGGATTTTCCATCCCGGGAAAAAAATCCCGGGATTTGGGACAATTCGGGATTCCTCAAATCCCGGGATATTATTTTCGGAATTACGAAAATCCCGGGATACTCGGGAGAATAAATCTGTTTCACTTCTGGTTTACTAATAGAGTACTAATTGTTATTTGTTTTAAACGCGCAAAGGTCCTTAGTGTGCACGCCTCATTATACTCCTTCCTCCTCCTAACACTGAACCAGTCATCCTGAATTCCTTATTTCCAAAACAATGCCTGGTCCAATTCGCTGTCCATTCAAATGGCCTTCTATTCGACGTTTGCAAAACAAACAATATACCTGTACAAGTGGCCTGGTTCAGATGCTTGCACAGCGCCACTTACGCAGCCAATCACACGGCGCCACGCGACTTATGCTGCCGATCCATGGATCCCATACTGCGATTACGCCTTAGTGGCCAATCCATCCACACTAAGTTGTAGATCCGGAACCGTTCCTGGGCCCATAACTTGTTGAAAATAAGGTAGAGCTGCAACTGCTGGCAGATGTTGTACACTATCTGATATCCCAAAAGAAAACACGTTGCGTCAATAGGGCATCGCAAACCCAAAAGCTGTCTAAATCCAATACATATTCAAAGCAATGCAAATCTGAAAATATTGTTTGATGTGCTGAAATCAATCAAAGCGACTCTGACCGACAGCGACTTCGACACTTTTTCAAAAATAGTATTCTTATTTCTGACAAAAAATAAACGCTAGCATAGTTTGCTTTTTGAAATCGTTGATTATTTCTAATTAAAATTGAAAAACTCTGTATTATCTGGCTTCTTCTATCTAAAAATCTCGGGATTTCCCGGAATGTACGGAAAATTTCCCAGGATAACGAAAATGGTCGAGAAATTGAAACTCTAGGTACAAGGTTGCAGATCTGTAACAAATTTAATTTTATGGTGCTCTTGAAGCATATTTCAAGACTTATGGAGCATACTCAATTGTTCTACAGTAGAGCTTCAAGACAGAGAAGATATCAAATCAAATATCCATTTTCGCGTAAAATATGTTTATTCTAAAATCCTTGAGATCTTCACTAGCAATTCTCCGAAATTAATTGAATTGTTCGGAATTCACAGAAAATTCTATGAGATTCCAAAATGAATTTTTTTGGAATTTTTAAAGGAAGTCATAAAGAATTTTCTCGAGAAAATTCTTTGGAATATCCGCGGGAAACTTTCAGGAGTATTGACGGTAAACTATTATGGCATTTTAACGAGAAATCCTTCGTTATTAGGTCAAAAACGTTTTTTTTCTTCAGAAAACGTCATCGAACCGAAAGCGAACAAGGCCAAAAAGGACGAAAATTTACCATCTCACCAAACTGCATTTTCGGTTCGGCCAAATAATTTTCAGTGGAATAACTTTCAGTAGTTTGGCCGAAAGCTGTTTGTACGAACTGAAGTCGAAAGTTTCCTACCCGAGTAGCACAAGTCAGATAAAAATGGTTGCAGTAGCTTGAATGTGACTAAATCTGGTCACATATTAGTTGCAGTCATCTTTGTGCAACATGTGTAGCTAATAAAAAATCACGACAATAAAGCAAAAAAAAACATGACATGACACATTGTGTGCTAGGATAGCTGAATTTCATTTGGACGAAAATGCCGTTTGGACGAAATGGTCGTTTGGCTGAGACTTTAGTTTGACCGAGCAGGTCATTTGGCTGAAAAAGTAGTTTTGCCGGAAAAACGTTTTGCCGAATAAATCATTTCACCGAGAATGCTGTATAGTCGAACGGGTCAAACGGCCGAAAATGTTATTCACTAAACGAGTCATAAGGCCTAATATGTCGAAAATTTTGTGTCAAACAACCATTTCAGCCAAACGGCTTAATGATGTATTCGGCCAAACGACGTTTTCGGCAAAATGGTCAGCTCGGTGGTATGCCCATTTCCGTAAAACCCTTAATGCCTTATGCCACACAACCATTTCACTCAACGGCATTTTCGATTACTTTACTCATGTTCGACCTTGTGGTCTTCGGCCAAACTACCCTTTCCCATTCTGAAATTTGATTTCAACGAGAAATTCCTTGCATTCCAACAGGAAATGATGTTTCATTGGAATATTTTTTAGATTTTTCACAAGAAGTTGTTCGAAATTTGCACGGACAGTTTTTCAAATTTTCATGCGCAACTCTTCGGTAAATTTTCCGAGATGTATCACATGTTCCGGAATGTTTCTTTAAAATTTCACGAAAATTCACTCAGGATTTCAATGGAAATATTTTCGGATTTATGAAGGAAATTTATTGGATTTCAGTTCTTCTAAATTTCCACAGGAAGCTCTGCTTAGTTTGTACGAAGAGCTTTTCGATATTTCAAGGATAAATTGCTTAAATTTTTCAAAGAAATTCCCGGTGTTTCTACGAAAAAATATCTGGGATGTTTAAGGGATACCAATCTGCTAATAATTACCGATCAGTTCTTCTGCAGATATTTCAGTGGAATTCAAAGAAATCTGTGAAATGAGTAAGGGATAAGTATACTGCTCAGCTGTTGTATTCCGTTCAATTTAATCGTGGTTTCCAAACTCTCTGAGCTCTAACTACATAGCGTGAAGAAATCGTCAGTTTAAGAACGAGCGAATGAAAAGGTTTCAACTGAGTTAATGGTTTCTTTCTTTCTATCTTTTCGCAGGTAAAAGCAACAAAAATAACTTGGCCTAACAATTCTGTTTAAACCAGTAAGTAATTTATGACTATCACTAATGAATTATGAAAGTTAACGAAAAATTATATTGTGAAAGTGATTTGAGGAAGCTGAAGCCATTTGCTACGAGTTCTGTAAAACCGCAACAAACGCGTTTTGGTTGTGTTCACAGATAAAAATATTTTGTGATTATGTATTTTTATGCACAGCTCCGGTGGTGCAAAGGGCCGATTTGAAAGATCTCCATTCTGAGCGATGTCTATAGCTATCGTTTTAACATGTAGCCAGGTTAGACTTCGGTAGACTTCATTTATTCGCCGCCATGAGCCTTTGGGGCCCTCCTTAGCCGTGTGGTAAGACGCGCGGCTACAAAGCAAGACCATGCTGAGGGTGGCTGGGTTCGATTCCTGGTGCCGGTCTAGGCAATATTCGGATTGGAAATTGTCTCGACTTCCCTGGGCATAAAAGTATCATTGTGTTAGCCTCATGATATACGAATGCAAAAATGGTAACCTGGCTTAGAAACCTCGCAGTTAATAACTGTGGAAGTGCTTAATGAACACTAAGCTGCGAGGCGGCTCTGTCCCAGTGTAGGAACGTAATGCCAATAAGAAGAAGAAGAAGAAGCCTTTGGGTCTGCCTCTGCTGGGTTCCAGTCTAATGCTTTTTTATAGATTTCGTTTCCACCCCTACGTAAGGTGTGGCCGGCCTAGCCCCTCTTCTGATCTCGAATTACTGTTGCTATCGGCCTCCGGTGACAACGACGATGGAGCTCGTTGTTTAAGATTCAGTTGTGAGACCACCAGGCCCAAATTATATACCGCAGGCATCTGTTGATGAACACCTGCAGCCGTTGAGTGTTCTCCACTAATACACACCATGTTTCCCTAGCGTATAACAGCACAGAGTTAGAGTTGAAAATTCGGATTTTTGTGCGTTCACTTAGCTGCCTGTTTTTTCAGATATTTCTTAAACTCGCAAAGGCAGCCTTCGCTTTCTTTATCCGTGCACCTATGTTAATCTTATTACGGCTGTCTGGCGATATTTGGCTACCAAGATATTGAACCTTTCAACATTCTCCACTGATTGCCCGGCTACTGTAAAATTGGAAGGGGTCGATGTGTTTACATCCAATGATTTGGTTGATGACTAAGCCTGTCGAAGAGGAGCGCTCAGGGGGCCCCACATATTCTCGTGATTGAGCATTTTCTTGGCCGAAAGCTTTTTCGTATTTCATAAATACCAAGTGAATTGTCTCTTGAAATTCGTTAATCTGCTCCAGGATGATACGGATGAAACGTCCATTATGCCTAACGTCCATTATGCCTAACGTACTTATGCCTAGCGTCGTGGACCCTTTCTGGAATATCTACAGCACGCATCTCCAGTTTTTCGACAAAGGACTGTTCCACCGTGGCATCTCCTAGTCGGCGTGTTGTGTATCGTCGTCCATTTTCTCCTCCTGCCAACGAATGTGCACAATGTGCAGGCGTATTCCACCGATAAGGAGGTGATGATCATTCGCGATATAGGCACTACGTTTATTCCGTAATCAAGAAGACTCCGTTTCCATTTTCGGCTGATGAAGATGTGGTCGATTTGATTTTCTGTAAAGCCATCACGGGAGACCCACGTAACCTTGTGAATCAGTCGATGAGGGAAGAGCGATCTCCCAATCGCCATGTCGTTATTACCACAGAGTTCTGCGAACAGCTCTCCGTTTTCGCTCATTTCTCCGAGACCATCGCGTACCATAGTGCGCTCATGGTTCGAGTTGTCGGATCCGATTTTCGCATTGAATTCACCCCTACAGATCTTAATATCACCTTCCGAAATTATATCTACGACGGCATCGAGTTGGCTTTAGAAGTTCTATTTGTCATACAGATCGGCAGCATCGGTTGGCCCATAACTTTGGATTATAGTAAGGTTTCAGAACCGTGTTCTGAATCTGACAACGATTCATTTATAGGCTCCCATTTCATAAGCGCAGAGTGTGCCTCGGCGCTTAGTAGGAAGCCAACACCGTGATGCCGGGGAGCGTGTTCACCTCGTAAACCAGAGTATAGAAGAATTTGTTCCAACGGCATTCTGTGATCTCCAAAGTTTGGCCAACGGACTTCACTCAGTGCCAGAATCTTAAGATTTATGCGGCAAGTTCTGCCGATTTCCGCCGCTGGAATAAGGTTTAAAATCCTAGGGTTAGTCTCCGCACAATCATATATAAAAATTAAGGTATTTTTTATTGGCCCTCGCTTTGGTTTCATCAGAACTTTCATTTAAAGTACTCATATACATTAAAATAGGAAAAAAGAGTCTCAATCCATTAATAAAACCATATTAGAAATTAAATAATATGTCAATAACTCGCATAACGTATATCAGTTTTCACCGCTGCAAAAAGCCTTTAAATAAAGGTACGGTGCTTAAGAATCTGAGAGGATAAGATTGGGTGATAAAAATTTGGTTTTGGGGAAAAGAGCTTTTGAGTATTTTTTCTTTTATATAGATTACGAGAACATTAAAAATCACCAGTTTTCCACGAATTTTATTCTGAATTATGTAAAAAATATCTCAATGTTACGACTACTTTCAATATTTTGATGAAAAGTTGAAGACGACATTTGCATTTGCATTCAAATGGTTTATCTAATGCACTGGATTCTGTTTTTATACGATCTACATTTTCTCAATTTTGCACTCATCCTAAAGGCTTAACGCATATTATTTATCATGTGGTTTTTCTTTGATTTGTTCAGGTTCCTTGGAATAATGTCTGATAAACTTTCCTAATTATGGAGACAATAGCGAACAACTTCCTTGAATTTTGTAGTTTCGGATCAACCTTTACTTCAGTAGCAAAGTACTGAAAAGTACAAACAAAATTGAACAAATAATTCTGGTTGACATTTGACATCTGCAAGCCGATAAGCCGATAGTTTCTCACTGATCTGCCTTATTTCACAATGATTTTAACGAAGATTATTGTCCACATCTTCCAATCGCCCATCGCGTCTCCCAAGATGCCATTAAATTCTACACAGACCTTTTATGATGCAGAGCGCCACACCCGGGCAGCCCTTGCAGCGTCCGTGACTCAATCAAACAATTCAGCTTAAATTGGCTTTAATTGATCGCGTCGCCGTCTTTGCCGTATAGTCGATGCGTCTTCGTGTCCTCCTCGTCCAACCACTACTGCTAGAAGATACATATCCCTTGGGCCACTCCGCCGCCGCTGCTGAGATCAATAAAAAGCAGCACCCGACGACGACGTCTTGTTCTCCGATGATGCACCCATGATATGCAAGACACTTGACAGAGAAGCTGCGTTGCATTCCATCAAACGGTGACAACGGCGCGCTGCTGTCTAAAATGGAAACCATTCGATGGGAATGTGATGATGATCATGATGGCAGCTTGTTTAGCACTGCACGACACGCTAATCAAGGTTTCATTTTCTAGTGGCGCGCACCACACCATACAGTCAGTGTTACGCGAAGGGTGTCAGAGTTCAAGTAAGTAACTGGAAAAAGAAAAGCCAATTTCCTACGTAAGCGTCGTCAGCCAGTCGAAGCGTGTGAGAGAAAAAAATTAAAGTTAACTAAATAATTTTAGATGCAAGTAGTGTAATCAGCACTTGATATTTCAAATTCATTGACAGGTCACTTGAGAAAATGTTACCATATCTTCATTGCCAGAATAATGTTAATACATATAAACTTTGAAGTAACGTACAAAGAGTTCATACAATCATTTGAAATCATCATTACAGAAAAGGATAATTATTTTCGAATGAATTGGGACTTGTTCAAATAGATCGAATCGTTTGTTTTTGTTTTATATATTCGACTTAAAGTTAGTAGATTTGAAATGAACAGATTTCTGTCCATTTTGCTTTCGGATGATGCTGAAACGAACCTGAATAGAAGAATCAACAGGCAGTTGCGCTCCGAATAGAAGAGTAGAATGAGATAAACGTAGATCGTTACAAGATCAAAAGAAGAAAAGAGTTGTATCATCATCATTGAGTGAATAAGAACAATAACAAGTATAAGACGCGGTGTGTATTTTTCTAGTGAATGAAAAACTTCGTTGAGAAAGAACTCAAAATGGGTTTAGAACTCGGCAACCCAGCTGCAACTCGAGTTTTGTTTTGAATCCAAGTTAAAAAGGGATTCTGCATTAATCGAGTGAAGATCATTCCCGCGCGCCGGTGGTCAGTCTTCGTAACTAACGCAATGAATCGCCCTTCTGGGCGTGGAATAAAAAACGGAAAGATCGTTGAACTTTTACTCCTTCGCAAGTTGTTGATGATGATGCGGTAAATGATAGTTTCGGTCCGTAGCTTCAAGAGCCGAAATCTCATTATGCCCATCATCTTTTACACACTGCAGTGCACAACCCAACGCTTTTAAATATGCCAATCTGCTACATATGGCAACGTACCACAATGCCAATCCACTTTCATCCCATTCTCGATTCCCAAGTACCAACATATCCCGAAAAGTATCACCATCGTCGTTCGTTGCGTATACGCAAGATGTGCATTTCCCACGAACAACCGCCTCCGGCTCTGGGACACACTAATAGTCGGGTGTGCGGGACGGTTTGTCCTCTTGCAACGCGGCCACTGCCTGACTGCTCACCATTCTCGTTGCTGCCTGATTTCTTGAAAAATGAAAAAGAAAAATACAAGCGCATGCATACAGTACTACAAGTGCGTTCCTGCGACGACGGCGACGTTGACGACAAATGTTGCATCTTGATTTTCCAATGAATTCTTCTCCACGCGCTGTCCAGATCTGGAACCAGAGATTTCACATGACGAGGACGGGCTGCCAGGCTTGGGTCGATCGTTTGTGAACATGTCGGTATGATGTCAACGAGGAAGATACTGCTTTCTTTAAGTTTTTCGTTCGATATATCTCTAAAGAGCATCGATTACAGACAAATATTATTGAGCAACCAAACAATTTTTGAGTTGAAAACTGGTGACTTCACCTTGTTTATGCACCGAAAAAAAATATCAATTGAGGTTCATTTGGAGAGATTTCAATTAGCACACGTTACAAAAACACAACTCCATGTAGCATCAAGCCTGTCCAAAAATTGGCTTACTGCAGCAGCTACTGCTTTAGTTGTTCGACACAACTCAGAAGGAGATGATATAAATGGAATTGGTAAAATGGTTCCAGCTCTTGCAAACTTGGCTATAATTTATGATTTCTTTTTAGTTTCACCATAAGGAGCGGACCCGGTTCCACAGAATGAGGCAGAATAGTCGCCCGTTCGGTCGATTCGACTGTCGCTTCGTACAGACTATTAGCGGGATCCGGGCAAGATATGGTTCGTTGAACAGGTACCAACCTTTTCTGGTACGGACTGCGCGTGTTGACAACGCAACTCGTCACAGGCGTATTCCTTTCTTCGTTGCTTCGATTGTTTATGTTTCGATTTCGACCCGTCCATGTAAGAAACAGCGCGCGCTATCTGGCTGGAACAAAGGTGGCGTCCGGCAGACCGACCCGCACGACGACGGATTCAGCTCTGCGAAGAGGCGTCAGTTTTGGACCGGTCCCCATTCTCATGCGCAGCAGTAGCAGCACTTTTGTTGGCCCCTGTCGTCGAGATAGGGGTTCATTGGACTTCCAAAAATGGGAGCATCCCAGGAGAATCCAATTTGCTTAATCGATTATGGTGATTGAATGAATGATGGTCACTGGAATGATAATAAATTGATGCGTTGATTGTATTGCTGGTTCGGGGGATTCGAATGATTAGCCGACTGCGAAGGATGTTTGGGAAATAAGTTTATGGATTTATAATGTTACCAATAAACTTCTCATGATTCATAAAGAAATATATTGATCAATAATTATTGCAAGCTTTAAAAATATATTATCATCGCAGAGATGTTGTGTTTTGATATGCAGAACACTTCTAGATATGTTTAATCAAAACAGAAACATACATCAGTGTGTAGCGTATTCCGAATGATGCATCACTGAAAGATCAAATAATGATAACCTTAGAACTGCACTCCCCCACCGTTATGGAACGCTGAACGCCGTTCTCAACATTCAATCACTTCTATAACGCTTGTGGCGTCAATCAATCATAGATATTTTTATATAAAACTCTTATATCTATACAACTTAAAATAATTCTAATTTAAAAAAAAGTGGAATATCAGACATCAAAAACTGTCGGAGATTGACATTTTATCCCGTATCTTTGAATTATTTGAAATCATCATTAATGACAAAATATTTTCTCAAATAAAATCTTTAATAACATGCAATCATCATGGTTTTTTTAAAGGACGATCAACGGCCACTAGTTTAATGCAATTTGTTTCATTATCTATTAACGCCAAGGTTAGAGGGCATTATGTTGAAATATTATACACAGACTTCAGCAAGGCATTTGATAGAGTTGATATTGCTCTATTACTTTTTAAATTAGATAGACTTGCTTTCAATCCGAGATTACTAAAAAAGATCCAGTCTTTCCTGTCCGGTAGAACACAGAGAGTGAGATTTCAGAATAGTGTATCCACAAAACTAGTCGAAGTTATATCCGGGGTCCCACAAGGGTCCCATCTTGGTCCTTTATTATTCATCTCGTCACCTGAATGTCTTAATATATGCAGATGATATGAAACTGTTTCTGGAGATTTGTAATTCTTCTGATCTAGTTGTATTTCAAAGTGAAATAGATATTTTCTACAACTGGTGCAAAAAAAACTTGCTTGGATTAAATATGAAAGAATGTATCTCTATCTCGAAAATAAACAGTTGAGAGGTGCAATCCGATTTGAGACATGTGGGAAATTTTTGACTCTAAGCTGTGTTTTAATGACCATTACAATAGCATTGTCTATAAGGCGAGTAACAAACTTGGGTTCATAAAAAGGTTCAGTTACCATTTCAATGATCCATACACAATCCAATCCAAGACATTATATGTAAGGCCCCTCATGTAACCATAAGGATTAAACTAAGCATTATAGCAGCATTATACTTGCATTGCACATCCTCCATTCTGTATATAAGCATTTCAAAAATCTGGCTGTTCTAAATAGGCATTCTCAAAGCGATCATGAAAGACATAGTCTTATAATAGCATTTTGAATGCGCATTGTTGTTTTTCGTGAAGTGCAATGATACAGCTACATCAGTACCACTTTAAAGCTTTTAGTGTTCGTACGTCGAACGTTTTCCAATATGGAACCATACACATTTAGACAATCTTTAGAACTAATATTAGGATATTCTTTTCCAACGGTTTAATACTAGGGTATCAGCAGGTATTCCCGGCAGGAGTCAACTTCACAACACTCACGACTTAGAAAACAATTTCTCAAGAGTTTACGAAGCAGTTTATTGAAAACTAATTATGCAAGACTATTTGTCCAATGAACTTTCAGTTGAGAATAGAAATAAGTACATGCGTAATCCTTTTTGCCTTTCTCGTATACTAAGTATACGGAAAGGCTATAGAACTGCTCCAAAACCGAACTTTTTATAGAAGGCTCGGAGACCCATAGTGTTATATACCAATCGACTCAGCTCGACGAATTGAGGTGATGTCTGTATGTGTATGTGTGTGTGTGTGTGTGTATGTGTACAAAAATGTGAGACACGTTTTTGGACATTTATCATAATCCGATTTGCTCGCAACAAGTTGCATTCGACGCGGAATGCAGTCCCATTGGTTCCTATTTAAAATTAGATCGATTGAACTTTGCGTTTCGGAGTTATGGCCAAAAAACAGTTTTTACGTGCAAAAAAAAAGCAAAATGCTCCAATCTGGATTCGAACTTGTGATCTCTTGATCGGGAAGCGGCTACTACACCACAGCATCATCAATACACATAGCATGTGACAAGATACATACAAATATAAATCATCGAATTGGGCATATATTCATTACCTCTATAAGCATCAGAGTTTATCCTGCTAGGGTACCGATTCCTATACTGGAAGTATTAATGGATCGAGAAAATATTAGCTTCTACCGTTGGTTATTAAAATATACAGTTGCAATACATTAACTTAGAGCAAGATTGCCAGTGGTGAGTATAAGCCGTTTGACAGCGCAGTATCATTACTTGACACTTTTCCGGTCGCTACTAAACGTGCTGCTAAATCAGTAGCGCAGCGGACAGGTGATCAAATTTGGTAGCGCGATAACAGCGCTGCTATTTGATGAACTATTAAACGTCACCTGTACGGAATGCAGCCACCAAAATGATAACCGAAAATAGTGACCAGTGCGAAAAAGAGTGACTGAACTAAAATGACAGCGCTGCGAGGATGATCAAAACACTCGCGCCCAGTAATGATGCTCTAATAGATAAACTATTGAAATCGCTTGGATACGCTGTTACTTTAATTGAGATAAAAGTAGATTCACTATTGATTCGAGGATGTTAATGCAAAATTATATTGGTATAATTGCATAATTACATCCAAACTAGTAGACACATATGTGTATAATAATGGGAAGTATCAATAAGAACCCCTCAGGTTACGGGTGCCCTATGCAAATTACTAAATAGTAATTTGGGGTGACTTTTTTACAATAGGATATCCGTTCAATAATTAAAAATCCTCTTCTCTGCTAAACGTTAGACATAACTTTTCTCATGTCTTATTGCTATCAAGCGCTAAGAAAAGCACAAATACCCTATATAACAGCCTGTAAATACTCCTCAGTCCTCATATAGCAATTTCAAAAAGCATCGTGCTTTGTTTAACACGTTCAACGCTTTCCCGTTCGAATGCGCCTAAAAGAAGGAATGGCAATGTGCGGTCGCGCAGTGGTGGTCCCCCATACAAATGCTCGACTAAACCTACGATTGCGCTTAAAATTTAGCAATAGTAATTTTGTAACGCTGAATTCATTTTGAAATTTAAATAGTTATCCGACATATGCTATGCTATCCAAAGACTTCCGGAAGCCGAAGACTTAGGATCACAGCAGCGTCTTAATTCTAACCTTGAAACAGTAAATTTCCCGCTTTGGTGAAGCAAGGCGCAATTCGCCAAACTAACCACTGTTAAGTGACAAAATATATATTTCAATGCATCATATCAGTTCTTTCCGAATCTTTCACGATACAAAATTTAGTCAAATTTAATTTTCCCATACATATATGTTACACCATCAACTTGAACCAAGTCACCAAAAATTAAATTTACCAAATACAATTAACAAATTGAGGAATTATCATTGACTAAATGTGCAAAATTAAAATAATATCAGCTTCACGAAAGAACGATTTGTTTTGGGTTTTGTCTGGATTTCCGCCACTGTGGATCGGTCGGCTTAACCATCGTAGCATCAGCGGCAAGCCGTGCCTCTGTTCTATTTTTACGCATATGCATGCATCATTCTTTGTGGCGTTCAATCAGCATATGGGAGCGCAGCTGGTGTGCGGGAAGACGCGGGACGCATGCGCATTCGCTTCAGTCTCTTGCCGTCGGATGAATATTGCCGAAGGAAGCATCACCAACACACATCGCATTGCGAGCGGCAATGTTCTATTTTTAGCTCAGCTGGGTTGAATGTTGATCCGAGCAAATGAGATTTGGGGAAACTGGTTCATGAGTATGTATTACGGAAAAAAAGAAAATTCTGGATAGCTCCCCGGAAATAACGCGCAGAGGGAAATCCCCGGTATCAATTCCTTGGATATAGCGTCTGCTGCACAATAAACTCGCATGCTTCTAATTTTATTGAATAAATTATGTCTTTTTCTATTCAGTAAAGCATATTTTCTTTTGTGCATTGAAGCAACAGAATGTTATTTCCTACATATGTTTACTGTCTATTGAAACTCGGTGGGCATGTTTGATTACTGCCAAGATAAATCAAAAGCTATTTTGTTTCTGCTAACAATCATTAAAGAAAACTGTTGAGTACATAACGATTCTCAACTTATGTATTTATGTTTCATTTCCTACCTCCATCATCTAAAGTTTAGACCTGAATTCTTTCAAATATTCCAAATAATCAGATGGATTCAATTATAGAAATGCCATGAATATAAATATAAACAATACACAGCATTAGGTTCCATTGATTATTAGCATGGAAAATATTAAATACATTTTTTTTAACGGCGCTTGAATTTTCTAGTATTTAAAATTTTTCTTGCAATGCGTATTATACCACACACCTAGAAAATATGAAAAAAAAAAGATGGCTTACACGAGGATCGAACATAAATCCTCTGAATGAGAGCCTAACACATTACCACTGAGCTATCTTTGTTTCTTGAGAAATTCGTGTTCGAAGAACAAGAGGCTACGCGATTTGCAATAAATAACTATTTCACTACATCAAATCAAGACATAAGCTGCTTGTGCATACGTGCGGTAACGCACCGGGGGCTGTGCTTTGGTTCGGTGGCATATAATCTGAACCTATAAAAAGTTTAGTTATATCGGAATATAAGTCATGTTCGGGATTTGAGTCAAAACGGTACGATTGAGATTACGTCAGGTGCTTTTGTGTCATTTCATTCAAATAAGTCACATGTAATATTCTTATTGTTTTGGTGCGCAGGGAAGCAACTTCATAATCAATTTCAACATTTTATTTTGAATCCTCTGTAAATGCATTCTTCCTGGCGTTGAAGCAAATAACCCATATTGGCACAGTATATGTAAAACATGGCTGGCATAACAATTGGTTTGTAAATCAAAAATATATTTTAAGATTTTGATTTTCTATGAATATTCACTTAATATATTTGTACCTTTTTGCTTGCATACCTTCTGTGTGGTTTTTGATAGTTAATTCATTCATGCTATACATAAGTCCTAAATCTTGGACTTCGCTAGACCAAATAATTGGAACCCCGTTCATAGTGACAGCATGTCTGTTATGGAACGTACACACGGTCAAGCAGTTTGACCAACATTGACTCCACCTCTCGTTTGTTCCAACATCCATCAAGTTTTACCAACAGCGGCACGAACAATCAATTTATTCGACCAACAATATCACACACGAACGACCGGAACGCTAACTTGAGCATCAACCATCAAAAAATATATGGGGGTTTGTGCAACTTCACTACAAATGCTCAAACATGTTCGGCGATCCTTGACTCCACCCCCGACAACTCAAACCAAAATCAAACCGTTTTAATTTTTTCCAACCGAGCCGCCAACTGTCAAATGGTTGTTCGAACAACTTCACACACGTTCCAACAAAGCAGCAACTGAAGCGTTTTCTTGGGGGTGGAGTCAATGTTCGTCGAACTGCTTGACTGGTGTGTACGTAGCATTAGAAGAATTCGAATAAAAAGCACTCGGATTATGTAGGGGAAAATGAGTTTCGGTAGGCTTCGGAGAAAATTTTCTATTTTTGGAAGTCAGTAGAAAAAGTATTCAAACTTTTCTATAATCCAAGTATGTTTTAGATAATTTAATAGTCTTAGTTCGATCATTGACAAACTACAATGACTCATTCCAGAGGTTAAATGTCAAAACGTGTTACAGCAGAGTTCTAGTGCGATTATTTTTCTACAGCTCTGCCTAATAGTTTGTTGTTTTAATTCAACTAATAACAGAGTTAAAGCACTAATTACTAATTCTAAATGATAACAAAATTTCGATCAGTCTGTATAATAAGTTACTGCAACTAGCGCTACAACTCTGTTATTAGTGCAATAGAAACAACAATTAGGCAGAGTTGTAGAAACCTTCGCTCTAGAAGTCCTCCACATATCACTTT
This sequence comes from Armigeres subalbatus, assembly GCF_024139115.2. NCBI lineage: Eukaryota > Metazoa > Arthropoda > Insecta > Diptera > Culicidae > Armigeres > Armigeres subalbatus. The sequence continues at coordinate 384,462,661 of NC_085140.1, read as the reverse complement.
TGGAATTTAACCTCTGGAATGAGTTATTGACAAACTACTAAATTATCGAAACTATATTACTAAATGATCGAAAACATCCTTGTTATAATCCATAACAAATTACACGAAGGTAAGCAACGATTTTCGATTTTCCGATATATGTTATCATTACGATATAAAGTATTGCACAATATGAGCTCAAGAATGCTGATTTTGGTAACACTAGCTCTGTCACGCGTTATCTATCAGATTTTGTGCTTGAATCGTAAAGAGTGATCTGATAAATAATTTTGAATCAGTTTAGAAATTAAAATATTCAATTTTAACCATACATTCATACCAATTACTGCGAAATGCTTTCCATATAAAGAAAAGCAACCCCAGTAGAATTCTCTTCAGATTTTTTTTCAAGTCGGATCAAATTTATAAATCTTGTTGAAAAGTGTTTGAATGATAATGACAAAAATGGAACTGCTCATCAGAAAAAAAATTACCTTTCTCGTCAAAAATGTTCATTCCCTTAATCGATTCTTTGGCTTATTTAAGGTCAACATTCCCAATTAACCTATATTTTTTACGCCACTAAATATTTTTTAAATTCAAAACAAAAATCGAAAAAGTGCTGTTTTTTAAGATTGACCCGATTTTGAACGAACATCGAGTTAATTTTTGCAAGACGAGCTCGGTGGTCTAGTGGCTACCGCTTCTGCCTTATAAGCAGGAGGTCGTGGGTTCAATTCCCAGGCTCGTCCATTTCCTACTTTGTATTTCTATCTTAGTTCCTTCTGTGTTTCACGTTCTACCAAAACGATTCCTACTATTATAACCTTCCACACAATCCCAAAACCTACCGTGGCACCTATGAGAGGTCGTAGAGTTCTCTGCATCTTTCTTAAGTAGGTGTCCAACTAACCATCCTTCCCATTCCTCAGCATTCGCAAGGACGTGGCCAGGACAGATCTCGACTATTGGAGAGTGCATTGCTTCCATCTAAGAGGTAAATGATTAGTCCCAAATCATTACCTGAGGTAACGGATGAAATTGATGCTACTCTCGTACAATAGTCTTGGCTTGTACCACCTACGAATTTGTGCGAATTGCTCAATGCTAATGCTAATGCTAATGCTAACATCGAGTTAATTTTTGCAGACCGGTTCACACATGCACACGTTTTCGGTTTTTGTTTTCGATTTAATAAAAGATATTTTAGTTACTTACACACCAAAAAATTATGAATATTACAGGCGACGTATTCAAATAAAATGACACAAAACCACATGATATATGTAAACTGAATCGTATATTTTTCATTGTCAGGTGATTTAAAATTACATGTCACGGAACCTAGACACAGCGCCCGTTGCGACGCGACGCACCTAACGCACAAGCAGTCAATGACTTAATGCAGTGAAATAGTATTTCAACAAGTTGTTCAGTGCAAATCGTGGAACCTATTTTACTTCGATCACCCCTCTTTCAAGAAACGAAGGTAGCTGAGTGGTAACGTGTTGGGCTCTCATCCAGTGGGCTTATGTTCGATTCTCGTTCCAATCCTTAAATTTTTTTGTCAATAAAGTTGTGATGTAAAATTAAAGTATCACCTAATTTTAGGTCAAAAGTGACGCTCATATATGTCAGCGTCAGAGCACCTAAAACTACATGAATATTTTTAGGTGTGTAGATAAAGATTGTCGCTTCGGTTCCCTTTGTTCTGCTGTCCGGAACTTGTTGGGTATCAAGCTGTCGTATGGATTTTCCTTCTTTGACATTTAGCTCCCCTATCATCGCCGGCAAAAGATGTTCCGGACAGCGACGACAGCGACAAACTTTATCTTGTAACTAAAACATCTTTTGATTTAATCAGGGGGAGAAGGCGGAGCACTGGATCCCTACCCCAACATGTGTGACACCTGGATTTGGCTCTAAACTGTAAACAACAGTGTTAATTCTCTACCACCTTTTTGTTAAGCCGAGGCAATTTTTATGCACACTTTTGTTTTCGATATTTTATTAAAATTAAACACTCAATCATGCAGCAATAAAACGATGTGGGATGCTTGAGATACCTGCTTGATTATAGGGACTCGAAAAAGAATTTATTTGCAGTAACTAACAGAATATAAAAATGTTCACATTAACGATTGCGCCCTAACACCGGTTCTAAGCTTCTATGCAGAGTACACGAGCTTTGTTCGCCAGTGACAGGCGTATGAGGCCCTTGGATTTAATAGTTAGAGGCTTAAAAAAATATGGGTTCTTTGGGAAAGTTGACCTTAAATAAGCCAAAGAATCGACTGAAATAATGAAACGAAATACAATTTTTGACGGGAAGGGTCATCTGAATTTTTATTTATATGAAGAATCATATTATTCAAAACAACAATTTCAAAAAAGCTAACTTATTGATTGGATGATAGAAGTCTAAGCTGGATTTTGGCTTCAAAACGGAAAGCACTCGAAAGTTTGATAAATGGAAACATTTGTTTTTTCTCACCACCGTTTTTTTTGCTTTTCTCGTATTCAAAGCAAACGATACGAACTTTTTCAGAAGAAGTATGTGTATGTGCATGTGTGCAAAAAAATCTAACTCATTTCTCGAAATCTTATCCTGAACTGATTATATAAACGGCTAATCCTGTCCCATTGTTTCACATTAAAAATCAGCCCGAACTCACTATGGGCTCAAAAGTTATGGCCAAAATACAATTTTTTATACTATGCCTGAATTTGTGCAATTGCACAACCTCATCACATTTTCTGGGCACTTAACCTCATCCGATTTGCTTGCAACAAATTGCATCCGGCAGCAATTATAACAAATGTGAATTTTCAATTCATTATATCTTTATTTACGAGATCTTCGACCCTAGGCCGGTTCATCTGGTATAAATAAATGTGAAAAATAAGTCTTATTCACCAATTGTTAATTTAGACTTTTCATATATGTTTATCAACTATTTTGAACGAGCGAGAAAGGCATCATCACCGCTAGGTGGATTAATCAGGGTTTTTCTTTCCGACTACTGACATGGGTACTTGTCGTTACTTTATTACTAATTACATAGTTTGTCTACTTTTATTATTCCATTGAACCGGAGTGTGCGGAGGGTGCTTTAAGGTTCCCCCAAACACACGCGACGCGACAGTCGCGATGCGATTCTATCGCTTGGCGACAGCGATTCTGTTGCCGTTGGTATGGAAGCGGAAACAGAGCATTGCCTGCAGCGACCCAACGATAGAATCGCAGCGACTAGTTGTCGCCGTCGCGGCGATGAAATCGCTTTGATCTGGGGAGCCTTTAAAGCGGCACTACTGTAGCTGCTTCATTGCACCTTAGTATGACGTTTGTGATGATTGCATTCTGAGATGATTTAAATAAAGTTTCAATGTTCCTGAAGGGGTGAATTATTATGTTGGGCAAAATTATTCCCACTACCACTACTCTTTTATGTGCCAGCTGGTAAGGGCGATGTCAACTACAGCGTCAGGTGGCAAGAGCCGTCGAGTTCAAATCCCGCTCGAAGAGAGTTAAAATTTTTGTTTCATTTGAATATGATATTATGAAAAAAAAAAACAAAGTAAAAATAGGTTATACAAAATATGCAATTGAAAGAAACCTTTTCTTCATTTCGGATGCTGAATCAATGCTACTCAGCAAAGGTTCTACTTCATCGATAAAGTAGGATAAAGCACATTAGAAGCCGAATATTGGGCCAAAATCTGGGGCCTCATTGCGCATCTCCTTTCGACAGCTCTTTCGTATGACTTGTTGCATGGTTTGCTCGTTTCGAGTCGAGGTGCGCAATGCCACCCCTGATTTAAAATAGCATTTAAGGCGACTATAAGTTATATATAAGCAGGGAATGTTATACAACAACAATGTCAATGAAACGACATTGTCCTATTTTGTAAATGTTGGGACAAACTCAACTCGCAACAAGCGTTTGTCGCAAAACGAAACAGAATAGGACAATGATTGCATGCTACGCATTTAGAGAAAAAGTCGGTTTCCGATTATGGTTAAATAAGTTAAATAAATATCACTTATCAATGTTTATTTTTTGTATTGCGTTTATTTGTAAGGCTCATTCGCCACAGGGCATAACGGAGCCGGAATCCTTTTTTACATTTTTACAATTATTCTGAGTGTTTAAAACTAGGTTAGATTGGGAAATCTATACACTCGCGGTTGAGTTGAGGTTGGGGACCACTTTTTTTTTCAATGGGATGGAAAAGTAATCGATAATGGGCTTCTGCCGTCTTCCTCGGACTTGGAAAGTGTCAGTCAGCTCAAATCTTACTTCACGATGTTCGTCACATTCCCAAACGACATGTTCAATATCCTGATAGCCGTTGCCACAAACACATAGATTGCTTTCTGAAAGCCCAATATGGGAAGTGTGCACGTTTAGTACATAATGATTGAACATCAAGCTCTTATCAATGTTTAGACATAAACTTAACCATCTTGTAACATGATTTGTGTTTTACTTCTGAAATATAAAAGTTATCACAGTTTGAAAAATTCACAGATTTGTTGCAGATAAAATGGAACGGAACATTGTTTTTATCCACTGCAGATAAGAACAAAGACTTATCGTTATTCTCTTTTGTTGCATGCTTTTTGCGATGATTACACTCCTTGTATATAAGGCATTGAATTGTTAATTTGGTCTACGTAGGGGTAGAAGCCAGCGTACTCGTGGAGACTCGAGGTTAGTTTACAATGTTCAAGAATGGACGGGGCTTAGGATTTGGGATCAGGAAATTTCAGCTTCTCATCCGGGCATTTGGCGTCAGGGACAATGTGGCGTGTCGTCGTGCTCAAGGAATGGTTCGACTGGGAGCATCTTCCGGATGGCAAGAGCTATGGAGCTCTATGGAACAAAAAGGCAGAGACTGAACAAAAAAAAACTTTGAAGAAAGAAAAAAAAACAAGCAATCAATTTGAGTTTTTTTTTCATAGATGATCCCTTTTTTAGAAGCGTTTGTCATCAATGGTAGAGTAGAGTGGGGCAAGAGTACGCACTTAGTTTTCAATCGATCATGTGGCCCTTATGAAGCAAGCTTCTGTATATCAAATCAGTGTCGATGATTCATATACTCTTCCTTTATGTTACCCAGTGGAACAAATATTGAAATTATTGAGATTCGTTTTAGTAGAACCCTTATTGCAAGATAAGTGAAAAACGCACTCTTACCCCACCGGTGGGGTAAAAGTGCGCATCGGGTGGGGTAATAGTACGCATTTATCCAATTATGTTCTTTAAGTATATATTAACACAAATAAGAGTTAATAACATTCAATTGATGTTTAATAAGCATATATTAGGGAATGTTCAAAGATTACGTAACTCTTAAAGGGGGAGGGGGTCCTAAAAATGTGCACTTTCAAACGAAAAACCATTGCGTGGCGTATACAAAGGCATTTTCCTTAAAGAAAGTCCACCAAACACGAAACATAAAATTCACCCCTCCCCCCTATCTACACTGTTTGTATGAATCTTCCTAAAATTATATGGATCTCCACACATCTCGCAACCCCTCCCAGCTAAACGTTCCGTAATTTATTAATGTTTCTTTTGATTAAATGAAGTTATCATTTTGATGAAATTGTGTTTTCGTACTATGTTTAGTTGTACAACAAGTCATAATACAATTTCATTATTTTGCTTCAGTGCTTTGTTCGCTAAGTCCTTTCTAACACCGAATTACTTCAACTTATCCTAAAAATTTGTGATAATTTCAAACTCTGTCCCTTTTTTCTTGGTTGTGAATCTCTACGCTTTGAAAGAAGTCTTATTTCGACCGGGTTTGACATCATAACTTGAAGTTTCATATGCGTACTCTTGCCCCACCGGTTCCTGCGTACTTTTACCCCACAGTCCCAAAAATTATTCAAGTAATGGTTTTGACTTCTTGGAAAACCAACCGGATTGGTGTTCTGTACCATAAATTACTCTATACAATAGGTTATCGAAATGGTATAATGTTCACCTGATTGAACGTATATATGGTAATGAAATACTAGTTGCGAAAACCCAATTATTTTTAGCAAAATGACCAAAAAGTTATCTAACTACATATCTCCCTTGTTGTTTATTCAAATCGTTTACAATTACACATGATAATAGTTGGCCAGAATACCTGTCAAACTAATGCAGTGCTGCTAGTTTATCTTTTTTTATTACTTCAAAAAATCGGAAACGTACTCTTACCCCACGCGCACTCTTGACCCACTCTACTCTAAATGTTATCAATTTTACTGTTTTTTGTTTTTTTTGTTGTGTGGAAATTTTCTTTTTTTTATTGTGCTTTCATTTTTTGTGGAAAATTTTAATTTTTTTTGGAGAAAAAAAGAATGTAATCGTTTATTGCTGATATTGATTTATTTGTAGAAATTTTGTTTTTGTGGAACATTCTTTATTATTTATGGAAATTTTGCATTATTTGTGGAAAGTTTAAATTTATTTGTTGCTTATGCCCTGATTTCTTTATTGGCAATTTCTCAATTTTTTATGAAAAATTTCGAATTTTTTATGGAAATTTTATCTTGCTGCCATCCTTAATTGTGGGTTTTGCATAACTGTGCAGGTGCGTACATTCATTCAGACTAGTTGATCAAATTTATCAAATTCCATTTTATATTGTTAGTGATAACGATTTAACATATTCCAATTTTATAGAAATCCTCATTCTGATTGTACCGACAGACTGATTTTTAAAATATTAAAACCAAAGCAGGGAATGCATTGATATAAGTCTACTAAAAGCTCTAAATGTTCAAGAGAGCAGATTGGAATCATGCGAATACGAATATCTAACTTCATGACTTCACAAAACGATCATTACAATAACAAGTTTTGGATCAGAGTTTATTTTTATTCCTTTTTTTATTTGGAAGGCACTCTGTGTTTTTTGACCGCTACTGTGCCGTGATCTACTGTGGTATTCTGCTGAACAGAATCTATAGATAGTGGAATATATAGATGAGCGAAGATAAATCCTCTGTCTCAAAACGAACTGTCAAACGTGTCTCCAAACAAGCATGACGTCACGATTTCAATGGAAACGTTAAGGGTTGTGACGTCATATGCGCGTGTGCACCAGCCATGCTTTCGCTCATCTATAGATTCTACTATCTATAGAATCCACACAGAATCTACTTTTAGACATTCATTATTGTTATCATTGCCGGGAACCATTTCATCGTTTTTTTGTATCCATTTGGCCATGAATCCATGAATCCAATTGCTCGTTGCATTACTTGGTTGCCATTTATCCAGGTACGTTGGAGGCAGCGATGCCAGATTTGAAGACATTTGAATCTCTGTGAAAAGAATAGTGTATTTCGTGAAGTCATTTTTAAGACTTTTCAAAATTTTTGAAGACTTGTCTAATTATTTGAAGATACTTGAAGACAATCAACAAGCCAGCGAATGAAAATATAATTTTCTAAGTCACTCATAAATTCTGCGGCTCCGAAGAAAATTATGAGAAATTTCTCGTAAAAATTCAAGAAAATTTAAATTGAAAATGCAGTACAAATTCTCGTGGATAATTATAATAATTTCCGTATGGAGAAATGAGGGAAATCCTCCAACATTTAAACTGGCAAATTCTTCTCAATTTCCTAAATCTTTTGAACTCCCACAATAAATCCCTTCAAAATTCCACAAGCAATTTGTCTCAATTATTTTCCACAGAAAATTCTTACGAATCTTGACAAAAAGGTGAATAGCTCTGGTGTTAAATGGATATTTCATAGAATTTCCACAATAAATGTTTATAGGAAAATCATCTTAAAATAAATTCAGAGCAAATCCACAAAAAAATCCTGTGGAATTTTTATTAAAAACTGAGCATGAGCATTATGACCGCACAATTCGTAGTTGCTAATCTGTGGTTGACTGAACTTGTGAAATTGTACAGAGAACCAAATGAATGGGGCTTGCGATAGCTACCCATTCTCATCATACACGTTTCGGGAGCTCAAATATGTCCAGTCAATAACAGTGCCGGCCACGTCCTTACGATCATATAGGCAGGGAATAATTGTTAGTCCGAATCTCGTTGCTACTAGAGACCGAGCATATCTCTGCATCTCCACAATTGTCTTGGGATAGGATATCGTTTTAGTTACAAAGGATAATTTATCTGGATGCACTGGTGAGCGATGTGATCTATGGGATGGGAAATAACATTAATACGAGTTAAAAGTTAAAACATGCACGCCCGGTGGCATATGAAAAACTGAGGAGATTCGCGTTTTGGACGACCGCACGGAAGCGTAGCACTCTGTACTCACTTGCTCGATGGCTACAGCAAACTATTGAAGAACGAGCTTTTTTCGACCGAGCGCGACATGCGCATGAGCCACCGAACACAAGATAGATATTTTATTTCTTTCCCGACAACTAAAACACGCACTGCACTTACTTGTTTGGTGGCTACTCTTATTACCGGCCGCGCAATGCAGAACACAATATTTCGGCCGATCGAGCGATCGTTCTGCTGTTCGAAATAAGAGAAATCCCGCACTGAACTCGATTTATCATATTCCAAGTGAATTCTTCAGAAATCCTAATTCTGATTGTACCGACAGCCTGATTCTTTAACTATACAAAGCAAAGCAGGGAATCAATAAGTCTACTAAAGGGTGTATTCGAGAAAAATGGCACACACATATTTACTTGCCAAAATTAAACCGATTATCGGATTTACTTGAAATTTTCAGGGAATGTAAAACTTTTAAAGAGTTATGATTTACAACATTTGTTTTATTCGATTTCATTGCCCATCCCAAATGCGCGCACCTTCCTTGTCACTCCTCCCATCAAATTTTGTGCAATCGATTTTTCCAATGTTTTTGTTGCTTTTACCCAAATTTTCTTCATCTCCAGATCTGTTTTAATAATTGTGAGATGTTTGCAAAGTTTCGTCTTCACAATTGCCCAGAAAGCAGATTGAAATTATGCGAATACGAATATCTAATTGCATGACTTCACAAAACGATCATTACAGAAACAAGATTTGGATCATAGTTTATTTTTATTCCTTTTTTTATTTGGAAGGCACTCTGTGTTTTTGTCTTGTCTATTTATTAGAAGATACTTGAGGACGAAACTTATATTTCCTATTCGCTGGCTTATTGATTATCTCCAGGTATCTTCTAATAAATAGACATAACAAAAACACAGAGTGCCTTCCAAATAAAGAAAGGAATTATACAAATATATATAAACAAAACTTATAATAGTCTTTTTCTCGGGCTTGAAATCTCAAACTTAAAAATACATTTTCACTAGCCGGTTGATAATTGCAACGCATTTTAGACGTCAAATAGGGTTACTACTCCTGGACTTCATCTCATAGCTCCGATATTGGTCTCACGAAAAACAAAGCAATGGAAAGGTATTTGGTTTGTTTATTATTTTTGTGATTTTTTTCAGCAGTGAGCACGCATGTTAGCAAAAAGAAGCGACAAGATTGGTGCCGTCTTTCTTTATTTCGCGATGAGATGAATATATGTTCATTGAGATGGAAAATGGAACAGTTCCCCTATATTTAACTTTGATGTGCGCGCTGGTTAAAAAATTCCCGATGGTGACGTTCTTTAAATTTGTCTTGGCAGCGGTGGTCTTTTTGACATATCTGTAACAAGGTATTTCAATCATTACATCGGAAGGCAATAATCGATCTAAATTATTTCAAACAGCAAAAATAGACTTCTATGACTTGATTTGAACTATTCAATCATTGGGCTAGAACCAGGTTTGATTTTTTCAGATTCCTTCTGAATAATTGTTCATCTGATCTTTACGGCATTTACGTGTGATATTCATCTGAATACCCGTCGAGAATGAGAATAAATTTTGAGAAACTCTTTGAATTGGAATTTGGAAATTCTTACGAGTCTTGACAAAAAAGTTGAATAGCTCTGGTGTTAAATAGATATTTCATAGAATTTCCACAATAAATGTTTACAGGAAAATCATCTTAAAATAAATTCAGAGCAAATCCACAAAAAAAACCTGTGATTTTTTTAATTCAAAACTTAGTAGTTAAACCAGAAGAAACTTGTTACACTTACTCGTTAAATTCTTCTTTGAATGCCTTTGATAATACTTTTTTGGACATTCTTCCAAAAATTTCTCTGAGAATTCGAATATGTAAATTCCTTAGGAAGTTCCTTAAGAAGTTTCTCCAAAAACTCCTTTGGTAGTTCCTTCACGAATTCCTTCAGCAGCAATTCTTTCAGGAGGTCTTCCGAATGTTCCCTTTGTAATTCCCCCGGATGCTCCTCCAGGTATTCCCTTAATTCTTTTAGAAGTTTTTTCAGGAATTCCTCTGGAAGATTCTCCAAAAATATTGCCGAGAGATTCTTCAAAAATGCCTCCGGAAGTACACTCGGGTTTTTTTTTTAATATTTCCTCCAGCACTAGCGGATGGTGGGGAGACTTGGAAAGATTTTCTAGTGACCACGCAAACTTTAAACAACTCTCATAACAATGACCAAATGCCATTTTTTTTTCAGAGCACAAAGCCATGAATACGCTAAATGATCTGTACTGGTCAAAATGAAAATGAAATTCAAGTTGTTGCGTCAATATGGCGACATTTGATCCCCCATTTGCCACCCATACAAAAATTTGGCGAAAAAATTCCAAAAAATATAAATTTGTTCTCAGGTGGCTATTCTTGTGTAGATTTGACAGATTTGATGATGGGTTGACTCGAAAATATATTTATTGAATAGATATCATAGAAAGGGTATCAAATCTCAATGAATTCTAAGATTGCATGCTCTGTCGAATTCCATAAAAAAAAATCTTCTTGAATACACACAGCAAGAAGCAAAATCTGCTTTTTTGGAGGATAAACATTTGAAAAATCAGAGAACACCTTTCTATTTTTATCAAAGCAAGTTCTTGGAGAGAGTTCGATACCCCCCGAATATTCTTAAATTCGATTTTTAACAGAACTCCTAAAAATTGATTGTGAATCAATAACAACAACAATTTACAGACTGTCACACATCAGTAAAATAAAATGATATATTTCTGCGAAAACTGTGTAAGTTTATTCATGTTCCATTCCATTTCTCCGGAATTTTCTTCAGAAACTTCTTCAGGAATTCCACCAAAAATTTCTTTAGATATTCCTCAGGAATACCCCTCCGGAATTCATACTGAAGTTTCCACAGAAATGACTTCTCAAGCTCCTCCAGGAATTCCTCCTAAAATTCCTCCTGATGTTCCTCCTGAAAACCCTCCAGCAACTCTTTCGGAAGTTCCTTCAGAAATTTCTCCGGAAGCTCCTCAGAAAATCTTTTGGATGTTCCAACAGGAATTCCTTCGGAAATTCCTACAGGAATCTTTCAAAAGATCCATCAGGAATTTATCCGCAAGTTGCTCCAGAAATTCCTCCGGAAGTTCCTTCAGAAAATCCTTGACAGTTTCTTCAAGAATTTAAGTGTAAATTTTAAATTCCTTCTTCTAAACAGAAATTCGTTACACTATTTTGTTCAAATTTTAAAGAATATTCTCTTGGTAGTAGTAGTAGATCCGATCAAGAGATAGGACAGCCATCACGACACAACCAGAGTAAAAGTACACCAAACACCAAGTTTGATATTGAAGACATTTGAAGACATTTTCACTCAACTGTGAAGATATTTGAAAATATCACCTGGCTGGCATCCCTGGTTGAAGGAATGCCTCCGAGAAAATCAATTTGTCAGTCATCATCGGGCAGCCGTGTCAATAAGACGCGCACCCCAAAACGCCACAGTTTGGGTTGCACCTACGGCGACTGACAAGGGCATGGTGGAGGGAATCGAACCCATGACCGTCCATTTTAGAGGCGAATGTGTAGCCAACTACGCTACGAGACCCCCATTTTGAATCATAATGACCATTGCCGTTTTTATAGTAGGTTCCAGGCACCCCCGGGAAAGTAGCCAGTTTAGGAACAGACCGGAGCCATGCAATTATGGATATCAAATTTCATGAAATTTCAAATCGATGACTATAGAGACATTTTTAAGACTGTCCTGAGAAAGTGACATCGGTTCAGTGAGTAGGTGAGCTACGACAGAGTCAAAAAGTGGCTGCCACAATAGCCGTGCTAGCCCTTACCTCGCGGTTTTGCTCGCACAAATGTAAATTTATAGGTGATTGGTACCAATGGCCATCGATCAGCAGTCAGGATTGCTCGGTAAATTAAATCTATTTTCTAAAAAAACATGGAAATTATGATAATTTTAAAAATTCCAAAAATTGCATTTCGTCTAACATCTGTAGTCCACCTTTCCATCATTCAAACAAACCTTCGCCTAATCATCGAGAGAGATAATAACACAGCTTCTCGAGATCTACCATGACCAGTAACTACAACTCGCGACCGTACAAGGAAACTGGTTTCTGCTACAATAAGTACAACATAGCAAAACTGGTGCTGCGCTAAAAGGTTACAATGCTGCAATACCCACATACAGTAGCAGCATCGCCAATATGCCGCTGCTGGTGATTATGATGATGATGATGGCGACAACACCGAGAGCCAAGCATCTCCCGGTATGGGCGCGATGAGTTGAACCATCGATTGGCGAGTGCGTTTTCATACCATCTCCTTAATATCCTCTTCGCGAATGCTGCCGCTGCTCGCTTCCCGAGTGCAAGAGAATAACTGATTGATGCTCAATACCCTAAACCAGCACGACCCAATTGTTTGTGGTCATGAGGTCATCGCGAAACGAGGTTTACAGGAATTATCCAACTTTTTTTCATAATTCATAAAAAAAAGTCCCCAGTGCGATAAGAATTAAAATTGCTGCCTTACAGTATGAGCAGAGAAATAATCCCATTTTGTGCTGATAAAATAATGATTTCATTCCCCGAAGTGATTGCGGCTAATAATAGATCGCAAACCGAGAATTTCTCCGGTCATGATAATTTGATATGACACATAATGCGAAATGGTTGAATTCAGCAATCAAATATTTCTTCTGACTCGGTTTATCTCCGGGAATGGTTCAGTGCAGTTTTATTTGTGATACCAGTTCATCCAGTAGCGCAACATCCACCACTAGCACTGCTTTAGTAGGTGAATAACAGGAAACCGAACCGGCTTCAGCCGAGGGCTGACGTACGCGTCTAGGTGGTTACCGAGCAGGAGCGTGCATACTCAAGTAGCTAAAACTGACTTAAAATGGCATAAAAATGGCAATCGGAAAGGTGTTGAAAAAGGTTGAATACAAAAAACCTAAAGCAGCTGAGTAGCTAGTTGAGTTGGATCCCCACTTCAGATTAAGAAAAGCAAACGAAAGATGTCATGGTTCTGGAAGAATTCTATTTCCAGCGGACAACTCTCGTTGTACGAAGTTTGGAAGGAAATGGTCATGGATGTTTTGTTCTTTAAGCGATTCTTCACACCCGCTCAGTGGGATTTACAACCGAGCATAATTACTTACAACGGTTCGGCTTTGGCGTACTGATGGCCCTGGCTGGTGCATCTTGCGTTCTGGTGGTGTTCTCCTCCGTGAACAGGTTCTCTGGCGATAGGAGTGGGTAACAAGTATAGCACTGAACCAGGCTGTACAGGTTCACGGTAATTATAGTGAAAAATAAATCGACATTAGGACGATGACGATTAGTTTCGAACTGCGTAATAACATCATCTTAGGTTCGCTCAATGTATCAGACCAAATCTTCTATTCGATCAGTTGGTTATTTTGTAATTTCGGAAATTTTGTTTTTTTTGTTTTGCCACTTCTTTTCTTATTGGCTTTTTCATAGGGACATTACCGCCTCGCAGTTTAGTGTTCTTTTAGCACTTCCACAGTTGTTAACTGCGAGGTTTCTTACACAAGTTATCATTTTTGCATTCGTATATCATGAGGCTGACACGATGAGACATTTATGTCCAGGGAAGTCAAGAAAATTTCCAACCGGGAATCGAACCCAACCACCTTCAGCATGACATTTCTTTCTTTTTCCCTTCTCTGCATTTCCGTCTATAATTTTCTTTTTCTATTAGGAATATGTTCTACCTTACAAATTGGAATTTTTGTCATAATTTTCATGATTTTTATCTAACGTCTTTTTATGCCTGTCATGAGTTCGAATCACGATTAGCTCTTAGCTTATCTTCTCCAATAAAAGATGTTTTGTCATGACTTGTTAACCTGATAACATTATTTACGTTAATCCAATTCATCGTTCACACCGAATAACCGATTCCATTTCAAAAAGTAGTAAGAAATGTTCGAAAACCCATACAATTCTGAACAGTTTGAGGTGTCAGGCATCTCAATTAGTTCATTTCGGGTCACTCATACCGTGGATTGCATGTGCTCCGGAACCAGTCACGTGGCTACCGGTTAACCTGATGCATTCCGAAAGAAACATTGGCCATTTTTAGTTTTCTTATGGAATTCTGAATAGTTTGAGGTGTGAGGATGCCAAGAATCGGGTAATCGTTTAATCGTTTTACATTATTAATTTTATTTATTTAGCACAGGGTCCGGCAATTGAACTGCTACACAAGTGTGTAAAAACATATACACAGGATTCTGTTTTCAAACGATTTTTTCGCTCGTGCTTTTGATTGTGGGACTTCAATTTACCACCAAAATCTTCGCAACATGTTTCAAAAAATCCTGAATAGGGTATCTGTTCCCATATTAATAACAGCCCGTATATTAATCCCAACCGTGGATACACCAAATAAAAAATTAATTTAATTACACTTTCACACATCGTATGTACACAATAATGGATGGAACACATTCTCGAATGTTTGAAACATTATTCAAGATTTTGTTTGAGTAATGTTTTAATGCACAAGAATCAAATTATTAAAAGATGAAATTATAAAGCACTTTTATTTTCATTTTCCTACCTCTGAACTGTTGGTTTGATGCACTGCTCGATTGCTACTAGCTATTCATCTGTTTTCACGCCGTTGTTTTCCACTCAATTTCAAGCCAACACAAATGAATCCTTTCAAAATTCACTTCACAACATATAAAGCACATCACATTTTCACTATAAATATAATTATATGTGAAAAACCAACGCGATTTCCTATAGTTTGATATAGGTTTATTTCGAACAATGGTTCAAATGGTTGGAAATGTGATTATGAAAAAGGCTAAACAGACACATGTATCCCATTTATTCAAAGAAAGCCAAGTAGAAATACACGCAAAATATAGCCAAAAGTACAAAATATATTCAGATGTCTAAAATATGTCGTCAAACGTCGTTATTTTGGTACCAGGACTCAGGAGTTTTCCGTTTGGTATACATTCTTTTGATTTAATGATCATTTGACATGATGGTCGTTTGGAATAATAGTTGTTCAATCACTGATTTCTGAACGAGTGCAAAACGTGTTGATGGAGAAGATGTAAATATCGTACTTAGTATAATAATAGCGTAGATGAGTTGTTACATCTAGATCAAAAGTTAGCACCGTTAATGGTGCTTCTGGTTTAAGATGCAATCACCCTTTATCATATCAAATCGTAAAAAATCAACGGAAAACTGGCGCTGTTCATGGCATTGATAGGAAAGGAAAATGAACGATGAGAAACTGATCAATGCAGTTACGGCCTAAACATGACAATTATTTTTTCAAAAGCACACATTTATCTAGCATGAGCCATGTGGGATATGAGCTGTTCAGTGATGTGAGCAGTCACAATGCATTCAAATAAACATCACCATCTGCATCGTAGCAGGCATTTCGCAAGAGGAACAATAATAGGGGAACTAGGTTTAAAATGCGCCAGTCAGCTAATACGAGCCATTGCATTTTCTGGGTTAATAGGCTAAATTAAGTTACAAAACCGATGGCAGCTGGCGCCTAAACATGTTTTTAGATCAACAAACTAAAAATAATAGTCAAGACATTTATAATGAAATTTTTAAAAATAAATTTGTTTTTCCGCTTTTGATAAAATTTAAGCTTCCGTTCCCTTAAGGATTTTCCACTAAATAAAACATTTTTTCAATAATCTTTGCACATGTCTGGAAAAACAAATTAGTAAAGATTGTGGCAAGTTACTAAAAGTTAACTTTACTACATTTTTCATAGAAAAACTCACATTTTATTAAAATCTCTGCATGGAGGATAAAACGCGCCCATCTAATGTGCTTGACATAGTTTGAGAAGGGCGTGTGCCGATAATAATTTATTTTTAAAATATTATCAATTAAAAAGTAAAAAGTAAAAATTGAAAAGTGATAAAATAAAAGTGAAAAGTGATGAGTAAGAAGTTATGAGTGATGAGAAGTGAGAAGTGAGAAACAACAAGTGAGAAGTAGGAATTCAGAATTCGACTAAAAAGCCCTAAATAGTTTTATAATCAATCGTGAATTGTAAGCTGGATTTGGGATATGAGAACTAAGGAGTGAGGTGGGAGAAGCAAGAAAAAAGAATGAGAATTGAGAAGTGAGAAGCGAAAGGCAAGCAGTAAAAAGTGCGAAATAAGATGTGATCAGTGAAAAGCGAGAAGAAAGTAGTAGAAGGGGAGAAGTAGTAAGCGAGATACTTTGTGTGAGAAATGAGTAAAAAAGCATGAAGGAATATGACAAGGTTCATGGTCATTCAAGAAAACCCTGGAATAGGCCTTAAGAGCTACACGCGTAACCAGATCTCTTTTGGCTTGTTTCAAAAGTGGTACAACTCCTTTATGGTACATAGAATAGAATGCGTCCATTGCATAGATTCGCGGTTATCCAAGAAAACCCTGGAATAGGCCTTAAGAGCTACACGCGTAACCAGAGCTCTTTCGGCTTGTTTCAAAAGTGGTACAACCCCTTTGTGGTACATAGAATAGAATGCGTCCATTGCATAGGTTCACGGTGATCCAAGAAAACTCTGGAATAGGCCTTAAGATCTACACGCGTAACCAAAGATCTTTCGACTTGTTTCAAAAGTGGTACAACCCCTTTGTGGCACATAGAATAAAATGCGTGCATTGCATAGGTTCATGGTCATCCAAGAAAACCCTGGAAAAGGCCTTAAGATCTACACGCGTAACCAGAGCTCTTTCGGCTTGTTTCAAAATTGGTACAACCCTTTGTGGCACATAGAATAGAATGCGTCAATTGCATAGGTTCATAGTCATCCAAGAAAACTTTGGAAAAGGCCTTAAGATCTACACGCGTAACCAGAGACCTTTCGACTTGTTTCAAGTGTGGTACAACCCCTTTGTGGTACAAATAATAGAATGCGTCCAATGCATAGGTTCAAGATCATCCAAGAAAACCCTGGAATAGGCCTCAAGATCTACACGCGTAACCAGAGATCTTTCGACTTGTTTCAAAAGTGGTACAACTCCTTTGTGGTACATAGAATAGAATGCGTCCATTGCATAGGTTCACGGTGATCCAAGAAAACTTTGGAATAGGCCTTGAAATCTACATGCGTAACCAGAGATCTTTCGACTTGTTTCAAAAGTGGTACAACCCTTTTGTGGTACAAATAATAGAATGCGTCCAATGCATAGGTTCAAGAGCATCCAAGAAAACCCTGGAATAGACCTTAAGATCTACACGCGTAACCAGAGCTCTTTCGGCTTGTTCCGAAATTGATACAACCCCTTTGTGGCACATAGAATAGAATGCGTCCATTGCATAGGTTCATAGTCACCCAAGAAAACTTTGGAATAGGCCTTGAGATCTACACGCGTAACCAGAGATCTTTCGACTTGTTTCAAAAGTGGTACAACCCCTTTGTGGTACATAGAATGGAATGCGTCCATTGCATAGGTTCATGGTGATCCAAGAAAACTCTGGAATAGACCTTTAGATCTACACGTGTAATCAGAGCTCTTTCGGCTTGTTTTAAAATTGGTACAACCCCTTTGTGGCACATAGAATAGAATGCGTCTATTGCATAGGTTCATAGTCATCCAAGAAAATTTTGGAATACGCCTTAAGATCTACACGCGTAACCAGATATCTTTCGACTTGTTTCAAAAGTGGTACAACCCCTTTGTGGTACAAATAACAGAATGCGTCCATTGCATAGGTTCATAGTGATCCAAGAAAACTCTGAAATGCGTCTTAAGATCTACACGCGTAACCAGAGCCCTTTCGGCTTGTTTTAAAAGTGGTACAACCCCTTTGTG
This sequence comes from Armigeres subalbatus, assembly GCF_024139115.2. Classification (NCBI taxonomy): domain Eukaryota; kingdom Metazoa; phylum Arthropoda; class Insecta; order Diptera; family Culicidae; genus Armigeres; species Armigeres subalbatus. Next base: position 384,444,537 of record NC_085140.1, on the reverse strand, counting down.
GCACATAGAACAGAATACGTCCATTGCATAGGTTCATAGTCTCCCATAAAAACTCTGGAATAGACTTTAAGATCTACACGCGTAACCAGAGATCTTCCGACTTGTTTCAACAGTGGTACAACTCCTTTGTGGTACATGTGGAACCTCCTGGAGCTTGGACATTTGTCTTGTGATACATTGGATAGAATGCAACCATTGCATATGTTCATGGTCATCCAAGAAAACTTTGGAAAAGGCCTTAAGATCTACACGCGTAACCAGAGATCGTTAGGCTTGTTTCAAAAGTGGTACAACCCCTTTGTGGTACATAGAATAGAATGCGTCCATTGCATAGGTTCACGGTGATCCAAGGAAACTCTGAAAAGGACTTAAGATCTACACGCGTAACCAGAGATCTTTCGTCTTGTGTAGAAAGTGGTACAACCCCTTTGTGGTACATAGAATGGAATGCGTCCATTGCATAGGTTCATGGTCATCCAAGAAAACCCTGGAAAAGGCCTTAAGATCTACACGCGTAACCAGAGCTCTTTCGGCTTGTTTCAAAATTGGTACAACCCCTTTGTGGCACATAGAATAGAATGCGTCAATTGCATAGGTTCATAGTCATCCAAGAAAACTTTGGAAAAGGCCTTAAGATCTACACGCGTAACCAGAGACATTTCGACTTGTTTCAAAAGTGGTACAACCCCTTTGTGGTACAAATAATAGAATGCGTCCAATGCATAGGTTCAAGATCATCCAAGAAAACCCTGGAATAGGCCTCAAGATCTACACGCGTAACCAGAGATCTTTCGACTTGTTTCAAAAGTGGTACAACTCCTTTGTGGTACATAGAATAGAATGCGTCCATTGCATAGGTTCACGGTGATCCAAGAAAACTTTGGAATAGGCCTTGAAATCTACATGCGTAACCAGAGATCTTTCGACTTGTTTCAAAAGCGGTACAACCCTTTTGTGGTACAAATAATAGAATGCGTCCAATGCATAGGTTCAAGAGCATCCAAGAAAACCCTGGAATAGACCTTAAGATCTACACGCGTAACCAGAGCTCTTTCGGCTTGTTCCGAAATTGATACAACCCCTTTGTGGCACATAGAATAGAATGCGTCCATTGCATAGGTTCATAGTCACCCAAGAAAACTTTGGAATAGGCCTTGAGATCTACACGCGTAACCAGAGATCTTTTGACTTGTTTCAAAAGTGGTACAACCCCTTTGTGGTACATAGAATGGAATGCGTCCATTTCATAGGTTCATGGTGATCCAAGAATACCTGGAATAGACCTTTAGATCTACACGTGTAATCAGAGCTCTTTCGGCTTGTTTTAAAATTGGTATAACCCCTTTGTGGCACATAGAATAGAATGCGTCTATTGCATAGGTTCATAGTCATCCAAGAAAACTTTGGAATACGCCTTAAGATCTACACGCGTAACCAGATATCTTTCGACTTGTTTCAAAAGTGGTACAACCTCTTTGTGGTACAAATAACAGAATGCGTCCATTGCATAGGTTCATAGTGATCCAAGAAAACTCTGAAATGCGTCTTAAGATCTACACGCGTAACCAGAGCCCTTTCGGCTTGTTTTAAAAGTGGTACAACCCCTTTGTGGCACATAGAACAGAATACGTCCATTGCATAGGTTCTTAGTCTCCCATAAAAACTCTGGAATAGACTTTAATATCTACACGCGTAACCAGAGATCTTCCGACTTGTTTCAACAGTGGTACAACTCCTTTGTGGTACATGTGGAACCTTGCATATGTTCATGGTCATCCAAGAAAACTTTGGAAAAGGCCTTAAGATCTACACGCGTAACCAGAGATCGTTAGGCTTGTTTCAAAAGTGGTACAACCCCTTTGTGGTACATAGAATAGAATGCGTCCATTGCATAGGTTCACGGTGATCCAAGGAAACTCTGAAAAGGACTTAAGATCTACACGCGTAACCAGAGATCTTTCGTCTTGTGTAGAAAGTGGTACAACCCCTTTGTGGTACATAGAATAGAATGCGTCCATTGCATAGGTTCACGGTGATCCAAGGAAACTCTGAAAAGGACTTAAGATCTACACGCGTAACCAGATCTCTTTCGACTTGTTTCAAAAGTGGTACAACTCCTTTATGGTACATAGAATAGAATGCGTCCATTGCATAGATTCATGGTCACCCAAGAAAATTCGGGAATATGTCTTTAGATCTACACGCGTAACCAGAGATCTTTCGGATTGCTCAACAAGTGGTACAAGCCCTTTGTGGTAGGGGCCCTCCTTAGCCGTGCGGTAAGACGTGCGGCTACAAAGTAAGACCATGCTGAGGGTGGCTGGGTTCGATTCCCTGTGCTGGTCTACGCAGTTTTCGGATTGGAAATTGTCTCGACTTCCCTGGGCATAAAAGAATCATCTGTTAGCCTCATTGATATACGAATGCAAAAATGGTAACTTGGCTTAGAAACCTCGCAGTTAATAACTGTGGAAGTCCTGTCTCGTCAAAGGGCCGTCGTGTCAGGGCTGTTTAGCGTCCCACCTAACTCCAGGACTTGGGCTTGTGCGCTTTGAGCGGCACACGGTCGCTTTGGCGGAGCCTACTTGCGGATTCATGCAGCTTTTTATAGAGGTTTAACAGGGCCCACTGTCAAACCCCACCACATCCTAGGCAGGCACCACAACTCGCAGATGGCCTGGAGAGAGATAACATGGGGAGGGCCTTTTAGACCTGGGGAGGGCCTTTTAGATTCACACGCGTAATCAGAGATCTTTTGGCTTGTTTAAAAAATGGTAAATGCTCTTTGTGGTATACAGAATAAAAAGCGTCCATTGCATAGATTGATGGTCATCCAAGAAAACCCTGGAAAAGGCCTGCACGCTTAACTAGAGATTTTTTGGCCTGTTTGAAAAGTTGAACATGCCCTTTATGGTACGTAGAATAGAATGCGTTATTTCAAATTTCCATGGTCATCCAGGAAAACCCGGCAGTAAGACGTTAGGATCTACATGCTTAACCAGAGATATATTAACCTGTTTTAAATGTGGTACTTTTCCTTTGTGGTCCATAGAATAAAAGGCGTTCATGGCATATACTAATGGCCATCCTAGAAATTTATGGAGTAAGGCTTCTAGGCTTACACGAATATCTATAATAACACGGTACATGATCTAATATAGCGCCGTTTTATCTTTACGTTTTTATCGTGAAGTTATCTCGTTCCAATTTATTCACATTTTGCATTTCCAAGAAATAAACAGTTTCGTACGTGATATGAATGAAGTTAGTATACTACCTGGAACGCATGACAACAAGAACTACTTGGAATGCGAATATATCAAAATGAGGTTGCACACCTTGTCAAAAGCTGCCTAGAGCTAATGACAACAACTTGAACTATTTGGAATGCAAACATATACCAACAGCCTCCCGTTCGGGGTTAATCTGCAAATCATAACTGTATCGAGTTCATACATAGTTCCATGGAAACCATGGAATGCATACATTCACTCAGATGAGGTTGCACAGCTTGTTATTTTTTCGATAAATGGCTTCATCACGGAGGTTAATCAGCAGGCCCTAACTCTACGAATTTCGTAGATTACTTCGAACCCATGACAATAACATGCACCACATGGAATGCGAACATATACAGTATTTACCCGATTTTGTCATTCTCCGACTTTGTCTACCCTGATTTTATGGACCCCGATTTTACCACGTTTTCGACCCGATTTTATCGCCACAAAAGTTTTTAATTTTTTTGTCGTTTGTATTGTTTTCAAATAATACCGAAAACAACAATAAATTTCATGAAATAACTTTCACCGCCTGTGGTTTAGTATGGATCATTACAGAGAATCTGTCAAGAATTTTGTAAGCCTGTTCGACAAGAAATTACGGGTTCCTTTCACGTATTTTGCCTTTTTCTATTTCATCCCCCCAAAATTTACTAGGATTGAAAAAATCGGGATATTACTGTACCAAGAAGGGGTCACAAAAAGTGTTTAATGCTCAATAACTACGTTCACGTTCATTACGGAGCCCACGACAGCAAAAAGAACTACTTTAAAGACAAACATATACCAAGAAGGGGTCGCAACTTATTTGTTTTCAAATAACTGCCCCCATTAAAGAGGTTGATCCACCGACCTTGATTCTATGGAGTAGACTACCTGGAAATCATGACGACAACAAGAACTACTCGAAATACAAACATATATCAAGAGGAAGTCACACAATTTGTTTATTCTTCAATAGCTGCCTCCATTACGGAGGTTGACCCATGGACCTTGACTCTATGGAGTTCGTAGACTACGTGGAGCCCACGACAACATCAAGAACTACTTGGAATACTAACATATACCAATAAGGGGTCACACAACTTGTTTATTTTTCAATAACTGCCTCCATTACGGAGGTTGATCCACAGACCTTGACTCTATGGAGTTCGTAGGCTACCTGGCACCAATGACAACAACAAAATCTACTTGGAGTACAAACATATACTAAAAAGGGGTCAAACAACTTGTTTACTCTTCAATAGCTGCCTCCATTACGGAGGTTGATCTACAGACCTTGATTCTATGGAGTTCGTAGACTACCCGGAGCCCACGACCACAACAAAAATTACTTGGAATACAATTATATACCAAGAAGGGGTCACACAACTTGTTCATTCTCCAACAGCTGCCTCCATTTCGGAGGTTGATCTACAAACCTTGACTCTATGGAGTTCGTACACTACCTGGAGCCCACGACCACAACAAGAACTACTCGGAATACAAACATATACCAAGAAGGGGTCACACAACTTGTTTATTCTCCAATAGCTGCCTCCATTACGGAGGTTGATCTATAGACCTTAACTCCATGGAGTTCGTAGACACCTGGAGCCCACGACAACGACAAGAACTACTTGCAATACAAACATATACCAAGAAGGGTTCACACAACTTGTTTATTTTTCAATAACTGCCTCCATTACGTAGGTTGATCCCCAGGCCTTGAATCTATGGATTTCGTAGACTACCTGGCATCAGTGACAACATCAAGAACTACTCGAAATACAAACATATACCTAGAAGGGGTCACACAACTTGTTTATTCTCCAATAGCTGCCTCCATTGCGGAGGTTGATCAACATACCTTGAATCTATGGAGCTTGTAGACTACCTGGAGCCCACGACAACAACAAGAACTACTTGAAATACAAACATATATTAACTAGGGGTCACACAATTTGTTTATTTTTCAATAACTGCCTCCATTACGGAGATTGATCCACTGGCCTTGACTCTATGGAGTTCGTCGACTACCTGGCACTAATGACAACAACAAGAACTACTTGGAATACAAACATATACCTAGAAGGGGTCACACAACTTGTTTATTCTCCAATAGCTGCCTCCATTGCGGAGGTTGATCAACATACCTTGACTCTATGGAGCTTGTAGACTACCTGGAGCCCACGACAACAACAAGAGCTACTTGGAATACTAACATATACCATGGAGGTGTCACACAACTTGTTTATTTTTCAATAACTGCCTCCATTATGTAGGTTGATCCCCAGGCCTTGAATCTATGGTGTTCGTAAACTACCTGGCATCAGTGACAACATCAAGAACTACTTGGAGTATAAACATATACCAAGTAGTGGTCACACAACTTGTTTATTCTTCAATATCTGCCTCTAATACGAAGGTTAATCAACAGACCTTGAATGTATGGAGTTCGTAGACTACCTACAAACCATGACAACAGGTAATACCACTTCGCATCCAAGTAATCTTTGGTTCCGCGTGTAGACCGAAAGGCCTATTCCAGGGATTTCTTGGATGACCAAGAACCTATGCTGGGTACGCATTCTATTCTATGTGTCATAAAGAGCATGTACCATGTTTAAAACCGTCCGATCGATTTTTTGTTGCTTCTATAGACTTTATAGCCTTAATCCAGAGATTTCTTGGACTATCAAGAACCTATGATGTGAACAAGTTCTATTCTACGTATCACAAAGGGCATATATCACATTCGAAGCAGTCCGGTAGATCGTTGGTTACTCATGTAGACCGTAAGATCTCACTTCTTGGAAGTGTGATACATGTACCATGCACAGAAAATCGTGATTTGGCTCCGTAATGCACAAGGTCACATGCGCCCACCAAATAAATTAAAGAATAAACATATCTTGTATGCACACATCAACTAGTTACACGAAAATTTAGCAAAAAAAAAAAATTAACATTTCATTGCAGTGGAAACGAGAATAGGACTTTTCATAATTTGATACTTGATTCTTCTGTCAGTTCACTGCTGTTTGTTTACATTTTTAGGCTGGCGCGTTTTAGCCTCGGGGTGGCGCGTTTCAACCCGCATGGTTTGAAATTGCACGAAAATGCAGCGCTTCAAAATAAAATCGTTTTATCGGAATATAATTGGTTTTTCGTCCAAATTTTTATTCCGTATCATTGATGATAAGTTAAATTAGTGGTTAACACATTGGAAGTACATAATTTCGACCATTATCATCGTTAAATTCGAAGATTTGCTTAGGGGGCGCATATTGAACGTCCCTCCCCTAGATGATTAGCGGCCATGTTTTACGCACATTCTGACAGACAGCAATGAGCTTTGACCAACATTGACCATAAGAGTGAATGGAGGCAAAGCCTTCTTAAATGTATTGAACTTAGTTTATAACAAATTTAATTCAACAAATAAACAAATAAAAAAGCATCGCCATCTGCATCGTAGCAGGCAATTTGCAACTACGAAGCTAAATCCTTCTTGCACTTTCTGACAATTCTTTTGGGAATTTTGGAGAATCGGTAATGGATGGTCACCGGGCATATTTTACGCACATTCTGAGCTTTGTCCAACTTAATATATAATTAAATAAAAAACATTAAAAATGAATTAAGAAAAATGTCTTCATATTCGCAAATGGTCTTTCCAATGATTATGACCGAGTACACAAGATAAGGTTCTCTGCACAACAATAAATGGTGAAGTTCCGACTTGTCAGTTTTGTTATTAATTTTGGAAAATAAAGCAGAATCCTATAGAGGAAGTACCAAATGTGGTCTCCACAAACGGTTTTGGACCACACACGGATCGAAATGACCGTTGCATATTTTTGCAAGGTAGAAAGCATATCCGTTGTGAATTAAACTTTCGGGACGAGTTGGGATACCCATTCGAAACGGCATGGAAAAATTAGAAGATTTCTCGGGTACTTATTCAAAAGGACGTATGTGATTTTGTAAACAAAGATTCAAACGTCGATTTGTCGCATCTGATGGCACTCCCACGCAAACCATCACCACAGACAGGTAGGGGAACCCTTCGGCTACCTGTTGGTAGTGTTGGTTTGCAAAGGAGTGCCATCAGATTGGATAAATCGACGTTTGAATCTTTGTTTACAAAATCAGATACGTCCTTTTGAATAAGTACCCGAGATTTGTGTACAAGATAGCTCACATGTTGAAACAAGTTTTTATTCAAATTCAGTCATGCTTTGGAATTTCCTTCAGAGTGGCTTCGAGATTTTCTCGGGAAACGCAACAAAATTTCCTGGAATATTCTCCGGAATTCTTTCAGGAAACGCTTCAAAATTTTATTAGCAAACATATCAAAATTTATTCGGGATACACCTCGAAATTTCTTTGGGGAACAATTCGTAATTTTCTGAGGAGACGCTTCAGTAACTCATCGTAAAACGTTACGGAATTTCATCGATAAACGCTTCGATACTTCCTCTGAAAACACTTCGAAATTTCCTCGAGAAACGCTTCAAAATTTTATCATGAAACGCTTTGTAATTCCTTCGGGAAACTCATTGGGAAACGCTTTGAAGTTTCTTTACGAAATGATTTAGAATTTTCGGAATTCGGAATTTTCTCAAGAAACGCTTTTAAATTTTGTCAGGAAACATTTCGGAACTTCATCGATTAACGCTTCAAAACATCTATGGGAAATGCTTCCAAACTTCCAGGGTTTAAAATTTCTTCGTGAAAACGCTTCGCAATTTTTTTCGCAAAAATTCTTCCTAATTTCCTTGGAAAACGTTTCGTAATTTTTTTTTATGGAGACGCTTCAGTATTTCCTTTAGGAATTTCTTTGAGGAACGCTTCGGTACTACCTCTGGAAACGCTTCGGAATTTCATAGAGAAACGCTTTGCAATTCCCTCGGGAAACTCATCGGGAAATGCTTTGAAATTTCTTCCAGAAACTTCCCCGAAAAACGAATGGAGAATCGTTTAGATTTTTTTTCGGAATACACTTCGAAATCTCCTTGGGCAGAATTTTCTCGGGAAATACTTTGGAGTTTACTCGGAAATCGCTTCGAAATTTCCTCCGGAGACTCTTCGAAATTGTGTCGGAAAAAAACTTTGAATTTTTCAGGAAACGCTTTGAAATTTCCTCGAGAAACGCTTCAAAATATCTATGGGAGACGCTTAGGAATTTTCTCGAAAAACGTTTTGAAATTTTCTCAGAAAACGCTTCGAAATTTCTCTGGAAACGCTTCGGAATTTTCTCAGGAAACGCTTTAAAATTTCCTCAGGAAACGTTTCAGAACTTCGTCAAGAAACGCTTCAAATCTTCTATGGAAAACGCTTCGATTCTTCCTGGAAGAGACACTTCGAAATTTCTTCGAGAAACATTTCAATTTTTTTTTGGAAAACGCTACGCAATTCCCTCGCAAAGCTCTTCCTAATTTCCTTGGGAAACGTTTTGTAATTTTCTAAGGAGTCGCTTCAAAATTTCCTCGTGAAACGATTCGAAATATTCTCGGGAAACGCTTTGAAATTTCCTCGGTAAACACTTCGGAATTTTTCCGAAAACCGGATAGGGAATCGTTTAGAAATTTCTTCGGAATACACTTCGATACTTCCTTGGGTAAAAATTTCTTGGGAAATACTTTGGAATTTCCTCGGAAAACGCTTCGAAATTTTCTCAAAAAATCTTCGAAATTTCGTCGGGAAAAGCTTTGATTTTTTTCTCAGGAAACGCTTCGGAATTTCCTCGAGAAACGCTTCAAAATTTCTATGGGAAACACTTCGGAATTTCTTCGAAAAACGCTTCCAAGCTTCCTGGGAAAACAATTCGAAATTTCTGCGGGAAACACTTTAAAAATTCTCAGGAAACACTTCGGAGTTTCCTCGGAGATGAATCAAAATTTCCTAAGGTGACGATTTAAAATTTCCTCTGAAACGCTTCGAACTTTTATTGAGAAACACTTCGGTATATCCATGGGAATCGCTTCAAAATTTACTCGTGAAACGCTTCGAAGCTTCCTCAGAAAACGTTTAAGAATTTCCTCGGAAATGCTTCGAATTTTCCTCGGTAAACTCTTTAGAATTTCCTCGGGAAACATTTCGGCGTGAGAAATTATAGATCAGCGGCGCACCGATGGAAAAATGTTGGTGGTGGCGTGACACCAAAATCTGTCGGAACCTATGTACCCTAAATTGACTCAAGCGAATTTTCCCTTGAAAAAGGCAGAATACATGCTGCCGAAACGTCGGGCAACTCAAAATATAGCCGTTTTGATCAACCCAGACACTGAGAAATATAACAAATGTAAAGCAACAATATTTCCAGTCGTCAATTAATAACACTAAATATATAGAATATAAGCTCGATATCTTAGTTAGGGAGGAGCTCCCGGATCACAGGCTGGTCAGAAGCCAGGCCACGGACATTATCAACCACTGGAATTTGTTTTCGATTGTAGTGTTATAGCACAGACAACCAGACATAACACTGATGAAAATTTCATCATTCGTTGATTAACTGATCAATTTAAATAATCATTTAAATAATCACTCATTCGTGGCGCGCACATCGGATTTGCTCGAGTTTGACGTTTGCTCACTACCGCCATCTGGTTTGTGATTTACCCAACTAAAAGAAAACAACAGATATTGATGTCGTTAGTGTTTGTACGACGATGAATTTGATGAAGGAATGTTCAATGTGTTATGTCTGTTTGCCTGTGGTTGAAGTTTGTACTAAGCATATGCGGTATTTCGAAAAAAAAATCGTGTCATGTGGTTCGAAACGAAATTCCGCGGAATTTCTCGGAATTTGAGCATGGTGAAATCTGATTTCTTGATTTCGTTTCGTAAAATCACAAAAATTTTGCTAGAAAAAAACTAGCTTTTATTGAAATTTAACGGAATTCTGTGGAATTTCGAAACAAATTAAGGCTTAAACCATACTGTCTCGTACAAAATCATAGAGCTGTTAAAACTTTATATTATACAATTTTTTCTATTAACACTTATTACATAATCCCATTCTGAGTCGACAAATACGCATTTATATTTCTTCTCTATAACGTCATCAGTGTTTTGTTAAAAACGAAAAATATCTTTAACTATTCAATACTATTCTTTGTCAAAAGTGATTCGACTCAATATTTAAGACGTCAGGCACAGATATGAATCGGATCAGTACAACTTTGTCAAAAAGGCAAAGCCGTGGCGTGGATTCCTGAGGCCCTTGTGAAGTATTTTTAGTGCCCTCTTTCTTATTAAAGTCAACTTCTTCACCTCTCATGCCGCAAACCAGGTTTAAGCGCATTACTAAGCACCGCTTAAGAGTTAAGAAGGCCCTAAGGAAAACTTTATTATTAAACGAAGAAAATGATTTTGCGTTGGGTTGATTTGAAACACGGGTTTCGTCTTCGAGTTTTCAAAATAACTACGTTTACAATAAATATTTAGTCACTTATCAAGGTGGCTTCTCATGAATTACCTTTTCAATAAGCCAAAGATTCCTTTCCCGTGGCGCTCACGGAGAGGGAGAGCATTCCTCGGTCTCTTATAAGAATAAGTGTCAAACTAATTTTCCTCTCCTAATAATAAATTCTGTAAGGACTCATACTGTCCATAGCAGCTCTTTCTTGCACTCAATTGAAGTCTGCTGAGGATGAAAATATGGAAATTCGACAACAATTTTTGCATGCCTCATTTGCACAAACACATATACAAGGACAAATAAACAATAGCTTGGTTCGCAAAGTTGATTTAAATTTAAGTCGCCGAGCCTCCTATAAAAAGGTTGAATTCGAGAGGAAATGATATCCTTTTGTTACGAGTTTTTATACGAGAAAGGAAAAAAATATTTCTTCATACCTGGCAAACTGCTGCCGTAAAAACTTTACAATCACATTTCTGAAACAGAATCTGAAGTACCGTCAACTGGGGGGAAGATGATCATTGAGGTGAAGATGATCATTTGATGTGTCAGTCAAAAGTGCCAAATTTTTTTATGAAACGGTAGTCAACAATATTCTCCGTTCAAGTAATGTTACCGCTAGGTAGAAATCCGAGTTTTTCGATTATAATCATGAAAATGTATTTTGTGGAAGAAAAAGAGAGATAGTCATAAATGACGCTATTTTCGTTTCAAATATTGACTTCGTAGACTTCTTTACGTAGTAAATTCAACATTCATACAAATAACCTAGTGTATTTTGACTACTAGGTCATAATGATTTTAGTAGAGCTGTCTTGATCAACTTCACCCCAAAACAGATTACTCAAAAAATGTGTGATAATTTAATTTATTTTAATAAATGCGAATGTATTGCAGAAAACTAAAGTTGTTGATTATTGCAACGTATAGCAGTACATGTTTTGAAAATATTTGTTTCGATTTAAAATGTAAACACACATTGTTATTGCATGTTTTGTCTTAAAAATAATCATCTTCCCCCCAGTTGACGGTACATATCTTTGGACTTTTTGAAAGGTGCAGAGGATTCATGTAGCGAGCAAATGTTTGTTTTAACAATTCTCTATCTGCGTATACGCCTGGCAGATATATAAATGAGTTTTCAACTGTATAAAAAAAAACTATTCATTATTTTTTTGGTTCACACAATTCCTATATTTTTATATACTACCCTATATAATAAGAATATCATATAAAATTGATCAGATTTAGGAGCACACACTACACGATGAATTCTTTTTGAAAGCGGCACAAATGCTGGGGTATTGACTTATCCCCAATGGAAAATGGTAACGCGGGATTTATCACAGACTGCTTCTTCGGTTACTATTTGTCGCAAAGCACTTATTTGACTTTGAAATGAAAATTAAATCAGAATTGCGTACATAATGTAAAATCAATTCAATAAAAATTTAAAAAATATTAAAATTTCGTTTCGTATCGTAAAATTTTGAATTAAATGGACCTCGATTTCGTTTCGTTTCCTTTCGGATCAACATGGACATTTTAAATTTCGTTTCGTTTCGTTAGGAAAAAGTGCCTTATCGCATACCCTTAGTTTGTACACCAGGCCACCATGCCAAACATTGTCGTACGTCTTCTGACACCACTTAGGCCATAGTGGAGACAAACTTGTTCCGTCTGAGGACGTTGATAAGGGGCCGTACACTAATTACGTAAGCATTTTTTCTGGGTTTTTCAGCCCCCCCTCCCCCCATGTAAGATCAAATCTTTTTGTTATATGAAATGTAAGAAAATGGTAGACCCCCCCTCCCTCCATAAATGCTTACGTAGTTAGTGTACGGCTCCTAACTTGGGTGTCATTTCCAATTGCAAAGCTGGTGCGGACAGATTACAGTAACTGTTGTCCTGGTCGGAATACTAATTCGTGAAAATGATTACTCGTCCTTTGACAAGTGAAGACACTCCAATAAATGAGCGTAGAAAAAAATTGTCTACTGAACAATAAGTTGTTAAGTTAAAACAATCGAAAAACGGCTTTGAAGAAATTCAAACAAAAATATACTCAGGGACAAGGGTAGGGTTACAAATATGCCGTTCACTTTTGATGATGACGATTGCCTATCATAGGTTCTGGTTTTGTTCAATACATCTGATGTATTTAAAACGCATTCTTATTGCTAGAAGAAATTTACGTATCGCTTGCAACTAATAATGGATGTGCGCCACAGTAAATAATATCGCTGTTATTGTTCCACTAAATTCGCCATGACTTCAATAAATCACGAACCATTCGTTCTTCAACATGTGTGTTCTCAATCCGAATCACGCCCTATCCAAGCAATAACAAATGTTCAAGATTTGTTTTAAAGGCTTTTAAAGTCAGAACGATTCGGACTAATCCAATGTCTAATAAAGATGCTGACAAAAAAAAGCTTCTATTTGACTAAAAGAATCGACTTAGCTTCGAATAGAGGTTTCCATCCTTAACGCCAATAGGAGAAATCAGGGTCACATTAACCAATCGGGGAAAGATTTATTCCAAACAAATTTATTTTTTGTTATTGCGGAGCATACGAAATTGTTAGACTTTAGTTCTCCCCATATCCCCATATTTAATAAGAGCACGTTCAATCAAATTTAAAAATCAGCTAATTGCTAAGTTAGCAAAAATCAATTCAAAAGCATACGAGATACAATTATTATATTTTTAAGTAATTAGAAACTTACTTTATAATCAATTGAAATATTTGCAAAACTAAATTGTGGTTTATAGAAATTTGAATAATTTCAACAACAATTCTTGTCAGTCCTGATATAATATAAGAGAATTGCAATAAAAAATTCTTTTTTTTTAGTTTCTTCTTGGGTGGTTTATTTAGCTTTATTTCCAAAAAGAATCAACGTGGTGTAATTATTTACTCCTTTCTGTCGTATGCAGGTACTTGCTCGGGATTTTTTTTATTTTGCTCCATGCTTCCCTACAAACCAACAACAACGGATCGTTTTATCCGAGGAAAAAACGCTGATCTGGTCCGTATGGATCCATCTGTGTTTGTTTGGCTTAGCTGCCGCAGCCACTACCGCCGTTGCACAGCCTGCCAGCCGACATCGCTGCTGACGATGGCGATTGTTGTGCCGAGCAGTAAATAAACAAACAAGTGTGAACAGTATTCGATAACTGGCGGACCGTCACCGTTTCTTTCGATTGATTGTATGTTATTTTCATGATCGAATAAAAATTTAATATCATATTGAAAGCACTTTTCTTTATGGCCCTCTAGCAATTTGAAGTAACTCACGAAAAAATCATGAAAGTGATTTGTAATAATAAAATGTTAATAGATTGGTTCAATAGTTGAAGGTCTAACAGTAATCATCTATGTTCTTCATATAATTTGAACCTGAATATGTTGAACCTGAATTATATTTTATATCATACACCGGAATGCTGACAAAAGAGGATTTTCATAGATTTTCCAAATGAGATTAAATTTTATCACACTCTGTGTCCGGATTTGTTAAAACCATCGTGGGAAAATGTTGTCTTCTTCAAAAAAGTAGAATTCGATCTCGTCAACATCGTTTGATGCTGCTCTCAAGTAAAGAGCTTGGTTTAATGTGCTTGTGTAGTTGTTGTTGTTGTTGTTGCTATTGTTGTGTTGCATTTCAGGAGTAACATATGGCGCACGCAGATCTCCGTCCTTTACCCAGGATGAGAGAATGTTTATAAGACAGAAAAAAACTCCAACAACAAACGTCGCACAGACAGACGATAAGTGCGGGTGCTGCGTCGAAAACAAGAAGAAAGACGAGGAGACACAAAAAAGCCGATCTGTGTACCCATCGTTTACGTTTTATGCAGCTATCCTATAGAAAAGATTCGAGAGATACTTCCTCGAACAAATAAGAGTAAGGTCTTGAGAGGTTGATGGCGAAAACAAGAGCCGATCAAGGAAAAAATATTTAAGAAAATACGGATGTCGAGAAGAAGGTCCTCATCGAAACGGATTGAACGATAAGGTTAGTAGGCAGCGAATAAGTCGGCAGCCTTGACAGAAAACCTGTTCACGGTCAATATAAGTAGACCGAGTGACTTAAGTTAGCTGGCCTAATAAAAGTTAAATAAAAAACCCAAATTTATCCCCAAGTGGTGATTATGCCTTTCTCGATTCAATATATTGGATTCGAATTAATGTTGTAAATGCTGTGCTAATTGCCTACTTCTTGGCGGTTAAAATATTTGATGCAGCTCTATCACACTGCTTATAAATTACTCAATAATTGAGTAATTTTTAAGCAATTATTATGAGAGTAATGGATTGCGTCATGGCTAAATTGATTAATGAATTAAAGTGTGCATGTAAACAGCGTATTTGTTAAAAGAAAAATAGAAATATTATTCAAATCGAATGAGTTATTAGCAAACAAAAACAATAGTGTCCAACTAGGAAAGTTTCTCCGTCGAATGAAACTAGTTGCACTCGAATCGGTCAAGTCCTTCTATATGAAACGTGTTTAACAATAAAAAAATTCCCGGGGCTACACACATACACACACACACAGTCAGACATGTGCTCAGTTTTCGAGCTGACTCGATTGGTATATAACACTATGGGTCTCCGAGCCTTCTATCAAAATTTGGCTTTTGGGTGAAATTATAGCCTTCTGGTACAACTTTGTTGTACGAGAAAGGCAAAATCATCGTAATCTCAGCAGAATTGTTCGGTAATGAATTCATCGATTTTCCTTGATTTTTTTCTTTGTTCATCTGTCAAAACCTCCGAAAATCTGTAAAACAATTTACCGAACTGTTGTGCTGTTGAGATTTCGTAGAAATTTCACGTTAATCTGCTATTTATTTGAGGTGTGTAGATTTTGTTACATATTTTTAATTTGGTGACTGCTGAACTGAATGATTATCTATGCGCGGTAATATGAACAAGAAAACCGTTTCAAAGTGTTAGATTATAATTATCGTCTGCATATGCGAAGGTTATCTTTTTTGACCTACTGTATCTACAGAGATTATTCATTACTTTAATTGTTGGCATTACGTTGGCGCCATCACGTTATTACAAATTTGGGTTAAAACCATCAAAAAAACAGTTTGGTGCATATCGCTCTGAAAGCCTACACCCAATCTGCCACTATGGACGCGCTCTTGAGATGCTCCGCACCTAAAACAAAGATAAATGGACTTACTCCGAGCAGCCGTCCCAGCCATCTCGGGAACAAACGTTTAGAGACGATCCCAGGTGATCTACATCCAGCAGTCTCGTGATGATACGTTTCCATACCTTCTATTCGTTGCTGGAAGAGCCTCATCACGATGCCCGCGGAGAGGATGTAACGTGGAAGCATCGAAAGAATTAATTATACAGCTCAAGGTGAACGGAGCAAAACCTTTTGGGATCGGTTGCTCTTTTTGCCTCAGCTGAACTCTCGGGGATCACGGACAATCTGCTGCTGGCTACTCACTAATATCTGGCAGTTCCGATCTCCATCATTTTTTGTTTGTTTCGGTTTCCTTCTCTGCCTATTCCACACTTTTCAATTCCCAATCCACAGTGCGCTTAGATGGCTCGCGCGCTTCCAAAAAGACAGTTTTATGAATGAATCTCTGAGGTGCGCGCGCTCTTTCGCAATCCACGAACGACGGAGACGGGTCCGCCGTGACTCTCCTCTTGATTTATTCGTGATGAATATTAACCATTGCGCGTTTTTATTGCTCTCCGTGCCCCCCATTGATCGGACCCCAGTATTAGACCCCTTGAATAAACAGCACAACTCTAGCTGGGAGGGTACCTTTCGGAATGAGTATGCATTTTTTCTGGGTCTATTCCCTTCGGGTGGCTCACCTCATCGACGTTTTACCGAGCGGAAATTGGCTACTAATACAATCGTGCGCGCGTGCGTATGTCGGATGAGGGGCAGCTTCTTCATCTTGGTCGTCCTCACAAAACAAAAAAATTGGGAGAAAAAAAACTGGAGTGTTTTTCTTATGGCATCTTTTGGTTGGCGTTTTGTGGATTCTGAAAGGGTTTAGCGGCTTCTTATTATTATTTTCGAGGAAGAAGATTAGGTCGGAAGATCGGAAGTAATCCATTTGTGGATAGGGGATAACAATAATGGTTTATGCTACACTCTTCGCCCGCAAGAAATGCACCCGGAGAGGAAACAAAACTGGGAAATGTTTAGAAAAGAGGAAATGCATTTCTGCTTGAGAGATTCAAGACTGTATGGTAGATTTTCATAAATTAATGCGATTGGGCCATAAATCAGAGGCTGCTTGTATGCATAGTTTCAGACTGATCAAAATCTAGTGGTCGTAAATTATTGTACAGAAATAAAGATTACGTCCTAGGAATATTTTTAATTCGTTTCAGAAACGAACAAAATTCAGACTGATACATTATTGTGACATGAAAAAACGAGGTAAAATTTTCTGCATTTCTGAATATGTTTCATTTATGATAGTTAAAATAACTATTATTTATATTCGATTTGGCTTCAGTTCACGCTTTTTGTTATCAACGCACATCAAATTCCAGTTGGAAATTGTGCAAATCAATTTGAATACTATTTATGTGCTTAATGTTTGCTCTACATTTAATTGGGTTTTACAAACCAACTGCAAAATGCTGAGCTGATTTGAACTTTAGATCAATTTCAGTGCAATCATAGTATTCTTGACAATCGAAATAAGCTTAATTAAGTGTTTCAACTATTCATACTTTAACTGTAGAATCCAACAATTGCGGAACTACATTTCTAATTTGAAGAGGTTATTCTAATAATTTACTTTTTTCATACTTCACTAGCAGCAAAGTATTACAACCATGATAATTAGTTTCGCTCATTTGTTTGACGTTCGACAACTTAACTGAAAACTCAAAACTTAACTCAAAAGTGATTAAAAATCAAATGGGACTGTAAAATGTAATACCATGCAAACATTCGAAAATTGAAAATGGGGTTTTGGCCAGCCATTTGTTCTAGCTACTCCATCGTGGAGCGTGTCGTTGCATTTCGGAGTGGTTGTAGTCACCCAGAAGATGAGTGATGGCATTTTGGTTCTGGCCAGACAAAATGGATGCAACGGAGTTCATGTGTTCTGGACATCAGGTCAGATGGTAGATAGAGTACCTAACACTAACAGCACAGTCTGTCAGCCTTATTTTCACTTACAGTTGTTCCAGTCGTCTGCTAACTGAAGTCGGATAAACACTGAAACACAGACGAAACAACTATTAGTACACCTCCTAATCTAGTTTTCTATTAGGCGAACAGTTTTGTACTCACAAAAAAGTTGTGTGAATAGAATGCAAAGCCTCGATTAAGACGATGACACCAGATTTCATATTTCAAAGGCCTATCACATCTTGATAATAAACACGTAACTCTGATAGCGAGACAGGTGGTTCAAGACTGTGGATAGGTTGCTGGGACGCATACATTACGAGTTGAAGCGGAAGTTAAAGTCAGTATGTATCCAAATTGCCGTGGTGCTGGAATGTAAAGCCACAGGTTGACTAAAAATAGGTTGCATATCGGTTTGCATCGATATGGTTCTTGCCAGATAATCGTTATTGAAACACCATACCACCTGCATCAAACACAGGGCCAAGATGTTGCTGATCGTTGGACGGATTGACTTGACGCCAACGAGTGACTACCTTAGACAAGGCTCGAGGCAAGTGTGCGTCCTGGTGTTCAATCGTCAAGATTTTCAGATGGAAGAAGCATTACTGCGTCTTGTGTAGAATCAGGAAGCTTTCAGAAGATTAACTGATCGAATTGAGTGCATTCTTGCCTGAGAATGTCTGTTGGCCGAACCCTTCACCTGCTTCAAACACAAGGCCGGAACGGCTGATAAAAACCTTCCACAAAACTAAAGGGAGTTATGCGAGCCGGTCTCTGACCAAGAGAATTTTCAGATAGGTGAAGCATTGCTGCACACTGGCTTGAAACAGGAGGCTTTTTGGGGGATGAACTGAACGTATTGAAAGCGTACTTGCCTGAGAATCACTATTGGAAGTTCCCCTCATCTGCCTCAAACGCAGGTCTGTTAAACGCTGCCGTGATTGGCTCGACCGTGATGATCCTTTGTTCTTTCAATCATTGTATTGAGGATTTTCAAAGGATTAGACCTGTGCGCCGATGGAAATTTTACCGGCGGCAACGTGATAGATAATTTTTGGCAGTGATCGGCGACGTGAGTCGGCGTGAACTTATTTCGAGCATAAAAAATTTTCTGGAAATGCTTTGGAATTTGCTCAATAATTTCCTCCGGAAGTTCCTCTAATGATTTCTAGAAGTTCCTCCAGACATTTCTCCGAAAGTTCCTCCAAAAATTTCTCCGAAATTTCCCCCAAGAATTCCTCCAGAAGTTAAAAAAAGACAGGAACACCGTCTTCGACCAGAGGTCGTACAGACTGAAAACTTAACATCTAGCATGAGACAGATAAGGTAAGGTTTATGATAAACAACTCTCAAGTGACGAGTTTTTCCCATTAGTCCGGAAGAGCCGCTGAAATTACTTGATTATGATGAGCCCCTGATTCCCATATCCTAATCCCCGTCCATCCTTAAATATTGTAAACCTAACCTCGAGTCACCACGAGTTTTTTCTTTTCGTTTTATTGGCATTACATCCCCTCACTGGGACAGAGCCGCCTCGCAGCTTAGTGTTCATTAAGCACTTCCACAGTTATTAACTGCAAGATTTCTAAGCCAGGTTACCATTTTTGCAATCGTATATCATGAGGCTAGCATGATGATACTTTATGCCCAGGGAAGTCGAGACAATTTCCAATACGAAAATTGTCTAGACCGGCACCGGGAATCGAAACCAGCCACCCTCAGCATGGTCTTGCATTGTAGCCGCGCGTCTTACCACACGGCTAAGGAGGGCCCCACGAGTATGTTGGCTTATTTCCCTCTCTTACTAATTTAATAATAAGATTATGTCGATTGTACATATCACAAAGAAACGTGGCTCCGTAAGGTGTTATACACGCCTGAGCCTATCAAATGATTGAACTTGAGAAAAAAAAATCTAGCTTGAGACAACGAACAGGACAGATAACACCCAGTGGACCGGTGAAGAGTTATTTGATAACGAAAAGTTTCTTCCTTACCGGGGCAGGAATCGAATCCACACTCCATAGCACATGCGTCTAGACCAGCGGTTCTCAACCCTTTTTTGATAGGTACCCCTTCGAACTTTTGCATTATTTGAGGTACCCCCTCTTGAAAGTAGGCTTCCATTCCTTTTGAAAAAATAATTCCGAGGCCTTTGAAGGGTAGCTCCTTTCCGCTTTTGAATCCCTTTAAAGTAGGTTTCCGCGCCTCTTTGTAAAAGAAGGCTTCCTTTGGATTTTGAAAGTACGCTTCTGAGCCTTTTGATAGGATTCTTCCAAGCCTCTTGAAGAAGAATTCCGAGCTTCTTGAAGTGAGGCTTTCGAGCCTCTTGAAAGGAGGCTTCCAAAGCACTTGAAAGTAGACTTCCAAGCCTCTTGAAAGCAGGCTTCTGAGCCTCTTGAAAGGAGGCTTCCGAGCCTCTTGGAAGAAGGCTTCCGAGCCTCTTGAAAGAAGGCTTCCGAGCCTCTTGAAAGAAGGCTTCCGAGCCTCTTGAAAGAAGGCTTTCGAGCCTCTTGAAAGAAGGCTTCCAAACCTCTTGAAAGAAGGCTTCCGAGCCTCTTGAAAGAAGGCTTCGAAGCCTCTTGAAAGGAGGCTTCCGAACCTTTTAAAAGGAGGCTTACGGGCTTCTTGATAGAAGGCATTCTAACCATTTCAAAGGAGGCTACCGAACCTCTTGAAAAGAGGCTTCCGAACCTCTCGAAAGGAGCCTTCTGAGCCTCTTGAAAGGAGGCATCTGAGCCTCTTGAAAAGCGGCTTCTGAGCCTCTTGAACGGAGGCTTCCGAGCCTCTTGAAAGGAGGTTTCCGAGCCTCTTGAAAGGAGGCTTTTGAGCCTCTAGAAAAGGAGGCTTTTGAGCCACTAGAAAAGGAGGCTTTTGAGGTTCTTGAAAGGAGGCTTCCCAGCCTCTTTAAAGAAGGCTTTCGAGCCTCTTGAAAGAAGGCTTCCAAGTCTCTTGAAAGGAGGCTTCCAAGACTTTTGGAAGGATGATTTTAGGTTTCTTGAAAGGCTTCCGAACCTTTTGAAAGCAGCCTTCCAAGCCTCTTGGAAAGAGACTTCGGGGCCTCTTGGAAGGAGGCTTTTGAGTTTCTTGAAAGGAAAAGGCTTCTTGGAAGAAGGCAGCCTAACCACTAAAGGAGGCTTCTGAAGTACCCAGGAGGCTTACGAGCCTCTTGAAAGGAGGCCTTCGAGCTGCGTGGAAAAAGATTTCCGAGAAGTGTAGAAGGATGGAGATCGGAACATTTCCCCTACGTCCGCCATTACGCATTTTTGTCCGAGGTACCCCCTAGGGCCAGTGAAGGTACCCCCAGGGGTACATGTACCCCAGGTTGAGAACCGCTGGTCTAGACGATTGACCTCGTTAACAACACGGCCAGGAAGCTCCTCCAGGAATTCCTCCCGAAGTTCCACCAGAAGTTCCCCCAGATATATCTTCGGAAGCTCCTCCAGGAATACTTCCGAAAGTACCTCCAAGATTTTCTCTTGATGTCCCTCCAGGAATTCTTCCTGTTGTTCCTACAGGACTTCCTCCGGAAGTTTCTTCAGGTATTCTTCCGGGAGTTCCTCCAGGAATTCCGCTGAAATATCTTTCAGGAATTATTTGGGAAGTTCTTCCAGAATTTCCTCGAAAAGTTCCTCCAAGAATTCTTCTCAGAGTTCCTACCAAAGTTCTATCAATATTCCTTCAAGAATTCCTCAGGAAGTTCCTGAAAGAATTTCGTCGGAAGTTTCTTCAAGAATCCCGTTGGAAATTATTCCTTTAGGTATTCCTCCAGGAAGTTCTCCTGAAGTTCCTCCAAGAATTCCTACGGAAGTTTCTCCAGAAATTCGTTAGGAAATTTTTCCATTGTTTTCTATAGAAATTCCACAGGAGGTTGTTCCAGAAATTTTCCGAAAGTTTCAACAAAAAGTTAGTTGGGATGCTTCTCAAAGAATTTTTCGGGAAGTTTCTCCAGGAATTATTAGGAAAGATCCTCTAAGAATTCTTCCAGAAACTTCTCCTGAACTTCCTCCAAGAATTCCTCCGTAAGTTCCTTCCGAAATTTCTCCATCATTTTCTATAGAAGTTGCTCCATCCCTAGCAGCACACATATTGTAGAGAAGTTATAGTAACCAATATGCAACAAAATTTGGTTACATTTAAGTTATTGCAACAAAATCAGTGTGAGTTGTGTTACTCGGACAGGAATTCCGCCGGAAGTTGTTCCAGTAATTTTTCCAAAGGCTTCAACAAAAATTAGTTGGGATATTCCTCCAGGATTTTTTTGGGAAGCTTCTCCAGGAATTCCTAAGAAAGGTCCTCCAAGAATTCTTCGCGGAATTCCTATACAAATTCCATCAAAATTCCTCCTTATAAGGTTTCTACAATAATTTCTGTAGAAGTTTCTTCAGGAATTTCTTTCGAATCTCCCTAGGGTACGTCCGGAAGTCACTCAGATAATTCTTCCGGAGACTCCTACAACGGAACAAACAAACAAATTCTTGAGAGACAACAGCAAGAGGAAGACATACGAAAGGGATTAAAGACAGATATTTAAATGGACTACTAGAGGATGACATTTGTAATGAGGTGCAATAGTTCAGGGGATGAACATACAATGGTTACAGTCTTATATCAGCAACTTTCGAAAACAAGTAACAAGGGACATGTAATCGATATGAAAGTCTGCCAACGCTGCCTTAATAGGCTTTGGTTTAATAGGTAAAGTAAAAATCAATCTTATGACAAGGAAGAATGCCGTTTGCCTGAAGCTGTCGCAAGCAGAAAGGGCCATAAGGCTGGAAATGTCATTTGGCCGAAAATGCCGTTGGCTGGAATGGTCCTTTGGCAAAAATTACCATTTGGCCGAAAGGATCACTTGGATGAACGGGTCATATGGCCGAAAATGTCATGGGAAGTGAGAAGTGAGTCGTATCACTTTTCACTAATTCCTCACTTCTCCTTTCACACTCCTCACTTTACACTGTGTAAAATGAGAAGTGAGAAATAAGGAGCCAGAGGTTGGACATGAGACATCTTCTCAATCTCATTTCTCACTTCTCACTTAACATAGTGAAAAATGAACAATACGAAGTGAGAAGTGAATCGTCTAACAGCTTACTTCTCACTTTTGATTTCGCACCTCTCGAAGAAGATAGAGGTGCGAAATCAAAAGTGAGAAGTAAGTTGCGAGACGTCTCACTTCGAAAAGTGAGAAGTGAGATGCATTCAAAAAAATAGTTCATGAGCTCGTCAACTATCAAGATCGCGGTTTATTTTGAGACACGGTTTCGGGAACAACAGTCATGTTTTTTGGAACGTTATGGAAAACTTGACCCGTGTTCCCGAATCCGTGACTTTAATCAGGGTTTATTTTTGCTGGTTCACGAAATTGGGAACGCTTTTTTTTGCGTATGTGAGAAATACGAAATGAGAAGTCAGAAATGAGAAGTGAGACGTCTTACTTCTCGATTCGTACTCGCCTTTTCCCACGTCTTATGTCTAACTTATTGTTTCTTCTTACTTTTTACTTTCACAGCGGGATGTAAAATACCTTGCTTCTCATGTCTTATATCCTAATTCTTCTCACCTCACCTCTCTCAATCTTCCCGTTTTTCACAATCCTTATTGTCTGGCCAAATGACCTTCTTGGCCATATGACCCGTTTACTAAACGACATTCATTATGGTATCATCCGTTTGGACAAATATTATTCTCGGCCATATTCTTCCGGACATATTCTTCGGCCGGACTTCTTCCACCAAACGAAGCTTTTGGCCAAATGACCTGTTCGGCCAAGTGACAATGTAAGCGAAATAGCACTTTCAACCAAACGACCATTTCGGCCAAACGGAACTTCTAGCCAAAAGGCCTGTCATAAGACGAGTTTAGTACAATTCCATTTAATTCCATCACGAAGACAAGTCAAGGTCGAGCAGGGACGGGAATGAGTAAAATTTCCTCTTAGAATTCATCCTGCCATGCAGTCAACGAAAAACAAAACCATTGCAGCCACTGCAGCAACCACGGCCAAACCGACGACAGTCAGCACATGCTTTTCTACTTTCTCCCACCACAATTTTAATAATAATTTCACAGCGTACAACCGTTTTTGGTGGTGGGAATATTTATTTTATTATTCCTTGCTCATTTTAGAGATTAGGACTAATTAATCAGTACCTGTGGCTAGCACTTTTTCTAAGGCTGTGTGCCACAAGTAATTAAACTCGATTCGGTTTTGTTTGCGCTGCGCACGAGCCAGAAAAAAAAAATTTATGCAAATGACAGCATAAATCGACACGAGACTCTCAAACCTTCGCAATCAAACAGTATGTGGATGAAAAAAAAAGTAATGTCGAAACGTTCTGTAAATTTTATCGAAAGTTGGCTCGGTTTGTTAAATATCTTGTTAAATATCAAGACCACTTGTTGTGTAGGGGTTATCACGCCTACACACTTAACTCATTTCACCGTATTCGGTAATTTTTACCGAAATCTCAACAGCAGAACTGTTCGGTTATTTATTTTACAGATTTTTTGTAATTTTTTCCATTGTTCAACTGTCAAAATCACCGAAAATCAGTTTAATTATTTACCGAACAGTTCTGCTGTTGAGATTCCGGTAAAATTTTACCGAATTCGGCGATTTATTCTAAATGTGTATTTAAAGAGTAGGTGGTTGAGGTTTCGAGTCTCTCCAAGGATTCTTTTATGCAAATTTAATATCAATTTGTCCATTTCGAAACATGTGCTGTGCATATGCACAGCTAAGATATTTAACAAAAAAAAGGTTTTCGTACGGCCGAGTTGCCGAATAATATGCAATTAATTGTCTCGGTTTGTTCGGTGCATGATATTTTACCGGATAATGTGTAAATATTCAGAAAGAGAATCATATTACAGTTGAAGTTGAAATACGTATCTGTAAACATTTCAACGTGGTAGAATTAAACGGAATAGAACTAAACTTGCTTATGACAGGTGAAGACGTTCCACCAAAAGAGCTCAATAATTTTCTTCCGAATTCTTCGACCAAATGACCGTTTCGTCCAAACCACATTTCCGACTGTATCGACGATTCTCCCAAAATTAAATGTTCGGCCAAATGAAAACTCCGGCCTCCGGTTGACTTTCGGTTAAATAACTTTCAGGCCGAATAGCCCTTCCCCATTTTACCGGGAAATTCGATTGATCGAAAATGTTGTTCCGCCAAACTGGTCTTTTGGCTGGAAATGTCGTTTGGCCGAAAAAGTCTTTTGGTCGAAAGTGTCGTATGGCCGAAATGGTTATTTGGCTAAACGGGATGTACGACCGCAAAATTCGTTTGCTAACCAAAAATTTAAAGTGATTGAGGATTATTGAGAAATGAAAAGTGAGAAACAAGAAGTATTTCGTTTGACTTTTTCACCCCTCAGTGTTTTTTATGAAGGAATCCGTATCACGATGGTAATACATTGATGATTACTGAATTTCATTAAAATTATACGTACCATGTTAAAAAATACATTAATTAATCATTGCTTGATATATTTATGAAAAACCAAAAAATCTTTTTAATGTCATTTTTACATTTTTGTGCTTTGCAGTTTTGACATCATATTTTACTATTTTTTAAACGTAGTATTTGTGACATATTCTCAATTCTGAAATTGAATTTTAACATCTAGTAAATTGCTTACACTGTATTTTTCCTGTAAGCATTTGGTTTAGATTTTCTATCGAAAATGTTCGATTATTAATGAATAATTTTACTGGCTTTTCTTAGACGGCCAACGCGGTAAATCATGATAAGACATATCTATCACTCCGCTTTCTTCAACGCATATTACAAACCACATAACTCCTTCGACTATAATTGGAACAATTAAAATCACTCCCGCGCACCACATCGCACATCTCGTGGGAAAAATCTTGGGAATCCTTTGCGCATGACATTCCCCAGCATACATCGCCACAAACCAGTAAGCGGATTTTTAATGACAATCACATGGCGTAGGTACCCCTCCGTGAACTCTCACTCTGGCCGCACAACAGCAGCGCAGCATCCTAACGGAGCCGGTTTTGTCATTGCTCCTCCTTCTTCGTTCATGCGGCAACGCGGGATTGTGATTTATTCGATTCCCATCAAAAGAAGCATGAAGCCCTTGTCGCCCTCGTGGAAGGTTCCCGGAAAAAGGGGTGGATCGTTTGATGGCCTTTTTTTTCCTTCGCCGAGCATCGATTGTTGTCAGAAGAATAAAAATTAAAATAACAAACAGGACTTGGTGCGTGGATTTTTTTCCAGCCTCGTATGTAGTTTGTCAGAAGTTGGGTAATTTTGATGGATTGATCAGAGCAAAATCTGCCTGCCTCCGTCAGCTTTTCTGGTGGAACCCAACGTAAGGGGTTGATTCGAAGCCGGTTGCTCAATTAGTTTCCGATTCATCTTCATCACGGCTTGTGCTCATTTGAATATGTACTTGTCCTATGCTGCGAGTGCTCCGGAAGGGGTGCGTTCAAAAGATCCTCGTCGCCATCGACCGGAAGGATGTTGGAATAAAAGAAAAAAAAAGGTTATCGTCATCACTTGCATCTCGCACGGTGCCTAGCCGAGGAAAATAGCAGGGGTCTAACTGGAGGCACGAGTTTTTTTTAATGCACTACCCATCTGAGGAAGCAAGAATCGGATAGACGAGTTGCTGAAGGCTGTTTGCTCTTGTAATGTAAGTGTCGGGACCGGGGATATGGTTGTCATATTTTTCTTTGACGTTTTTTTCTCTTGTCGAAGATTTGAGTTGACACTGATATGGTGTGGTGGAAAACGGAAGTCAGCTGTAATTATCGCTTGTAGCCAGACAGACTAACGATGATGATGGTTTTACAAGAACTAAAACTGGTAGAACTGCTACGGAACGCTGTGGGAATCTTCTGTAGATATGTCCGGTCTAGATTCACAAGAGTTCAGTGGCAAATGATATCACTTCTAACCAGAATAGTGATTCCAGAAGCTTTTTGGGCGTCAATCTTTCAGAGGCACAAAAACCATCCAAATTTCCATCTAAATTCGTTCAATTTTTGGAAACAAAACAAATTACACACTTTGTTATTGAAATTGAATTTTTAATTTTTATTTAAATGTATTTGTTACATTATGTTCCTTCACTTTTCGTTGGAGTTTCAATTTCCTTCCCCACAGAACCAGCTGCACAAAATATCCATATGCTAGCTCTGCAACAGAACACGAAGTACCATATTGTATACATTCAATGGAATTGGAATTTTTAAATTCGATGTTAAAAAGTCCTATTCCACGTTTTGCTGAGGTGGAAACATCTTGAGCATCAATTTATATGTGGCGTTTTTTCAGAATCTTAAATTCAAAACGGTTTACATGTTGATTCTTTCTGCTTAATTATTAAGTCAATAATAGCCAAAGCTATTATAAGACCACCCCTATTTGCTTATGATAGCTTACGACTTTTGATTACAACCCGGGTTGATATCCGGGTTTGCACTTGTTCTTAATCTATCACATTTTACCTTCATACATTGCAATTGAAAACTATTAAAATGTTGATAACTGTATTTTGAATAATTGTTTGTCGAATTTTGCTTCAATGCTTGCTGGCGTTTTTAATCACCAGCCATTCGGAGCGCAACTCCGTTCATGGAAAGATAATCGTCGAATCCGTGATATAAGAAATAACGCAGCTACAGCTAAACGCATTACTTGACTTGCCATTGAGTATTAATCCACTTGTCGAGCTTTCGCGCAAATTTTTTGCTACTGCTCTGCAGCTCAAGCGGCGGTCGCAAATAGGAGGCATTAAACGAAATTAAAACTGATGGAGAATGCCAGGGCGAAATTGGTTCGATTATATGGAGGAAAAATTCCGTGCTTCAAACAACCAGCTTCGGCGGTAATTAATGTGTTTATCTCCCAGCAGTAGAAGCATGGCATGCTCGCAAGCATTTCTTTCACCCACCGCAACTGGATGCTGGAACGGTCGAAAATTACTGCACCAGCTGCGTGCATGTCGACGGTCAGCACATTTTTTGATGGAAAGTAGAGTGATGGTTTTTTCTTCGCCGTTTACGGTGACAAGTTTTGTGTGGCTCGCTGAAGTTCATTCAATTACAATGTGACTCACCTTGACCCGAACTTTCGACGAGAAAGTAGATTTTTCGATAATTTAATGGCCTAAAACATGTTCAAGAAGTAATCCATGATAAAAGATTATTGTTTAAACAATAGTATATTAATTACCGTTTGATTAGTCATTCAACCTCTTGTCGATACAATAAATTCAAGCTGCAATTCGTTTGATTGGCCCACAGAATTTTAACATCGACGATATCATTCCCACAGTGCATCAATCCATACTCAAAACGAAAATATATTACCCCAATTGAAACAGCTCTTCACCGAAAATAAATCCGACATAAATTTTCCCATCAGTTTCCATTTTTGGTTTCCGCCGTACCAACTTCCATTTCATACTCGAATAAATTATGTCCCCATCGTCAGATCATCAACCTCATCGAGAGATCCAGTCTCCCGAATCGCGCGCATCTTCCTTCATCGGATGATTGATCGATCGGTGGACGATGAAGTCGACGACAACAGCAACGAGAGTTCCTTTCATTTTGCCCATATCGGTCGAAAGAAACCGTACAGAAGCTCGTTATCGGACCGACTTGAACAGCTTCACCATCTCCCATATCGGGAACCCGGTTCGATCCAAATCAACATCCTGCTGCTATTAAGGGCGGACGACGTTCATGATTATGTTGTTGGTCGAATACGTCGCCCGTCGTCATCGAAAAATGCAACGATGGTGAAATTTAAATTTTCTTCTATTATGATCTTGTACAATCGAAATTAATGATAAATGATTATTCAAATAAGCACTAATTTTAATGGCTTCGCTAGTTTTCAACCCAAAGAACGCAAATGGGACGGCGAGGTCCGTTAGGTCATAACGCGGAGCTTAATCATCTTTTCCATGTTTTCGGTTGGTTGCTTTCTCGTCGGAAAAGGCCATGAAACTAACACCTTATTTGCGTTCTTCGTTCCGGTTTCAAGTCCGTCTCATAGAGAGAGGGCCCATCCTATTGGTGACCAGGTTGGGGTGCCAAATTTAACTCATATTACAATTCCCGCATACCTATTAAGATTGCGCGTTTTTACATCTCTAATTTTATTGTTTTTCTTTTCACAGGTGAGTGCTGGGTGTTGGTTTCATTAGCCCGGGCATCCGCACCGATGCAACAACGAGCATCAGCGAGGTGAAGAGTTATGGATCCAAATGACTTCGAAGAAGTTTTAGAGGTATGAAGCGTGAAGATTTTTAACTTAGATGATGTGTGGTATAATGACCACAGTAAGTCCGATCCAAATAAGCTGACCGATAGAGGCAAATGGAATGAGTGGGCCAAATTGCTTAGTTCATTTAATAGGCTGTGATCCAACGAGTGGATTAAATAATAAAAATTCAAATTAGAAGTAAAGTAGATCTTATACCGGTGAATCGACCATTCAAAACACAATTTAAATTTAGTGTGCCTGTTTTGCGCATAAATGAATATCATTTTTGAACAGCTCTAGATAAAATAGGTATCATCCGCATTGTGGTTTGAAAAAAGTCTAAATTCTCGTAATTTTATTTGAATTCAAATAACTCCCAAATTTCGGTAACCCTGAACGGGCGAAAATTGCAAATTATTTCATCTACCAAAGTTGCTGTATCTTCTTCTTCTTCTTTTTCTTCTTATTCTTCTTATTGGCATTACATCCTCCACTGGGACATTGACGCCTCGCTGATTACTTAGTGTTCACTAAGCGCTTCCACAGTTATTAACCGCAAGATTTCTAAGACTAGTTACCATTTTTGCATTCGTATATCATGAGACTAACACGATGGTACTTTTACGCACAGGGCAAACGAGAAAATTTCCAACCGCATGGTCTTGCTTTGTAGCCGCGCACTTTATCGTACGGCTAAGGAAAGGCCCCTGGTGCTGTATTCATATTTTAAAGAGCAACGAAAAATTTACTATGAGGGCTGCTTTTTACACGGTATTACGGCTCTTACATCTTTACGCGAATGTCTCACCGCAATTTTAAATTTTTCATTTGTCAGAACTTATGCGGTTACTAGGGAAGGAGAATTTGGAAAACACAAAGAATTCTATACGTAATTAATGCCTAGTTAAAAGCTGTATTGTATATGTGGTTTTTAGGTATTTAGAATATTTATAAAGAAAAAGATCCATTGCTTTATTGATTGACAAAATTTCTTTTGTGTTTTGGAATACACCAATAATCGCAGTTTTAGGAGTTCGCAACCAACATCTCTTTAATAGCTCTACTTTCCAACTGAAATTATTGCACAAACACCTGTGTTCAGAATTCAGTTTTTGTTTTGGAGATATTGGTCAATTCAAATGTCATACTCCACATTCCGTATTATTCTCATAATCTACGTAGTGTCTTTCAGTACCTATATACAAGTTAATAACATTTAAACCAATTGTATTTCAAATATTTCCAAAACAAAAACTGCTATTATTTTGAACAATTTAACCTAGTGTGTAAGTTCACTGCCAAAATCGGCCTAAAAATATAGCCTAATCGGTAATCGAGGAACCAAGTTACAGCTTGTCAAAGTAGGGCATTTTGTATGAAAAACGCCCTCCGCTGCTGAACACAGGTGTACCTTGTAACGCGGTACTGGGAGCTAGGATTCGACAGGATATTACAACCTTCACTTATGCGCCAGACAAGGTAAACTTGTCGTGAAGGCGCACGTTTTATAATTTAAGAATCTTCCCGTGCCCGGCCAGAAGATCTCAGGGCGAGTCTCATCAGACAACTTCCAATAAACTGAAACTTTAACTCCATCCAACGGAAACTACTGACATTCAAATAAATTCTTATCAATCCTCAGGACGGGTGTAGGAACTCCTTAGGATACTCGAACCGATTTTTAATCTGATTGTGTGAATACCGTCTCAATAACTAGGGACATGCCGCTATGACGAATTTAGTTCCACCCTACAATCATTGAGTCATTCGAATTCTTTAACCAAAAGTACTATCGTATTGCAGTTGATTTCTGTTGTACTTAACATCTTCTCTTACATAGGGGTTAGTATAATACAAGGTTTGAGCTCTTACGTGCATATAATTTCTTCTTGTTCAGTTGCCTTTTTCCCTCGGTGTCCAGCGGCGGTCGCGACAAGTGTACTTGTGGGTGGTGGTTCAGCGAGGTAGGATATGCCCCGACCGTCGAACTATTTCAAGTAGTGATTTTAGCCGATGCGCACGATGCAGTCACGAGCAATCCCTAGGGTGCACCTTCGTTTGAAGGATTCTAAATTCGTCCAAAGTGATCCTATTTGGAATTAGAGATGCGTGCACCGTGATTGTAGTCTAATAAGGTTTTTCCATTTTTTATCCTGTCCCTCGTCTGTCGTTTACAGGTTTTATGGTTCTTTGGATTTTTTTTTTAATCTTTATTAACGTGATTTTTTTAGATTATAAAGTTCATCACGAAGGTTCTTTGGATCATAAACGCTAGATTTGCTAAA
Organism: Armigeres subalbatus; assembly: GCF_024139115.2. NCBI lineage: Eukaryota > Metazoa > Arthropoda > Insecta > Diptera > Culicidae > Armigeres > Armigeres subalbatus. The sequence goes on along the minus strand of NC_085140.1, from coordinate 384,413,151 downwards.
ATTTCATACTAATAGTTATTTAATTTCATCTGAGGGCCTTAAACTTCGTATCGTTACCCGGCAATCACATGGCAACAGAGGCGTAGCCACGGGGGTGTTTTTTGACATAAAACCCCCCCCTCCAGAGACAACATTTTTAGTTTTTTTTTCTCGAAAAAAAAAAGTTCAGAACCCCCCCCCCCCAGACCAATTTTCTGGCTACGCCACTGCATGGCGATATTTCCACCCATGGTATATTTTGACCTTTCACTCGCCTTTTTTTTCTCACGATCAATTCTGAAAGATAAACGAAAATCATTCTTGCTTGGCGAATTTCTTGTTTCGTTTCATCATTTTTCACGAATATTTTCGGTGTGCATTTATAAAAAATGTATGACCGTAACGGGTTCGAACCCAGAACACCAACAAAAATAAGCCATTCTGAAAGTTGAACTACAATATTCCCTGCCAAAATCCATATAAATTTCCTAGCAAATTATAAACTTCACGGTTCCAATGATTTGTTCAGCTTAATGACTTGTTCGGCCCTCAAAATTATTCGGTTAAACGGCTTTTTCGGCCAAACGTTCAGTTCGGTCATATGTAATTTAGATAATTTCGAATTTAATAATCTAGAGAATTTAAACGGGCTAACGTGTTCGGGTTATTCGGCCATGTGACATTTGGCCAAATAGCTTTTGGTCGAATGACTTTCTTGACTAAATTTGAAATTGTGTTATCATAATGAAACTCTTTTGGAGTATGGTATTTCAAACGAATCTAAAAACAGAATCACCTTCTTCGGCCAGAGGTCGTACTGCCCCTGCTTTTATCACTTGCACGCGTTCAACATTATTGTATATCGGAAAATTGGGATTGTGAGACAGAATGTATTAAGGACCAAGTGCATGGAAGCAAGTTTTTCCGAATCGCTTGCGTCAGAAACTATTTTTGTAAATCCGCAAGTTTGAGACGTGGCTGTTCAAGACTCAGGAACTGACATCCTTCACGCCAGGGGTTCGGTCCCCAGAACAGGAGTGTAGGTCGCTAGAACCTATATTTCTATAATCAGGACGGTTTTTATTTTTCGGGGGGGGGCGTTCAAACTAGCCCTTCCTAGAAATGATATTTTTACGTTTTTTGGGAAAACGGACAGCTTTTCCATGTTTTCATCTCAAAAGTAACATATTTATATATCGTTACAAAGTTCTTAAACAGATCAATGTAATAGATTATCAAGTAATAATAGCTCCGTCCAGAATTAAGTTTTTAGTAGTTTTGTAAAAGCATATTTTACGCAATATTTAACGAACAAAACAGTTTGGTACCCCGCAATACCCCACAGTAAAACATCATGCACTACACTATTGAACTCTTAAGCTTTGAGAACTATGAATAAAATTCTGCCCAAATTCACCATTTTGTAAGATACATGAATTTTAAAAATTGCCCATTTTTGCCTTTCTCGTGTACTAAGTATACGTAGAAGCTATATGATCGCTCTAAAAGCATTTAAAAAAAGCCCAAACACTCATAGTGTTGTATACCGATCGACTCAGTTCGAAGAATTGAGGTGATGTCTGTGTGTACGTGTGTGTGAATGTCTGTATGTGTGTGAGCAAAAATGGTCTTAACTCTTTTTTAAGCACTTACTCTAAACCGATTTACTCGCAACAAGTTTCATTCGTCAGAGAACGTTGTTCCATTGTTCCCTATTAAAAATAGGCTGGATCGGACTATGGGCTCAAAAGTTATGGCCAAAATACATTTTCTTATAATGTACGAGAAAGACAACATTACCGCTAGGGGGATTAATCAGGTGTTTTGGTAAACTTCTTATTTTTCAATTTTAATCTGAGTTACTCAACAATGCCACTTCAATTGAATTGGTGACGAACACAATTTACATAACATTTTAAGGAAGAGGGTTATGCCGTAACGTTGTGCATAATTCAAGAAAAAATAATCTATCATATAAAAAGCGTTATGCAGTGAGAAGGGAAGTTTTTCAAAATTTACAATTTTGACATTACTACATTATAGGAGCGAATTATAGATTTAACCATAACGTGTCATAACGTGTTAGATGAGTAATGTGTTGAATAACTCTTTGCCACAATACCATTATGGATTATTATGGAAGAAATCTTAATGAAATATCAAATAAATGGAATTTTATTTCGTTGGTGTCACAATATGACGCTAATTGAATGTGTTCTGCCCTCCTTTGTTGGTTTCTAATCGTAGATTTTTAACACCAGAAGCTAATAGTGCTTTTTTGATCATTTTAGGAAATCTGTGTTGCGTCCATTTGTCTGTGACTTGAATATACAGCATATGACCATTAGTATTTTATCCAGTATCAAACAGGCTTATTACAAGCCAAAAAGTGACCAAATTCCGTTGATTTTGTAGAATATGATAAAAATCGATACTATGCCGAAAATTGGCCCCATACCCCATTGAAGGCTCAGAAAAAATATTTTTCTTTTCTATCTATGTTTTTATGATGAATACCACCGTTTATTGCAGGATTCAGGATTTCAGGACGCAAGCGAATGCGCATTCTTAATTGGGAAATCAATAAGAACAGGTAAGAAGAGTGATCCTGTTCATCTTTGTAATTTTTGTGGAGCAAAGAACACCTGCTTGAGTTATTTTCTTATAAAGACATAGAAGACGTAGGATAAATAAAGAATTAAACAAATCAACAGAAATTCAAAAATCGTTTTCAATGAAGGACAGAGTTGATTTTACTTAAAAAATTCAATATCTTGTAATTTTGTCCCTGATAAATATTTGTATCTGCCTAATTCCCAATTTTTTTTATTGCCTGCAATCTATTCCAGTATTTTCAAATTCCTGTGGAAGAGGGTTTTGGAACTTTTTAGACCGGACTTTGGCTCTTCTGGCTACCTCTTATTTACACCGAAGTTTATTAAATCACATGTCCATTGTTAATGCATTGAATATCTTAAAAACAGCATGACCCCACAATATGTGTGGTAATTTAAGATCTATCTCCGCATCCCGCTGTGATATGAGGGTAGTATCAATATCGTACTCATAGGGGAACTGTTTCTGTTTCCAACAAGCTTTCTCATTTCCAACAGCTCAAAACGCAATAACCATAGTTCAATTTCGTTGATTCTGCTTGTCTACGTGCACAACAACCGAAGAAAAATCACAAAAATAATAAATATGGAGTACATTTGATGTTCATCCCTTGATCTCCATAAGACAAATATCAGAGCTGTGATATGGAGAACCAAAACATCTACCCTAGAAACACATGCCATGGAGAACGCTAAACGTTGATCCACCCTTTGAACCTACCTCCATACAAAGCACTTGCCTGTTGTGCTCTGAATCGCCTTGTGAAAATATGATCCCCGTAATCTCCATGTGTCTGACAGCTTTCATATGCGGTCCATACGACCGGCACTTGTCTGGAGCTGATCAAAGCACGGCTTTATACTCCAGCACTGCCTGTTTGAAAAACATTTCATCCACACATCACTTCGTCTATTGCGGCTGATGCGATGGTGCCATCGACCGTTTGGAAATAATTTACACTATGCTTTCGAACCGCAATATCATTTCCAACGAGTGCGACTGCCGGGTTCATACCTACACGGTTCCATATAGTGATACAGCCTTAAGAGCAGCGAGGTTGATTTATTTCGATTTGATGAGACGATCCTTATGGTCGCCACTCGTTTGGAGCCAAGCTGTAAACAATCCGGATCCGGGGAAACGCATTGGGAGAACGCCGAAAATCTTATTACCCCGGTTGAGGAGAAAATGTAAAAGCTGTTCAACAGCAGCAATGTGGATCCATAAAAAATCTCAAATGTTTATCATTCTTAAATATTTTCTTCAATTCAGGTGCAATTTATTTATATTTTTATTCTTGCTGCCAATCTAAATTACGAAATTCTACTTTTTAGCCCATAATGGAACATTTTGTTCACGATCACGAAGCATTGATCAACCTGCATCGATCGGGGCATCAATGTGGGTGGCGGCGTCCAGCACTTTCCACTCCAAAGAAGAAATCAATTTTTCCTTTCTTCCGCATTGTTGGCTCGCTCTGGGTGTCTTTCAACGAAATGCATCACTTCAATTAAGAGGTGGTGGGATGCGAGGGGCAGTCCCAGGAATGAATGGAATATTTACAAACAAACGTAAACAATTTTGGTGGCTGTATGAATGGAAGAGGTGCAGGTAATGTGGAATTCTTTCTGGGCCGTGGGGTGAGAACGGTTCTAAAACCTGGTGTGATAAAAACAAGTTATGACGCTGTTAAACCGTGCAATAACGAGGCACTTGGGAAACAATCCATCAACGCCCCCACGAATGCGATTCCGATATATGTGGGGATAAGCTGTGGCTTCGTGCATTAGCGGCAGCAGCAGCATCCAGAACGTATGAATCATTTTACCGGACGAGGGCAATTAGCTGGCTCTAAACGTTCGATTTGAAGGGAGGATATCGAATGGGCTTCGGTGGAACGACTCATCTCGAGGTTGTGCGCGGTGATTGAATGGAGATTTCGTGTCTTCCTAGCGTGTGCAGGTGGAAAATCGTCCAATGGATTTCTCATCATTATTTTTTTTAATAGAATCACTTATCGAACACTCAGGTGCGACTGATGGAATGGAATCGTTCCACAGTGTAGGTGAGCGGTTTATAAAGTAGACAACAAGTTGCATAAGCCACGCTTGATGGTTGCTAATTGCCTACCGTTCTAGGGTCTAGATAGTTGTTTACTACATACATATGAATTAGCAGTTGAAGGAGAAGGTTAATGATGATTGAACACATGGTAACGTTGTTGGCTGTGACAGACCGAATAGTGACCCGCATAAAATCTGTTTGAATTTCAAAATAGTTATGCTCGATCTTGCAGACTATCTTCCATCCAAAAGCAAGTTAAAAAGTAATTGAAATGGCCTTTAGATACTGTGTGGGTTAAAAATGCATCGCGGTTATTTTTTTTAACACTTTATTTTTTGTTTTCTTATTTTTGTCGTTTATTTTAAACATTGTTGTAGAATTTAATTATTGAACAAATTATTTGATATTATCGAAGTTTGAATCAAGTCATGCACCATAGTAATTCATCGACCAGAAAGGAATAACAGCCTATATAGCTCAATATCACTTCACCGTCAACTGTTGGCCAACTGCTGAAGAGTTCGAACCTAACGGATTTTTGCTGCTGTAGCCTCTGGGCAAAAATTACATATTCCAGCGACACATCTCTCGATAACGCTACATCCTCGTCACCCATGCGCGTTGTTCCCGATGTGGGGCCCTATCGTCCAGCGCTTTCAGCATCCCATCACGACGATCGACGCCTTTCTTGGTACTGCCCAGGTAATTAATTCCTTGGTTCGTTCTCTGTCTTATTCGTGTTCGAGTTGCGGCTACCGGTTCTGTAGCCATCAACAACAGGGATACCAGATGATTAAATTTTACAATGATCAGAAAATAAAAGCCAACCTGTATCTCCAAGCGCCGATAATAGTTTTCGCGATTCCAATTTACCTGCAAAATGAAGATGCATTGGAATTATTTTATTATCATATGTAGAAATTTTGGCTATCTCAGTCTTAAAAAAACCATTAAACGATTGAGAGAATGTTTTGCTACAATGTTGCACAGTTTCAGTTACTTAGTCTAATCTTTCTTCTTAGTCTAATCTTTCCGTCTTAATTTACATGTCGTTCTGGGTTTCGTATGGTCATAGTTTTGGCTTCTAAATATGTCAAATATTAGTATTTAGTTAATGTGCATTGTTTTATGAGTAAATTCTTACTTTCGCGGTGGTTTTGTTTTACAATTTGATATTTTATCAACGGTCACAGTGCTCGACATAACAACGACTGTTTTGAAAATGGTGAATTTATGTTCATTACTTTTATCCCGGATTCAAACTCTGTGTGGTGCTATTTCCATCTGTTCGTCTGTGCTTTCTACTCTTGTAGTTTTTGATAGTGCGTAGCATCCCAGCATATCTTGAAAAAAAAACCACATCCAATGGCCAAAACGTCGGGCAGATTAAAATATTTTGTGCTGTAAAACAAAACTTTATATACAGCTTTTCTTTGTACTTATGAAAAAAAATTTTTTTTTTCCGATTTCAAGTGTGATAAAGTGGAGTCATTTAATTACAAAAGTTAGTTTCAATGAGTATTTAAACTGCATATTTAATCTATTTTGACCAGGGATTGAATCCAAAAGAGAACAAAAAATCTCTCACTTATCATCTCTGTATACACATACGATGTGTAGCATACCGTGAGAAACTTTTTTTTCGCAAGCTTCCATGTTAACGAACTGATTCGGGAGGCTATGCCTCAAGAAGGTCCCACAGAAGGTCGAACGGGACAAAAGGTCGAAAAGGACAAAAGGTCGGAAGGGACAAAATGTCGAAAAGGACAACAGGTCGACAGGGACCAAAGGTCTATCAAGAACAAGTTAATGACAATTAGGGTGTATTCCAAAAAAAAAAAAATGAAATGCATTTAACTTTAAGCAGAAATAACGCACTCATCTAATCAATCAAAGTTGAAGAATGAGCAATTTTCTAAGAAGGAGTAATTACTATATGACAATATTGTGAATATCTAGATAGTTCTGAAATAGATAAAAAAAAAAGATTGTTAATAACAAGTGAATAAAGCTTGTATTTCGCGATACAGAGTTGCCCTATACCACGCAGGCGCACGCATCGAAAATACACCGGCGTATAGTACACGCCGGTGTATTTGATCGAAGTGACATTTAGAAAACTCAAACATCCATCTATTAGTGGTACTTGTCCCGTTACGCTGGGATATGGATACTCTGAAGTAATGCGTAACGGTGTAAATCCGGTCATATCGCCAGGCTCGGTTAAACACTGAAACTGACAATATGACGTCCCTAACCCCGAATCCCAAGGTGTCAGGCGACCCGTGCCGAGGGGATGAATGGCCTGGGGGTGAAACAACTAGCCAGGCAGTTAACGGAGCCTGTAATGCTGGGTAGACACCTTTTTTCGTGGTGCATTACGGAGAAAGATCTACCACACTGTGCTCTAGTTATTACTATTCTTGTTAATACTTATGAGTGATGGTCGGAAGAGTATGGAACGACTATAATCTGCTTTTAGATGACCCACCTTTTGCCACTTTTGGATGGAGTCAATGGAGTAAATTCTAAAAACGTAACTCAATATTAGGGTGGTTTTAAAGCCGATGACATGAATCTCAAAGCTCCAGAGCGCTTATTAATTAGGAAAGAATCGGATACGAATTTGGTGGATCTGCTGAACCCTCTGACTGATTAGAGCTCTGTGTAAAGGTGAGATTAAGAAATGCCAAACGCAATGAAATCAGATCTCTGTACAAAATCGAATCCGGAACTCATAAGAATACGCAAAAATATGTTTGAACTGCAGTACCGATGCATGTTCAAAATCAGTATTAAATCCCACTTATTGTTGAGCCGAAACTGATTGAGGGGCGCGCCTTTGAGAGTTGGTATAAGCCGTTTCTGGAAGGGTATAAATAGCGGCACCTTAATCTAAAGAGGCCTTACATTAAGCTTGAGAAAATATCTGAATAAAAAACGACTACTTCATTTCTTCTCAATAGAAATGGAGCAGAAAGACATGCACTAAACAAATGACACGGGTATACTACAAAAGTTCAATGAAATGGACGCAGTGGTTCACCCGAACAAAAAAAAAAAAAAATTAGTGGTACTTATTGAATGAATTTCATTTAATTGTTAGAAAATTGTGAAAACAAAAGAGCAGAGTTTTTGCTAACTGTGTAGGGCAACTCTGGTGCGAGATTGATTCGCTCCGTTTCAGTTTCTTGTCAATTTCAAACTTATGTCCCTTTCGACCTTTTGTCCCGTTCGACGTTTTGTCCTTTCGACCTTTTGTCCTGTTCGACGTTTTATCCTTTCGACCTTTTGTCCTTTCGACCTTTTGTCCCTTTCGACCATTTGTCTTTCGACGTTTTGTCTTTCGACCTTTTGTCCTTTCGACGTTTTGTCTTTCGACTTTTTGTCCCTAACCCCTCTGTGTATGAGGCAACTATTAGGATATGGAGCACGTCGTGTAGGGGGGGTTAGGGACAAAAGGTCGAAAGACAAAAGGTCGAAAGGACAAAAGGTCGAAAGACAAAACGTCGAAAGACAAAAGGTCGAAGGGACAAAAGGCCGAAAAGGACAAAAGGTCGAAAGGGACAAAAAGTCGAAAGGACAAAACGTCGAACGGGACAAAAGGTCGAAAGGACAAAACGTCGAACGGGACAAAAGGTCGAAAGAAAAAAATGTCAATAAGATCAAAAAGACGAAAGGGACAACGAGAGGAGCCGGCCAAGGGCCGAAAATCTCGTTAATAAAGATAAATAATAATAACGAAAGGGACAAAAGGTCGAAATAGACAACAAACTGAAACGGAAAGAATCAATCTCGCAACAGAGTTGGCCTACACAGTGGGCAAAAAATCTCTTTTATTTTTCACTATTTTTAACAATTAGATAAAATTCATTCAGTGAGTATAACTAATAGATGGATGTTTGAGTTTTCTAAATGTCACTTCGATTTGTCAAAATGGCGCACACCGCACATCAAATACACTGGCGTGTATTATACGCAGGTGTATTTTTAATGCACGCGTCTGCATGGCTGAGGCGTGCACTATTTTGACAGATCAAAGTAACATTTAGAAAACCTAGACATCAATCTATTATTTGCACTCATTGAATGAATTTTATTTAATTATCAAAAATGGTGAAAAATAAAAGAGCAATATTTTTTCAAACTGTATAGGACAACTCTGTCTTTTGCAATACAGGTTTTATTTCAACAATCTTTTTTATCTCTAACAGAACTATCTAGATATTCTTAATATTGTTTCATAGTCATTACTCCTTCTTTGAAAACGGCTCATTCTTCAACTTTGATTAATGTGATGAGTGTGTAATTTCTGCTTGAATTTAAATGCATTTCACAAACTCCTTTGCAATACACAAAACTTGTTATCAGCTTGTTCTTGGTCGACCTTTTGACCTTTCGACCTTTTTGTTCTTTTCGACCTTTTGTCCCTTTCGGCCTTTTGTCCCTTTCGACCTTTTGTCTTTTCGACCTTTTGTCCTTTCGACCTTCTGTCCCTTTCGACGTTTTGTCCTTTCGACCTTTTGTCTTTCGACCTTTTGTCTTTCGACGTTTTGTCCTTTCAACCTTTTGTCTTTCGACCTTTTGTCATAGATTCGTGTGGGGGTGCGTCGAGCATCGTGAAACCAGGTCTGAGTTAACTGAAACTGTACGGTTCCGAGGAAAACAAATAAAACCCGTTAGGGAAGTGTTGGCGGGTCTTGATTTAAAGTATATGAACCTTATCTATCTCGAGTCGAGACAAGTACGAGACACTGAAGACGACCACACAGTTGTGGTCGAAATACGTATCTGCAAAGATAACGAAAATTAACTGGTGGAATTAAATGGAGAGTACTTAATTCGTCTTAGACGGTTGGCTTATCTATCTGTTTTCGAAAGAGATTGATGTTAGAATTTGATTCTTTGAGTGTCACCTGTCTGTAGCATTTACCTTGAAAAACGTCCCCTTCTTTTCGTTGCCTCCCTTTTTTTGTTTTTGTTTCTTTTCCATTACAGATCAATGCCAAAATCCACCAACAAACCAAGTCGCAATCAATATTTTAAAAACCCTAAAGCCCCACCTTTTCCTATTGAGTATATGTGATCCCTAATCTCAAGTCAGTCGCGTGTACGTCGGCTACCCGAACTAACTCTAGCTGTAAGAAAAATCACAAGAATCTTAAAATGAATTGTACAAAACAAACATATCCGGCTCCGTAACGCCAAATGGCAAATGAGCCTTCTATATAAACGCAAGATTAAAAAAAGCCTATTTCATCGCTATTAGTAAGATTGTTAGTCTAGCTTTCCATTGGTACACAAATGTCAGCAGCATATTACCAGCTAGAAACGTCTCACTTTTCACTAATTATTCCCCACTTCTCACTGTGGAAAGTGAGACGTCTCACTACTTACTTCTCACTTCTCTCAGTGAGAAGTGAAAAATGAGGAGTTAGAAGTCAGACATCTCAATTCTCACTCCTCATTTCTCACTTCTCCCTGTAAAAAGTGAGAAGCGCAGAGTGAGTAGTGAGACGTCTCACTACTCACTTCTCACTTCTCATTTTTGATAGTGAGAAATGAGAAGAAATAATAAGATGTCTGTCTCGTTCGACTAAATTTCCTATTCGTCCAAATATCCTATTCAGCCTAACGTCCTGTTCGGCCAGATGCCCTATTCGGAATAATGACCTATTCAACCAAATGACCCATTCGGCCAAATCTCGCGTGATTTTTGAAAACGTCGTAAGTCCAAATGAGAGACTCTCTTTCATTACGCTCTCTTTTGCTAATATCTAGGCTAGTTTAAAATTTGTTGCAATATTTTCACCTCAGCACACCAGTCAAAGCTATTTTCTTCAGGTCGGTGCCAAAAAATCCAATGTAAATGTTAGTATGGCTTTGTAATAATCGAAAGAGAAAGTAAACAAAGAGAGCCTCTCTTTTGGACTTACGACGTTTTCAAAAATCACGCGAGAAATTGTCTATTTTGCCGGATGACCCGTTAGGCCAAATGAGTTTCGGCCTAATGGTTTGTTCGGCCTAGTGGCATTCGGTCAACTGGCTTTCGGCCGAATGGGTTTCAGCCAAACGACCCTTCCCCGGTTTCATTATTGTGCGACAATTTTGACCTCTGAAAGTATCCCTTATAAAGACAATAATAAAAATGACCTTTCGCAATGACCGACGCCATCCTGTGTGGAATGTTACTGTTGTTGGCACCTCAAATTGAGTGCAATTATTTGTCATGATAGTTCAAGCCATTATCATCATATGATCGCATTCAACAATTTCAAAATGATTAAGTAACACCAGTAACACCAGTAAAAGATTTTAGTAACAAGTAGATAGTAAATGTCGTGAGGTCAAGAGCGGGCTAATGTTTCAAAACATTTGATTCGAAATACATAATTTAGCAAAAATTACTCCGAATCTTCTTCATTTACAAAAACGCTATATGGATTTTTGTTTTGCAGGTCAACTAAACCATTTTTTTTCGACTGTCATTCAAATGACTCGTACGAAAAATTCATTTATTGTTTCCTGATTTTTTTTGAGATAAATCAAAATGCAAACCGTCTAGAAATTCCTTTAGAATTTTGGAAATTATTTTCTTCATAAATTTCTTAAATGTTACTAAAATCCTTCGAAGGTTTGTTTTTGGAATTTATCTGTCCATTTTCCACCATAAGAACTTTCTATAGTTTTAAACCACTTTATAACCACTTTTCGAGACGGTTTTAATTTGAAACTTCAAATTTATTCCCTCACCTTACCGGAGGACGCAACGTTTGTAAAACAGATGTACTTCACGATTACTTTCCGTTTTCGATGACTCCTGTACTGTCCTTCCGGAAGCTAGAGCTACGAGCGTCTCCCCAAACGTACAGATTTCGATATGGTTCCGACAAGCGAGCAGCTCTCAACTAACGACAGGCATGCATTCCTGGAAGGTTTCCGACCGGTGAATTCGATGGAAGGCGAACAAATCTGTGGCACTTTTACCGGCTAATGAGCTTGACTGTCACTCGGAATAGTCGGGAACGGCGAATATTGGCAGGTACCCAAGTAACACTTAGCATTACAATATTGCACATATATCAATCACAAATCGGCATGCTAAATGCTGATTGCATTAGATCTGTTTTAACGATGTGTTGTTGCATTTATTTATCAACTGTCAGACAACGATACTCTAAATCAGCAGTACGAATGCAGCGATGCATTACTGGTGCTTTATTTCAACATGCCATAGTAATGAACCATTAATTCGGTCTTATAATTGCCCTTTTCAACTTTAAGTCAACTTTTAGGGCTGTGTTTTTTACAAGCATATGGTTCATGGTTACTTGGGTAGGCTCGTCAGTATGGTGGGTCTCAAGTTGACTATTTTGTATATAAAACGACAAGTGGGAACTTTTATAATGCCTGCCAGTGTACAATACTAGCAAAGAAAGGTTTTATTTCACCCTTAAGATATCTATAAAACCCCAATAAATCATGTTTAAAATCTGAACCATCTGTTATTGCTATACGCTTTATCAATTGTTTATTAAGGCTTTCAAATGCACCATTAAACTAATTTGGATCGCCGCTTTAAATCTAGGAAAAGCGACTCGATCAATTCGCCGTGTTGAATTTATGCTTTATGTGAGAATCACACTAAAAGGCGCCTATTTGGTTGGTTGGCATTTTTTAAACGACATGATGTGATGAGTTTCTGATGTAGTTCTGTTGCTTCTTATTTTTTGAATTAAAATAAAATTAAACTTAAAAGTCAAAGCCAATAATGATCGCAAGTGCTTTCCAATAAGATCAACAATAAAATGGAGGAGGGAAGAATTTATGCTTTTTTCCGCATGAACATTTCACAGAGGCGCATCCACGTTCCGAGTCGTGGGTAAGAAATGCCGATTTGGGCAACAGTTCTGGTATTAACAGTAGCATTAAGCGATTCGCAGGCGTTACAAGACTATTTTGTCACTTACATCCGTTAACACAAATAATAATTTTGGACTGATCACTGGAAGCAAGGCAATCGAGATCTGTTCTGGCCCCGTTCTTGTGAATGCTGGAGGGAACAGAATGGTTAGTTGGGACACCGATACCTAATAAAGGAGCAGAAAACTACGCCCTCCCATCGGTGCCACGGGAGGTTTTGGAACTGTTAGTGTGAAAGCTGTAACGATAGGAATCGTTTTGGTAGAACGTGAAGCACAGAAAGAACTAAGGCACACAGAATAGGAAAGGGCGAGCCTGTGATCGAACCCATGATCTCCTGCTCATAGACAGAAACAATAGCTGCTAGACCACCGATCATGTCTCCGATTTGGGCAACAGTTCTGGTAAATTTTACCTATACTGCCGCTGAAAGCATAACTGTACCATGTTGATATGAAATCCTTTTCAAAATGGAGGAAGTTATGTTTGCAATATAATCAAAAAATAATCATTAAAACCAATTAAAAGTAGTGATAAAACCACAATTTAACATTTTATATAATTTGATGCTACTGTATAGGAGGTTGTCGTGACCATTATAAAAGTGATAATAAAACAGTTTATATTTCATGGTATAAATTATTGTTATTGTTATTCCATTCCCTCTGTTTTCAATTTCGATAGATAATAAACAGTTCTTCATGACTGATGTGCGGAAAATAATGCTCCGTGTTTTACCAGTGAGGGTAACGTTGAAAACGGAGTATTATTAAAGTAGTTTATGTAATAAAAATGCATGCGCATCCGAATTTATCGCAATATTGAGTTTGTAGAAGCGTAAAATCAATGCGCTAAATGATCTAAATGATGACAAAATGATCAAATTTAGTTACATGAACAAGGAAAATGAAACAATATTTCAAACTTCTTAAAAAATTTAAATTGTTAGCAGTGTTAGCAGAAGATGATTTTAAAGTTAATCATAGTCCAAACAATAACCATAGATGTTTTTTTGGATCCTAAAGCAATAGACTACTGATTGTTGTTTAGGACTTCAGGCACGTGAAAATCCCTAAAGCGCTCAATGATGTTTAGGTTTTACAGAGGTGAAATAGAAGTTGTTGAAATCTGCAAATGCGAATAATTAAATATTTTAGAAGTTATGATAAAGCACGAATGAATGGATTATTAAAAGCCTACGGAAAAAGTCTTCTTCAAACCTCAATAGATCCATTGAAATCTGAGGAACCAGAAACATACCGAAGACCGCTCTTAAAGGGTTCTGAGCTCCGAAAACAGATTCTTTAACAATTATGCGATTTTTTTTTTGTAGTTTGCTTTGGATCGCTAAATACTGGAGGTAATATGAAATCCTAGCAGTTAGAAATAATTGATTGAAACCATTGATTTTAAAAATAATCCGAACTTTGAAAAAAAATTAAGCAGACTTTCAGCCCTAGGTTGGCTCGTCTTCGGACAACTTGAAAAGTTCTTGCGGCCTGAATATTTATATAATTTGATAAAATTTCCTCGATTTTTAGAAGAAATATTGCTTTTCCATTATTGATTATCGAATATATTTACAAGCTTCCAGAAGAAGTCATCGGTCACAGAAATTAAAAAAAAATCAAGTTCTTAATTTCAGTTCTTAATTTCATTAGCAATTAGTCGTGAAAACCTTGGGTGAAGAGCCTTCAAGTATATGATTTTCACGATCATTCTTATACAAATTATTTATCATCATGGAAAGTTAGGGATTAGAGATCAGAAGCTTTTCTAGAACCACCAAGAAGAGATTTGGAGAATTTTTCCAAAAAAATACCACGTACATATTTTAAACGATTCCTCATTAAATTATTTCAAATTCTCTTTCTAAAGTTTCTCAGTTTCTCCTTTGGAATTTCCATCAACGCTCTTCCGAGAATTCAAACTATTTTGCTATTTTTCAATTAATTAGATATTAATATTGATTCTAGTCGCTCACTAGGAAGTTCCTTAAATTCATTGTTTCTTTCATGTATATATGGGAATCAATAAGAAATCTCTTGAATTAAAAGATCCATCACCTTATTTTTAACTCTTCTAAGCTTGTTATATAGATGGGAGAGCTACTGCCTTCGAACGTGGAACTCTTTGGAACAATTCTGTACTTATATGGATGAAAATTCCGCTGAATTCGTTTCGAATCTCATGAAACGAAATTTTTCGAAATAGCACATATCCTATTAGGAAGGTAATTGTCAAGAGTTAATATTTTATTGAAAATCGAGTAGGGACACGGCAGGTATTTTCGTCTGTTCGTCATAGTCTCGAAAATTTATTGGTTTTATTGGAGACGCTTTTTTTTGTAAAACTCATACGTACCAAATCGTAAGCTCAGGAGAAACGTTCTGCTATAGTGGAGTTCTAGCAAATGTTCGTTGCTTTCGTTGGTTTTAGCCCCTACGACGATGGACGGAAATACCTGCCGTGTCCCTATCATTGAGGAGGATGAATTTATCTTTGATTTTTTTTCTCATAAATGAATGGTTTTTATCAGAGATCCGAGAAAAAACCTGGCACCACTGGTAGCACAGTTGCGTGCCCTAAAACGCGGCCATCTCCGAAGACATTAATTCAATTATTACATTCCTGACCGTCCGTCGCGTCGTCGTCCCGTCCATCCATCCGTGTGATGATGACGTTCACGCGGGAAGCTGAAGTCACTGTTCGTGGGGCCCGCTTGGGATCGGTGAAGGGCTTCACCATCATGATCCCCCCTCGATTCCAGCGTCCGTGGTCCAAAGCTTGTATAGCAGCGTCCACGTTTTATGGGCCGCCTATGGAAGGGATCATTGAACCCATTCCGATGTCGCCGCATTACCTTTCCAGAGTATACACACGCACGCCCAGTACAAAGTGAAACATTTGCTGTTCTAATCCTTCTTTTGTAGCTCTGCGTTAGAAAGGCCGCCGACGTATCACTTTTCGTGCGTGGATCGTGCCCCAGAATAATTGATAGCTTTCCTTCGGTGGAAGCCCTGATTTACCCACGCTTCCAACAAATGGCATCCGTTTTTCGGCACATTCGGCTTTCATCCCGCATCCCATAGCGGCTCGCGCAATCACAACATCACACCATCAGTCAGTGGCAAGCATCGTCGCGTCGTCGACTAATTGAATTGTTTGAGGAAGTAACAATACCGCTTTCCACTTACGCTCATGACGATGTAGGTACGGCGGATCGGGTTCGGGCATCTTCGTTCTAAATGGTTGTGCGCGCGAACCTCGAGCGGATTAAGTTGCTTCCGCTTTTACGCCGCCGTTCACGGGCGGTGCGACGCAGTTAGGGCTGAACGGGTTTTGTGTTTCGGCAGCTTTTATTTCGTCATTGTTGAATGGCTTTTGTACAGCTTCCGCTTCTTATGACAGTACTCTTTATTTGGAGGGGAAGTGTGTACGAATCGATTAGTGGTGGAACGATAATTGGGCATATCAGTAAGGTTTCGCTCCGCGGAGTTTAAATAATCCGGCATAGGTAGGTGAACGAGCACCCCAATAGAAGAAAAGTGGAAAATTTATATCTTTCTCCAACACCATTTGATGATTAAAATTCTTTTTCGGCTGTTGCAGCTTTTATGTATTCTTATCGAAGACAAAGGAATCAAATTAGATGGGATTGTTTAATTTTTGTCTTGATTTATTCTTACAACAGTGAGCACATATCATAGGAAACAAACAAAATGGAATTATGTTGCATTATAACATTGCATTACATCAACGAATTAAAATAATTTGATTTTAATAATAGAGAAAATAATTTGCCTGTGTCAAAATGATAACATTTTTGGTTAATTTTTAATGCTTTTATTAAGGTCTGATTAAATGCCATCATCATGAAGCACGCTAATTAAGCACTTTATCAATTGCCGGAAACGGTTTTTCATTTGAATAACCTCACAGCCGTTCTCTACTTTTCACCCTAAAAATCATTCTTCCACCTTTCACCATGAATACATTAATTCAAAGCTGCAGCAACGAATGGTTCCCACCTTTCATTCAACATATCGAATGTGCTTATTCTTTTGCGCAAAAGCACTCCCTGAAGCCATGGAATATTTTAATTGAAAGCATCACCAAATTAGACAAAAGAAAAAGATCATTGTCCCTTGTTCCTTCGGGCCATAAAACTGGAATGGAGATCACATCTACCAACGTAACGTGAAAGGTAACCTGCGGACCGCTGGTGAGAAAAAATAATTTGTTGCCACTTAGCGAATTTCTCCTAGTGGTTGAGGCTCCTCGGCCTGAGCTGTTCGATGCGATAAGAATCTGCATAATTTTACGCATTCTGGTTATTTTTTTAGAGCACCTTGCTGACACAGCTTCGTGACCGACCAGCCAGGTGACCAGTTCCGCACGATGAACATTTTTATGGTCACCCATCGACAGTTAGTCCTAGCTCAAATCATTTCTGCTGGTTATGATAGCTAAGCCCTATAAGTTTTGCGCGGTAGTCAAGTGGTGAATTCTCGTTGAGGTGTTGTTGATTACCTTGTGTGTACAAACAATGATTGTCCAACTATGGCAAGTGTTGGTACACCTGTGTACCGAACAAACATTGAACATTATCACGAGAGATATTGTGACTCACTAGGTTAGTTACCGCTGACGTAGCTAGGGTTAGGGTTTGCTTGTCAAAACACGAATCGAAGTTTTTTGTCATGCATTCTTATCCTATTGAATTCGGATGAATTTCCGAACCAGAATGCGTAAATTTCTAGGGGAAATTCATCCGAATTTCCAGGGGAAATTCATCCGAATTTCCAGGGGAAATTCATCCGAATTTCCAGGGGAAATTCATCCGAATTTCCAGGGGAAATTCATCTGAATTTCCAGGGGAAATTCATCATCATCATTTCCCCTGGAAATTCAGATGAATTTACCCTGAAAATTCGGATGAATTTCCCCAGGAAATTCGGATGAATTTCCCCTGGAAATTCGGATGAATTTCCCCTGGAAATTCGGATGAATTTCCCCTGGAAATTCGGATGAATTTCCCCTGGAAATTCGGATGAATTTCCCCTGGAAATTCGGATGAATTTCGCCTGGAAATTCGGATGAATTTCCTGGAAATTCGGATGAATTTCCTGAAATTCGGATGAATTTCCCTGGAAATCGGATGAATTTCCTGGAAATTCAGATGAATTTGCCCTGTAATATCGGATGAATTTCCCTGAAATTCGGATGAATTTCCCTGGAAATTCGGATGAATTTCCTGGAAATTCGGATGAATTTCCCTGAAATTCGGATGAATTTCCTGGAAATTCGGATGAATTTCCCTGAATTCGGATGAATTTCCTGGAAATTGGATGAATTTCCTGGAAATTCGGATGAATTTCCTGAAATTCGGATGAATTTCCCCTGGAAATTCGGATGAATTTCCCCTGGAAATTCGGATGAATTTCCCCTGGAAATTCGGATGAATTTCCGCTGGAAATTCGGATGAATTTCCCCTGGAAATTCGGATGAATTTTCTCTGGAAATTTGGATGAATTTCCCATGGAAATTCAGATGAATTTCTTCTGGAATATCGGACGAATTTCCCCTGGAAATTCGGATGAATTTCCCCTGGAAATTCGGATGAATTTCCCCTGGAAATTCGGATGAATTTCCCCTGGAAAATCGGATGAATTTCCCATGGAAATTCGGATGAATTTCCCCTGGAATATCGGATGAATTTCCCCTGGAAATTCGGATGAATTCCTGGAAATTCGGATGAACTTCCCTGGAAATTCGGATGAATTTCCCTGGAAATTCGGATGAATTTCCCTGAATTCGGATGAATTTCCCTGGAAATTCGGATGAATTTCCTGAATTCGGATGAATTTCCCTGGAAATTCGGATGAATTTCTGGAAATTCGGATGAATTTCCTGGAAATTCGGATGAATTTCCTGGAAATTCGGATGAATTTCCTGGAAATTCGGATGAATTTCCTGGAAATCGGATGAATTTCCTGGAAATCGGATGAATTTCCTGGAAGTCGGATGAATTTCCCTGGAAAATCGGATGAATTTCTGGAAATTCGGATGAATTTCCCATGGAAATTCAGATGAATTTCCATGGAAATTCGGATGAATTTCCCTGGAAATTCGGATGAATTTCCTGGAAATTCGGATGAATTTCCCTGGAAATTCGGATGAATTTCCTGGAAATTGGATGAATTTCCTGGAAGTCGGATGAATTTCCTGGAAATCGGATGAATTTCCCTGGAAATCGGATGAATTTCCTGGAAATCGGATGAATTTCCTGGAAATCGGATGAATTTCCTGGAAATTCGGATGAATTTCCCTGGAAATTCGGATGAATTTCCTGGCAATTCGGATGAATTTCCCTGGAAAATCGGATGAATTTCCCAGGAAATTCGGATGAATTTCCCTGGAAATTCGGATGAATTTCCTGGAAATTCGGATGAATTTCCCTGGAAATTCGGATGAATTTCCCTGGAAATTCGGATGAATTTCCTGGAAATTCGGATGAATTTCCCTGGAAATCGGATGAATTTCCTGGAAATCGGATGAATTTCCCTGGAAATTCGGATGAATTTCCTGGAAATTCGGATGAATTTCCCTGGCAATTCGGATGAATTTCCTGGAAATTCGGATGAATTTCCTGGAAATTCGGATGAATTTCCTGGAAATTCGGATGAATTTCCCTGAATTCGGATGAATTTCCTGGAAATCGGATGAATTTCCCCTGAAATCGGATGAATTTCCTGAAATTCGGATGAATTTCCTGGAAATCGGATGAATTTTCCTGGAAATTCGGATGAATTTCCTGAATCGGATGAATTTCCCTGGAAATCGGATGAATTTCCGCTGAAATCGGATGAATTTCCGCTGGAAATCGGATGAATTTCCCTGAAATTGGATGAATTTCCTGGAAATCGGATGAATTTCCTGGAAATTCGGATGAATTTCCTGGAAATCGGATGAATTTTCTCTGGAAATTTGGATGAATTTCCATGGAAATTCAGATGAATTTCTTCTGGAATATCGGACGAATTTCCCTGAAATTCGGATGAATTCCTGGAAATTCGGATGAATTTCCCTGGAAAATCGGATGAATTTCCATGGAAATTCGGATGAATTTCCCTGGAATATCGGATGAATTTCCCTGAAATTCGGATGAATTCCTGGAAATTCGGATGAATTTCCTGAATTCTGATGCATTTCCCTGGGAAATTTGGATGAATTTCCCCTGAAAGTTTTAATGAAATTCCCCTGGAAATTCGGATGAATTTTCCCTGGAAATTCGGATGAATTTCCCTGAAATCGGATGAATTTCCCTGAAATTCGGATGAATTTCCTGGAAATCGGATGAATTTCCCTGGAAATTCGGATGAATTTCCCTGGAAAATCGGATGAATTTCCTGGAAATTCGGATGAATTTCCATGGAAATTCGGATGAATTTCTGGAAATTCGGATGAATTTCCTGGAAATTCGGATGAATTTCCTGGAAATTCGGATGAATTTCCCTGAAATTCGGATGAATTTCCCTGGAAATCTGATGAATTTCCTGGAAATTCGGATGAATTTCCTGAATCGGATGAATTTCCTGGAAATCGGATGAATTTCCTGGAAATCGGATGAATTTCCCTGGAAATCGGATGAATTTCCCTGGAAGTCGGATGAATTTCCTGGAAATCGGATGAATTTCCTGGAAATCGGATGAATTTCCCTGGAATTCGGATGAATTTCCCTGAAATCGGATGAATTTCCTGGAAATTCGGATGAATTTCCCCTGGAAATTCGGATGAATTTCCCCTGGAAATTCGGATGAATTTCCCCTGGAAATTCGGATGAATTTCCCCTGGAAATTCGGATGAATTTCCCCTGGAAATTCGGATGAATTTGAACTTGAATTTGAGAATAATAAAACATTTTTTTTCTATGAGGCCTTCTAAGTTTAGTATTGACATAATCATCGGTTCGCTATCTAGCTACGGCTATGTGAGCGATAAATTTCAGTGTATTCTATCTTCTAACACGTCGGTGGGCAGTGCAGTTAAACGTTTGCACATCGGCAACGCAGCTTTGTTGCAATGTGCTTAAGAGTTCCAGCCAGTCAGCGTTAGTAAGGTAGTGTTTGATGTTTGTTTTGCGAGGCAGTAACGTGCGACGGGAGAAGCGCATCAACTGCTGCAACAAATTATAAATGCGAAGAATGCCGCGGATTTGAATTATGTAAAACATGTGTACGTACTGACGAGGTTTCGAGCTCGCGGTCAGGACAGGGACAGGGAGGGGATTTAAATTGTCCGGTCCTAATTGGGGTTGATTGCTCAATCGAAGCGGATTGCGGTTAATTGTTCTCCCATCAGCAGTAGGGTCTACCGCCATCGTGGAAGTTTATTGTTTGAGCTTGGGAAAATATTTCCGTTCGAATTTGGTGACGACGCTCTAACGCCATTGACAATTAATCAAAGCTGTAGTTCTGCGGTCAATTATCTTACAAATTGCCTCATTGCAGGGTGAATCTTAGATAGAGTTGATATGATTATAAGTGAGATGTGCATTGACTGCGGACTAGAAGCTTGTAATATTTATAAATCAAGCAAAGCTACGAATATCTGTTAAATTCTGCCGTTCTCTGTAACTATCAAGATAAGATAAGATTTGTTATCCGCCTGCTAACTTGAACAGATATTTTATTTAATTAATTTATTACGTGTCATATAATTTGTCAGTGTGCTATACAAAAGCATCTTATCGCACGCACTTGATATCAGGCATGAAACATGAATCGACTTAAAGCTTGAGAACAAATGCCTATCTATCGTGGCCCATTTAATGTTATAGATCTAAACCATAATAAAATTGTTCTCTAGATTTGTTAAGATTTATCAAGAGTAGATCAAATGTAGTGGGAATCTCATTTTGCGAATCCTCGACTAATCAAATGCTACTGTAAAGTTACAACTTACGTATTTTAATAATTGACATTGTCGGATCAATAACTCTAAAAAGTCACGATTCCCAATGTATTCAAGAAATAATGAATGCCTTGAAGTTTCGAACCACAGTCAACATTGTACGGAGCTGTAGTCGAACAAAACGCCCGCCCGCTCTCCAGTAAAGGCAGATTCTTCGGTTTTGTTTACACAACTCATCGTATCTTTGGGGCTCGTTTCTCTGTCTCTGCAATCACTGTTGCAAGCAGCATGGATGAGTTCAAGCTGTTGGAGGATGGGCGAACAACGTGCATGCTTGTTTGTTTGTAAAACTGCAGCATTATTTGGATCTAACCATCATGCAATTCAGCCACGAGTATTTGTTTGTTCAGAACGGCAACAAGCGACGACGACGGCGCGGGAATAATGATGGTGCAATTAGTCCTCCTCCTGGTGCGTCCTGGGAAACAAGTTCCATATTGTGGTTTTCGGAATGTTTGTTTGTCGAGCGCACTCTTGGAATCAATAAATTATTCATTGAATCGAATTCATTGGAAACCACTATATTAGGAATTTCATTGCCACATTCGATTTTCGTGTTTTTTTTCGAATGCATTCCCTGACATTTTGTGGGTGTGATTTTTGTCTCCTGAAGTCTCCTTGCAAAACAAGTTTACGCAATTACAAGGTAAAACTATGGCTGCAGCAGTAGTTTGGTATCGAGTTTTCGAACATTTGCAATCACTCGCAAATGATCATTTTGCAACCATGTACCTACGAGCCGTCCGTTCAGTTTCCTTATTCAGCGAGCCATTATTCAGAAGTTTCACTTTTATGTCTTTCCGTACAAAGCCGGATCGCATCGAATGGTAGAAATATTATTTAAATGCGATGGTTGCGTTTAACGAAATGTTAACGGTGCCATAAATATTGACCATAATTGTGACTCGTTCAACTGATGTGGTGCGACACTCTGGGACAGGTTTTTCTGCGAAATGGTTATTGAATGAAATTCGCGGAATTCGTAAGTTTTCTTGAAATCGCCACGATCGGCGACTGATGTGTCTTGGATTTCTCGAATCAAAAAACCGCATCACCCATAGCATTGTAGCGATTCAAATTTCCTGCTGCCGTTTGTAGACCTATGACCCACCTATGGCGGTCAGCTTCCAGTGCCTGGTTCAGACAGGCTTGGATGCATAATAAACTATTCCAACCGCAAACGTAATTCGGAAAAACAGCATATAATTGAATCAATTTTCAACGGACCCACTTCACACCTGATCTCTAACCAACAGCCGCAACCGGCAAGATCGCCCGAACGGAAGCTCTTTCGTGTGTGACTTGCCTCGGGCCTTGTATTACAACTAATTTTTATGAATGAAACTGTGGTCAGTGGAACTGGTTTTTATGGTGTTCGAAATACACTGGATTGGATTGGATTGGTTGCATGCGTGCATCGATACCGATGAATGTTGGGTGTGCAACGCGACGGACTCTCATTTTCACGAGATACATGCCCCGAGGTGAGCAAGTTCGAAGATGGATTGTCTGAGTCAGTGGTTACAGTGCTTTCTTGATTATTTGTACTGGCGTATTGACACACAACGGCTTAGTGACAGATGTAAACGGCGAAATAGTGAAGTTTTAAATAAGTGCAATTTAGATACTGTATATTAGAAATATAAATCAAAGAATACTTTTTTTAATATGTTACCATCAATCTGCAACATGCAAACTGTAGTATGCGTACATAACTATCAAAACGTTAGTATTTTGAGTTAATATTCAGCCCTCTGCCTACACTCGCAGAGGACAGCGACAATCTTTTCCCAAAGTTTCTCATCTCTTATCAATTTTGTCGCAACGTCGCCGTGATCTGTGATACTTGAAAAAAAAAAACAATGCCCACCAGCTGGTTGGATGTCCTCATATGCCCCGTCGAAACAGAAAGTACTAGCAAATAGGTAAAAATTTTCTTCTTAATCCAACGGAGGATAAACCTTGTGGATGATTCTAGAAAATATGACTTGATCTTGTACAACTTGTAATAAATTGAACCTTAATAGTTCAGTAATAGTTAGTAACTTCACGATCCTCCATTCTTAAAATTTTACAATATTTTGGTTAAACAAGGGTTTTATAGAAAATCAACATGTTCAGAAACAAAGGTACAAAACATGACCAGAAAGACAGCTACAAAACACAAGTAAAAGAGTTCCTTTGAATGTGTGGTTCACTACTGCTGATTTTGAGGAAATGTCTACCTACAGAATGATGAAAATTATTCTGTACAAACAAAACTCACTCATTTTTGAAGAATTTATCCTTAACTGATGTGTTTACACAAGTTGGGTTTAACGAGAAAGCATGCAGTGAGTATAAATGACTGTGAATTATGTGACCTTTCCATTAATCAGAACAATTGAATGCTTTTCTAATGCACGAAAAAGACACTACCACCGCATTTTTTTTCTTAAATTTTCTAAAATTATTAATAAAAATTATGTCTTAATGCTCTTTGAGTGGTAAAGAGAAAAATAAATAATCTAACGAATAATAGCATATCGGATTTGTTAAAGAATGTATTAGGAAATCATGATTTTTTTTCTGATTTTTATTGTTGCCCTCTCAATTTGACAAGTTTGACCGAAAAAATCAAGGGGGGAGACATAATAAAAAAAATTATCAGCATTAGTGAATTTTGACCTCGGCGTTCTGTTCCTCCCTTGTCAAAAGCCCAGGGAATAAATATTCGAGCAACGCCTAAAAACATACCTATACCCTTTGTCATCAACAGAGTTTGTTACTAACAAACGCGCCTCGCAACATTCGCAACAAGCCTTTATCATAACCCGAACACAATATGACAAGGATCATTTACCTTACATGCTCTGATATTTCTAGAGTTAGATTCTCGAATATTTCCATAAAGACATAAAAATCAAAATTAGCTATATGGATAATGCAAAATACGGTACAGGAGGCACTATTTTTCCTCAGAACTTGTTCAAAAAATTTGACTCCATCACATCACCACTCTTATAGCCTATTCAGATTACGCCATTAATGACATAATAATTGGCGTTTCAGGGTAAATACGCTTTATGATGTCATTATTTACGTAATATTCCATACATTTTGCGCTGTCAAAAGATACCCGCTAAAAAGAGTCATGAAGAATTTATTACGTACAATTATTACGAGAGAGCTTTCGTTCTAACTGGGATGCAGGGAGAAATTCAACAAAACAAAACTGACAAGCGTCACGCTCTCTTTGCCAGAGAGAAAATTCTCTCTGTTTTCATTTCGTTTCGTAGTTGACAGTCATGCTCTTTCTGTCGCAGCAGGGTCGAATGCATGTTATAGCCTATTCAGATTACGCCATTAATGACATAATAATTGGCGTTTCAGGGTAAATACGCTGTCTGATGTGATCATTTACGGAATAAGCCAGACATTTTGCGCTGTCAAAAGATACCCGCGAACAAGAGCCATGCAGAATTTAGTACGAACAAGTAGTACGAGAGAGCTTTCGTTCTAACTGGAATGCAGCGAGAAATGAAGAATAACTCGGATTGTGATGGTTTTGTGGAAAGCATTTTATATGATGAAAAATAATGATGATAATTATTTATTCTCCACTTATTCAACATGAATTGTTTAAAAAAAACAGATGCTCTCTAGGATTAACATGAAGTATTTAACTTAAACCTAGATTTAATAGAACAAATCGAATAAATTTTCAAAGATCAAGGGCCAATGCGGAAGACAATTTAAAACGTAGGAATGGTTGTAAAACGAATATATTTGATGAATAAACATGATTTCATAAATTGTTTCAATTCTGCTCCTTGAATGGCTTAATATACTTTGGATTTCAACATTTTCCCGTGGGACAACTGTACGATTTGAATGGGATGTATATATAAAGTAGAATAACCTTAAATAAAACATGGATTGGTAATGCATTAATTCATCCAAAATCCAGGTTAAATTATATCACATCCACACGATTCGATTTTGTTAGAAGCTGTATCATTGGTTTGTCGAGTAGAACGCAATGGTTCAGTTTCCATTTTTGAAAAAAAAATTAAATTTCTGAGTTGCCCTTCATAGATGGAGATACTGGTGGAAATACATTTTAGTTCAATAATATTTCTTGAAAATTTGTCCAATCGTCCTTTTTATTTTATTTGTGAGAATTCCCAAAAGTATCTAAATTTTTTATCAAATCTCCGTTCGATCATAGTACAGAATCAAAATACTTTTTAAACTTAAAAATAAATTGAGGAATAGTCTGATTCCCCGAAGAACGGCGCACCCAACTAATGAATGTAGCTTCGCTCATTATCCTTAATGAGAGCTTCAAATATTCTTCGAAAATCCCTTTTCATATTTTTTTTAATATTTTTTTTTCGTAGAAACTTTGTTCACAAAAAAATGTTCGATTGTCGCCACACAAATGCTTGATCTCGCAAATTAAATTAGATTAGCGTGCAAATGAGGAAACATGGAAACGTCAAGATATATTATCTTGCTGCAGTCTGAACACCTCGTAATAATTGGATACCCTCTCACTTAACAAAGTCATAAATAGCCCAATCTGAATAGGCTATTAGATGGAAATCTTCTGAGCGCTGAAGAACAACTCGGATTGTGATGGTTTTGTGGAAAGCATTTTATATGATGTAAAGTAATGATGATAATTATTTAATCTCCACTTATTCAACATGAATTGTTTAAAAAACAGACCTAGATTTAATAGAACAAATCGAATAAATTTTCAAAGTTCAAGGGCCAATGCGGAAGACAATTTAAAACGTAGGAATGGTTGTAAAACAAATATATTTGATGAAAAAACATGATTTCATAAATTGTTTCAATTCTGGCTTAATATACTTTGGATTTCAACATTTTTCACGTGGGACAACTGTACGATTTGAATGGGATGTATATATAAAGTAGAATAACCTTAAATAAAACATGGATTGGTAATGCATTAATTTATCCAAAATCCAGTTTAAATTATATCACATTCACACGATTCGATTTTGTTAGAAGCTGTATCATTGATTGTCGAGTAGAACGCAATGGTTCAGTTTCCATTTTTGAAAAAAAATTAAATTGCTGAGTTGCCCTTCATACATGGAGATACTGGTGGAAATACATTTTAGTTCGATAATATTTCTTGAAAATTGGTCCAATCGTCCTTTTTATTTATTTGTGATAATCCTAAAAGTATCTAAATTTTTCTATCAAATCTCCGTTCGATCATAGTACAGAATCAAAATACTTTTTAAACTTAAAAATAAATTGAAGAATAGTCTGATTCCCCGAAGAACGGCGCACCCAACTAATGAATGTAGCTTCGCTCATTATCCTTAATGAGAGCTTCAAATATTCTTCAAAAATCCCTTTTCATATTTTTTTTTAAATTTTTTTTTCGTAGAAACTTTGTTCAGAAAAAAATGTTCGATTGTCGCCACACAAATGCTTGATTTCGCAAATTAAATTTTAAAACTCTCCTTGAATTCAACCCTGTATTAGCGTGCAAATGAGGAAACATGGAAACGTCAAGATATATTATCTTGCTGCAGTCTGAACACCTCGTAATAATTGGATACCCTCTCACTTAACAAAGTCATAAATAGCCCAATCTGAATAGGCTATTAGATGGAAATCTTCTGAGCGCTGAATAATAACTCGGATTGTGATGGTTTTGTGGAAAGCATTTTATATGATGAAAAATAATGATGATAATTATTTAATCTCCACTTATTCAACATGAATTGTTTAAAAAGCAGACCTAGATTTAATAGAACAAATCGAATAAATTTTCAAAGTTCAAGGGCCAATGCGGAAGACAATTTTAAAACGTAGGAATGGTTGTAAAACAAATATATTTGATGAAAAACATGATTTCATAAATTGTTTCAATTCTGCTACTTTGGATTTCAACATTTTTCACGTGGGACAACTGTACGATTTGAATGGGATGTATATATAAAGTAGAATAACCTTAAATAAAACATGGATTGGTAATGCATTAATTCATCCAAAATCCAGTTTAAATTATATCACATTCACACGATTCGATTTTGTTAGAAGCTGTATCATTGATTGTCTAGTAGAACGCAATGGTTCAGTTTTTCATTTTTGAAAAAAAAATTAAATTGCTGAGTTGCCCTTCATACATGGAGATACTGGTGGAAATACATTTTAGTTCGATAATATTTCTTGAAAATTGGTCCAATCGTCCTTTTTTATTTATTTGTGAGAATCCCTAAAAGTATCTAAATTTTTCTATCAAATCTCCGTTCGATCATAGTACAGAATCAAAATACTTTTTAAACTTAAAAATAAATTGAAGAATAGTCTGATTCCCCGAAGAACGGCGCACCCAACTAAAGAATGTAGCTTCGCTCATTATCCTTAATGAGAGCTTCAAATATTCTTCAAAAATCCCTTTTCATATTTTTGTTTAGATTTTTTTTTCGTAGAAACTTTGTTCAGAAAAAAATGTTCGATTGTCGCCACACAAATGCTTGATTTCGCAAATTAAATTTTAAAACTCTCCTTGAATTCAACCCTCTATTAGCGTGCAAATGAGGAAACATGGAAACGTCAAGATATATTATCTTGCTGCAGTCTGAACACCTCGTAATAATTGGATACCCTCTCACTTAACAAAGTCATAAATAGCCCAATCTGAATAGGCTATTACCGTTCTCATCGCATCAACCGGATCTACTGCATAATTAGTTTCTTCATGCAGGCTCGTAGAACAGGCATCACTGTAGGATGATAAAAGTTTAACGATGTATAACAGTCTCAAACTATCGATACAAATCACTTGCCCTCAGCCTATTTCCGATCTTCGTTCACTGCACATCAACCACACAATAACGTATCTGTCGATAACAATCCTGCCCTGTATCAATCATATGGCACAATCGATAGTGATCTGGTATGGCGAAAGTTAATGCACGAATACGGTGTTCCTCATAAACTGACGACTTCCGGGGAGTAGAGAAAAACAGATTTGTATCGTGTTGTGATTTTGAGCTTTGCAAACAAAGACAGTTACAAATCTTACGGTCCAGGGACTTTCTTTATGACGAGCGACCTTGCTGCCGAATGTGCAAGCAGGCCTTTTTATTTTCGCTAAAAGTATTGTTCAGTGATAACGTTGAATACCGTGTACCATTCCACGTACATCCGCCGATGGAGCTCTTTGCATTCTTTAACAGGCCCTCAAGCCCCGAGCAACACAAGCTCCACATAGAACAAAGTTATGCTTCACCTGTCATAAGACGAGTTTGAACAATCCCATTGAATTCCACCACTTAATTGTATCCTGACAGATACGTATTTCGACCTCAACAGTAAGGCCGTCTTCAGTGTCTTGTACTTGACTCGACTTGTCGTCAAGTACAAGACACTGAAGACGGCCTTACTGTTGAGGTCGAAATACGTATCTGTCAGGATACCAATTAAGTGAATTCACGGGATTGTTCAAACTCGTCTTATGACAGGTGAAAACATTCCACTAAAAAGCTCAAAATAATTTTCTTATCAAAGTTATGCTTATATACAACCAGATTCAGTCACAATATTAAGTAACTGCAACAAGATTCGCTTGACTTCTGCTGCTAGGGGCAGCTTCCGTGAAGGTCTACGATTTGCTTTCTCCAAGCCTTTATTGGTTACCCGTTACGTTGGGATATGGATACTCTGAAGTAGTGCGTTACGTTGCAAATCCGGCCATATCGCCAGGCTCGGACCACATTAAAGCTGCCAATATGACGCCCCTAACCCGAATCCCAAGGTGTCAGGCGACCCGTGTCCAGGGGATGAATGGTTTGGGGGTGGAATAATTAGCCAGGCAGTTAACGAAGCCAGGTGAGTGGCAGCGGGCGGTACCCGCACACCCCCAAGTGGTGCACATGTGGTGCAAGCGAAAGGGAGTTAGGGGTATTACAGGTAATACCACCTAATACAGTGAGGGACCGAATGTATGGGTGAGCACACAAGTAAGGAAGTAAGCCGGTACGCATGGCCGGTAGTGATAAAATGAGTGAAGTCTCGCTATGCCTGGCAGGAGTGTCAGGGGAGCTGATGCTTTTAGCAGCACACCTCAGAAATAGGAGACATGTAAGACAAGTGGTGAGACTCTGTTGCAGGACAGGGTGGCCACCACATTGATTGAGGACTATCTGGGCTTCAAAATGTCAACAGGTGGGTACCTCCTGTAGACACCTCGGAGATTATCTGTTGGCAGTATCAAGCCCGGTTAGGTGAGGTTTTGGCACTAGTGATGTGCCGGGTGTTCCACGCCCAAATTAATGCACAGGAGGTTTACAAAGTGGAGACATAAGGGAGATGGGGTATTACTTGTAATACCCCACGGAGCGAATGACTAAATGTCAGGAGTGTGGTGCACGATTGGTGCAAGCGATTAGGAGCTGGGGTATCACAAGTAATAACCCCACAGTAGCACATCAAGTAGGGCGTCACCAACCTAGGATCGCCATCGTTTGGTAGACAGGTGGTATCACTCCGGTGCAGGACGGATGATAACCGTACTGATTGAGGACCAACTGGGTCGTGAGATGCCAATTCGGGGTACCTCCTGCAAGGTACCTGGCCTTCTACTTGTTGGTTCTCGCGGCTCAGGTGGGTACGTTTAGTACGGCCTGTCCTCCAGAAGTAATACTGGAAGGTAGTCCCGGGGGGACAGGGCATTAGAAGAGAGGGTAACTCAGATAACCTTCCGTTACTTGGGGGTGGATTTAGTGGGTCGGCCTTCCATCAACCCCACTTCCCGAATGTAATACCCCCAGCTCCCAATCGCTTTCAGGTGTCTGTTTGCAAATTTGCCTTCATCCTTCTATTAAAAAAGCATTGCTGTATGTTCTACCAGTTAAATGGCCGCGCTGAGAATAGTAGTACACGCCGTTCAACTTGGCTATAGCTGCTCCTCTCGCATGTGTTATACGATCTCTTAACTCTTCATCATTCATCATGCGTTACGGATTAGAAGTGATAACGACATCGATGCCCGATTCTTACCTCGGCGCTAGGCTACCGCACATTGATTGAGGTTCAGCTGTGTTTAAGTCACGGCTTCCTCTTGTCTGCACTTATAGAGCATGCAAATCGTCATAAGCGTGATCCTGATCGCATCGCGCATAACATGTACGGTAGTGTTTTTTCACAGGAGTGTGCCTTGTGACCTTCGTTGCCACAGCGCTTGCAAGGGAGATCTTCCTCTCAATAATCATATGACTTGAAATCAGGTTCAAAGCACCACCACCGGCGTTTAGTAACTGGGAATAACGACCCTTCAGCTTACCAACATTGGATGCCCGAGGAACTTTGACGATGCTTTGCTCCTTGATGACTCCAAGTAACACATTAGTTATAAAGAAGTCGTATTTGAGATGCTGCAACTAAATCCAACGGATTGGACTGAGTATCGCCTGTCAGAAACTATCGTTTAGTACGTTGGTCTACTCATTCTGCTTCAACATTGAGTGTGTAGTCGACCGTCTCTTACGCCATTGTTGGGTTGCATGGTTTGCCAGTTTGAGAGCTCTTCTCACATTTTCCACTGCCTTCCAACCTGAACAATTACGCTTCTTTCTACCGATATTTTGCCTCCCTTTACTTGCGCAACTTCAGATCATTGCCGAAAACACTTGTGAACTACGAAAACTTGAACTGGATCATGTGATCGAGCTTACCTAATTCGGCGACAAAATGTAAGAAATTTGTCTTTTCTTTCATTGCGCGTTCCTCCTCACTTTTGCAAAACAATTTTTGTTCTGCTTAGAAAAAGCGCGCTGTCATGAAACTATAATTAGATTACATTCACTCAAAATGAGTAATTCAGTACAAAATTAAATTTTTTTGGTACAGTAAACTTTTAAACTAAAACTTTGTCGGCTACAACGACAGCAAAAAATCGTATAAAATCACTATAACTAGGGAAACTGAACACACATAATCCCGACTTTTTGTTTCGGATATTTCTCGATATAACATGGACTTGATATTCAATTGAATTGACTATTTAAAAACATCACTGGATGTAATTATGTTTATGAAAGCTATCAAAATATCGATTTTTATGAAAAATTGGACATTTTCAAAACTTGCGGAAGACTTGATCCCCATAGGTATAGGGGGAAATTGATCCCCTTATGATCTGAACATATTAAAATGCCTTCCAAGCCCAATGAAAGGCCAAATTCGTTTATACTCAAATCCTAACAATTCTTTATAGTCTACCGTAAAAGCAGTCGTGCGAAAATGAAATATTGTTGGTTTAATCTAAGTCAAGTATTTTGGTTCTCGAGTAATAGTGAGAGATAGAATGTCTACTTTATCAACACAGTTAGCATGCTGATGATGATTTCATTGCAAACAATTCACTCCACTGAAAGATAGTGGTTATATAACTATTAAGAGACACGACAGGTATTTTCGCCCAAAATTGCCCTTTAGGGAGATAGATTCAGTTATTTCCATCAATTCACATTTATTTACGTTTATTTGAATGCATTGCAGCAATTCCTGAATTTACTGAATTTACTAGGGGTACTTTTGGGAAAACTGGAGAAAAAACAATGTTTTTTTTTTAATAACTCTGGAACGCAATATCCGATAGGTCTAATTGTCAGTAGGGTCTAACTAGGCTACCATCTGCATCGAATGCAACTTGTCGGATATACTTACTTGATACTTGATGGGCTACAGCTCTTCGATGAACCTACGCCGAATGGAGTATCCTTCTCCACTGGACTCGATCCTGTGCCAATCGCTTCCAGTCGCCTTGAACATTTAGCGCCCTCAGGTCCTCTTCCACTGCAAAAAGCCATCGTGTACGCGGCCTTCCACGAAGCCTGTGGCCTCTTCCAGGTTCTCTACTAAATATTATCTTCGCTTGACGTTCTTCCGGCATACGAACAACGTGACTAGCCCACCGTAGTCTGCCGTGTTGAATAAGCTTAATAATATCCAGCCCTTTATATACCTGGTACAATTCGTGATTCATGCGGCGCCGCCAGATACCGTTCTCCTGTTTACCGCCGAGTATTGTCCACAGCACCTTACGCTCAAACACTCCGAAAGCTCTCCGATCAGCCTCCTTTATCGTCCATGTTTCATGGCCGTATAAAGCCACCGAAAGAATCAGAGTAGTATACAGCGCAAGTTTTGTTTTCGTTTGCAGACTACGGGACTTAAGCTGGTTACGAAGTCCGTAATAAGCCCTATTTGCAGCTGCAATACGCCTTTTCACCTCGCGGGTAACATCATTATCAAACGTCACTAATGTTCCAAGATACACAAATTCTTCTACCACTTCAAACTTTTCACCATCCAGCACCATTTCGCTACCACCACCACTAATGAACCCACGTTGATTGCCAGCGACCATATACTTCGTTTTGCTGGTATTGATCGTGAGCCCTGTCCTCGCTGCCTCCCTCTTAAAAAGGCACAAAAGCCTCTTCCACGGCACGGCGATCAATCCCGATAACATCGATATCGTCCGCAAATCCCAGGAGCATATGCGATTTGTGATAATGGTACCGCTTCTTTGCACACCATCTCTCCTAATCGCTCCCTCGAGCGCTATATTATTGAACAGTAGATTCGAGAGTGTATCACCCTGCTTTAATCCATCTAAGGTAACAAATGACGTCGATATTTCATCCGCAATCCTTACACTTGATTTCGATCCGTCCAACGTTATACGTATCAGCCGTATCAGTTTCGCCGGAAAACCATGTTCAAGCATTATTTGCCATAATTCATTCCGTTTCACTGAATCGCACGCCGCCTTGAAATCAATAAACAGATGATGTGTCTGCAAAGGTGCAATAATGCAATGGTGCAGAAATAATATGGTGCAGAACTTCATAAAGCTGCTCACTGCCATGTTTCAGAAGTTTAGCCGGGAGCTGGTCCTTCCCCGCAGCCTTATTGTTTTTCAGCTCTTTAACAGCTTTTTTAACCTCATCTAGTGTAGGCGACTCACAGCTTGTCCATCGTCGCTAATATTTATTCTGCCCACCGATGCACCGTCACTTCCACTATTCAACAAAGTCTCGAAGTGTTGCTTCCACCTGGTAGCCACTTCGGTTTTGTCTGTCAGCAAATTCCCTTGTTGGTCGTTGCACAAGACGGGAGATGGCGCTGTCTTTCTCCGCACGCCATTGACAGACTCATAGAACCTCCGCATACCCTAGCAGCACACATGTTCCACATCAGCCACTGCGACTCCCATGTGACCAGATTCAGCCGCAATCAAGTTGCTGCAACGACTTTGGTTTGCCTTGTGCTGCTTGGGTATCGTTTTGCTCCATTTTTTCCTGCGCCTCGCAAATCACTTGTTCTTCATATTCTTTCTTCTTCCTGCGGTGGGTTCGTTTTTCGACCCGACACATCCGGCTTCTGGCAACGTTCTTCTCGTCTGTCACTCTCTGACACTCCACATCGAACCAACCCATCCTGGGTCGCCTCTGTGCAGTACCTACCACTTCTCGTGCTGTTGTGCTCACCGCTCTATGGATCGACTCCCATAGATCGTTGATGTTGTCGCTAACGTTGATTGCACTTATCCGTTCGTCGAGCTTCTGGCGGTACTCAGCTGATACTCCTCCCGCCGACAATCGCTGGATATTGTAACGCATCGTTCTCTGTGATCTTTCGTTCGATACAGTTGACAACCGTGATCGAATTTTACTGACAACGAGGTAGTGATCAGAGTTAATGTTCAGACCTCTGAATGTCCGCACATCGATAACATCCGAAAATGGCGCTCATCCACCAGAACATGGTCTATCTGGTTGCAAGTTTCATCGTTTGCGTGTCTCCAGGTGTGCATTCGGATATTCTTTCGTGCAAAGTAGAGGTGCTACTGGTGGCCATCCCTCTGGCAGCAGCAAAATTTACTAGCCGTAGGCCGTTGTCGTGGTAGCGTAGTGAAGGCTCTCCCTACCAATTATGGGACGGAGAAAGTCCTCTCTACCGACCTGAGCGTTAGCGTCTCCGATAACAATTTTTTTTTACATTCGACACTAATCGATTAATTGACGAAAGTGGACCATTTTTCAAATCGTTGTGCTATAAATCGAGATACCACTGTACCTAGTCATTGTAAGAATTTGCGGAGATATGCAGTGGCTGCGGTTGTTGTCGTCGACCAAGAGTTGAGCTTGTGGTTACGGGTTGTATCCGCTCGACTTGCAATGACGTACGGTAAGCCAAAACAGAAAGTCAGAACAGTGGAATTGATATTTCATGCATAGATCTTGGACTCACATATTAGCAAACGATTCAATAGCTGATATTCGGCATCTACCATGCATTATAAAACCATTTTATTTATTTTGATCCAAAGATCTGTGGATCCTGCAAAAGCAATTACTGCAACGTTATCTCAAAACTTGGCAGCCGACCCAGCTTATCCACTTAATTATTATTCCCACATCGAACTCCCTACCCAAAATGCACATCAAATTATTTGGCGTGTCTGAAGGCAGTCTCGCCGATGATTGCCTGGAGCTCCATTCTTTGTTTCGTACATATATTTGCCATCATCATTATGTTGAGAGACTCGGGCTGCAGTTTTGTTTATGATCGTCGCATGCGTAAATCGTTCCGGGAGCGTAAAACAAATTTTGAAAGAGCAAATTTTGTGGACGACGCTCTAGCATATGTCGTGACATGGCCAAAATCACAGTCGAGATGTTTTTCAAACATGTGTTAAAATGTTTACTCGTATGATAGATTATCTTTTCTTCAGCTTCTTGATTTGGCAATAAGCAAAACTGGAAAAACCGTTATCGCTTCTGATAAATTTGCATCACTAAAACCCGATGGATGAATGGAAAAGTCGGTATAATATATTGGTCACTAATCGTACCCAGAGCATGCAATGGACAATTTTACGAACCGTTGAACCGTTGTTGATTCATAACGAATCATAAGTGACACTCCAACCGTTGTCGAATGCCGAAACGTATACTGGAGAGAATACATGCGTGCACTATGATGCGTCTTCGCACCAAAGTCGTCTGGCTTCAGTCGTGCAAACTAGCCATGCGTGTCGAAATATGAAAAGCAA
This sequence comes from Armigeres subalbatus, assembly GCF_024139115.2. NCBI lineage: Eukaryota > Metazoa > Arthropoda > Insecta > Diptera > Culicidae > Armigeres > Armigeres subalbatus. The sequence continues at coordinate 384,377,495 of NC_085140.1, read as the reverse complement.
TGATTTCTACTGGGTACCTTCCGGTTCGTGTAAACAGTCTTGAAAGCTGGCTGTCGCCATAGTTTGAGTGTTTCGCAACAGAGTTGTCAATCACAGCAAAGATAAGATAACAGTGCATGTAAATTATGATTTTTTTTCTTGAGCTCGTAAAAATTATCAAGAATAAGTATTTGCATTATTGACATTGAATAGGATACTCAGAAGTATTAATAAAGGTGTGGAATTTGAATCGCAAAAGCATTTTAAAAACAGGTCGATCCACGAAGTGACCTTAGTTCCTTTCATGTGCATTAAAGGTACCAAATATCATATATTAAAAGTCAGGGACAATATATCCCGTTTTTTTCTCATACTATTTGTACTATTTACTATATCCAATATACTATGATTGATTATCCGTCAAAACGAATAGCTGTTAAGGCTTTTAAATAAAGGGCGATATATGTATGTATATTTGCCTTTTACATTAACTAAGTATACGTAAAGGCTATATGATCACTCAAAAACGTTATTCTGATAGAATGATGTCTTAGGTTCTATTGGTAGAATGCCTTTAAATTTGTCGTGAAATATTCCATCTATTTGGAAGGTCTCCTGTGAGCTTTGTGAGCAAAGGCGTAGGATTGCCAATCCAGAAATGGCGGGCAGGCCAAGTTCCTGTAGGAATTTATAAGAAGAAGATCAAAGGAAAAATATCAGACTTCCTTTTTATGCATACTGCATACATTTTAAGAACGTATTCTGCATAACACAAACAAAGCTTAGTCACCGACAATTTGTACTCCAACCGAATATATTCATTATTCCATTTACTAGATAAGCGTCATCTTCGCAAATCGATGACACATTGCACACATTCCATCTAATCAACTTAGAGCTTTAAGCAAAACATCTCGTACACTTTATCGTGCTACATACATTGTCCTATTAGGCTGGCTCAATCTTTTATAAAAAAGTAAGTAATTAAAATATTATGATTTTTTTACCTCTTTTCAATGGAATTCTAGTGTTTATCTAAAATTGTATAACAAAGATTTGACCACCGTAATTATCATTTTACTTTTGGGTCACCCTGGTCAAGAATTCAATTTTAGAACGAAAAAAAAAACTGCAACTCAGTGTGAAACTCTCAAGCCATTTGACGACAAGATAGGACAACGTTCAGCAAAGTCCAGCGAAACTCCCAACCTCAAATTGATTTCAATTAAAAGTAAAGTCAAAACTTACGCTTTCGCTCTGCTGAGCACCCAACCGCCATAAATTTTGCTCGTTCTCTTAGAATACAAAAAAAATACAACAAAACAAAATAAATGAGTTGAACGGTTTTGATCTGAGTCAGGCGACCGGCGAACCAGCGCAGCACGCATCTTCGAGTTCGATCGGCTGTCGTTATTGTACCGCCACTTAATAGAGACCATTTCCAGCTTAAATGGAAATTTATGGGATCACGCAATGTTTGCCAATAAGCTTAACGCACAAACTGGGACCCATCTGAATATGAAAGTCGCGAAAGTATATTGTACTTGATCGGCATTTAACAGCTGACAAAAGTTTGGCCCATCTTTTCCAACTCGGAAAGTGGTCCATAGTGACATACCTACGGTCAAATAGTCTTATCAATATCAGTGGGATCACTCGTGCTCTTGTGTCCAGCCACATAGATTTGTCCGTTCGCCTGGTTGAGTGCCAGAATGAAAAAGTAGACCTTGCTTTTTCGCAGCCCGGACACCCAAGGGTGTGGATGGATGCGTTGATTGAAGTGTTACCCTTTCACGTTTATTGAAGGAAGGAGACATTCTAGGGCCGAGAGAGTCGACTAATATGCGTGTATTTAGGCCGTTTACTGCCGAGAACGGTGATGATCTTTAGCGCACTCCAAATATGCGGGTGTGCATCCATGTTTGAGAATAAGATACCGTTTTGCACATCAAGCGGGAGTATTAATTAAATGACCAATTAAAGTAACCAAGTTCAAGTAAATTAGAGTTTTGAGGCGTGATGTTCTTTTCAGGGCGCAGTTAAGGTTACACAATTCAATTTTGGGGTGCAGATGAATTGTTTTAAATTCTTCCATTGAACGCTGGATTATTCGGATGAAAAATATGTGTGGGAATGCGAAACATAGGAGAACGCATGAAGCTCACAAAATGAGCAAATGAGTTGCACTGTATCTGCCGATTTTCTGCAGTTGCTGGCCACTTCCGAAGAATACACAGTTGATTGAATACATTCTATCTAGATTTAAGAATTTCCACTTGGCAACAGCGGCAGAGCTGGTATCAGTTCGAATTGATTATCATTTTAACAAAATCCAATTTCATGATATAATTAAATTAATACTTATTTTTGTTTTTTTTTTTTTCAGGTATGAGCAAATCTATCTAATTTGGAAAGCTTAGCCAATGAATACTAAAGTAATGTATAGGTATTTGCGTTTGTGAGGTAAGCTGGAAGATACTTATGAGAGACTATATATCAGTTAGGAGACCCTCCTCGGATCGAATATGGTCTGCATGGATTATTTATTTCGCAAGTGTTCGATTTGGATTTTGGAAGATTCTCGCCTTTCTCACACACACCAGGTGCAACAAAAGGGTTTTTTTCAGTGCCTTTTAGGGATTCAAGGAAATACTTTCAAAGTCTACTCTTGTGGGTTAAGTAAAAATTGTTGCAGTTTTCTCAAATCTTTTAGCGGCACTTCCCCCTTTAGTCGTGATGAAGGGAGCTTATTGGCATCACTGATATTATTGTCGACTCCGAAGAAGAGTTTTAACAAAATCTGGATAATCTAAAGATGGTTCTACTTTGAATTTTCCTCGGCAATAACTCAGAAAACAACGATTCTTAATTCTCTCAAGCATTTTTTTAAATTTTCATTGAAATTTCTTCTAAAAATCAATAGCTAATACAACCTGATTTCTTCGGAGCATTCTTTCGAATATTCTTTCGTTTAAATCTTCTGTAATTCCCATTGAAAATCCTCCGTGATTCAATCGCAATTTTTTAAATTTCTTTGTAAATTATTCCACATTTCCTCTTGAAATTCTGTTGTTAAATTGTGTTGCTATTTCTTCGGGAGCTTCTAATTTATTTTGAAAATCTCTTTTGAATTTTCTCGAGAAAATCTTTACAAAATCAAGGGAAAATTATTTAGAATTATTCTGGATTTTTTAAATTCTTCGAAAACGTCTACGTCCGAAAATTATTTTTGAATTATTGGCGAAAATTTTGAAATTGAGAAATTCTTAACATTACATTAAAAAAATCCTCCACAATTTCTGTGTGAGAATATTACGAATTCCTGTTGGAAATTGTTGAAAATTTCTATAAAATTTACATATGCTTTGAACCGCAATATCATTTCAACAGCAAGTGCAGACTAGCCGGGTTCACCCTACACGGTTCCATATGTGATACAGCCTTAAGAACAGCAGTTAATTTATTTCGATTTGATGAGGACGTCCTTATGGTCGCCACTCGTTTGGAGCCAAGCTGTAAACAATCCGGATCCGGGGAAACGCATTGGGAGAACATAAATCTTATTACCCCGGTTGAAGAAAATGTAAAGCTCTACAACAGCAGCAGTGTGGATCCATAAAAAATCTCAAATGTTTATCATTCTTGAATATTTCTAATTCAAGTTGCAGTTTATTTATATTTTATTGCTTGCCAATCTAAATTACGAATTTCAACTTTTAGCCATTATGAAACATTTTGTTCACGATCACGAAGCATTGATCATACTCATCGCGGGGCATCTATGTAGGTGGCGTCCACTTTCCTCAAAAGAAGAAATCAATTTTCCCTTTCTTCCGCATTGTTGGCTCGCTCTGGGTGTCTTTCAACGAAAGATGCATCCACTTCAATTAAGAGGTGGTGGGATGCGAGGGCAGTCCAGGAATGAATGGAATATTTACAAACAAACGCATAAACAATTTGGTGGCTGTATGAATGGAAGGGGTGCAGGTAATGGAAATTCTTTTCTGGGCCGTAGGGTGAGAACAGTTCTAAAACCTGGTGTGATAAAACAAGTTATGACGCTGTTAAACCGTGCAATAACGAGGCGCGGAAACAATCCATCAACGCCCCACGGTACGATTCCGATATGTAGGGATAAGCTGTGGCTTCGATGCATTAGCAGCAGCAACAGCATGAACGATGAATCATTTTCGGACGAGGCCAGTAAGCTGGCTCTAAACGTTCGATTTGAAGGGAGGATATCGAATGGGCTGGTGAAACGACTCATCTCGAGGTTGTGCGCAGTGATTGAATGGAATTTCGTGTCTTCCTAGCGTGTGCAGGTGGAAAATCGTCAATGGATTTCTCATCATTATTTTTTAATAGATACTTATCGAACACTCAGGTGCGACTGATGGGAATGGAATCGTTCCACAGTGTAGGTGAGCGGTTTATAAAGTAACCAAGTTGCATAAGCCACGCTTGATGGTTGCTAATTGCCTACCGTTCTAGGGTCTAGATAGGTTATTTACTACATACATATGAATTAGCAGTTGATGGAGAAGGTTAATGATAATTGAACACATGGTGGCGTTGTTGGCTGTGACAGACCAAGTAGCCCTATTAAATCTGTTTGAATTTCAAAATAGTTATCCTTTATCTTGCAGACTATCCTCCATCCAAAAGCAAGTTAAAAAGTAATTGAAATGGCCTTTAGATACTGTGTGGGTTGAAAAAAGCATCGCGGTTATTTTTCTACCAGTTTATCTTTTGTTTTCTTATTTTTGTCATTTATTTTAAACATTGTTATAGAATTTAATTATTGAACAAATAATTTCATATTATCGAAGTTTGAATCAAGTCATGCACCATAGTAATTCATCGACCAGCTTATTGAAGAGACACACAACCTAAATAGTCAATATCCCACCGCCAGCTGTTGGCTAACTGAAAGTTCGAACCTAACGTTTTTGCTGCTGTAGCCTCTGGGCAAAAATTACATATTCAGCGACACATCTCTCGATAACGCTACATCCTCGTCACCATCGCGTTGTTCCCGATGTGGGCCTATCGTCAGCGCTTTCAGCATCCATCCGACGATCGACGCCTTTCTTGGTACTGCCGGTAATTAATTCCTTGGATTTCGTTCTCTGTCTTATTCGTGTTCGAGTTGCGGCTACCGGTTCTGAGCCATCAACAACAGGATACCAGATGATTAAATTTTACAATGATCAGAAAATAAAAGCCAACCTGTATCTCAAGCGCCGATAATAGTTTTCGCGATTCCATTTACCTGCAAAATGAAGATGCATTATTTTATTATCCATGTAGAAATTTTGGCTATCTCAGTCTTAAAAAACCATTAAACGATTGAGAGAATGTTTTGCTACAATGTTGCACAGTTTCAGTTACTTAGTCTAATCTTTCTTCTTAGTCTAATCTTTCCGTCTTAATTTACATGTCGTTCTGGGTTTCGTATGATGTCATAGTTTTGGCCTAAATATGTCAAATATTAGTATTTAGTTAATGTGCATTGTTTATGAGTAAATTCTTACTTTCGCGGTGGTTTTGTTTTACAATTTGATATTTTATCAACGGTCGATGCTCGACATAACAACGACTGTTTTGAAAATGGGAATTTATGTTCATTACTTTTATCCCGGATTCAAACTCTGTGTGTCTATTTCCATCTGTTCGTCTGTACTTTCTACTCTTGTAGTTTTGATAGTGCGTAACATCCAGCATATGTTGAAAAAAACCATCAATGGCCAAAACGTCGGGCAGATTAAAATATTTTGTGCTGTAAAAGCAAAACTTTATATACAGCTTTTCTTTGTATTATGAAAAAAATTTTTTTTTTCCGATTTCAAGTGTGATAAAGTGGAGTCATTTAATTACGAAGTTAGTTTCAATGAGTATTAACTGCATATTTAATCTATTTTTAGGGATTGAATCCAAAAGGAACAAAAATCTCTCACTTATCATCTCTGTATACACATACGATGTGTACATACCGTGAAACTTTTTTTATAAGCTTCCATGTAAACGAACTGATTCGGGGAGCTATGCCTCAAGAAGGTCCCACAGAAGATCGAACAGGACAAAAGGTCGAAAGGACAAAGGTCGGAAGGGATAAAATGTCGAAAAGGACAACGGTCGACAGGGACCAAGGTCTATCAAGAACAAGTTAATGACAATTAGGGGTTTATTCCAAAAAAAAATGAAATGCATTTAACTTTAAGCAAATAACGCACTCATCTAATCAATCAAGTTGAAGAATGAGCAATTTTCTAGAAGGTAATTACTATATGACAATATTGTGAATATCTGAATAGTTCTGAAATAGATAAAAAAAGATTGTTAATAACAAGTGAATAAAAGCATTTCGCGATGGATTGCCCTATACCGCAGGCACGCATCAAATACACCGGCGTATAGTACACGCCGGTGTATTTGATCAAGTGACATTTAGAAAACTCAAACATCCATCTATTAGTGGTACTTGTCCCGTTACGCTGGGATATGGATACTCTGAGTAATGCGTAGGTGTAAATCGGTCATATCGCAGGCTCAGTTAAACACTGAAACTGACAATATGACGTCCCTAACCCAATCCCAAGGTGTCAGGCGACCCGTGCCGAGGGATAATAGGCCTGGGGTGAAACAACTAGCCAGGCAGTTAACGGGCCTGTAATGCTGGTAGACACCTTTTCGTGGTGCATTACGGAGAAAGATCTACCACCTGCTCTAGTTATTACTATTCTTGTTAATACTTATGGTGATGGTCGGAAGAGTATGGAACGACTATAATCTGCTGAATGACCCACCTTTTGCCACTTTTGGATGGAGTCAATGGAGTAAATTCTAAAAACGTAACTCAATATTAGGGTGGTTTTAAAGCCGATGACATGAATCTCAAAGCTCCAGAGCGCTTATTAATTAGGAAAGAATCGGATACGAATTTGGTGGATCTGCTGAACCCTCTGACTGATTAGAGCTCTGTGTAAGGTGAGATAAGAAATGCCAAACACAATGAAATCAGATCTCTGTACAAAATCGAATCCGGAACTCATAAGAATACGCAAAAATATGTTTGAACTGCAGTACCGATGCATGTTCAAAATCAATGTCATCCACTTATTGTTGAGCCAGAAACTGATTGAGGGCGCGCCTTTGAGAGTTGGTATAAAGCCGTTTCTGGAAGGGTATAGAAAATGGCAGCACCTTAATCTAAAGGGTATACATTAAGCTTGAGAAAATATCTGAATAAAAAACGACTACTTCATTTCTTCTCAATAGAAATGGAGCGAAAAACATGCACTAAACAAATGACACAGGTATACTACAAAGTTTCAATGAAATGGACAGTAGGTTCACCCGAACAAAAAAAAAAATTAGTGGTACTTATTGAATGAATTTCATTTTAATTGTTAGAAAATTGTAAAAAACAAAAGAGCAGAGTTTTTACTAACTGTGTGGGCAACTCTGGTGCAGATTGATTCTCTCCGGTTCAATTTCTTGTCAATTTCAAACTTAAGTCCCTTTCGACCTTTTGTCCCGTTCGACGTTTTGTCCTTTCGACCTTTTGTCCTGTTCGACGTTTTATCCTTTTCGACGTTTTGTCCTTTCGACGTTTTGTCCCTTTCGACCATTTGTCTTTCGACGTTTTGTCTTTCGACCTTTTGTCCTTTCGACGTTTTGTCTTTCGACTTTTTGTCCCTAACCCCTCTGTGTATGGAGGCAACTATTGGGATATGGGCACGTCGTGGAGGGGGTTAGGACAAAGGTCGAAAAGACAAAAAGATCGAAAGGACAAATCGAATTAAACATCGGCGATAAGTCGAGGACACCAAAGGACAAAAGGTGAAATTAAATCGAAAGGACAAAACGTCGAAACAGGACAAAAGGTCAAAGGACAAAACGTCGAACAGGACAAAATCGAAAAAAAATGTCAATAAAGATCAAAGACGAAAAGGGACAACGAGAGAGCCGGCCAGGGCCGAAAATCTCGTTAATAAAGATAAATAATAATAACGAAGAGGACAAAAGGTCAGAAATAGACAACAAACTGAAACGGAAAGAATCAATCTCGCAACAGAGTTGGCCTACCTGATGGAAGCAAATCTCTTTATTTTCTTTTTAACAATTAGAAAAAATTCATTCAGTGAGTATAACTAATAGATGAATGTTTGAGTTTTCTAAATGTCACTTTAATCTATCAAAATGGCGCACACCGCACATCAAATGACACTGGCGTATTATACGCAGGTGTATTTTAATGCACGCGTCTGCATGGCTGAGAGGCGTGCACTATTTAACAGATCAAGTAACATTTAGAAACCTAGATATCAATCTATTATTGCACTCATTGAATGAATTTTATTTAATTATCAAAATGGTGAAAAATAAAAGAGCAATATTTTTTTCAAACTGTATAGAGACAACTCTGTCTTTTTCAATACAGGTTTTATTTCAACAATCTTTTTATCTCTAGCGGGCTATCTAGATATTCTTAATATTGTTTCATAGTCATTACTCCTTCTTTGAAAACGCTCTCTTCAACTTTGATTAATGCTGATGAGTGTGTAATTTCTTTTGAATTTAATACTGCAGAAACTCCTTTGGAATACACAAACGTTATCGATAGCTTGTTCTTGGTCGACCTTTTGACCTTTCGACCTTTTTGTTCTTTTCGACCTTTTGTCCCTTTCGGCCTTTTGTCCTTTCGACCTTTTGTCCCTTTCGACCTTTTGTCTTTTTCGACCTTTTGTCCTTTCGACCTTCTGTCCCTTTCGACGTTTTGTCCTTTTCGACCTTTTGTCTTTCGACCTTTTGTCTTTCGACGTTTTGTCCTTTCCCTTTTTTCTTTCGACCTTTTGTCATAGATTCGTGTGGGGGTGCGTCGAGCATCAGAGAACCAGGTCTGAGTTAACTGAAAGCTGTACGGTTCCGAGGAAAACAAATAAAACCCGTTAGGGAAGTGTTGGCAGGTCTTGATTTAAAGTATATGAACCTTATCTATCTCGAGTCAGAGACAAGTACAGGACACTGAAGACGACACCGGTTGGTCGAAATACGTATCTGCAAAGATAACGAAAATTAACTGAGTGGAATTAAATGGAAGTACTTAATTCGTCTTAGACGGTTGGCTTATCTATCTGTTTTCGAAAGAGATTGATGTTGAATTTGATTCTTTGAGTGTCACCTGTCTGTAGCATTTACCTTGAAAAACGTCCCTTCTTTCGTTGCCTCCCTTTTTTGTTTTGTTTCTTTTCCATTAATCAATGCCAAATCACCAACAAACAAGTCTAATCAATATTTTAAAACCAAAACCCCACCTTTCTTGGTATATGATAAATATACAGTAGAAACGATCTCACTTTTCACTAATTATTCCCCTTCTCCTGTGGAAGAACGTCGAGACATCTCTTACTTAACTTCTACTGTCATCTCAGCTAGCATTCAGCGAAGTGAAAATGAGGAGTTAGAGTCAGACATCTCCAATTCTCACTCCTCATTTCCCTACCTGTAAAGTGAAAACGCAGAGTGATAGATGAGACTCACTACTCACTTCCTCTTCTCATTTTTTGATAGTGAGAAATGAGAAGAAATAATAGATGTCTGTCTCGTTCGACTATTTCCTATTCGTCCAAATATCCTATTCAGCCTAACGTCCTGTTCGGCCTAGATGCCTATTCGGAATAATGACCTATTCAAGCAAATGACCCATTCGGCCAAATCTCGCGTGATTTTTGAAAACGTCGTAAGTCCAAATGAGACTCTCTTTCATTACCTTCTCTTTTGCTAATATCTGAGCTAGTTTAAATTTGTTCAATATTTTCACCTCAACGCCAGTCAAAGCTATTTTCTTCAGGTCGGTGCCAAAATCAATGTAAATGTTATGGCTTTGTAATAATCGAAGTAAACAAATGAAGCCTCTCTTTTGGACTTGACGACTTCAAAACGTCATCTATTTTGCCGGATGACCCGTTAGAGCCAAATGAGTTTCGGCCTAATGGTTTTGTTCAACCTAGTGGCATTCGGTCAACTGGCTTTCGGCGAATGGTTTCAATAAACGACCCTTCGGTTTTCATTATTGTGCGACAATTTTGACCTCTGAAAGTATCCCTTATAAAGACAATAATAAAATGACCTTTCATAATGACCGACGCCATCCTGTGTGGAATATTTGTTGTTGGCACCTCAAATTGAGTGCAATTATTTGTCATGATAGTTCAAGCCATTATCATCATATGATCGCATTCAACAATTTCAAAATGATTAAGTAACACCAGTAACACCAGTAAAAGATTTTAGTAACAAGATAGATAGTAAATGTCGTGAGGTCAAGGCAGGGCTAATGTTTCAAAACATTTGATTCAGTACATAATTTTGCAAAAATTACTCCGAATCTTCTGATTCACTTCCAAAAAGGCTCTATGGATTTTGTTTGAAGTCAACTAAACCATTTTTTTCAAATGTCATTCAAATGCACTAAGAAGCTTCATTTAATGGTTCAGATCTTATTTAGAGATGAATCAAAATGACAAACCGTCTAGAAACCGTTAGAATTTTGAAAATGATTTCTTCGTCCGTTTCATAAACGTTACTAAAATCCTTGGAAGGTTTGTTCTGAAATTCAAATAAATGTCTGTCATTTTCATCATAAGAACTTTTGAACAACTTTGTAACCCTTTCAGAGACGTTTTTTTTCTTTTTAAATGTATCCACTTATCTTACCGGAGGATGTAACGTTTGTGAAACAGATGTACTCCACGATGACTTTCCGTTCTCGATGACTCCTGTACTGTCTTTCGAGGTTGGGCTATACAGCGTCTCCACAAACTACGAGATTTCGATATGGTTCCGACAAGCGAGCAGCTCTCAACTAACGACAGGCATGCATTCCTGGAAGGTTTCCGACCAGTGAATTCGATGGAAGGCGAACAAATCTATGGCACTTTTACCGGCTAATGAGGCTTGACTGTCCTCGGAATAGTCAGGGAACAGCGAATATTAGCAGGTACCAGTAACACTTAGCATTACAATATGCCTCATCAATCACAAATCGGCATGCTAAATGCTGATTGCATTGAATCTGTTTAACGATGTGTTGTTGCATTTATTTATCAACTGTCAGACAACGATACTCTAAATCAACAGTACAGATGCAGCGATGCATTACTGGTGCTTTATTTCAACATGCCATAGTAATGAACCATTAATTCGGTCTTATAATTGCCCTTTTTCAACTTTAAGTCAACTTTTGGAATTGTTTTTACAAGCATATGTTCTGTGGTTACTTGGGTGGCTTCGTCAGTATGCGTGGTCTCAAGTTGCTATTTGTATATAAAACGACAAGTGGGAACTTTTATAATGCCTGCCAGTGTACAATACTGCAAAGGTTTTCTACCTTAGAATATCTATAAAACCAACAAATCATATTTAAATCTGAACCATCTGTTATTGCTATACGCTTTATCAATTGTTTATTAAAGAGCTTTCAAATGCACCATTAAACTAATTTGGATCGCCGCTTTAAATCTAGGAAAACGACTCGATCAATTCGCCGTGTTGAATTTATGCTTTATGTGAGAATCACCTAAAGGCGCCTATTTGGTTAGTTGGCATTTTTAAACAATGATGTGATGAAAGTTTTGAGTGTAGTTCTATTTGCTTCTTATTTTTGATTCAAATAAAAACTTAAAAGTCAAAGCCAATAATGATCGCAAGTGCTTTTCAATAAGATCAACAATAAAATGGAGGAAAGAATTTATGCTTTTTCCGCATGAACATTCTGAAGGCGCATCCACGTTCCGAGTCGTGGGTAAGAAATCCGATTTGGGCAACAGTTCTGGTATGCTGGACATTAAGCGATTCGCAGGCGTTACAAAGACTATTTTGTCACGTCATTAACACAAATAATAATTTTGGACTGATCACTGGAAACAGGCAATCGAGATCTGTTCTGGCCATTCTTGTGAATGCTGGAGGGAACAGAATGGTTAGTTGGGACACCGATACCTACAAAGGAGCGAAAACTACGCCCTCCATCGGTGCCACGGGAGTTTTGGAACTGAGTGTGGCTGTAACGATAGGAATCGTTTTGGTAGAGCGAAGCACAAGAAGAACTAAGGCACACAGAATAGGAAAGGGCGGCCTGTGATCAGACCCATGATCTCCTGCTCCAGCAGAGGACAATAGCTGCTAGACCACCGATCCTGTCTCGATTTGGGCAACAGTTCTGAGTAAAATTTTACCTATACTGCCGCTGAAAGCATAACTATACCATGTTGATTGAAATCCTTTTCAAAATGGAGGAAGTTATGTTTGCAATATAATCAAAAAAATCATTAAAACCAATTAAAAGTAGTGATACCACGTATTTAACATTTTATATAATTTTGATGCTACTGTATAGAGTTGTCGTGACCATTATAAAAGTGATAATAAAACAGTTTATATTTCATATAAATTATTATTGTTATTCCATTCCTCTCTGTTTTTCTTTCGATAGATAATAAACAGTTCTTCATAATGATGTGGGAAATAATGCTCCGTGTTTTACCAGTAGAGGGTAACGTTGAAACGACATTATTAAAATGGTTATAATAATAAAAATGCTACGCATCGAATTTATCGCAATATTGAGTTTGTAGAAGCGTAAAATCCAATGCCTAAATGATCTAAATGATGACAAAATGATCAAATTTAGTTACATGAACAAGGAAAATGAAACAATATTTCAAACTTCTTAAAAATTTAAATTTTAGCAGTGTTAGCATGAAGATGATTTAAAGTTAATCATTAGTCAAACAATAACCATAGATGTTTTTGGATCCTAAAGCAATAGACTACTGATTGTTGTTTAGGACTTCGGCACGTAAAGAAAATCCTAAAGCGCTCAATGATGTTTAGGTTTTACAGAGGTGAAATAGAAGTTGTTGAAATCTGCAAATGCGAATAATAAATATTTTGAAGTTATGATAAAGCACGAATGAATGGATTATTAAAGCCTACGGAAAAGTCTTCTTCAAACCTCAATAGATCCATTGAAATCTGAGACCAGAAACATACCGAAGACCGCTCTTAAAGGGTTCTGAGCTCCGAAAACAGATTCTTTAACAATTGTGATTTTTTGGTAGTTTGCTTTGGATCGCTAAATACTGGAGGTAATATGAAATCCTATGATTAGAAATAATTGATTGAAACCATTGATTTTAAAAATAATCCGAACTTTGAAAAAAATTAGCAGACTTTCAGCCCTGGTTGGCTCGTCTTCGGACAACTGAAAAGTTCTGCACCTGATATTTCATATAATTTGATAAAATTTCCTCGATTTTAGAAGAAATATTGCTTTTCCATTATTGATTATCGAATATTTTACAAGCTTCCAGAAGAAGTCATCGGTCACGAAATTAAAAAAATATCAAGTTCTTAATTTTAATTTCTAAATTATCAATTAGTCATTTGCAAAACCTTGGGTGAAGAGCTAAGTATATGATTTTCACGATCATTCTTATACAAATTATTTATCATCATGGAAAGTTAGGGATTAGAGATCTAGAAGCTTTTCTAGAACCACCAAGAAGAATTTGAAATTTTTCAAAAAATACCACGTACATATTTTAAACGTTCTCATTAAATTATTTCAAATTCTCTTTCTAAAAGTTTCTCAGTTTCTCCTTTAGATTTCCATCAACGCTCTTCCGAAATTCAAACTATTTGCTATTTTTCAATTAATTAGATATTAATATTGATTCTAGTCGCTCACTAGGGAAGTTCCTTAAATTCATTGTTTCTTTCATGTATATAGGAATCAATAAGAAATCTCTTGAATTAAAAGATCCATCACCTTATTTTTAACTCTTCTAAGCTTGTTATATAGATGGGAGAGCTACTGCCTTCGAACGTGGAACTCTTTGGAACAATTCTGTACTTATGGATGAAAATTCCGCTGAATTCGTTTCAATCTCATGAAACGAAATTTTTCAAAATAACACCTCCTATTAGGAAGGTAATTGTCAAGAGTTAATATTTTATTGAAAATCAGTAGGGACAGATGGTATTTTCGTCTGTTCGTCATAGTCTCGAAAATTTATTGGTTTTATGGAACCTTTTTTTGTAAACTCATACGTACCAAATCGTAAGCTCAGGAGAAACGTTCTGCTATGGTGGAGTTCTGCAAATGTTCGTTGCTTTCGTTGATTTTTACCCCTACGACGATGGACGATACCTGCCGTGTCCCTATCATTGAGGAGGATGAATTTATCTTTGATTTTTTTCTCATAAATGAATGGTTTTATCAGAGATCCGAGAAAAAACCTGGCACCACTGGCGCTATTGCGTGCCCTAAAACGCGACCATCAAGGTAATTCAATTATTACATTCCTGACCGTTCGTCGCGTCGTCGTCCCGTCCATCCATCCGTGATGTAGTATGAAGCGTTCACGCGAGGCTGAAGTCACTATTCGTGGGGCCGCGGGATCGGTGAAGGGCTTCACATCATGATCCCCTCGATTCCAGCGTCCGTGGTCCAAAGCTTGTATGGCAGCGTCCACGTTTATGGGCCGCCTATGGAAGGGATCATTGAACCCATTCCGATGTCGCCGCATTACCTTTCCAGGTATACACGCCCAGTACAAAGTGAAACATTGCTGTTCTAATCCTTCTTTTGTAGCTCTGGCGTTAGAAAGGCCGCCGACGTATCACTTTTCGTGGATCGTGCCCCAGAATAATTGATAGCTTTCCTTCGGTGGAAGCCCTGATTTACCCGCGGCAACAAATGGCATCCGTTTTCGCATATTCGGCTTTCATCCCGCATCCCTGCGGCTCGCGCAATCAACATCACACCATCAGTCAGTGGCAAGCATCGTCGCGTCGTCGACTAATTGTATTTGAGAAGTAACAATGCCGCTCCACGCCGCATCGCGACGATGGTACGGCGGATCGGGTTCAGGATCCTACGTTCTAAATGGTTGCGCGCGAACCTCGAGCGGATTAAGTTACTTCCCGCTTTTACGCCGCCGTTCACGGGCGGTGCGACGCAGTTAGGGCTGAACGGTTTTGTGTTTCACGGCTTTTATTTCGTCATTGTTGAATGGCTTTTGTACAGCTTCACTTCTTTGACGAGTACTCTATTTGGAGGGAAGTGTGTACGAATCGATTAGTGGTGGAACGATAATTGGGCATATCAGTAAGGTTTCGCTCCATGATTTAAATCCAGCATAGGTAGGTGAACGAGCACTAATAGAAGAAAAGTGGAAAATTTATATCTTTCTCCAACACCATTTGATGATTAAAATTCTTTTTTCGGCTGTTGCAGCTTTTATATATTCTTATCGAAGACAAAGGAATCAAATTAGATGGGATTGTTTAATTTTGTCTTGATTTATTCTTACAACAGTGAGCACATATCGCAGGAAACAAACAAAATGGAATTATTTTGCTTATAACATTGCATTACATCAACGAATTAAATAATTTGATTTTAATAATAGAAAGATAATTTGCCTGTGTCAAAATGATAACATTTTGGTTAATTTTAATGCTTTATTGGAAGGTCTGATTAAATCGCTCTCATCATGAAGCACGCTAATTAATTAATTTATCAAGGAAACGGTTTTCATTTGAATAACCTCACAATACTCTACTTTTTCACCTAAAATCATTCTTCCACCTTTCACCATGAGCCACATTAATTCAAAGCTGCAGCAACGAATGGTTCCACCTTTCATTCAACTTATCGAATATGCTTATTCTTTTGCGCAAAGCACTCCAGAACCATGGAATATTTTAATTGAAAGCATCACCAAATTAGACAAAGAAAAGATCATGTCCCTTAGTTCCTTCGGGCCCTTAAAACTGGAATGGAATCACATCTACCAACGTAACGTGAAAGGTAACCTGCGGACCTGGTGAGAAAAAATAATTTGTTGCCACTAGGCAAATTTCTCCTAGTGGTTGAGGCTCCTCGGCCCGAGCAATTCGATGCGATAAGAATCTGCATAATTTTACGCATTCTGGATTTTTTTTAGAGCACCTTGCTGACACAGCTTCGTGACCGACCAGCCAGGTGACCAGTTCACGCGATGAACATTTTATGTGGTCACCCATCGACAGTTAGTCTAGCTCAAATCATTTCTGCTGGTTATGATAGCTAAGCCCTATAAGTTTTGCGCGGTAGTCAAGTGGTGAATTCTCGTTGAGTGTTGTGATTACCTTATTACACAAACAATGATTGTCCAACTATGGCAAGTGTTACGGTACACCTGTGTACGAACAAACATTGAACATTATCACGAGAAGTGTTGTGACTCACTAGGTTGATTACCCTGACGTAGCTAGGGTTAGGGTTTGCTTGTCAAAACACGAATCAAAGGATTTTTGTCATGCATTCTTATCCTATTGAATTCGGATGAATTTCCGAAGAATGCGTAAATTTCTAGGGAAATTCATCCGATTTCAGGAGTCATCAATTTCAGGGAAGTTTCAATTTCCAGGAAATTCATCCAATTTCGAAATTCATCCAATTTCAGGGAAATTCATCATCATCATTTCCCTGGAAATTCAGATGAATTTACCGAAAATTCGGATGAATTTGGGAAAGGAATCGGATGAATTTCCCTGGAAATTCGAGATGAATTTCCCCTGAAATCGGATGAGATTTCCCCGCAAATTCGGATGAATTTCCCTGGAAGTCGGATGAATTTCCAAATTCATTGATTTCCTAATCGGATAATTTCCTATCGGATGAATTTCCCCTGGAAATTCGATGAATTCCCTGGAAATTCGGATAATTTCTACAAATTCAGATGAATTTGCCCTGTAATATCGGATAATTCCCTGGAAATTCGTAATTCGAATTGGATGAATTTCCTGGAAATTCGGATGAATTCCCTGGAAATTCGGATGAATTTCCACAAATTCGGATGAATTTCCCTGGAAATCGGATGAATTTCCCTGGAAATGGATAATTTCCTGAAGTCAATGAATTTCCCTGAACGGATGAATTTCCTGAAATCTGCGTTTAAATGGATGAATTTCCCTGTCGGATAATTCCCTGGAAATTCGATGAAATAATATTTCTCTGGAAATTTGGATGAATTTCCATGAGATTCAGATAATTTCTTCTGGAATATCGGACGAATTTCCCTGGAAATTCGGATGAATTCCGAAATTCGGATGAATTTACAAGTCGGATGAATTTCCCTGGAAAATCGGAAATTTCCCATGGAAATTCGGATAATTCCCTTGGAATATCGGATAATTTCCCTGGAAATTCGGATAAATTTAAAATTCGGATGAATCTGGAAATTCCAGAATTTCCCTGAATCTGAATTTTCCTGGAGATTCGGATAAATTCTGGAATTCGGATGAATTCCCTGAAATTCGGATGAATTTCCTGGAAATTCGGATGAATTTCCCTGGAAGTCGGATAATTTCCTGGAAATCGGATAATTTCAAGTCGGATGAATTTCCCCTGAACGTCGGATGAATTTCCCCTGGAAATCGGATGAATTTCCTGGAATCGGATAATTTCCTGGAAATCGGATGAATTTCCCTGAAATCGGATGAATTTACGGAAATTGGATCGTTTCCCTGGAAATTCAGATGAATTTCCATGAAATTCAGTGAATTTCCTGGAAATTCGAGATGAATTTCCCTGGAAATCGGATGAATTTCCCCTGGAAATCAATGAATTTCCCTGGAAGTCGGATGATTTCCTGGAAATGGATGAATTTCCCTGGAAGTCGGATGAATTTCCTGGAAATTCGGATGAATTTCCTGGCTGAAATTCAGTGTTCCCTGGAATCGGATGAATTTCCCTGGAAGTCGGATGAATTTCCCTGAATTCAGTCGATTTCCCCTGGAAAATCGGATGAATTTCCCAGGAAATTCGGATGAATTTCCTGGAAATTCTGGAAGTCGGATGTTCCTAAATCGGATGAATTTCACACAATCGGATGATTTCTGAAGGTCAATGAATGTTCCAGAATCATAATTTCCCTGAAGGTCGGATGAATTTCCCCTGGAAATCGGATGATTTCCCTGGAAAACTCGGATGAATTTCCCTGGCAATTCGGATGAATTTCCTGGAAATTCGGATGAATTTCCCTGGAATCGGATGAATTTCCCCTGGAAATCGGATGAATTTCCGTGGAAATCGGATGAATTTCCCTGGAAATTCGGATGAATTTCCTGATCGGATGAATTTCCCTGGAAGTCGGATAATTTCCTGGAAATCGGATGAATTTTCTGGAAATTCGGATGAATTCCCTGGAAGTGAGATTTCCCCTGGAATCGGATGAATTTCCGCTGTGAAGTCGGATGAATTTCCGCTGGAAGTCGGATAATTTCCCTAACTCGGATGAATTTCCTGAAATCGGATGAATTTCCTGGAAGTCGGAGTTTCACGAAATCGGATGAATTTTCTCTGGAAATTGGATGAATTTCCGGGAATCAGATAATTTCTTCTGGAATATCGACGCAAAATTTCCCTGGAAATTCGGATGAATTCCCTGGAAATTCGGATGAATTTCCCATGGGAAATTCGATGAATTTCCCCTGGAATATCGGATAATTTCCCTGAATTGGAAATTCGGATGAATTCCCACAAATTCGGATAATTTCGGAAATTGAAATTTCCTGAAATTCGGATGAATTTCCCCGGAAATTCGGATAATTCCCTGGAAATTCGGATAATTTCCTGGAAACGTTCGATTTTTTCCCTGGAAATTCGAGATAATTTCCTGGAATTCGGATGAATTTCCTGAAATTCGGATGAATTTCCTGGAAATTCGGATGAATTTCCCCTGGAAATTATGGATGAATTTCCCTGGAAATATCACTTGGATGAATTTCCATGGAAATTCAGTGAATTTCCCTGAGAATTCGGATGAATTTCCCTGGAAATCGGATGAATTACGGATAATTCCCCTGGAAATCGGATAATTTCCCTGTCTGATAATTTCCCTGGAAGTCGATGAATTTCCTGAATCGGATGAATTTCCTAAATCAGCTTCGTCGGATGAATTTCCCTGAAATCGGATAATTTCCTGAAATGGATAATTTCCCTGGAAATCGGATGAATTTCCCTGGAAGTCGGATGAATTTCCCTGAAGTCGTAATTTCCCTGGAAATCGGATAATTTCCTAAACTAATTTCCCTGGAAATCGGATGAATTTCCGATCGGATGATTTCCCTGGAATCGGATGAATTTTCCTGGAAATTCGGATGAATTTCCCTGAAATCAGATGAATTTGAACGAATTTGAGAATAATAAAACATTTTTTTCTAGGAGGCCTTCTAAGTTTATATTGACCATAATCATCGGTTCCTTTATCTAGCTACGGCTATGTGAGCGATAAATTTCGAGTGTATTCTGTCTTCTAACACGTCGGTGGGCAGTGCAGTTAAACGTTTGCACATCGGCAACGCCAGCTTTGTTGCAATGTGCTTGAGTTTCCAGCCAGTCAGCGTTAGTGGTGGTGTTTGATGTTTTGTTTGCGAGGCAGTAACGTGCGACGGAGAAGCGCATCAACTCTGCAACAAATTATAAATACGAAGATACCTGGTTGAATTATGTAAAACATGTGTACGTACGAGCGAGGTTTCGAGCTCACGGTCAGGACAACAGGGACAGGAGGATTTAAATTGTCCGGTCCTAATTGGGGTTGATTGCTCAATCAAAGCGGATTACGGTTAATTGTTCTCCCATCACAGTAGGGTCTACCGCCATCGTGGAAGTTTATTGTTGTTTGAGCTTGGGAAAATATTTCCGTTCAATTTGTTGACGACGCTCTAACGCCATTGACAATTAATCAAAGCTGTAGTTCTGCGGTCAATTATCTTTCAAATTGCCTCATTGCAGGGTGAATCTTAGATAGAGTTGATATGATTATAAGTGGATGTGCATTGACTGCGGACTAGAAGCAATATTTATAAATCAAGCAAAGCTACGAATATCTGTTAAATTCTGCCGTTCTCTGTAACTATCAAGATAAGATAAGATTTGTTATCACCTGCTAGCAGAGATATTTTATTTAATTAATTTGTCGTGTCCATATAATTTGTCAGTGTGCTATACAAAAGCATCTTATCGCACGCATTGATATCAGGCATGAAACATGAATCGACTTAAAAGCTTGAGAACAAATGCCTATCTATCTGGCCCATTTAATGTTATAGATCTAAACCATAATAAAAATTGTTCTCTAGATTTGTTAAGATTTATCAGAGTAGATCAAATGTGGTGGGAATCTCATTTGCGAATCCTCGACTAATCAAATGCTACTGTAAAGTTACAACTTACGTATTTTAATAATTGCGTTGTCGGATCAATAACTCTAAAAAGTCACGATTCCCAATGTATTCAAGAAATAATGAATGCCTTGAAGTTTCGAACCACATGATCAACATTGTACGGAGCTGAGTCGAACGAAAAACGCCCGCCGCTCTCCAGTAAAGACAGATTCTTCGGTTTTGACACGCTCATCGTATCTTTGGGGCTCGTTTCTGTCTCCGCAATCACTGTTTGCAAGCAGCATGGATGAGTTCAAGCTGTTGGAGGATGGGCGAACAACGTGCATGCTTGTTTGTTTGTAAAACTGCAGCATTATTTGGATCTAACCATCATGCAATTCAATACAGTATTTGTTTTTTCAGAACGGCAACAAGCGACGACGACGGCGCGGGAATAATGATAGTGCATAGTCCTCCTCCTGGTGCGTCCTGGGAAACAAGTTCCATATTGTGGTTTTCGGAATGTTTGTTTGTCGAGCGCACTCTTGGAATCAATAAATTATTCATTGAATCAATTCATTGGAAACCACTATATTAGAATTTCATTTGCCATTCGATTTTCGTGTTTTTTTCGAATGCATTCCCCTGACATTTTTGTGGGTGTGATTTTGTCTCCTGATCTCCTTGCTGCAAAACAAGTTTACGCAATTACAAGGTAAAACTATGGCTGCAGCAGTGAGTTTGGTATCGAGTTTTCGAACATTTGCAATCACTCGCAAATGATGTTTGACATGTACCTACGAGCCGTCGTTCAGTTTCCTTATTCAGCGAGCCATTATTCAAGTTTCACTTTTGTCTTTCCGTACAAAGCGGATCGCATCGAATGGTAGAAATATTTATTTAAATGCGATGGATTGCGTTTAACGAAATGTTAACGGTGCCATAAATATTGACCATAATTGTGACTCGTTCAACTGATGTGGTGACACTCTGGGACAGGTTTTTCTGCAAAATGGTTATTGAAGAAAATTCGCAATTCGTAAGTTTTCTTGAAATCGCCGATCGGCGACTGATGTGTCTGGATTTCTCAAATCAAAACCGCATCACCCATAGCATTATAGCGATTCAAATTTCCTGCTGCCGTTTGTGAATTGACCCACCTATGGTGGTCAGCTTCCGTGCCTGGTTCAGACAGGCTTGGATGCATAATAAACTATTCAACCGCAAACGTAATTCGGAAAAACGCATATAGATGAATTAAACGGGACCCACTTCCACCTGATCTCTAACCAACAGCCGCAACCGGCAAGATCGCTTGAACAGAGCTCTTTCGTGTGTGACTTACCTCGGGCCTTGATTACAATAATTTTTATAATGAAACTGTGGTCAGTGGAACTGGTTTTTATGGTGTTCGAAATACACTGGATTGGACTGGTTAGTTTGCATGCGTGCATCGATACCGATGAATGTTGGGTGTGCAACGCGAATCTCATTTTCACAGATACATCCCCTTGGGTGAGCAAGTTCGAAGATGGATTGTCTGAGTCAGTGGTTACAGTGCTTTCTTGATTATTTAACTGGCGTATTGACACACAACGGCTTAAGTGACAGATGTAAACAGCGAAATAGTGAGTTTTAAATAAGTTACAATTTAGATACTGTATATTAGAAATATATAAAGAATACTTTTTTAATATGTTATCCAATGCAACATGCAAACTGTAGTATGCGTACATAACTATCAAAACGTTAGTATTTTGAGTTAATATTTCAGCCCTCTGCCTACACTCGCAGAGGACAGCGACAATCTTTTCCCAAAGTTTCTCATCTCTTATCAATTTTGTCATAGCGTGATCTATGATGACTTGAAAAAAAAAAACAATGCCCACCAGCTGGTTGGATGTCCTCATATGCCCGTCGAAACAGAAAGTACTAGCAAATAGGTAAAAATTTTTCTTAATCAACGGAGGATAAACCTTGTGGATGATTCTAGAAATATGACGATCTTATACAACTTGTAATAAATTGAACCTTAATAGTTCAGTAATGAGGTTAGTAACTACGATCCTCCATTCTTAAAATTTTACAATATTTTGGTTAAAGGGTTTTATAGAAAATCAATGTTCAGAAACAAAGTACAAATGACCAGAAGACAGCTACAAAACACAAGTAAAAGAGTTCACTTTGAATGTGTGGTTCACTACTGCTGATTTTGAGAAATGTCTACCCACAGAATGATGAAAATTATTCACACAAACAAAACTCACTCATTTTTGAAGAATTTATCAACTGATGTGTTTACTGAATTGGGTTTAACGAGAAAGCATGCAGTGGTATATAAATGACTGTAATTATGTGATCTTTCATTATTCAGAACAATTGAATGCTTTTCTAATGCACGAAAAGACACTACCACCGCATTTTTTTCTTAAATTTTCTAAAATTATTAATAAAAATTATGTCTTAATGCTCTTTGGTGGTAAAGGAAAAATAAATAATCTAACGAATAATAGCATATCAGTTTGTTAAGAATGTATTAGAAATCTGATTTTTTTCTGATTTTTATTGTTGCCCTCTCAATTTTGACAAGTTTGACCGAAAAAATCAAGGGGAGACATAATAAAAAATTATCAGCATGGTAATTTTGACCTCGGCGTTCTGTTCCTCCTTGTCAAAAGCCCAGGGAATAAATATTCGAGCAACGCCTAAAAACATACCTATACCCTTTGTCATCAACAGAGTTTGTTACTAACAAACGCGCCTCACCAACATTCGCAACAAGCCTTTATCTACCGAACACAATTATGACAAGGATCATTTACCTTACATGCTCTGATATTTCTAGAGTTAGATTCTCAAGATATTTCATAAGACATAAAATCAAAATTAGCTATATGGATAATGCAAAATACGGTACAGGAGGCACTATTTTTCCTCAGAACTTATTCCAAGAATTTGACTCATCCACATCCTACTCTTATAGCCTATTCAGATTACGCCATTAATGACATAATAATTGGCGTTTCAGGTAAATACGCTTTATGATGCCATTATTTACGTAATATTCCATACATTTTGCGCTGTCAAAGATACCCCGCTAAAAAGTCATGAAGAATTTATACATTACAATTATTACGAAGAGAGCTTTCGTTCTAACTGGGATGCAGGAAAATTCAACAAAACAAAACTGACAAGCATCACGCTCTCTTTGCCAGAGAAAATTCTCTCTGTTTTTCATTTCGTTTCGTAGTTGACAGTCGTACTCTTTCTGTCGCAGCAGGGTCGCATGTATAAGCCTATTCAGATTACGCCATTAACATAATAATTGGCGTTTCAGAATTAAATACGCTTTATGATGTCATTATTTACGTAATATTCCATACATTTGCGCTGTCAAAGATACCCGCTTAAAAAGAGTCATGAAGAATTTATTACGAACAATTATTACGAGAGGCTTTCGTTCTAACTGGAATGCAGCGAGAAATGAAGAATAACTCGGATTGTGATGGTTTTGTGGAAAGCATTTTATATGATGAAAAATAATGATGATAATTATTTATTCTCCACTTATTCAACATGAATTGTTTAAAAAACAGATGCTCTCTAGGATTAACGATGGTATTTAGCAAACCTAGATTTAATAGAACAAATCGAATAAATTTTTCAAAGATCAAGGGCCAATGCGGAAGACAATTTAAAACGTAGGAATGGTTTGTAAAACAGATATATTTGATGAATAAACATGATTTCATAAATTGTTTCAATTCTGCTCCTTGAATGGCTTAATATACTTTAGTTCCAACATTTTTTCACGTGGGACAACTACGATTTGAATGGGATGTATATATAAAAGTAGAATAACCTTAAATAAAACATGGATTGTAATGCATTAATTCATCAAAATCAGTTTAAATTATATCACATCCACGATTCGATTTTGTTAGAAGCTGTATCATTGGTTGTCGAGTAGAACACCCAATGGATTCAGTTTCCATTTTTGAAAAAAAAGATATTATGAGTTGCCCTTCATACATGGAATACTGGTGGAAATACATTTTAGTTCAATAATATTTCTTGAAAATTTGTCCAATCGTCCTTTTTTATTTATTTTGAGAATTCCCAAAAGTATCTAAATTTTTATCAAATCTCCCTTCGATCATAGTACAGAATCAAAATACTTTTAAACTTAAAAATAAATTGAGGAATAGTCTGATTCCCCGAAAGACAGCGCACCCAACTTAATGAATGTAGCTTCGCTCATTATCATAATGAGAAACTAAATATTCTTCGAAATCCCATTTCATATTTTTTTAATATTTTTTTCATAGAAACTTTGTTCACAAAAAAAATGTTCGATTATCCGACACAAATGCTTGATTTCGCAAATTAATTTAAAACTCTCCTAAATTCAACCCTGTATTAGCGTCCAAATGAAACATGGAAACGTCAAGATATATTATCTTGCTGGAGTCTGACACCTCGTAATATTGGATACCCTCTCTGCAAAATTAAATAGCCCAATCTGAATAGGCATTTGAATGGAAATCTTCTGAGCGCTGAAGAACAACTCGGATTGTGATGGTTTTGTGGAAAGCATTTTATATGATGTAAAGTAATGATGATAATTATTTAATCTCCACTTATTCAACATGAATTGTTTAAAAACAGACCTAGATTTAATGAACAAATCGAATAAATTTTCAAAGTTCAAGGGGCCAATGCAGAACAATTTAAAACAATGGAATGGTTGTAAAACAAATATATTTGAGTGAAAAAACATGATTTCATAGAATTGTTTAATTCTGACTTAATATACTTTAGTTCAACATTTTTCACGTCTGGGACAACATTTGATTTGAATGGGATGTATATATAAGTAGAATAACCTTAAATAAAACATGGGTTGGTAATGCATTAATTTATCAAAATCCAGTTTAAATTATATCACATTCACACGATTCGATTTTTGAACTGTATCATTGATTGTCTAGTAGAACGCAATGGTTCAGTTTCCATTTTGAAAAAAAAATTAATTGCTGAGTTCTTATCATGGAGATACTGGTGAAATATTTGATTCATCGATATTTCTTGAAATTGGTCCAATCCTCCTTTTATTTATTTACATTAATCCTAAGTATCTAAATTTTCTATCAAAATCTCCGTTCGATCTGAAGTACAGAATCAAATACTTTTAAACTAAAAATAAATTGAAGAATAGTCTGATTCCCCGAACGGCGCACCAACTAAGGAATGTAACTTCGCTCATATCCTTAATAAAGCTTCAATATTCTTCAAAAATCCCTTTTCATATTTTTGTTTAGTTTTTTTTCCATAAAACTTTATTTCAGAAAAAAATGTTCGATTATCTCATACAAATACTTGATTTCGCAAATTAAATTTTAAAACTCTCCTTGAATTCAACCCTCTATTAGCTGCAAATGGGAAACATGAGCATCAAGACCTATTATCTTTCTGCGTTCTAACACCTCGTAATAATTGGATGCCCTCTCTTAACTGAAGAGTCTTGCCCAATCTGAATGAAAGCTATTAGATGGAAATCTTCTGAGCGCTGAAGAACAACTCAGTTGTGATTGGTTTGTGGAAGCATTTTATATGATGTAAAGTAATGATGATAATTGTTTAATCCCACTTATTCAACATGAATTGTTTAAAAACAGACCTAGATTTAGAAGAACTAAATCGAATAAATTTTCAAGTTCAAAGGGCCAATGCGGAGAAGACAATTTAAAACGTGGGAATGGTTGTAAAAAAATATATTTGATGAAAAACATGATTTCATAAATTGTTTCAATTCTGGCTTAATACTTGATTCAACATTTTCACGTGGGACAACTGTACGATTTGAATGGGATGTATATATAAGTAGAATAACCTTGTAAACATGATTGGTAATGCATTAATTTATCAAAATCCAGTTTAAATTATACATTCACGATTCGATTTTGTTAGAGGCATCATTGATTGTCTAGTAGAACGCAATGGTTCAGTTTCCATTTTTGAAAAAAAATTAAATTTACTGAGTTGCCCTTCATACATGGAGATACTGGTGGAAATACATTTTAGTTCGCTAATATTTCTTGAAAATTGGTCCAATCCTCCTTTTTATTTATTTGGATAATCCTAAAAGTATCTAAATTTTTCTATCAAATCTCCGTTCGATCATGGAAAGAATCAAATACTTTTAAACTTAAAAATAAATTGAAGAATAGTCTGATTCCCCGAAGACGGCACAACTAAGGAATGTAGACTTCATCTATCCTTAATGAGAGCTTAAATATTCTTCAAAAATCCCTTTCATATTTTTGTTTAGATTTTTTTCTAGAAACTTTGTTCAGAAAAAATGTTCGATTGTCGCCACACAATGCTTGATTTCGCAAATTAATTTTTAAAACTCTCCTTGAATTCAACCCTCTATTGCGTGCAAATGAGAAACATGGAAATCAGATGTATCTTGCTGCAGTCTGAACACCTCGTAATATGGATACCCTCTCCTTAACAAAGAGTCATAAATAGCCCAATCTGAATAGGCTATACCGTTCTCATCGCATCAACCGGATCTACTGTAGTGGTTTCTTCATGCAGGCTCGTAGAACAGAGCATCACTGTAGGATGATAAAAGTTTAACGATGTATAACGGTCTCAAACTATCGATACAAATCACTTTCAGCCTATTTCCGATCTTCGTTCCTGCACATCAACCACACAATAACGTATCTGTCGATAACAATCCTGCCTGTATCAATCATTGGCACAATCGATGGTATTCTGGTGGCGAATGTTAATGCACATACGATGTTCCTCATAAACGAGCGACTTCGGGGAGTAGAAAAACAGATTTGTATCGTGTTGTGATTTTGAGTTTTAAAACAAAGACAGTTACAAATCTTATGGTCAGGGACTTTCTTTATGACAGGCGACCTTGCTGCCGAATGTGCAAGCAGGCCTTTTACTTTCCTAAAATATTGTGGTGTAGCATTGAACACCATGACCACTTCCACGTACATCCGCCGATGGAGCTCTTTGCATTCTTTAACGGGCCCTTAAGCCCCGCCAACACAAGCTCCACTACAACAAGTTGTGCTTCACCTGTCATAAGACGAGTTTGAACAATCCATTGAATTCCCCCACTTGTATCTGACAGATGAATATTTCGACCTCAACAGATGGGCCGTCTTCAGTGTGCTATGCCCAGACCGACTTTAAGTCGTCAAATACAGAAACATATTTTAACGAGTCACCATGATCTGTCGACTAATAATGATGAAATTCAATAGTTATTCTGTACTGTTCACTAAAAAGCTCAAAATAATTTTCTTGTAAGTTATGTATATACAACCAGATTCAGTCTTTGCTGAAGATTCCTTGACTTCTGCTGGGGCAGCTTCGTGAAAGTCTACGATTTGCTTTCTCAAGCCTTTATTGGTGCCGTTACGTTGGGATAGATACTCTAAGTAGTGCCGTTACTTGCAATCGCATATCCGCCAGCTCAGGACCACTTAAAGCTGCCAATGTGACGCTAACCTGAATCCCAGGTGTCAGGGACCCGTTCAGGATGAATGGTTTGGGGTAAATATTACCAGGCAGTTAACGAAGCCAGGTGAGTGGCGAGCGGGCGGTACCCGCACACCCCAAGTGGTGCACATGTGATTGCAAGCGAAAGGGAGTTAGGATTACAGGTAATACCACCTATACAGTGAGGGACCAGATGTATGGGTGACACACAAGTAAGGAAGTAAGCCGGTACCATGGCCTGGTGATAAAATGAGGTGAAGTCTCGCTTGCCTGGCAGGAGTGTCAGGGGCTGATGCTTTGTGCACCTCAGAAATAGGAGACATTAAGACAAGTGGTGAGACTCATGTTGCAGGACAGGTGGCCACCACATTGATTGAGGACACTCTGGGCAAATGTCAACAGGTGGGTACTCTGAGACACCTCAGAGATATCTGTTGGCAGTATCAAGCCCAGTTAGGTGAGGTTTTGGCACTAGTGATGTGGGTGTTCCACATGATTAATGCACAGGAGGTTTACAGTGGAGACGCAGGGAGATGGGGTATTACTTGTAATACCCCACAGGAATGACTGATGCAAGGGCAATGTAAAATTAGTGCAAGCAATTGGGAGCTGAATTACAAGTAATACCCACAGGTAACACATCAGAGTAGGCTCACCAACCTAGGATCGCCATCGTTTGGTAGCAGGTGTTATCACTCGTGCAGACGGATGATAACCGTACTGATTGAGGACCAACTGGGTCGTGAGATGCAATTCAGTTACCTCCTGCAAGGTACCTGGCCTTCTATTGTTGGTTCTCGGCTCAGGTGGGTATTTAGTACGGCCTGTCCTCCAGAAGTAATACTGAAGGTAGTCCAGGGGGACAGGGCATTAGAAGAGGTAACTCAGATAACCTTCCGTTACTTGAGGTGGATTAGTGGGTCGGCCTTCATCAACCCTTCCCAGATATAATACCCCAGCTCCCAATCGCTTTCAGGTGTCTGTTTGCAAATTTGCCTTCATCCTTCTATTAAAAAGCATTGCTGTGATGTTCTACCAGTTAAATGGCCGCGCTGAGAATAGTAGTAACCGCCGTTCAACGCTATGCTGCTCCTCTTGCATGTGTTATACGATCTCCTGACTCTTCATCATTCATCATGCGTTACGGTTATGAATGATAACGACTGTCGATTTGATTCTTCCCTCGACGCTAAGCTACCGCACTGATTGAGGTTCAGCTGTTTTTAAGTCACGGCTTCCTCTTTCTGCACTTATAGAGCATGCAAATCGTCATTAGCGTGATCTGTCGCATCGCGCATAACATGCACGTAGTGTTTTTCACGGGAGTGTGCCTTGTGACCTTCGTTGCCACAGCTTGCTAGGGAGATCTTCCTCTCAATAATCATATGACTTGAGATCAGGTTCAAAGCACCACCACCGCGTTTAGTAACTGAATAACGACCCTTAACTTACCAACATTGGATGCCGAGGAACTTTCACGATGCTTTATTCCTTGGTGCTCAAGTAACACATTAGTTATAAAGAAGTCGTATTTGAGATGCGCACTAAATCCAACGGTTGGACTGAGTATCGCCTGTCAGAAACTATCGTTTAGTACGTTGGTCTACTCATTTCTGCTTCAACATTGAGTGTATAGTCGACCGTCTCTTACGCCATTGTTGGGTGCATGGTTTGCCAGTTTGAGAGCTCTTCTCACATTTTACACTGCTTTCAACCTGAACAATTACGCTCTTTCTACCGATATTTTGTCTCCTTTACTTGCGCTTCAGATCATTGCCGATAACCTTGTGAACTGGATCTCGTGATCGAGGCTTATAATTCGGCGACATAATGAAGAATTTGTCATTTCTCTTAGTACGCGTTCCTTCTCACTTGCGCAATTTAATTCTTGCTCTGTAAAAAAGCGCGCTATCATGAAACTGTAATTTAGATAACATTCACTCAAACGAGTAATTCAGTAGTTGTTTGGTACAGTAAACTTTTAAACCAAAACTTGCGAGGTCGCTAACAGCAAAAAAAATCATATGAAATCATCATAACTAGGGAAACTAGACACTTTTGTTTCGGATATTTTCTCGATATAACATGAACTTGATAAACAATTTAATTGACTTTTAAAAACATCACTGAATGTAATTATATTTATAAAGCTATCAAAATATCGATTTTTATGAAAAATTGGACATTTTCAAAACTTGCGGAAGACTTGATCCCATAGAATGGGAAATTGATCCCTATGATCTGAACATATTAAAATGCCTTAAGCCCAATGGAAGGCCAAATTGTTATACTCAAATCCTAACAATTCTTTATAGTCTACGTAAGCAGTCATTGAAAATGAAATATTGTTGGTTTTATCTAAGTCAAGTATTTTGGTTCTCGGTAATAGTGAGAGATAGAATGTCTACTTTATCAACACAGTTAGCATGCTGATGATGATGATTCATTACAACAATTACTCCACTGAAAGATGTGGTCATATGTAACTATTAAGAACAACAGGTATTTTCCGCCCAAAATTCCTTTAGGAGATAGATTCAGTTATTTCCATCAATTCCCATTTTATTTACGTTTAATTGAATTTACTTCAATTCTGAATTTGCAGAATTTACTAAGGTACTTTTTGAAGCTGGAGAAAAACAATGTTTTTTAATAACTCTGGAACGCAATATCCGATAGGTCTAATTGTCAGTAGGGTCTAACTAGGCTACCATCCATCAGATCAACTTGTCGGATATACTTACGCATGCTTGATGGGCTACAGCTCTTCGATGAACCTACGCCGAATGGAGTATTTTCCACTGGACTCGATCCTGTGAATCGCTTCCAGTCGCCTTGAACATTGATGCGCCCTCAGGTCCTCTTCCTGCAAAGCCATCGTGTGCGGCCTTCCACGCGACCTGGCCTCTTCAGGTTCTCTACTAAATATTATCTTCGCTTGACTTCTTCGCATACGAACAACGTGACTAGCCATCGTAGTCTGCCGTGTTGAATAAATAATATCCTGCCTTTATATCCTATACAATTCGTGATTCGCTGCGGCGCGCCAATACCGTTCTCTGTTTACCGCCGAGTATTGTCCACAGCACCTCAAACACTCCAAGCTCTCGATCACCTCCTTTATCGTTCATCATGTTTGCGCCATACCACCGAAAGAATCAGAGTAGTATACAGCAAGTTTTGCGTTTGCAGACTACGGGACTTAAGCTGGTTGAAGTCCACATTAAGCCCTATTTTGCGGCTGCAATACGCCTTTTCACCTCGCGGTAACTCACTGAGTCACTCATAATGTTCCAAAGATACACTTCTACCACTTCAACTTTTCACCATCCAGCACTTTCGCTACCACCACCACTAATGAACCCACGTTGATATGCCAGCGACCATATACTTCTTTTGCTGATTGATCGTGAGCCCTATCCTCTTGCCTCCTCTTAAAAGGGACAAAGCCTCTTCCACGGCACGGCGATCAATCCGATCATCGATATCGTCCCAAATCCCAGGAGCATATGCGATTTTGTGATAATGGTACGCTGTTTTGCACCCTCTCTCCTAATCGCTCCTCGGCGCTATATGAACAGATGATTCGAGGTGTATCACCTGCTTTAATCCATCTAAGGTAACAAATGACGTCGATATTTCATCCGAATCTTACACTTGATTTCAATCCAACGTTATACGTCACCGTATCAGTTTCGCCGGAAAACCATGTTCAAGCATTTTGCCATAATTCGTTCCGTTTCACTGAATCGCACGCCCTTGAAATCAATAAAGCAGATGTGTCTGAAAGTGCAATAATGCAATGGTCAGAATAATATGTCAGAATTTCCAAAAGCTCACTGCCATGTTTCAAGTTTAGCCGAGTGGTCCTTGCAACCATATTGTTTTAGCTCTTTAGCACTTTTAACCTCATCTAGTGTAGGCGACTCCACACTTGTCCATCGTCGCTAATCATTTATTCTGCACCTGATGCCGTCACTTCTATTCAACAAGTCTCGAAGTGTTGCTTCCACCTGGTAGCCCTTCGGTTTTGTCTATCAGCGAAATTCCCTTATGTCGTTGCACAAGACGGGAGATGGCGCTGTCTTTCTCCCCCGCCATTGACAGATTCATAGAACCTCCGCATACCCTAGCACTTTACATCAGCCATCTGCGACTCCCATGTGACCAGATTCGACCACCAAAGTTGCTAACGACTTTGGTTTGCCTTGTGCTGCTTGGGTATCGTTTGCTCCACATTTTTCCTGCGCTCTCAAATCACTTGTTCTTCATATTCTTTCTTCTTCCTGCGGTGGGTTCGTTTTTCGACCCGGATCCGGCTTCTGAACGCTTTTCTCGTCTGTCACTCTCTGGCACTCCACATCCAGACCAACCCATCCTGGGTCGCCTCTGTAGTACCTACACTTCTCGGCTGTTGTGCTCACCGCTCTATGGATCGACTCCATAGATCGTTGATGTTGTCGCTAACGTTGATTGCAACTTATCCGTTCGTCGAGGCTCTGGCGGGTACTCGAGCTGATACTCCTCCGCGCGACAATCGCTGGATATTATGATACATCGTTCTCGCGATCTTTCGTTCGATACAGTTGATCAACCGTGATCGAATTTTACTGACAACGGGTAGTGATCAAGTCAATGTTCAGACCTCGAATGTCCGCACATCGATAACATGAAAATGGCCTCATCCACCAGGAACATGGTCTATCTGGTTGCAAGTTTCATCGTTGCGTGTCTCCAGGTGTGCATTCGATATTCTTTCATTAAGTAGAGTGCTATGGTGGCCATCCCTCTGGCAACGCAGCAAATTACTACCCGTAGGCCGTTGTCTGGTAGCGTAGTAGAACTCCTACCAATTATGGGACAGAGAAAGTCCTCTCTACCGACCTGAGCGTTAGCGTCTCCGATATGACATTTTTTACATTCGAACTAATCGATTAATTGACGAAAGTGGACCATTTTTCAAATCGTTGTGCTTTAAATCGAGATACCACTGTACCTAGTCATTGTAAGAATTTGCGGAGATATGCAGTTCTGCGTTGTTGTCGTCGACCAAGAGTTGAAGCTTGTGGTTACGGTTGTATCCGCTCGACTTGCAATGACGTACAGTAAGCCAAAACAGAAAGTCAGAACAGTGAAATTGAATTTCATGCATAGATCTTGACTCACATATTAGCAAACGATTCAATAGCTGATATTCGGCATCTACCATCATTATAAAACCATTTTACTTTGATTGATCCGAAGATCTGTGGATCCTGCAAAAGCAATTACTGCAACGTTATCTCAAAACTTGGCAGCCGACCCAGCTTATCCAATTATTATTCCACATCGAACTCCCTACCCAAATACACATCAAATTGTTTGGCGTGTCTGAGGCAGTCTCGCCGATGATTGCCTGAGCTCCATTCTTTGTTTCTACATATATTTGCCATCATCATTATGTTGGAGACTCGGCTGCAGTTTTGTTTATGATCGTCGCTATGCGTAAATCGTTCCGGGAGCGTAAAACAAATTTGAAAGAAAAAATTTTGGACGACGCTCTACATATGTCGTGACATTGGCCAAATCACAGTCGAGATGTTTTCAAACAGTGTTTAAAATGTTTACTCGTATGATAGATTATCTTTTCTTCAGCTTCTTGATTTGCAATAAGCAAAACTGGAAAAACCGTTATCGCTTCTGATAAATTTGCATCATTAAAACCCGATGGATGAATGGAAAGTCGGTATAATATATTGGTCACTAATCACCAGAGCATGCAATGGACAATTTTACGAACCGTTGAACCGTTGTTGATTCATAACGAATCATAATGACACTCCAACCGTTGTCGAATGCCGAAGCGTATGGATGGAGCATCCATGCGTGTACTATGATCGTCTTCGCACCAAAGTCGTCTGGCTTCAGTCGTGCAAATAGCCATGCGTGTCGAAATATGAAAAGCAATGATTTCTACTGGGTACCTTCCGGCTCGTGTAAACGTGAAGTCTGGCTGTCGCCATAGTTTGAGTGTTTCTAACAGAGTTTCAATCACAGCAAAGATAAGATATAAGTCATGTAAATTATGATTTTTTTTCGTAGGCTCGTAAAAATTATCAAGAATAAGTATTTCATTATTGACATTGAATAGGATACTAAGTATTAATAAAGGTGTAGAATTTGATCATAAAGCATTTTAAAACAGGTCGATCCACGAAGTGACATAGTTCCTTTCTGTGCATTAAAAGGTACCAAATTCATATATTAAAGTCAGGGACAATATATCCCGTTTTTCTCATACTATGTACTATTTACTATATCAATATACTATGATGATTGATTTCAACAAGAATAGCTAAGCTTTTAAATAAAGGGCGATATATGTATTATATTTGCTTTTCATATAATATATACGTAAATATATGATCACTCAAAACGTTATTTGATAGAATGTGTGTCTTAGGTTCTATTGGAAGAATGCCTTAAATTTGTCGTAAATATTCCATCTATTGAAAGGTCTCCGTGAGGCTTTATGAGCAAAGGCGTGGATTGCCAATCCAGAAATGGCAGGCAGGCCAAGCCTAAAGTTTATGAAGAAGATCAAGGAAAATATCAAGCTTCCTTTTTATCATCGCATACGCATTTTAAGAACGTATTCTGCATAACACAACAAAGACTTAGTCACCGACAATTTGTACTCAACCGAATATATTCATTATTCCATTTACTAGATAAGCGTCATCTTCGGAAATGATATTTTACGTTTTTGGGGAAAACGGACAGCTTTTTCCATGTTTTCGTCTCAAAAAGTAACATATTTATATATCGTTACAAAGCTCTTGACAGATCAATGTAATAAGATTATCAAGTAATAATAGCTTAAATTCAGAATTAAGTTTTTAGTAGTTTTGTAAAAGCATATTTTACGCAATATTTAACGAATAAAACAGTTTGGTACTTCCGCAATACCCACAGTAAAACATCATACACTACACTATTATTGAACTCTTAAACTTTGAGAACTATGAATAAAAATTCTGCCCAAATTCACCCATTTGTAAGATACATGAATTTTAAAAATTGCCCATTTTGCCTTTCTCGTGTGCTACGTAGCATAGAAACTATATAGTCGCTCTAAAAGCATTAAAAAAGCCCAAACACTCATAGTGTTGTATACCGATCGACTTGGATTTGAAAGAATTGAATTGATGTCTGTGTGTACGTATTGTGTGAATTTCTATATGTATGTGAGCAAAAATGGTCTTAACTCTTTTTAAGCACTAACTCTAAACCGATTTACTCCCAACAAGTTTCATTCGTCAGAGAACGTTGTTTCATTATTCCCTAATAAAAATAGGCTGTATCGGACTATGGGCTCAAAAGTTATGGCCAAAATACATTTTCTAATAATGTACGAGAAAGACAACATTACCGCTAGGGGAGTTGAACAGGTGTTTTGGTAAACTTCTTATTTTTCCAATTTTAATCTGAGTTACTCAACAATGCCACTTCAATTGAATTGGTGACGAACACAATTTACATAACATTTTAAGGAAGAGGGTTGTACCGTAACGTTGTGCATAATTCAAGAAAAAATAATCTATCATATAAAAAGCGTTATGCAGTGATGAGAAGGGAAGTTTTCAAAATTTTAATTTTGACATTACTACGATATAGGAGCGAATTATAGATTTAACCATAACATTGTCATAACGTGTTAGATGAAACGTAATGTGTTGAATAACTCTTTGCCACAATACCATTGTAGATTATTATGGAAGAAATCTTAATGAAATATCAAATAAATGGAATTTTTTAGCTACGTTGGTGTCACAATACCAGGCGCTAATTGAATGTGTTCTGCCCTCTCCTTTGTTTGGTTTCTAATCGTAGATTTTCAACACCAGAAGCTAATAGTGCTTTTTGATCATTTTAGGAAATCTGCCTTGCGTCCATTTGTCTGTGACATGAATATACAGCATATGACCATTAGTATTTTGTCCAGTATCAAACTGAGCTTATTACAAGCCAAAAAGGTGACCAAATTCCGTTGATTTTTGTAAAATTATGATAAAATCGATACTATATGCCGAAAGTATTACCTTATACCCATTGATAGGCTCAGAAAAAATATTTTTCTTTTCTATACTATGTTTTTATGATGAATACCACCGTTTGTTGCAGGATTCAGGATTTCAGGACGCAAGCAGAATACACATTTTTAATTGGGGAAATCAATAAGAACAAGTAAAAAGGAGTGATCCTGTTCATCCTTGTATTTTTGTGGAGCGAAGAACACCTGCTTGAGTTATTTTTCTTATAAAGACATAATAGGATAAATAAAGAATTAAACTTAAATCAACAGACATTCAAAAATCGGTTTCAATGAAAGACAGAGTTGATTTTTACTTAAATAATTCCAATATCTTGTAATTTTGTCCCTGATAAATATTTGCTATCTGCCTAATTCCCATTTTTTTCATTGCCTGCAATCCTTGTATTTTCTAAATTCCTGTGGAAGAGGGTTTTGGAACTTTTAGAGCGGACTTTAACTCTTCTGGTTACCTCTTATTTTACACTGAAGTTTATTAAATCACATGCTCCATTCTTGATGAATTGAGATATCTTAAAAACAGCACTGACCCCACAATATGTGTGGTAATTCTAAAGATCTTCTATCTCCGCATCCCGCTGTGATATGAGGTAGTAGTATCAATATCAGTGCGCATACTTTTATGGAGAACTGTTTCTGTTTCAACAAAACTTTCACATTTTTAACAGCTCAAACACGCAATATCCATAGTTCAATTTCGTTGATTCTGCCACTGCTAACGTGCACAAATACAAAGAAGAAAAATCACAAAATAATAAATAAGGAGTACATTTGATGTTCATCGCTTGATCTCCATAAGACAAATATCAGAGCAGAGTGATATGGAGAACCAAAACATCTACCCTAGAAACACATGTGCCTTGGAGAACGCTAAACGTTGATCAACCCTTGCTGAACCTACCTCCATACAAAGCACTTGCACTGTTGTGCTCTGAATCGCCTTGTGAAAATATGATCCCCGTAATCTCCATGTGTCTGACAGCTTTCATATGCAGGTCCATACGACCAGCACTTTGTCTGGAGCTGATCAAAGCACGGCTTTATACTCCAACACTGCCTGTTTGAAAAACATTTCATCCACACATCACTTCGTCTGTGCGGCTGATGCGATGGTGCCATCGACCGTTTGGAAATAATTTACATATGCTTTCGAACCGCAGCATCATTTCAACGAGTGCGACTACCGGGTTCATACCTACACGGTTCCATATGGTGATACAGCCTTACCAGAGCAGCGAGGTTGATTTATTTCGATTTGATACAGAGACGATCCTTATGGTCGCCACTCGTTTTGGAGCCAAGCTGTAAACAATCCAGGATCCGGGGAAACGCATTGGGAGAACATGAAAATCTGCTATTACCCCGGTTGAAGAAAATGTAAAAGCTACAATACAACAGCAGCAGTGTGGATCCATAAAAAATCTCAAATGTTTATCATTCTTGAATATTTTCTTCAATTCAAGATTGCAGTTTATTTATATTTTTATTGCTTGCTGCCAATCTAAATTACGAATTTCAACTTTTTAGCCCATTATGAAACATTTTGTTCACGATCACGAAGCATTGATCCGACTTTACTGCAGTCGATCAGGGCATCTATGTAGGTGGTGACGTCCACTTTTTTCCTCAAAAGAAGAAATCAATTTTCCCTTTCTTCCCGCATTGTTGGCTCGCTTTCTGGGTGTCTTTTTCAACGAAAGAAATGCATCCCACTTCAATTAAGAGGTGGTGGGGATGCAGAGGGCAGTCCAGGAATGAATGGAATATTTACAAACGTAAACGCATAAACAATTTTGGTGGCTGGTATGAATGGAGAGAGGTGCAGGTAATGCCAGATTCTTTTTCTGGGCCGTCAATGGGTGAGAACGGTTCTAAAACCTGGTGTGATAAAACAAGTTATGACGCATGTTAAACCGTGCAATAACAGAGGCGCGGGAAACAATCCATCAACGCCCCACGGTGGGATTCCGAGTATATGTAGGGATGGCTCAACTGGCTTCGATGCATTAGCAGCAGCAACAGCATCTTGAACGTATGAATCATTTTACCGGACAGAGGCCAATTAAGCTGAAACGGCTCTAAACAGTTCGATTTGGAAGGGAGGATATCGAATGGGCTTCGGTGGAAACGACTCATCTCGAGGTTGTGCGCGGTGATTGAATGGAGATTTCGTGTACTTCCTATAGCGTGTGCAGGTGGAAAATCGTCCAATGGATTTCTCACATCATTATTATTTTTTAATGAGAATCACTTATCGAACACTCAGGTGCGACTGATGGGAATGGAATCGTTCCACAGTGTAGGTGAGCGGATTTATAAAGTAGACGAATATGATTGCATAAGCCACGCTTGATGGTTTTAGCTAATTGCCTACCGTTCTAGGGTCTAGATAGTTGTTTTCACTACATACATATGAATTAGCAGTTGATGGAGAAAGGTTAATGATAATTGAACACACTTGTGGGTGGCGTTGTTGGGCTGTGACAGACCGAATAGGTGACCCACATTAAATCTGTTTGAATTTCAAAATAGTTATCCTTTATCTTGCAGACTATCCCTCCATCCAAAAGCAAGTTAAAAAGTAAATTGAGGCGTAACTGGCCTAGATACTGTGTGGGTTGAAAAAAAACATCGCAGTTATTTTTCTACCAGTTTATCTTTTGTTTTCTTATTTTTGTCATTTATTTTAAACATTGTTATAAGAATTTAATTCATTGAACAAATGAACTTTCCATATTACAACTCGAAGTTTGAATCAAGTCATGCACCATAGTAATTCATCGACCAGCTTATTGAAAGACACAACAACCTAAATAGCTCAATATCACTTCACCGTCAACTGTTGGCCAACTGCTGAAGAGTTCGAACCTAACGGATTTTTGCTGCTGTAGCCTCTGAGGCAAAAGTACATATTCCAGCGACACATCTCTCGATAACGCTACATCCTCGTCACCCATGCGCGTTGTTCCCGATGTGGAGGCCCTATCGTCCGAAGCGCTTTTCAGCATCCATCACGACGATCGACGCGCCTTTCTTGGTACTGCCCAGGTAATTAATTCCTTGGATTTCGTTCTGCTGTCTTGACAATTCGTGTTCGAGGTTGCGGCTACCGGTTCTGTAGCTACATCAACAACAGGGATACCAGATGAATTAAATTTTACTAATGATCAGAAAATAAAAGCCAACCTGTATCTCCAAGCGCCGATAATAGTTTTCGCGATTCCAATTTACCTGCAAAAATGAAGATGCATTATTTTATTATCATATAGAAATTTTGGCTATCTCAGTCTTAAAAAAACCATTAAACGATTGAGAGAATGTTTTACGCAATGTTGCACAGTTTCAGTTACTTAGTCTAATCTTTCTTCTTAGTCTAATCTTTCCGTCTTAATTTACATGTCGTTCTGGGTTTCGTATGGTCATAGTTTTGGCTTCTAAATATGTCAAATATTAGTATTTAGTTAATGTGCATTGTTTTAATGAGTAAATTCTTACTTTCGCGGTGGTTGTGTTTTACAATTTGATATTTTATCAACGGTCACAGTGCTCGACATAACAACGACTGTTTTGAAAATGGTGAATTTATGTTCATTACTTTTATCGGATTCAAACTCTGTGTGGTGCTATTTCCATCTGTTCGTCTGTGCTTTCTACTCTTGTAGTTTTGATAGTGCGTAATCCCAGCATATGTTGAAAAAAACCACATCCAATGGCCAAAACGTCAGGCAGATTAAAATATTTTGTGCTGTAAAACAAAACTTTATATACAGCTTTTCTTTGTACTTATGAAAAAAATTTTTTTTTTCCGATTTCAAGTGTGATAAAGTGGAGTCATTTAATTACAAAAAGTTAGTTTCAATGAGTATTTAAACTGCATATTTAATCTATTTTGACCAGGGATTGAATCCAAAGAGAACAAAAATCTCTCACTTATCATCTCTGCTTACATTTACGATGTGTAGCATACCGTGAGAAACTTTTTTTCTGCAAGCTTCCATGTAAACGAATTGATTCGGGGAGGCTATGCCTCAAGAAGGTCCCACAGAAGGTCGAACGGGACAAAAGGTCGAAAAGGACAAAAGGTCGGAAGGGACAAATGTCGAAAAGGACAACAGGTCGACAGGGACCAAAGGTCTATCAAGAACAAGTTAATGACAATTAGGGGTTTATTCTAAAAAAAAAAAATGAAATGCATTTAACTTTGAGCAGAAATAACGCACTCATCTAATCAATCAAAGTTGAAGAATGAGCAATTTTCTAAGAAGGAGTAATTACTATATGACAATATTGTGAATATCTAGATAGTTCTGAAATAGATAAAAAAAAGATTGTTAATAACAAGTGAATAAAGCTTGTATTTCGCGATACAGAGTTGCCCTATACCACGCAGGCGCACGCATCGAAAATACACCGGCGTATAGTACACGCCGGTGTATTTGATCGAAGTGACATTTAGAAAACTCAAACATCCATCTATTAGTGGTACTTGTCCCGTTACGCTGGGATATGGATACTCTGAAGTAATGCGTAACGGTGTAAATCCGGTCATATCGCCAGGCTCGTTTAAACACTGAAGCTGACAATATGACGTCCCTAACCCCGAATCCCAAGGTGTCAGGCGACCCGTGCTGAGGGGATGAATGGCCTGGGGGGTGAAACAACAAGCCAGGCAGTTAACGGAGCCTGTAATGCTGGGTAGACACCTTTTTGGTGCTGCATTGCAGAATAAGATCTACCACACTGTGCTCTAATTGTTACTATTCTTGTTAATACTTATGAGTGACGGTCGGAAGAGTATGGAACGACTATAATCTGCTTTTAGATGACCCACCTGCCACTTTTGGATGGAGTCAATGGAGTAAATTCTAAAAACGTAACTCAATATTAGGGTGGTTTTAAAGCCGATGACATGAATCTCAAAGCTCCAGAGCGCTTATTAATTAGGAAAGAATCGGATACGAATTTGGTGGATCTGCTGAACCCTCTGACTGATTAGAGCTCTGTGTAAAGGTGAGATTAAGAAATGCCAAACGCAATGAAATCAGATCTCTGTACAAAATCAGATCCGGAACTCATAAGAATACGCAAAAATATGTTTGAACTGCAGTACTGATGCATGTTCAAAATCAGTATTAAATCCCACTTATTGTTGAGCCGAAACTGATTGAGGGCGCGCCTTTGAGAGTTGGTATAAGCCGTTTCTGGAAGGGTATAAATAGCAGCACCTTAATCTAAAGAGGCCTTACATTGCTTGAGAAAATATCTGAATAAAAAACGACTACTTCATTTCTTCTCAATAGAAATGGAGCAGAAAGACATGCACTAAACAAATGACACGGGTATACTACAAAAGTTCAATGAAATGGACGCAGTAATTCACCCGAACAAAAAAAAAAATTAGTAGTACTTATTGAATGAATTTCATTTAATTGTTAAAAATTGTAAAAACAAAAGAGCAGAGTTTTTGCTAATTGTGTTGCCCTGGTGCGAGATTGATTCTCGCCGTTTCAGTTTCTTGTCAATTTCAAACTTATGTCCCTTTCGACCTTTTGTCCCGTTCGACGTTTTGTCCTTTCGACCTTTTGTCCTGTTCGACGTTTTGTCCCTTTCGACCTTTTGTCTTTCGACGTTTTGTCTTTCGACCATTTGTCTTTCGACGTTTTGTCTTTCGACCGTTTGTCCTTTCGACCTTTTGTCTTTCGACTTTTTGTCCCTAACCCCTCTGTGTATGAGGCAACTATTAGGATATGGAGCACGTCGTGTAGGGGGTTAGGGACAAAAGGTCGAAAGACAAAAAGGTCGAAAGGACAAAAGGTCGAAAGACAAAACGTCGAAAGACAAAGAATCGAAGGACAAAGGCCGAAAAGGACAAAAGGTCGAAAGATAAATTATCGAAAAGGTCAAACGTCGAACGGGACAAAAGGTCGATAGGATAAAACGTCGAACGGGACAAAAGGTCGAAAGAAAAAAATGTCAATAAGATCAAAAAGACGAAAGGGACAACGAGAGGAGCCGGCCAAGGGCCGAAAATCTCGTTAATAAAGATAAATAATAATAACGAAAGGGACAAAAGGTCAGAAATAGACAACAAACTGAAACGGAAAGAATCAATCTCGCAACAGAGTTGGCCTACACAGTGGGCAAAAAATCTCTTTTATTTTCACTATTTTAACAATTAGAAAAATTCATTCAGTGAGTGTAACTAATAGATGGATGTTTGAGTATTCTAAATGTCACTTCGATTTGTCAAAATGGCGCACACCGCACATCAAATACACTGGCGTGTATTATACGCAGGTGTATTTTTAATGCACGCGTCTGAATGGCTGAGGCGTGCACTATTTTGACAGATCAAAGTAACATTTAGAAAACTTTGACATCAATCTATTATTTGCACTCATTGAATGAATTTTATTTAATTATCAAAAATGGTGAAAAATAAAAGAGCAATATTTTTTCAAACTGTATAGGACAACTCTGTCTTTTGCAATACAGGTTTTATTTCAACAATCTTTTTTATCTCTAATAGAACTATCTAGATATTCTCAATATTGTTTCATAGTCATTACTCCTTCTTTGAAAACGGCTCATTCTTCAACTTTGATTAATGTGATGAGTGTGTAATTTCTGTTTGAATTTAAATGCATTTCACAAACTCCTTTGGAATACACAAAACTTGTTATCAGCTTGTTCTTGGTCGACCTTTTGACCTTTCGACCTTTTTGTCCTTTTCGACCTTTTGTCCCTTTTGGCCTTTTGTCCTTTCGACCTTTTGTCCCTTTCGACCTTTTGTCTTTTCGACCTTTTGCCCTTTCGACCTTCTGTCCCTTTCGACGTTTTGTTGTTTCGACCTTTTGTCTTTCGACCTTTTGTCTTTCGACCTTTTGTCTTTCGACCTTTTGTCTTTCGACCTTTGCTTCATAGATTCGTGTGGGGGTGCGTCGAGCATCGTGGAAACCAGGTCTGAGTTAACTGAAACTGTACGGTTCCGAGGAAAACAAATAAAACCCGTTAGGGAAGTGTTGGCGGGTCTTGATTTAAAGTATATGAACCTTTATCTATCTCGAGTCGAGACAAGTACGAGACACTGAAGACGACCACACAGTTGTGGTCGAAATACGTATCTGCAAAGATAACGAAAATTAACTGGTGGAATTAAATGGAGTACTTAATTCGTCTTAGACGGTTGGCTTATCTATCTGTTTTCGAAAGAGATTGATGTTAGAATTTGATTCTTTGAGTGTCACCTGTCTGTAGCATTTACCTTGAAAAACGTCCCCTTCTTTTCGTTGCCTCCCTTTTTTTGTTTTTGTTTCTTTTCCATTACAGATCAATGCCAAAATCCACCAACAAACCAAGTCGCAATCAATATTTTAAAAACCCTAAAGCCCCACCTTTTCCTATTGAGTATATGTGATCCCTAATCTCAAGTCAGTCGCGTGTACGTCGGCTACCCGAACTAACTCTAGCTGTAAGAAAATCACAAGAATCTTAAAATGAATTGTACAAAACAAACATATCCGGCTCCGTAACGCCAAATGGCAAATGAGCGTTCTATATAAA
The DNA here is from genome assembly GCF_024139115.2 of Armigeres subalbatus. Taxonomy (NCBI): domain Eukaryota; kingdom Metazoa; phylum Arthropoda; class Insecta; order Diptera; family Culicidae; genus Armigeres; species Armigeres subalbatus. The sequence continues at coordinate 384,334,105 of NC_085140.1, read as the reverse complement.
CGCAAGATTAAAAAGCCCTATTTCATCGCTATTAGTAAGATTGTTAGTCTAGCTTTCCATTGGTACACAAATGTCAGCAGCATATTACCAGCTAGAAACGTCTCACTTTTCACTAATTATTCCCCACTTCTCACTGTGGAAAGTGAGACGTCTCACTACTTACTTCTCACTTCTCTCAGTGAGAAGTGAAAAATGAGGAGTTAGAAGTCAGACATCTCAATTCTCACTCCTCATTTCTCACTTCTCCCTGTAAAAAGTGAGAAACGCAGAGTGAGTAGTGAGACGTCTCACTACTCACTTCTCACTTCTCATTTTTGATAGTGAGAAATGAGAAGAAATAATAAGATGTCTGTCTCGTTCGACTAAATTTCCTATTCGTCCAAATATCCTATTCAGCCTAACGTCCTGTTCGGCCAGATGCCCTATTCGGAATAATGACCTATTCAACCAAATGACCCATTCGTGCCAAATCTCGCGTGATTTTGAAACGTCGTAAGTCCAAATGAGAGACTCTCTTTCATTACGCTCTCTTTTGCTAATATCTGAGGCTAGTTTAAAATTTGTTGCAATATTTTCACCTCAGCACCCAGTCAAAGCTATTTTCTTCAGGTCGGTGCCAAAAAATCCAATGTAAATGTTAGTATGGCTTTGTAATAATCGAAAGAGAAAGTAAACAAATAGAGCCTCTCTTTTGGACTTACGACGTTTTCAAAAATCACGCGAGAAATTGTCTATTTGCCGGATGACCCGTTAGGCCAAATGAGTTTCGGCCTAATGGTTTGTTCAACCTAGTGGCATTCGGTCAACTGGCTTTCGGCCGAATGGTTGCGGCCAAACGACCCTTCCCGGTTTCATTATTGTGCGACAATTTTGACCTCTGAAAGTATCCCTTATAAAGACAATAATAAAATGACCTTTCGCAATGACCGACGCCATCCTGTGTGGAATGTTACTGTTGTTGGCACCTCAAATTGAGTGCAATTATTTGTCATGATAGTTCAAGCCATTATCATCATATGATCGCATTCAACAATTTCAAAATGATTAAGTAACACCAGTAACACCAGTAAAAGATTTTAGTAACAAGTAGATAGTAAATGTCGTGAGGTCAAGAGCGGGCTAATGTTTCAAAACATTTGATTCGAAATACATAATTTTGCAAAAATTACTCCGAATCTTCTGATTCACTTACCAAAAAGGCTCTATGGATTTTTGTTTTGAAGGTCAACTAAACCATTTTTTTTTCAAATGTCATTCAAATGACTCATAAGAAAACTTCATTTAATGGTTCCAGATCTTATTTGAGATGAATCAAAATGCAAACCGTCTAGAAATTCCGTTAGAATTTTGAAAATGATTTCTTCGTGCGTTTCATAAACGTTACTAAAATCCTTGGAAGGTTTGTTTCTGAAATTCAAATAAATGTCTGTCCATTTTCATCATAAGAACTTTTTTGAACAACTTTATAACCACTTTCCGAGACGGTTTTAATTCTTTTCTTTTTAAATGTATCCACTTATCTTACCGGAGGATGTAACGTTTGTGAAACAGATGTACTCCACGATGACTTTCCGTTCTCGATGACTCCTGTACTGTCTTTCCGGAGGTTGGAGCTATACGAGCGTCTCCACAAACGTACAGATTTCGATATGGTTCCGACAAGCGAGCAGCTCTCAACTAACGACAGGCATGCATTCCTGGAAGGTTTCCGACCGGTGAATTCGATGGAAGGCGAACAAATCTGTGGCACTTTTACCGGCTAATGAGCTTGACTGTCACTCGGAATAGTCGGGAACGGCGAATATTGGCAGGTACCCAAGTAACACTTAGCATTACAATATTGCACATATATCAATCACAAATCGGCATGCTAAATGCTGATTGCATTAGATCTGTTTTAACGATGTGTTGTTGCATTTATTTATCAACTGTCAGACAACGATACTCTAAATCAGCAGTACGAATGCAGCGATGCATTACTGGTGCTTTATTTCAACATGCCATAGTAATGAACCATTAATTCGGTCTTATAATTGCCCTTTTCAACTTTAAGTCAACTTTTAGGGCTGTGTTTTTTACAAGCATATGGTTCATGGTTACTTGGGTAGGCTCGTCAGTATGGTGGGTCTCAAGTTGACTATTTTGTATATAAAACGACAAGTGGGAACTTTTATAATGCCTGCCAGTGTACAATACTAACAAAGAAAGGTTTTATTTCACCCTTAAGATATCTATAAAACCCCAATAAATCATATTTAAAATCTGAACCATCTGTTATTGCTATACGCTTTATCAATTGTTTATTAAGGCTTTCAAATGCGCCATTAAACCAATTTGGATCGCCGCTTTAAGTCTACGAAAAGCGAATCGATCAATTCATACGTGTTGAATTTATGCTTTATGTGAGAATCACACTAAAAGGCGCCTATTTGGTTGGTTGGCATTTTTTAAACGACATGATGTGATGAGTTTCTGATGTAGTTCTGCTGCTTCTCATTTTTTGAATTAAAATAAAATTAAACTTAAAACTCAAAGCCAATAATGATCGCAGGTGCTTTCCAATAAGATCAACAATAAAATGGAGGGAAGAATTTATGCTTTTTTCCACATGAACATTTCACATACATCCACATTTACATACAGAGGCGCATCCACGTTCCGAGTTGTGGGTAGGAAATGCCGATTTGGGCAACGGTTCTGGTATTAACAGTAGCATTAAGCGATTCGCAGACGTTACAAGACTATTTTGTCACTTACAGCCGTTAACACAAATAATAGTTTTGGACTGATCACTGAAAGCAAGGCACTCTTCAACAGTCGAGATCTGTCGTGGCTCAGTTCTTGTGAATGCTGGAGGGGAAAGAATGGTTAGTTGGGACACCTATACTTAATAAAGGGGCAGAGAACTCCATGCCCTCCCATCGGTGCCACGGGAGGTTTTGGAACTGTTAGTGTGAAAGCTGTAACGGAACGGAGAACTAAGACATACAGAATAGGAAAGGGCGAGCCTGTGATCGAACGCATGATCTCCTGCTCATAGGCAGAAACGATAGCCGCTAGACCACCGATCATGTCTCCGATTTAGGCAATAGTTCTGGTAAATTTTACCTATACTGCCGCTGAAAGCATAACTGTACCATGTTGATAATGAAATCCTTTTCAAAATGGAGGAAGTTATGTTTGCAATATAATCAAAAATAATCATTAAAACCAATTAAAAGTAGTGATAAACCACAATTCAACATTTTATATAATTTGTTGCTACTGCACAGGAGGTTGTCGTGACCATTATAAGAGTGATGATAAAACAGTTTATATTTCATGGTATGAATTATTGTTATTGTCATTTCATTCCCTTTGTTTTTAATTTCGATCGATAACAAACAGTTCTTCATGACTGATGTGCGGAAAATAATGCTCCGTATTTTACCAGTGAGGGTAACGTTGAAAAAGGAGTATTATTAAAGTAGTTTATGTAATAAAATGCATGCGCATCCGAATTTATCGCAATATTGAGTTTGTAGAAGCGTAAAATCAATGCGCTAAATGATCTAAATGATGACAAAATGATCAAATTTAGTTACATGAACAAGGAAAATGAAACAATATTTCAAACTTCTTAAAAATTTAAATTGTTAGCAGTGTTAGCAGAAGATGATTTTAAAGTTAATCATAGTCCAAACAATAACCATAGATGTTTTTTTGGATCCTAAAGCAATAGACTACTGATTGTTGTTTAGGACTTCAGGCACGTGAAAATCCCTAAAGCGCTCAATGATGTTTAGGTTTTACAGAGGTGAAATAGAAGTTGTTGAAATCTGCAAATGCGAATAATTAAATATTTTAGAAGTTATGATAAAGCACGAATGAATGGATTATTAAAAGCCTACGGAAAAAGTCTTCTTCAAACCTCAATAGATCCATTGAAATCTGAGGAACCAGAAACATACCGAAGACCGCTCTTAAAGGGTTCTGAGCTCCGAAAACAGATTCTTTAACAATTATGCGATTTTTTTTTGGTAGTTTGCTTTGGATCGCTAAATACTGGAGGTAATATGAAATCCTAGCAGTTAGAAATAATTGATTGAAACCATTGATTTTAAAAATAATCCGAACTTTGAAAAAAAATTAAGGAGACTTTCAGCCCAAGGCTGGCTCGTCTCCGGACAACTTGAAAAGTTCTTGCGGCTTGAGTATTTATATAATTTGATAAAATTTCCTCGATTTTTAGAAGAAATATTGCTTTTCCATTATTGATTATCGAATATATTTACAAGCTTCCAGAAGAAGTCATCGGTCACAGAAATTAAAAAAAAAATCAAGTTCTTAATTTCATTAGCAATTAGTCGTGAAAACCTTGGGTGAAGAGCCTTCAAGTATATGATTTTCACGATCATTCTTATACAAATTCTTTATCATCATGGAAAGTTAGGGATTAGAGATCAGAAGCTTTCCTAGAACCACCAAGAAGACATTTGAAGAATTTTTCCAAAAAAAAGTACCACGAACATTTTTGAAACGATTTCTCATTAAAATATTTCAAATTCTCTTTCAAAAGTTTCTCAGGAGGTTCCTTTAGAATTTCCCATCAACACTCTTCCGAGAATTCAAGCTATTTTGCTATTTTTCAATTAATTAGATATTAATATTGATTCTAGTCGCTCACTAGGAAGTTCCTTAAATTCATTGTTTCTTTTCTATGTATATATGGGAATCAATAAGAAATCTCTTGAATTAAAAGATCCATCACCTTATTTTTAACTCTTCTAAGCTTGTTATATAGATGGGAGAGCTACTGCCTTCGAACGTGGAACTCTTTGGAACAATTCTGTACTTATATGGATGAAAATTCCGCTGAATTCGTTTCGAATCTCATGAAACGAAATTTTTCGAAATAGCACATATCCTATTAGGAAGGTAATTGTCAAGAGTTAATATTTTATTGAAAATCGAGTAGGGACACGGCAGGTATTTTCGTCTGTTCGTCATAGTCTCGAAAATTTATTGGTTTTATTGGAGACGCTTTTTTTTGTAAAACTCATCCGTACCAAATCGTAAGCTCAGGAGAAACGTTCTGCTATAGTGGAGTTCTAGCAAATGGTCGTTGCTTTCGTTGGTTTTAGCCCCTACAACGATGGACGGAAATACCTGCCGTGTCCCTATCATTGAGGAGGATGAATTTATCTTTGATTTTTTCTCATAAATGAATGGTTTTTATCAGAGATCCGAGAAAAACCTGGCACCACTGGTAGCACAGTTGCGTGCCCTAAAACGCGGCCATCTCCGAAGACATTATTTCAATTATTACATTCCTGACCGTCCGTCGCGTCGTCGTCCCGTCCATCCATCCGTGTGATGATGACGTTCACGCGGGAAGCTGAAGTCACTATTCGTGGGGCCCGCTTGGGATCGGTGAAGGGCTTCACCATCATGATCCCCCCTCGATTCCAGCGTCCGTGGTCCAAAGCTTGTATAGCAGCGTCCACGTTTTATGGGCCGCCTATGGAAGGGATCATTGAACCCATTCCGATGTCGCCGCATTACCTTTCCAGAGTATACACACGCACGCCCAGTACAAAGTGAAACATTTGCTGTTCTAATCCTTCTTTTGTAGCTCTGCGTTAGAAAGGCCGCCGACGTATCACTTTTCGTGCGTGGATCGTGCCCCAGAATAATTGATAGCTTTCCTTCGGTGGAAGCCCTGATTTACCCACGCTTCCAAACAAATGGCATCCGTTTTTCGGCATATTCGGCTTTCATCCCGCATCCCATAGCGGCTCGCGCAATCACAACATCACACCATCAGTCAGTGGCAAGCATCGTCGCGTCGTCGACTAATTGAATTGTTTGAGGAAGTAACAATACCGCTTTCCACTTACGCTCATGACGATGTAGGTACGGCGGATCGGGTTCGGGCATCTTCGTTCTAAATGGTTGTGCGCGCGAACCTCGAGCGGATTAAGTTGCTTCCGCTTTACGCCGCCGTTCACGGGCGAAAGGACGCAGTTAGGGCTGAACGGGTTTTGTGTTTCGGCAGCTTTTATTTCGTCATTGTTGAATGGCTTTTGTACAGCTTCCGCTTCTTATGACAGTACTCTTTATTTGGAGGGAAGTGTGTACGAATCGATTAGTGGTGGAACGATAATTGGGCATATCAGTAAGGTTTGCTCCGCGGAATTTAAATAATCCGGTAGAGGTAGGTGAACGAGCACCCCAATAGAAGAAAAGTGGAAAATTTATATCTTTCTCCAACACCATTTGATGATTAAAATTCTTTTTCGGCTGTTGCAGCTTTTATGTATTCTTATCGAAGACAAAGGAATCAAATTAGATGGGATTGTTTAATTTTTGTCTTGATTTATTCTTACAACAGTGAGCACATATCATAGGAAACAAACAAAATGGAATTATGTTGCATTATAACATTGCATTACATCAACGAATTAAAATAATTTGATTTTAATAATAGAGAAAATAATTTGCCTGTGTCAAAATGATAACATTTTTGGTTAATTTTTAATGCTTTTATTAAGGTCTGATTAAATGCCATCATCATGAAGCACGCTAATTAAGCACTTTATCAATTGCCGGAAACGGTTTTTCATTTGAATAACCTCACAGCCGTTCTCTACTTTTCACCCTAAAAATCATTCTTCCACCTTTCACCATGAATACATTAATTCAAAGCTGCAGCAACGAATGGTTCCCACCTTTCATTCAACATATCGAATGTGCTTATTCTTTTGCGCAAAAGCACTCCCTGAAGCCATGGAATATTTTAATTGAAAGCATCACCAAATTAGACAAAAGAAAAAGATCATTGTCCCTTGTTCCTTCGGGCCATAAAACTGGAATGGAGATCACATCTACCAACGTAACGTGAAAGGTAACCTGCGGACCGCTGGTGAGAAAAAATAATTTGTTGCCACTTAGCGAATTTCTCCTAGTGGTTGAGGCTCCTCGGCCTGAGCTGTTCGATGCGATAAGAATCTGCATAATTTTACGCATTCTGGTTATTTTTTTAGAGCACCTTGCTGACACAGCTTCGTGACCGACCAGCCAGGTGACCAGTTCCGCACGATGAACATTTTTATGGTCACCCATCGACAGTTAGTCCTAGCTCAAATCATTTCTGCTGGTTATGATAGCTAAGCCCTATAAGTTTTGCGCGGTAGTCAAGTGGTGAATTCTCGTTGAGGTGTTGTTGATTACCTTGTGTGTACAAACAATGATTGTCCAACTATGGCAAGTGTTGGTACACCTGTGTACCGAACAAACATTGAACATTATCACGAGAGATATTGTGACTCACTAGGTTAGTTACCGCTGACGTAGCTAGGGTTAGGGTTTGCTTGTCAAAACACGAATCGAAGTTTTTTGTCATGCATTCTTATCCTATTGAATTCGGATGAATTTCCGAACCAGAATGCGTAAATTTCTAGGAATTCATCTGATTTCAGGAATTATCCGAATTTCAGGGAATTATCTGAATTTCCAGGAATTATCCGAATTTCAGGGAAATTCATCTGAATTTCAGGAAATTCATCATCATCATTTCCCTGAAATTCAGATGAATTTACCCTGAAAATTCGGATGAATTTCCCCAGGAATTCGGATGAATTTCCCTGAAATTGGATGAATTTCCCTGGAAATTCGGATGAATTTCCTGAAATTGGATGAATTTCCTGGAAATTCGGATGAATTTCCTGGAAATTCGGATGAATTTCCCTGAAATTCGGATGAATTTCCTGGAAATTGGATGAATTTCTGGAAATTCGGATGAATTTCCCTGGAAATTCGGATGAATTTCCTGGAAATTCAGATGAATTTGCCCTGTAATATCGGATGAATTTCCCTGGAAATTGGATGAATTTCCCTGAATTGGATGAATTTCTGGAAATTCGGATGAATTTCCTGGAAATTGATGAATTTCCCTGAATTCGGATGAATTTCCCCTGGAAATTCGGATGAATTTCCCTGAATTGGATGAATTTCCCTGGAAATCGGATGAATTTCCTGAAATTGGATGAATTTCCTGAAATTGGATGAATTTCCCTGAAATTGGATGAATTTCCTGGAAATTCGGATGAATTTCCGCTGGAAATTCGGATGAATTTCCTGGAAATTCGGATAAATTTCTCTGGAAATTTGGATGAATTTCCATGGAAATTCAGATGAATTTCTTCTGGAATATCGGACGAATTTCCCTGAAATTCGGATGAATTTCCTGAAATTCGGATGAATTTCCTGAAATTCGGATGAATTTCCCTGGAAAATCGGATGAATTTCCCATGGAAATTCGGATGAATTTCCTGGAATATCGGATGAATTTCTGAATTCGGATGAATTTCCTGGAAATTCGGATGAACTTCCCTGAATTCGGATGAATTTCCCTGAATTCGGATGAATTTCCCCTGGAAATTGGATGAATTTCCTGAATTCGGATGAATTTCCCTGAAATTGGATGAATTTCCCTGAATTGGATGAATTTCCCTGAATTCGGATGAATTTCCTGGAAATTGGATGAATTTCCTGAAATTCGGATGAATTTCTGGAAATTCGGATGAATTTCCCTGGAAATTCGGATGAATTTCCTGGAAATCGGATGAATTTCCCTGGAAATCGGATGAATTTCCTGAAATCGGATGAATTTCTGGAAATTGGATGAATTTCCCATGGAAATTCAGATGAATTTCCATGGAATTCGGATGAATTTCCCTGAATTCGGATGAATTTCCTGAAATTCGGATGAATTTCCTGAATTGGATGAATTTCCCTGAAATTGGATGAATTTCCTGAATTCGGATGAATTTCCCTGGAAATTGGATGAATTTCCCTGGAAATTCGGATGAATTTCTGAATTGGATGAATTTCCCTGGAAATTCGGATGAATTTCCCCTGGAAATTGGATGAATTTCCTGAAATTCGGATGAATTTCCCTGGCAATTCGGATGAATTTCTGGAAAATCGGATGAATTTCCCAGGAAATTCGGATGAATTTCCCTGAATTCGGATGAATTTCCTGAATTGGATGAATTTCCCTGAAATTGGATGAATTTCCCTGGAAATTCGGATGAATTTCCTGAATTGGATGAATTTCCTGAATTCGGATGAATTTCCCTGAATTGGATGAATTTCCCTGGAAATTCGGATGAATTTCCCTGGAAATCGGATGAATTTCCCTGAATTCGGATGAATTTCCTGAATTGGATGAATTTCCTGAATTCGGATGAATTTCCCTGGAATTGGATGAATTTCCTGAATTCGGATGAATTTCCCTGAATTCGGATGAATTTCCTGAAATTGGATGAATTTCCCTGAATTGGATGAATTTCCTGAAATTCGGATGAATTTTCCTGAATTCGGATGAATTTCCTGAAATGGATGAATTTCCTGAATTGGATGAATTTCCGCTGGAAATTGGATGAATTTCCGCTGGAATTCGGATGAATTTCCTGGAAATCGGATGAATTTCCTGAATTGGATGAATTTCCTGAATTGGATGAATTTCCTGAAAATCGGATGAATTTTCTCTGGAAATTTGGATGAATTTCCCATGGAAATTCAGATGAATTTCTTCTGGAATATCGGACGAATTTCCTGAAATTCGGATGAATTTCCTGAAATTCGGATGAATTTCCCTGGAAAATCGGATGAATTTCCCATGGAAATTCGGATGAATTTCCCTGAATATCGGATGAATTTCCTGAATTCGGATGAATTTCCTGAATTGGATGAATTTCCTGAATTCGGATGAATTTCTGAATTCGGATGAATTTCCTGAATTGGATGAATTTCCCTGAATTCGGATGAATTTCCTGGAAATTCGGATGAATTTCCCTGGAAATTGGATGAATTTCCCTGGAAATTCGGATGAATTTCCTGGAAATTCGGATGAATTTCCTGAAATTGGATGAATTTCCCTGGAAATCGGATGAATTTCCCTGAATTGGATGAATTTCCATGGAAATTGGATGAATTTCCTGAATTGGATGAATTTCCTGAATTGGATGAATTTCCTGAATTCGGATGAATTTCCTGAATTGGATGAATTTCCCTGAAATTCGGATGAATTTCCCTGAATTCGGATGAATTTCCCTGAATTGGATGAATTTCCTGAATTCGGATGAATTTCCTGGAATTGGATGAATTTCCTGAATTGGATGAATTTCCTGAATTGGATGAATTTCCCTGGAAATTGGATGAATTTCCTGAATTCGGATGAATTTCCTGGAATTCGGATGAATTTCCCTGAATTCGGATGAATTTCCCTGAAATTGGATGAATTTCCCTGGAAATTGGATGAATTTCCTGAAATTGATGAATTTCCTGAAATTCGGATGAATTTTCCTGGAAATTCGGATGAATTTCCCTGGAAATCGGATGAATTTGAACTTGAATTTGAAAATAATAAAACATTTTTTTTCTATAAGGCCTTCTAAGTTTAGTATTGACATAATCATCGGTTCGCTATCTAGCTACGGCTATGTGAGCGATAAATTTCAGTGTATTCTATCTTCTAACACGTCGGTGGGCAGTGCAGTTAAACGTTTGCACATCGGCAACGCAGCTTTGTTGCAATGTGCTTAAGAGTTCCAGCCAGTCAGCGTTAGTAAGGTAGTGTTTGATGTTTGTTTTGCGAGGCAGTAACGTGCGACGGGAGAAGCGCATCAACTGCTGCAACAAATTATAAATGCGAAGAATGCCGCGGATTTGAATTATGTAAAACATGTGTACGTACTGACGAGGTTTCGAGCTCGCGGTCAGGACAGGGACAGGGAGGGGATTTAAATTGTCCGGTCCTAATTGGGGTTGATTGCTCAATCGAAGCGGATTGCGGTTAATTGTTCTCCCATCAGCAGTAGGGTCTACCGCCATCGTGGAAGTTTATTGTTTGAGCTTGGGAAAATATTTCCGTTCGAATTTGGTGACGACGCTCTAACGCCATTGACAATTAATCAAAGCTGTAGTTCTGCGGTCAATTATCTTACAAATTGCCTCATTGCAGGGTGAATCTTAGATAGAGTTGATATGATTATAAGTGAGATGTGCATTGACTGCGGACTAGAAGCTTGTAATATTTATAAATCAAGCAAAGCTACGAATATCTGTTAAATTCTGCCGTTCTCTGTAACTATCAAGATAAGATAAGATTTGTTATCCGCCTGCTAACTTGAACAGATATTTTATTTAATTAATTTATTACGTGTCATATAATTTGTCAGTGTGCTATACAAAGCATCTTATCGCACGCACTTGATATCAGGCATGAAACATGAATCGACTTAAAGCTTGAGAACAAATGCCTATCTATCGTGGGCCCATTTAATGTTATAGATCTAAACCATAATAAAATTGTTCTCTAGATTTGTTAAGATTTATCAAGAGTAGATCAAATGTAGTGGAATCTCATTTTGCGAATCCTCGACTAATCAAATGCTACTGTAAAGTTACAACTTACGTATTTTAATAATTGACATTGTCGGATCAATAACTCTAAAAAGTCACGATTCCCAATGTATTCAAGAAATAATGAATGCCTTGAAGTTTCGAACCACAGTCAACATTGTACGGAGCTGTAGTCGAACAAAACGCCCGCCCGCTCTCCAGTAAAGACAGATTCTTCGGTTTTGTTTACACAACTCATCGTATCTTTGGGGCTCGTTTCTCTGTCTCTGCAATCACTGTTGCAAGCAGCATGGATGAGTTCAAGCTGTTGGAGGATGGGCGAACAACGCATGCTTGTTTGTTTGTAAAACTGCAGCATTATTTGGATCTAACCATCATGCAATTCAGCCACGAGTATTTGTTTGTTCAGAACGGCAACAAGCGACGACGACGGCGCGGGAATAATGATGGTGCAATTAGTCCTCCTCCTGGTGCGTCCTGGGAAACAAGTTCCATATTGTGGTTTTCGGAATGTTTGTTTGTCGAGCGCACTCTTGGAATCAATAAATTATTCATTTAATCGAATTCATTGGAAACCACTATATTTGGAATTTCATTGCCACATTCGATTTTCGTGTTTTTTTTTCGAATGCATTCCCTGACATTTTGTGGGTGTGATTTTTTGTCTCCTGAAGTCTCCTTGCAAAACAAGTTTACGCAATTACAAGGTAAAACTATGGCTGCAGCAGTAGTTTGGTATCGAGTTTTCGAACATTTGCAATCACTCGCAAATGATCATTTTGCAGCCATGTACCTACGAGCCGTCCGTTCAGTTTCCTTATTCAGCGAGCCATTATTCAGAAGTTTCACTTTTATGTCTTTCCGTACAAAGCCGGATCGCATCGAATGGTAGAAATATTATTTAAATGCGATGGTTGCGTTTAACGAAATGTTAACGGTGCCATAAATATTGACCATAATTGTGACTCGTTCAACTGATGTGGTGCGACACTCTGGGACAGGTTTTTCTGCGAAATGGTTATTGAATGAAATTCGCGGAATTCGTAAGTTTTCTTGAAATCGCCACGATCGGCGACTGATGTGTCTTGGATTTCTCAAATCAAAAAACCGCATCACCCATAGCATTGTAGCGATTCAAATTTCCTGCTGCCGTTTGTAGACCTATGACCCACCTATGGTGGTCAGCTTCCATTGCCTGGTTCAGACAGGCTTGGATGCATAATAAACTATTCCAACCGCAAACGTAATTCGGAAAAACAGCATATAATTGAATCAATTTTCAACGGACCCACTTCACACCTGATCTCTAACCAACAGCCGCAACCGGCAAGATCGCCCGAACGGAAGCTCTTTCGTGTGTGACTTGCCTCGGGCCTTGTATTACAACTAATTTTTATGAATGAAACTGTGGTCAGTGGAACTGGTTTTTATGGTGTTCGAAATACACTGGATTGGACTGGATTGGTTGCATGCGTGCATCGATACCGATGAATGTTGGGTGTGCAACGCGACGGACTCTCATTTTCACGAGATACATGCCCCGAGGTGAGCAAGTTCGAAGATGGATTGTCTGAGTCAGTGGTTACAGTGCTTTCTTGATTATTTGTACTGGCGTATTGACACACAACGGCTTAGTGACAGATGTAAACGGCGAAATAGTGAAGTTTTAAATAAGTGCAATTTAGATACTGTATATTAGAAATATAAATCAAAGAATACTTTTTTTAATATGTTACCATCAATCTGCAACATGCAAACTGTAGTATGCGTACATAACTATCAAAACGTTAGTATTTTGAGTTAATATTCAGCCCTCTGCCTACACTCGCAGAGGACAGCGACAATCTTTTCCCAAAGTTTCTCATCTCTTATCAATTTTGTCGCAACGTCGCCGTGATCTGTGATACTTGAAAAAAAAAACAATGCCCCAGCTGGTTGGATGTCCTCATATGCCCCGTCGAAACAGAAAGTACTAGCAAATAGGTAAAAATTTTCTTCTTAATCCAACGGAGGATAAACCTTGTGGATGATTCTAGAAAATATGACTTGATCTTGTACAACTTGTAATAAATTGAACCTTAATAGTTCAGTAATAGTTAGTAACTTCAACGATCCTCCATTCTTAAAATTTTACAATATTTTGGTTAAACAAGGGTTTTATAGAAAATCAACATGTTCAGAAACAAAGGTACAAAACATGACCAGAAAGACAGCTACAAAACACAAGTAAAAGAGTTCCTTTGAATGTGTGGTTCACTACTGCTGATTTTGAGGAAATGTCTACCTACAGAATGATGAAAATTATTCTGTACAAACAAAACTCACTCATTTTTGAAGAATTTATCCTTAACTGATGTGTTTACACAAGTTGGGTTTAACGAGAAAGCATGCAGTGAGTATAAATGACTGTGAATTATGTGACCTTTCCATTAATCAGAACAATTGAATGCTTTTCTAATGCACGAAAAAGACACTACCACCGCATTTTTTTTCTTAAATTTTCTAAAATTATTAATAAAAATTATGTCTTAATGCTCTTTGAGTGGTAAAGAGAAAAATAAATAATCTAACGAATAATAGCATATCGGATTTGTTAAAGAATGTATTAGGAAATCATGATTTTTTTTTCTGATTTTTATTGTTGCCCTCTCAATTTGACAAGTTTGACCGAAAAAATCAAGGGGGGAGACATAATAAAAAAAATTATCAGCATTAGTGAATTTTGACCTCGGCGTTCTGTTCCTCCCTTGTCAAAAGCCCAGGGAATAAATATTCGAGCAACGCCTAAAAACATACCTATACCCTTTGTCATCAACAGAGTTTGTTACTAACAAACGCGCCTCGCAACATTCGCAACAAGCCTTTATCATAACCCGAACACAATATGACAAGGATCATTTACCTTACATGCTCTGATATTTCTAGAGTTAGATTCTCGAATATTTCCATAAAGACATAAAAATCAAAATTAGCTATATGGATAATGCAAAATACGGTACAGGAGGCACTATTTTTCCTCAGAACTTGTTCAAAAAATTTGACTCCATCACATCACCACTCTTATAGCCTATTCAGATTACGCCATTAATGACATAATAATTGGCGTTTCAGGGTAAATACGCTTTATGATGCCATTATTTACGTAATATTCCATACATTTTGCGCTGTCAAAAGATACCCGCTAAAAAGAGTCATGAAGAATTTATTACGTACAATTATTACGAGAGAGCTTTCGTTCTAACTGGGATGCAGGGAGAAATTCAACAAAACAAAACTGACAAGCATCACGCTCTCTTTGCCAGAGAGAAAATTCTCTCTGTTTTCATTTCGTTTCGTAGTTGACAGTCATGCTCTTTCTGTCGCAGCAGGGTCGAATGCATGTTATAGCCTATTCAGATTACGCCATTAATGACATAATAATTGGCGTTTCAGGGTAAATACGCTTTATGATGTCATTATTTACGTAATATTCCATACATTTTGCGCTGTCAAAAGATACCCGCTAAAAAGAGTCATGAAGAATTTATTACGAACAATTATTACGAGAGAGCTTTCGTTCTAACTGGAATGCAGCGAGAAATGAAGAATAACTCGGATTGTGATGGTTTTGTGGAAAGCATTTTATATGATGAAAAATAATGATGATAATTATTTATTCTCCACTTATTCAACATGAATTGTTTAAAAAACAGATGCTCTCTAGAATTAACATGAAGTATTTAACTTAAACCTAGATTTAATAGAACAAATCGAATAAATTTTCAAAAATCAAGGGCCAATGCGGAAGACAATTTAAAACGTAGGAATGGTTGTAAAACGAATATATTTGATGAATAAACATGATTTCATAAATTGTTTCAATTCTGCTCCTTGAATGGCTTAATATACTTTGGATTTCAACATTTTTCACGTGGGACAACTGTACGATTTGAATGGGATGTATATATAAAGTAGAATAACCTTAAATAAAACATGGATTGGTAATGCATTAATTCATCCAAAATCCAGTTTAAATTATATCACATCCACACGATTCGATTTTGTTAGAAGCTGTATCATTGGTTGTCGAGTAGAACGCAATGGTTCAGTTTCCATTTTTGAAAAAAAAAATTAAATTGCTGAGTTGCCCTTCATACATGGAGATACTGGTGGAAATACATTTTAGTTCAATAATATTTCTTGAAAATTTGTCCAATCGTCCTTTTTTTATTTATTTTTGAGAATTCCCAAAAGTATCTAAATTTTTTTATCAAATCTCCGTTCGATCATAGTACAGAATCAAAATACTTTTTAAACTTAAAAATAAATTGAGGAATAGTCTGATTCCCCGAAGAACGGCGCACCCAACTAATGAATGTAGCTTCGCTCATTATCCTTAATGAGAGCTTCAAATATTCTTCGAAAATCCCATTTCATATTTTTTTTAATATTTTTTTTCGTAGAAACTTTGTTCACAAAAAAAATGTTCGATTGTCGCCACACAAATGCTTGATTTCGCAAATTAAATTTTAAAACTCTCCTAGAATTCAACCCTGTATTAGCGTGCAAATGAGGAAACATGGAAACGTCAAGATATATTATCTTGCTGCAGTCTGAACACCTCGTAATAATTGGATACCCTCTCACTTAACAAAGTCATAAATAGCCCAATCTGAATAGGCTATTAGATGGAAATCTTCTGAGCGCTGAAGAACAACTCGGATTGTGATGGTTTTGTGGAAAGCATTTTATATGATGTAAAGTAATGATGATAATTATTTAATCTCCACTTATTCAACATGAATTGTTTAAAAAACAGATGCTCTCTAGGATTAACATGAAGTATTTAACTTAAACCTAGATTTAATAGAACAAATCGAATAAATTTTCAAAGTTCAAGGGCCAATGCGGAAGACAATTTAAAACGTAGGAATGGTTGTAAAACGAATATATTTGATGAAAAAACATGATTTCATAAATTGTTTCAATTCTGCTACTTTGGATTTCAACATTTTTCACGTGGGACAACTGTACGATTTGAATGGGATGTATATATAAAGTAGAATAACCTTAAATAAAACATGGATTGGTAATGCATTAATTTATCCAAAATCCAGTTTAAATTATATCACATTCACACGATTCGATTTTGTTAGAAGCTGTATCATTGATTGTCTAGTAGAACGCAATGGTTCAGTTTCCATTTTTGAAAAAAAAAAATTAAATTGCTGAGTTGCCCTTCATACATGGAGATACTGGTGGAAATACATTTTAGTTCGATAATATTTCTTGAAAATTGGTCCAATCCTCCTTTTTTATTTATTTGTGATAATCCCTAAAAGTATCTAAATTTTTCTATCAAATCTCCGTTCGATCATAGTACAGAATCAAAATACTTTTTAAACTTAAAAATAAATTGAAGAATAGTCTGATTCCCCGAAGAACGGCGCACCCAACTAAGGAATGTAGCTTCGCTCATTATCCTTAATGAGAGCTTCAAATATTCTTCAAAAATCCCTTTTCATATTTTTGTTTAGATTTTTTTTTTCGTAGAAACTTTGTTCAGAAAAAAAATGTTCGATTGTCGCCACACAAATGCTTGATTTCGCAAATTAAATTTTAAAACTCTCCTTGAATTCAACCCTCTATTAGCGTGCAAATGAGGAAACATGGAAACGTCAAGATATATTATCTTGCTGCAGTCTGAACACTTCGTAATAATTGGATACCCTCTCACTTAACAAAGTCATAAATAGCCCAATCTGAATAGGCTATTAGATGGAAATCTTCTGAGCGCTGAATAATAACTCGGATTGTGATGGTTTTGTGGAAAGCATTTTATATGATGAAAAATAATGATGATAATTATGTATTCTCCACTTATTCAACATGAATTGTTTAAAAAACAGACCTAGATTTAATAGAACAAATCGAATAAATTTTCAAAGTTCAAGGGCCAATGCGGAAGACAATTTAAAACGTAGGAATGGTTGTAAAACAAATATATTTGATGAAAAACATGATTTCATAAATTGTTTCAATTCTGGCTTAATATACTTTGGATTTCAACATTTTCACGTGGGACAACTGTACGATTTGAATGGGATGTATATATAAAGTAGAATAACCTTAAATAAAACATGGATTGGTAATGCATTAATTTATCCAAAATCCAGTTTAAATTATATCACATTCACACGATTTGATTTTGTTAGAAGCTGTATCATTGATTGTCGAGTAGAACGCAATGGTTCAGTTTCCATTTTTGAAAAAAAATTAAATTGCTGAGTTGCCCTTCATACATGGAGATACTGGTGGAAATACATTTTAGTTCGATAATATTTCTTGAAAATTGGTCCAATCCTCCTTTTTTATTTATTTGTGATAATCCCTAAAAGTATCTAAATTTTTCTATCAAATCTCCGTTCGATCATAGTACAGAATCAAAATACTTTTAAACTTAAAAATAAATTGAAGAATAGTCTGATTCCCCGAAGAACGGCGCACCCAACTAAGGAATGTAGCTTCGCTCATTATCCTTAATGAGAGCTTCAAATATTCTTCAAAAATCCCTTTTCATATTTTTGTTTAGATTTTTTTTTTCGTAGAAACTTTGTTCAGAAAAAAAATGTTCGATTGTCGCCACACAAATGCTTGATTTCGCAAATTAAATTTTAAAACTCTCCTTGAATTCAACCCTCTATTAGCGTGCAAATGAGGAAACATGGAAACGTCAAGATATATTATCTTGCTGCAGTCTGAACACCTCGTAATAATTGGATACCCTCTCACTTAACAAAGTCATAAATAGCCCAATCTGAATAGGCTATTACCGTTCTCATCGCATCAACCGGATCTACTGCATAATTAGTTTCTTCATGCAGGCTCGTAGAACAGGCATCACTGTAGGATGATAAAAGTTTAACGATGTATAACAGTCTCAAACTATCGATACAAATCACTTGCCCTCAGCCTATTTCCGATCTTCGTTCACTGCACATCAACCACACAATAACGTATCTGTCGATAACAATCCTGCCCTGCATAAATTATATGGCACAATTGATAGTGATCTGGTATGGCGAAAGTTAATGCACGAATACGATGTTCCTCATAAACTGACGACTTTCGGGGAGTAGAGAAAAACAGATTTGTATCGTGTTGTGATTTTGAGTTTTGCAAACAAAGACAGTTACAAATCTTATGGTCCAGGGACTTTCTTTATGACGAGCGACCTTGCTGCCGAATGTGCAAGCAGGCCTTTTTACTTTCGCTAAAAATATTGTTCAGTGATAACATTGAACACCATGTACCATTCCACGTACATCCGCCGATGGAGCTCTTTGCATTCTTTAACAAGCCCTCAAGCCCCGCGCAACACAAGCTCCACATACAACAAAGAGCTTCACCTGTCATAGAACGAGTTTGAACAATCCATTCAGTGTCTTGTACTTGACTCGACTTAAGTCGTCAAGTACAAGACACTGAAGACGGCCTTACTGTTGAGGTCGAAATACGTATCTGTCAGGATACAATTAAGTGGTGGAATTCAATGGGATTGTTCAAACTCGTCTTATGACAGGTGAAAACATTCCACTAAAAAGCTCAAAATAATTTTCTTATCAAAGTTATGCTTATATACAACCAGATTCAGTCACAATATTAAGTAACTGCAACAAGATTCGCTTGACTTCTGCTGCTAGGGGCAGCTTCCGTGAAGGTCTACGATTTGCTTTCTCCAAGCCTTTATTGGTTACCCGTTACGTTGGGATATGGATACTCTGAAGTAGTGCGTTACGGTGTAAATCCGGCCATATCGCCAGGCTCGGACCACATTAAAGCTGCCAATATGACGTCCCTAACCCGAATCCCAAGGTGTCAGGCGACCCGTGTCCAGGGGATGAATGGTCTGGGGGTGAAACAATTAGCCAGGCAGTTAACGAAGCCAGGTGAGTGGCAGCGGGTGGTACCCGCACACCCCCAAGTGGTGCACATGTGGTGCAAGCGAAAGGGAGTTAGGGATATTACAGGTAATACCACCACACAGTGAAGGACCGAATGTATGGGTGAGCACACAAGTAAGGAAGTAAGCCGGTACGCCTGGCCGGTAGTGATAAAATGAGTGAAGTCTCGCTATGCCTGGCAGGAGTGTCGGGGGGCTGATGCTTTTGCGGCACCTCAGAAATAGGAGACATGTAAGACAAGTGGTGAGACTCTGTTGCAGGACGGGGTGGCCACCACATTGATTGAGGACTATCTGGGCTGCAAAATGTCAACAGGTGGGTACCTCCTGTAGACACCTCGGAGATTATCTGTTGGCAGTATCCAAGCCCGGTTAGGTGAGGGTTTTGGCACTAGTGATGTGCCGGGTGTTCCACGCCCAAATTAATGCACAGGAGGTTTACAAAGTGGAGACATAAGGGAGATGGGGGTATTACTTGTAATACCCCCACGGAGCGAATGACTGAATGTCAGGAGTGTGGTGCACAAGTGGTGCAAGCAATTAGGAGCTGGGGGTATTACAAGTAATAACCCCACAGTAGCACATCAGAAGTAGGGCGTCACCAACCTAGGATCGCCATCGTTTGGTAGACAGGTGGTATCACTCCGGTGCAGGACGGATGATAACCGTACTGATTGAGGACCAACTGGGTCGTGAGATGCCAATTCGGGGTACCTCCTGCAAGGTACCTGGCCTTCTACTTGTTGGTGAAGTAATACTGGAAGGTAGTCCCGGGGGGACAGGGCATTAGAAGAGAGGGTAACCCAGATAACCTTCCGTTACTTGGGGGTGGATTTAGTGGGTCGGCCTTGCATCAACCCCACTTCCCGAATGTAATACCCCCAGCTTCCAATCGCTTTCAGGTGTCTGTTTGCAAATTTGCCTTCATCCTTCTATTAAAAAAGCATTGCTGTATGTTCTACCAGTTAAATGGCCGCGCTGAGAATAGTAGTACACGCCGTTCAACTTGGCTATAGCTGCTCCTCTTGCATGTGTTATACGATCTCCTGACTCTTCATCATTCATCATGCGTTACGGATTAGAAGTGATAACGACATCGGTGCCCGATTCTTCCCTCGACGCTAAGCTACCGCACATTGATTGAGGTTCAGCTGTGTTTAAGTCACGGCTTCCTCTTGTCTGCACTTATAGAGCATGCAAATCGTCATTAGCGTGATCCTGATCGCATCGCGCATAACATGCACGGTAGTGTTTTTTCACAGGAGTGTGCCTTGTGACCTTCGTTGCCACAGCGCTTGCAAGGGAGATCTTCCTCTCAATAATCATATGACTTGAGATCAGGTTCAAAGCACCACCACCGGCGTTTAGTAACTGGGAATAACGACCCTTCAACTTACCAACATTGGATGCCCGAGGAACTTTCACGATGCTTTATTCCTTGGTGACTCCAAGTAACACATTAGTTATAAAGAAGTCGTATTTGAGATGCTGCAACTAAATCCAACGGATTGGACTGAGTATCGCCTGTCAGAAACTATCGTTTAGTACGTTGGTCTACTCATTCTGCTTCAACATTGAGTGTGTAGTCGACCGTCTCTTACGCCATTGTTGGGTTGCATGGTTTGCCAGTTTGAGAGCTCTTCTCACATTTTACACTGCTTTCCAACCTGAACAATTACGCTTCTTTCTACCGATATTTTGCCTCCCTTTACTTGCGCAACTTCAGATCATTGCCGATAACACTTGTGAACTGGATCATGTGATCGAGCTTACCTAATTCGGCGACATAATGTAAGTAATTTGTCATTTCTTTCAATGCGCGTTCCTTCTCACTTGCGCAATTTAATTCTTGCTCTGCTTAAAAAAGCGCGCTATCATGAAACTGTAATTTAGATAACATTCACTCAAAACGAGTAATTCAGTAGATTTGTTTGGTACAGTAAACTTTTAAACCAAAACTTTGCGAGGGTCGGCTACAACGACAGCAAAAAAAATCATATGAAATCATCATAACTAGGGAAACTGAACCCCACTTTTTGTTTCGGATATTTCTCGATATAACATGAACTTGATAAACAATTTAATTGACTTTTTAAAAACATCACTGAATGTAATTATATTTATGAAAGCTATCAAAATATCGATTTTTATGAAAAATTGGACATTTTCAAAACTTGCGGAAGACTTGATCCCCATAGGTATAGGGGGAAATTGATCCCCTTATGATCTGAACATATTAAAGTGCCTTCCAAGCCCAATGGAAGGCCAAATTGGTTTATACTCAAATCCTAACAATTCTTTATAGTCTACCGTAAAAGCAGTCGTGCGAAAATGAAATATTGTTGGTTTTATCTAAGTCAAGTATTTTGGTTCTCGAGTAATAGTGAGAGATAGAATGTCTACTTTATCAACACAGTTAGCATGCTGATGATGATTTCATTGCAAACAATTCACTCCACTGAAAGATAGTGGTCATATAACTATTAAGAGACACGACAGGTATTTTCGCCCAAAATTGCCCTTTAGGGAGATAGATTCAGTTATTTCCATCAATTCACATTTATTTGCGTTTAATTGAATGCATTGCAGCAATTCCTGATTTTTTTTATTTTGTAATTTTTTCCAAAGGGATACTTTTGGGAAAACTGGAGAAAAAACAATGTTTTTTTTAATAACTCTGGAACGCAATATCCGATAGGTCTAATTGTCAGTAGGGTCTAACTAGGCTACCATCTGCATCGAATGCAACTTGTCGGATATACTTACTTGATACTTGATGGGCTACAGCTCTTCGATGAACCTACGCCGAATGGAGTATCCTTCTCCACTGGACTCGATCCTGTGCCAATCGCTTCCAGTCGCCTTGAACATTTAGCGCCCTCAGGTCCTCTTCCACTGCAAAAAGCCATCGTGTACGCGGCCTTCCACGAAGCCTGTGGCCTCTTCCAGGTTCTCTACTAAATATTATCTTCGCTTGACGTTCTTCCGGCATACGAACAACGTGACTAGCCCATCGTAGTCTGCCGTGTTGAATAAGCTTAATAATATCTAGCCCTTTATATACCTAGTACAATTCGTGATTCATGCGGCGCCGCCAGATACCGTTCTCCTGTTTACCGCCGAGTATTGTCCACAGCACCTTACGCTCAAACACTCCGAAAGCTCTCCGATCAGCCTCCTTTATCGTCCATGTTTCATGGCCGTATAAAGCCACCGAAAGAATCAGAGTAGTATACAGCGCAAGTTTTGTTTTCGTTTGCAGACTACGGGACTTAAGCTGGTTACGAAGTCCGTAATAAGCCCTATTTGCAGCTGCAATACGCCTTTTCACCTCGCGGGTAACATCATTATCGAACGTCACTAATGTTCCAAGATACACAAATTCTTCTACCACTTCAAACTTTTCACCATCCAGCACCATTTCGCTACCACCACCACTAATGAACCCACGTTGATTGCCAGCGACCATATACTTCGTTTTGCTGGTATTGATCGTGAGCCCTGTCCTCGCTGCCTCCCTCTTAAAAGGCACAAAAGCCTCTTCCACGGCACGGCGATCAATCCCGATAATATCGATATCGTCCGCAAATCCCAGGAGCATATGCGATCTTGTGATAATGGTACCGCTTCTTTGCATACCATCTCTCCTAATCGCTCCCTCGAGCGCTATATTGAACAGTAGATTCGAGAGTGTATCACCCTGCTTTAATCCATCTAAGGTAACAAATGACGTCGATATTTCATCCGCAATCATTACACTTGATTTCGATCCGTCCAACGTTATACGTATCAGCCGTATCAGTTTCACCGGAAAACCATGTTCAAGCATTATTTGCCATAATTCATTCCGTTTCACTGAATCGCACGCCGCCTTGAAATCAATAAACAGATGATGTGTCTGCAAAGGTGCAATAATGCAATGGTGCAGAAATAATATGGTGCAGAATTTCATAAAGCTGCTCACTGCCATGTTTCAGAAGTTTAGCCGGGAGCTGGTCCTTCCCCGCAGCCATATTGTTTTTCAGCTCTTTAACAGCTTTTTTAACCTCATCTAGTGTAGGCGACTCCACAGCTTGTCCATCGTCGCTAATATTTATTCTGCCCACCGATGCACCGTCACTTCCACTATTCAACAAAGTCTCGAAGTGTTGCTTCCACCTGGTAGCCACTTCGGTTTTGTCTGTCAGCGAAATTCCCTTGTTGGTCGTTGCACAAGACGGGAGATGGCGCTGTCTTTCTCCGCACGCCATTGACAGATTCATAGAACCTCCGCATACCCTAGCAGCACACATGTTCCACATCAGCCACTGCGACTCCCATGTGACCAGATTCAGCCGCAATCAAGTTGCTGCAACGACTTTGGTTTGCCTTGTGCTGCTTGGGTATCGTTTTGCTCCATTTTTTCCTGCGCCTCGCAAATCACTTGTTCTTCATATTCTTTCTTCTTCCTGCGGTGGGTTCGTTTTTCGACCCGACACATCCGGCTTCTGGCAACGTTCTTCTCGTCTGTCACTCTCTGACACTCCACATCGAACCAACCCATCCTGGGTCGCCTCTGTGCAGTACCTACCACTTCTCGTGCTGTTGTGCTCACCGCTCTATGGATCGACTCCCATAGATCGTTGATGTTGTCGCTAACGTTGATTGCACTTATCCGTTCGTCGAGCTTCTGGCGGTACTCAGCTGATACTCCTCCCGCCGACAATCGCTGGATATTGTAACGCATCGTTCTCTGTGATCTTTCGTTCGATACAGTTGACAACCGTGATCGAATTTTACTGACAACGAGGTAGTGATCAGAGTCAATGTTCAGACCTCTGAATGTCCGCACATCGATAACATCCGAAAAATGGCGCTCATCCACCAGAACATGGTCTATCTGGTTGCAAGTTTCATCGTTTGCGTGTCTCCAGGTGTGCATTCGGATATTCTTTCGTGCAAAGTAGGTGCTACTGGTGGCCATCCCTCTGGCAGCAGCAAAATTTACTAGCCGTAGGCCGTTGTCATTGGTAGCGTAGTGAAGGCTCTCCCTACCAATTATGGGACGGAGAAAGTCCTCTCTACCGACCTGAGCGTTAGCGTCTCCGATAACAATTTTTTTTTACATTCGACACTAATCGATTAATTGACGAAAGTGGACCATTTTTCAAATCGTTGTGCTATAAATCGAGATACCACTGTACCTAGTCATTGTAAGAATTTGCGGAGATATGCAGTGGCTGCGGTTGTTGTCGTCGACCAAGAGTTGAACTTGTGGTTACGGGTTGTATCCGTTCGACTTGCAATGACGTACGGTAAGCCAAAACAGAATGGCAGAACAGTGGAATTGATATATCATGCATAGATCTTGGACTCACATATTAGCAAACGATTCAATAGCTAATATTCAGCATCTACCATGCATTATAAAACCATTTTATTTAATTTGATCCAAAGATCTGTAGTTCCTGCAAAAGCAATTACTGCAACGTTATCTCAAAACTTGGTAGCCGACCCAGCTTATCCACTTACTTATTATTCCCACATCGAACTCCCTACCCAAAATACACATCAAATTGTTTGGCGTGTCTGAAGGCAGTCTCGCCGATGATTGCCTGGAGCTCCATTCTTCGTTTCGTACATATATTTGCCATCATCATTATGTTGCGAGACTCGGGCTGCAGTTTTGTTTATGATCGTCGCATGCGTAAATCGTTCCGGGAGCGTTAAAAAAATGTTGAAAGAGCAAATTTTGTGGACGACGCTCTAGCATATGTCGTGACATGGCCAAAATCACAGTCGAGATGTTTTTCAAACATGTGTTAAAATGTTTACTCGTATGATAGATTATCTTTTCTTCAGTTTCTTGATTTGGCAATAAGCAAAACTGGAAAAACCGTTATCGCTTCTGATAAATTTGCATCATTAAAACCCGATGGATGAATGGAAAAGTCGGTATAATATATTGGTCACTAATCGTACCAGAGCATGCAATGGACAATTTTACGAACCGTTGAACCGTTGTTGATTCATAACGAATCATAAGTGACACTCCAACCGTTGTCGAATGCCGAAGCGTATAGTGGAGAGCATCCATGCGTGCACTATGATGCGTCTTCGCACCAAAGTCGTCTGGCTCCAGTCGTGCAAACTAGCCATGCGTGTCGAAATATGAAAAGCAATGATTTCTACTGGGTACCTTCCGGTTCGTGTAAACAGTCTTGAAAGCTGGCTGTCGCCATAGCTTGAGTGTTTCGCAACGTAGTTGTCAATCACAGCAAAGATAAGATAACAGTGCATGTAAATTATGAAAGTTTTTTTTCTTGAGCTCGTAAAAATTATCAAAAATAAGTATTTGCATTGTTGACATTGAATAGGATACTCAGAAGTATTAATAAAGGTGTGGAATTTGAATCGCAAAAGCATTTTAAAAACAGGTTGATCCACGAAGTGGCCTTAGTTCCTTTCATGTGCATTAAAGGTACCAAATATCATATATTAAAAGTCAGGGACAATATATCCCGTTTTTTGCTCATACTATTTGTACTATTTACTATATCCAATGTACTATAATTGATTATCCGTCAAAACGAATAGCTGTTAAAGCTTTTAAATAAAGGGCGATATATGTATGTATATTTGCCTTTTTCATTAACTAAGTATACGTAAAGGCTATATGATCACTCAAAAACGTTATTTTGATAGAATGTGTGTCTTAGGTTCTATTGGTAGAATGCCTTTACGTTTGTCGTGAAATATTCCATCTATTGAAAGGTCTCCAGTGAGCTTTGTGAGCAAAGGCGTAGGATTGCCAATCCAGAAATGGCGGGCAGGCCAAGTTCCTGTAGGAATTTATAAGAAGAAGATCAAAGGAAAAATATCAGACTTCCTTTTTATGCATACTGCATACATTTTAAGAACGTATTCTGCATAACACAAACAAAGCTTAGTCACCGACAATTTGTACTCCAACCGAATATATTCATTATTCCATTTACTAGATAAGCGTCATCTTCGCAAATCGATGACACATTGCACACATTCCATCTAATCAACTTAGAGCTTTGAGCAAAACATCTCGTACACTTTATCGTGCTACATACATTGTCCTATTAGGCTGGCTCAATCTTCTATAAAAAAGTAAGTAATTAAAATATTATGATTTTTGTTACCTCTTTTCAATGGAATTGTAGTGTTTATCTAAAATTGTATAAAAAAGATTTGACCACCGTAATTATCATTTTACTTTTGGGTCACCCTGGTCAAGAATACAATTTTAGTGCGAAAAAAAACTGCAACTCAGTATGAAACTCTCAAGCCATTTGACGACAAGATAGGACAACGTTCAGCAAAGTCCAGCGAAACTCCCAACCTCAAATTGATTTCAATTAAAAGTAATCAAAACACGCTCGCTCTGCTGAGCACCCCACCGCCATAAATTTTGCTCGTTCTCTTAGAATACAAAAAAATACAACAAAAACAAAATAAATGATTGAACGGTTTTGATCTGAGTCAGCGACCGGCGAACCAGCGCAGCACGCATCTTCGAGTTCGATCGGCTGTCAATTGTACCGCCACTTAATAGAGACCATTCCAGCTTAAATGGAAATTTATGGGATCACGCAATGTTTGCCAGCAAGCAACGCACAATGGGACCCATCTGAAAATGATCGCAGTATATAGTACTTGATCGGCATTTAACAGCTGACAAAAGTTTGGCCATCTTTCCAACTCGAGTGGTCCCATAGTGACATACCACGGTCAAATAGTCTTATCAATATCAATTGGGATCACTCGTGCTCTTGTGTCCAGCCACATAGATTTGTCGTTCGCCTAGTTGAGTGCCAGAATGAAAAAGTAGACACTTTTTCGGCGGACACCCAGGGTGTGGATGAATGCGTTGATTGAAGTGTTACCCCTTTCACGTTTATTGAAGGAAGGAGACATTCTAGGAGCCGAGAGAGTCGACTAATAGCGTGTTTAGGCCGTTTACCGAACGGTGATGATCTTTAGCGCACTCCAAATATGCGGGTGTGCATCCATGTTTGAGAATAAGATACCGTTTTGCACATCAAGCGGGAGTAAATAAACCAATTAAGTAACAAGTTCAAGTAAATTAGAGTTTTGGGCGTGATGTTCTTTTCAGGGCGCAGTTAAGGTACACAATTCGGGTGCAGTTGAATTGTTTTTAAATTCTTCCATTGAACGCTGGATTATTCGGATGAAAATATGTGTGGGAATGCGAAACATAGGAGAACGCATGAAGCTCACAAAATGAGCAAATGATTGCACTGTATCTGCCGATTTTCTGCAGTTGCTGGCCACTTCCGAATACGGTTGATTGAATACATTCTATCTAGTTTAGATTTCCGCCAGCGGCAGAACTGGGTATCAGTTCGAATTGATTATGTTTTAACAAAATCCAATTTCATGATATAATTAAATTAATACTTCTTTTTGTTTTTTTTTTTTCAGGTATGAGCCAAATCTATCTAATTTGGAAAGCTTAACCAATGAATACTAAAGTAAGTATAGTTATTTGCGTTTGTGAGGTAAGCTGGAAGATACTTATGAGAGACTATATATCAGTTAGGAGACCCTCGGATCGAATATGGTCTGCATGGATTATTTGTTCGCAAGTGTTCGATTTGGATTTTGGAAGATTCTCGCCTTTCTCACACACCAAGGTGCAGCAAAACGGGGTTTTTCAGTGTCTTTTAGGGATTCGAAATGTTTTCAAAGTCTACTCTTGTAGGTTAGTAAAAGTGTTGCAGTTTTCTCAAATCTTCGTAGCACGTCTTGCTTTAGTCGTGATGAGGGAGCAATGAGCGATTGGCATCTTGATATTAAACATCATTTTCGAAGAAGAGTTTTAACAAAAATCTGGATAATCTAAGATAATTCTGCTGAATTTTCCTCGGCAATAACTCGAGCAACAGTTCTTAATTCTCTCCAGCATTTTTTTTAAATTTTCATTGAAATTTCTTCTAAATATCAATGGCTAATTCAACTTGATTTCCTCGGAGTATTCTTTCCAATATTCTTTCGGTAAAATCTTCTGCAATTCCCCGTGAAATTCTTCCGTGATTCATCTGATTTTTTTTAAATTTCTTTGGCAAATTATTCCATATTTCCTCTTGAAATTCTGCTGTTAAATTCTTTTGTATTTCTTCGGGAGCTTCTTATGAATTATTTTGAAAATCTCTTTTGAATTTCCTCGAGAAAATCTTTAAAAAAATCCAAGGAAAATTATTTAGAATTATTCTGGATTTTTTTTAATTCTTCGGGAACGTCGACGTCCGAAAATTATTTTGAATTATTGTGAAAAATTCTGAAATTGAGAAATTCTTAAGAATTCCTTCAAAAAATCCTCCTGAATTTCTGTGTGAAAATATTACGAATTCCTGTTGGAAATTGTAAAAAATTTCTATAAGAAATCCATACGAGTTTCCTCTGGAAGTTCTTTAAAACATTCCTCAGTAAATTCTTACGTTTTTCCTGGGGAAACGCTTCCGAATTTCCTCGGAAAATTCTTCCGAATTTCTTGGTAAATTGTTCTGAGCTATCTTGCGAAATGCTATCGGATTTCCTTTGAAAATTCTTTAGAATCTTCTAGGAAAATTCTTTGGAACTTCCTCGGGAAATTCTTTAGAATTTGCTAGGGAAATTCTTTGGAATTTCCTCGGTTAATTCTTTGGGAAATTGTTCGGAAATTCCTCGGGAAATTCTTCGGAATTTCCTTGAGAAATTCTTCGGAATTTCCTCGGGAAATTTGTCGGAATTTACTCGAGAAATTCGTCGGAATTTTCTCGGGAGATTCTTCGGATTTTCCTCGAGATATTCTTCGGAATTTCTTGGGGAAATTCTTCGGAATTTCTTAGGGAAATTCTTCGGAATTTCCTCGGAAAATTCCTTGGACTTTCCTTGGGAATTACTTCGGAATATACTTGGAAAATTCTTCGGAATTTCCTCGGGAAATTTGTCGGAATTTACTCGAGAAATTCGTCGGAATTTTCTCGGGAGATTCTTCGGATTTTCCTCGAGATATTCTTCGGAATTTCTTCGGGAAATTCTTCGGAATTTCCTCGGGAAATTCTTCGGAATTTCCTGGGGAAATTCTTCAGAATTTCCTCGGGAAATTCTTCGGAATTTCCTCGGGAAATTCTTCGGAATTTCCTCGGGAAAATCTTCGGAATTTCCTCGGGAAATTCTTCAGAATGTCCTCGAAATTCTTCGGAATATCCTCGAAATTCTTCGAATATCCTCGAAATTGTTCGAATATCCTCGAAATTCTTCGAATATCCTCGGAAATTCTTCGAATTTCCTCGAGATATTCTTCGAATTTCTTAGGAAATTCTTCGAATTTCTTAGGGAAATTCTTCGAATTTCCTCGAAATTCCTTGGACTTTCCTTGGGAAATTCTTCGAATTTCCTTGGAAAATTCTTCGAATTTCCTCGAAATTCTTTGGAATTTCCTCAGGAAATTCTTTGGAATTTCTTCAAATTCTTCGAATTTCCTCGAAATTCTTCGAATTTCCTCGAAATTCTTCGAATTTCCTCGAAATTCTTCAGAATTTCCTCGAAATTCTTCAGAATTTCCTCGAAATTCTTCAGAATTTCCTCGAAATTCTTCGAATTTCCTCGGGAAATTCTTCGAATTTCCTCGAAATTCTTCGGAATTTCCTCGGGAAATTCTTCGAATTTCCTCGAAATTCTTCGAATTTCCTCAAAATTCTTCGGAATTTCCTCGAAATTCTTCGAATTTCCTCGAAATTCTTCGAATTTCCTCAGGAAATTCTTCGAATTTCCTCGAAATTCTTCGGAATTTCCTCGGGAAATTCTTCGAATTTCCTCGAAATTCTTCGAATTTCCTCGAAATTCTTCGGAATTTCCTCGAAATTCTTCGAATTTCCTCGAAATTCTTCGAATTTCCTCGAAATTCTTCGAATTTCCTCGAAATTCTTCGAATTTCCTCGAAATTCTTCGAATTTCCTCGAAATTCTTCGAATTTCCTCGAAATTCTTCGGAATTTCCTCGGGAAATTCTTCGAATTTCCTCGGGAAATTCATTCGAATTTCCTCGGGAAATTCTTCGGAATTTCCTCGGGAAATTCTTCGGAATTTCCTCAGGAAATTCTTCGGAATTTCCTCGGGAAATTCTTCGGAATTTCCTCGGGAAATTCTTCGGAATATCCTCGGGAAATTCTTCGGAATATCCTCGGGAAATTCTTCGGAATATCCTCGGGAAATTCTTCGGAATATCCTCGGGAAATTCTTCGGAATATCCTCGGGAAATTCTTCGGAATTTCTTAGGGAAATTCTTCGGAATTTCCTCGGAAAATTCCTTGGACTTTCCTTGGAAAATTCTTCGGAATTTCCTCGGGAAATTCTTTGGAATTTCCTCGGGAAATTCTTTGGAATTTCTTCGGGAAATTCTTTGGAATTTCTTCGGGAAATTCTTTGGAATTTCCTCGGAAAATTCTTCGGAATTTCCTCGGAAAATTCTTCGGAATTTCCTCGGAAAATTCTTCGGAATTTCCTCGGGAAATTCTTCGGAATTTCCTCGGGAAATTCTTCGGAATTTCCTCGGGAAATTCTTCGGAATTTCCTCGGGAAATTCTTCGGAATTTCCTCGGGAAATTCTTCGGAATTTCCTCGAAATTCTTCGGAATTTCCTCGAAATTCTTCGGAATTTCCTCGAAATTCTTCGAATTTCCTCAGGAAATTCTTCGGAATTTATCAGGAAATTCTTCGGAATTTCCTCAGGAAACTCTTCGGAATTTCCTCAGGAAACACTTCGGAATTTCCTCAGGAAATGCTTCGGAATTTCCTGAAATTCTTCCGGAATTTCCTGAAATTCTTCAAATTTCCTCGAAATTCGTCGGAATTTCCTTGGGAAATTCTTCGGTATTTCCTCGGGAAGTTCTTCGGTATTTCCCAGGGAATTTCCTCAGAAAATTCTTTTGAATTTCCTCGGAAAATTCTTTGGAATTTCCTCGGGAAATTCTTTGGAATTTCCTCGAAAATTCTTCGGAATTTTCTCGAGAAATTCTTTGGAATTTCCTCGAAAATTCTTCGGAATTCCTCGAAATCCTTCGGAATTTCCTCGGGAAATTCTTCGGAATTTCCTCGGGAAATTCTTCGGAATTTCCTCGGGAAATTCTTCGGAATATCCTCGGGAAATTCTTCGGAATATCCTCGGGAAATTCTTCGGAATATCCTCGGGAAATTCTTCGGAATTTCCTCGAGATATTCTTCGGAATTTCTTAGGGAAATTCTTCGGAATTTCCTCGGAAAATTCCTTGGACTTTCCTTGGAAAATTCTTCGGAATATCATCGAGAAATTCTTCGGAATATCCTCGGGATATTCTTCGGAATTTCCTCGAGATATTCTTCGGAATTTCTTAGGGATTTTCTTCGGAATTTCCTCGGAAAATTCCTTGGACTTTCCTTGGAAAATTCTTCGGAATTTCCTCGGGAAATTCTTTGGAATTTCCTCGGGAAATTCTTTGGAATTTCCTCGGGAAATTCTTTGGAATTTCCTCAGGAAATTCTTTGGAATTTCCTCGAAATTCTTCGGAATTTCCTCGGCTAAATTCTTTGGGATTTCCTCGAGATTTTTTTTTTGAATTTCCTCGGGAAATTCTTTGGAATTTCCTCGGGAAATTCTTTGGAATTTCTTCGGGAAATTCTTCGCAATTTCCTCGAAATTCTTCGAAATTTCCTCGAAATTCTTCGAATTTCTCCGAAATCCTTCGAATTTCCTCGAAATTCTTCGAATTTCCTGGAAATTCTTCAGAATTTCCTCGAAATTCTTCGAATTTCCTCGAAATTCTTCGAATTTCCTCGAATTTCTTCGAATATCCTCGGGAAATTCTTCGGAATATCCTCGGGAAATTCTTCGGAATTTCCTCGAGAAATTCTTCGGAATTTCTTAGGGAAATTCTTCGGAATTTCTTAGGGAAATTCTTCGGAATTTCCTCGGAAAATTCTTCGGAATTTCCTTGGAAAATTCTTCGGAATTTCCTCGGGAAATTCTTTGGAATTTCCTCGGAAAATTCTTTGGAATTTCTTCGGGAAATTCTTCGGAATTTCCTCGGGAAATTCTTCGGAATTTCCTCGGGAAATTCTTCGGAATTTCCTCGGGAAATTCTTCGGAATTTCCTCGGGAAATTCTTCGGAATTTCCTCGGGAAATTCTTCGAATTTCCTCGGAATTCTTCGAAATTTCCTCGAAATTCTTTGGAATTTCCTCGAAATTCTTTGGAATTTCCTCGAAATTCTTTGAATTTCCTCGAAAATTCTTCGAATTTCCTCGGTAATTCTTCGAATTTCCTCGAAAATTCTTCGAATTTCCTCGAAATTCTTCGAATTTTCTCGAAATTCTTCGAATATCCTCAAATTCTTCGAATTTCCTCGAGATATTCTTCGGAATTTCTTAGGAAATTCTTCGAATTTCTTAGGAAAATTCTTCGAATTTCTTAGGAAATTCTTCGAATTTCCTCGAAAATTCTTCGGAATTTCCTTGGAAAATTCTTCGAATTTCCTCGAAATTCTTTGAATTTCCTCGGAGAATTCTTTGAATTTCTTCAAATTCTTCGAATTTCCTCGAAATTCTTCGGAATTTCCTCGAAATTCTTCGAATTTCCTCGAAATTCTTCGAATTTCCTCGAAATTCTTCGAATTTCCTCGAAATTCTTTGAATTTCCTCGAATTCTTCGGAATTTCCTCGAGATATTCTTCGAATTTCCTCGAAATTCTTCGAATTTCCTCGAAATTCTTCGAATTTCCTCAGGTAATTCTTCGAATTTCCTCGAGATATTCTTCGAATTTCTTAGGAAATTCTTCGAATTTCTTAGGAAATTCTTCGAATTTCTTAGGAAATTCTTCGAATTTCCTCGAAAATTCTTCGAATTTCCTTGGAAAATTCTTCGAATATCCTCGAAATTCTTTGGAATTTCCTCGAAAATTCTTTGGAATTTCTTCGAAATTCTTCGAATTTCCTCGAAATTCTTCGGAATTTCCTCGAAATTCTTCGGAATTTCCTCGAAATTCTTTGAATTTCCTTGGGAAATTCTTCGAATTTCCTCGAGATATTCTTCGAATTTCCTCGAAATTCTTCGAATTTCCTCGAAATTCTTCGAATATCCTCGAAATTCTTCGAATTTCCTCGAGATATTCTTCGAATTTCTTAGGAAATTCTTCGAATTTCTTAGGAAATTCTTCGGAATTTCTTAGGAAATTCTTCGAATTTCTTAGGAAATTTTTCGGAATATCCTCGGAAGACTCTTCGGAATTTCCTTGGGAAATTTTTCGGAATTCGGGAAATTCTTTGGAATTTCCTCGGAAAATTCTTTGGAATTTCTTCGGGAAATTCTTTGGAATTTCCTCCGATAATTTTTCGGAATTTCCTCGGAAAATTCTTCGGAATTTCCTCGGGAAATTCTTCGGAATTTCCTCGGGAAATTCTTTTGAATTTCCTCGGGAAATTCTTCGGGATTTCATCGAGATATTCTTCGAATTTCCTCGAAATTCTTCGAATTTTCTCGAAATTCTTCGGAATTTCCTCGGATAATTCTTCGGAATTTCCTCGGATAATTCTTCGGAATTTCCTCGAAATTCTTCGGAATTTCCTCGAAATTCTTCGGAATTTCCTCGAAATTCTTCGAATTTCCTCGGAAATTCTTCGAATTTCCTCGAAATTCTTCGAATTTCCTCGAAATTCTTCGAATATCCTCGAAATTCTTCGGAATATCCTCGGGAAATTCTTCGGAATTTCCTCGGGAAATTCTTCGGAATATCCTCGGGAAATTCTTCGGAATATCCTCGGGAAATTCTTCGGAATTTCCTCGAGATATTCTTCGTAATTTCTTAGGGAAATTCTTCGTAATTTCTTAGGGAAATTCTTCGTAATTTCTTAGGGAAATTCTTCGGAATTTCTTAGGGAAATTCTTCGGAATTTCTTAGGGAAATTCTTCGGAATTTCCTCGGAAAATTCTTCGGAATTTCCTTGGAAAATTCCTTCAAATTTCCTCGAAATTCTTCGAATTTCCTCGGAAATTCTTCGAATTCGAAATTCGAATTTCTCGAAATTCTTCGAATTTCCTCGAAATTCTTCGGAATTTCCTCGAAATTCTTCGAATTTCCTCAGGAAATTCTTCGAATTTCCTCGAAAATTCTTCGAATTTCCTCGAAATTCTTCGAATTTCCTCGGGAAATTCTTCGGAATTTCCTCGAAATTCTTCGAATTTCCTCGAAATTCTTCGAATTTCCTCATGAAATTCTTCGAATTTCCTCAAATTCTTCGAATTTCCTCGAGAAATTCTTCGAATTTCTTAGGAAATTCTTCGAATTTCCTCGAAAATTCTTCGAATTTCCTTGGGAAATTCTTCGAATTTCCTTGGAAATTCTTCGGAATTTCCTCATGAAATTCTTCGAATTTCCTCAAATTCTTCGAATTTCCTCGAAATTCTTCGAATTTCCTCGAAATTCTTCGAATTTCCTCGAAAATTCTTCGGAATTTCCTCGAAATTCTTCGAATTTCCTAGGAAATTCTTCGGAATTTCCTCGAGGAAATTCTTCGGAATTTCCTCGAAATTCTTCGAATTTCCTCAGGAAATTCTTCGAATTTCCTCGGGAAATTCTTCGAATTTCCTCGAAATTCTTCGGAATTTCCTCGGGAAATTCTTCGAATTTCCTCGAAATTCTTCGAATTTCCTCGAAATTCTTCGAATTTCCTCGAAATTCTTCGAATTTCCTCGAAATTCTTCGGAATTTCCTCGGGAAATTCTTCGAATTTCCTCGAAATTCTTCGAATTTCCTCGAAATTCTTCGAATTTCCTCGAAATTCTTCGAATTTCCTCGAAATTCTTCGAATATTCTCGAAATTCTTGAGAATATCCTCATGAAATTCTTCGGAATATCCTCGGGAAATTCTTCGGAATTTCCTCGAGATATTCTTCGTAATTTCTTAGGGAAATTCTTCGGAATTTCCTCGGAAAATTCCTTGGACTTTCCTTGGGAAATTCTTCGGAATTTCCTTGGAAAATTCTTCGGAATATCCTCGGGAAATTCTTCGGAATATCCTCGGGAAATTCTTCGGAATTTCCTAGAGATATTCTTCGGAATTTCTTAGGGAAATTCTTCGGAATTTCCTCGGAAAATTCCTCTGGACTTTCCTTGTGAAATTCTTCGGAATTTCCTTGGAAAATTCTTCGGAATTTCCTCGGGAAATTCTTTGAAATTTCCTCGGGAAATTCTTTGGAATTTCTTCGGGAAATTCTTTGGAATTTCCTCGGGAAATTCTTCGGAATTTCCTCGGGAAATTCTTCGGAATTTCCTCGGGAAATTCTTCGGAATTTCCTCGGGAAATTCTTCGGAATTTCCTCGGGAAATTCTTCGGAATTTCCTCGAAATTCTTCGGAATTTCCTCGAAATTCTTCGAATTTCCTCGAAATTCTTCGAATTTCCTCGAAATTCTTCGGAATTTCCTCGGGAAATTCTTCGGAATTTCCTCAGGAAATTCTTCGAATTTCCTCGAAATTCTTCGGAATTTCCTCGAAATTCTTCGAATTTCCTCGAAATTCTTCGAATTTCCTCGAAATTCTTCGAATTTCCTCGAAATTCTTCGAATTTCCTCGAAATTCTTCGAATTTCCTCAGGAAATTCTTCGGAATTTCCTCGAAATTCTTCGAATTTCCTCGAAATTCTTCGAATTTCTCGAAATTCTTCGAATTTCCTCGAAATTCTTCGAATTTCCTCGAAATTCTTCGAATTTCCTCGAAATTCTTTGGAATTTCCTCGGGAAATTCTACGGAATTTCCTCGGTAAATTTTCCAGAATTTCCTGGGGAAATTTTTCAGAATTTCCTCGGAAATTCTTCGAATTTCCTCGAAATTCTTCGGAATTTCCTCGAAATTCTTCGAATATCCTCGAAATTCTTCGAATATCCTCGAAATACTTCGGAATTTCCTCGAAATTCTTCGAATTTCCTCGAAATTCTTCGGAATTTCCTCGAAATTCTTCGAATTTCCTCGAAATTCTTCGAATTTCCTCGAAATTCTTCGAATTTCCTCGAAATTCTTCGAATTTCCTCAGGAAATTCTTCGGAATTTCCTCGGGAAATTCTTCGGAATTTCCTCGGGAAATTCTTCGGAATTTCCTCGGGAAATTCTTCGGAATTTCCTAGGGAAATTCTTCGGAATTTCCTCGGGAAATTCTTCGGAATTTCCTCGGGAAATTCTCCGGAATTTCTTAGGGGAATTCTGCGGAATTTCCCCGGGAAATTCTTCGGAATTCGCTCGGAAAATTCTTTGGAATTTCTTCAGGATTTTTTTTTATTTTCTCTGGTATTTTTTCGATATTTTCTCGGAAATTGCTTGGGTGGTTCTTCGGGACAAAGAGAATTTTTTTTTTAATTTTTTGGAGTTTTCACGGGAAAATTTTTGGAATATCCTCAGGCAATTCTTTGAAATTTTCCGGAAAATTATTAGGATTTTTTTTTCGAGAAATTCTTTAGAATTGCTTCAAGAATTTTTTTATTTCTTTTGATAAATTTACTGGAATTTCTTTGGAATTTGCTGGAAAATATTTCTCGTACAACCTCGGGACATTCTTCTGAATTTCCTCTGGATTTTTTTTTGTATTTTTCTCTGGAAATTCTTTGAAATTTCTTCGGAAGGTTTTCAAAATTTCCTGGGGAGAATTTTTTCTTAATTTCCTATTGAAAATCTATCTAGTTTTTCTAAAGAGAAATTCTTTTGAAGTTTTTCGAGCATCTCTTCTAAATTTCCTTTATAGGAAATTCTACTAAATTTTCATTTAGTGATATTATTTTCAATTTTCTTCTGATTTTCAATATCTGTATAGAACACGATACTATATGAAAAACGATATAACATGTTTTGTAAAGAATTATATTTATGTAAGAATGCAGAAACGACTCTTACATGTAGGAATCCACTAGATCAGAGGTTCCCAAACTTTTGGATATGCGACCCACAGAATCCCATATTGCTTGCGACCCATCAGGTACCAAATGCATTGATTTTGTGAAATTTGATAAAAATGAGATCGCGTTAGATTGGACAAATCATAATAAATTTGCTTTATATCCCATCATTGTATTTGTCAAAATACGTCAAATTTTTGGATTGGATGTGGATTGGATTTGGATGGGATTTGAATTGAATTTGGGTTGGATTTGGATTGGATTTGAAATTTATTTAGATTCGATTTGATAAGGATTTGATTTGGATTGGATTTGAATTTGATTGGGTTTGAATTAGATTAGGATTAGGATTTTAAATATATTTGGATTTGATTTAGATTAGATTCGAATTAAATTAGGATTGATTTTGGATTGGGTTCGGGGTTTAGATTTGGATTGTATAGGACTTCGTTTTACTTGCCCAAATATCGTATAACAAAAACAAAATTATGAATTAAGATTTGTCTTTCGCGACCCACCACTGAACAGCCCACGACCCCCCTGGGGGTCGCGACCCACAGTTTGGGAACCTCTGCACTAGATATCAACTAATGCTTGATGAGGATAATATCATAATTAGCATAGCATAGTGGTAGAGCTAGCGTTCTTAGAAGTATGGGGTAGATTCCCTCAGGTAGGCAGTGGATTTTTTTGTGGATTTATTTTCATAAACATTGTTCTCCTTAAAACAAATGTTTTCTGTCTTCAGTATAGTTTTTCATATAGCAAAAGTAAGACGACCCTTTAAGTTGTTACATATATCAATTACTAAACGAAGCTTGATAAAAAAAACGTACAACTCGTGTCAAGAATATTTTTAAAAGACATGTATAGAAAAACTCAAAACTCCTTCTTTTTATTAAATCAACTTGTAAGATCTTTTAGAGATACTTGAATCGCGTCTTTAGGCATTTGAAGCGTGTTTTGCCAAAATGATTCGTGAGTTATAACTCGAAACACGCTATGCTGCTTTCTCGCAATGGTTTTCGTTTACAAATAACCCGGCGAAGCGAGAGACAGTCAGCATGGTTAATTGAAGAGTATTGTAACGTAATGTTCATCTCTGTTTTTCATCCTCCTACTACATACAGGCGCTTCTCGAAATAATATGGTTGATTGAGACGTTAAAATCATTTTAGTTCAATGTACATAAATAACCTACAACGACTTGAATTATCCCGAGAATACCCTTCTCCTCTGTTAAGATGATGATGGTTTCGAATGTACGTACGAGTGCGAGCCAACGCAACGGTTTTAATTACTTAACGACCATAAGGTTAAGTGACGTGTCCAACATGATGGGAAATTATGAGCAACGAAATAACGAAACGAAACTGTATCTAATCAGTTTGAGTTTTGGAGCTTGATCGTATGTATGGGTGCCCGTCGTCCAGGAGAAGCATTTGTGATACTACAATGAGATGCTGTCAAATTGATGAAATATGACGAGAGATTCACGGTTGATGATAAAATGGCTGGATTGATTTCGTTTTGTGCCCGTAGGTATTTTGAGGGACAGCAAAATTGATATTCCTGAAGCGATTCCACTAAAATTTGATATAACATCCCATTAACTTCTTCGAATATGTGTCACCACGCGCTCTCCGCCACACCCAAGTGTTCTCGATTACCATGCAAATATATTTTTATTGCCGATTGTACCTCCATCATGTTTCTGCAATAAAAAAAAATACTGTTTTCATAAACTGTTTACAACTGCTATGAATGCGCATTCGAAACTCAAAAAAAAGGTGACATTCGGACCCACTTGCAAAACGTAAAATAAAACTCGTAGGGTCGCAGTCTTTGCAGAAGGCTTATGGCGGTTACAGCCCTCACCGCAGTGCAAGAATTTCTTTGTCGCATCGGCAGCCAAACGTGACCAAAATGCGTAATCGAAACTTTATAAGACGCAGAATGAAAACTCGCCCAGTTCGAATATAATACCGGTCAGATAATGGTGGTTGGAATGCGCTTTCGTACATCGGCACAAGGCAAGCCTATTATGAATATTTTCAACTGGAACATAATACTTTAATATTGCATTTGATTCAATTGTTGAAAAAGTATGGAAAATTCTGAAGATCACATCTTAATACAGTTATTTCCTAAAATGTACACAGTATGAAATAATTGCAGTTTCCGTAGGCAGTAATATTAATAAATAATTTATTTGTATTAATTAAAATTAGACAGAATTTGTATTAAAGTCTAGTGTTATTTATTAGTCTTATTTTACTTTTCTTGTCAGGTGTGGTGCATGGAGTGATCCGTTTTCTTTGTGGGTGAATTGATATTCATAACAAAAGAAAGACAACCATAGTGACGGGTTTCGAGACTTGTTCCGTGTGTGACTTGAAACGATTAGAATAACTAATGCTTGGCGATGTGATCATCGGGTTCACATCGTTGTAGTTTCTTGTCTTTCCTGAGCCACGATGTGGCTGGTCGGGCTGGTCTGACAGCAGTCGGGATTCATGTCCATTTGATTAATTAGTGCGTGGGAGTTGTGATCGTAACATGGTTAGAGAATGGTCATTTAATCTTGGAAGAGGAATGTATAGATTTATATTTTTATCTACTGATCAACAAAGTAACGTATGCGCCATTTTCTCTTAATAGTATTAAAAGTAGTGCACACAAATAACAATTCTGTTTAAATGTTTAAAATGCACAGAACAATTTATTGTATTAGATTCTAGCAAATTTTAGTATGCCAAAATTTATACAGATTTTGCAAAGTTTTTCTAAAATCTTTAATAAAATCTGGATTCGCTGGTTTGTTGTTCTCATCGAATTCTGTGACAAAAAAATTGAAATCATATAGGGGGAATGACGGCTTTGGCAGGTTTTGTTCTATTATTGTCAGGGGGGTTTTTTATGACTGATAAAATTTGGTCGACAAAAACCCCCCTGCCAATAATAGAACAAAACCTGCCAAAGCCGTCTTTTCCCCTATGTTTTAAAATTTGGCGCGTAGGTCATTTCACTAGATACTAGTTGAAGTCATTTTCTCTCCATAGCCAGATCAGATAGGTCCATCAAATTATGCTGCTGGTTCAGTTGTTTCTTAATAATGATCAAACATTGTG
Organism: Armigeres subalbatus; assembly: GCF_024139115.2. NCBI lineage: Eukaryota > Metazoa > Arthropoda > Insecta > Diptera > Culicidae > Armigeres > Armigeres subalbatus. The sequence goes on along the minus strand of NC_085140.1, from coordinate 384,293,696 downwards.
TAAAAACATCATTTGACAAAGACGCTTGTTTCAAATCATTTGTCGTCATTCAAATTAGTTTTATCAGTGACACTTTTTATTATGCCAAAGAAAAAATATTTTCCTTTATTCAGTTCAATCAACGATCAGCGTGTTTGTCGGATGATTTGTCACCCGTTGTCGTCGTTGCCTGATCGGATCCGATCGAACGATATCTTGACATTTTTACGGGCAAGAACGTCGCGCATATAAAGATTGATCTCATAGCCTAACAGCGCTAGCGCTTTATTACGAAAGCGGACAGAGGGATAATTGCTTTCTTCCCTTCCCTTTCGAGATTGTCGAACGTGTCGTGTCAGCCAGATACCTGTCATTCTAGGTCTCGATCGATTCCTCCAGAGCGGCTCGGTCTCGGTCGGTTACATTCCTATGTAAATCGCATTTTCATGCACAAATGGGAATATTCAATTAGCCCCGCGGCAAATTGGTGCCAGCCAAGCCGAGCCAGTTGCAATATCATTTCCACTTTATTGATATCGATAAAAACAACTTGATTCGATCAGGGCCAATCGTACCGTAGTCATCGATATGTGCTGATTAATCAGATAAGTTGCGGACTGATAGACGGTTTTCCAGCACATGGTGCGGTAGTTGCTCAATCGAGCAAACTTGCAAACGGGGCAGATCATCGCGTACGACGTCGATAAATAAACGTATTGCCAAATGCTGATTAAGTTAAGGTAGTAGTCGAAGCAACTTTTGGAATTCAATGGTTATATAAACATCTTCTTCTTCTTCTTATTGGCATTACATCCCCATTCTGGGACAGAGCCGCCTCGCAGCTTAGTGTTCATTAAGCACTTCCACAGTTATTAACTGCGAGGTTTCTAAGCCAGATTACCATTTTTGCATTCGTATATCATGAGGCTAACACGATGATACTTTTATGCCCAGGGAAGTTGAGACAATTTCCAATCCGAAAATTGCCTAGACCGGCACCGGGAATCGAACCCAGCCACCCTCAGCATGGTCTTGCTTTGTAGCCGCGCGTCTTACCGCACGGCTAAGGAGGGCCCCGGTTATATAAACATACATGAATCAGTAAAATATATTTCTGTTGAGAAATCGAAAAGTTCCAATTTATTTGAAGCTAGATTGCATACGAAAACCGATTGACAGTTTTGTTTCCTTGTTTAATTCGTCTTAGGTTGCATTATAGAACTTGGGAAAAATATTCCGTTCAAGATTAGACTCATCATTTCGGCAAGTTGTTGTTATTAGGAAAAACAATGAATTTAGTTCTACTTGCGAAACGTTGGAACAAATCCTAAAAGAGTGTTCTAATATCTTTAGACTGAAAATAAACAAACAGCCAGACACTCATCCTACGTATTACGTACATCAGGTAGACATGCGGAATTATTTTCGTTCATACAAATAAAATTAGTTATTATATGCAGAACTATTTAGGATTCCGCGTAATAATATTTAATGACATGTGAAACGTACCTACTGAATTTTAGCTCGTACAGCCTTTGCAGCAACGGGCTACAAAATCTTCTCAGACATCTATCAATACTGATCTCAACAGATTTTCAATTTTTTCGAGGCTATTCATTATGTTTTTGAATAACCTCTAAGATCATCCAAAACATTCTTGAGTTCAGGTCATCATACCTACAGTAGATCTGACGACCTGAGCTCAAGAACGTTCTGGATGGCCTTCGGTGTATTGAAATGCATATCTTGATAGGGTCTGATTTGATAGATGCCGAAAACATTTAATAGGCCATTACTGCACTGGCCTTTCGACTGCTGCTTTTTTAATTGGTTTATTATAACGTTCCTCTTCTATAGCAGAGCTGAAAACCTGAACTCAAGAATGTTTTCAATGATCCTCATAGTATCGTCCAAACATAATTATTGATTGCATACATGTCTACATTTTTTTTGTTAACTGTTTCCCTACCGTATGGCACGATTTGGTATATAACATGGTAAGGGTAACTAGAAATATGGCCATTCCTCTGAGATTAGGGATATAAGGCATTCGCAATCAGTAACTACATAACTTGGAGATGATGGCTTGAACTTCTGCTTGATATATTTCATGAAACTACTTTGTTTTGTGACTTGACGTCTGAGCTTGGTTGTACTTGATTACTTGTATAGTATATAGCAAGAAATAGCAACAACAAAAAGAGACACTCATGAACGCGAGGAGGGATCTAGCGGAACGATTTTAAAAGAACAGAAAAAATGGCTAGCTACTAATCTGTTTTAAGAAAAACCTGAGAAACCTGAAAATCTATCAGTGCTTTACTGAGAACGAGTACTTTGAACAACGAGTAGATGCGTAAGTAATAGATTGCTAATGGGGCTCCGAATCTTGTGATCAACATGTTTTGTTCAAAACATTCCAAGTATTGATAAAACTCTTTATGCAAATTGTGAATTTCTGCGTGCGTGACATAAAAATCCCTCTCTTCTGTGAGCGCAGATACGAACCTCAAAAGGGCCGTTTTAGGTGGAGCTTCGTCCTAATTCACTCGAAGCTGGTGTGCTTGGCTAGCAGGAGGCAGACTGCGGTCTGAATCTCGCAGCTGGTGATCGTTAAGCGTTTGCTATAGTGCGCCAGGCGGGAGGCCTCAGGCTTGACCCGCTTGTGGATGTCGTTTACGAAGCTGTTCATGATGATCAACACCTTCGATGAGACGCCATTGCCCAGATGGACCTGCTTCTACATCTTGTAAATGTAGATGGCATATAGTTTTCTTTCCTCCTGTTTTTCTGAGCCTTTCCGCTACCGACTTTCGATGCCATGATGTTTATGGTTGTTATGTGCTTCGTTCTGGTAGTTCTGTCGATCGGTCGCGAAAACCGGACGTCGACTTCCCAGTATTTGATTGCAATGGAGACCGACGCCCCGCTCCTTCGCCTGTCGGCTCGCTGGCTCCGCCTTTCGCTCGATCAATACCAGTGCTCCCATGCAAAACTAGAGTCAAAGCATTTTTTTAAGTGCAATTCGTAATTGCTTGGCATCGGTAGCAGCAGAAGCGCTTTTAGAAGAAAGATGCTGCAAAAATTTATTCGCATGGATGGGGTCTATTGCGTTTCAGCCGCAAATCATCGAGTCAATAGCACTCTAGTAAAATTTTCTCACAATACTCTGACGTTGTTTTTATTGCTGTTAATTATTGGAAGGTCTCATTATTTAAAATGAATCGATCCTTTTTCGGACTACCATTATATATAACACAAAGTAAATGGAATTTTCTCTAAATTACAAAACACAAATGCAGAGAATTCATGACGTCTAGTGAAGAACATACATTTTCATTCTTTAATGATAATTCAACGCCTGAAGACTGCAGTTCAATCGCAACGTCCACAGCAGCCATAGATCAGCGTCAGAAAACATATTCAGAAATTCATATTCAGTAATCCTACGTCCAATTGGCAGTCGCATCTCGGATAAAACCTTCTTCATACGGATGCAGATTTTTTCCAGTTTCCGTTAGGGTCAGTTGTTCCCGGGAAAAGTGCCGTTCACAAATTTTAGTCTAAACAGGTTGTGTGACACCTCAAACAGTTTAACACGACTTGTTTTGTCACAATTTAGCTACTTTTCCTTCGGTAGATGTCGAATAGCCAACAATCTATGAAAACAATGATGGAACTTCGAATGTGGCCGATTGTGTGAAAATATCATTCCAATCATTACTTTGTGAAATCACGAAGTTTGAGGTGCCACGTCTTGTTGATGTTACACGACATATTTTGATGCCATTTTTAATACAAAATTGCCATTTAGTACGTCCCCTGGATTAGATTAGTTCCAGGATTTTTTTTTGTAAATCATGAACTTGAGGTGTCACACGACCTGATTTGACCTAAATTTGTAAATGACTTTTTTCCGGGGACAATTGACCCGACTTCTGGAACCGAAAAAACAGTGGATTGACCCAGTACGAATCAAAGATTGGGTTGTATTTTTTGAAAGCCTTTAAAAATAGATATCAGGTACGGTGAAGTTAATGTTCTAGGTTCGAATCCTGTCACTGCCATACGGATTTTTGTAATTATTAAAAGATGATCATCACGAAAAATGAATACGAGGTTTCTTATAAGAACGATGAAGCGGAAAAGAAATAGCAGGCACGATTTTTACTTATCTTCCAAGCTTCCCTTAAACATGAATAAGGGGAAACCGCTTGCTCTGATCCCATCGATACGAAAAGTAGAAAACATTCCATAAAGAATTTAAAAAATATAAGAAGTCAAAAATTGCCATTTTATGTGAGCAGGATTTAAGCAATTATAAAAAAATATTATTACACTTTCTAGAAAATAAAGAGATTTATAAAATAATAAGTAAGAAATTAACTACCATGTCTGAAACTCGATTTGTGCAATTGCACAGCATGTGAAAGATTTAGTTCGAGAAATGTATTGGAGGGTAACCACCTCCTTCGGTGGGGCTTGATCTCACGAAACCAGTACGCTAGACAGGTGCTTTCCTTTCCCAACTAAGCTACGAAGGACCTCCGCCGCCTTTCGTAGCTTAGAAGGCTACTGATGATATCAAATTTCCAACACCAGGCACATAGCCTAACTCTCGCAATTTATTTTCAAAAACAGCTCTTTCATAGGCATTGTTTTGTGCAATGTCAACCGAGTAGGATGAGTATTTTAGTTATGTCTGGTATCCACACACAGCTTCATCAGCAATTGCGACTAGGGAAAGCACCTGTGTAGCGTACTGGTTTCGTGAGATCAAACCCCACCAAAGAAAGTGGCTACCCTCCAATTAAGGTCACTCCTGACGGAATCCAAGTTTAAAAGTGCTCGCGTTTTCGGGGGCACACCTCTCGATACGGAAGCAACGCACAACTATTATTTTTATTATTTCACGCATGCTGCGACGCAGCAAAGCTAAATCAACAAAAATGACAGTTGTGCGTCACCTCTGAATCGAGTGGTGTACCCCCAAAAACGTGGAACTTGGATTCCGTCAGGAGTGACCTTAAGCTTACCAGATCAACTTGTTTGAAAGGAGGACATTATGAAAAAGTATGATTTTTACTGTAAGCTTTTATTTAAAGTTCTTAATTTCACATTTTTGCATATCTTACATTAAGATGTTTCATATGTATGTTAGATTTTCAGATAGCGTTCAACATTGAGGGTATGTTGTTCCACACTTTTTTATATCGAAACGAAATAAAATTGAGGTCTGTTCTAATTATCGTCAACAAAATTAAATTTCAAGTTTTGCCGCGGAAATTTTTATTGAAATGTTTAATGCATTATGAAGGTTGAATATAACATTTTTGAAGACGAATTTTTTTTTTATACTATCGGAATGACCCGAATTACCTTGACAGATACATTATTTACTTTCTGCGTTATGATAATGTTCGAGTAAAATCAACGCAAGAACCATTCTTTAACCATGGGTGTTCAGTAAATGATCCTCCCAAACGTACGGAGAAGCGTCGAATTTTTCAAATTTGTCATACAATATTTTCTCAACTTATTATCATAGCAATCTTATAGCAAGATCAGTGCTGTAAAGGGACTAGGTACTAGGCTCATTTAATACGAAAGATTTTGAACAGTTAGAGAAAAAGTCACTTCTTGATATACAGCCTAGAGAACTACTTATCTACTTCCGTGTAAAATACTAAAAAATTGAACCACCTAAGGTTAATGAAAGGCCATCTAAGAAGTGTGCTGACAAAATCAATTACAGCTCTATGAACTGTTTTAGTTGACCAGAGACCCGTTTTTTCGGATGCTTTGTTCGTAAAAAATACACTTGCTGTCCAGCGGCCACTTATGGGCTATGGTACGCGCCTGAGATTATTTTGCTTACTGATTGCTTAGCTAACTATTTGGATAAAGTCGCAGCTCTCCAGGACCAATTTAAAAAGGTTTATCCTTCCCTTCAAAAAATCTGAAGAAGACAATGTGGGTAGCAATCTAGGATCAAAGCATGGTGATACATTAGTGTTGCTTCCATAATGCTATAGGAATGGTTTGGGGAAAGTCTAAAACGGATTTGAAAATGGCAACTGCTCGAAATCATTCAGATGACCATTTGCAGGCTCAAGAGTAATTGATCAAATTATCATCAAATTTCGTTTCATTTCGTTAAAAGCCATGTTTTCGACACAATTATTGACACAAAGTAAAATAGCAAAATCAAATTTTGCAATCACACAACCGTAAAACTTTCGTTTCAAACCACGTGATACGGAATTTATTATTCAACATTTTTAACTCTATTGTTGTCGTGAAAGAGTTATCTCACCAATCCAACCGATCAATATGTTAATTTTCAGAATATGGAGATTAGAACGTCTTTTAAGGGGCAAATCGAAAACTCATGGTTGCGTACACACTAAATATGAAGATTATTTTGAGGCAACTGTTTGTGTGCTATAATAATTAATTTTGCTATGCAAGCTAATTTTGCTCAAAGGAGGACATTTTTGGCTGAAGGGAGGATGTAAAAGAAGGGGAAGGGTCGTTTGGCCGAAACCCATTCGGCCGAATGCCACTAGGCCGAAAGTTGTTTTGTCGAATATACCATTTGACCGAAAGGGTCATCAGGCCAAAAGGGTCATTTGGCCGAAAAGGTTATTTGGCCGAAACGGTCGTTTGGCCGAAAGGGTCATTTGGCCGAATAGGACATTTAGCCGAATAGGTCATTTGAAACGACTCTTTCGGCCTAATGATCCTTTCGGTCAAATGACCCATTCGGCCAAATGACTTTCAGCCAGATGAGTTTCGGCCAGATGGGTTTCGGCCTAGTGGCATTCGGCCAAATGGCTTTCGGCCGAAAGGGTTTCGCCTAAACGACCCTTCCCGAAAAAGAAGGACTTGTCGTTCCAACCCAGACAACCAGAATGCATGCATAATAGAATTGTTTTTCTGTTATGCGATGCCTATGCGCACAAATTTCATCGCTTACCAGTCGCGAAAACACTTTTTACGTACAAAAGTGGAGGCGATATAAGTGTATTTCTTATCCGACGTTGCACGGAAGTGTATGCGATGTGCACGATTTTTATGCGAGTTTGTTCGTTATGCATTGCGATGTAGTTTGTGATAACAAACTCTGTTTGACAGATAATCCGATTTCATGTGAGTTTGATTGCAGGAATATGCGATGTCAACAAATGAAGCTGGAAGAAACTCGTAAAATAGCCTACTGTGCGGGAAAATTTATAAATAAACTGATGAGCTTTGCACAACAATGCGAATCTGATGAAACTTGGATCGGTAAACGATTTTGATCGTGCATTCTTATGCGATGTGTGGTTGTCTGGGAAGGGATACCATCTGGTAAGCATCTGGAGGTAATACATTTTTCGAACTAAATCTTTCACATGTTGTGCAATTGCACAAATCGAGTTTCAGACATATTTATTAATTTGCACTTCGGGTGGCTAATACCCGGAATATAGAAAATTTACTTTGTTTGTCCTGAAGAAATTAATAAAAAAAATTGCAATTGAAAATTTCCTTAGAGAAATATGAATTTGTTCAAAATAAAATAAATTGTTCAAAATAACCAACATCTAATATCTTATTTTGTCTAAAATGTTTTTTTTCTATGATCAATGGAAGTTTGCATAAAGAATCAATGTTTTCAATGAGAAAACAAAACAAACAATTAAATCATGTTTTTGGTACTGTAATATACTGATACTACGGTTGAAGGTTGAAACATTTGATTACCTAGAATTTCTTATATTTCTGTTCCTATTATGTAGGGCCTTAAATATGTCTATTAATTGTTATAAAACTACTGATGTTCAGGGAGAAAAAAAAGTGACTATACTTTTAAATTTTCTATTGACAAATACAAAGACGAGTAAAAATCGTTTTATGGTTAACATTTAGCTGGTATTGTATTGGTAAAGGTTATAGGGGGAAAGACGGTTTGGCAGGTTTTGTTCTATTATTGGCAGGGGGTTTTCGTCGACCAGATTTTATGAAATTTGGCCACAATACTCTTTGATATGCAAAGAATGCTTAGGCCAAATTTGAGCCTAGTCAGTCATAAAAAATCCCCCTGCCAATAATAGAACAAAACCTGCCAAAGCCGTCATTCCCCCTATTTGAATAATAATTCTGTGTTTATAATGACTTGATTAAAAAAAATTAAGAAGTTATCACCGGCAACAACTCGCTTACTGTTCTCATCTAAAAAAATCTGCACTGAAAAAAACTGCACTCATTATTATCACTGCTGATGTTACACGGTAATGTATATCCGATAAAAGGAAATGTGATCAAGACGAAACTATAAAGCTAAGACAAAAATACTACAAAAATTTCCTGGGAAGTCTAGACAATTTCCAACCCGACAATTTCCCTGACCAAGACCGGGAATCAAACCCAGCCACCTTTAGTATGCTTTTGCTTGCGCATCTTACTAATCGGCTGAGGAAGACCCCTTCCCTTCGACGCATGTTTTTATTGATTATTGAAAATCATTTCACTCTAATTTTATTTTATAATCATGGTTAAAAACTTCAATATGCATACTTAGTTTATTTTGTTAACTTGAATTGAAAATACTTTTGCTTTGCCATGTTTCCGAGTTGTTTGCAAAATGATTTCTTCTATTCTTTTGTTCGATACCAAACCGTTCAAATATGACTACATGGAATTCAATTCACCTAAACATATCAAGAAGTGCACGCTTATCACGTGTTGTGGCTTGCAAACGATTTTATGCTGAACCATCATAACTTCATTACGTACTGGAACGAATAGAATTAGGAAAGATGGTCCAAAATGCCCCTCTCATGCTTTTTCGATGTTTATCCTCAATATTAACCGAATTACCAAATCAATTCAACGTGCAGACACAAAATTTACAAAACAAGCTACATATCATAATCATATCTCACTCAAAACAACCAGGTTTTATGACTTTCTAAAGCATTTGTTTCAAGAAATGGAAATGGGGCAAAACGAATTAGAGATTGTGCAACATTTCACTTGCTTACTGGCAATAAGAAATAAATGGTGAACGCATGGTTGTTTGTATACCTTATTTAATTGAACGAAAATTTTACGGTGAATTGAATAACCAACACATTGTTGATTTTCAATAAAAATCGAAGGGGTTTTTCTCAATTGGGTTACATCTCGAGAATAAATCCAATATTGAAGTGTAATAATAGTAATCTCTCGGAAATACACTTCAAACAACTATAAAAGTAATGTTGAGAGTTGGGCCGTTTTGCCGCATATGTGTGCGTTTCACACTGTTCTCCCCTAGTAACGAACAAAGAGGAAGACAAAAATCAAAAAAGCGCCACTTGTGAGCTTTTGCTTCTATCAACCAGCCACCTGGCACGGCACCATGTTTTTGCAGCCAACATCTCCAAGTAAAATGTATGGTAGTATTTGTATTGTATACCAACATCTAATTTGATTCCCATTGGGATCCAGAAATGTCAGTGGGGGCCAGTCGCGCAATGTTGGCTGCAAAACAAGCCCATTGTGCGAGATATGGATGACACCCACCTGCTATCAACCAACATGGAGGCCATTTGTATGGAGACACGTTACAAAACGTTATGTCATAAAGAAAGCTCTCGATGGTTTGCGTATTTACTATGCAAGCTAAAGCCGAATGGCAAAGACGTTACAGCAGACTTAAACAGCTCGAATTTAATTTGAAGTTCAAATAATATACCTTGAGTAACTGCTTGAATCGATAAAGCAGAATATGTTATATTATGCATTATGAGTGTTACCAAACGTTACGGTACAGAGCAATAAAAACTTTCAATGCGTTATTTTGAACCTACTGTACACTGAAAGCTTTCATGCATCGTGATCCTGTATAATGGAAACTTGAAGAAATAATGTACACACATTTACAACACTTACACACTCTCATCAATTCGCGTGTTTCTGTTATATTTTACAAATTTACACCATTGTAGCATCTGATAGATAATTTATAGATAAATATTAGAACTTCAAGAATTTCTATTTTTGTATATCTATTAGGATACGCTTAGTAGTGAATGTTTTGGGCGGGAATAAAGATCACCAAGCATTCTTTCTTTTGCTGAAACTCAACAACATGATTTTCAGTACATGGTTAGTATATGTGGATTTCTACCCAAGTTGATCTTTGTGGTGCTTCTCCGGGGATTCACGGTAAAAATAGCGTGATGGTTAAGTATATGGGCTTTAGATCTGAAGGTCATTATTTCGAGTCCCGCACTTTTCTTTATATTGGGTACTACAATCTTCTCCCTCACAAAAGCGTCTATGAAGCGCTATAAGTGCCAAAAATGCAATTTAAATACACTTGTTATAATATGAGCTCGTATTATTCAATTTATATCCACCATTTGTTGTGGAATATATTGGGATAGTACGAACTCGTCTTATGACAAGTGATTTTATTATCCATATAAATAATTTAATTGGTAAATATGCTTAATAATAAGTAGAAAGCATAGTACCGATCTGAGAACATTTAAAGTTGATAATGCTGATAAAAGTCTTATACCAATATACCAATTTTATTGAACTTTGGTTAACCACAAAATGAATACTTTTTATATATCATCCGGGTAATGTTTGTACAGTTGGTTCCGAAGATTTGAATTAGGTAGTTCATTCCGCACTTATATGCCCTCGCCTACTTTCTAATTCATCATGAGATTACAAAAAATGCAAAGATTTCAAGGCAGGGGATCTAGAATTACAAAAACAATTTAAAGAAATGCGAGAAGTACACGAACTATTAAGATTACGACTATTATTACAATACTGTCACAATGAATCAACGTTCCACAATAAGACAAATCAGCCGAAGTCGGCAGGACCCCAAATAGCTATAGTAAATCAACAGTATTATCCGCATTACAATTCCAACATCACGACCTCTGCTGCTGATGCCGCCATCATTCCATATGATATGCAAATCCCGGTTCAAATATGTTTTTAATCCCTATAAAACAAGTCCCCTTCAGCAAGTCGACAACCGACCCAACAACAGCCACTAAATATGGCGTAAGCGGTGATAATTACTCCCCCGGAACAGCTATTCTCGGACGAAACGAAACGGCTTCACACCCCGTGCCAATGCCATTGCCAATCGGCCAGTCATCGATGAGGCCGCGCGGAATTAAAGAGAAAACGATTAACCATTTTAATAATTGCGGCGAGAGATTCTCCGGATTGCTTCCAGCATCCAGCCGGTCAGCACCAATACACTAGAATTGTACACTCGAAAACATCAATAAAAGCTCGCTCATGCTGGACGGATTTGCGTGTGAACAACCGATCGAGCTCTGCTCACACAACCATTGGCACACGGTGGAACCGGTTTCCGCACCACTCACAGTGGAATAGACTAGCCTTACAGCGCAGTCTCGATTGGCAAATGCGAAAAGCGATGCGCAGGAGCTTCAGACCTTATATCTGCACTACAGCGATGACGGGTTTGATTAAGGCATTTCTCAACGGGCATCAACGGTAATTCCGAAAGTTAAGCTCACGAACCGGTCTAATGGCTCAGCCAGCGAGCCCCATGGAGTCAACCGCGCGCACCGCGCATAAAGACGGCGAAAGGGTTTAGGCAAATCGTGATAAGCCGGTCACTTCATCTCGGTCGGGTCCAGCCTCTTCTCTCCGTTTTCATGTTCTTTGCTGCTCACGGTCCTCGCATCAGGTAACCGGAGAGCATCAGGCAAGGCTGTCCAAGCAGCAGCAGCAACAACAACAACCCTCTTGCATGCGGATAAGAGATTAATGGGAAGAGATAAAAGTTTAAGAAATATTTGCCCCATGTTTCGTGTCCGTTTGATCGCCTGCTCTGCGCGCAGGATCGGGAACAAACGGAGACTTGTCCGAAGCAGCGGAGAGTCAAGACATCCAAACTACAGGTAAAAGTAGCATAAGCATCCAAACCAAAAGGTCGAACAGCTCCTAGAAGTGACGACGACGAGAAGGAGAAGGTACCAACAAAACGGGGAAACGGTGCACTTGGGAAGTGAAATATTGTACACTGACGGTCAAATGTTTGGGATCGCTTATCGGCTGCATCATCGCTTCAAAATTTGAATTGAAAAGAATCAGATCTGGACCACTTTTCTATATCAAAGAATATTTTGACCAATATTAAGGACAATTTCCAAATGGCATACTATTACCAAATTCCTCGTCAAGTATAACATCATGATAACATGTTAGCTTGTATTACACATAATTTAATATTTGTCATGTATTCTAGTCGGAGACCACAAACTCACGACTGGAAGTGTAAACATTTCTGCTTTAGCAATCTTGGACTTGAATTTGTTTGTTGCTGAGCTTTTTATTTCTCCTGTGCACTCTGTTTACGGAAATCTCTAGGAACTGGCTCTCGACCGAGGCTGGCTGGTTGGTTTCGTCGTAAAATGATACACACGAAGTGCAGCGGATTCCTAGAAGAATAGGTCGTGAAAGACAACGATGACGATGAACTGGCATGGACCCGCGGTGGTAGAAAGGCATCAGGTATGCATGCAACATGGCCATTTCGGTGGCGGAGGGGGACCATTGCATGGAGAAGAAACAAAATATAAATCACGCCAGGTTGGGAAGAAATCTTGGCGAGCGAGTTCTAGAGCGGGGCAATAAATTCAACAGCACTGTCAAGTGTGTGCCCAGCAAGCGACTGTGCGGACTGCTCTCGGATAGTGGAATGCTCCGATTTCAGTACGGACGGCTACATTGTCGCGGGTAATTGAAGGTTTATGAGGTGGCTATCATTTGGTTCGTACATTGCCCCCATTTATATATTTTTACCATTTTATTGTTCACGTTTGGACTTCTTTGTAAGTCGTTATTGCATCACTACGAGCCATCTTGGACTGGATGCCCTGTTTAAGAAAATCCGGCTCTAGATAAAATATTACATCGAAACCCCATTTATTCGAAATTACCTGGTTGTCATATTTCTTTTGTTGGGGTCTGTTTGTTCTTAGAAATATTAAAGGGTTTCTAATATTAACATATACGCTATAATAGTAAATATTGATCTTATAAATTTGTTTCAATCGTTCTGTTTTTTTATTTATTATCAGACTAAGACCGGAGTGGCCTGTTTATTTATTTATTATCAGACTAAGGCCGGAGTGGCCTGTGCTGCACATAAAAGACTTCTCCATTCAGCTCGGTTCATGGCTGCACTTCGCCAACCACGCAGTCTACGGAGGGTCCGCAAGTCGTCCTCTACCTGATCGATCCACCTTGCCCGCTGTGCACCTCGCCTTCTTGTTCTCGTCGGATCGTTGTCGAGAACCATTTTCACCGGATTACTGTCCGACATTCTGGCTACGTGCCCGGCCCACCGCAGTCTTCCGATTTTCGCGGTGTGAACGATGGATGGTTCTCCCAACAGCTGATGCAACTCGTGGCTCATTCGCCTCCTCCACGTACCGTCCGCCTTCTGCACCCCCACCGTAGATGGTACGCAACACTTTCCTTTCGAAAACTCCCAGTGCGCGTTGGTCCTCCACGAGCATCGTCCAGGTCTCGTGTCCGTAGAGAACTACCGGTCTAATAAGCGTTTTGTAGATAGTCAGTTTGGTACGGCGGCGAACTCTATTCGATCGGAGCGTCTTGTGGAGTCCAAAGTACGTACGATTTCCAGCCACTATGCGTCTCCGAATTTCTCTGCTGGTATCGTTATCGGCGGTCACCAGTGAGCCCAAGTACACGAACTCTTCAACAACCTCGATTTCGTCACCACCGATAGAAACTCGTGGTGGGTGGCTCACATTGACCTCTCTTGAGCCTCTTCCTATCATGTACTTCGTCTTCGACGTGTTGATGACTAGTCCAATCCGTTTAGCTTCGCTTTTCAGTCTGATGTAGGCTTCCTCCATCCTCTCAAAGTTACTTGCCATGATATCAATGTCGTCGGCGAAACCAAATAACTGGACGGACTTCGTGAAAATCGTACCACTCGTGTCAATCCCTGCCCTTCGTATTACTCCCTCCAAAGCGATGTTGAATAGCAGACACGAAAGACCATCACCTTGCCGTAACCCTCTGCGGGTTTCGAAGGGACTCGAGAATGCCCCTGAAACTCGAACTACGCACATCACCCGATCCATCGTCGCCTTGATCAACCGTATCAGTTTATCCGGAAATCCGTTTTCGTGCATTAGCTGCCATAGCTGGTCCCGATCGATTGTATCATATGCGGCTTTGAAGTCGGTAAATAGATGATGTGTGGGCACGTTGTATTCGCGGCATTTCTGCAATACCTGACGTATGGCGAACACCTGGTCTGTGGTAGAGCGTTCACCCATAAATCCCGCCTGGTACTGCCCCACGAACTCTCTTGCAATTGGTGTTAGTCGACGGCATAAAATTTGGGAGAGTACCTTGTAGGCGGCGTTCAGCAATGTGATTGCGCGGTAGTTGCTACAATCCAGCTTATCGCCCTTTTTGTAGATGGGACACACGACACCTTCCATCCACTCCTGCGGCAGAGCCTCATCCTCCCAAACCTTGGTAATCACCCAGTGCAGCGCTCTAGCTAGTGCCTCACCACCGTGTTTAAACAGCTCTCCTGGTAGTTGGTCAACTCCAGGGGCTTTGTTGTTTTTCAGCCGGCCGATCTCCTCCTGGATTTCCTGGAGATTCGGAGCCGGAAGTCGCATGTCCTGCGTGCGTGCTCCTAGGTTCATTACCATACCGCCACCGTTGTCTGCCATATCGCCATTCAGGTGCTCTTCGTAGTGCTGCCGCCACCTTTGGATCACCTCACGCTCGTTCGTAAGAAGGTTCCCGTTTATGTCCTTACACATATCGGGCTGCGGCACGTGGCCCTTACGTGAACGGTTCAACTTCTCATAGAACTTGTTATTGGCGCAGAACAGTCCCTCCGTCTCTTCACGGTCTCGATCTTCCTGCTGGCGCTTTTTCCTCCGGAAAATCGAGTTTTGTCTGTTCCGCGTCCGTTTGTATCGTGCCTTGTTCGCCCTCGTGCGGTGTTGCAGCAATCTCGCCCATGCTGCATTCTTCTCCTCAACTAACTGCTCACATTCGCCGTCATACCAGTCGTTTCTCTGATCCGGAGCCACCGTGCCTAGTGCAGCGGTTGCGGTGCTTCCAATGGCGGATCGAATATCTCTCCAGCCATCTTCAAGAGATGCTGCGCCTAGCTGCTCTTCCGTTGGAAGTGCCACTTCCAGCTGCTGCGCGTATTCTTGGGCTAGTCTACCGTCTTGTAGCCGCCCAATGTTTAGCCGCGGCGGACGACTCCGACACGTGTTGATCACCGTCGAGAGTTTTGAGCGCAGGCATACTGCAACGAGGTAGTGGTCGGATTCAATATTCGCACGGCGATAAGTGCGTACGTTCGTGATGTCGGAGAAGAATTTACCGTCGATTATAACGTGGTCTATTTGGTTTTCCGTTACTTGATTAGGTGATTTCCATGTGGCCTTGTGGATATTCTTGCGGGGGAAGAAAGTGCTTCGGACTACCATTACGCGGGAGGCTGAAAAGTTTATACATCGTTGGCCCGTTGGCGAAGGCAGAATTATGCCAAACGTCCATTATGCCTAACGTCGTGGACCTTAGACCTTATGTCCCTTTCGACGTTTTGTCTTTTCGACCTTTTGTCATTTCGACTGTTTGTCTTTTAACCTTTTGTCTTTCGACATTTTGTCTTTCGACCTTTTGACATAGATTCTGTACAAACATATGAGATGTTTTGGTACTTAGCATTATCCGTGGACGTGGACGAAATACGGTCTAGATCTTTCCTATTGGAAATTCGCCCGATCTGTCATACCCGAGTAGACGAAAATAGCTCAATAATATCAAATGTTGATAAGATAGCAAAATGAGATATGGACATGATTGATATAAGAGATAAAAGATCAGACGACAATATCAATATTTTGCACTAAAATATCATGAGGAGATCAAGTTATGCTATTTGTAAGAAGTGATCAATATCAAGTGCCATTAGTTTGTTCTTATCCATAGCATATCTTGACATTTAAATGATATTTCGGTGCAAATTTTTGATATTGTTGCCAGTTCTTTTATCTCTTATATCAATCAAGTCCATATCATGTTTTGTTATTCTGTTTATGGCTTCTGTCCGGATAGAGATCCGAAGATATTGAAAAACATATTGTTGCCTGGAGTAACCATTAAAAAAAATCGAAATAATTTTTTTTAGGAAGTTGCTGCAGTGCATTCAAATGAACGTAAAAAATAATGATGGAATCTATCTTTATAAAGTGTTATTGTGACCTCTCTTATGTGTTTTTCGTATGTGTTACATTTTTACAATACACGAAAAGGTACCATTGCCGTTAGGAGGATATTTTTGGATTTTATTCTAGGCTACAGACTTACGACTTTGGCATAAAATGATTTGATGAATGATTGATCAAAACCATTCGAGTTCGTTAAGGGGAAGTGTCGTTTTTTTCGAAAATCAATCGGCCAAATGCCATTGGGCTGCCATAACGCGTTAGAAGAAATTTACTTATGAGCGAATTAAAAATTTGTCTTTAAAAGTCGTTTGGCTGTATAGAACATTTGGCCGTAAATAACGTTTGGTCGAAATTTTGGTTTGGCAGAAAAGGTAATTTGGCCGAACATGTCATACGGCCAAAAAAGTCGTTTGGACGAAAATGCTGTTTCTCCGCAAATGTCGTTTTACAGAATGGGCCATTTGGCGGAAAACGACATTTGGCCGAACGGATCATATGGTCGAAAATGGTGTGTGTGACAAGTTAGAATTGTGAAATAAGGAGTAAACATTTAAAAAAGAGAAGTGAGAACTCTAAGAGGTGAGCCAGCCTAGGGCTGAAAGCCTCTGAAATAAAGACAATAATAATAATAATAATAAGAAGTGAGAAGTAAGATGATGATGATGATGATGATACTACCATCTATTGTAGCAAGGCACCTGCCGATAGCACTGGCCATGTCTGACAAACGATTTGATCATGATTATGCTATTGTTTGTATTTCATCAGACTCCTGTATGAAGGGCCAAAAATGGGTGGGGTGGTTCCATAAGCAAAGACGCTTATGCGAATCCACGGGATGAATAGAGAATCTCCTTCCAGAAGAAAGTTGGTACATACAATTTTATAATCTAGCCCTCGTTTCTCAGATTGACCCAATAGATGGGGAGAAGAGCCCGCCCTTTATCCACGAGATGTTGACAATAGGAAGTTGGCGATTCCACTCTTCCTATCCAAATCGCTTCAATCGGGTGCCCTGATGGTTATTTTATATGTATAAAGAGAAGTGAGAAGTAAGGGGTAAAAAGTAGACCGGTGAGACGCCGCCGCTGATGATTCTCTTACGTCGTCACCGCCGTCAAAAATGAATCGGCACACCGCCATGTGAAAATTGGCGTGTCAGGGCGGAATATTTTTTGCCACGTTGATGATTACGAAGGACTATTGAAGTAGTAGGTCAATGAGTTTCGTACAACACATAGCATTTCTACTTCAAAAGTCAGTACTAGCTCTATTGTAAATTGCTAGACATTATTCTTGAGGACATTGTAACCGTTCGTTGCTTCTGCTCGAGGTTTATGATTAACCGGTGGCTTAAGCGCCACTTCCGGGATCCGGAAGACCACCGGTCGAGTTCTTTTGCCCGACTAACACTCGACTTCTCTCCTCAGGGGTCTCTCGAACGGTCGCTGGCTGAAACATAAAATATTGCCTTGCACCAAGTGCTTCTCCAATTCGGCAACCTCCCAAGTTATGTTACCCTCAAACTCTTCCAACCCGCCAATAAATCCCGGCAGAAATTAAGCAAAGCGAGTAATCAACGTAGTCAACGGAACGGAAAAATGAACGGAGTGATCTTTCAGCGATTACTCCTACTAAGAAAAAACTACTTGATCTTCTTACTTACAATTCATGGGGGTTTATTTTGTTTCGGGTTGAACACTTTTGGAATTGGTACGGATAAGGAAATGGTTATCTAGATCATGGCCATGTCTTTACACTAGTCACATACCTGCGCAGGTTTTCTTCTTCGTCGACTTGCTGGGTTTCGCCGGCGCGATGGCGGCGAACCGGTTCGGAACGATGGCGTCGAACCTGTCCGTGGCGATGGCGGCGAAGCTGTCCTTTACGATGGCGGCGACAGAAGAATCGCCTAGCTGCAGGATGGTGCGCAGCTGATGAGCCCGTGCAAATATGGCCGAACTAAAGTTGCGAAGTGGGTGGCGGCTGGACGGAAGGCCTCCGATTTCCTCGTGAGAGCTGCGTCGACGGATGTCGCGCTTCCCGGGTTGATTTTCCCCTCCGGACAAGGGCCAACGTACCTCCGCACGGCTTCGCTTCTTCGGTTCCAATCCGGCACTGTGGTACGCAATTGGCGACGTATTCCACGCGCCGAGCTCTCTGAACGGTCCGTAGTGTTCGGAACGTTTTGGACCACCGTCGATTGATTGGCGATCGACGGTTCACTTTTCGCTTCACTTCGTACGAAACTTCACCACACTTCGTTTCGCTACCCCGAAGGGCGGGCCTTGACGAGCGCACGGACTCCACAAAAAACTCCTCCAAACGATAAAACGGCGAAAATGCCGTAAACCCTTTTCGTCGACTCCGGGTCGACTCCGAAATTCCAGCCCGTACCAAAAAAAGCGCCACGCGCTGGAAGTCCAACGCGAAACATAAATTAAC
Organism: Armigeres subalbatus; assembly: GCF_024139115.2. NCBI lineage: Eukaryota > Metazoa > Arthropoda > Insecta > Diptera > Culicidae > Armigeres > Armigeres subalbatus. Next base: position 384,274,992 of record NC_085140.1, on the reverse strand, counting down.
ATTTAAACATACAACTATTCCTACAAAAAATTACCCTTTTTGGTACACTATACTATTTAAAATAGAAATTTGCGAGAGTCGGCTACACCGACAACAGAATCAAATCTACAGAACGAACGAAAAAACTAATTACAATCACGTACAAAATCACTCCAATCACTTTAATTACCTCGACGAACTATACTTTATTCAAATTCTATATATAAAACTCTTAAACTCGCAAAACTTCTAACTGCCAGCCGTTATGGAAGCGAAATGACCGAGTTTGAGTTTGTTCTTGAGCAAAAAACCTTCTACAACAATTAACCCATTATTTAGCAATTGCGCCAATTTAAATTTCAAATGGCGACATAGAGTTCGCGCCTTCGGAAACATCGAGCTAACTTTACTCAGAGCGTTAATGAATAAAGCTTCCAATGAATGATTAAATTTGTTATGATTAAATCCTTTAACTTTATGATTAAAGATTATGATTATTGATTTTTTCATATTTTGCAATGATTAATGATTATGATTAACGATTAAATTAATTTTCGACAATGATTAACGATTGTGATTGATGAATAAAACATTTGAAGAATGATTAACGATTACCGATCGTGATTTAATGTTGGCACAATATGTGTATGATTAATGATTAACGATCGATATGATTAATGATTAATGATTATGAATAATAAAATAGAATGAATTGCATAGTGATCAATAATCAAAAAACCTTTCTTCCAAATTGGGTAATTAAAAGGTATAAACATTATATGATTATGATTGAAGATTAATGAATAAAAGCGATGTATGCAATGATTAAAACTGATAATGAATGAACAATGAACAATTTTGAATATGATTAGTGATTAATGATTAAACATAAAATTCTATGATTAACGATTAGTGAATAATGATTAAATCATATTTTTTTAATGATTATGATTAATGAATAATGACTAAATATCCCAGTATTCATTAATCATGATTAAATCTATGATTAATCACTAATGCTCTGATTTACTACATAGAACATTACAAAGTATCGTTGCCATATTGAATATGGCTGTCGTCATAGTACTCAAACATCACAACATTTAGTCGAGACACAAACCATGTCGACGAATTGCCTTCTCGTTGACACGAATCGAATTTAATTTGAATTTGAACATTATTTTACTTAAAAAGAAAAAAACGTCAAAAACTACAAATAACTACAAATATTAAATTCAACTAAAATAGACGACACGTAAAACTATTTTCAAAAACTTATTTACACTTGATTTTGCTTAAAAAGATAAAAACGTCTGAAACTTCGGAAATTTACGTAAAATAATCCTGTTCAAAATACACATTTTCAGTCATATATATCCAGTTACAACTATGCACAACTTCCGAAGTCCCGGAGAAACCTCCAAAGAAGGAACTTCTGCAACAATTCTCGGCGGAACGTCAGGAGGAATTCCTTGAGAAGTTAGCAGAGTATCTTCCGGAGGAAATACTGGAGGAGTTCTCTGAAGAACTTCTGGCAGAATTCCCGAAGAAACCTGCGGCAGACCTTCAAAGCGAAGCTTACGGTGGAATTTCTGGAGGAACTTCCGGAGCAATTCTTGGAGGAATGAATTCCTGGATGAACTTGCGGCGGAATTTCTAAACAGGAACTTCCAGCAGAATTACCGATGGAACTTCTGGCCGAATTCCCGAAGGAGCTTACCGGTGAAATCTCTGCAGGAACTTCCGTCAGGACTCGTAAAGGAACTCCCGGGGGAACTTCTGGAGCAACTTTGGTAGAAACTTCCAGACGAATTTCCGAAGCAACTTGCAACGGAATTTAGTGGAGTTACAGAACGAACTTTTAACGTAAATCTCGGAAGAACTTCCAAAGAATTTTCAGGAAGAATTCCCTGAAGAGCTTAAGAAGGAAATGCTGGATGAGCTTCCGGAGGAATTTCTGGAGGAACTGCCGGAGAAATCCTTGATAGATCTTTCGGAAGAATTCCTGGAACAAGAATTCTGGAGGATGTTCCGGTGATATTTGGAAGAATTTTCATAGATTAAATAAGCCGACCGACACTGCTGCCACCCGCCGCTGATTGAAAACTGAACCTGGTATATCTGTACCGTTTTGACTCATATTTGGAACACTTAGGCACATTTTTTACTTCGGAGGTCTTTCTGGCACATGAATTAAAATATTTTAACAGATCAGTAGTTCCCATTCACTAGCGAAAGAATTGAACTTTCATTTAAGCGTTTGATATTTATACTTTATTGATTGTAACTAACAATTCTGAATGATTTTATTCTGCCAAGAATTGTCTCAAATGCCAAACACCCATAGTAAAATTGTCTCAAGTTCCAAACACTTTGATTCGAATTTCGAACACCACCTTAAAAGCACTAAAATGCAAAATTTCAACGTTATTCCGATGTTGGACAATTATAAAGTCCTTGATTTGTATGCCTGACGAGCAAATTCAATTATTAATACAATAATAGGAAAGTGCTGCAGATAAATCTTCGTGTAATGAGTTTTCGGAATATGAATTTGAGTCAAAATGGTATGCCGTACAGGCCTATTTGTTTTCTGACTTTTAGAAAGAACGAGAGACAAGAGATTCGGCTTTGCAGTGCCTTATTTGAATGCTTGGAAAAGATTGTCATCATAGTAGACATGAAAGGCAACTTTACAATTACCACCCACAAATTTAAAGTTGAGATTGCAATAACAATATTGCATTGTTAAGCATATATTTTATTTATTTTATATCACAACCATTACCGTCGAATTTCTTATGAACTTCTTGTGTCACATTTCGCAAATTGCAGTATTGCAGCAAGTTGCGTTCAAATTTACTTACCACAATCCCCAAGATATGAACGGGTAGGCCACAGTAACCAAACCGGTTCACATGGACCCGGCTACGTCCCATCATCTCTTATCCATCCTACCGCGCGGAGCCATGCGCAAATCAGTTCTCCTTGTTCTGGGCTTTTCGCCAAGTGCTTTACACTGTGTGGGTAAGTGTGTACACTAGGAGAGCGGAATGTACAATTTTCTTCGGGATAACCGTACTGCACCTTTTGCAGTGTTCCTCTCATGGAGCATCTCCCAGATCTTTAATCCCAGAGGCAATATTATAAAAAGCTTCTCGCAGGATTATCTTAAATATCTCTTACATATGTTACGTACTTAGTTTTGCTTCAGAAGCTTATTTCGAATATTTTATTTAAATTATGAAATAAATTAAATTAATGATTTCGTGTGTGTTACTTCTACGTGAAGTTAAACGATTTACAATGATATGGAAATGCTAATATCATCTTCCAAACTTGGACGTACATGTTCATGATAGCATTAGAGGCGAAAGTATTACACTGATATTCTTCCTCCCTTCATACGGGAGCTTGGAAGAAGGAAGGTCGTGATATGTGCCATCACAAATATTGCCTCCGCTCGCTTTCAAATCGACTTCTATAAAAACATTCTTCATGCCTGCCGTATCCTAACGGAACTATCAATTCTATACTTTCGCCTCTAATGCTATCATGAACATGTACGTCCAAGTTTGGAAGATGATATTAGCATTTCTATATCATTATGAAATAAATATTTTGAAGTTTTGTTCATTCGAGCCTTGGCCTCTTCGACTTCTTGTCCTTCGACCTTTTGTCTTCTGACTATTTGATATACATTCTTGTTCATACGATACGCCTCCAGTCCACGCTTGACTTTGTTAAACATATATCATTATGCATTCCATTAATCTGCTCATACCACACTTCCCTATGTTACTTAACTTTTGTTTCCCCTTGATTAGATATTGCCAGTCAGGAGCGACGGTACCCCGGGTGCAGACGAAGCTTTTAACCGAAGGAATGCATTATTCCTGCGCTCAGTTCGCTGTTATAAACATTTATAATCTTATTGTATCGTGATTTTGCTTCCCTCCGCTCCGCCTCCAACAGTATCGACAAATGTCCGACTGCAGCCCCCCTTTTCCACGAAATGCACTTTTTTTCTCTTTATAATGGTCGGCACATTTTGCTGTTTGCTGCCAGGTCTGCAGTAACTGCTAATGTTGTGAATTGGCGGTCATAAAAGCTCGCACAACTTGTTCCAGAGCTGTTGAAGTTGTTGCTGTCGCTGGCTGAACAGTCCGTGCTTTGGAGGGCCGTGAACAAGATTAATGAAAAAGGATTATATCCAGTATCCACCGGTGGCCACTCGCTGAGTCGTGAGGTCATACAGAATATGAGAGGTTGTCGGCTATAGGTATCTGAATTTTATGGGGAATTGCATTAAACATTGACGAACTATTATTTTCGTTCTTGTGCATTGATACTAATGAACTTCTTCATCATGCAGTTGATTAAATTGAAGGAAAATATGGAAAGTAACAAGACTTTACAAAGTGCAATGAAAGTGACTGCTCATTTACTCAGTGAATGCGCCGATGCTTTTATTCCACAATGAATTAGAGACTAGGTGAGAGAAATCACTTTCACTGCCAAATGCTCGTACTTATTACAAGCAATTAAAAAGCACCTCCTTAATAATTACATGTTCATAATGTCTAATCGACCAATAACGTTCAACCAGAATAGCCTTTTTACTTCCATTCCGTGTCATCCGAGACAAACGACTCTTGGACAGGTGATTGATGACGCTACCGTCAGCCGCCCATCAAATAACGACCACTGATTATATTCAACGTAAGAAGAGAATGGAATTACAACCTTAATTTGCTTGCCAACCGTGCATAATGAAGTTCTCTCCTTCTTTCTCGCTAGCAGCTGACATAATCGACCATGATGGTTATGACGTCGACCGATGTGTGCATGGCAAGTCTCCCGACACAGCAATTTCTAAATCTTCGCGCCACTACATTGTAGGTAGCGCCGGTTGTAATTGCATAAATAGATACAACCATGGGGTTAAAAGTAGCAACCCTATAACCAGAGACCGGCGGAGTGAAAAACTGACGAAATGGCAACGTATGAAAATGCATGAAATCGTTTAAATTATACTAGCAGCACTTGAACTTTTTGCTTGCTTCTTATGGAAGCAAAAAGTAAACAAGTCGAATTGGAACCGCTTCTGACGGTTCGATTGGAAACAAGATGGCGTCTTCGCCGATCTCTTATTCTAGTATTTCTAGTTAAAAGTATATCCACGTCACCAACAAGCAATAATCACCACGCCTCGTAAAAGAAACTTCAACGATCGATCAAACATCGAACCTCATTCTGTGTCGAGTTATCGCTACTTTACAAAGCCAAGTAGAAGCATCACTCAATTCCAGCACTTTTGTTCGATTTAGGACGCGAATGCGATACGAGCACGTTCGCTCGATAGACAGCCACTTCACCTGTCAAGGAGTTAGTCGCGCGGCGTCTTTCGCCTCTCGAGTAGTGGTAGTAGTTGTTATTGATGAATCACGCTTTTTAAAATCCTTTTCATTCGCTCGGCGCGGTTCTCACACTGACCAAACAGTCAGAGACCAACGACCAGCTTAAAGCTAAAAAGTGCCGAGACCTTTTCTTCTCTGATAAATCAGATTTCAACATCCCATCAATTTGATTACGCTCGGATGGATGATGGGTCCTGAAATAAAAAATTAAAGCCGAACCTGTCGAAAGCAATATCTCATTTCGGCGATTTTGGTGGCGGTGGCTTTTCGTCGAAAGGTCTCTTATTTTTATGCGCGAGAAGCGGGAGAAAATGAAAAACCCTCTAGAAGGGAGAAGCCAACAAATGTCAAAAGGATCAACGTCAGTACAAATTTATTGCAAAATATTTATGCGAACTGTGCGCTCTTTTACGCCTTGTTCGTCGTCGGTTCACGCTTTTGGGTCTCGATGGAAGGTGCCAGCGAAAAAGAAATCACCGAGACCGACTGGTTTTCGCATACGTCCCATCCGAACCTGACGCGATTCCTGAATAGCTGCCTGCCACCAGCCCACCAATGCATGTGGTGGTGGGTGAGCTGGAACAAGAGACGTTTCGGTTGTCTGCTAATGTTCAACATGCAATCGAACATGGCCCCTGGATGCAGTTGGCGTTGAAGAAGAATTGACATTTTGGTACCGCTGAAGATGGATGGAAGACGAATTTGGGCGATTTGGCGGGTGTTACCAACGGAGTGGCGCTGTGAATTTGAAAACAATGAATCCCTTGTAATGAACTCTGTATGGTTTTGGTGTCGACACACTTTACCACCTAACAAGTTTAAAGATAATAATCATGGATAAGAATAACACGGTGTAACACGCGATTTGAACTCGCAAAATACTGGTAGTATGAGTACCGTGGGGCCTCTGTCATCTGAGCGGTACTTAATTCCTTTTTATGAATTTGACTAATTTAACATTAATTCATTTCACACATTTTTTTAATTAAAAAAAAAAATAAAAAAAAACTATTAGTGTTTGATTGCATGTTCATTTCTACTGTGAATTTAATTGTTCAAACTACCAATTGTTGACTTTGTTATCATAATAATATAATGAAAAGTTTTAAGACATGTCCGGTTCTGCTACGTAGTTTATTTTGTCGTTTTCTGGTTTTAGTATACCAACTGTCACTGTTTTACTTTGCAGCTCATTCCTGATTTCTTTTTTAACATAGCTCATCGTAGTATACCCCACGAGCTACATACTTTTAGCCATATGAAGCCAATGGAATAGCGCTGCAAGTCATTCGTTTGTTGTGCCCAAGCGAACGAGAAACCTTCAGCTCGTGACCAGACAAATGCCAACAAATCCGAGTAATTTCCAGCCATTCACCTAAAATTCCCAATCACAAGCTAACACACCTCGAATTAACAAGCGCAACGAAAGAGTTTCCAATTCTCGCGTTCCGAAACCCCCATAGTTACAATGCCCGGCTTTGGGCCTGCTCCAATCCACCTTCACTAATAATGGCGACAAATATTGGTCGTCCCAATATTTGCTCTGAAATTACGGCACAAAACAAAAGAATGGATCGACGCTGCGGTTCAGTCGGTGGTTCGCCAAACGGTCATGCGACACAGGGTGAGGCTGCGTTGTAGATTAATGCTCTTTGGTCTGAGGTTTACTTTTCCCCACTTTACTTTGCGCTGCTGGGCCGTACACCTCTCGCATGGACCACGCAGTCTCCAGCACGCTCGGTCTTGGTGCACCTCATCGCAGCAATGAGATCGCAGATCGCAGCCAGCCACCCGTCTGTTGTGTACCTTAGAATCGATGATAACCCGAGTGCAGCCTTTTTAACCGTCGTCGTCGCGTCGTTTCGCCGGTGCCATTAGAAAAGCGGGACTTTGATCAAAAGCGCTTGGTGGCGCGAGGTGATATTTTAATACTGTAAACAAATGGGTTCGGTGCGCTTGCTGCGGTGCTGTTTCTATGCTGGCTATACGAAGATCATTTGAATGTCAGTAATCGGTGGCCTGTTGTGGTCGTCGTGAAACAATTCACAAACAATAAACAAACGAGTAATGTCTGTTTGTGATTACGATCAAACAAATTAATTCAGTTTTCCAAATCTATGATATTGACTAATGTCATGCAAAATATTCGTTTTATTCGATGTTATTCCAAGTGATGGCTTTCATTTGATAGGGGAGAGGCCCCAAAACGCCCCCCGATGCGAAACGCTTTTTGGGAGCTTTTGGTTATCTCCTCATTTTTACCGTGATTGAAAAGGCTGTAACAAAATTAGACCTTAAATATGTTGGTTAGGCAAAAGTGTTAAAATAATACAAAATTTCCACATTTTGATGAAACATCTAGCATTTTGGCGAGGCAAAACCGCCCTTGTGAGACTAACCCACAATGTATTACGCATCTCCACGCACTGCCCATACCAAAATGCTGATGCGTGACCGTTGTTCCCAAAGAGCTGCCAACTAAAAGGCGTTTTACCTCATGAGTTTTCCGGGAACGAAATATCACCACTTTTTTAAAATGTGAATACTACCAATATGATTGAAATTCTCTACTATTTTAAGATACCACAGATAACGTAAAGGAAAAAGTAGCACATAAGAAACATCGATCGATTTTCAGTTTTTAATATAATTAAGAATATTATAATTTATAGATTTTTACACATTGAAGTCTATTGGAAGAAGTTTTTGCAAGTCGAGACAAATACGACATCTCCTTCTACTTTATTAACATATCAGATTACTTTATTAACTCCAGATGGAACGTTTCCGATTCTCATTACATAAGGTACTTTCTAGCTATAAACTTCCAGCATCATCTTTATAATGGAAAAATTTTAGCTTCAACTAATTTTAAAACCAATAGTGAACAAATGTTGAATGGTGGTATTTTCAGCGATATTCGACAGAATTTTAACAAGAAAAGTTCATCGTTTATAATTCTGAATATTTTTTTGCTCAAATAGATAACTAAACTAACATTACGTTCTATAAGGACAGAACACAATATACTTAGCCGCTCATAAGGTTTTTTTCTTGAATGCCATTGAGAATCACAATTTAAGGCGCATGAATTAGAATGATACACCACAAAGCTCTCAATTTAGACTAAAGAAACTCACAACTGGGGCCCTCCTTAGCCTAGCGGTAAGACGCGCGACTACAAAACAAGACCATGCTGAGGGTGGCTGGGTTCAATTCCCGGTGTCGGTCTAGATAATTTTCGAATTGGAAACTGTCTCGACTTTCCTGGGCATAAAAGTATCATCGTGTTAGCCTCATGATAAACGAATGCAAAGTTGGTAATTTGTCTTAGAAACCTCGCGATTAATAACTGTGGAAGTGCTGAATGAACACCAATCAGCCAGGCGACAATGTCCAGTGGGGGATGTAATACCAAGAAGAAGAAGAAGAAACTCACAATTGTTTAGATCAGTTTAAGATATTTCTATTCCATTCGAGGCATGGCATGGCCGCTGCTCTGTGCAGTGACGTGAAATGTTCTATCGATGTCATGGGACTAATATCATTGGCGTAACTACAGGGGGGCTAGGGGGGGCTATAGCGAGTGATTTTTTTTCATTGTATATCTACGAAACACTACAGCAAGTTGATTACACTTTATTAAGTTTTTGAACTTGGAATAATTCTCTCCCGATTTTTTAAAACATCGAATGCCAAAAAGAGAAACCTCCTGTCAATCAACCCCATAACTAAGGAAAGGAACATATGAATTAAAATTATTTACGTTTTCCTTTTACGAACAAAAAATATCACAAGTCAGTCAACAGCCGCTTGGTGCGGTTTGGCAGAACCCCGACCATATACAAATAATATCTGGCTTTCTAACATAATCCTAAACTGAGCCTGTCAAATAAATACAACAGATAAAAAAAACCCTGATTAATCCACCTAGCGGTAATGGTGCCTTTCTCGTGCATTATAAAAATAGTATTTTGGCCATTACTCTTGAGCCCATAGTCCGATCTGCCCAATTTTCAATAGGAAGCAATGGTAGAGTATCTTGCGTCGAATGCAATTTGTTGCGAGTAAATCGACTAAGGATATGTGCCTAAAAAATGAGTGACATTTTTTTACTCAATTTTTCTATAAAAAAGTGGTATTTTGGCCATAACTTCCGAGCCCATAGTCCGATCTGACCAATTTTCAATAGGAAATAATGGCAGAGTATCCTGCGTCGAATGCAACTTGTTGCGAGTAAATCGGTTAAGGATAAGTGCATGAAAAATGAGTGACATTTTTTTCTGTAATAAAAGTGATATTTTGGCCATAGCTTCCGAGCCCATAGTCCGATCTGACCAATTTTCAATAGGAAACAATGGCAGAGTGTCCTGCGTCGAATGCAACTTGTTGCGAGTAAATCGGTTAAGGATAAGTACCTGAAAAATGAGTGACATTTTTTTTGGGTGGGTGCGCACAGACGAACACACATACACACACACACACACACATACACACAGACATCACCTCAATTCGTCGAGCTGAGTCGATCGGTATATAACACTATGGGTCTCCGGGCCTTCTATAAAAAGTTTGTTTTTGGAGCGATCATATAGCCTTTACCGTATACTTAGTATAATACGAGAAAGGCAAAAACATAATCCTAAAAGATGCTTCGCATTCCTGAAAGGAATATGGTTAGAATCCATTCGAGAATGTTATTACCAAATACAGTGTACAGCATGGCCATGTCGTATCAATTTCTTTCTTCTTATTTGTCTGGTAAAATTTGTCAAAACTTTGAGATTTCAGGGGAGGTAAATGAAACTTGAAAGAATTCATACAACCCCTATGACTTCTTATGAGGTCGAAGCTAATCATAAATATCGATTGTTATATCCAAGTCGTCGAAAGATGAGTTGAAATGGCGAACTGGTGACTAATAATAACTAACTAACTAACTAACTAATGACTAATATGTAGCGGGCTTGGTAGTCATATAGCTACTGCTTCTGCCTCATACGCAGGAGGTCGTGGGTTCAATCCCAGGTCCGTTCCATTCTCCTACTTTGTATCTTTCTCTATATTTCTCATGTTTTAGCAATCGCTAGAACTAGAAATGGACTTCCATACCGTTTCCATCTCAATTCCTACACCTTCAACTTGAATATTCGAACAGTAATCTGCTAGAATTGGAAATGAACTATAAAGCGCGTTTCCAAACATTCAATTAGAAATTCCATCAGTTGCTTTCTCCTATCTATCACATTGGCAGCTCGTTAACCAAGATGGACCTCTGCCTCTCGAACCTAACCCAAAAATTCCAACAAATTCCGCATGAACTCGTGGCAAGTGGGCGAGTGATTGCATCATCATTTCCTCCCCCTTCCCTACATTGACTTGCATTCTGTCGTGGCAGGCGCCAGTATGACCTAACAAATGAGATCACCAGTACTTGTACATTGAAGATGTGAGCTAGTCCCAAGCAAACATCTGTTGGTTCCCTGTGCAAGAACAGCTGATCTGGTCATAATGGAGTAGCAACTACGAGCAGTCAATCAAGCTCAAGTTACGCCAATGACTAATATGTTAATCATTGTTTTACAAGTTATTTACAGTTGTATGTTTTATATAAACACCCGATTTAGTGTCAAATGACATTAATGTCATGCCATTCAGTGACATTTAAAAAAAAATCGTTATCATGTCTCAAACTTTGTATTTAGAACAATTATCTGTTTGGCAAAATTCCCATCACTGGCTCTTTGCCTACATATTCAAGAAACATATTTTTCAATTTTTTATACCCGAATTATTGTAATTTACGCAATTCATTGTCGATATTTACATTATTTTTATTCCAAAACTTAAAGGAAACGTTTTGTTACAGAACGGCCTGGAATTTGTTCAGAAATAGTTATTCTGCAACTGTTTCTCCAAAATTTCTAAAAAGGAGGTAAAAGGAGGCTATAGTAAAAAAAAATTCATATGATTGTTAATAAAATTTGTTCTAGCCTAAATATCTGTTATCGTGTTAACGTGATGCCCATGGGTATCAAATCAATACGTACTCATAAGTACCGATGAATGAAATGACAATACGCACAAAATTAGAAATAATGGACGCTGCGAGTACCATGATAGTCCGTAAACTGATTATAGAACACTGATTATAGAAGTCAACTAAATAAACAGGATTCTGTTTTTACAAGATTTTTTCCTCCCATGTTTTTGATTGTGTGGTTTCATTTTGCCACCAAAATCTTTGCAACATGTTCAAAGAAAAATCACACGGTAATTCAAGTGTGGCAAACATTAAGGATAAATTCAAAATTGAAAAAATGTAAATCGTGCAAAAACAGAATTCAGTATAGTGTAGGTTGAAAAAACGTGGTACCGTCTTACCAGTGGTACAATCAGGACGTCCATCGAAGACAATTCCTCGGATTTGCAGAGCTATCGTAAACAAAGTAAAATAAAACCAAGGCTTATCTGCTTTCAAAGCTGCAAAAGAAATCGAAAATGAGTTTTCAATTCATGTGACACTTTAAACAGTGCGAAGAAGCCATGCCTATCCACGAGAAACATTCAAAACTGCTTAAGAGACATCCGGAAGAAGATCATACGATCATTTGTCACTAAAATAATGCCGTTTGCATTTGATGATATCCCGACCAGTTTTTCATAACAAAATTATATCACAATTATATCAATATGTGTTTCAAATAACAATATCTGCTATAATTTTATTATAAATTCTTTATCCTGGATAAAGAAAAGAATATTCCATGAACGTCATAACATGATTGCATCACAATCAGGGATTGAATTCTAAAGAGAAAGAACAAGTCTCTCACTCATCATCTCTGTATACATATACGATATGTAGCATATCGTATATGTATTCTTCTTCACAAGCTGTCATGATAGAGAACTGATTCGGGAGGCTATACCCCATGATAAATTTCTTTTAGAAAGCTCCAAATGCAGGGAGGACTAGCTCTGATGATGCATTTCAACTTATTTTATACAGCTGTGCAGTAAGCAACACGAAATGAGCGAAAACAAAGCTAAAATCATAATTTTTCTGTGTTTTTTTTTTAACTTGGATACAAGTTTGATACATTTGTTATCATGGCTTGTTATGATTCGGAACAGTTCTTGCCTCTCTTTTATCGTTGTTCGTTATCTATTGAAAGCGATTTCTGCAAACCCTGATCACAATGTGATATAATAGTTATGAATAGCAATATTTGTAACACAACCAGCGATAACTTTGTTTTGTTTTTTGTTTTTTCAATAGTGTAATTTGTAACCATTTTATTTATTTTCACCACAAATGCTGTTATATTTTTGTTTGAAGATCAAAGTAGTCATTGCTCGTGAAAGGACGCGTTTTTTTTGTGACAGTAGATTTTTCGGTGCAAAATTTTCTCGTCAAAGTGGAACAGAATTATGCATTGAAGATTTTCTCGCGCCTCGTTCAACTCTCTATCAGCGTTTCAAATGAGATCAAAACTTATAACCAATTGTACAACTCTTCTCAACCGGATTTCGAAATATCCAGGCAGCACGGGGGACAAAATCTAAACGGTCGAGGACAGAAATTTGGGGCAGCATATGGACTAGAAACAAGGTATCAAACGTGCGTAATCTTTTGAAGCAATCTATAGCGTTGAACATGGTTGAACTACCAGGATGAGCAGATTCAAGCGATCAATTATGCAACAGAATCGGTATAGGTAACCTACCAATGGCGCTATCCGGATTACTTGCAAACTGTCGACAAGTGACAAGAATTGGTACGCGTCAAGCTAGAAGCTGTCAAATAATTTCTTGTAAACTACCTAAAAGCGAAGTATCGTCACGAACTCGTGTACGAATGTTCCCTCTGCCCTCCCCAAAAGGAAATTCGGTGAGCTAATTCCAATATATCTGCTTAAGGACATAGTTGGAAGAGTACCACAATGGCCGTCAATATGGCACCGGACCTTCCACGGGTCGTTACCACACCTCCCGCACTCCTCTCCCACCAACATTCGAATGCATCGAACAGCATCGAACAAAAGTTTAATATTCAAATTACTAACCTGCTCACAGCATATTTATTTACTTCCCGTGATAATTAACATGTTTCTTCAAAGAGTCCTATGCATTTCGGCTCGATTTATAGAATAAATCAGCAGCTTCGTGCCAATTTAATAGCCGTTCGCGATTTGGTGGGCTTATCACTGCACTTCACTTCCTCTTAAAGGGCATTGAAAAAATCAAGTTTTCACACACTTCTCCGCACATGAGCAGCCCGAAATGTTGATGGAATGCCAATAGGAGATCGTCAGTTGCATTCTAGCAAAAATTCCGCTTGAGGCCCTTTCAAAACATTTTAACAACAGCCACTACACCTGATGGTATAATTGCAATATTTCTATTATCAGGCGACAGGTGGTGTTGCTGCGTGTTTGTATCAATGTAATATTGCATATACACTAGTGACATCTGCTGTTCGATATCGTAAGTTTTTAATGTTCCTTCCACCCACACGAGGTGGAGAACAGTCTTGAAGAAATTGAAAGTAAACAGCTAGAATTTAGTATGGAGGTACAATGGTATCTCTTTTATTGTTTAGAACTGCAAAACAAGTCGTGGGTACAAAAAATCTAAAAATTATTTGTTGCTTTTTGACCCAGCTTTCATATTGATCCGATGCGCGGTTGATGAGAACGGATGATTTGTCCATACAAGGAAATTAATTTTACTTCAAATGTTGTGGCGCCATCTCTTTCAAACAGCACCTTTGTCTTTGCCTTATTAAACATCACTTTTTGAAATCAGTCACTTGTTTGAAGCGAAAACTTAATATAAACTGCTATTTTTGATCGAAAAAACCCACTAAAAACTGATCGTGGAGCGAATGTAAACACCGGCAGCGGCAGCAGCAAACTAATATTTAGGGTGGCTCACGCTCAGTCACGCCACGCTCAGTCGAATATGTTTCATATTCTGGGTGTCTTCCGATGGTTTGGGCTGGTTTGAATAGGGGCTTGCAGTGCACAGGTAGTTTCAGGTTTGTATGACAGTTGATATGGCGAGGTTGATTTTAACATTATTCTGATTCAGGCACTTCGTCATTGGGCCCTGGCGAGCGGGGAGACCATATGATTGGATGAAATATTCAAGAGCTTTGACTCCATAGACAATGCATATTGAATTGGCGTTCCAATAGTTGTGGGTCGATTTTATTCGAGGTTGCCAAATCCTTAGCATGATAATTAGGCTTCTCAGAAAGCATCAGTGAAACGTGTAATTCAACAAAATAGCCAGAATTTGTCTGTGATATCTATCGCACCAGGCGCAGATACTTCATACAAAAAGTGTGACATGGGAGTGAGCCAAAGAGTGAGCGGGGTATAAAATGCTATTTTTTGCGTTACGTAATCAATGGATCTTTCCCAAGGTGCGGTTTTCATTCAGCTATGTGGGTTCTCTTTTCGCCAGCGTTTGGAGGAGAGGCACTGTAGTCAGTGTAATGAAACGTTTAGTTTCCCATACTAGTTTTCATACGAACTTGAACCGGCTTGTGCCCAATCAGTTTTTGTTCAAATTGGCTTTTGGAATACACTCGGAGCATGGGACGGAATCGATTGAGCGTGGTGGAGCTGGGTTGTTTTTTGAACCACCCTACTAATATTCTTTGCTTTTTTATAAATACTACACCAATACTTCTACAGTATATGACAGTTTTTATCGTACCAACACTTTCAAAGCTTTGTTTTGGTACTCAACCCACCTTCACCTTAATAATTCATAATATTGTCGCATATGAATCTAGTGTATGACCTACTAAATACGGTCTGAGTTCAACGATGTATATTCATGATGTATCATGGATATAAATCTTGATCCCGGAAGTATAAATATATTGCATATATCCATTTGATATCTGAATGTATTTATGCGAAGCTTACTGTTAGTGATAGTGACCTCGGAGTGGACATGAAATACCAGGCACTCTGAAATGAGTCACTGGAGCTGCAGTAGAGCTAGCACTTTCTAACTCCCGGATTAACTGACTGTCTGACTGTTTTAACAGACAGCTTTCTTCCATAACATCACTGCCAGACAGTGGGGGTTAGTTTGTACACACACACACACACAAATGCTGTTATATTTTTGTTTGATCGGAAACATGTTTAGTAAGGTTTTTGTTAAATCTAGAATAAATGTTGGTACAATTTTTGTTATTTTAACATCTAATGGTACATGTTTTTCGATAACCTCTGTTATAACAATAACAAATTTGCGGAAGACTGGCAAAGGCTTAGAAAAGGAGTGTTTGAAGTCAAACATGGTGGAAGCAGTTTTTTGCAACAACATTCTTTGTCATATAACTTAGCCAGCTTAAATCAAAGATAATTGCCTATTTCCGGGGATTAAACCACCCGACTTGGACGTTAATTATGAAAACTCGAATGTGAATATGTACGTTATGTGGGAGATATTGATTTGGAAAATGTATTGAAGGTAACCACTTTCCCTTCGATGGGACTCGAACCCATGACCCTACAGTACGCTAGACTGGTGCTCCTCTAATTTGAACGTGTAGGGGAGAGACGTTCAATATGCGCCCCCTAAGCAAATCTTCGAATTTAACGATGATAATGGTCGAAATTATGTACTTCCAATGTGTTAACCACTAATTTAACTTACCATCTATGATACGGAATATAAATTTGGACGAAAAACCAATTATATTCCGAGAAAACAATTTTATTTTGAAGCGCTGCATTTTCGTGCAATTTCAAACCATGCGGGTTGAAACGCGCCACCCCGAGGCTAAAACGCGCCAGCCTAAAAATGTAAACAAACAGCAGTGAACTGACAGAAGAATCAAGTATCAATTTATGAAAAGTCCTATTCTCGTTTCCACTGCAATGAAATGTAAATTAATTTTTTTTGCTAAATTTTCGTGTAACTAGTTGATGTGTACATACAAGGTATGTTTATTCTTTAATTTATTTGGTGGGCGCATGTGACCTTGTGCATTACGGAGCCAAATCACGATTTTCTGTGCATGGTACATGTATCACACTTCCAAGAAGTGAGATCTTACGGTCTACATGAGTAACCAACGATCTATCGGACTGCTTCGAATGTGATATATGCCCTTTGTGATACGTAGAATAGAACGTGTTCACATCATAGGTTCTCGATAGTCCAAGAAATCTTTGGATTAAGGCTATAAAGTCTATAGAAGCAACAAAAAATCGATCGGACGGTTTTAAACATGGTACATGCCTTTAGGTCTACATGCGGATCCAAAGATTACTTGGATGCGAAGTGGTATTACCTGTTGTCATGGGTTGTAGGTAGTCTACGAACTCCATACATTCAAGGTCTGTTGATTAACCTTCGTATTGGAGGCAGATATTGAAGAATAAACAAGTTGTGTGACCCCTTCTTGGTATATGTTTGTATTCCAAGTAGTTCTTGATGTTGTCACTGAAGCCAGGTAGTCTACGAATACCATAGATTCAAGGCCTGGGGATCAACCTACATAATGGAGGCAGTTATTGAAAAATAAACAAGTTGTGTGACACCTCCATGGTATATGTTAGTATACCAAGTAGCTCATGTTGCTGTCGTGGGCTCCAGGTAGTCTACGAGCTCCATAGAGTCAAGGTATGTTGATCAACCTCCGTAATGGAGGCAGCTATTGGAGAATAAACAAGTTGTGTGACCCCTTTCGGGTATATGTTTGTATTTCAATTAGTTCTTGTTGTTGTCGTGGGCTCCAGATAGTCTATGAACTCCATGGAGTCAAGGTCCATGGGTCAACCTCCGCAATGGAGGCAGTTATTGGAGAATAAACAAGTTGTGTGACCCTTCTTGAAATATGTTTGTATTCCAAGTAGTTCTTTTTGTTGTCGTGGGCTCCAGAAAGTCTTCGAACTCCATAGAGTCAAGGTATGTAGATGAACCTCCGTAATGGAGGCAGCTATTGGAGAATAAACAAGTTGTATGACCCCTTCTAGGTATATGTTTGTATTTCTAGTAGTTCTTGATGTTGTCACTGATGCCAGGTAGTCTACGAAATCCATAGATTCAAGGCCTGGGGATCAACCTACGTAATGGAGGCAGTTATTGAAAAATAAACAAGTTGTGTGACCCCTTCTTTGTATATGTTTGTATTCTAAGTAAGTTTTTGCTTTTGTCATTGGTGCCAGGTAGTCTACGAGCTCCAGAAAGTAAAGGTCTATGGGTCAACCTACGTGATGTAGGCAATTATCGGAGAATAAACAAGTTGTGTGACCTCTTCTTGGTATATGTTTGTATTCCAAGTAGTTCTTGTTGTTGTCGTGGGCTCCAGGTAGTCTACGAACTCCATAGTTTCAAGGTCCGTGGATCAACCTCCACAATGGAGGCAGCTAGTGAAAAATAAACAAGTTGTGTGACTCCTAGTTAGTATATGTTTGTATTCCGAGTTGTTGCCGTGGGCTCCAGGTAGTGTACGAACTCCATAGAGTCAAGGTTTGTAGATCAACCTCCGATATGGAGGCAGCTATTGGAGAATAAACAAGTTGTGTGATCCCTTCTTGGTATATAATTGTACCAGTCTAGCGTACTGTAGGGTCATGGGTTCGAGTCCCATCGAAGGGAAAGTGGTTACCTCCAATACATTTTCCAAATCAATATCTTTCACATAACGTACATATTCACATATGAGTTTTCATAACATTGTAAATTAACGTCCAAGTCGGGTGGTTTAATCCCCGGAAATAGGCAATTACCTTTGATTGAACTGATATAATTGTATTCCAAGTAGTTTTTGTTGTTGTCGTGGGATTCAGGTAGTCTACGAACTCCATAGATTCAAGGTCTGTAGATCAACCTCCGTAATGGAGGCAGCTATTGGAGAATAACCAAGCTGTGTGACCCCTTTTTGGCATATGTTTGTACTCCAACTAGTTTTTGTTGTTTTCATTGGTGCCAGGTAATCTACGTACTCCATAGAGTCAAGGCCTGTGGATCAACCTCCGTAATGGAGGCATTTATTGAAAAATAAACAAGTTGTGTGACCCCTTATTGGCACATGTTTGTATTCCAAGTAGTTTTTGTTGTTGTCGTGGGATTCAGGTAGTCTACGAACTCCATAGATTCAAGGTCCATGGGTCAACCTCCGTAATGGAGGCAGCTATTGGAGAATAAACAAGTTGTGTGATCCCTTCTTGGTATATAATTGTACTCCAAGTAGTTTTTGTTGTTGTTATTGGTGCCAGGTAGTCTACGAACTCCATAGAGTCAAGGCCTGTGGATCAACCTCCGTAATGGAGGCAGTTATTGAAAAATAAACAAGTTGTGTGACCCCTCATCTATATATATAAAAACCAATCTATGTATGTATGTTCGCTAACTACTTCTGAACCACTTGGCCGATTTCAACCAAATTTGGTACACGCATTCTATATCCTCAGGGGAAGTTAACAAAGGGGTGAGATGGTCATTTGGAAAAGGGGGAGGGGTGGTGGGAGGGGTTTTGTTCAGTAAACGAACAATTCTGTGTAATTTTCAACTCTCAGGACCGATTTCAACAAAATTTTGTACACATATTCACTACGAGGAGGCGATCATATGAGAGGGGATTTGGGAAAGGGGGAGGGGTCTGGAGGGAGGGGATTTTGTTCAGAAAACGGGCAATTCAAAGTAAATTATGAACCCCTATACCGATTTCTGCCAAATTTGGTACACACATTCTATATCATAAGAAAAAGATAACAAAGAGGGTGGGATGGTCATTGGGAAAAAGGGAGGGTATAGGGGAGTCGTTAACTTTGAAAAACGAGCAGCTCAGTGTAACTCCCAACCCCTAGGACCGATTTCAATCAAATGTTGTACACATGTTCACTATGAGGAGCCGATTGTATGGGAGAATAATTTGGACAAGGGGGGTCTGGAGGAGGGATATTGTTCCAAAACGGGCAATTTAGTTTAACTTCTGAACCCCTGTTCCGATTTTAACCAAATTTGTTACACACATTCTCTATCCCAAGGAGAAGATAACAAAGAGGGTGAATGGTCATTGAGAAAATAGGGAGGGTAAGGGGGAAGGGGTTGTCTTTAGAAAACGAGCAATTCAGTGTAACTCCTAACCCTCAGGACCAGTTCCAACCAGATTAAATGATTAAATCATTCAACTCTATGATTAAAGATTATGACTAATGATTTATTCATTTTTGACAATGATGACTGACAATTATTAACGATTAAATTCATTTTTGACAATGATTAACGATTGTGAATAATGACCAAAAAAAACAGTTGGAGTATGATTAACGATTACCGATCGTGATCAAATGTTGATACACGATGTGTATGATTAATGATTAACGATCGATATGAATAATTATTAATGATTATGAATGATCAAATTGAATGATTAGCATAGTGATCAATAATCGAGTAACCTCTATTCCAAATTTTAAAAGGTATAAAAATTCGGGGCTATCCATAAACCACGTAGACTCTTGAGGGGGAGGGAGGGGTTTCGAAAAAGTCTACGTTTGTCTACGAAGGGGGACGGGGGGGTATACCAAAAGTCTACGTAGACTTTTTGATTTTTTGATATTGTGCAAAGTTCACTACTGTTTGATTTTTTTAAAGGATTTTCCCAGATTTGTATTGCAAGACTTTATCGAAATAATTCTTTGGATTAATAGATAAGCGAAATTCTTCGAAATGTCCATGGAAAATCTTCGTATACTTCACGGCAATTTATTCGGAAGTACTAATGCGAGTTCTTTGGAATAATCGATGGAAAATCTTCGGAATTTCTAAAGAAACTATTAAAAATTTCCACGAGAAATTTTTTGAATCTTCCACCAAAAACTCTTTGAGTTGCCTTAAAAAAAATATTTGAATTTTTTGTAAGAAAGCCTTTGTCTTTTCATAAAATTATTCGAAATTTTTACGAGAACTACAACTAAAAACTCTCTATAATTTCCACCGCAAATTATTCGGAAAAGTCTTTGGAATGCCTAGAATTTTTTTTATTTTCCTCAAAATTCCACGGGAAATATTTCGGAATGTCCATTAAAACATAAAATTACCTCGGGAAATAATTCTAAATTTTCACGGAAACTTATTCAGAATATTAACGGGAATAGTTTTGGATTTTAGAAGGAAATTCTTGGGATTTAAACGGATGGTTATTCCATGGGATATTGCATGAAATTTTCAAGAAAAGCATCGGAATTTTCATTGAGAGTTCTTTGAAATATTATCGGGAAGCTTTAAAGATTGTCAATCGGGATCTTCTACGAAAATTTCCACGAAAAACTTATTGGAATGTAGACCTGACATTCTCGGGTTTTCAACTTGAAATTTTTCGAAATTCTGAAAATTATTCGGTTTTCTACAAATTTGAACCGGCGTGGAGAATTATAGGTCAGATGCGCGACAGTTTTAAAGCAATGGCGCGTCGACGCAAAAGTGTGCACACTTCTAGGAGGAGTCGAATTGGACAGAGGATTAAATTTGATTTCGATTTTGATTGTCCAATCACATTTGACGTTTTGTGAAATTTGAAAAGTCTACGTAGACTTCAAGGGGGTGGGGGAGGGGCTTCGGAAAAGTCTACGAAAGTCTACATGGGGGGAGGGGGGTTTGAAAATGTTAAATTTCGGTCTACGTGGTTTGTGGACAGACCCTTATATGATTATGATTAAAGATTAATGAATAAAAGCAAGGTATGCAATGATCCAATGTTCCAGCACAACTTCTGTACCCCTTACCCGATTTCAACCAAATTTGGAACAAACATTCTTTTTCTTAAGAAGGCGAAGATGATAGGAATAATATTTAGAAAACGGGAAGGTTGTGGAGAGACTGGCATTGTTCAGCTCTCAATCACCTTAATGTAACTTCTGATCTCCCCTTAGCCGATTTCAGTCAAATTTAGAACACACATTATTCATATTAAGGAGACGACGATAGCGGGTTAAGGATGGAAAAGAGGAGGTTGTGGGGGAGTTGTTTAGTTATCCATCAACTCAACACTTCATCGAAATCATGGTTTGCCCAGTGAAAAGCAATGATTAATGTGTATCCTTCTGGATGATGAATTTGATCCTTTCTTTCAAAATAGACGTTTTCCCGGAATGAGGCATCGGTGGATGTTTTTCCTTCTTTAGAAATAGACGTTTTCTCGGAATAATGCGATTCTGGGTTTGATCCCTTCTTCAAAATCAGTCAATGTTTTCAAATGAAATATGTCTTCTTTTAATCAAATGATGAAGTACCAATGAGAAAACAGAATAAACCTTTTAACCAATTGGTTTATTCATTTTTCGATTGAGAAAAAATTGCGAATCAAACTGGCAAGGCCGAATCAATCCAAGCAAGGCCGGGTACATACAGCTAGTATATCTATATATATAAAACTCAATGTTTGTATGTTTGTATGTATGTTTGTATGTATGTTCAACCAAATTTGGAACATACATTCATTATCTTAAGGAGACGACGATAGGAGGGGTAAGGGATGCTCTTTGTAAAAGGGGGAGGGTGCGGGGGGAGGGGTATTTGTTAAGTTATCGATCAACTCAGTTTAACTTCTGAACCCCTTGGCCGATTTCATCCAAATTTGGAACATACATTTTTTATCTTTAGTAGACGACGGGGTTTGGTATACTCTATGGAAAAGGGGGAGGGTGTGGGAGAAGGGGTATTGTCAAGTTATCGATCAACTCAGTGTAACTTCTGGTCCCCTTGGCCGGTTTCAACCAAATTTGGAACACACATTCTTCATCTTAAGGAGACGACGATAGGAGGGTTAGAGATGCTTTTTGAAAAAAAGGGGGAGGGTGTGGGAGGAGGGGTATTGCTTAACTATTGATCAACTAAGTATTCCTTCTGAACCCATTGGTCGATTTCAACGAAATTTGTAACACACATTCTTTATCTTAAAGAGACGACGATACGGGGGTTAAGGATGCTTTTTGAAAAAAGAGGGAGGGTGTGGGAGGAGGGGTATTGTTTAATTATTGATCAGCTCAGTGTACCTTCTGAATCCATTGGTCGATTTCAACGAAGTTTGGAACACACATTCTTTATCTTACACAGAAAAAAATAATGAAAAGTTATCAGCGCGTAAATAATAAAGACGTGGAAAATTACACTATTCTGGGCGTACACGAACCTCTTCCAACAAGTTCGCCCTAAATGTATGCAATTTACATAGCATTATGACACTTTTTCGTATAAAAAGTGACATAATGCAATACAAATTGCATACATTCAGATGATAATATCGTTTAAATTTAAGCTCTTTTTGGCATTCCCTTTATGTGCATTACTTTCGTGTAAATTTCAACAACTAAAAGGAAGACGACGATTGGGGGTTAGGGATGCTCTTTGGAAAAGGGGGAGGGGTATTGCTAAGTTATCGATCAACTCAGTGTAACTTCTGAACCCCGTGGCCGATTTCAACCAAATTTGGAACACACATTCTTCATCTTAATGAGACGACTATAGGAGGGGATGCTATTTGAAAAAAGAGGGAGGGTATGGGGGGAGGGGTATTGTTAAGTAATCGATCAACTCAATGTAAGTCTTGAACCCTATGACCGATTTGAACTAAATTTGTATCAGCTATTGTCTGTCCTAAGGAAACGATTTTAGTGGATGTGGGTAAGTCATTTTAAAAGAAGAATTTCTCAAAAATATCAAATCCTCGACAATGACATTTTCCCGGAAATAACATTTCTCCAAAAATGACTTTAACGAAAGTGATATTTCCCGAAAATATTGCTTCCCGATAAACATATCCCAGAATATGACATTTCCCTGAATGAACCAATTATGAACAACATCAGAAAAATCTTTTATAGAAAGCATGCATTTGCTGGGTATAAATCAATGATAATTGTTACCCTTCGTTGGAATCATAGTTTGCCCAGTGAAAAGCAAGGATTAATGTGCTTCCTTCTGGATGGTGGATGTGATTGCTTATTTGGTCGGGGTTCAGCCAAATCACACCAAGCGCCATCGAAAAATTACCGATTTTTCTGCTCAAACTTTCGTTTAGCAGATTTAATTGATCACAAATCGCTTCGAATATCCCTCAACCCCATAACTGAGGATGTCCTACTGAAAATGTATGCTTAAATTGATATGAAACTGTTTCCGTTGTCCTTGTACGAACAAAATATCACAAGTCAGTCTAAAAGCCGCTTGGTGCGGTTTGGCTGAACCCCGACCATTTGAAAGTAGGCATTCGCCCGGAATAAGGCAATGGTGGGTGTGATCCCTTCTTTAAAAATATGCGTTTGCCCGGAATAAGGCATCGGTGGATGTTTTTCCTTCTTTAGAAATAGACGTTTGCCCGGAATAAGGCGATTGTGGGTTTGATCCCTTCTTCAAAATCAGTCAATGTTTTCAAAAGCCTTCTTTCAATCAAATGATGAAGTATCAATAGGTAAACACAATTACCCTGTTGACCAATTGGTTTTATCATTTTCCAAAAAACTGCGATTCAAACTGGATATTCCGAGCAAGGCCGGGTACATAAAGCTAGTTGGTATATGTTTGTATTCCAAGTAGCTCTTGATGTTGTCGTGGGCTTCAGGTAGTCTACGAACTCCATAGAATCAAGGTCCATGGGTCAACCTCCGAAATGGAGGCAGCTATTGAAGAATAAACAAGTTGTGTGACCCCTTTTTGGTATATGTTTGTACTCCAAGTAGTTTTTGTTTTTGTCATTGGTGCCAGGTAGTCTACGAACTTCATTGAGTCAAGGCCTGTGGATCAACCTCCGTAACGGAGGCAGTTATTTATTGTTATTTATTGAAAAATAAACAAGTTGGGTAACTTCTTCTTGGTAAATGTTAGTATTCCAAGTAGTTCTTGTTGTTGTCGTGGGCTCCAGGTAGTCTTCAAACTCCATAGAGTCAAGGTCTGTGGATCACCTTCCGAAACGGAGGCAGTTATTGAAGAATAAACAAATTGTGTGACTTCTTCCTTATATATGTTTGTATTTCGAGTAGTTCTTGTTGTTGTCGTGAATTCCAGGTAGTCTACTCCATAGAATCAACGTCGGTGTATCAACCTCTTTAATGGAGGCAGTTATTTGAAAACAAATAAGTTGAGTGGCCCCTTCTTGGTATATGTTTGTCTTTAAAGCAGTTCTTTTTGTTGTCGTGGGCTCCGTAATGGACGTAGTTATTGAGCATTAAACACTTTTTGTGACCCCTTTTTGGTACAGTAATACCCCGATTTTTCCAATCCTAGTAAATTTTGGGGGGATGAAATAGAAAAAGGCAAAATACGTGAAAGGAACCCGTATTTCCTTGTCGAACAGGCTTACAAAACTCTTGACAGATGCTCTGTAATGATCCATAATAAACCACAGGCGGTGAAAGTTATTTCATGAAATTTACTGTTGTTTTCGGTATTATTTAAAAATAATAGAAACGACAAAAAAAATTAAAAACTTTTGTGGTGATAAAATCGGGTCGAAAACGTGGTAAAATCGGGGTCGACAAAATCGGGTAAATACTGTATATGTTCGCATTCCATGTGGTGCATGTTATTGTCATGGGTTCGAAGTACGAAATTCGTAGAGTTAGGGCCTGCTGATAAACCTTCGTGATGAAGCCATTTATCGAAAAAAATAACAAGCTGTGCAACCTCATCTGAGTGAATGTATGCATTCCAGTTGTTTCCATGGTAGTAGGTAGTCCATGGTAGTAGCAAGAGAATTTGTTCAGTAATAAGAACTTCCGTGTGTTCCTCTCACTACCATTGTTCACCAGTTCAAGAAGAGTTAGTACGTATTTAAACCCCTAACTCGATTTTTCCAGCAGTCAGTTCAGCCTAGGGACGGGTACCGAGGTTTTTTAACTAATTGCTTGAAAAGTTGTTTCCGCTGCATACAGTTTAGCCTCAAACGAGAGGAATTCGAGTCTTTCCACTGTCTGCAAGGTAACATTAATTATGTTTTATTTCTGAGACTGCTGTTGGTAGCGGGGACTAAATACGATGAATCCTTAATTACCACAACTCATTGCCCTAGCTAGAAAATGGATTAAGCTAGGGCTCTGTTTGGTAGATCTTACACCGCAACACACTACGTCAAAGTGATCTACCGTGTTACGGGATAGTTACCTTAAAGATTGCAAACTTTTTTTACGCTCCAAATTCCAAATAGCGCTACCTCCTTTTACGCTCACAATCACAAATAACGCTCCCTCTTTTTACGCCCTAAATTCGAAATAACGCTCCCTCTTTTTACGCTCTGATTCAATTTACGCTCCCCCGTTTTGGGAACAAAAGACGTTTTGACGGGTGACGGGTGTAGATCTTAAGGCCTAACTCCAGGGGTTTCTTGAATGACCCAGAATCTCTTACGATGGTTCATTCTATTCTAACCATCCAAAAGGGCATGTGCCATAATTTAAACAGTCCAACTGAACTTTTGTTATGCGTGTAGATCAGAGGACCAAACTCCAGGGATTTCTTGGGTGACCGAAAACCTCTGCCGTTGACTTATTCTATTCTTCACATCCAAAAGGGCATGTACCACATTTAAAACAGTCCGATTGATCTTTGGTTACGCTTGTAGATCTGAGGACCTAACTCCATGGATTTCTTGGATGACCGAAAACCTCTGCCGTTGACTTATAATATTCTACATCTACACATCCAAAAGGATTTATTGGATGCCCAAAAATCTATGCTGAAAAAAACTCGCATCTATTCTTGCTTTTTTTTTCTCTATTCTTCAATTTCACTCCTTGTACCTTGCACCTCTCACGTCTCGTTTCTCACTTCTCACATCCCTTTTATCAATTGTCATATTCCTCTTCATGCTTTTTTACTCATTTCTCACACAAAGTATCTCGCTTACTCCCCTTCTACTACTTGCTTCTCGCTTTTCACTGATCACATCTTATTTCGCACTTTTTACTGCTTGCCTTTCGCTTCTCACTTCTCAATTCTCATTCTTTTTTCTTGCTTCTCCCACCTCATTCCTCAGTTCTCTTATCACAAATCCAGCTTACAATTCACGATTGATTATAAAACTATTTAGGGCTTTTTAGTCGAATTCTGAATTCCTACTTCTCACTTGTTGTTTCTCACTTCTCACTTCTCATCACTCATAACTTCTCACTCATCACTTTTCACTTTTATTTTATCACTTTTCAATTTTTACTTTTTTACTTTTTAATTGATAATATTTTAAAAATAAATTATTATCGGCACACGCCCTTCTCAAACTATGACATCCATAGTCAAGCACATTAGATGGGCGCGTTTTATCCTGCATGCAGAGGTTTTAATAAAATGTGTGTTTTTCTATGAAAAATGTAGTAAAGTTAACTTTTTAGTAACTTGGCACAATCTTTACTAATTTGTTTTTCCAGACATGTGCAAAGATTATTGAAAAAATGTTTTTATCTAGTGGAAAATCCTTAAGGGAACGAAAGCTTAAATTTTATCAAAAAGCGGAAAAAATCAAATTTATTTTTAAAAATTTTATTATAAATGTCTTGACTATTATTTTTAATTTGTTGATCTAAAAACATGTTTAGGCGCCAGCTGCCATCGGTTTTGTAACTTAATTTAGCCTATTGACCCAGAAAATGCAATGGCTCGTATTAGCTGACTGGCGCATTTTAAACCTAGTTCCCCTACTATACACATGTGGAAGTATTGGCTGGAAGGAAGTATTGGAAGGTCGTCGTTACTATGGAGCTTGTATTCAATATTGCATACAAGAAAAAGTTGGATGTAAGATTAGAGGTTATTGAACACAAAAATAAGCGTTTAAATATTTCCATGGCATGTAATTTTCAGAATTTTTAACTGTGTAGCTTACTGAAGCCTCTCAAATACCACGAAAAATGGAGATAGAAGAAAAAGAGCTCCCGCTCAGCATAAGCTTCGGATAAACGACCCTTTCCCCAAAAGTCATTCGACTGAAAGGCATTTAACCGAATGCCACGTGGCCGAATAGTACGTTGTGCTGAAAGTATTCTAATCGAATTGCATTTAGCCGAATTTAACTATTAGCAGAAATGCTTATAAGGCCGAAACCGTTATTTGACGGAAGGCGGCATACGGCCAGAAATATCGTTCGTCTAAACTGGTCGAAAAAGTTGTATTGCAGGAAAGGCCATTTGGCGGAAAATTTTGAAAGGCTCAACAGTTCATTTGGCAGAAAATGCCAATTAGCTGAAATTGTTAAGCAGAAAGAGGATTAGTCCAAAAATGTTATATTGCCGAATGGGTCGTGCGACCGTTATTGGAGTTAGTTCAACGGGTCATGAAGCTGTATAATAGTGAGTGTGAAAAGAGTGAAGTGATTAACGATGATTTGAGAAGTGCGAAATAAGAAATCAGAAGTGTGAAGTGAGAAATAAGCAGTGAGAAGTGAAAATTGACAACTAGAAAGTAAGACGTCTTACTTCTCATTTCTCAGTTTCCATATATCACTCCTTATTTTTTAAGTCTCACTTTTCAATGTGAATAGTTAGAAATGCGAACTTATAAGCAAGTAGACATCTTGCACACGTACAAAAACGGATGATATTGAGCAAATATTGCTACGCGCACATTAAATTTAGCGCACGTGAGTCTCACGAAGTGCGTAAAAGTGCGTAAAACAACTTGGGCGGGAAATTTTTATTCAATAATATCGTCGCCTAAGTAACGCCAGTTATGCATTCCTAGCGCATGAGATGAGTCTCATGAGACGTACATTGAGACACGCTCACTGAGTTATTTTTTTTGCACGCGCTAGCTTCTCTCGTCTCACCGAATCGATGCTACGTGAGCTTGTGATGCTCATGAGTGTGCCATTCATGTCTCATCCATGTATATACAGACACTGCTTGTCTGCTTATAAGTGAAAAATAAGAAATAAGAAGTAAAAAATGGGGAGCAAAAAAGAAGAAGTGGAATGTACCTTACTATTTCTCCCTTCTCACATTTTACATCTTAGTCATATTATATCTCACTTCTCATCCTCACTTCTCACTGTAAGAAAAAGAAGTAACATGTAAGGAGTAGAAAGCAAGGTATGAGAAGTCACAATTTCCAATTCTCAGTTCTTAGGAGTGTGAAGTGAAACGTGTTACTTCATAGTTCCCTCTACTCATTTTTCAATCCTCATTTCTTACTTTTCACTTTTTACAGTGAGAAGTGGGAATTGAGAAATGATGAATAGCAGAATAGAGAAGAAGCTTCTCACTTCCCACTTCTAATTTCACAATTCTTACTTCTCTATTTTTGTTAATCACTTCACACTTTCTCCATCCAAGCTCAGTCGAACGACAAAATGCGCGAAGGATCGTTTTACCGCTTTCCAGCTGACCAAATCGAGGAAAATCACGGAATGAAACACGGTTTTCGACTTTATTTTTGAACAGATGTAGTGTTGTTGGGGGAAAGAATTTAGTCGCTTACTTATGCCATGGGGACATCTAACGTCAACTAACCTTATATTCATCTCCAGTGCAACACACGCAGATACAGAGGATTACTCTCTTGTAGTAGCGAAAGTCGAACTAATTTACCTCTCCTAATCTCCTAATCGAACCATGCTGAACATATTGTTCGGTGAAACGACATTTCCGGCCATATGATTTTTTCGCCCAAATGACGATTTCGGCCGTACACTCGTTCAGCCAAATGGTACTTCCGCATACCAATTAGATCTATCGTGTGCTTAATGACTTGCTCAAATAATTTAAATTCGTGTAAAAATGTTTTGAATGTTCATTGACCCAGATATTTCCGCGTATTTTTACGCGGATTTCGAAAATCACCTTACCGTTAAAGTCAAAGTTACAATCAAATCTGTAAAGTTACAATCAAGGGGTGAACAGAAATGGGATAGCACTCACTCGTCTTATGGCAACTAAGAAAACTTAATTCGTTTTAGAATGAATATTGATTTTAAATTTTCTGTCCAATTGGAACTCTGCTTGATACTTATACGCATTTCAAAAAATTTGAAACCCATATTTCATTAATTTCAAGTTTGATCCCGAATTGACCCCGATCAAAACATGAACAAAGGGTGTCATTTCCAACGAACAAAAGGACACACCAGAGTGTCGATGGGAATTATTTCGAAACAATTCACACAAAAGCCTTCGATGCACCGCTTGGCCGGCTGCATGTCTCTCCCGATAATAATAGTCTATCAGACGAAATCCCTTCCCAAATTTTTAATCTCTGCATCTTGGAATATTCTTCTTCCACGAGCACACTACCAGTGAGAGGCACCATCCGGGCCATTGGGAGATTAACACCTATAGGAATTCTACCGTACGTCGCCCTACTGTGCGATCCTCTTGATTTGGGCGTAATTTGAAAAACAGCTTGACTTCGTTCGTCCTTCTTCACAGCCTCCTAGAGAGAAACACGCCATACGCGCAGAGAACGCATTCTTTTTTATGTTCCTGCTTAATAGAAATTGAATAGCTTTAGAAAGGAAGAAACATTACTTCATACCCAGAGGATATTATCACAATGATAGAAAAATGTTGCGCAAAATCATGCACATCGCAAGAGGATGTAATACAACACATCATTTGATTTAACACGCAATAACATTGATAGTACCTAACAAACTACTTTTTAAAAAATCAATTATGAGAACCAAGCACATTACCAATGCACCTTAATAAAAAAAATGGGATAGAACAAAAAATAATTTGAAAAAAAATAAAATATATAAAATAGAAAAAAAAATAGAAAAGAAATTTGAATAGATTCCATTCTGATATCGTATGCTCCCCGGAGGTTCCAAACAAAGTTATCGTTTATACATTAATTCATAATGTAGATTCAGATGCTTTACATTTTTTACCCATTCCTAATGGAAATTTTGTCCGAGGAATAATGAAACATACTAACTAATTTGAATCCATAAATAGAATATTAGGAAGCCGTGTTACAATAATTGACTATACAAGAACTTTATAAAACCATTATAAAACCCAAATGTAATAAGAGATGAATGTTATTGAAAAAACAAATTTGAAGTTCGTGAATACCAAGTCAACGTGTGTTTTTATTTTATTTTATTTTTATTTCATTTCGTTCATTATTAACAACCCATTTGTGTTGTCTTCTATTGAGTTTTAGTACATGTGTAAACTATTTACTGTTCTTTTGGAAATAAATAAAGATATAGTAAACAGAAACAAAAATAGATTTTCAACTTACTAAATTAGTATTATTTGTCTCGTCATTCAACACCTTTGTATTCCACACACTTGAACTTGAATTACCTCTGCCTGGTCACATACCTCAATCTTATAACCGTTTCCCATTAACTCTAAATTCAAACCTTAAATATTCCTCCCCTTATCCATCGATTGGCTAGCAAGCACCCTCAAAGCTATGGAGAAATCTGTTCGCTGTTGTTTCTTCCCATCATCTTCGCCGACCAAATATGATCGCATCGAGATCAGAATTCCTAGATCCTTCACCGGAATACAAATGGGGAAGCAATGGGAGAACGAAACTCTCCAAATTCATGAACTATAAATTAACTGGTTCGATTGGAGCTGAGCTGAGTGGTTCACGATATTTTTGTTCGATCGCTATATATGGCGTATGCAGGTGAACAGATCATTAGCGTGAGTCCGGCAGACAGATTCGGATCCACGCGTTTTGTTTTCTTTAATAATTAAAAGCTTTTAATTTATTTTTCGAAGATTGTTTCATCTGATTGCGCTAGAATAGCTGACTGGCGAACGGACGCAGATAGGAGCTTTGCCCTCCCGTCGTTCGTCTATTTGATGAATTTTAGACAGTGACTGAAATGGACGCCTAGTAGATCGTTCTTTGGAAATGTTATTTTTTTGTTTTGTTTCGAACAGTGATGGAGGAGATCAATCCTACTGGTTTGTTGGGACCCCCGACTACAAACAAATTTATGCGAGATTATCTGATCTCAAAAGGCGAAGTGTTGCTTCAGAAAAATGAAACCCTAATGGAAATCAAGATTTAACCGACCAGCCGCTTTCTTCCGAGACACCTAGATCCATAATCATAAACTATGACAATCTGACGTCAAAAACGGCGTCCTAGGGTCCGTTTCGAGAATTCTGCTTGTTCACCTATGCAGGCAGTAATCGATTTATCACCCCTGGGAGACCGTGTAAAACATTCGTTGGAATGATTTTTTTTCATATGCCTTCGCCTAGCAGGAGGGATCGTTTGCTGTCTGTCTGCCGTGAAGGATTACACTCCCATCAAACATCGATGCGCCAGTCAGCCTGAAGCCAGTGCAGTTTCAGTGTGGTAAATGCGTTCTCTTTTTCGTTTTCTCGTGGTTCAAACTGCACAGGTACTTCAGAGAACTCGGACCCAACATCAGGGATGCCAAATTATATTTTCATGAAGTTTCATAGCTTTTTGAATGGTATTATTGTTTACGTGGTCGAAACAAACTCGCACTTATCGATGGAAATTTTGTTATCACAGAAGCGCATTCTTTCCATCAGCCATTGAGTCTGAGTTGATTCCATTAGTTGCCCAAGAAAGTTTAAAGGCCTATGAGCTTAATCCCATAAAAAATAAGTCTACGTACGGCAGATTCGATTATGTGACGATTGCTTTTCCATTAGAACCGACAAAATGTAGAAATGAACAGAACTGAGAAGACACCTTTCATGAAGTTATTTCTCAATCGTTAAAACGTGTCACGTCTGGCATCCCGGCCCAATACAGCGAATCGATCGGTCCATTCGCCGAAGGATGAGAAATTTGCTCTTTTGTTTTCCAAATAGACTCGCCGTCGTGGACCTTGCCGAGTTCAAGTGCTTAGTGCCTGCTATGTGGTGAAAAAGGTCAATATTTTTCCGCCCTCTCCCCACCCTTCTCGTGCCGGGTGCAGCCGTAGGCCTTAACGACCTGACCTCCAGGTACATGCCTAAACATTCTTTTCAAGAGTGCAAGTTGCTTTTTTTAACACGTTTAAAAATTTATTACCATCCCAATAACAGCAGCAGCTCATTGCTCACCGTAGAATGGAAGAGGCGCTTTCTCGAAAGGGGCCAACAAAGCTGTAAAAGGGCACACGTTGGTCAGAGCACTAATGCAATTTGTGAGTAGCCGTCACTTTTACGGTCAGCACCGGCCCCTTCAGGGTCCTTAAGTGGGTAGGCGTTTCCATTTCATTTGCTTTGAATAAACGGGTTCGTCGCTTTCTGCGTTGATGACGATCCATCCCCAGCTAAAGCTATGTAGGCTGAGATTGGAAAAATTCTCGATAACTCTTCAAGTGGTAATACAGACAAAGCCTTATCTCAAATCAGCAACGAAGCCAAAAGTGATTGGAAAGCCCATCACACCACATTGATATCGTTTGTGACTCGGCCGGTTTTGAATCCTCTGCTTTGTTTGATCCCCAAACTCCATAAATGGTACAAATTGATGTCGAAATTGACCGTCAATGCAGGCAGGAGGGTCGATGGAAGCGGGCATGAGTTTTCAAAAATCCGTGAAAAGATCCGAAACCTGCAGTGCCTCGCACAGCCACCTATTGAAGGCCGGTCCGGTTCGGGGTGGCATCTCGAGGTCGATCGCGCTCTGTTTACAGGACCATTTATTATTAAGTGGGAAATTAAAAGCGTATAGGAATATGAGTGCCCCACGCTATTGCTCGCATCGTTGGCTCGGTCGGTGCGCGCTTATCTTAATCAAGCTGCCCAGAGTGAAAAGTGGGAAAGAATTCCACTCGAGTGCCTAACGAACCGATCCACTGACTGGCGGATGATGGCGGCAAAATGTATGGCAGATGGAATGGAGGAATTTGTGTGTCATGAAGCGACGGTCTTCGTGAGCCGTGGCCGTTTAATTTCACCGAGCTGGATGCCCTGTGGGTCGGGGGGCCACGAATATTGGAAAGTCATCGAGGGAATCGTGCTGTAGCAATAGAGCAATAAAAGCTATAACAAAAGGATCAATAATGAAGCGATGGGTTGAATATTCTTCGCTGCTTTAGGAGAAACGATGCTGATCGGCCGATTGGATTTGACGAACCGGGCGGAATATCTAGAAGGGAAGAATCTTTTCATTTTTTCGAAAGAGGGAACTGATGGAAGGTTAGACGCCCATTGCCCCCAGTCCAGTGAGTCCATAGATCGGAGAGAAGGATTTCGTGACCTGAGAAGATGCTGCAATATGGAGCACTTTGATTGCAAAAGTGTGGAACACAGAATTTGTTTGTCATCTTGGATATTTTTGTTGTCTTAATTCCATTTGATAAAACGATGGTGGAGAATGTTTCATGCATTAAAACATGAAGAATGATCTTATAAGAAAGAAAAAGAATATCACTTTTAGGAAAATAGGTACATCAGATCACACACATCAGATACGTACATCATATAACATCAGTATTCTATTTAATTATTTTTCGGAAATAAAAAATATGATCTTGTTTGTTTAGTGTGGCGAAAAAAGGAAAAGATTCGACTTGATTCTTTTTTAATAATCCAAAACTAGACCGAATTATTTCGTTGTGATGATAATCATAATTAACAGTAAAAGAATTCGCTTTCCAATTAGCGACTATGAAAAAGAGGCCTTGTTCTTGCCCAATCGCTACAAAGCACAATCCAAAAAGCAATTCCCATCCAAAATCTATCAACAAATGCAAGCTTGTTATATCATCATTTGTATTTTTGTTTTCGACAAGTTGTTTAAGATTCTGATGTTCCGAATTCTACGCGTATTCATTAGAAATCATTTGGAATAACTTCATTTTAGCCTTAGTTTATTTTCAGGCAAGAGATTTCTATCCCGAGCTCCACATTTGTCATATTGTGGTGGACCGAAATATCAATCAATCAAAGGGAGTTTGGGGTAATTAATTTACAAATCAACCTCAATTCCTCGTAATCAACTATTCCTTTTGAGATTTCTGCTGAGAGAGCAAGGTCTCCTACTTCGATAGACTTGATATCTTTGAACCATTTAATCCGTCTGCACATTGACGGCCAATACTCTTTTAGCCAACGATGCCAGAAGAGATCTATCTGGTGACGAAGTTGTGTCCAGTTGTTAAGAAGTGTTTCGTGGCTTGGCGTTGGTAAATGTCTCCGCCAGACTCTCACTGATTTGCAGTCTAAACAATCTTTCTGCCCCTTGGAAGTTGGTCCCGTTGTCAGTGTAGACTTCCAGGGGTGCCTCTCGACGAGCTATGAATCGATGGAAACACGTGATGCAGCTCTCCATGCTAAGAGTATACGCAGCTTCTAGGTGCGCTGCCCTAACAGTTGAACACGTAAACAGGCCACCCACCGCTTTGCGAGACTACGTCCGACTTTCAACAGAACTGGACCGAAATAATCCACATCAACATACGAAAAAGGGCGCTCAAATGATGCAAATCTTGCAGCAGGCAGTGGCGCAGTTGCACAACTGGTATGATCTGGCGGTTTTCCGAACGGCTGCTCGAAGATGAGAAATATGTAGAAATGTCAAATCCGGTGTTTATTGCAGCGCTAATTCGCCCATTTTGCCTTAGTACTCCATTCTCATCTATGTTAGAAGATAACTTGGGGGTCTCCAGTAGCCTTGAGAGCAAAGACGTAGGATTGCCAATCCGGAGATGGCGTGTGCGATTCTCGGTCCGGTCTAGGTTGTTTTCGGAGTTGGAAACTTTTTCGACACCCTGCCCGGGCAGAAGCCATGAACAGAATAACAAAACATGATATGGATTTGATTGATATCTGAGATAAAAGAACTGGCACCAATATCAAAAATTTGCTCCGAAATATCATTTAGATAGCAAGATGTGCTATGGATAAGAACAAATTAATGGCACATGATATTGATCACTTCTTACAAATAACATAACTTGATCTACTCATGATATTTTAGTGCAAAATATTGATCTTGGCGTTTGATCTTTTATCACTTATATCAATCATGTCCATATCTTATTTTGCTATCTTATCAACATTTGATATTATTTAGCTATTTTCGTCTATTCGGGTGGGCATAGTGTATCCACTGTAATTGCCACACAAGATTAATATTCATGTATTGGCGGGCATGGAAAAGCTTTAAATTAATAACTGAGGAAATGCTAATAGAATACTAAGATGAAAGGCAGGTCAAGTTCCAGTTGGAATGTAGAGCTACTGAAGTTTTTTTGCCCCAGGCTGGCTCGTCTCTTACTATTGAAGAAGAAGAAGAAGAAGAAGAAGAAGAAGAAGGAGATAACTTGTAGATTTTTGAGGATTTTTCCAATTCGCTGTTCGCCTGCTTGAACCTCATCCGGGTAACACCAGAACAAAACAGGCTCGAAGCTCTTAGTGACCCTTAGTGACCATGTTCTGCATGTATTTTTGGTGCGGTCAACCACCTCTCTTCCGAACCACCTCCCTTCCGAAGAAAGACAAGATCCTTTACCCCCAATTTGTGGCCAATACGGCATGCAATGTATTGTCGATATCTGCAGGCATCGTATCCAAGCTAGAAATAGGGAACGGAAGTAAGCGGTAGCAGCGCTGGAATCTACAAATAAGTGCAAGTAAACGGAACGGATCGATGAGGAAACACTTCCACCAATATAACAACGCGGAATTCGAATGCTGTCAGTTTTGCTTAATACGTTTATCCATTTTATCTATTGGTTGAATTCTCCATCATCAACTTCATTGTCCCAGTCGCTTCCTGATTGGCATATCGATTGAATTTAAGTCTTTCTGTGTACGGTATACAATATACATACCCAATATGCCGAGGGGATCAAGAAGTGACATGATGCAGCGCAAAACTTGCCGCTTTGTTGGTCATCGTTTCACTGGTTTTGTCCAAATGCAGATCTTCAGTGTCCAGAATAGTCGTTTCACTCAAATGAGCACTACACGGTGAACAACTGGAGCCAAAGGTGGCCACGTTCATGATGTAAATGCTTGGCTGTTGCTTTGGATCTTCTCGCATTAAAAAATTGTGGCGCGTGGTGATCTTCAGAGCGTATCCGGAGATAGTGAAACATTTCACGAATGTCGCCGCTTTTGCCACCGGTGCCATTGCCACCGGTTTTTCTCGAAAACGGAATAAAAAAGCGCAGCGGGGAGAGGGTTAGGTAGGTCAGGACCTTTCAGCAGAACTGTATTGAGGGCAGTATTGGGAAATGTACAGTAAAACACTGTGATTATGCGAATGTTTACATTTTATCCGGTCAAATTTCACGCCCCGCACAAACCGAAACGGTTTTCCAAAAAAATGTACGCCTCATTGTGACATTTTTTTGTCGATGAGGCACACTGTTTTTTTGCTGCTGCGTGATAGTCGAGCCGTCGGTGCGGTCAGCATTTGCATGAGATTTTTTTGTTTCGGTTCGTGCGCAGCGCGAACTGTAAAGCCTAGAAAGCCTAGAAAGAATGCTAGCCGTTGGTACTAAATAATTGGTACTAGTTCTAGTCTCTAAAACGACCAAGGAATAATTAAATAATCATTTACCACCTAAAACAGTCATACGTTGTGAAATGAGCGTACAGCAACATTAATTATGGGGAGAGGAAATAATAAAATCATGTGCTGACTGTCGTCTGCTTGGTCGTGGCTGCTGCTGCGGCTGCCGTGGTTTTGTTTTTCTGTGACTGCGTGGCAGAATGAATGATAAAAAGAAATGTCAACCGTTCCCGTTCTTGGTCCGATGAAGCTAGGCCAGGGAATTTCGACTACCTGTTTGCTTGTTTAACCTTCCGCAACTCGCTTCAACTTTCATAACACGAGAACTCGCGTGTTGTAAAAAGTACAACAGTCCTAAAATCCGTTATAATGAAGCCAATTCAAATGATATCAACCTGATTTTTTCGGGAAAATAATAAAGGGGATATATTCTCTCATTGAGGACATTTTTTAAGTCCAATGGATCTTCTGCTGGTCCTCCGGAAAATCCGGAACCAACGGAACACCGGTGAAAATAGTCCATCTTCACAATAAATGGCGCAATGTTTCTTATAAGAATTCTAAAAACTCTAAAAACTCTGAAAAAATCTAGATCCATCTACAATCCCATGCGGCCCTATGAGTCAAGAAAAAAATGATTTAGAATTCTCCCACTGTGCGGCGCTAGTGTACATGAAAATACCAGTTTGGTTCGATATCTCGAGATCTATGGGATTTAGGAAACTTCCGTCTTCTACAAAGTTGTTCAAGGATTGGAAACCAATATGTTGAGAAACTGTTAAGTTCAGAATTCAGCCGTAAGGCGGCGCTAGTGTATATGAGTTATTAGTTTGGTTAGATATCTTGGGATCTGTGGGAATAAGAAAGTTGCCGTCTTCTACAAAGTTGCTCGAGGATTGGAATCCAATATGTTGAGAAGCTAATTGATTTGAAATTCATCCGCAATGTGGCGCTACTGTATATGAGAGATCAGTTTGGTTCGATATCTCAGGATCTATTGGTTTTGGAAAGTTGCCATTTTCTATAAAGTTGTTCGAGCATTGGAAACCCATATGTTGAGAAACTGTTTAGTTCAGAATTGAGTCGAAAAGCGGCGCTAGTGTATATGAGAGATGAGTTTAGTTCGAAATCTCGGGATCATTGGGATTTAGTAAATTGCCGTTTTCTACAACGTTGTTCGAGTACAGAGAACCAATATGTTGAGAAACCGAATAATTTATAATTCATCCGCAAGAAGGCGTTACTGTATATGAGAGATCAGTTCTTCGATATCTCGGGATCTGTGGGATTTAGAAAGTTGCCGTCTTCGACAAAGATGTTCGAGGATTGGAAATCAATGTGTTGAGAGCTAATTTGTTTAGAATTCATCCGCAAGGTGGCGCTACTGTATTTAAGAGATCAGTTTGGTTCGATATTTCGGGATCTAATGGTTTTGGAAAGTTGCTATCTTCTATAAAGTTGTTCGAGCATTGGAAACCAATATATTGAGAAACCGTTAAGTTCAGAATTAAGTCATAAGGCGATGTTGGTGTATATGAGAGATCAGTTTAGTTCGATATTTCGGGATCTGTGAAATTTAGGAAATTGCCGTCTTCAACAAAATTGTTCGAGGACTGGAAACCAATATTTTGATAAATAGAATAATTTAAAATTCATCCGCAAGGAGGTGCTACTTCATATGAGATATCAGTTCTTCGATATCTTGGGATCTGGGGGATTTAGAAAATTGCCGTTTTCTACAAAGTTGTTCGGGGATTGAAAACCAATATGTTGAAATATTGTGAAGTTTAAAATTCATTCGTAGAGTAGTAATAGTACATGTGAGACCACCAGTTTGATTATATAACCCCGGATCTGTGATATTAGAGAGTGGCCATCTTTTTCACAGCTGCTCGAGGATGAAAACCATTATACTGAAAAACTGTTTAATTTGGATTACATCCGCTGGGTGGTGATATATGGATCAACCAGTTTCCCGAGCAGCACACATATTGCACATCGATCACTGTAACTTACATATGACCAGATTCAGTCACAATATGGTTACTGCAACCAGATTTGCTCAACTTGTGCTGCTTGGGTTTGTTAGATGTCTCAGGATATTTAAAAGTGCCGTGCCATTCACAGTTATTTGGGATTTGGTTTGTGTTCAGAAAAGTGTGTCATATAACTAACGTTTCTGCCTCATACACAGGATGCCTTGAGTTTGATCTCATTCGCCTACTTTGTATCTTTTTGTATACTTCTCATGTTACAGCAATCGCTAGAACAGGAAATGGATTTCCGTAGCGTTTCCATTTCAATCCTGTACCTTCAACTTGACTAGTCTAACAGTAACTGTTAGTATTGGAAATGCAGGAAAAACTTATTTCTTACACCCAATTAGAATTCCGTATTTTGCGTTCCTATCACATCCCAACAAAGTTTTTTGGCTGAAATAGCTTCTTTTTGGCCAAATAAGACCAATATATCTCGAATTTCTAATGTGGTTATTATCATCAATGACTACTATTTAGGTATTATTATGATAGAATTCATCGTAGTACATATATTTTTGGGCTATTATTATACCTTTGGCGAAGGTGGAATACTCTATACAATATTTGATGGTAGAGAGCATTGACTCACTTCCTGGTCATTATCAGAAATGGTTTAGAAGAAAATCGTTGGTCTAGGACGAACTGTACAAAACGACCATTCACGGACGTTCCAGATTTGCGAAAAGGCCGTCTGGTAGCCACCTGCGGCCGTTGCAGAGTAAGAACTGTGAATTAACACTAAGACCACCATCAAAAAT
The DNA here is from genome assembly GCF_024139115.2 of Armigeres subalbatus. Lineage (NCBI taxonomy): Eukaryota > Metazoa > Arthropoda > Insecta > Diptera > Culicidae > Armigeres > Armigeres subalbatus. The sequence continues at coordinate 384,235,371 of NC_085140.1, read as the reverse complement.
GTCTTAGAAAAAAATGCGCTACTCTAGGACGAACCATCCAAAATGACCATTTTACGGGTTTTCCAAATTACTCGGAAGGCCGCCTGGTGGCCACGTGCAGTCATAGCTGATTAAGACTTTGAAATATCTTCAAGATCACCGTCAGAAAAGGTTTAGAAAAAAATGCGCTGCTCTGGGAAAAACTTTCCAATATTAACATGACATCAGAGAAATGACTAAGAATTTCATCCAAAATCACCGTCAGAAATGGTTTAGAAAAATTTCGCTGCTCTAGGACGAGCTCCACAAAATTACCATTTTTACGGATGTTCCGGATTTTCCGGAAGGCCGCCTGGTGGCCACTGCGGTCGTAAGAATAAGAATTGTGGAATATCTCCAAAATCACCATCAGAAATGGTTTAGAAAAAAATTCGCTGCGCTAGGACAAACTTCACAAAATGACCATTTTTACGGACGCTCCGAGTTTTCCGGAAGGCCGTCTGGTGGCCACCTGCGATCATAGCAGTGTGAGAAATGTGTTTTAGCTCAAACATCCCCATCAGAAATGGTTTAGAAAAAATTGCGCTGTCCGCGGACGAACTTTCCAGAATGACCATTTTTACGGACGTTCCGGATTATAATGAGGCCCGTCTGATGGCCACCTACGGTTATAGCAGAGTAAAAATTGTGGAATGTCCCCAAAACCACCATCAGGAATGGTTTAAAAAAAATTTCGCTGCTCTAGGACGACCTTCACAAAATGACCATTTTTACGGACGTTCCGCGTTTTCCGGAAGGTTGCCTGGTGGTAACCTGCGGTCATAGCAGTGTGATGAATGTGTTTTAGCTCAAACATCCCCATCAGAAATGGTTTAGAAAAATTGCGCTGCTCTAGGACAAACTTCACAAAACGGCCATTTTTACGGATGTTCCGGATTTTCCGGAAGACCGCCTGGTGGTCACCTACGGTTACAGTAGAGTAAGAACTGTGGAATATCTCCAAAATAACCATCAAAAATAGTTTAGAAAAAATTGCGCTGCTCTAGGACGAACTTCACAAAATGACCATTTTTACGGACGTTCCGGGTTTTCCGGAAGGTCGCCTGGTGGTAACATGCGGTTATAGCAGTGTGAGAAATGTGTTTTAGCTCAAACATCCCCATCAAAAATGGTTTAGAAAATTGCGCCGCTCGCGGACGAACTTTCCAGAATGACCATTTTTACGGACGTTCCGGATTATTAGGAGGCCCGTCTGGTGGCCACCTACGGTTATAGCAGAGTAAGAACTGTTGGATATCCCCAAAATCACCATCAGGAATGGTTTAGAAAAAAATGCGCTGCTCTAGGACGAACTTCATAAAATGACCAATTTTACGGACGTTCCGGGTTTTCCGAAAGGCCGCCTGGAGACCACCTACGGTCATAGGTGAGTGAGAGCTGCGAATCAACTCCAAGGTTATTATCAGAAATAATATAGAAAAAAAATCGCGTTACTTTAGGATGAAGTGTTAATGAAATAAATAAATAATTCATTACTGGTCACTTTTCCCAGTGCACCTGAGCCTTTTTATTTAGCTATATTTACTCAAGCCTTCTATCGAATCACTTGTATTATCTTTTCAACTGATGAAGAACTAATTTTTTGAGGAATACATGGTGGTTTGGAGCAAACTGGTCAACTGACTAAAAAGTTATCTCATTTTTACTCAATTTGTTGTACTTTTTACAACGATGCGAGTCCCGGAAGGTTAACCACCTACGCCCAGATGCAGCAGTGCATTCCGGTGTCCCAACCAAGCCCCAATGGAGTTTGTTCAAGAACCGAATGTATAGCGTGCACAATTACCACCTCGCATGAGAGAAATGGGTCCCAATCCACCAATTGGCTCCAACGATCCTTATCCTAAAACTAGCCCTAAACCTTTCTATTGAACAAAAAACAATGAGTTTACCCAATCATGAAAAAGTCGACCCTGGGAAGTTGGCCCCACGCCAGTTTGAACTCTAGGTACAGACGGGACGTCACAAAGAATTACATGTCCACGAACTTCGAACCAATTTGCAGCAACTGCACGGGATTGTCCTTCCGAGTGCCGTTGTCGATACTACTCTAATTCCTGGCTCTGGTTCCATTTCTTCGACTTCCTAAGCAGACATAACCATGCGTGCTGCAGCCCCTTCGACTTCTGTTCATCAACATGGTATTTGGTGAACCATTATGTAATGGCAATAGCGGACTCATTGGGCAAATTATGGAAAGATTCTGGAGCATAGAGGAGTTCACTGAGAAAAAAAACCATTGTCACAAAAAGATAAAGTGCGCGTATACTACCGATCTAATGAGCGTTTTGGAGATACTCAGATTGCTAGGGCGACAAATTCTATTCGGTCGGAGCGTCTTGCGGTAGGCGTCCATCGTATGTTTGTTCTGCTCCTGCTGTGCATGAAACGCTACTTTCTCGTCGTCGGGTCACCCTTTGTGTGGTCAATGCACGATGATGATGCTTTTTTGGAGGCCTTTTACCCTCAGTTTGTACATCCTTGCATCAATTAGAGCATCTTGCTCAGCACTATGAAGCCGATTCTTAGCTCGTTGGTGGCACTACAGCTTTGGTAGAAGGTAGCCGTTCGACACCAGTGTTTTTCAACACTTTACGTCCTGTCCAATAGATTTCCTGCACCGCCTCGACGTCGAAGTTGTGAGGATGAAATTCATCGTAGATTATCCTGACGTAAACCTAGCGAATTGCAGTTCCATATTCCAAGCTTCCAATGGTGATAATTTATTAGTCGCCCAGGTCGTTGTCGATTGTAACGAGCCCACTGTCAAACCCCACCACATCCTAGGCAAGCCCCACCACTCGCAGTGGCCTGGAACGGGGTCATCAATCCCTTGGGCATAGACCTTGCTGTCCCCAAATAAGGACTAGTAACCTCTACAGTGAAGAATTAAAGAAATAATAACATTGCTGTCCACCTTTCTCGTGAACAATGTATTTTCTTTTTATAACATCACAATCACACAGTTTCATTCTTCATGTGAAATATTTATTATAAACGTTTACAGTTAACTGGGATTAAAAGACATGTGGTCTTCTTATAAACATAATTGTGATCTGCAAAATTCTGCAATCATAATTATCCGCACCACAATGAAACTGGAATCGAAGTGGAAAAGAATTCTTTTCATCAACTAGGCCAGCAACATGTGCTTACATTGTGTAGCCCAGTAACAATTATAAAACATGCAAATTAATATTCAGCATTCGATATCTTTGGAAAAGAACAACGTTTGCAAATGACATCGAATTCGAGGTGAAAGCAGTAAAATTATATTGCCCTCCCCATAATTATGAAACAGAAGATCTCAGCCGAAAAGAATATTCCTTCATGCACGGTAAAAAATGTACAAATCGAAAATAACTTTTTTTTTGCATTTCAATTTGAACAACCACATAACCACTTGTGACTTTAAAACAACGAAATGCTGTTTTCTTCAACATGATTCGATTTAGAACCTAGCTCCATAAGGTTCGTTCTTGCTGGGAAAATTGGCTGCCTCACTTTACCTCCTATTTCTCTACCCACCACTTCAGAAATAACGAAAAATCACTTTCAACTAAATTGATCGGAAAGTCATGCATGTTTGTTTTCCACCGTGCGTATCAATCTGTGGAGGATCGTAAAAACAAGAAACACGCAAACAAGTGGAACGAAAGCTTGAAAATTTGATACGAGAGGCACACAAAGATCGCGCCACACAGCTCAGACAGAAGCGCGACACAATGACGACCGACCGGTCGGGGCGAGGGAACCAGGCAGAATGTGTCAAAGCGTAGCCCATTACGAGGGGGCTGCTGAGGAGTGTGCTGTAGAATAAACACTTGCTCAAGACTAATTGGCATCGGCGAACGAAGCGAAGAAAATTGAACATGTTACAGTGACTTAATGACGGCAAGTACAGGGGTTGAATTTCTTCTGTGGTAATAAATATATGGATGAAAATGATAACAAGTGCTGTATCGAGAACAGTTGTCATTTCACATTTTGAATTTAAAAATTGAGACTTGACAGAAACGGATGACAAAAGATTGCATGGCTATGAAATTATTATAAGTTGTGTTTAAACACTAAGTTTTCTTGCAAAAAACTCAAAGGTGCAGCCCAATCGGGTTGTACGCAAAGGTGACGTAGGACTACGTAGCTATTCGAAATTGATAGTATTTGCCATAATAATTTGTGTCGTTTTATTAACATTAAGCAAACTGCTCGGAGGCCAACTGAATCAAGAGGTCGAATAGTTGTTCCCAGTTGGATGGAAGTCTCTAACCGTGGAATTAACATGACTTATTGGCCGCTGAAGCCACTCGACTGGCTTTCAGTCGGGGACATCACAATCCTTACTTTGTAACGAGCGCTTACATCGCGGGCGAAAACCAAACGTTGCATATAAATCTATTTGCCTTTGGTTTCACGCCACTTCTGATTCTGATTATTTCTCCTTTATTTCGGCCATTTTTGAGGATGGTGTCCTCCAAAAAGGTCTTTATGCTTACAAAAGAAGGTTGATCCCACAATCGGATATCAACTTTCTTTAAAGTGCAGAACTCAATCGTAACTAGCAAATTTGATAGCGCGGCGGAGGGAGATGATGCAATTAATTTGAACGGGTGGAATCACTAACAGCAACCAAGCTACCACGCTAAACCCGATGCCGCCGAAACAATCCATTTTCGCAATTAACTCTTTCGTTCCATAAAATGCTGGTCCTGAGAAGAACCAATTTTCTTTTCCCAATGCGTCTTTCCAATAACTAACTGCATCTAAACGCTTGACATCACCTTGCGTTGAAATTGTCCGACCGTCGACCGCCTACGTGCTGCTGTGTCCGCTCCGCTCGGAGAATGACAAATTCTAAGAATCTTATGAAATTTTCTCGCAAGATTCTGAATTTGGTTATGAGCTGTTAGTTATCTAAGATGCGTATTGTTGCGAAGAGTAACAACAGAAATTTGACTCAAGACGAAATTTCTTCATATTACCAAACATTATCTTTCGGCATCTGTCTGTCCGAGCGACGTTCACCGATGAGTGGTTGCTGTAGATAGTTTCCACAGAGGTGGCGTCTTCATTGATTTTATACAAAAGAATGTTGATCCGACTATCCGAAATAAACTTTCTTTAAAGTACAAAACTCAATCGTAAATAGCGAATTTGATATCGCGTCGGAGGGAGATGATGCAGTTAATTTGAATGGATGGAATCACTAACAGCAACCAAGCTACCACGCCAAACCCGATGCCACCGAAACAGTCCATTTTCGCAATTAACTCTTTCCATAAAATGTTGGTCCTGAGAATAACCAATTTTCTTTTCCCAATGCGCCTTCTGTCCAATAACTAACTGCATCTAATCACTTGTCGAGACCTTGCGTCACGACACACCGCCACTTGATGATTTTTCGCTAAGCCTCCAAAAGTTGAAATAAATTTTCAGCATTGCCACCCACTCCTTCGTGCTGCTGTGTCCGCTCCGCTGCATCGAATGTCGAACCGCTCTCTGTGGAATCCCGATCAAAATGGCTCGCGCGCGCCGAACAGCAGCTTTCTTGTATTTAATAAATTAAGCCCGTTAGCCCCTCCCCTTTGTGATCTGATATGGGTGTAAATAAAATGTGCACTCATAACGATTAATGAAGGGGCGGGGCTAATGGAATTACTTCATTAGATATAAGAAAGCTGCTTTTCGGCGCGCGCGAGCTATTTCGATCGAGATTCCGCAGACAACGGACCGATCGAAGAATGACAAATTCTAAGAATCCTATGAAATACTCTCGATTCTGAATTTGGTTATGAAATATAGTTTATCTTAGATGCGTATTGTTGCGAGGAATAACAGCAGAAATTTGACTCAAGACGAAGTTTCTTCATATTACAAAACATTATCTCTTGGCATCTGTCTGTCCGAGCGACGTTCACCGATGGGTGGTTGCTGTGTAAAGTTTCCACTGAGGTGGCGTCTTCATTGATTTTATACAAATGCCACCATTTTATACATTAGAAGGATCCAACTATCCGAAATAAACTTTCTTCAAAGAGCAAAACTCAATCGTTAATAGCGGATTTCATAGCGCGTCGGAGGGAGATGATGCAGTCAATTTGAATGGATGGAATCACTAACAGCAACCAAGGTACTACGCCAAACCCGATGCCACCGAAACAGTCCATTTTCGCAATTAACTCTTTCTTTCCATAAAATGTTGGTCCTGAGAAGAACCAATTTTCTTTCCCAATGCGCCTTCTGTCCAATAACTAACTGCATCCAATCGCTTGTCGACACCTTGCGTTGCAACTGTCCGACCGCCACTTGATGATTTATCGCTGAGCCCCCAAAGGTTGAAATAAATTTGTAGCATTACCACACTGCCACCCACTTCGTGCTGCTGTGTCCGCTTCGCTGCATCGAATGTCGAACCGCCTTCTGTGGAATTTCGATCAAAATGGCTCGCGCGCGTCGAACAGCAGTTTTTTTGTATTTATTAAGCTAAACCCGTAAGCCCGCCCCTTTGTGAGCTGATATGGTGTAAATATAATGTGCACTCATAACGAATAATGAAGGGGCGGGGCCAATGAAATTACTTCATTAGATATAAGAAAGCTGCTTTTCGGCGCGCGCGAGCTATTTCGATCGGGATTCCGCAGACAACGGACCGTTCGGAGAATGACAAATTCTATGAATCCTATTAAATCTTCTCGCAAGATTCTGAATTTGGTTATGAGATCAATCGTAAATAGCGAATTTGATTGCGCGTCGGAGGTAGATGATGTAGTGAATTTTAATGAATGGGATCACTAACAGCAACCAAGCTACCACGCCAAACCCAATGCCACCGAAACAGTCCATTTTCGCAATTAACTCTTCCTTTTCGTAACATGTTGGTCCTGAGAAGAACCAATTTCCTTTTTCCAATTCCCGTTCCAATAACTAACTGCATCCAATCGCTTGTGCAAATTTGCAGCATTGCCACACTGCCACCCACTTCGTGCTGCTGTGTCCGCTTCGCTGCATCGAATGTCGATTCGCCTTCTGTGGAATCTCGATCCAAATGGCTCGCACGCGCTGAACAGCAGCTTTCTTGTATTTAATAAATTTAACCGCGCGCGCGAGCCATTTCGATCGGGTTTCCACAGACAACGGACCGTTCGGAGAATTATGAATTCTAAGAATCCAATGAAACTTTCTCGAAAGATTCTGAATTTGGTTATGAGATGTTGTTTATCTAAGATGCGTATTGTTGCGTGGAATGACAACAAAAATTTGACTCAAGACTAAGTTTCTTCATATTACCAAACATTATCTCTTGACATCTGTCTGTCCAAGCGACGTTCACTAATGGGTAGTTGCTGTATGTAGATAGTTTTCACAAAGGTGGCGTCTTCATGGATTTTATACAAAAGAAAGTTGATCCGAAATAAACTTTCTTCAAAGTTCAAAACTCAATCGTAAATAGCGAATTTGATAGCGCGTCGGAGGGAGATGATGTAGTGAATTTTAATGGATGGGATCACTAACAGCAACCAAGCTACCACGCCAAACCCGATGCCACCGAAACAGTCCATTTTCGCAATTAACTCTTCCTTTTCGTAAAATGTTGATCCTGAGAAGAACCAATTTTCTTTTCCCAATGTTTCTTTCCAACTAACTGACACCACAATTTATAATCAATTTTCAGCATCGGCACTGGCGGTGCGGGATCGTCACAGGGCTATTTTTATGGTCAACCTTTTCTTCATATGAAATTCTGGTTCGTTGAGGTTGAATGATCTGCAGCAACACATCGAGCACCACCACCAATGCGATGGATTTTCTTTGAAAATGTTATTAGCGTCTCCGTGATGCTGTGTTCTCTGCGTCTGCTATGCGTAAAATCTTGTTCAAACTGAGGATTAGATCCAAACCCGCAAGTGATTGATTTTTGATGTCTGTGCTAGTGATGCATGTACGTGATTGGTTAGTTTACCTATTTCTAAACTTTTTATCAATTATCGATAATAAATAGTTAAAAATCAGTATTTTCATCCTTGATCGAATGGTCCAAAAAAATTGAAAATCCATCGAGAAACGGCTTAGATATTAAAGTTTAAAGTCTATCATATTTTCGTGACGGTCCAAGATTTTCGCAATCGTAAAGTGTACCCCAATATAGAAAACACAGACGTAGTCCTACGTCAAAACCTTTTCTATCAACAATTCGTGGTCTGATTACTATTAACAATTTTTAGAATAATGATGTTATACTTGAAAGGTAGAGAAGAGGGTAACGAAAGAATGTTCTGCGTGACTCGAGGATAAACATTTTATGCATCATCTAAAATTTATTAAGAACTGAATGCAGCGAGAAATTTCTAATTTTAAATAAATAAATTTCTCATTTATCATCGCTGTATACAAAAATGATCGAACTCGGATATAGAGTTACTGCTCCTGGACATCATCTCATAGCTTCGAAGAAAAACAAAGTAATGAAAAAAAATGACGAAATTAGTGCTGTATTCCTTTTATTTCGCGATGAGATGAATATTTCTAGACCAACATTTGAAAAGGGCGTAACAGCCAAAACTTATTCCTGCTGATTCCTCGTCTACATATATAGCTATATATGTAGACGCTGTTACGCTCTTTTCAAATGTTGGTCTAGATTTATTCAGTGATATGGAAAACGGATCAGTTTCCTTACTTCATGATAAATTCGTTTATAAAAGCTCTCATTGCGGGAACTTTGGTGCTGATGATGCATTTTAAACTGTTTTGTACAGAAGCGCAAAAAAATGCTCCCAAAGACAAATAAGCGGGAACTAAGCGTTAAAAAATTATCATAGCTTGTAGGTACAGGCGGTTTCTCCGATTCTGTTTTGGGCGCGCTTATAACAGGCTGCGGTACATCGTCGATCGTTATCAATTGAATTCAACATATCCTGATTAAGCTAGAACTGGATTTTGTAGATCCCACTCTGTACCACACCGCGTAGTGGTGATCTACCCAGCCCCAGTGCTACGGGTAATTTATGTTTATGGAATGCAAAAAGAAGTCTATATGAAAAAGATCACGACAGTTACCGCGAATGAAAGTGTTTGAATTTTAACACGTGGTACCGTGCTAGCAGTTGCTTTACCCAAGAATTGCCGTCAATAAAATAAGAAAAAATGGCAAACATTGCACGCCGGATGTTATGAAACGGCCAGCGTCTACCGCTCCGAATCGCTCACCTGGCAATTTATCGGCGCGGCTGCACAACGTTGTGTACCTTTCGCGCAGTGGCTCGTTGACACAAATTAAATTGGCTTTGGTAAGCCTTACTTGTTTGCTGGTGCTACGGATTCGTAGAATCGCGCTCTCATTCGCAAAGGCAAAAAGAATCTGCGCTCAAACAGATAGTTTAAAATACAATCCAACACGCGGCAGTTCATCGGAATCCAATATCAATATCGGTATCGATTGGTTTTTCCCTCAGAGCAACGTTCACCGTCCAACCGACCGATTATTGTGTGCTCATTTGTCAATGACGCATCATACATCACCCAGCAGGGATGGATCCATTTTGCGTCATCATCTCCGTGAAGCAGTTCGGTATTCCTTGGCTCATGAGCTTGAGCGTACGGAAAGATGGGGTTTTATAGATAGACAACGAACCAAAAGTAGATCGTAATAACATAAAAATTGTAATGCACTTGTAATGAACAGAAGAATAAACTATGATGTTTTGGATGCGATGTGATGAAAAGCGAATTTGAAATTCTCGTTAAACTAATGGAAAGATAATATGTGTTATAATGAACAAAAAATCACCATTTATTGATTCTCTGTAGCAGCCCCAAATACCCCTACATCGCAAAAGGGGGCTAATGCTGCGCTGCAAATGCCGACACCATCATGCTGCCTGATGATAAATTTGCCTGCTTCGGGTCGATGCCCACGTAGCGGTTTTTCAACGCCACGTGCACGCAGCGTTAAAATAACGCTGGTGTGCATCGGCGTGGTGACGCTGCGTTACCGCTTTTTCCCGGTGCACACCTGCGTCTTTTTGACGCCACGTGCACTCTGCGTTGAAATGACGCTACGTGGGCATCGAGCCTTCAAGTCCCATTCTCCGGCCGCTGCAAATCCAAAACTCACGCGGGTCAATCTCTCCGCATGCTAAATTTTGCGCCAACCTTAATTAAAGCCCGACGCTTATCACCCAATCTGCACGCGGTCACCCGGTCGAGGCGAGGTCCGTCCCAGCTAGGCAAGGCGCGTATTTTTACGAGTCGTCGGCGAATTATTTTCGAGCCCGTCGCTTGAACCCCAACGGCTTGTTTGGTAACGATCATCATGGACTGCGGCGACCTAACTGAGGTTGTGATGGGGGAACAAAAGTTGTTTTCACGCTTCAGATTAATGAATCGACTACGCTGGCTGCGACGACTGGTCAGCGCCAAATGAGCGCGGCGGCGTCGGCGGCTTGAACTCGAGTACATTCAAACCGTGGTTTCGGGAGAAAGGGAGGTAATACTTGGGTCAGCCATCATCACGGTTCGGCGTGCTGGGGCTATTGACAGCACCATGAAATATGATATTTCAAATGACCTCACCGAAAATTGTTGTTTAATCATTTTTTGTGCCGATGAATACCAATAACTGTGAAGCATTTTGCTTTGCTTTCCATATGTACTTCACTTCGGATGAGATAGAGTGCGGTTGGAAGAGAATGATGATTGAGTTCGAGATGAAAGTATTGTTAAAAAATGTTTGAAAGGTGGTTATTGTCGTTAGCTTAACGAGTGTATACAATCGATGTATGAGAAAGGGGATTTTGCATTAATTATTAGTTTCACATAGTTTCCATTAGAAGAATTGATTGAATCCATCGATCTGTTTGATTTAGTTGTATAGCTTTATATTTGATTTTTAAAATTGGAAACGGTCCAAAATGGCAGCGACAAGTTGATTGTCTTTTCGATGGCATACAAGCATTTCAATACATATTACATAATCATCATATAATAAAAAGTCCCTTAGCTAAAATCTAAAACAGTTATTGTAGATTACGATCACACATTTTTATTTATGAAACAGTAGAATGAATGTTATCGGGATAGATTGTCTCCATTCAATTTCAATCACGAACCGGTCACCTGAGCTGAATCAAAAGTAAAGCGTTTGCTAACAACTTAAAACAGTATATCGATCCCTAGCCCTGCAGAAATAAAACTAAATTTTCGCTTTCTCTTTGATTTATTTACAGGTGAGCAATTGTTGCGAGTGCAACAGACGGCGGCGAACATTTTGTTCGTATTTAACTTGATCGTACAGCAATTAGGGCGACCGAGATTGATCAGTCCGCAGTATGACGTAACTGTTTCGTAAGTAATCAATCTCAGCAAAGTAATTGTTATCGATTCCAAAGAACAGAGGTCGATAGATGATGGGGTGGATTTTTTAATATTCAATTGATTTTATTGGAATCGATTACAGAACAGGTTCTTTGAGATATGCATTTAAGTACTGTGACTTAAGGTGAAGGTTGTTTGAGTACCCAAAACAAACGTACACGGAAACAAAATGTCAAAGCGATTTTGACATCACATTTTGACGTTTACATGCTTTTTATCCCTCTAGTGCCCAAGACCGCCTTTAGACGGGGTACTTTGATTATTTTTTGCAATTTTCAATTGATCAGATTTCGAAAAGTTCTTGATGTAGATCAATAATATAAACTTCAATGCATGTTTAAATGTGGTTTAAAGTTAGTTTTCAAAGTTCTACACATTTATAAAAAAAAATATTGAAAATTGAGTAATATTTTGTTCCTCCGTGTTTTTGCTCGTATACCTTTAAAGAGTGAAATATTTGTAGTTCAGTATTTTTCAACAACTAACCTTATTCAATAAAAAGTTATAGTTGTGAATGTTACACGCTAAATTATTTATCCAACTCGTTACACGGAAAATAAAAAAATAACCCTGAAAATTTAAAAATTGCAATAAGTCAGCATTGAATAAGAATTTTCAAACTCTAAATATGTTGAAAAATCAAAAAAGATTAACAGATTCAAGAAATTATTTGATTGGATGAAAAATTTGAAAAATAATAAAATCGCGAATTAAAAAATTTTAATGCCCAAATCGTGTTTAGATCGATTTTAGAAAGCAAAATAATGATTTTGAAAAATTTTAATGACCAAATCGTGTTTACCCGAGTAGACGAAAATAGCTCATTAATATCAAATGTTGATAAGATAGCAAAATGAGATATTGGTATGATTGATATAAGAGATAAAATATCAGACGACAATATCAATATTTTGCACTAAAATATCATGAGTAGATCAAGTTATGCTATTTGCAAGAAGTGATCAATATCATGTGCCATTAGTTTGTTCTTATCCATAGCAAATCTTGATATTCAAATGATATTTCAGTGCAAATTTTTGATATTGCTGCCTGTTCTGTTATCTCTTATTTCAATCAAAACCATATCATGTTTTGTTATTCAGTTCATGGCTTCTGCCCGGGTAGATCGATTTTAGAAAGCAAAATAGTGATTTTGAGCGAAAACAAAAATTTGGGTTGTAGGGGGTTAATTGGCGTATTCTTGGAATTCTAAGACATTTTCAACACGAATTTTCAACATGAATCACGGCGTGGTTTTTAAATATAGATTGAATGCAATTTATCCGGAGTAAATTACGGTTTCCATAGCTTGAGAAATGCGCAGTGAGAAGTGAGATACGAGTAGGTTCGAATGCCACTAGGCCGAACAAACCATTACACCGAAAGTCATTTGGCCGAACGTGCGTACGGCCGAAAAGGTCATTTGACCGAATAAGTCATTTGACCGAATAGGTCATTTGACCGAATAAGTCATTTGACCGAATAGGTCATTTGATCGAATAGGTCATTTGACCGAATAGGTCATTTGACCGAATAGGTCATTTGACTGAATAGGTCATTTGACCGAATAGGTCATTTGACCGAATAGGTCATATGACCGAATAAGTCATATGACCGAATAAGTCATATGACCGAATAAGTCATTTGACCGAATAGGTTATTTGACCGAATAGGTCATTTGACCGAATAGGTTATTTGACCGAATAGGTCATATGACCGAATAAGTCATATGACCGAATAAGTCATATGACCGAATAAGTCATTTGACCGAATAAGTCATTTGACCGAATAGGTCGTTTGACCGAATAGGTCATTTGACCGAATAGGTCATTTGACCGAATAGGTCATTTGACCGAATAGGTCATTTGGCCGCAGTTCTGCCAAATCGCAAAAAGCCCCAACAAAAAAAAATCCCATTTTGCAGCCTAAGTTTATTTGGTCGAATAGGTCATTTGACCGAATAGGTCATTTGACCGAATAGGTCATTTGACCGAATAGGTCATTTGACCGAATAGGTCATTTGACCGAATAGGTCATTTGACCGAATAGGTCATTTGACCGAATAGGTCATTTGACCGAATAGGTCATTTGACCGAATAGGTCATTTGACCGAATGGGTCATATGGCCGTAGTTCTGCCAAATTGCAAAAAGCCCCAACAAAAAAATTCCCATTTTTCAGCCTAAGTTTATTTGGTCGAATAGGTCATTTGGCCTAATAGGTCATGCTCGAATAAGTTATTGGATAAATGAGTCGAATGGACGAAGAGGTCATTTGGCCGAACAAGTAATTCAGCCAAATATGTCATTTGGCCAAATAAGTCATTTGATCGAATAAATCATTTGGTCGAATACGTCATACGGTCGAATAGGTCATTTGGTTAAATGGGTATTATGGACGAATACGCCATTTGACGTCTCACTTTTCATCAGCAGTTAGACGTCTGAGACAGGGTTTGAATCCAAAGGAGAACGACAAAATCTCTCACTTATCATGTCTGTATACACTCTCTCTACACGATAGGCAGCATACCGTGAGAGACGTTTTTCGGTAGCTGTTACGATAATGAACTGATTCGGGGCTTCAACCCTCGATAAATTTCTTTTAATAAGCCCCAATTGCGGGGCCCGGTTCTTATGATGCATTTCAACTTGTTTAACATCCAGGAGCAGTTCCCCTACTTGCATTATATAAAATCGCCACAACAACATTGTTGGGTTCCGTTCAATCATAGTTAATTGCCTATGTTCCGGGTATTAAACCACCCGACTTGGACATAAATTTATACAATGTTCTGAAAACTCAGATGTGAATATGTACGTTATGTGGGAGATTTAGTTTTGAAAAATGTATTGGAGGTAACCACTTTCCCTCCGATGGGATTCGAACCCACGACCCTCAGTACGCAAGACTTATGCTTTTAAGTTTTAACAAACTAAGCTACGAAGGAGGTCAAATCAAAATCTTTCACATAATGTACATATTCACATCTGAGTTTTCAGAACATTGTAAATTATTGGGTTGTTATTCAATTTTATCCGAACTATATATTTTCCAAATGGTCTCATACCTGCAGAACTTTTTAAGATAAACCAGCCTTTGCGTGAAAATCTAATTTATAAACATATAATAATAATGAAAAAAAACATTAGTTAGTATTTTGAAATGCTGTATGTAAAGTTTTGCCTCAGTTTGTTTCACATTAATAACACATATACGGCCTATGATTGCATATCAGTCTTACCTTTGCTGGATTTCCTATTCATATGGGACAATTATGCGATTGTTCAACGATATTCAACCGTCAAAATCTTTCAATCGTGGGAATAACAACTTCACAGAAAATATATTGACAGATCTGCCATCTATCGACAGCAAAACAATTTTTACGTATACGACTGTAGCAGAAATTCAATAAATCAGTTGACGTCTCTGGTTGATTGATGACGAACGAAGTGCGATTTGCGGTGAGATGCATCCATCACATGTAGGTCGTTTTTTATTTCATTTGGACTAAGGATCTATGTATAGGTACCATGTGATCAGGTTTGAGGAGCAAAACAGCACTCAAATGGTATTATAATTTATTTGTTCGATTTTGCAACGGCAGATGGGTTCCATCTTCTCACGAACAAGGGGACGATACACTTCAGTCTAAATTCGCGAATTATGATGCGTTCGACGAAGGTGACAGATTTAAGCCGAAATGATGATTGGTAATATATTCATAGCTTTATTAATCACACATTTGGCCAAAAATAAGATTCACCTGCCGGTGTTGAGAATATTAAAGCCCAAAGCCATCTAATGAAGCCCGCGAAAATCCACCGGCAGTTCGTTTGTCAACGTCAGCCATTTCCGAAGCCAGTTTCGTAATTTGAATTGCAAAACTGACGATTCGAAATTATCCGCCAACAGAGTTCTTTTCATTGTGACGACGACGTTCAGCATGCATACATCGCGCATTCTTTTCGCACCGTTTCCGAAGAAACAGACACAAATTTGACGCTTAATATGCTGAAAAGCGTGAAATTTGAGCTTTAGCGGCCAGGGTTGCAATTAACTGAACAAACAAAACGCTCAGTCAAAAAAAAAATGTCGGCTAACCGAGTGGCTGTTCGGTTAACGAATGCAGTCGGCAGAACCTGTTGACACCCGATACCGCAATCAAGCGCGATCGAGTCAAATGAATTGCACATAATCGTAACTCCCGCCCCATTGGAATTTTCTGCCAGAATGCGTCCAACGCTTCAACGAATTTGTCCGGGTCGGTTTGGCGAACCGTGTGGTGTGATCTACTTGACTAGTTGGTAAACATGAATTCCGGAACGTTGTCGATCGATCCCTTTCGATAATCCGCAACATTTTCGGTTTATGACGAGGATATGTTCTTTTGCATAAACTGACAGCTAGGTTTCACGTTTCGCGAGCGGCACTGGACGAGACTTTATCGATATTGCTACACCACCGTCGTTTTCTACCAGCAGCAGACGCAGCAGGTTTTGGACTGGGCGATGATGATGGGGATGACGCCGATACCGCTGGATACTGATATTAATTTCGTACTTTATGACCGTCGGCGAAATATAAAATTATTGCCACAGGTAGACCGATTTGTGAGGGGCTTCTTTTTTCGTAGCTCTACGTTCCTATCTGGAACATGGACTGACATTGAGCTTTGTGTTTTTAATTCGTGTTTCTACAGTAAATAACTGAAAACTTTTGGCGCCTGCCAATGTATGAATTTGTATCTAGGTCTAGACCGGAACCAGAATCTGATTAGCAATTCAATGCCTCAGTTCACTGTGCTTAATTGAGTGGCTGGATTCGACAGAGGTCGCCATCGATTTCAATTATTACGGTTTCTATAATATTTATTTGTGGCACATTCTTTGCATTTCTTTGGTTTACGGAAAAAAGGCAAAATATTTCACACATTATAAAAGTCGACCTTTAAAAAAGGTTATAAATAGCTCATAATTTTTAATGTGGATTATACGACTGATTATTACCAAGAAAAAAGAAGTTTAGCTGTCCAATCTTCACGAATACATGGAGCTGTTGGGATATTTTGCTTTAAAAAATTCAATTTTCTTCAGAACAATTAATAAAATTTTGCAGATTTTTATTATTCCTAATATTGAAGTCATGTCTAGTGTTTGTTTTTGATATAATTGAAACGAGATGGCTAGAAACTAGCGAAGAAATATTACGTACTTGTGTGGACTAATCGATACTGAGTTTGTCCGATTTGCAATATTTTCTCCTTAATCGTTTCGTCTTGGGATTCTCGGTGTGTATATTTACAAAGCTGGTCAGCATGCCTTACGTCCTCTGTATTTGACCCGTTCTAAGGCGTCTACAGCTTGATATTGGACTACCTCCAACCTTATGGAACCTAAACAAGCTGATAGACTTTCCAATTGGCAATGAGGAATCATCGCAACCAGTCCTAAGAACGATACTAGCAATAAACGGGGTTATCTTAGTGATCTATTAGCATTTTCACAGTTAAGTTTTCTAAACCCACCACTGCATCAGTATGTATCTTGTGTGAATACACTATGCCTAGGGAGGGAGTCGAGAATGTTTCCCACCCGAAAACATCCTTGACCGAATCTAGAATCGAACACGCCATCTCCACATTGGCAATCCTACGCCTTTCCTTGTAAGGCTAAGTTGGGTCACCTGTCCCAATACACTAATTAAACTAGCCAGTGATGGCCCTACTTCCTCCTGTTCTTAAAGGAGTGACTTTATCACGGTAGAAGACCTGGGCGGTGAACGGGATCGATCCAGCCTTTCCGTCCAGAAGGGAGATGTTTTTACATTGGAGACCAATGAAGAAGCAACAAAAAAATAGAATTGAAAAATATTACAAGTAAACTAAAAGTTTCAATTTATTTTAAACATAATTGTTATTTTAACAAAAAAGTATTATTGAAAGAAATTGATTTGGTTGATCTTATAAATGAATTATTTGTTTGAGAAACTGCACCGATGCATACCAACATTTTGATGCATAGGACCATCAGTCATAGGCAAAACTTCACGCCCTGGAGCATTTCCATTTCCGAAAAATTTGCTCTGTCACTTTTGAAACACTCCTTGTTAAAACTTCACTTTACATTTAAATGCTCACTAATGTTTGCGTTCCAGAAAAAAATTAAATCCCAAAAAAGCTATTTCGGCCACCTAGATATTTAAAAACAAAAAACTAGGGAAACACATTATTTTGACAGGTATGGCATTTATACATGCTAGGGGTGACCAAATGAAAGCATTCTCATACATTTTTCAGTTTGCCATCAATTAATGTATTGTACGTCTCAAATTTTCAATAAATATTTTTGATGTTATTAATTTTACTACTTTACATCGACGTAATTAATGGACTTTCCCTTCCTCCTACACTTCAGAAAGGTTCAGATTGACAATTTCCTTCATGTTTCAACGTTCAGTGGTTGATTCTGTGAACCCCGGAAGATTTCTGGTTCCTGGATAATTGTACACCATTCAATTGAAGAATCATTATATAGTGAAAAATTCTCTTTCCACTTTCGCATCACCTTCCTGGCTCGAATCTTGGAGAACAGAAGTTTAGCATATGAAGGAACTGTAAACCTTTCGTGTGAAGCTGAGTCAACTTCAGCAATCGAATCCATAGGTTCAAAATTGCTGAATCCCGTCAGGTTTTCGTCGTTTCCTAGTCAGGAGGTCCGCAAGCTTCAATACCATCTCCTAATTGCGTTTTGATCAATTGTACGTTGACGTCAATCGGTATGCTGCATGGAAGTCAGATGTCAATAACATTCCGATAGGTCATTGATCTAAACCTGAAACGACGACTTTACTGGATTCACTTCTAGATATTCGTCAATTGCGGTGGAGAGATGCGTGTTTAGTGGCACCATAAAAATCTCGTCCAAAACGTTGCATCAGGTGACTAAAGTACGGTGGAAAGCTGATGACAGTCACGTAGTTCCGGCTAGCCTTTTCCAAAAACGAATTGTTTTTTGGTATGTGAGCTGCAAAAATATCGTGCTCGATTCCAAGATGAATACACCACTAGGTGTTCCAATCTGCCAAATTCACGATTCAGCCATCTTGGATTTTAGTATGGTAGAGCCAGCCGGTTTGTTTATGTTTTGCACCGAAAATGAATTTTTCACCCCCGCCTTCTTCTTGTCCATAAATTGGGTAAATTGAAACACCTAGCTGTGTATTCATCTTGCTCGATTCTGTTGGTAGAACGTGATCGACATATTTGTCGAAGTCAAAAGCCGTCATCCATTGACTTTTGGGGAGCCCTTTTTCAATCCTTTCGTCATTCGAGTGGGACGAAAATTCTGCTTGCTGGCATGGCCAAGCAAGGCCACGACGGCGTGTTCTGCTGATGTTCTTCCGCCAACTTTCTTTCTAACTCGCAGCGCCAGAACCTGTAACTTCTTAGTTTGTGCCAGGTTTATGAAAGCAGGGGAAGGGCCTTTTGGACGAATACCGTTCGGCCGAATGCCATTTGGCCAAAGGCCATTAGGCCGAGAGTTGTTTGGCCGAATATACCATTTGGACGAACAGATCATTAGGCCGAAAAGGTCATATAGCTGAATGGGTCATTTGGCCGAATAAGTCATTTGGCCGAAAAAGTCATTTGGCCGAAAAAGTCATTTGGCCGAAGAGGTCATTTGGCCGAAAAAGTCTTTTGGTCGAAAAAGTCATATGGCCGAAGAGGTCATTTGGCCGAAAAAGTCATTTGAGCATGAACATTATGACCGCACAATTCGTAATTGCTACTCCGTGATTGACTGAACTTGCGAAATTGTACAGAGAACACAATACGCGAGGAGAAGTGGATGAACGCTGTCATCAGAGGAAAAGTAGAATCACTGAAATTTAACACGGCAAGGTATAGCCAATGGAATTGAAAATAATTTTCAAAATTACAGAGTTTTTTTTGAAAATGATTTATTGGGCGGGATTAGAAATTCAATAAACATTAAAAGTAGTACCATCTCCGGAATAATTTCAAGAGAAAACTTCATTGTCATTAACAATCAAATTAATATATGTATAATGTAGATAATCAAAATTCTAACCTCATGCTATAAATTATTCGTAAATAAATATCATTTTTCAATTTTTAAAATTATTTTGAGAGCTGCATCCCATACCTCGCTGTGAATTTTTTTCATGATTCTACTTTTCCTTTTAATGACAGAATTCATTCTTCTCCTAGCGTATGAATGGGGCTTGGGATTAGCTACCCATTCTCAATGTACACGTTTCGGGACCTCAAATATCTAAAGTCAATAACGGCGCCGACCACGTCCTTACGGTCATATAGGAAGGGAAGGATTATTAGTCCGACTCTCGTTGCTACTAGAGACCGAGTATACCTTTGCATCTCCATGATTGTCTTGGTATAGAATATCGTTTTAGTTTCAAAGGATAATTTATCTGGATTCACTTTAGTAAGCGATGCGATCTATGGGATGGGAAATAACACTAATACGAGTTAAAAGTTAAAACATGCACGCATATGAAAACTGAGGAGATTCGCGTTTTGAACGGAAGCGCAGCACTCTGTACTCACTTGCTCGATGGCTACAGCAAACTATTAAAGAACGAACTTTTTTCGACCGCGCGCGACGTGCGCATGAGCCACCGAACACAAGATAGATATTTTATTTCTTTCCCGACGACTAAAACCCTTACTTGTTCGATTCGACGACTAAAACACAATATTTCGACAGATCGCGCGATCGTTCTGCTGTCCGAATCAAGAGAAACACGTTCTGAACTGATAAACTTTATTACTGGCCGCGCAATGCAGAACACAATATTTCGGCAGATCGTGCGATCATTCTGCTGTCCGAAACAAGAGAAAACAGGCACTCTCATTTGACCGAGAAAGTCATTTGGCCGAAAAAGTCATTTGGCCGAAAAGGTTATTTGGTCGAATAGGCCATTGGGCTTAAATGGTTATTTGACCGAATAGCCATTTACCCGAAATAGTCATATGGTAGAAAAGGTCATTTAGCCGAATAAGTTGTTTGGCCGAATTGGTTATTTGGCCGAATAGGTCATTAGGCCGAAGAGATCATTTAGCCGAATCGGTCATTTGGCCGAAAAGGTCATTCGGCTGAACAGGTCGTTCGGTCGAATGTGTCATTTGACGTCTCACATCTCACTTCTCACTGTGAAAAGTGAGTAATTAGAAGTTAGAAGTGATAAGTAGGAAGAGAGGTATCTCCCTTCTCAAAATGACCTATTCAGCCAAATGTCCTATTCGGCCAAATGATCTATTCGTCCAAATGTCTTACTCGGCCGAATGTTCTATTCGGCCAAATGTCCTATTCGCCCAAAGGTCCTATTCAGCCAAATATCCTATTCGGCCAAATGTCCTATTCGGCAAAACGTCCAATTCGGCCAAATGTCATATTCGGCCAAATGACTTATTCGGAAAAATGTCCTATTCGGCCAAATGTCCTATTCGGCCAAATGCCCTATTCGGATAAATGAACTTTTCGACCAGATGACCTATTCCTATTTGACCGGATAACCCGTTCAGGTAAATGCCTGTCTACCGAATGGGTTTCGGCCAAACAAGCGTTCCCCCACAATAAATATTCTGTTCGAAGGAAGCTTTTGTGGTTTCCTCAAGAAAATCTAAAAATTGTCAACAGCAGCTCAATTGAAGCAAACGAGCAGTCGACGTGAGTTCTGCAATCCTGAGTTCCTGGTGCCTGAATCAGAAGCCGTAAAATCAATCCCAACCGACCAGTTTGGTGTTTCGGTTTATGTTGTTGCGCTTTTCTAGCTCAAACGTAAAGTTGCGTACATTTCAGAGATTAATTCCATAGCATCGTTTTCCAATGTAGTTTATCAGTTTCGCCACCTGCCGCTCTCGAATGTGCGTGTACACGCTTAAAATGAGTAACACAATTTTGTGTTCCATTCGCACAAAACGGACCTCTGTGGCTGTGTAACTTTCACTGATCTATAAGGTATTCTAGAAGAAGACCGTTTTGTTTGAAAGGAACACAAAATCATGTACAAAACAGATGTACATAACATGTTTATAGTTTTTCGAAAAAACACAAAATTTTCGGTACATTTCCGAACTTTTTTTTTTGTTTTTTTTCAGAATACGTATTTTTTGACGAAGATTCAGAATGTACAGAAATTTCCTTTTGGCCAAAAATATCACATATACAGTTTCTCAAACAAACAGTTCATTTAAAATTCTTACTTTTAGATTAGTGAAAATCTAACGGCTGAAATCCTTCTAATGTTTTCGTTCGAATCTCGATATAATGTTAACCATATTTTCGGTAAGCTTTACTTATAGGTATATCGGTACTCATTATCAAGATTTGGGTAAAAATCCATTTTTGCCGAAGTTTGAGAAAATGAGGACCAAACTATGTTTTTTTTGCCATCTGGATCTTGGCAGTTGGGCTTTTGGTGAAAACTTTGCTGAGGCCGTCGAAGTGTGTAGTAGACTATTATTATGTTCATTAGAAAGGCTGATTAATCCTTCTTTTTTGTTTTGCAATAGTGGCGACATAATTGAAGAAACCCAACTAATGATTCACCAACTATGATGATCAAAATCACCACGTAGCGCGATGACAACGTGATTCAATTGATGCATGAGCAACTTCGTGTAAATACGATACATTTATGAGCATGTGCATAACACAAAGTAAACCAAATTGACTTCGTCAGCAAGCGAATAGCCTTGCCAGCTCAAGCTTAATCCACGAGTCTGAAAGACAATATAAGTTAGAAAGAGTGGCAAAAAGTTGCTTAAACACAATTACGTTCGTTTCGTTGCTTTTTTGCTAATTAAAATACGGACAGTGTTGTTTGCATAAAAATCTACCAGATCAATTCGGAAAATGAGCAGCACTACACGCAAAACGAAATTTAAATTCCAACTAGATTGGAAAAAAATATCAACAATGACCTAATCATTGCTGTTTCCCTCGTTCTCACCCGCCAAGCTGGCCCTCATGTACAACCAAACAGTTCGAACCTTTCTTTATCTTCGACACGCCGCCGCAGCACTCTCTTCAATCCGTGCCATGGCGAGGTCTGAACTTTACTCCATCATGCCGAGGCATTCCAATCCCAGTGAAAAATGCTATACGTGCGGTGAAGGTACCCTTAATCCACAACAACAACAACAGCGAGCCGTTTCTGAGGTTGAGGTGAGCGGTAAATCAACCACAATCATCCACCTTCACTTCTTGAGAGTAAGAGAGCATACGTATATGCGGTGCAGCATCATTTTGTTGGAGCGGTCCGAGCAAATTGACAACTATTTTGGATGATGTTAAATACTGCTGGGTTTGATTATTCAAGTTAACATCAATTATGGTCAAAATATTGTAGTCGACAGAAGAAACCCAGTTGAGATGTCAGCTCGAGCAATATTTTGACTACCAATAAGACCAAATTAAAAATTGATCTTGAAATGTTTGTTCCTATCCAAGTTCAAAGTATTTTTTTTTTTCAATTTTCTCTATTACTCTAAACTCAATTTTTAATCGGGCGCATACAACGCCATGAAGACCACGCAGACAATTTTATGTGTACGGTAATTGCGATACGGATCTTGAAGCAGCATGTTGTAGAATATAAACGAAAAGTAAACGATAATCAGTGGCAGCAAGATCAATAAAAACAAGGATTTAAAAATATTCTAAATATTGAAGAAACAGATATTATGAGGTTAAATTAATTAAACTGTTTACCAGAGAAACCTTCCATATTTCCAAACAGTATGCTCTATTAGTGTACACAATAATTAGAGAAATATAATATATTTTATGCATTTTATGATAAATTAGTTTAAATTCCACGAACTTCTCATTGTGTCATCAATTATTTCGTCCGCGGGAAACCTTAGCAACGCAAGGACAATGTCTTGGAGTACTATATCGATAAATGCACGAAGTCCTCAAACAACGAGCAACACTTTTAAAGAGCATCATATAACGAGTGGCCTTTGTGAAGCCAAAAGTAAAGCGATGAGAGCGAAAAACGGATCATTCAGTTATCTCTCCGAGGTTTCGAACACAACCATCGAACGCGTCGTCGCGAAGGCTCCCATGCTACACAGCATAGATACGGCTTAAGCCCTCCATAAGAATCCAACCCATGTGGCGTGCGACGGTATTGGTGAAGAGTGGGCCCACTCTGCTCCGGTGAAGTTGTTATTGACCGGCCATCATGGGCAATATCGCAATGTTGTTGCTTTTTTTTTCGTTCAACTTAAATCCCCGTCTTACTATGCACCACTCAAAGCATAAACTTGTATATGTAGTGTGTCAAAGCGGTAGAAAGAGAGCGGACCCAGGAAAGGTGCCTGCCATTATTTGCGTAATACCGTAATGGACAGTTCAAATAATTCGCACCTTTTACCAATATGTATGCTAATCCTAAACAATGTATTAAATTAAAGTAATTAATAATAATTGGGAAAATACCCATTGATATTAACGTAGTATTTAAATGCACCCACTTGCGACCTATGGTTCTATTTTGCGCCACTCTTTTTGACAACAAAACAACGTTACAGAGTAACTTAAATGCGGTGCGGTCAACCTACGTGTACGTTGGGGATGGTGTAGCTGAATCAGAGTGCGGTATTTTGTTCCAGATTTTTGGCACAGCAAAGCAACCATCGCAAACTCTGTGTTTGTTTAATGTTTTGCTGCTGGGTTGTTGATTATTGCTTGCAACCGAGACATATTTTTTCCAAGTTTTTTTTTCTCTAAAGTCGATAAAGTTCGATAGGGTGGGTCAGGAAATACGATGCTCTCTGTTAAATTATATGGCTTTTGATTGATGAAACTCTGAAAATCTTTATTCATGTTTGTCATTTACTTTCCTACGTCAGTAGTAATTCCCACAAATCTGTTTATTTTGATATGATCGGTAACAAAAATACCCATTTTCTGCCCAAACTTTCGTTTATCAGATTTAAATGATCACAAATCATATCAAATATGCCTCAACCCTATAGTTGAGAATATCCTACAACAAATTACTATTGGCCTCTGGTGACAACGACGTAGCAGCACGTTGTTTGAGATTCAGTTGTGAGGCCACAAGACATCTGTTAATGAACACCTGGAGCCGTTGAGTGTTTTCCAGTGATGCACACCCTGTTTCACTAGCGTATAGTAGCAAAAATTTTACATAAGATTTAAAAAAATATCGGATGTTGGTTCGTTCACGTTGCCGTTATATGGTTATCTGCCTGTACATCAAAATATCTTCTTCCTCCTCTATGGCTCTACATTCCAACTGGAACTTGGCCTGCTATGTATTCTATTAGCATTACCTCAGTTATTATTTGAAAGCTTTTCTATGCCCACCATTGCATGATTAATATGTAGCTTGTGTGGCAAGCACAATGGATACACTAGGCCCAAGGTGTCGAGAATGTTTTCCATCCAAAAATATCCTAGAATGGACCAAGAATCGAACTAGCTATCTTAGGGGCCCTCCTTAGCCGTGCGGTAAGACGCGCGGCTACAAAGCAAGACCATGCTGAGGGTGGCTGGGTTCGATTCCCGGTGCCGGTCTAGGCAATTTTCGGATTGGAAATTGTCTCGACTTCCTTGGGCATAAAAGTATCATCGTGCTAGCCTAATGATATACGAATGCAAAAATGGTAACCTGGCTAAGAAACCTCGCAGTTAAAAAACTGTGGAAGTGCTTAATGAACACTAAGCTGCGAGGCGGCTCTGTCCCAGTGTGGGGATGTAATGCCAAGAAGAAGAAGAAGATCTTAGGATTGGCAATCCTACACCGTTGGCAAATCTTAATAACGTTGACGAGCTAAGATTCTGACTGGTCTAATTTTTGTTCATTCCATCGAAGCTTTGGCTTCCCTTCGCTTTTATATCTCCCTCCAGGTGTCATCGGCAATCCAGTTCGCCCAGATTAGTTTAACTGAGGACGGTGAAGCCGTACTGGTGGCTCATTGGTCTTCCACGCTGCCACCTTCCGAGATATTTCGGCAGATCAAGTCTCTAGCTCTTCGACAAAAGACCTCCTCACCATGACATCTTCCAGTATCCGTGTGTTGAACCGTCCTCCAACTCTCTCTCTCTCTTCCTGCTGAAAAAGCTGTGCAATAATCAGATGTACTTCGCCGATATGGGAGATGATGATCAGACGAGGTATCGACACTACGTATATTCAGTACATCAAGAAGGCTTCGTTTTCGTTTTTTGGCAAATATGGTCGATTTGATTTTCTGTAAAGCCATCACGGGAGACACACGTGGCCTTGTGATCCGGTCGATGGGATAAAAGCGGTCCTCAGAAGACTATGTCGTTGTTTACACAGAACTCAGCGAACAACTTTTCGTTACTCGAGTGTATTTAAAAAAAATCCATTTTGCGGATTCCGCGAAGTTCTTCCACAGCTGTCAAAGTTCTGCGGCAAGCCTGCAAATCTTCAATACACTGAATCAAAAACCTGCACACTTAAATCTTTTCATCGATCACAACTGTGAAAATCTCGATTAAAGTTCAAAAGCTGAGATTACGACTGAATTAACGTATGATTACAGCAGCACTCTTGAGTGCCGCAATAAACAAATTACTTTTTCAGTTGAGATATCAGCTAAAAGTCACGAACCGAGGGCGATCTCTGTAAAAGAATCAAAAAATACCGAGCTGAACTGAGTGTGTTGTACTTGGCGTTGTCATCGTAGAATGCCATGCCAAAAAGCAGAGAAAAAGTATGAAGGGACAGCTGCGATAGTTTGAAAATTGAACGAGGAAGAGGAATCAACCAAAACACGATCAAATGCACACTAAATAAAAAAAAAAGAAACACAAGAAAATTTTCCAAATCTTAAAAAGTTGTTAAAATTTTCCAAATCTTCGCGCTCAAATTGATTCGCAAAAGCAGAACCAAAGTTTCCGGATGTGGCGAACGATCTGCGTACTAATCGTAGCTTAGATTAACTTGATTGACTGCACATTTCGTAGTTGCTGGTAGTGCTTGGTCGACAAACAATTAACACGCACAGCTCCCCAATTAAATACCCTTCGTGGTATTATAAAACCATTCTCACTGTACATCCTTTGGAGTTTAAGTTTAAAGACCAATAACGATGCCAGTCACGTCCTCACAATCAATTTTGGATTTGGAGAGAAAAACTAGTTCGACATTCATTGCTACAAGAAACCGACATTCATTGCTACAAGAAGAAATCACTGCATCTCCATGAGCGCCAAGGGAAATGTAGTAGAATGGAATCTACAGAAAATCGTCTTAGTAAACGGCGGAATGATTATTCACTTGAACTAAGTATTAACTTTTCATATCCCGCCTCGCGAAAAAAGAAATTCAAAATACTATTTTGTTTAGTATCTCCATTAAGGCGACTTTCAGCTCTAGAAAAAAAAAACTTAATTTACTCACCCGCACAAAGCAGAACCAAACAATTCGATAATCGCGCGATTGTTCTGCATCTATAAGGAAGCACGACTAAATGTGCATTGAAGTCTGTTCTGTCCAATTAATGCGGGTGCGGGTGGGTAAAAAGCACAGACAAACAATTCGATGATTGCGTGATGGTTCTGCGTCCGAAATAAAACAAGAAAAAATATGTGCTGTAGTCTTCACTTTCTAATCAATTAGCTTACCTGCACAAAGGACAACCAAACAATTCGATGACCGCGCGATCGTTCTGCGTCCGGAATGAAGCCCAATTAAATGTGCATTCTATTTATGTGTACTGATTATTAGGAGGATTTTTTTCTGACACGAAACCAAGCTTGAAACTAAAAACGCGTGTGCAAAGCATGGAATGAATGTGGTGAACGATCTGCGTACTGTAGAGAAATACGTTCAAACGCGAATTAAATAACTCACATTTTAACCGCACAAAGCGGAATGAAATCTTCCGGATCGGGAAAAGGACCTGCGTTACAATAAAAAAAATTAACGCACTTCAAACAAAATTTTCTCAATCTATAAGACCTTTCATAGAAAAGTCACCTATGAAAAATATGCATAGTTTGATTGATATTTTTTTTTATTATAAGGAAACGTGCCATTTGCCCGAAATGTTGAAAGTTGTTTTTCCGAAAAAACCATTTAGTCGAAATTCATATGGCCGAAAATGCCACTTGGCTGAAATGAGCATACAGCCAAAAATGTCGTTTAGCCGAACAGGTTATTTGATCGAAAAAGTTGTTCAAATGAAAAGTTGTTTTGGCTAAAAGTGTCATTTGCCAAATTCACACTAGTCAAGCAGTTTGACGAACATTGACTCCGCCCCCAGGAAACGCTTCGGTTGCTGCTTTATTTGAACGTGTGTGAAGTTGGTCGAACAACCATTTGACAGTTGGCGGCTCGGTTGGAAAAAAATAAAACGGTTTGATTTTGGTTTGAGTTGTCGAGGGCGGAGTCAAGGTTCGCCGAACATGTTTGAGCGTTTGTAGTGAATTTGCACAAACCCCCATATATTTTTTGATGTTTGGTGCTCAAGTTGGCGCTTCGGTCGTTCGTGTGTGATATTGTTGGTCGAATAAATTGATTGTTCGTGCCTCTGTTTTTTTTTCATTATAAGAAAAGTGCCATTTGCCCGAAATGTTGAAAGTTGTTTGTCCGAACAAACCATTTAGTCGAAATCCATATGGCCGAAAATGCCACTTGGCTGAAATGAGCATACAGCCAAAAATGTCGTTTAGCCGAACAGGTTATTTGATCGAAAAAGTTGTTCAAATGAAAAGGTGATTTGGCTAAAAGTGTCATTTGGCAAAAATGGTCGTTTGAGAGAAAAATTACAATTAGTCGGAAATGTCATATGGCTTGTCACACGGCCGTAAGTGACCGAAAATTTCATGCAAGAAAGAATGTAAAAAGTGTGAAATGATTAATGATAATTGAGAAGTGAGAAGCAAGAAACGGAGAGATCTCGCTTTTTCCACTTACTTCTAACTTCTCACGTCTCATTTATCGTTTCTCACTTCTTATTCCTCACTCCTCATTTTTTTTTTTTCATTGAGAAAAGTGTAAAAAAGTCCGAAAATAGAAATGAAAAATGAGAAGTGAGAAGTGAAAAACAGGAAATAAGACGTCTCACTTATCACTTCTCACTTCTTACTCTTAATTTTTTTTCCCCGTAAAAAGTGAAAAATGCGAAGTGATAAATGAGGAGTGATAAGTAAGATGTCCCACTTCTAACTTCTCATATCTCATATCTTACTTGTCACTCAGAAGTTACACTTCTCACTTCTCTCAATGATGAGAGAGGAGTGAACATTCAGAAGTGAGAAGTAATAAGAGGACGTCAGCCAAACAACTGGATTTTTCACTGGTCGTAGGATGCTCTTATATGTAGTTGTTTAGTGTTTTGTATGCTATTTTTACTTGTGGATAGTTGTTGTTTTAGGATACTGGCGATGGTTGGCCTAAGTTGAACGGGGTGCTGTGATATACGAGATTGAATGCTGTGATGGGTGGTGAGCGATTTATTGGTTATTGAACATTGGAAGAGAGATGAATCTGGTTGCTGTTGTGTCGTGATGGCATCTATGTATCCTGTTGTGATTTCTCCATCGGTGATATTGATGTTTTCATGTTCTGTTAGTTGTTGTTGTTGTAAATTAATTGGACGGAATGTTGTTTGATGTTTTTATTGCTGAGTTTTTCAATTGATGGTGAATGGTCTGGTACTGAGTGCGCGTTTTTTCATGTTACGAACAGCAGAACGATCGCGCGATCTCCCGAAATATTGTGTTCTGCATAGTACGGTCGGTAATAAAGTTAATCAGTGCGCATTTTTTCATGTTACGAACAGCAGAACGATCGCGCGCGTTCGGAATAAATAAATCGTTCTGAATAAATAAATAAATAGTCGCTTACCAAGGCGACTTCCTATAGATTACCTTATCATCTAACCAAATATCCCTTTCCCGTGGCACTCACGGAGATGCAGGGGATTCATCGGTCTCTTGTAGCAATGAGTGTTGGACTAATTTTCCTCCCCTAATCCTTAATTGACATGGCCGGCATCGTTATTGGTCTTGAATAATTGAAACTCCATAATGATCATTATACGTTTAATGAAATTTTCCGCGACGTTGACTTTCACTTTTGAGAGAAACGAGCGGTACTTCAAAACCATCGGCATGATACTGTTTCATCATTATTTGGTATGAATAGTGTATACAAAAACGACAATCTACTTTTATCTCCTTTTTCGACAGTGAACTGTATATGTTTGTTATAGCTGTTGAAAGCCTGAAGAGTCCTATCAATTCTATCTGGATGAGGTCAATTACGTATTTGTTGAGAACTGGGATGAGGAATTGTAGTCTCGTGTGTCGACAGTCCTCAGGAGTATAGCCAGCACCAAGGTAGCCAATATTGACGAGAAAGGACTGCTCTAACAGGTCATTTGGCCGAAAATGTCATTCACTGAACCGGTCATATGGCCAAAAATGTTATCAAGTGCGAGACACTGAAGACGACCACACAGTTGTGGTCGAAATACGTATCTGCAAAGATATCGAAAATAATTGGTGGAATTAAATGGAGAGTACTTAATTCGTCTTAGATGGTTGAATACATTCCACTAAAAGAGCTTAAAATATTTTTCCAAAAATGTTGTTTGTTTGAGGAAAAGCAAATGTGAAGGAATTTCTAATAATAGAAAAGAAAAAGTAATATTTTTTTTTTAAGTGGACATCTCACTTATCTCTCCTTATGTCTCATTTATCTCCCCCGCACTCCTCATTTCTCACTGCTTACACTGAAAAAAGAAAAGTGAGAATGAGAAGCGAGGACGAGCAGTGAAAAGTATCTAGTGAGAAGTAAAAAGTTAGAAATGAGATGTAAAAAGTAAGACACCTTACTTAACCTTTGGCACTTTTTATGAGAAGAGCAATATCGCCCTTAATTCTCATTTCGCACTTCTCGCTTCTCACTGTTCACTGTGTGAGAAGAGGAATGAATAGTGACTAGTGATTAGTGACGCTTACCATTGCTCGCTTTCCATTTCTTACATCTCACTGCTCAATTCGCATTATTGTCTCTACTTTTGTTCATCGAACGACTGATATGTTCTTATGATACGTTCGACCAAATGACTTTTTTTGGCCATACTATCTGTGTAGTCGAACCTCATATGACCCGTATGATCAGTTCGGCCAGATAGCATTTTCGGTTAAATGATCTTACTATGACTTACCCTATTCGGTTAAATGACGACAAACGTTATTTTTGGCTATATGAGGTTTTCTGCTTTATGGTTTGTTCGGCCGAATTCGGTCGCTCGTCCAAATTCGTACTCGATCAAACATCTTTTGGTTGATTTTCGGATTTCAGCTAAATGACTTTCGGCCAAAATACCCTTCTCCATTCAACTATGGGATTAAAACGATGAATTCTTCCGATTTGAACGAGAAATACTTCGGAATTTCCACTGAAAGTTGTTATTTTCTACTGAAACCTCCTCGAAATTTTAACGGTACATTGTATGGAATCTTCAAGGAATTCATTGGCATTATCACGAGAAATTCCCTGGAGTTTGAAGGAGAAAACTCTAACAATTTGTATTTGTAAAAAACCACATGTTTTGTTAAAAATATAACTTACCTACAACAATTATTTGCCAAGCTATGGAGCTTTAAATAAAACTGTAGTGATTTGAATTAGCTGTGGGGGACATTTTGTTTATTACCGTACAGGTTTGAGTCCATGGTACACGGATGTAGGAATAAAAACATTTTGTTGTCTATTTTCGCGGGGAAGTCCTATAGTTTATTCCCCGATCTTTGAAAAATCATAAATAATAAGTAATACAAAGCAGAAACAAGAATGTTTTTGGTAAAACGCAATTTGAAATGAAAAGCCCCACGAAATGTTTCACCGTGAATAAATTTCATTCATTCAAAAACTATGCCCGAACTCGGGATTTATTTTTTTACAAAAAAAATGAAATAAAGCCTGTCCAGAATTAAAACATGCTAAAAGCAGCACATACAACGGAGAGACTCAGCTGTCATGTAAATTAATCGTTTCAATAGTTTGTAAAAATTAAAAAAAAAATCGTAATCTGAGATGGGTGTCCGATATTTAACGTGGACAGGCTTTAGGAGAATTTTGAAAGCAAGTAAGCTATGATTTTTTTTGGGTGCTCTTTTTTTAAACCAATTTTGTGAAAAGTGTAGTAAAGTAACAGAATGCAAATTTTTTGAAGAAAAATGATGTCACAATCTACAGTCAAACAATCTAAAAATATAAATCAAATCAATCAATCAATCTTAAAATAATAATATGAACCGGAAAAAGTTTTCCACAAAATGTTCTGCCGATAAAAATTTTCACAAAGAAAATCCGAGAAAAAAAATCTTTGGCGAGAACGCTCAGCTCGACGAACTGAGGTGATGTCTGTGTGTACGTATGTATGTATGTGCTCACTTACTTGCCTTTAGATGATTTGCTCGTAAGTTGCAATCTATCAGAATTTCTGTCTCATTGTTTTCTTTTGAAAATTTATCAGATAGGACTGTGGGATCAGCAGTTTAGGCCAAGATACTGATTTTTGTAATCAGTATCGTGCCGTTAGGTGAGATAATCAGGGTTTTTGTATATGACAAAGTAATAAAAATTGAATCTAATTATTTTCGGTAAAAACAATTCTACCAAAGATTGCAAAAATCTGAGAGATCGTTTATCGGTTTCACATGGAACAGCTGTATGTTCTTATTGATAGGAAATCTAAGAAACCTTTCTATAGACAATTTAATTTATTCTGATTTCACTTTGTTCGCCATATTTTTAAAAAGTGGTATTAAAAAATTGCTAGATTGTGTAATCAAAGAACTGACATTTTTCAGATCACCCTGATTTAAATCTTGAGCAATCTCAACATCCCGAGACTACTTTTCAATTTACGTTTCTCTCTGTCCTCTCGTGTCCAGTGCAGTACCGATGCGTTTATGCCTTTGCAA
This sequence comes from Armigeres subalbatus, assembly GCF_024139115.2. Taxonomy (NCBI): domain Eukaryota; kingdom Metazoa; phylum Arthropoda; class Insecta; order Diptera; family Culicidae; genus Armigeres; species Armigeres subalbatus. The sequence goes on along the minus strand of NC_085140.1, from coordinate 384,202,961 downwards.
TCCAGTCCCAGAAACCCTCATGGGGCTCACCACACAGTACTCTACCGAAATCCCGAGTGGTATTTTTACAACGTTGTGCTTTCCATTTTCCGTTCGTATCATATTACACAGGTACCAACACTACGACCGCAGCAACACACCACACCGACAGACTGCTTTGACTCTCTGTTTCCTTGCCTTCGTCTTTGCCACTCACCTGTCCCTATCCCAAAGTTTTGGGTTCAGCCATCTGAATACGCAAGCTCTCCAGGTACCACAGACAAGAAACAGTGTTTCCTCGACGAAGGCGGCTTCGAGAAATGTCGCTTATGAACCTTGACGATGTTGGGGGCTGGGGCAACTCATTTTCATACTGGAAGAAATTCCTAAAAGTTTCTAATTCAAATTCCAAAATTCCGAATTCAAACAAAGAGACAGCACCCCGCATAAACGACATGTGTTGATTACCCACCGTGCGAAGTAATCACGAACCAGATGGCAAACGATAAATTGGACGAACCAACAAATCTTTGAATTATCCTACATGATAGTATCGCTACATATGGATTCTAATACAAAAATGGTGGCGTTATAATTATTTCCAATTAAAATTAGCATAAGCGATCAAAATACATCGAAATAACTTTCCATGATTGAGAATTCAAGTCATTTTTAACGCTGGAAAAATAAATTTCTGGTGTTGTTATTTCCACCAGTGTACTCTCACATTGTTTCTATGTCGGAATGATAATGAGTCTTATGGGAGTCGAGTCCTTGTCAATAGTTTTATTTCCAAACCACCTTACTTTTCATCAGAATGATTGATTATTCCCATCAACTGCAGTCACCATTTGAAAATGTGACGATGGTACCCGCTGAGCGCACTATTCCCAAACTACTGTACCATCCAAAGGCGACCGCGTCTGCTGCTTCAATCTCACCTGCGTAACTGGATCGCCGTGATTGTCTTCGTCGTCGTCGTCGTCGTGCCTGGAACGCATTTTACCTGTAAAGGTGTGCTGCACCCGAGATTCTTTCAATCCGTCGACCCAACCTGCTCCGATCGCCGGTGTGTTGGTGTTGTACTTCTTACCGATGCCTTGAGGTTGAGGTAAAATACAGTCTTTTTCCTTAAGCGAATACTTTGGAGAGCTATCGAAACAACACATGATCGCCGCACGATCCGGAGAGCGAGAGCGATCGAACCTGGCCGGGCTGTGGGGGTTCGCGCGACCATTTAGCGCTCTGTAGTCTTTAGTGCGAGTTTCCAAGTAAGACGGTGCGCAGGCGCGTCGGGTTTTTTCTCGATTTCCCACCCCACAGCTCCTCACAGATCATAGTCGCAGCTTCCGATTGTAGGTTTTCCTGCTGGAGCTTTTACTGTGGGTTATTGTTATCGTGATGTGGTTCTGAATTCGTTTTGGGGGAATTTTCGCGCCCATGTGAACATGGGAGGCATGTTTGTTTAGATGATCCGTTAGGCTCATCAAACGAAGAGAGGAATCTTCGAGTTTGAAGATCGATTGAGATCGATCCAATGAAAACATCCTCAACAAATGAAGAATTGTGCTCGGATCAAGTGAAACAGAAATAGTGGATCTGGATTGAGTTCGTGGTTGTATTGAACGGTTGATTGGATTTCGGGACGTGGATTATCGGATATCACCGAGGCGGACGAAATAAACAAAAGCAACATACGGAATCAGTGCTAGCTGTGGATTACTGATCGTGCTCGTGTGGCATTAAAAAAAGCCGTAAAAATAAAACCGTTCGTGTGACACGTTTCAAAAGTGGTGGATCGGCGCTACGCCGTTGCTGCCAGGGGGGTTATGAACCCAAGGGTCAACGGGCACAAGTCGTCGATCGACTGCGACGGCTGTTGTCGCGTGGTGTGACCAATCAGTTGTTTATATTAGCATTTATTGTTGCTCAACGCATTCGCGTTTGCAGAAGTGAGGAATTCAACAAGTATCGGTCAAAACACAGGAATATGTAAATCGTTCGTGATAATTCTTTGAAGTGCGAAAAAGTTACCCGAGGAAGAAGGCTGTATTGCGTCAGGCACATGTTAGTTTTTTCAAATTTCCTAGAAGTGGTGGTTCACGTCGCTTAACGTGGTTGAGGCTAGTCAAATTGAAAAATAAAATCTAGAAAGGGTGAATCATGAATTGCAAAAGAAGCTAGAATTTGACTACGGCCAGGGTTCCAAGCTGGTAATGTGGACAGTATGAAGGGATACAACACAAGTATAGCCGCAGCAAGCTGGCTGCTATCTTCAGTTCTGGTATTAAGTATACTGGCGAGTTCGTCCCACGCTCGAGAACGACCAGTCGGCTATGAGGCCTATCGAAATCGGCAGCAGCGACTTCAGATGGAGCGTGAAGCACAGCAGAAACGGCTGGAGGAGAAGAACTCTGAGTTCGTCAAAGGCAAAAGTAAGTTCCTATCAGCTCACCTTTTTTTACAAACAGAAGAATATTACGATTTTTTCAAAACAAACAAACAGCTCCGTATTTAGTTGATCGAACCTCGATACGGCGATAAACTTGTGCAAACAGTCTGCATACCTTGCACGGTTCACATAAGGCACACGTTCCTTCGAAATCAGGGAGAAAGATATACTTCTCCTCACTTATCATGCATTCCGCTTCGTGCCAGCCTGGCCAGTAAAATTCACAAACTTACCTCATATCTCGGAGTAAACAACCAAACAAACTCGTCGTTATTTTTATCAGCAAACATAGTTTTCCACGATTTCTTATTACGAAGGTAGACGACGAAGGGTAAACAGCAGCCCTTTTGAGCATACATAAAACCGTGAACATTTATTGAGCTTACTACCCGTTCGTATGAGACAAACAATCGATTGCGTTGATATCGCGATCCTCCGAGTAGAAACATAACCACCGAAGTGTGTTATCGATCACGTCCGATTGTAAAATAGGACAAACTTGAGAACGCTGAGCGGAGCCCTCGCGGGAACGGTCGGCGGTTGACGTGCGTCGTATGATTTGCTGATGTTGACAATGGAGCGATTGATTGGGCGAGACAGGCGATGGGAAATCACTTTGAATTGTTGTTACAGTTTGACGTATTCAAATTATTTTTTAATGCGAAAAGGTTTTTTTTCAATACTCGGAACAGTTCTGTGAAATTTGATAAGATTTTCGATAGTTTTATCTATGCCAATGGTAAACCATTTCATCTTTACTTATCTCAACCAAAGTTACTTTTTTAGCTCTGCAAGAACGATTACATTGTCCAATAACACCAAATGAAGGTATCGGACGTAGAACAAAAAGTATCCTTCTTCCCAAAAGCATCTCATAATTTCAAAACTGCCTGTAAGTAATTTCTCTAGCATTTGCTTTGCTTGCTAATATGTAGCAGTGCAACAATAAAAGTATGGGAGATTATTGTTTGCGTGTTTGTTCGATTGCAAACTTTAAGCTCGATGTCCTCACGCGTACTTTTGAACGCCGCGTGAAAAGACGCCACCTTATTGATTTTTAAACTGAACAAGATCAATTCCATTTATAATAGGCGCAATAACGAAAGAAGGCATTGGCACGCAATCCAGGAAAAATATTATTTATGGTTGTTCGTTTTCCCGGTTTGTGTGCGAGAGAAATGGTTGAGGGAAAAGTCTTAATTGTGGTGACGACTTTCATGGAAATTTCTACTTCTTACAACAAGTTGACGTTATCGAAACAACATTCAAAATAAAAAAAAAGGTTCAAGTTCTATTGCCGGTACACTTATGAAGGCTTTTAGCCACCACGCGTCCGCTTTTCTAAATCCACTTGGCCACCACATGTTCCTTCTCCACTAATTTTGGATATTCAATTGAACAAAACTTCATTCCTTTTGGTCCATCCATTTAAGTCTATCAGACAAAGTTATTACTTTTTTACTAAAAGTTGATGTTCAAAGATATAACCCAAACCGTATCCTTGCCCCCGCATAAACTGTATATAAAATTATGGTACTTATAACCAATAATCATAGACATATTTTCCACAGGCATATTTTATTTTTCATATTTTCCAATATTCCTCTGGTCATGTTATGTTCATGCATATATTTGAAGCACAGAAATAATTGCAATAATAAATGCATATTGCTGTTATTCTAAATTGAAATGAATTCAAACTTTACTTATTCGAACGGTTCAACAGTATTCAATTAAAAATCGAATGTTTCATTTCTTTTGTTTTTAAATTGCTGTTATTCTACATTTAAGGTCACTCCTGACAGAATCCAAGTTTCAAAGTGCTCGCGTTTTCGGGGGCACACCACTCGATACGGAAGCAACGCACAACTGTCATTTTTATTTTTTCACGCATGCTGTGACGCAGCAAAGCTGAATCAACAAAAATGACAGTTATCCACCGCCTCCGTATCGAGTGGTGTGCCCCCGAAAACGCGAGCACTTTGAAACTTGGATTCTATCAGGAGTAACCTTAACACCTAAAATCTTCTTGGGTACATCATAAACCGCTTCAAGTCTCATTTGAATAGTTTTGAATTATTCCACAGACAACACTTATGAATTTTGATTGTGGAGAACAGAAATAAAACATTGGAAAAACCATTTGATCACCTGTTTAAATCACAAGCTTTATTAGGTTATGCCATATTTAAAAAATAAGATGGGTGCTCTTTGTCATTAAGTTATTCTTTATCAAATTATGAAGCTCATAATCTGAACAGACTATCACATACGTGTTGCGCTCCCTGAACATATTAACAGACACAAATGTCTATTGCTATATTACTATATTAATATCTTGTGTTAGCAGTGCATAGCAATAAGCAAATACCCAAGATCAGTGTAGAAAAATGTCAATCCATGTCATGGAACTAATTTACTATTTTTTCCAACAGTAATTAACAATGCAAGATTTTTGATAAATTTGTAACGCTTGAAGGTTCCTAAAACTTTGTTTAAAATTGTTTAGCATATGAACGCGAAATTACAAAATGGAATATCATGACATTGATGTCACTTGACACGAAATTTTATGTGACACCGCAGGTTTCAGATTTAGAACAATGAACCATCAGACAAAGTCATTGGACCTTTTCAACGTTACAGTTTCGAATTATAACTATTGAAAAAAGCTATAAGTAAATTAGTCCCATGATACGAAATCATTTTCTTCCACTCTGAACAAAATAAACACTTAAAACTGGGGACGGGTTGTCAGGTCGGAAGCATTTCGAGTAATACGTTGTGCCGAAGGTCATCAAGCCGAATTCCAATTGGCCGAATTGATCGTGTGGCAGAAACGGTTTAGCCGAAAATATGATTTGGCCGAAAGCGACATTCCGCCGAAAGGCGCATTCTCCCAAATTGGTCATTCGGTCGAAAAAGTCGTTTGCACGAAACGGTCATTTGACCGAGAAAGTCGTTTGGCCGAATAGGTAATTTGGCCGAATATGCCGTTTGGCCAAAAATGACGTTTTATCCAACGGGTCATTTGGCCGAAAAAGCCGTTTTGTCTTTTGGCTGAAAATGTAATTTATTCGAGCGGGTCATTTGATCGAAAAGCAGCTCATTCGAAGCGAATTTGGTTCCTGCGACTTGATTATGACTGAATCTGGTCATAAATAAGTTGCAGCAATCTATTTGAAACGTGTGTGTTACTCGGGTGTTGTTAGGTCAGAAATGTCATTTGACCAAAAAGGTGGTATGGCTGAATTATTGTTAGGCCGAAAAAATCGTTTGGCCGAGAAGGTCATTAGGCTGTAAATGTAATTTGTTCGAACGAGTCATTTGGTCGAAAAAGGCATTATGCTGAACAGGACCTTTGTTCGGAAATGTTATACAACCGAACAAGTCATTTGGCCGAAAATGTCGTTTGGCCGAAAATTTCGCTTGGCCAAGAATGTCTTTTTGTCGCAAGGGTCATATAGCCAAAATGTCATTGGGCAAACAGAAATGTTTGGCCAAACAGGTCATATGGCTAAACAAGTCATTTAGCCGAAAATGTCGTTTGACTCAAAATTTAATTTCGCCGAACAGGTCATTTGGTCGAAAATATTGTTTGGCCAAAAGTGTCATTTAGCCGAACATGTCATATTGTTTTAAACGTCGTTTGGCCTTAATAAGTCTTATAACTGAAAATATCGTTTGGTCGAACAGGCCATTTGCAGATGTAGGCTGGTCCAGAAAGTTTCCGTGAGGGCATTACTCCGAATTAACTCAGGAAAAATTGTTGAATATATATTGTTGAATATCCACGAATAATTCTTTCAAATTTCGATTTGTTTTATAAATTCCTACAAAACAAATTCGGAGTTCTAAAAACAAACCTTCTGAATTCCTTTGATTTTTTTTTCAAACTTTTCCATGCGAAGTTCTTTGGAATTTCCATAGGAAATTCTTCGTAATTTCCTCAGGAATCTCTTCGTAATTTCCTCGAGAAACTCTTCGATTTTTTTCCAGGAAACTCTTGAAAATTCCCTCGAGAAACGCTTCCGAATTTCCTGAAGTAGTTCCTCGGGACATTTTCCGAAAATTACTCGGTGAAGTCTTTGGAATTTACTCAATAAACTATCCACAATTTGCTTGGCAAATTCTTCGGAACATCTTTCGAAACCCTTCGGAATTTTCTGGAGAAACGCTTTGAAATTCCCTGGGGAAAGTCTTTGGGTTTTTCTTTCAAAGGCTGTGGAATATCTTTGGAAAACCCTTCGGATTTTCCTTAAAAAACGCTTCAAAATTCCACGTGAAACTGCACGAAATTTCTTTGGGCATCGCTTCCGAATTTTTTCAGGAACCGTTTTGAATTTTTCTCGGGAAACTGCTCAGATTTTCCTCGAGATCGTTACGATATTTCCTCGGGAAACGCCTCAGAATTTCCTTAAAAAATGCATTGGAAATTTTTCGGAATTTTGGACCTGTGTGAGGAATTATAGACCAGCGGCGTGACAGATTTTGAACAGCGGTAAGCCGATAAAAAAATGTCTGCGGCGGTGTAACACCAAAAACTGTCGGCGGCAGCGCACACCTCTAGTATTTTGGTCGAAATAGTCGTTTGGTCGAAAAGGTTATTTTGTCGCACGTGTCATATGAGCATGATGTCATTTGCCCGAACAGGTCACATGGCCGAAAATATCGCTTTACCGAACAGGTCATTAGACCGAATAAGAAAGTTGCCGAAACTCAGCAGGTCATTTGGTCGAAAATGCCATTTGACCGAATGGGTTATAGCTGGAAATGTCGTTTGACCGAAAATGCCATTTGGCCGAAATGGTTGATTCTGAATAAAAGTACTCGACCAAACGTACTTGAATAATATTATGTTAGACTTTTTCCGACGGTTAAACGACATTTTCAACCGCATTGTCAGTTCGGTAAAATGGCATTTTCAGCCAAATAGCCCTTTTCATTTAGCTAAACGATCTTTTCGTTCAAATGACCAGTTCGGTAGAATGATATTTTCGGCCGTTGGTCCATTTTTGCTATATTGGTTTTGGCCTGATGATTTGTTTGGTCAAATGACATATTCGGCCAAACAACTTTCAGCCTAGTGTCCTTCGACACTCAATGGCTTTCGACCGAACGACTTTCACCCGAACGGTCCTTGCCCATTGAAATTGCGGGGAATAGAGCCGTCAACCATGCTGATGCTGTCCAGTTTCTCAGTTTTTCAGTTTCAGTTGTTTGCTAACAGTGAAACTATTTCAAAATATGTTGGTCGTTCTAAAGCAGACTCTTGGAGTTGGTCAAAGTACAACATAAACAGCAGTGCAATTGGTTTTGCCCAGAACCAACACAGATGCATCAAATTTTAATACCGCCTCGTACTAAGTGACAAGAGTGCGTAGCCACGGAGATCCAATTCCTTACGCCGTCTTTCTTAGTTCCTGCATATGGAGGCGCATGGTACTTTTGTGCTTTGGTGCATCAACTACTTGTGACTCGAATTGTTAAACAAATTCCATCAGATCTGTGATTTATAAAAATGTCAACATTTCGAATACTGCAGTCAGGAAATCATGGCAAGTATAACAACCGTGAAAGAATTGTGAGAATCTATCAGATGACGCCTGAGATCAAGCTGTTTGAATTGTCATACGTCAAATTATCGCATGCACACAGAAGCGCACATTTAAATTTTATGAGATGCAGTCTTTGTTTTCTAAGGGATCCAGGTCAAGCAGGATTTCGAAAGCTCAAGATGACATTCAGAAAATTCAAACTTGCTTTTATTGTGGACGCTTATCTATAGAATTATTATTATGGACGTTCGAAAGCTGCAAAATCAAACTTACACTCAGTATTGTTACACTTCTATGACGTTCGGAACTAGAAATAAACTATGTTTCCAAATGTCTGATAAGATAGGAAAATTATCTACACTTCGATGCATTGTTGTTTGCTCACATATCGAAATGCAGCCGCTTTTTGATTGCTTCAGTTGTAGACGTTTCGTTTGAATCTCATGACAGTCAACATCACGACACCAAATGCTACCACGCCGTACGAACTGGACACACTTCCCATTAGATCTACCTGATTAGGAAATGATTTATTACTGGTTGATTTATGGCCTCATCAAGCGAACATCACCATCCAGTGGCCTCTAGCGGACGGAATGACTAGTTTTTGGCTGTGAAATTCTGATCATTTCGAAGTGCTAAAATGTTCACATCGTCTCATAAACACCGTTCCGAACTGCATCCCAGAACGGTTTGTCTGTTTTTAGCGCAAGCCTATATCGGCAATAGCCACACAGCACTTCGAGAAAGGTTAATTCACTTGGTATTAATCATCGACTTCAGTGTTCCCCGTTTCCCCGGGTCGCCCCGCGCCTTACTTCCAAGACATCAAAGTCGAAAAATTCCTCCATACATTTTTCACCACCTTGAGAGGCGAACCTCCACGATACCAGAACGGACGGACACTCATCTCTTAAGTGGAAACCTACTCAGACCGTCGCAGTTGGGCACCATCATCAGCTTGAATGTTTAAGTTTCCTCGATCAGGACGTGTGTGGGGCTTCTATGCAAAAACAAGCTCTCTTACTGACCCTCCCCGGTCCCGAACATCACACGTTCGTCCACCTTTGGTGGCTGCCTCACCGCTGCGCTGCCATGTGCCACAAAACCAAAGAAACCGCACATCCAAGACGATAACGACCACGACAACGAACGGTGGACGCACGACGCAAACGAGAAACAAGATTTGAAGAAACGGCATTCCGAGGTCAACCGGCCGACCAGCTACGCGTGTTTGGGGTAATCGATTCTTCGGCGTCGTCGTCCGTTCGCGGTTTACGCGCTGTCCGTGTGTGCGTTATTTGTTTGTTTGTTTCGCGAAAAGCAAGTAAAGCACGTATTATGCCTGATTTGGGATCGCAAGCTAAATACAAAAATATGATGATTGAGGTCGCGCTGGATACAACAACAATTCGTCTCTTTTACTATGATTCATCCGATCTCTGTACGAAGGTGGTTGTTTGACAGCTTGAGTAGTTTCACAAGTCCTATCAAGACCAGCTATGAGCAACTTGATTGTTCGAGTGACCACTCGACTAACTCCTTTTTGAGTTGAGGCTTCGGTCAGAGACGGTTTACATTGCAGTGAGTCCAACAATATTCGTGGTTCAAAAACGACCCTGTGGTCACGAAGAAGGCGCACCATAAAAAAGAACAGCGCAAGGAATCCCAAACGGCATCTAGATAAAAACTAATAATAATGAGCCTTGCTCTGGTTCTGCACGCTCATTCGATCGGGTTGGGATCCTCCACCTTGCGTCCCATCGACCACTTCCCCAGCGATCGAACATAGCTGCAAGGATCCCGCTACAAATGAGGCAACAACCAAGCTCAAGCGCAGCACAAAGAAAGCCAAACAAAAGCTTCATTGTCGATATGAACCGACCAGGTCTTTGGTTTCGGCAGCCTCCGGGAACCGTTTCGAGTTTGGGTGCCTTGCACATCGGAGATCACGTCTACCCGATAGCTATTTTCGACTGAGCTCCCGCCTTCCTCCCGGTTCAGCACAGTTTGCGCAGGATCGCGCGCGCGGTTTTTGTTTTGCATCTTCATGACCAACCAGGCACCATTATTACGCGGGTTCTGATCCGACCCGTAGGTACCTCTCCCGCTCGCTCTGTACGTGCGAATCGTGCTTAATCATAAAGATTATGTTTCGTGTTTTTCATCCACGATCGCGGTTGTCGACGACGATGATCAACCGGCAATGTTCCAACAAATGCTGAGAAGGGGGCTCGGTACAAAATGCACTGCTTTTGGTTAAGGACACTATTTTTTAATTCTTCCATTCTCATTCTAATGAGACTTACTTTTGATCAAATTGGCAATATTAACGCTAATCAGTTTTTATTTACAATTATCTGACATATTTGGAACTGGCTTTAATTGTCTAATCTCGAAAATAATTCTCATCGTCTCTGATCTCTAGAATCAAAAATAGACAGATATCAATCGATCTGAAGTACTGAATCGAGAAAGATTCGTATTCAGAGTCTCATAATGTAAAAAGTCTCCAATCATGCTTTTTCTAAGATGCATTTCACCCCGCCCTTCTCCAATTCAAAATTTGCACATTTGAGTCGGACTGCACACAGCCGGCTTTGGGATTTGCGAATTGCCGGCCGCGCTACGCGAAGGCCCTCGCAAAGCAGAGATGCCAGATAAATTACAGGGACCGCGATGACGATGGCGTAGATTTTCGCCAGGGCTCTGGCGCTTTTGCTGCGTGCAAGTAGAATTGCTTCGAGGCGCTCCTTGCCAGCTTCGCCACGTAGATACGAAGATACAAATTGGACCAAACCAGAGGGGGATAGTTCTCGGAAATGAAAAAAAAAAACAAAGCAGGGACAGGGTTGTGGATGGCTTATTGTGTTTTGCACGAAATGGGGCACAGTGGAAAGAATCAGAGAGATATGAAAAATGGCTTCGAGGGTGATTCTTGGACGCCGATGATATCAAACGATGGGAGCCGGGTGCGTCACGACCCAAACATTTTCATTTTTTGGAATCGTAGCTTCGACAGGTTTCGGGCACAATACAAAAATAAAACCAGAAACAACAGCATCAGCGGTTGCCGGAGGTTTATTGGTGCTCTATTGGTGTAAAGAATCTTGACTCCAAATTATGCAAACGATAGGTCCAATTTAGAATGCTAATGAAAGAATGTTCCTCGATTGGTTAGCTATTAACGGGTTAGAGATTAATAAACCAAATAAGCGTAGATATATTGAGTGGAGTTTTTTTTGTGTTACTTAAGCGTAAATTATCACGTGTTATAATTTTGAGAATTAATTTATTTCTTGCACCATACAAAATAATGTTTTCTCCTAGCTTGCTATCAAGCTCTATTCAACTAAACCATGCAGATCGATGTTAATAGGACTGAATTTTCTTAGACTCAATTACAAACATCTCTATTGAAAAGTACAAAAAACATAGACGAATCTTGCTTTTGAGAGGTGGATTCCATTTGATCCATCTCGACTAAGATCGTGCGCATTGTAAAGCACACAAACTATCCAATTCTTCAACACATTGCTTTTACCAATCTAGCGCAACGACCTCCTCTTGCGCAATCCATTTTGCTTCAAACTAACATCGTCATCATTCCATCGGAATGGCTTCGAATATAATGTTGATCAGCAACTAGAAAATGTACAAAGTATAGGGTTCATCCCTTTCCAGTCCACCACCTTCAATAGCCTCCTCTATTCCGCAACCTGGCCGGAGTTCTATGGCATCACCTAGCTTCCAGCACCGATCACTCCACCCATCTGCCACACAACGTCCCAGGCCGAACAACGTAAATGCTTTTAAAACATAAATATAACGTTTGAAATATTAAAATCATTTCTCTGATGATCTTCACCTCCTCCGTGTCCAGCCCTTCGAGTTGGTTTTGGAGCTTTCTGCAGCATCATCAAGTCCCGCGTGTGTGCGGTTGCTTTGCTTGTTATTGATGTTCCGTTTCATAATCTCTTCTCTTCTGGACCCGCGGCGGGATCCCTCTCGCTCGGCTCGAAGACTCTCGACTCGATCGTACTCAACATATTTCCATCATCGTTGAGCCACGGTTTTCGGACAAGTGCACAAACACAACGAAGGGGGTTTTGTTTTGAAAATTGAACTACACCACCAATACCGATGGATAACACCGTTCGAAAGATTGAGGTCCATGTGATGGTTTGGTTCTTCGAATCGTGGAGTACCGTAGCTCGTACGGAGCACAGGTAACTTCGAGAGAACATTTGGACCCCTTGTTGAGGTGTTGGTTTCAAGTGTATGACGACAACGATTCTATAGTCTTTTTCATCCCAGGCTTCAGGCGATAAGTCTGTGCCTTTTCCTGGATCGCGGGTCGATCCTCTTGAGGCCAAAAGCATTATAACTAGAGAAGCAGCATACAAAAACAAGCAAGCAGGCACACAATTGGAAGGTAAATGTTACCTTTTTGCCGTCTGGTTCGAGGCTTCCACGAAACGGAGACTCTTGACTTTTGCGTTTTTGTTGTTTTGTTTTCCTCTTCGTAAAACAGACAATCCGCGCAAGAGAAAACGACGACAGCGAGGGCAGTGTATGTTTTGGAAATTATACACTTCTTCGGTACGGTGTTGAACCACTTTTCGGGAAATTACGCAGCGACGACGCGACCACGGAACGGTGGTGGGGAGGTGAGGTCCATAATAATAAGAGAAAAAAGTGTGAATTTGATACGAATAGGTTGCTCTAATTGCTGGCATTTGGTTGTTAATTTTGATTGGGGCCAAGGCGGAGACCACTGGAGCTAACCGCAAATGCCATAAATCTTCAATGCGACTCACTGCCATCAACAGTGATTTCGATGATTGTCGAGGCTGGAACCAGTGTTTCTGCTTCCATTCCACTGTGAAGAGCATTCACACATGCAGGTGATCAAAATATTTCCACATTTTTCACCTGAATTGCTTTTACAAATGTTCTGATGATTTGTGTACGGAGTGGTGAGCCTGTTTGTCTCTCAATTATGCAATTTTGAATTAAAACCCTGTTGATGCTACTTGCACTTTCTATCGGAACAAAAGCACTAAGAAACTTCATCGTCGGATTCCAAAGACAAATTAACCGATCTGTTTATTTTCACCATCTGGTTCACCATAGTCCATTTATTAGCCACTCTGAACTAATGCATCGTTCGATGATACGCGCAAGATAAGCGCCACTGTGAAAAGTAGACGCTAAGCTAGAACGGAAAGCAGCCGTGCGAGCGTAATTAGAGCCATTTGGTTAGCACGCTTACGGTCGGTGGTTTCAACGCTTCTGCTGTACAAATTGAACGTCACCGACTCGCTATCTAACTGTGGCTGCTCGAAGCACGAGGCCAAACTGTTAAACGAAGTAGAAAAATGTTATTATATTGTAATATTCGCTGCCATCAGATAGAGCTCAGATCGAGTGCAGTATAATCTTGATTGGTCAAGATGGAGCTGTTTCACGGCATTGCAAATCGAACCAGATTGGCGGATTTTGCGGCGACGTAGGCATTCCATAAATGCCGCCAATTAAACTCCTACTGAGATCCGCTAGTGCAGCAACCGCCGGTTGATGGAACAGAACGAGATCGGATCAATTTTCATAAACGGATACAGCTTGCTAGATTAGGCGATCAGTTTAAATGGGAGTTGGATTGATGCCGAACAATTTTATCTCGGTTTGTGCAATCTGCAGAAATTTAGTGAAGAATAGTTTAAAAACCGGTATAAAATGACTTCCGAAGCCGCTCTTTTCCTTTGAACGAGAAACAGTTTAATGTATATTAAAATGAATATTAGTTGAAATTTAGCTCTATTAGTTGACATGATCGAGCTATTTAAAAAAATGTTTTAGAATCACAATAATAAAGTTTTTATGTTCCATATATGCATGCCCATCACAATAAATGTCCATCTATGTCAATTATTGAAAAAAAATGCATTGATATTTCTCGGAACAAAATCATTTGCGCTTGAATGAGCAATTGGACTCTCGGAAGAATTGTAGCTAAAAATAATATGTGGTGGAAGCGCGAAAAACTAGTCATTACCGAGCTATTGACTTATTTGCATTCTCCTGGTTCAAAATTCTTCTCTTAGAACTTCTCTTAGTTTCTGCTTAGGTTTGCTACTCTACATGCCTATCCATTCCTATATTTCTTTGCATGGCTGTATTTCTAGAGGAAGATCGCTTCATTGCCAAATCCCTAGATGATCATCTGCGTGGCCTGCAACCACAGTCTCTTGGTTCTGAGGAATCCCAAGTTTAACAAGGCACTAACCGAGCCCTAGGACAGGACTAGAATGAACAATGATCGGCCAGTCTTCCGGCATCATTACCTTCCAAGTCACTGGTTTTGGATTAGTTCAGAAACCGTGTCTTCGTTCTTTCTTCGAAATTTGCTTTGACCGGTTCGGACTCTAGCCTTCAGATTGACTACGGTGGATTTGTTCCACCAGAGAAGCACAGAGTTGGTCGCTTGCTTGCCAAGTAACAATTATGGTTTTATAACGCTCTCGGATACAAGTCAAGACAAAATTTTCAAAACGACTTATCTGCTTTTGTAAACAAAGATTCAAACGACGATTTGACGAATCTGATAGCTCTCGCACGCAAACCAACACCACCGATAGGTAGGAGAAGGTTTCCGAAGGAAGGTTGTTGATGATGGTGTTGGTTTGCGTGGGAGAGCTATCAGATTCGTCAAATCGTCGTTTGAATCTTTGTTTACAAAAGCAGATAAGTCCTTTTGAAAATTTTGTCTTGAAGTATGCTACAAAACCACAATAAATCCATCGATGGTTCATGGTTCAACAGCAAGTTTGCCTTCATCCCAGAGCGCTCTGCAACCAAACGTCAAAGCCAGTTTCGATCTAAAAAGAAGTACGATAGTATTCGCAATTGAAGGAGTCCAGAGAGGGTCTAAGTAACCGCCTTTGCTTGTTTCGGTATCTTCTGACTTCTCGTCGGTGATTATTAGTACCCATCTGATTCCAGTCCTACAAACCTGTAACCCAATTTTGGTAGACTACGGCATTATAAAAAAATTGCTTGACTTATCTGTTTGCAATATGTGTGCTGCTGGGAGTGAAACTTTTAGAGAAACACTCTAATTAAACTGTGGGAAACTCGCGGAAAAAACTTCATGAAACTTTTGATTTGTCTCCCACTTGGTCTTCGAAAAAAAATCACATGAAAACACGAAACAGTTCAATTCTTTTAAAAATCCCAAAGAAACCCAGTTAAAAGTTTTTAAGGTATCTTATTCAGGAAATTCAAAATGATTTCACATAAAAAAATAGATAGAAGCGTCAAATGGTATAATGTTAAGAAGATTATTATGCATTAAAGGCAAAATAGTTCTTGTCAAGAAATCACATCACGTATCTTATCTTCGGGATAATAGGGATAATAGAATAGGGATCTTATTTTCACCACAATCGCCGACATAAAAAAACATATCACATTCTCCATAGCCTTTTTCTAGACACACACCTACATGAGGAGAAGGAATCCCATTCCTTTCGCCATATTTCGGACAGATGCTTTTTTGTTATAAAAGCAATTCATTACCTTATTGTGAAAAAAGTGCATACTTCTTAAGAAGGAATCACATTCACCTTTACCGTTGCCTTATCTCAAGCAAACGTCCGTCCCCGTTTCCCACTTCCCCTTCGCAGTGAAAAGTGAGCAATGGAGAGTAATATCTGAGATGCCTCACATCCTACACAGCAGCACGCGGAACATCTTTCAAATAGCTGTTTGTTCCTAATAAATTGCATTGAAGACACTGGCAATACATCGAGTCACATTAAAGCCTCTTTCAGTTTCAGAGACACACAATGTTTCACTTTCATTTCAGTGGCGTCACAATATGCAGTTTGGAATTAAATTCTGGGCAGGAGCCATGAATTGAATAACAAAACATGATATGGATTTGATTGATATAAGAGAGGCGAATGAACCACGAGTTACATCAGTTTTTGGGAAAACCATCCATCGCTCACACCGTGAAAATCGAAAGACTGCGGTGGGCCGGGCATGTAACCAGAATGACGGACAGTAATCCGGTGAAAATGGTTCTCGACAACGATCCGACGGGAACAAGAAGGCGAGGTGCACAGCGGGCAAGGTGGATCGATCAGGTGGAGGACGATTTGCGGACCCTCCTCAGACTGCGTGGTTGGCGCAGCCACTTTTTCAGTGACTTTTATGTATTGCAAAGGTCACTCCGGGCTTAGTCTGGTGATAAATGATATGAGAGATAAAAGAACAGGCTAAAATATCCAAAAATTTGCACTGAAATATCATTTTAATATCAAGATATGCTATTACTAAGAACAAACTAATAGCTCGTGATATCGATTACCACTTACGAATAGCATAACCTGATATCTGCATGATATTTCAGTGCAAAATTTTGATATTGTCGTCTGATATTTTATAGCAGAATAACACTTCGGTTCATTGCGGTCACGGCAATGTTTCTGATATACTGCAAAGCACTTTGGACTCAGCTGAGTAGTATTTTATTTTTAACAGTCCTCTACATTTTTTCGTCTAAGGTACAATGAAGATACAAAAAATTTTGTTGTTTATGTGTTGCAGGAAAATATCCAAATAGAATTGATTATGTGATGGTAATAAGAGAAGGTTGTAAACCTCAAGATCCATGGTTCGCTTCCCGGTTGGTGTTGTGTTTTTATTTTCATTGTAGCCGCAAGATGTTGCAAATAGGCTCCACCTTTTGCGTTTTTTGTGTTGTGTAACTGTGTAACTCAGACCTTTAGTAAGTCACACCGCAATTGTTGTTATTCACTGAGAAACAAGTGGTGCTGTTTGAGTAATTTTCACTTCTCGTTTCTCATCTCACATTTCTTACACCTCATTTTAAACTTTTCACAATCGTTTTGTTAAAACAACATTTTCGGCCATAAGACCTTTTCAACAAATATAATTTACGGGGACGGCCAAATGACTTTTCGGCCTAATAACCTGTTGGACCAAATGACATTATCGACCAAAAAACATTTTCGACTAAGGATATTTTCAGCCAAATGTCATTTTCGGCCAAATCAGCTGTTCGACCAAACGACATTTTCGGCCAAAAGACATTTCGGCCAAGGACATTTTCAGCCAAACGGAATTTTTGTCTAAATGACCTCAGCCAAACTACATTTTCGGCCAAATCACTTGTACGGGCAAACGAAATTTTTAGTCAAACAAAAAATTCGGTCAAATGACCTATTCGACCAAACGACTTTTTTGGCCAAATGATCTGTTGAGCCAAACGATATTTTCGACCAAAAGCTTTTTTCGGCCTCACGACATTTTCGACCAAACGAAAATTTCGGTCAAATTACTTGTTAGGACAAACGATCATTTCGGCCAAATGACCAGTTCAGAGGTATTACCCTTCAACCGTATGGGTAATGGGACTTTCGGCCGAACGACATTTTCGTTCAAACGGAATATTCGGTCAAATGACCTATTCAGCCAAACGACATATTCGGTCAAACCGATATTTTCGGCCAAAGACAAAGACAAACGGCATTTTCGGCCAAATGATCAGTTTAGCCAATCGACGAGGGGCAGTAGGCTCTGCTCGCGAACGGACGCGCTTTAAACTTCCTATCACAGTTTATTTTTTCTCGAATATTTTTTTTTATTGAAAAGTATCAGCTGGATGTGCTACGTTCTCCAAAGCGATTTACGCGTTAAATGATGAAGTGGTGCTAGTGCGGTATTGTTTCAATTCAATAAGGTTTCGAAAAAGTGTAATTAAAAGCATGACTGTGGCAACCAAAATGTTGCTTATTACGTTTCTTATGACTAAAACTAAATACGCGTTGGATTCTAAGAATCCGGAAGGTTGTTCATGGATCCATTATCCAATTAATAGTGGTAGCATAAACAGGCGGGACTTATGGTGAGCAAAAGTGACCTCGCACTGGTCATGAAATACCAGGCAGTCTGAAATAGGTCACTGGAGCTGCAGTAGAGCTAACACTTCCTAACTGCGTTTGGTCGAAATTAGTTTGTACGCACATACGGACGCAATGACCAGTTTAGTCAAACGAAAAAATCGGTCGAATGATCAATTCGACCAAACGACTTTTTTTTGGCTAAATGACCCTTCAACCGTTTGACGCTTTCGCCAAATAACATTTTAGGACAAACGCTCAATTCGGCCAAACAGAATTCGGCTAGATGACTTACGGCCTAACGTGTTGTTCGGCCAAGTGTCGTTTGACCTAATGGCTTTCGACCGAATGACTTCCGG
The DNA here is from genome assembly GCF_024139115.2 of Armigeres subalbatus. NCBI lineage: Eukaryota > Metazoa > Arthropoda > Insecta > Diptera > Culicidae > Armigeres > Armigeres subalbatus. The sequence continues at coordinate 384,184,681 of NC_085140.1, read as the reverse complement.
CCAAACGACCTTTCCCCCAGTAGATGAATATGATGAATAATAAATAATGGCAATATTGGCTGTTTTTGTCAATGAGCCGATGAGTCGAGTTAGATGCATCCAAAATCGCTACAATGACAAAACCGTAATGACTAAAAATGTCTGACAATCGGTGCCCATTTCAAACATTCCATAGCAAATCCAAATGTCTAGTGATAGAAGGACTTCTATTGGAATCAAAATTGGACAATATAACGTACAACTAGTTGAAAATTTTTGAGAAATTATTTAATATTTTAAAAGAGGAAATGAGAGGAAATAATTGAGGAGGAAATTAGGAAATTTTATGGGAGAAACATGAGTTTTTGATAAAGTTCGTGAAGCAATCTTGGGGATAAGTTTTCTGTTATGTATTTACAAGAAAAACTTCATAGATGCTAGCAGCTTAGCAAAACGGTGATAATCAGATGAAAATCAGGGGAAAAAATAGATGAAACATTACATATAAATAAAAATACAAAACTTTGATAAAACATGTTGAGAAATTTTTAGGTCTTTAAATACAGAGAATCCTAGAACATCATTTATACATTATGAACGTGTACTATTCTTTGAAACAAGCTCGAAAGCAGATGCCAATAAATTTGAAAAATATTGCAGATATTTGCTGGCCGGAAATCCAAAGGAAGTATGGGTAAAAGTTCTGTATTGTCGCAAAGAAGTTATTAGACATGCTTTCAAAAGTTTACGGCAGGAGTGAAAAATTTAAACAGAAGTAAAGTTTCACATTTTGCTAAAGTAATCCCTAATATTGTTAATATTTAATTAAAAAGTTCTGAAAGCAGCAGTATGTTAATTATAATTATTTTACAATTTTCAATTATCTCTATTCAAAATGTGAATTGAAATTAAAAATTAAAAATGTTGTTATTTAAATCCAAATAATGTTCAACATTTGGAAACTCTTACGTTATAAATCGTGATTTAAATATTAACACTTTGCCGTTTCAATCGTGCACGGGTTTCCTTTCTATTCCTTCCCAATTAGAGAGCACGATTTCGCGTAGGGGATGATGCAGTAAAGTATCTACACAATATCACATTCGTTGAGATCTATATAAACTTTTTTATATTCACAACACAACAAAGATATTTATCAAAAAGCGTTTACATTTCAAAGATTATACATTTTTTTTGAATAATTTCCCACAATTATTGAAATTTACATGGTTTGAAACCCATCGAGTGATAAATGTAATAGTTGAAATTTCTGCAATTTTAAGATAGAATTGATGTCTTAAAAAACGTCCCACTCCACTCCCGTGTACTCTTGGGACGATTACCCAAGAATCGTGAGCACAGCTCTTCTCACCCATTCGAGTTCGTGCTTTCAAAATTTGCACCAACAGTCGCATCTTCCTATCGCGTCTAAACTGTCTAACTCGAGCGAAACGGCCCAAGCTTAGGGTAAGACGGTATAATGCGCCCCACCTGGCCAAAACGCCCCACTTGGATTTCTAGAAAACTATGACTAACTAAGGGTCAAAATCAGTTGGTACCTATACATATTTGTAAAACCATCATTCTATGTGAATATGGGAGTATTTTTGTATTACGTAATAAAAATAATAGAAAATACAAAAAGTTTTGATGTAACTTTCAATGTTTGTTTGCTCAACATTCTGGAGAAACTCTAGCATACTGTCCGCAAAACTTGCACTGGAGCACTCAGTTGGGCAACCAATCAACTTCTATCAGTGGTTAACGTAATATAAAATTGCTTCCATCTTCAAAAATGTAACGATTTTCGAAAATATGTTTCACTGGCCAATACGCCCCAGTGTAGGCAGGACAATATGCCCTTACCAACTGGACACAAGCGCGGCGAGCTTGCAGCAGTTGCTTCCAAATTATATGGAAACTATTGAAATGTATTTCAAACCTGATTAAATGGACTTATGTTGCTTTTTTAATGTCACGCGCATAAGGATTTGTAACCTTTTTATTATGGGATTGATAAAATACTAATGAAGGGCTTTGAAACGTGTCTGGCTAAGGTGGGGCGTATTGCCCAGGCACTTTTAAAAATCCATTTTTTCACGACTTTTTTATTACGTGTTCTCAGTAATATTTTTATATGACTACTCACGGGCAATACATTTGCGACTTCCTGGACTACCAAATAACACAAAGTTTCCATAAATTGCGTTGAAAAGGAAAAAGATATCAAGGAGTTGCCTTAGGGGGGGCATATTATACCGTCTTACCCTACTCACCTGGGCAGAGATCGAAAACGAAAATCGTCGAAACAACGTGTGAAATGTGCCCTTCGATAGTCGACCGGCCGGCACGGCACGGGACGGCCTCCAACCAGCTCGCACACCTAGCTTCTAGGACCGAACAAAGATGAGCTCACGTCATTGGACACAACGAAGCACACAGACCGAGAGAGACTTGATTGCATGTTCAAGCAACGAACCCTCTCCGTTGATCACGAACTCACGACTTTCCCTCCAAATGAATGTTCAGATTATAGAGAGGTCGCCTTGCCAATGTCCACAAATTCCAGCTTGATACCCTTCCGCAACTACCGATGCGGCGATCACGATAGATCGCAATCGTGTCCTCGGAGCCCGGGAGGCTACGGGCGGCGCGAGGGCCAGGGCTAGGTCATCCCGGCTTTGATTGAGAGCTGTCAAATTTCACCTCGAAAAACGTGCTTTACCAGCGCGAAGCCATAAAGCGCTATCGACAGCGTGATGGACACTCTCTTTTGATTCCCCCTGAAAGCTGTTGTCGAAGTTTAACCTAATCGACCGGGTTCGGTCGATGAAATTCTCTAACGAATGAAAAACAGATAATAATCATTTATAATCAACCGGCCAACCAGATGGAACTATCGAATGATGAGGCGATTGGAAAAGTAGCGTTCTTTTCAAGGAAGGTAATTGCTTTTCAAACGAGCAAGTAAATAACAATTACATTTTTTACCTTGTCCCCCTTTCGTCCCACTGACTGATTGGGTCCATATGTTCCTCCAGCTACATCCTCGCGCGCTGCGAGCAAGATGCTGCGCGGCACACGTTGCGTATTCCCATCTCAACCATCCACAGTCAAGTTCGCAGTAACTAGCAAAGATGGAATAAGATGGCGCATTCGAAGGTGCAAATCTTCTTCTATGACAGTGGCTTTCAAATCAGTTATCGTTTAGTTAACTCCGACTGAGTCGAGGTCAACTTGAAGATGGCAGCGAATGAGTATTTAGTAACAACCTTCCGGTAGACTGTGTGCTTCAATGACGAAAATGTATATTAATAACAATAACAAAGTTGTCTTTATTCAAGGCTATTCGATATTCAACAGGAATATGAGAAGAAAAATGATTAAGTATTTTGACACTTCTTTTATGTAGTTCAATGTAAGAATAGTACAACCATTGAAAATTCCTTCTCTCCAGGTTCGCGCTTCTGAGCTGGCAGTTGTCAAACGAATGGGAATTGAAAACCCCTCCAGTAGCCATTCGATCGGTTTTCATAAAGCCAGCCAGCAAAAACAAAACCAGTTTCTGAGCTCTGGCGCCTGACTGCTGATGCGGTGATGACAATTGCTTGTGCCTCCATATCTACCAAGTGTTCAGCACGAGGACACCGGTGCGCGCTTACTCGGTAGCAGCGGGAAAACTGAATTGATTAAAACACGGCACGAGTTGTTCCATTTTGCTTTCGACACTCGAAACCGATCCAGTTAACCAATGAATCACGGTCGATCACGGTTTTCTTAATTTATTGCTTTTTTACCCATATTCGTAACTTAGGGGTGACCAACCAACCGCACCCCACGGCCCCCCGAAGAAACATCTTCCGGAGGAGGAGGTACGTAGCCAGCAGCAGCGGTGGTGAGCCACACCATGGTAATTAGCGATATAAGCTGCAAAGAGGTTCCCTCGTTAATTTTCTTTGCTTTTTTATTGTGTGGCGAGATCGTTAGTTGGCTGCCGGCGACACGATGTCGCCGGTTGGGGCGCGCTGCATTATTGGGCTCATTATGCAGCGTTGTGCGCTTATCTGCAAGAAGGCATAAGACACGACGCAACGGGTGTGGATAAAGAAACTGTTGGAGTCGGTGCGGGAAGGGACGCTGCGATGGACAGGACGGCCAGAAAGAAGCGGTGTTCGGCTTCGGGAATGCATTGCGAGATGGAATTTGTGTGATTGTGCATTAAATCTTCCACGCTAATGACCGATTGGGAATCTTTTGTTCTGTGTTTACATGTCTGGATGGACTATGCTTACGGGGATCTATGATGGGAATCGATCATACAAAAATACAAATTTTTCATCAAATCCAATACATTTTTTTATGGAAACAACATGGAACATAAAAAAACAAAACAAAAATAAAGATCAATCACAGCCAGATCAAAATCCTTCGAATCTAGCAAACCGACATAATGAATCACAATGAAAAGTGCTAGAATTAATTTGCAATTTGACCTAACGAAACAGAACAAAATCTTCTAGTGAGTCAGGGTCTTCTCACTGAAAACACGATCAAACGCGCACTAAATAAATACAATACACATCAAATCTTCTAAATTTGAAAACCGAAAAAAAACCACAAAATCTTCTGGATGTGGCGAACGATCTGCGTACTTAGCTTAGCTTAGCTTAATTTGATTGACTATACACTTCGTAGTTGCTAGTCGTGACTGGATGACAAACGACAAACACTCACAGCTCCCCAATTGAATAGCCTTCTAGGGATTAGAAAACCATTCTTACTGTACATCCTTTGGAGTTTTAATAATTCAAGACCAATACCGATGCCGGCCACGTCTTCACAGTCAATTTAGGATTAGGAGAGAAAAATCAGTTCAATACTAATTGCTATAAGGGACCGAGGAAACATGTCTGAATAGAAGATGCTAACGGGGAACTGTGTTGATAATCGATCATACAAAGCTACACATTTTTTTTATCGAAAGACTATACAATGTGTTCATACAAATAACACGAATTTTCCTTATTAAAAAAAATCCATAAATAAATCACTAATAGCAAGGTAGCAATTAAATAATGGCTTACATATCTAAAAATCAAGAAAAAACACTAAAAATAAAATTGAAACGTATTTAAAAACACGATGTACCACACAAAATTATTTTCGCATTCTATCCGCATAAAAATCTTCCGGAATTGGCGAATGATCTGCATACTATACAAAAACACCATCAAACGCGCGCTAAATAATTTGCATTTTGAATAAGAAGGCTATCTATATTCTCCATCCCAAATTTTAGGGGGTGGAGGATGTATGGCTAATGTTCACTTTTCTCCAAGTTTTTGAAAATTTATATGAGCAACTGTTCACGCGAGGAAGTAAATATCTCATACCATTAACCAACAATAAAACAAAACTTTCGAGCCTATCAAACGGTTCGTGCTAAATAAAAACACGATCAAACGCGCACTAAATAATTCGCATTCTGATCACACAAAGCAGATCAAATTCTTTCGGATCTGCGAACGATGTGCGTACTGCACAAAGTCACGATCAAATGCACTCAAACTAAATTCATTTTGACCGCACAAAGCAGAACAAAATCTGCAGGTCTGGTGAACGATCTTCTCACTGAACAGAAACACGATCAAACGCACTCTAAATGAATGAATTCTTAATAATAGTGAGACTTATTGAGTAGCAAATACGTTTTCAGCTCCTACATCCGACGTTTCGGAGTGCCTTGAAGAAGATTAAATAAACTGACTGAAATGTCGGATATAAGAGCAAAGAACGTTTGCTGCCTATTATCACTGCTATCGCCGGAAGAACTCAATTTAAATCGCGACTCACCTTACGAAGATGGTAAAAATCTTCCAAATCCGGAAAACGAACATAATCACGATCAAATGCAGCAGGACAAATTTTAAAACATGGATGTGGCGAACGATTCGCGTATGCCGCTTAGCTTTGCTTAGCTTTGAGACTAGGAAAGGAAAATTAGCTTGGCATTTCTTGTTACAAGAGACCGAGGAGCCCATTACACATCCTTGAGCGCCATGGGAAAGGAATACTTTGTTAGATGAGATGGTAATTCATGGGAACTCGTCTTGGTAAACGACTCAACGATTATCCAACAAACGCCAATTATTTACTTTTTATGTCCCGCGGTGTGAAAAAAGTTTCACTATGCTTAATTTTCAGATCTGCACAAAACAGAATCAAACATTTCGATGATCGTGCGATCGTTTTGCGTCCAGATTGAAAACAAAGCAAACAAAGCGCACTGAAGCCTTCAGTTTTTAATAAATTTACTGATCCGCACAATGATCGCATGACTGTTCCGCATCCGAAATTATACACGATTAGACGTGCACTGAAGGCACACTCACACGCATAAAGCAGAATCAAACAATTCGATGATCGCGCGATTGTTCTGCGTCCAAAACGAAACACGATTAAACACGCACTGAAGTCTTCATTTTCTATTTCATTAACGCAGCCACACACATTGCTTGGTTCTAAGCAATTCGAGCGACTGTTCTGCGTCCGAAAAGAAACACTATTGAATTAACACTCAATTTTTGAGTATTGATTATTACGAGGATTTTTCTACGGCATGAAACCGAGCTAGAAACCAAAAACGCGTGTTCGCTGCAGTGGGCGGATGGCGCGAATGTTCTGCAAACTGAACAGAATTACGATCAAACGCGCATTAATTAATTCGTATTCTAACCGCACAAAGCGAAACAAAATCTTCCGGATCGGGAAAAGCATCAGCGTTTTAATAAAGAAAAGCGAAACCCACTTCAGCTAACATTTTCTCAATCAGTAAGATCTTTAATTGGAAAAGTCACCTATGTAAAATATGCACAATTTTTTTTCTAGTAAATACTAAGCGGTGGGGGCAATTGTCCGAAATACCGGAAGTTGTTTGGCCGAACAAATCTTTTAGTCGAAATCCATCTGGCTGAAATGCCATACAGCTAAAAATGTCATTTGACGGAACTTATCATTGATCCTAAAATATCGTTTGGTCAAAAAGGTCGTTTGACCGAACGGGTTATCTGGCAAAAAAAAAGTCGAGTCAAGTACGAGACATTCCAAAGTCGACCTTACTGTAGAGGTCGAAATACGTATCTGTCAAGGTACAATTAAATGGTGGAATTAAATGAGATTGTTCGAACTCGTCTTATGATAAGCGAAAAAGTCGTTTAATTGAAAAGGTGGTTTGGCCAAAAGTGCCGTTGGGCTGAAATGGTCATTTAACAGAAGAATCTCAAATGATTATTGTGACTGAGAAGTGAGAAGCAAGAAATGGGAAGATCTCGCTTCATTCCAATTACTTCTAACTTCTCACGTTTTATTTATCATTTCTCACTTCGTACTCCTCACTTCTCATTTCTCACTGAAAAGATTGTGAAGTACGAAAACAAAATGAGAAAAAAAAATGAAAAGTGAAAGTAAAATGGGGAGTATGAGGTGATAAGTAAGATGTCTCGCTTCTCACTTCTCATATCTTGTTTCTCACTTCTCACTCAGACGTTACACTTCTCACTTTTCTCAATGAGGAGTGAGAAGTGATAAAACGTAATTACGACGTTAGAAATTAGAAGTAACAAGTGGGATGTTTTAAATCAGATGTGAGGTGTCTCACATCTCAATTGTTACTTCTCACTTCTCATTTCTCGTTAATCACAGTAGGAAGTAATAATGAGAAGTCAAACGACATTTTCAGCCGTATGACCCTTCTGCCAAATGGCCCTTTCTGCCAAACGACCATTTAGGTTAAACAGCATTTTCGGCTAAACGACTTGTTTGACTAAACGACTTTTCGATTCATGTTCAGCCAAACAACATTTTCGACCTTATGTCCCTTTCGACTCAATGGCCTTTTCGGACAAACCGTTTTCAGCTTAATAAACGTTTCGATCAAATTTTGCTTAATTCAGCCAAACGAAATAAGTTTTGACGGTTTTCGGGCTTTCGCGTCATTCGGTTAGGTGGCATTCAACCTAAAAACGCTTTCCTAATTTATAAATACTGTGTAGTTTCTTACTCATAGGAAAAGTATGTTATTTTTTAGAATATTATTTATTATTTATTGCATAATAAATTTGGATTTTTTCAAAGAGGGAAATTAATTTAGCCTCGAATTTGATTTTTATTTTTAATAGTGATTTTGATTTTTTTATTTGAGAATTTGCTCTCGCTTTATGGAAATTTTATAACAAGTTATTTATTTTCTCCTAATTCCTTTCTGTAGCGAGTTCCGCATGTTTCGTTTTGTTTTAATTTCATTCAAGACTTTTAGAAAATGGAGTGTTGTAAGTTGAGAGACATCGCTTGAAATGGTTCGATATTGAGTAACCGAGCTTTAACTAGTGAAGGAATTATGTACTTGAAAAGCAAGCAACCTAATTAACTTTTATAATATCTACTTTGTGTTTAAATTTACATTCTCAGATCAATTTCGATCAATTTACTGTGTGATAATAACATTTAAATAACACTGAGTCGTGTTTATTGATCAGCATTCTTTTCTGTTTTATGTGACCATTCCCATTCAACGAAGTTTGAATAAAATCAGTGTCATCTTCATCTTTCCCATCGCGGTAGGAGGTCAGTGCGCTTGTTGACCGTCGATTGAAAACTCCCAAATACAAAGCTCCCTCGCTGGGACACATTATTCCACATTCCTACCAACTGCATTCATCGACTCTGGGACAGAGCAAAGAAAAAAACCGAATCAAAAGAACACAGCATAATTTAATTTAAATACATAATTGTGGATTCACCACCACCACAAGATCAATGAGCTCCGTATAACCATTCCAAGCAGTGGGGCTGTAGCTGAGGTGAAATATTCAAATGACGTTTCCCTCACTCCCACATTCCCTCGGAAGGGCTAGCCTATGGGAAAGTTTATGCTCCAGCTCCAAGTCTTGATCGTCCATGATGGGGAGCACTTTGGGCGCGAGTGATCAAATTATTATAACGATGAACTCGGGCGTACGCGCGCGCCACCGCAGCAGGCCACGGGAAGAGGCAAGCGAGCCGAAAATTAGAAACTCTTGGATTCTGAGTGCTGGCAGTTGCCGCTGCCGTGAACCCGTTTGTGGTCCAATTTGGAAACTGTTTTATGAAGATGGAAACAAATCAATTTTCTAGTGTTAATTATAAGCGGGAGATGGAACGTGGGCAGCCAGATGGATGCAGATTCAAATATGAGATTTCATGATATGGAAATGAAAATGAGAAAAAGATAGTGAGCCTATCAAGGAATCCATTTGCCCCTGTGTGCGAACGCGTTGAATTAAATTCTGCAGACGGCGAGTCCTACTCTCGTCCTAGCTCTCGTCCATCTCCAAGACCATTCTGGTTTGGCTAAAATCCCGATTCATTTTGCCTTTTTTTTCATTTTGAAAATCCAGAACATTTCATAAAATAACTTACAGATGAAGAACTGTTTTCTTATAGCATAGTGCAAGCAGATTCTTGACTCTCGTTGAATTAAACTCAAAGTAGGTATAGTAAAACCCTACAACTGAAATACCATGCATGCATACTTCTACATAAAAGAAGGCGATACAGAATGACGGGAGGTTCCCTCAAGAGTGGGAATGGTGGGCGAAGGTTCCACAACTTTTGTTCAAGCCATAGCCATTCAGTCTGGGCAGTACCATGGCAATTATTAATTGTGTTTCGTTTTATGTACCTATATCCAAAAGCCAAAAGGTGAAAATGAGAAACATGAAAAGTCGGTGACAAACAACCAGGTCATTGTCTGAGCCAGATGCGATGCAGACGGATTGATCGGGAGTATTTTTACTCGACTGGAAGAAAAATGACTGCAGTATATTGTAAGAAAACAAGTTTAGTACGACAAGAGGCTAAACCCTGAAAAATGCAATGTTTAGTTCAAATTATTTTGACAAAACGAAAAATTAATTCTATCTTACTTAAGCTTTGCATTGCACTCTCATATAGGACATTGATATTTTTTATTTCACTCAAAACTTTCAATATACTATTGAAGTTTATGCTCACTAATCAATTCGAATTACATTATTGCAGCATTACCGGTAATAGTTGATAATGTGGAAAGGTTTGTAAATACTCGTTTTAGCCTTCTATAAACAAGATTTCTCATTTTCAATCTATGATTCAAATTATGTATTACGGTTCACCAGCCCATCATTACTCTACTCAGCTCGATTTGCAATCACATAACAGCCATCTGATCACATGCAGCTTTCGACACCCTTCCAGCCAGATAACACAAGATGCTGACACTGTGCTTTTACTGCGTTCGGTTGCAACAACAACAACAAAAACGTCATACTACACTTCCTTCTACAGCACAGAGAGACTCTATTGTCTTCGCACCTCCAGCCGCTGCCACACCGCACAAATCGTGGGAGCAGGAGTGTAGGTGGGTGTGTGTAGTACCAACCTACTGCCTACCTTCGCCGAGATTGGGTGGCACGCGAGCAAAACAAGTTCGTGGTTCATCGTCGTCGTCGTCTTCGACGCGTTGCATTGGTTTATTGTTGTTGTGGCAGAAAGCGAAACCCCAAACAATCGCCCACGCATTTGCGCAAGTCCCAGTTGGCACACGCTCGCGCGTAAACATTCGATTAGACTTTTCATGCTTGTCGATTCAGGTGAGTTTTTGGGGTTTAGCATATGCTTATCAGCTCTCTCCACCACGCAGTGTTGGGGCACGATACCTTTTATGGTGCTTGTTGGCAACGAGGCCGCACCAGTTACTCGCCGGGGTGGGCATCATCTTCGATCAGCCATCACCGATGGCGCGCCTCAACTGATTCGAGCAGTACCGCAGGGTACCGGTTCTAATGAGCAACCGGATCGCGAGTAGAATACGTTAAATTTTATTGTTTTTCGTACGATTCCGTGTGCACATCACACACAGTAGCGGATGATTCAACTACAACTGCCGGTGTGAATTAATGATATAGGTGCTGGCGCGATCGTCATATCGGTTGCGGCTCACCAGCAGCACATGTTGCACTTTTCACAACTCTAGCAGCGGCGAAAGCGTGGGAGTTTTCCGTCGCGCACTCTTCAGTCAGTCAGCAAGTCGATCGCGCTCGGTCGCCCAAGTGTGGAGATTCCCATTCATAGAGGCTTGGCTGAGATTGCTTGACAGCACTGCGGTACGCAGAAGTCGGTTGTTGGACCAAAAGTGATACTTTGATTCGATATCATTAAAAAAATCAAATTTGTTTCACAAATCTTATAGTTTTGAATCACAGGAGACGAGTATTCATTGTGATTGACTCATAGAAAAAGTTTTATTCCAGAAATTCATGGAAAGCCCTCCACCGTTGAACGGCTTGAAGTAAGTGTGGCTTATATATAATGAATATCAGATAACCAAGTATGGCAAGAGTAGCATTGCACGTGCCCCTTTGTAGCGTTTCGATATGGTTTCAAACCACATCGGGAGGGGTTCAACCCTGATTGAGCCGCTTTGAAAAATGGTGATTAAATTGGAAACATATACATCTGACAATTTGAGTTACGGTGATGTATTAATAAATTCTGCTACGGTCGACTACGATGGTCTTTATACGATGTGTGTAGGCAACAGAGGCGGCTGACCGGATGACCACCACCGCTCTAGAAACAACAGGAGGTGGCGATAAATTTACGTATTCAAGAGTGATTTACGTGAGAGGTGCGTGGTTTATTGTGCTCTAGCCATAAGATGGCGCCTCCGCAGATTGACAACAGTAGCGATCGTTTGATTCCCTCAGAGTTTTTTTCCCAACCGAAAGACTAATTAGAACCCAATTTCAAAGAAATCGAAACCCTAAAAGCACATCCAAATTCCTCCGGAATAATGCACCCTCATTAACGTGCACAAGCTCGATATCGGCAAAAGAATAAAGAGGATCGTTCAGAAAACTACAGAAAAACAAAAAAAATGCAAAATCCTTTTTGCCTGCCATTGAGTGTTGCTGCTGACTTTCCTCGAGAAAATCGGTAGTTATTCCAGTAATTCCACTTTGCGTCGTGTTGATCGGATGCCGGCCGCTGCAGTTCGAATGCAAACATCCATTTCTTTCCCTCTCCCTTCTGAAGGCCAGACTTTTTTACCTTTTTTTTCGTTGTAACCAAATAACTTTCCAAGCCGATTACAGTCCTCGTAGGGCTCCTAAGCCACGAATGTCCCGAAGCCCATCCAAAATGACAAGTGCGGACAATAATGCGCTTTTGTGAGTTCGGGACGCGCGGGATATTAATTGGAAAAAGATACCGATCGAACCGGTCGGCCGGACGATTGGTTCGCTGGAACGTGAGCCAATAAACGAGAATTGGAAAGATGTGATAAAATGGGAGAAAAAGCAGAGCGGCCGAAAAATGTTCCACTCGTTTGGGAGACGGAACATAAAAATAAATTTGAGATTTAATTTGGATACGTTTTTTTCCGGATCCAGGTTCCGTTTATTCGGTTTGGTGTGGCTGCGTAGAGCCTCGACTGGGTTAGATGGCACAAAATCATCGAATCAGAAGCAATGAAGAGTTTTTCAACATTCAATCATCAAGAATGTTGAAAAACTCTTCATTGCTTCTGATTCTAAAACATTTAGTTTGAACGACTTACAAATACCGATATCTGATTATTTCACCAAATTGTTGAAGGAGCTCCTCCTGTTATTACGATGAAAAAAAAACATCGAACAAAACTGGAACGAAAATCGAATGCGTTCACTTCTCCGGGAAAGGAATTTATCGGTTTTTCCGCCTGCACCATTTGCGCTGATTTTCAATTGCATTGAATCGCGTTTGTGTCTTTCGAAGAACGAACCGAGCATACCTGCATGGCGGCAATTCGGCCTCTCGGCTTTACAGTTGGAGGAATCTCAGTGTGGCGGCGACATCACTGGCTGGTAAAAGACCGAACCGAACATGTTTTATCGCAAATTATTGCCATTATACTGCTGGGGCAGTTTTATTGGCGGTGATTAGGAACGGCGGTGCACATTTTTCACCAACTGCCAAACCGAGCTGCAGCATATTCCCTGGGAATCAAAGTTTGCAGTTCAAAATTATTTGTTATGGAAAAAAAAGGAATTAAGAATCACGATTTTGTGAACTAACTTATACCGTTTTTATTCATATTACGAACACTTAAGAACATTTTCCACATAGGAGGCATATTTTGATAGATTGTTTCCATCGTATTTACCGATTGTAACTATCAATGCTGAATGCTTTTATTCTGCCAAAATTTTCGCTCAAATGCCGAACACGCATAATAAAAATTGTCTCAAATTCCGATCACATTGATTAAAATTTCGTACACCACCCTAAAATTCAAAATTTCAATGTTATCTCTTTGTTGAACAATTATAATGTCCTTAATATGTAGGCCTTCCGAGAAAATAAGTTTATCCGATGTTGAGGACGGCCATAGGATATTTTTTTTTCACTTTTCACGTTTGACTTTTCAAACTTCAACAACAACCAAATGGTTAATCTATCAAGGAAATTTCACTTTCTACCGCCTGATGGCCATAAACGCTGCCGCGACAAACAAATTTTCTGCAGCAACGCTGGGACGACGCAATCATTGCCATTAAATTTTATGTCACTTATGTCACAAAAAACTGGCGAAAATCTACATTCTTCCATTTCAAATGGTGGGCCTGAAAAGATCCGATTTGCGCTTCTGGATGCGCCTTTATAACCAATAACAGCAAATGAAAGGTTTTACGAATCATGCAACCATGGCCTGTCGACGATTTACAACGATTTTGAAATAATTCCACTTGAGCGCTGATGATGCTGACGACGGTCATCAGTAAATCGTAACAGACGCCAACGTTGAGATTAAGTTAAACTATCTGCAGCAACCTTATATTGAATGGCTAGCACACGCCGAGAAGTTACTTTCTTGTGCTGTTCCGAGACGAGCCAGCCACGGACTGGAAGTCTCGTTAATAAAGACAAAAAAAAGCTTTCTTGTATCTAATAATGTAAGGTCATAAGCCCCGCCCCTTCGCCAACCGTTTTAAGTGCACATAATATTTACATGGAAAACAATACAATCATCGACATTAATGATGTTCGTCAGCGTTGTTTTTGTTAGTAGTTGTAAATTCGCACTAAGAAGCGGTACTTTTCAGGGACAACAGTTTTAACGGAAGAGTGATGTTTTGAGACGAATCTACTTCAAAGCAACAGAGAATTGGATTGCAATGGTTGCTTCGGTAGCGGTACTTTAGCATCAGTGATGGACGTCGACGGTGGTTGCGTTAGAAAACGTATTAGCCACAGTAGTAAGATTCTAACAATTGTTAGATTGCCTTAAGTGGTTGTAAAGGCACATCAAAAAGCGAAAATCGGTTCGTTTCAGGCCCGCCATTTGAAATGGAAGAGAGTTGGTTTGCGACGAGTTTTTTTTTGTTTTTCAAAGTGACATAAAATTAAATGGCTATCATTGCGTCATCCCAGCGTTGTTGCAGAAACTTCATTCGCCGCGGCAGCGTTTATGGCCATTAGGCGGTAGAAAGTTATTTTTGGGACCACTCTTGGTTGAATTGGAAAAAAAAAATAATTGTTTTTTTATACTGTAATGTTGCTGCAGAAAATATAATACCGCAAAGCGTCTGGTGTTTGGCGCCATAAATCAAAACCATACAAACGATACTAACTCTTAGATAGTGCAAAAACTAATTAAGCACAGACAATTTTTAAACTTATGATTTTCTGAATGAATTTTGCAATTAGTGAATTCATTCAAAATCAGAGCACTTTCTATTAAAAATCAATTATTTTCAATAACGCGCATTGTCAATTACTAACGTCAAAAAAAAACAAAGTCGGAATCCTATGAGAAGGTTCCACTTGAGTTCTGCTGACGCTGACGACAGCCACACGTTGATTTACTGATGAATTTCTATAGACCAGTGTTTCATGTGAGACTTTTGCAAAGAATCAACCTTTTTGTTGACTTTCATGAACACGTTATCATGGTATAATTAGGGCGATACAAATATTTAAAAATTATTCAGTCGTATTTTTTACCCAAAAATAATATTTTGAGGGAGCAACAAAATAAAATTTTGATTTATTTTTATTTTTTTTTATTATTCCCCCCTTGACCTTCCGGAGACCAATAGGACATAATGTTAATTAAATATTTGTAACGGCCTTATACCATTGCTTTTATACAAATATCTATTTATAAGGTTTACTCAGAATCAGTAGATTAGAAAGTAGAGTTTATTTTCTGTACAGATTTTAGAACTACAAACTGCAACATCCTTGCTGCAATAAAAACCTTTTTTTAATACAGTGACAAGCAGTGGGAAAAAGTTGGGGGAGTTCGTACTCATGGTGCACCATGCTTGGATCAAAAACAGAATTCCAGAGAAGAGTGAATAGCTTGCTCGACATCCCAAAGGTGTTCATTGCTTGATTCACCGATACGTCCTTGCTTGTAAGACCTTCTGCAACAATTACAAATAGAGATGGATACTGTTATCATAATTGTGAATAAAATCTGAAGCTCTCAAAACATGTTTTTTTCGAAAAACTTTGCAAATAAATGAATGCAGATCACAAGGTGCTTCTTTTCTACACTGCCGAAAGTTTATTATCAAAAAGCAATGTGCTTACCCGCGTTTTTGAATTGAGGGATGGAATTAAAATTTTCCTGGAATGCCGGGTCGACGTTTTTTGCTTGTCAATCTCAATGAAGAAGAATGGCAGAAATGTCTCGCTCACCTTCAAACATCAGCTAAACTCGCTGAACTTGAAGATACAGGGCAAGAAAAGCAATCTGATTCAGTTCAGAGACAATTTGCAAGCAAAGTTTAAAAACTGGCAACGTAAAGTAAGTGTCGGAAACAATACAATGTTCGATGATCTGTGCATTTTGATTGATAAAGGATCAACTAAATTAGATGCAGATCTCAAATTAGAAATTATGGCTCGGGGAAGGGTCATTTGGCCGACCCTTTCGGCTAAATGATCCTTTCGGCCAAATGACCTTTTCGGTCAAATGACCCTTTCGGCCAAACGACCCTTTCGGCCAAACGACTTTTTCGGCCAAACGACTCTTTCGGTCAAATGACCCTTTCGGCAAATCCAGACCATCATTTGAAAAGGGCGTGACAGCCAAAATTTATTCCTTCTGATTCTTCGTCCACATTTAAAACTTTATATGTAGACGAAGAATCAGAAGGAATAATGTTTGGCTGTTACGCCCTTTTCAAATGTTGGTCTAGAAATGACCCATTCGGCCAAATGACCCATTCGGCCAAACGACCCTTTCGGCCAAAGCACCCTTTCGGCCAAACGACCCTTTCGGCCAAATGACTCTTTCAGCCAAAGCACCCTTTCGGCCAAACGACCCTTTCGGCCAAATGACCCTTTCGGTCAGATGGGTTTTGGCGTAATGGTCTGTTCGGTCTAGTGGCATTCGGCCAAATGACCCTTCCCCATAGAGGTTTTTTTTCTTGATTTCAGCATGGCATATCCAAAGGGCCACTTGGTTAATCATGGAAGGGGTCGCGATCCCTTTTTTTCTGTGCTGGGCCTAAAAAGGGCAGATTTATATATAATAACGCATTTTTACATTCATTAACGTTGCCGACCACACAATGATTTACTGCTAAATCGCTTCAGACGCCACTAATGCAAATGCATTTTCTGCACCATCCACCGCCACTAAGGATCTATTCGACGTCATCGTTTTAACCCCTCGTTGTGTGCGTTCAATCACCGTGGATTTTCGAAAAAAAAATGACTCATGCACAAGAATTTTAACCCGGTTTGATAAAAGCTTAAATTTCTAATAGGTCATCGTAAATTATCAAAAGTTTGAATTAAATTGGTGAATTGGAGGACAGTTTCCGAGTCGGTTTATATATTGCGCTGTTCACACTAAATCGAGCAATACAGTTTGGAAGTTTGACGGTGCCAATTTCAATGCATTTTGACATCAATAAATGTCGGACGAAAGCAAACGGTGTGGGAACTACGTGCTTTCGTTTCGACATTTTCTCATTCCGCTAATTGTCACATATTCTCTTTCTAAATGATGGCCAAGGTTACCAGTTGCGCAGTTTTCATGGTCGGGGTTCAACCAAATCACACCAAGCGCCAATGAAAAATTACCCATTTTCTCGCACAAGTTTTCATGTAGCAGATCCAAATGATCATAAATCGTTTTGAACATCCTTCCACCCTATAACAGAGGATATCCTACAACAATGTACGAAGAAAATTGATATGAAATGATTTCCGTTTTTGTTCTAAGCAAACTGTAATATAAATCCCAAAATCCATCTAAAAATAAAGGAAATATTATTATTTACTGAAATTCAAGATAAATAATCGGTACTGTGCACAAGCAATAAATAACTGCTATATAAATCTCTAAAATCCATACAAAAATAAAGGCACTTTTAACGTTCAAAATCTTACATAATTTTGTGACGGTATCCAATTTGAGATTCAAATTTGACACCCAATACCTTCGGGTAAGACGTTGTCCAGCGTCATAATCTCCATTGTGAACGCGACACCACTTGAAATAATCTGCCTTTGACATGCATAGTAATGATCCAACTATGAAGTGTAATCAATTCCGGAAGTTGTTCGATTCGTTTTATTGGTTCTCCATTCATAACTGAAGGTCTTTGCTCTTACACTCGTAGCGTCCTTTGTAACTCAAATGCTCTTTAGACCCGGCACCGGAAGTCTCAATGACCGATACTCGTAACAAACATAATTACCACCGGATAGTTTTTGGCTGATAAGAGTGCTGCCTGAGGTCTATCGTTTTTTGTTGACTATTTTGGTTGTCTGAAAGCGTCATAAACTTCGGCAACGTAGAATGGTAGCAGCCTGCATACTTCCGATAAATTCCAACAAAAATTAGGCGTCCCCGTCCTGTCTTGGGTGGAATGTCTGGCGACCAGAGCCGGTAGCCTCAATCGAACAAATAGAACCAGTTCAAATGTGGCACAGGAAAAAAACAACAACAAAGCGGAAAGGAAATGAGACACATCCTTTGCGCTCCGGGAGGGGTTCGTCGCCTGATGTCGTCAGTCTGCAATGAGCTGATTATGACGGCGACGTGGTTGGTGATGATTATTGTTGAAGGAGAAAAAAAAACATTACTATAAAAACCAGTCGTTTTAGGTTTAATGTGTCACACTGAGTGGTGCATTTGAGAGTATCGATTTCCTGTCCCATAGTGCATCGATACGGAAACGATCAATTGTATCACGAGAAATGGGTGAAAATGATTCGATAGAGTTGCAACATGAGAATGGTGTGTAAAATAAACTGACCTGAACTAATGAAAACATTGTATTTTGTTGAACATTATTCGTGCAAATATTCACGAAGTATGTCAACAGAAATCTCTCTGCAAAACCGTTTGAGAAGTTCAACGAACATTTGAATGGTAACACGTTTTTAAATTACAGTACAATGTCGCACGTATTGGACTATATTCTCCTTCCCCGGTGGAAAGGAAGTACGCAGATCTGCACGTTAATAATGACAGCAGTAGCTTCCATGGGTGCCACCGGTATATGATTATACTTATCCGCATTCGATTCAAGTTTTACTCGGAAGCGTTGTTTGCGTTGCGAAGGGAAAGCCCCTCCCTGCACAGTGAATAATTAAATCTTACAATTGAAGAAAGACGGCGTACAGCAGAAACAGCCCATTTCGATCACCGTATGCTGCACCAGATTGATTCACCACCGTGTTGAGTCTGCATGACCGAGAGTAATTACATCGATTCGAAATATCATTCGACGTAAGAGCATGGAATGTAAATTGCCGGCAATCATCATCAGCATAGCGCAGTAACAACGCAAAGCAACAAGTACAGGCGGACAAGCGGCTTTTCAAATGGGTGCCACATGTGGTCCCCCGGCAAAGTTGGCAATTATTTGCGGTATGTTTTCGCTGGAATCAATTTCACCACCAAATGGCAACCGATAGTCACTACTCTCAATTTTGCATTTTGATTAAGTGGTGATCTGTGCAAGTGCAAGTACTGCCCGGTCTGCGTCATTGACAGGGCTGGTAGTGATCACAAGTTTCGACAAGTATTGAGCTCCAATACTCACACACACAGTTTACTAAACGAGTTATATGAGTTATAAAATTTTCTCTGAAATAAGTTCAAATATTTCAAATAATAATTCGTATCCATTTCACGACCATTGGAAAACTGTCATTGATAAAAACCAGATAGTTTAATTATTCTATTCACAGACCTTTGAATGATCTGCTTTGAAGGCTGTAACACTAAAGAGTTTTTATAACATCGACCGATCCTTTAAAGATCCATGAGAGAAACTTAAGAAGCGCAAAATCGTTTTTGCTCCCCAACCATTTGAAAACGCTGCTTCACTTCGCTGGAATGTGCTTATTTTGAACGAGTTTGTTGTGCCATCGAGCAAGCAGTCCGAACGTATCGTTATGATTGGAGTTTTCAGAGAATCCGACTCGGAGTGATTATTCGGCACTTTTCCACCATTTCTGGGTCGTTTTCAACAAGTGGCTACCGGTGTTTTACTGGAACAACGCCATACTGTGGCCGGTGAATAGATATGTGCGCTCGGACAAGTATCGCCATTATCAGGTTACTGCTATTTTTTTCTCCTGTCTCCACCAGTCCGACCTGGTGGCAGTCGGTTGTTGGTCAGATTGAAAGCTATTCCTGGAATTCCGTATGATGAATATGACGACCATCGAGACAACGACGACGACGACAAGGTGAGTTTGCAAACATGCGACTGTCGCGGTCGCTCTCTGTGCTCGTGTCAATTTAATTTGCATTTTTGCACACCTATATGTCGTATATGCCAGGTATGTCAGAGTCGGAGCATTTGCGAAATGCAAGGTGTGATGACAAGATATTAGTTGCTAGGTGGTTAGCCGCGTTGTCTTTGGCAGTGGGGAAACTCAAGCTAGACCACATTGTCATGGTAATTTGATGTCGTTACTGAACAAGCAGTGGGGAGAAAGGTTTCAATGATTGCATTGAAAAGGAATAATTTCGAATAGAAGTGCATGTAAATGGCAGTTGTATGGATTTTATTGTATCGAACAAATTCTTTTTCAATGTCTACATTCTCTGTTAATATAACGCGTAAAATTTCTGCTTCGACCATGCTCTTAAATATGTAAACTAATCTATTTTTTTCTCTTTCTTTTTTCAGGTATGATTTCTATTTGCAAAAGCAACGCATATTTAGATGAGGTTGGTTCATGCTAGCAGTAAAACAATGCCAATGAGCTATAGAAGGAATTAAATTACCACGCGTCTCCATAGCCTTAACGCACGTGTCAAATCTCCTACAGCACGATTTTCTTCAGGACGAATTTCAACAAAACTACATCTAGAAGAATTGAAAGATTAGTGGATCATCGCGTAACGCAGGGAAGGATCATTTCTGCCCTAATGCGTTTAACATACTATTGAGCTTCGAATTTTACGCACCGATAGCCACACTCTTTGGGACGTAATTTACGAACGTATCACCTCAAATACAACTAGCATTTCATCCGAATTCTACTTGCAAAATTTAAAAAAAATATCAAAAATATCGGTTTGAGAAATTTGAGATTTTTCCATGTGGAATTTGTTTTCAGTGGATAATTTTTAATTTTCTAATGCTTTAATCCTTTTGTTGGAATTGATAAATTATAGGCACATTGAATTTTCTTTAGTTCAAAGCAGAAAGTAAATGACATCATCCCTTGTCAAATCGCTCTTATTAGCGAATGGCATTCGAGCGCCCTGCCGAATAGGACATTTGGCCGAAAAGATAATTTGCAGAATAGGACATTTGGCAAAATGGGGCATTTGGCCGAATAGGTTATTTGAACAAACAGATAATTTTGCTGAATATGTCATTTAACCGTCATTTGGCCGAGCAGGACATTTGGCCGAATAGGTCATTTGAAAAGTGATAAATATTTCCCACTTCTCACTGCGAAAAGTGAGTAATGTGAGAAGTAAAACTCATTTCTCACTTCTCACAGTTGGAAGTGAGAAATTACGATTGAGAAACTGAAACGTCTCAATTTTCACTCCTCATCTCACTGTAAAAAGAGAGAAGTGCGAAGTAATTGAAGAGACATCTCACTACCCACTTCACAGTACTCACTTTTTACAGTGAGATGTGAGAAATGAGGAGTGAGAAGAGAGGCGCACTATCACTTTCACAGAAAGAAGTAAAAAATTAGGAATGAGAAGTGAGACGTCCCACTCCTCGTTCCTCACTTCTCACTGTTACAAGTGAATATTGCGAAGTGGGTAGTGAGGCGTCTCAGTACTCACTTTGCACTACTCACATTTTACATTGAGAAGTGACTAGTCGAGAGTAAGAAGTGAGACGGTTCACTTCTCCTTAATCATTTCTTACTTCTTACTGTGAAAAGTGAATAGTGCGAAGTGAGACGTCTACTCACTTTGCACTACTCACTTTTTACTCCTCATTTATTACTTCTCACTGTGAAAAATGAGTCATTTCGCACTACTCACTACTCACTTTTCTCAGTGAGAAGTGAAAATAGGTAGTGAGAAGTGAGACGTCTTTCTATTCACAACTCATTTCTTACTTTTCAAATGACTCATTCAGCCAAATGATCTGTTCGGCCAAATAACCTATTCGGCCAAATGTCCTATTCGGCCAAATGTCCTATTCGGCCAAATGTCCTATTCGGCCAAATGTCCTATTCGGCCAAATGTCCTATTCGGCCAAATGTTCTATGAGGTCAAATTACTTATTCGATCAAATGATCAATTCGGAAAATGACCTATTTGGCCAAATCACATGTTTGGCTAAATGACCTATTCGGCTATAGAACCCCTTCGGCCAAATGACTTTCGGCCTAATGGTCTGTTCAGCCAAACAACTTTCGGCCTAGTGACCTTCGGGCAAATGGCATTTGGTCGAACGGTATTGGGTCAAACGACCCTTTCCCACATAATTGATAGAAGGGAAAACAGAGAAACTTTGAATAAAACACATTAAAATAAACTTTTAAATTTTATCGGGCGATATAAGTTGGTCGATATTGAGGCAGAACGAAAAACATTAGGTACGGTAGAATAAAAGGTCATCCATGTTGAAGTCTCTTATCCGGGACTCGTGACCAGTAGTGGAAATCTGATGATCCAAGCGCAGTGTTCTCCGGAGATAAACCCACCACAGTCAGTCGGACCCTAACTTGGACCTATAACCGACTGAGGAAGTAAAGACACGTCCGATCGAAGAGTTTCCATGAAAATGTCCAGAACAGAAAGTTTCTGTAGGACTGATCAAAGTATCAACGTCGTAGAACGCGTAAGGACCCTACGGAAATGGATGGATATTAAACCAAGTTGAGGGGGGAGCCTTTACAGCTGACTTTGTTATGCATACGGTTGAGGAGAAGAGGTCTCATGAGAGGGGGACTAAAAACCCTGAAAATTCAGGAAGGCTCACAAACCTCTGAGGATGGGACTTACACCCGGGTCGAGGTGCCAGGAAGGCCCAAGCTGACATCTAAATCTTGGGGTACAACCCTGCATCTTTTAAGAAGCAGACGAGAGCAGCTACACTAGCAGTATCATCATCTACTGAACACTGGATAGTATACCATAACTGGATAGGGAAATCCGAATTGAGCGCACCTGCAAATTGTATGCTCAATGGAATTTTGAGCTCCACAGGGAATTGTCATTACGGCTGGAAAAATTGTTACAGGGTCGTGATTTCTTCAATTTTTGCAGTTGATGATCTTTCTTACCCAAGCTATGACATCGACCGGGGGCGGTGGTGTTGGTTGCGTTGTAGTGTAGCGTTGGCTTCGACCAACATGTACAACATGTGACATTTCCTGGCACCCCACAATGCCCTGGGATTCAGGCAGCGATGGCACCTGCGAAGTCCGTAAGAGTAGGGTCGGTTTATCGGAGGGAGTGGACCCTTTGTCTTGAGACAGACCCGTCGGTATAGCGGTTCCTGTAATCTGTACTGCAGCTCGGCAATCGATATTCGCAGCAGCTTCAGAACAGGCGGCCTCAGTGGGTGTGAAGGGAAGAGGCCCTGAAGCTATATGAAGGTACCGATTAGAGGCCGGATATGGTATGCTGACGAGTTCCCGGCTAGCTAGGCAAGTCAGCTCCAGTCTATACAATAGTCAGTAGTCTATTCGAGCTTGGCGTATTCGGAACCGAGTTGCCCGTTATTTTTTTCAAGTTAATTTATTTGGTAGGCTCAGGCGTGTATAATACTTTACGGAGCCACTGTTCTGGGTGATACGTACAATCGATATCATCTTATTATGAAGTAAGTAAGAGAGGGACATAAGCCAGGTACTCGTGGTGACTCGAAGCCCCGTTATTTATCCTTTGTAATTCGGATAAGGTTTTTATATGTTCAATCATTGATCTGCAACTGTCCTTTAATTTATCTGAAATAAGGCTTGGAAGATAGTCCTTGGTTAATTGAGACACCGAAAACCTTTACAAGCTACTGGTTTGGAATCGTTCGCGCCGGAGTGCTTCTGACTTCTGACGATCGGCAGCAGAATGTCATCCGCGTAGATAAAAATGTATACATTCTTAGGGAGGTCGTTGGAGATCCCATTCACGGCAACCAAAAACAGGCTCACCTATATAACTGACCCCTGTGGGACTCCAGTTTCCACTGGGTAGGTCCTGGAGTCGGAGATAACGATGAAAACACGGAAGGGCCAGCAGGGAAGGACATTGTGTACGAAAGCTAGTATGTTCCCAGAGAAGCCCCAGTCCGCCAGCTGCTTAAGCACTAACGGAGTCCATGTGCGGTTAAATTTTTCGCTACATACAGAGAAACCAGATCGACGTGTTTTTTTCCTTCAAAAGAAATTTTTAGTACATCTGCTAGCCTTGCAAAATACGAGCTGGTCCCATACCCGAAAATGAGTCGGGAATGACGTAGCTGAAGAGCCACTCGTCGGGAAAAACTTGACTGGACGAGGTCTGGTTTACCCGATAGAGGATAACTTTTTTGTGGCGGGGGAAGGTTTCTAACATTGGACTCCCCAATAGTTCGGCTGTAGATTGCGCCGAATTAATCCTTCTTCTGTTTTCTTTGGTATCTTGGATAATCGCACGACACTCATTGTGTTTTTGCTTGTAATCCTCCACTTACCTCATTCGGATGTCCAATGAGAAGGTTCCTGAGCACTCGGAGAGTCTTCCTTCCGTCTTTGATGACTTAACGTGTTTCATCCGATTACCAATAGAGAGCTCTTCTTCCATGTAGAATACTGATTTGAGGAATCAAAGAACCAGCGGCATCAAGGACTACCTTGCAGAGGTAGGAAAGGGTCCGCGTGGTGCTTCATGAACGCTCGTATGAGTCCCGTCAGGGTGACACAGGTTGAGAGCAATATAGTTGCTATCAGCCGTTCATAGTGAATTGAGTTCTATAAGGGAGACGCATTAGCATTGTACAACATAATTGCTCGAGAGACGTTTGTCCAAACACCAGGAGGGCGGACGTGGTATCGTTTTGATGACGACTGACAATTTTTTATTCTCAAAGGCATTCCTTCAAAGTATCCGAAATTGGATTTCCGACATGAACAAATGGACATAATGGACTCACGATGATGTAGACCGACAATGACAACAGAAATGATAACAATGGATATCTGAAAATATATTCTGTGTGGATTTAAAAAAAGGAATTGAACAATGTTTGCAAGATCAGGATTCCTGTTCAAGACAAAAAAAATGCTGTGAAATTTTCTCCTACTCTGTTTCGTGTTCCATTTTCCAGTGTTTTGTTTATGCATTTCCAATGTAAAGATGATATGAACTTGTATTTATGAATAGTTATGGCATATTTTCATATCATCTTATCAATTTCACTAAGCATCGTTTTGTTCATACTGTGATAAGTTCCACAAAGCAAAAAAACAAACTTCATCCACCATATGCCATCAATAATCCCGATGATGACTAGCATCGGTCTTGAATTTCTCCAAACTCCTCTTTCGTCTCAAGGGCTTTTTCTTCGTTTCAAAATCCTCAGCATCCATCACTGCTATCCGGCCAATGGCGTTCTGTCTGACTGCAGCATTTTTGATTCGAACGATTAATAAATCTGAACGCGCCCGATGACCGATCGCCGCTGTTCGGGTGGAGATCTCTTCTCCCTAGCTGAAGCTGCCGACGATGCCCAAATTGATCCCTCGGCAAGAAGAAGTCCGAGCATCCCAAGCCAAAATATTATAATCACTGGCCATCTTGCCGTGCCTAGCTCATCCCGTTGGCATTCGTTTTGGGGAAGGCCAAACAACTTCTTTAGATTGAAAAGCGTGCTGGAAGAGGAGAAAAAAAGAGTTTAATCATTGGGCTTTGTTTGTGCACTCGAATGGGGTGTTGGGGAATTTTATACGGGCCGCTGCTGCTGCTGCTGCTGCTAGCTGACTGACGCTGGACTGCGAGAGCCCTTAATATCTCCACTCGCTACCCGTCATGTGCTTCAGTCAGTCGACCTTCGATGATAAATGAATACGATTATTGGAACCGAATTTTGAACGATGAAAATCTCTCTCCTTTTCGTTCGTGCGTTCGTTCCCCGGCATTGTGTGGGTATCTCGAGGTGGTGGGAACTCCATTTTCGGCGGAGCGCGAAATAATTTATCATTATGAGGCCTACTGCCACATTTGCGCGGTTTTTGGAAGTTATTGTTTGGAAGAGACAGGCATGTGTTATTTTTCCCAGTAGAAGAGCACTTCGCTTAGCATTTGGAAGATGGAGCAATCAATCTAGCTTTGCATTTAAGTTTCTCAGCGATAAACTGTTTTAATTGGTTTTTGATTAACTGAGATTTTACGCATGGACCATTGCGTCAATCAGTTTCATATTTCTTTGTTCGCATAGCAGCTGGAACGCTGTAGACTGAAGATTGAGCGTGGCCAGGCGACGAACCCGTTTTTGTATTGCTTTCTCTTCCACGACGTAGAACGCTTTCAACAAACAGCGCACAATCATAATGTTTCTGCAACTGCACCTCTTGAGTGCAACATAAGTACATTTTGAAATCCTCTCATGTCAACAACGCAACCATAACCACGACGAAGTACACACAGTTGTGTAAGCAGTGTTGTAAAATGTTAAAAAATTTGTTTTTCGCATGTCCTTAGTGGCGTATTTATTCAGCACATCAGCTTTGAATAAACGACGTTCTATGATCTTTGACCCCTTATATCAGACATCACCCATTGCAAAAATAACATTTCCGTTGCTGGCATCCCTGATTGGTGCCGTCGTTAATTACATCGGAGCGCCACCATTGGCACAGCGCGTACGTCGTATCGAACAAACTGCGCACGCGCCAATCAATGTCACTAGATTCCTGGTCGCTTGTCGTCCATGTCATCATACCGTTAATTGTTGTTTGCTGTTGAGCCATGGACCATTTTGCGGTCGGTAATCTAATGCTGCTGGAACACGTGCTCACCGCAGACCGATTGAGGCACAGTTGCTCCCGCGGGAGTCCATCGAGTTGCAAGTTACATCACTAATGAGTCGGTGATTATTAGAAACCAATATCGGCGAGGAGTGGATTTCTGAGTCAGCCTTTTTTCGCGGAACCCGCTCGATAGATGGAGCCAGCACCGACCGGTGACTCGGCGAACTTGTCCACTGAATGTTTTATTTATATCTTAGGGATAGGCAACTGCGACTACGACTACGTTGGAGCATGCCATGCAGAAAATGTAAGACACACTAAACTAGCGCTTTTAATCAGTTTGTCGACACTACACGTACCGCAGTGTACCAAACGGAGCTGCTACGGCTCTATTTTGTCACATTCATATGCCGCACACGTTCGTTATATGAATTTATAATGAATCCAGCCGAGATGGGAGCAGAATTTTAATTCCCTCACAGCCACCGCCGCACCGTCGTACGGTCATCGGTTGGTGGTGACCACTCTGGGTGTTTGGTTTCGGAGCAGGAGGTCGCTCACATTTTACGGATCACCACTGACATCGTCGTCGGCTAACGGAGTAGTCAATCGATGAATTTGTGGAACCGTCTGACTCGTTTTTTGAGGAATGCTAAGTCTGTTACCACCCGTATGACAACTTATTACATGGGAGACGTGATCGGGTTTGTCGGTACGTGGCAGATTAGTTTTTGGCACCTGTTTTGTATAGATAGGATGACCGATTGAGAATGGAATTAAGCGCTGGTGAAACCTATCGGCAGCGAAAATACATTGTGAAGGTTTTAGGAATGATCAAATTGACCAAATTAAATTCAAACTGATGGTTTTTGAATGCCGTATAATTTACTCATTACAACAATGTGTGATACGACTTGTAAAATTAGAAACGTTTTCTTGAAATAAAAGCTGAGAAATATGCTGAACACATAGATTTGGGGAAGGGTCGTTTGGCCGAAAGCCATTATGCCAAATCCCATCCGGACGAAATTGATTTGAACGTTGACCCGTTGTCAGACGGCCGAATAGATAATTTGGTCGAAAAGGTCAATCGACTGAACTTCTCAATATTCATTTCTCACTTCTCTTCTCACATTGTGAAAAGTGAGAAATGAGAAGTATGAAATGATGAGAGGCGTCTCACTTCTCACTTCGCTCTTCCCACTTTTCACAGTGAGAAGTGATAAATGAAGATTGAGTAGTAAGATGCAAGACGTCTCACTTCTCACTCATTATTTCTCTCTTCTTACTTCTCACCCCGAGAGAAGTGAGTTTTTCTCATTCCTCGTTTCTCCCTTCTCACTTCGCACTACTCACTTTCTACAATGAGAAGTGAAAAATAAGTGATCAGTGAGAAATGATACGCCCCCTTTCTCAGTTATCATTTCTCTCTTCTCATTTCTAACTTCTTATTGCTAACTTGAAAATTCGAATTTCTCAATTTTCGCAGTGAGGAATGGAGAGTGAAAAGTGTAGTCTCACTTCTCACTTTACTTTTCTCACTTTCTCAGTGTGAATTGAGAAGTGAGAAACTATAGGAGAGAAGAGAGACGTCTCACTTCTCACTCATTATTTCTCTCTGCACACTTCTCATTTCTCACTTCTTACATGAGACGTCTCACTTTTTGTCTTTTCACAGTGAGAAGTGAGAAATGAGGAGTGAAAAGTGAGACATCTCACTTCTCGCTTTTTACTCATCATTTCTCACTTCTCATTTTGCACTTCTCTGTTTTCGCAGTGAGAAGTGGGGAATGAGGGGTGAAAAGAGAGGCATCTCACCTCTTACTACTCATTCCTCATTTCACATTTCTCACTGTGAAAGTGAGAAGTGCGAAGTGAGAAAAAAAGGCTTCACTCTCGCTCCTAATTTCTCACTTCTCATTTCTCACAATCTCACTTGTCAGTGTTCCTTTTTGCCAAACGACCATTTTCCAAATCACTTTTTGGCCAAATGGCTCTTTCTGTTAAACGAGCCTTCCGGCCAAATGACTTATTCGGCCCATTACATATTTGGCCAAATCACCTGTTCGGCTGTATGACCCTTTAGGCCAAATGGATTTCGGGCCAATGGCCTGTTCGGACAAATTGTATATGGCAAGCAAAAACAAATCTAGCTAGCTCTCTTACTCCGAATCTTTGTAGACATATCAATAACTAGACACATATATGTACTCATCTTCAGTGACGAACTTTCCACACAGCATGCAATTACCCACTCTCTTCAACACTCAAGTAAACAGTTATACTTCGGCCACCATTAGCTTCCACATTTTTTTCGGGGCACCGATCAAATCCAGCAGTTCAGCTAGAGCGTGCCGTTCGATTGATGGACATGATTTGAATAAACGACTCAGACTTCACTTTTTTTTAAACCCTAAACATTGATTGGCAAACAACGAAGCCAATAGTCGTTAAATGGTCGGGCTATGGAAAGCTAAGTGAAGATACGAAGCCCATCCATCTCTATCGATTTAATTTGAACAAATTACTAAGCAAATAAAAATTTATTGCTTTTCGCGTGAGAGGAGGAAAGCGGCCTTTTTCAAATTCAGTGCTGGTGGTGTGTGACAAACAAGGGATGAAGGTAGAAGAAATAATCTGAGAATCTTGAATAATTCATCCAACGGTAAAACTGATTTTTCCACACAGCTACACTACCCCTTCATGCATTAGAGATGATCCTACGGAGCTGGATATCAAAAAATGTTCTTTATGAACTCTTTACTACTTCTAATTGAAAGGCTGGACTCTAGAAATTCAAATTCTTCGATTATGTCTTAAGAATCCTAAAAGGGACATCCATCCATCATCAATTTGTCTGTTTACAGAGAATTCTACACAATAGACATTCGCATTCCGTTCTATAAACAGGATATTGCGAACAATACGTCTCCGCTGAGTTTAACTAATTTAAGTCGTAACTTTTGGATGGACTACCGGTTTACGAAGCGAATTCCAAACCGTTCAAAACCAACATTCTTCGGCGTTCGAAGATTTCTGATAATTATCGAAAATGAGCTGCACCACGAGGCAGAAAAATTAAAATGTCAATAAAACGGAATTAGCCTCGAAAAGTAGTAGCGCGGGCAGACGGCAGCAGCAGAAACGAACAACCATAGGAGACAAAACGTTTCTCGGAATATTTTAATCTCCGCCACGGCCCCATACGCGCGCGGCCATCTGTTATCAGTGCGAGTAGAGCTTTTAATCGCTCTCGCCGCTTGAGTTTCTTCCAGAATGTATCGTCCAGCAGCAGCCACCAGAAACAAACCGGTTCCCTGCTGGGGTCGGAATCGCATCAACACTAGCTACAATCTATGGGCACAGACAAACCTACAGTACACTCTGGGAAATTCAATCGATTGTATTTCCATCAATTTTAGCGTTTCAGAGCGGGTAAATAGACTTTTGCTTTTTTTTGTTTGGGCAGTCAGAGTTCAATCATCGTAGAATGATCTAAGAAGAATGTAAAAGAATTTGCATGGAAATACAATTTACAATTGCTTTCTTCAAATTTAAGTTTATCAATAATATTATAAGTCTTTTTATCTATGCTTCAAGCAAAAGTGGATATGAGACGATCGGACAGTATGCGCTGCGCCGTGTGCCAAGAAACGAAATAATATAAAGAATTAATTATAGCTAATGCCACTTTAGTCTAATAGCCCATGGCGCATAAAGTGATTTTTTTTCGGTTGGTAGAGAAGCAGCTCAACGAAAGCTTCGCTGGAAACGCGATGAAGATCGCACGCTAGCACGTGTATTTGGGCAGAAAACTGGCTCGGGATGAAGGAATTCCAACTTTATACCAGCGCAAAAGACGTCAAAAAATTTGAGAAGTCATAGTCGTCGCTCGCATCATAAAACTAAACGTTTTTAATTAGTAGAAAAACTTCTTTTCCTCCACATCGTAAAAATGGTTGTCAGCCGAGTCAGAGAAACGGAGGGACGACGTCAGAGCGATCCAGCAAACGAGCGGGAATTCTTGGAAATGGTTCAATAAAAACAACACGCTGCCTGATGGCGGGTCGGGTGAGATGCAGCGTATAAAGGCAGAAAAGTGGAAAGTGACAAATGTGAGTGGTTCGGTTGTTGTTTGGTAGGTTAGCTGCTGGCATGGCGGGATATGATCGGTAAAATGATCCCTTTTGAAACGGATTGCAGCCATGGGTTGTGCGAGGCTTTGATTTGAGCGAGGGAGCAGGAGATCGGGAAAAATGTTGCATTAACAAAAAGGTCGAGATGATAATCTTGAAGTTGCTGGAAATTGATATCCGTGACTTTTCGAGATTTTTTTCTTTGCTCTTCGGAAAAAAATTGGATATTCTAGCGATATTTCAAATTAATTTGGTTCCTTGATATATAAATTATAAATTAATATAAATTAAAAACTCCTCAGCTATTTTCATTGCATTCAACGTATGTTCCTGGGTCTACTTCGGCAGCAATGTTTCTTTACAGAATTCGTCTCCGATCTATCGCCTCATTTACGTTTCTGATGACATCGTCGATGAAGCACAGCGTTCGAGATCCAGATGTAAGATCACCAGGCCACAATTATAAAACGTAGGCGACGAACGATGTTTACTTGTAGCTTCTGCGTGATCTCTACTGATACACACCACGTCTCACTGATGCATAACAACACAGATTTATATTGAGTTAAATATTTGAAAATTATTCCACCACTTGTTTGTAATTTTTCAGGATTTTTGAGGATTCCGAATGGAATACCGTGAAGATATCGAATGGAATCCCGACAGAATTCCGAATGGAATCCCGTCAGAAATCCGAATGGAATCCAGACAGGATTTCGAATGGAGTCCCGACAGGATTCCGAATGGACTCCCGACCGGATTCAGAATGGAATCCCGTCAGGATTCCGAATGGAGTTCCGACAGGATTCCGAATGGAATCCCGTCAGGATTCCAAATGGAATCCCGTCCAAATGGAATCCCGTCAGGATTCCGAATGGAATCCCGTCAGGATTCCGAATGGAATCCCGTCAGGATTCCGAATGGAATCCCGTCAGGATTCAGAATGGAATCCCGTCAGGATTCAGAATGGAATCCCGTCAGGATCCAGAATGGATTATCGTCAGGATTCTGAATGGAATCCCGTCAGGATTCCGAATGGAATCCCGTCAGGATTCCGAATGGAATCCCGTCAGGATTCCGAATGGAATCCCGTCAGGATTCCGAATGGAATCCCGTCAGGATTCCGAATGGAATATCGTCAGGATTCTGAATGGAATCCCGTCAGGATTCTTAATGGAATCCCGTCAGGATTCCGAATGGAATCCCGTCAGGATTCCGAATGGAATCCCGTCAGGATTCCGAATGGAATCCCGTCAGGATTCCGAATGGAATCCCGTCAGGATTCCGAATGGAATCCCGTCAGGATTCCGAATGGAATCCCGTCAGGATTCCGAATGGAATCCCGTCAGGATTCCGAATGGAATCCCGTCAGGATTCCGAATGGAATCCCGTCAGGATTCCGAATGGAATCCCGTCAGGATTCCGAATGGAATACCGTCAGGATTCCGAATGGAA
Source organism: Armigeres subalbatus (assembly GCF_024139115.2). Taxonomy (NCBI): domain Eukaryota; kingdom Metazoa; phylum Arthropoda; class Insecta; order Diptera; family Culicidae; genus Armigeres; species Armigeres subalbatus. Next base: position 384,152,642 of record NC_085140.1, on the reverse strand, counting down.
TACCGTCAGGAATTCGAATGGAATCCCGTCAGAATACAGATTGTAATCCCGTCAGGATTTCGAATGGAATCCCGTCAGGATTCCGAATGGAATCCCGTCAGGATTTCGAATGGAATCCCGTCAGGATTCCGAATGGAATCCCGTCAGGATTCCTAATGGAATCCCGTCAGGATCCAGAATGGATTATCGTCAGGATTCTAAATGGAATCCCGCTAGGATTCTGAATGGAATCCCGTCAGGATTCCGAATGGAATCCCGTCAGGATTCAGAATGGAATCCCGTCAGGATTCAGAATGGAATCCCGTCAGGATTCAGAATGGAATATCGTCAGGATTCTAAATGGAATCCCGTCAGGATTCCGAATGGAATCCCGTCAGGATTCCGAATGGAATCCCGTCAGGATTCCGAATGGAATCCCGTCAGGATTCCGAATGGAATCCCGTCAGGATTCCGAATGGAATCCCGTCAGGATTCCGAATGGAATCCCGTCAGGATTCCGAATGGAATCCCGTCAGGATTCCGAATGGAATCCCGTCAGGATTCCGAATGGAATCCCGTCAGGATTCCGAATGGAATCCCGTCAGGATTCCGAATGGAATCCCGTCAGGATTCCGCATGGAATCCCGTCAGGATTCCGAATGGCATCCCGTCCGGATTCCGAATGGAATCCGTCAGGATTCCGAATGGAATCCGTCAGGATTCCGAATGGAATCCCGTCAGATTCGAATGGAATCCCGTCAGGATTCCGAATGGAATCCGTCAGGATTCCGATTGGAATCCCGTCAGGATTCCGATTGGAATCCCGTCAGCTTCGATTGGAATCCGTCAGGATTCCGATTGGAATCCCGTCAGGATTCCAAATGGTATCCCGTCAGGATTCCGAATGGAATCCCATCAGAATTCCGAATGGAATTTTGTCAGGATTCCGAATGGAATCCCGTCAGGATTCCGAATGGAATCTGGACAGGATTCCGAATGGAGTCCGGAAAGGATTCCGAATGAAACCCAGACAGGATTCCGAATGCAATCCCGTAAGGATTCCGAAAGGATCAAACCAAGAGGCTGCAAGTTATTTGACCAAAAATGTGATTTGACGGAAATGGACAAAATGTCGTTCGGACGAACTGGTCATTATTAGACGAACAGTCGTTTGGCCATAGCAGTGGTTTGGGCGAGAGTCCATTTCCCCAAAAATTTAATTTGGTCAAATGGGTCATACGGCCGAATGTTGCCCGAAAAAGTCGTTTGGCCGAATTGGTCTAGTGGGGTAACATTTAGCCGAAATGGTTCTTTGGTAAAAAAAGGCCATTTGACCATTAATGTTAAGCGGCCGAACAGGTCATATCGCTGAAAATGTTGTATGGCCAAAATGGTTATATGGCCAAGAAAGTCAATTGCCCGAATAGGTCATTTGGCCGAAAATTTTCACTAGAAATACCATTTTGACTCAAATTCCGAACACTCGCTTTTAAACGGCCATTTTGACTTCATTCGTGTAATTTTCTCCACAGAAACTTAAATTCGTTTGTAATCTTGATCCTCAGTTCGGAAAACTAATGAAAGTTTTAGGGCGATAAAACACCAGTGTTCGGAATATGAGTCATGATCGGGATTTGAGCCAAAACGGACATTTTTATCCATATTACCCATATTGCAAACGACTTTTAAGGTCGTTTGATCCATTTGGTCAAACCACCATTTTCGGTCATGTTTGGCCTGTTTGGCCGAATGGTCCTTTCAGCCAAACGACCTATTCGGTCAAACGACATTTTCGGCAATATGTAGCTTCGACCAAAGGACATTTTTGGCTAAACTGTTTTCGGCTCAATAAACGTTTTGGTCAAATGTTTATTTTGGGAAATGGAATTCTGCAAGTTGACTTTCGACCAAACATGTTATTCGTCCAAGTGGCATTAGGCCAAATGGCTTTCGGCCAATCGACTCTTGCCGTCCAAAATTTCGTCGATCTATTTGTTGTCGAATTTTAGTCCAACCAATCAGGGAAACAGGGAAAGGGTTCTTGATTGTTCGTACAGAGACCCTAATAAATTACAGAGTCGAGTACCTACTGAAGTCTAACTCGTCCAAAATCATCATGTGATACATTCGTTTACTATTTTCTTAGAATGCCCAATGCAACACCGATTCAAAATCGGGTTTATTTTTCTTGCAATCGTGTCTGTTTATTTCGCAAAGTTCAGAGTCACAAAATTCATTGCACAAAGTTTTTAAAAGGAACCAAAAAATAAGTATCACATGACATTTCTAAGAAAGAGTGTTAAAGTGAAAGATATACCACCCAGAGTGCTATGCTGTGTTTGCTTACCTCTAAAAACCAACGCTTTCCCGACAATGTATATGTACGTCATCACGGTCATTACAAGAACGACTTGCAAAGCAACTCAGCGCAAATCTCGTTAGCGTCGTCATGATTTATTTGCGTGCCCGCAAAAATATTGCTTCTTCCTTGTTTAAAGCAACATACGTCTCTCTCGGATCTTAATCTGTTCTCAAAATATGAAATACATATTTTTCTGTGGTCATATACATGCCTTTTAGCTTAGTCTGTATCCACCGCATAATCAAATTATCGCTCATCATGTGAAAATTAAGTGTTTCATTACCATCGGTAATTATTCACGAAAGCACAACTTTTGCTTCCCGTCCTCCATTCGCGTTAAGCATCACAACCCTATTCCCACCACAGCAGCACCATGACTACTCACCTACGTCATCGCTTGTCACTTTCCTTCGCCGTTGATCATCATCATCATCAAGACCGACCATTTACACGCCATTCCTTCCACAACTTTCATTGTCTCCCCAGATTCTTTGCCGCATTTGGCGAATCATGTGTCAACATGATTTATACTCGTTACGAAAAAACGGGCTTGCCCAACGTCGTGTGGTGGTGGCGAGGTTCACTTCAGAATTCGGAAGATGACCAAAGTACTGAAACTTTTTTTGTGGAATCGATGTGAAATAAATCTAACTAATTTCTCATATTTCTCAATATTTATTATTTTATACTTGAAGAGGATCTTTCAAGTAGGAACCTTTTTGCATACCTAGTGCAGTGCATCATGGTGCTTGCCAAATTTCGCAGATTTTTATTATACTGCTTACATCATTCTAGCACATAGCAGAACAAATGATTTCAACGCTTATATAGAAACGAACTCGGGTTTATTCATTGAAGTCCAGCAGATCTAAAACGCTCAATTGCATTTCCTGATTCACATGATCGAGAATTGAGTTATAACTGGTGATTGAGGACAATCCCAATTTGACATTCATTAACGCGAATATCTCATGTCATAACAGTTCGCCTATTGAAGCACAGAAGTGGGCGTAGTTGCTTTACAAATTTGACTGGATTCCACGCGATTTTCGGCGAGTCCACACCCAACTAGTTGGATACCATATTTTCTTATACTGCCGTTTGCAGGCATAACTGTCCCATATTGGTATGTATTTCATATCAATATAGGACAGTGATGCTCTTAGCGGTACTATAGTTCTGTATAGGAACCTTGCAAAATATGTTACAAAAAATTGGCATGCACGAAATTGCTTGATTCGAATTCAAATATTGTATGAAACCCTAACAATTCTGCGTTCTTTATAATACATATTTGTACATGAAGCCTTCACTTTTTGTATGAGAAACAAGCAGTAGGGTAAGGCAGGTATTTTGGACCACCAGTTCGACGGCTCATATTTTGGACCACTGAGTGTAAATTCCTCTTGGTAGTCCAAAATAAGAGCCCCGGTAAGGGTGGTCCAAAATACATCCTTTACCCTATTCCTTTATTCCCCAGTTTCATACAGAATAGAAAATTATGCTGTTTGTATGTATAAGAAATATTTTTAATTTCCTTGAATTGATAATTGGTCGCAGGATATTGTTGATTGATTTTGTGTTTATCACAAATGACTCAAATTCGATACAACTTTGAGTATATGAGCTTCATGGCCGTGCAATTAACGACGTTAGTTGTCTGGAAGCATGTGCTGTGGAGTAGGGGTTCAATTCCCACCCTGGCAAGGAGACAACATTCCGGTAAGTGGAAAATTCTCCACTGGTCCACTTCGATAGAAATTGTACAACATTTGTATTTTTGAACGTACCGAAAAAAATTAGTGGTTTGAAATACGAATACCTAATCACGAAATAAATGAGAAAATGTGTTTGCTGTGTTTGCTTTAAATCTACTCAAATAACACTTTTCTCGACTCTCGTCCACTGTACAACCACGTCGTCTGCGAGGGTTGCCTATAATCCGATTAGTTCTCGATTGTTTATTAGGAACCATTAAATTTGTGTCGAATTCTCCATGCAGCGGACTAAACGGCGACACAACAGGGGCGAGAAACGATGCGCTGCGCGAATGTGGTGCCCTGTTTGGGTGCTGTGCCGATGACGGTCGCGGTGGTGGTGTCCGCTTTCAATTATTATCGATCACAGTCGTAAGTCAATTGAATTGTTGCCGAGTGTTCGGATGGTGGGAGTGGTGCAAGAAATTTGATAAAACATAAATCGTGCCATCAACGGGCGCGCGCAGGCGGGAGGAAAGTAATACTTATGTAAATTGAATTTAGGAAGAAGAATGGGCTGATGAGCAGTGGTGCAGCGCGGGCCACCCACCCGGCTAGAGGGAAGCCCGTCGGTGTTGATGGCTGTTGGGCAGTGCGTGGTGACCGCGGTCGCCTTTGCCGTTGTTGCCTGGTGGGAACCAATTTCGCGGAACAAATTGATCATCTTCGCTTGGTGACGGCCGAAGGTGATGGTGGTGATCGTGAGGGCCGTTTTGTTTTGTAGCCATTGTTTTGGCACAAAGCGAAGCCGCATGCTATTTTCGTATGTCGAGTACTTTCACTTGTTTCTGATGCTACTTTAACTGATATTTATGAGGAGAAAAATAATCTGATGTTATTTTTACATGTGCCGAGTTATTGGTTTGGCAATAAATGGAATCCATGAGCTGTAGGGAGGAATAAAGATTGTATGCAAAAAATATCATGCTTTTTAAACATCTGTTCAAAATAAGTCATTTTGTTTATCGTGCTCGGCTTTATCCTTTGGAACGAACGAACCGCGTAAAAATCAAAGAAAAAGTGTGACAATTTTTGCGTTGCGAAATTAATGGATCTTCCTTTAGGTTGTATCCAATCTGGCCAAAAGTCCTTTGGCGGAAAACGTCATTTGATTGAAAAAGTCAATTAGCCCAATAGGTTAGTTGGCCGAAAATGTCATTTGACGAACGAGCCATACGGTTGGAAATGCCGTTCAGTAGAACAGATCATATGGCCGAAATTGTCGTTACGCTGAACTGTAAATGTCGGTGATGAAAATGAAGTATGATCAATAATGAAGTGAGGGATAAGAAGTGGAAGTGAGACGTCTCATTTCTCACTTCTCACTCATTTGGCCGGAAGCGACATATAGCCAACTGGTCATTTGATTGAATAAAGTCGTATTTCCTATAGGTCCATTGGCCAAAAATATCGATTGGCTGAAGTTATCGTTTAGCTGAAAATCCCATTTGATCGATAACGTCATTTGACCGAATAGTTTATACTGCCAAAAATATCGTTTGGCTGGCTATATGGTCAAAGATGTTGTATGACTAAGTAGATCATTTGACCGACAAATTTGTTGGCCGAATAGGTGACTTGGTGAAAGATGACAAATAAAGAGTGAGAAGTGAGCTCGTTCATTTCAAATTTATTTGATAGAATACGACATTCGACAGAACAGATCATTTGGTTGTTTATTTCGAATAGGTCATTTGGCCGAAAATTTCGTTTCACTGAAATGATTGATTAGCACAGCGGTTCTCAACCTGGGGTACATGTACCCTTGGGGGTACCTTCACCGGGCCCAGGAGGTACCTCGGACTAAAATGCATAATGGGGGATATATTACTGTTTTAATCAAAACTTATTGATAAAGTTTTGATTATTGAATTTTTTTTTTATTTCAATGAGCTCGGAAACCTCTTTTCAAGTAGTTCGGAAGCCTCCATTCAAGAAGCCTGGAAACATCCTTTCAAGAGGCCCGGAAGTCTTCTTTCAAGAGGCCCGGAAGCCTTTTTCAAGAGGTTCGGAAACCTTATTTCAAAAATCTTTCAAGAGGGTCGGAAGCCTCCTTTTAAAAGGTTCGGAATCCACTTTTGAAGAGGCCTGGAAGTCTCCTTTCCAGAGGCCTGGAAGCCTCCTTTCAAGAAGGCCGGAAATCTCCTTTCAAGAGGCCCGGAAGCCTTCTTTCAAGAGGACCGGAAGCCTCACTTCACGAGGGCCGGAAGCCTCCTTTTAGAAGGTTCGGAAACCTCCTTTCAAAAGGCATGGAAGCCACATTTGAAGAGGCCTGGAAGCCTCCTTTCAAGAGGCATGGAAGCCACATTTGAAGAGGCCTGGAAGCCTCCTTTCAAGAGGCCCGGAAGCCTCCTTTCAAGAGGGCCGGAATATTCCTTTCAAGAGGCCCGGAACCTCCTTTCAAGAGGCACGGAAGCCTGCTTTCAAGAGGACCGGAAACCTCCTTTCAAGAGGCCCGGAAGCCTCCTCTCAAGAGGTCTGGAAACCCTCCTTTCAAAAGGCCCGGAAGCCTTCTTTCAATAGGCCCGGAAGCCTTCTTTCAAAAGGCCCGGAAGCCTTCTTTCAAAAGGCTCGGAAGCCTCTTTTCAAGAGATCCGAAGCCCTCCGTTCAAGAGGCTCAGGAAGCCTCATTTCAAAAGGCCCGGAAACTATCTTCTAAAAGGCTCGGAAGCCTCATATCAAGAGGCCCGGAAGCCATTCAAGAGGCCCGGAAGCCTCCTTTCAAGAGGCCCAGAAGCCTCCTTTCAAGAGGCTCGGAAGCCTCCTTTCAAGAGACCCGGAAGCCTCCTTTCAAGAGACCCGGAAGTCTCCTTTCAAGAGACCCGGAAGCCTTCTTTCAAGAGGCCTGGAAGCCTCATTTCAAGAGATCCGGAAGCCCTCCGTTCAAGAGGCCCGGAAGCCTCATTTCAAAAGGCCCGGAAACTATCTTTCAAAAGGCTCGGAAGCCTCAAATCAAGAGGCCCGGTAGCCTCCTTTCAAGAGGCCTGGAAGCCTCCTTTCAAGAGGCCCGGAAGCCTCCTTTCAAGAGGTTCGGAAGCCTCCTTTCAAGAGGTTCGGAAGCCTCCTTTCAAGAGGCCCGGAAGCTTCCTTTCAAGAGGCCCGGAAGCCTCCTTTCAAGAGGCCCGGAAGCCTCCTTTCAAGAGGCCCGGAAGCCTCCTTTCAAGAGGCCCGGAAGCCTCCTTTCAAGAGGTCCGGAAGCCTTCTTTCAAGAGGCCCGGAAGCCTCCTTTCAAGAGGGCCGGAAGCTTCCTTTCAAGAGCTCCGAAAGCCTCCTTTCATGATGCCTGGAAGCCTTCTTTCAAGAGGCCCGGAAGCCTCCTTCCAAGAGCCCTGGGATCGCCTCCTTTTGAGAGGCCTAGAAGCTGCCTTTCAAGAGGCCTGAAATCCTCATTTCAAAAGGCCCGGAAGCCTCCTTTCAAGAGGCCTGGGAGCCTTTTTCAAGAAGCACGGAAGCCTCCTTTCAAAAGGCCCGGAAAGCCCCTTTCAAGAGGCCCGGAAGCCTCTTTTCAAAAGGCCCGGAAGCCTCCTTTCAAGAGGCCCGGAAGCCTCCTTTTACGAGGCCCAGAAGCGTCATTTAAAGAGGCCCGGAAGTCTCCTTTCAAGAAGCCCAGAAGCCTTGTTTCGAGAAGCCTGGAAGTCTCTCTTCGAAGGGGCTTGGAATTTATCTTTCTATAGGCTTGGATGCCTACGTGAGGCGTCATTTCAAGATGCTCAGAAGCCTCCTTTTAAGTGGCTCGAGAGGCGCCTTTCAAGAGGCTCAGAAGCCTCTCTTCAAGAGCTCGGAATAATCAAAATTCCAGCCAGCTTTGTGGAGAGTCATATTTTCTGTTGATTTTCAGTTCAATATTTCGTGTGGTCGGAATTCAACCAAACACATCAAGCGCCAATGAAAAATTGCCCATTTTCTTGGAAGAGTTTTCCTGTAGCAGATCCAGTTGAATACAAATCGTATTGGATATCCTTTCACCCTATAACTGAGAATATCCAACAACAAATGTACAAATGAATTGACATGAGACGATTTCCGTTTTTATTTTATGAACAAAGTGTCACAAATCAGTCAAAATGGCGCAAGGTGCGGTTTCGCTGAATCCCGACCATATATCTTATGAGTTGCATTTATTTTCATTTACAGCAAAAAATAATATGTGCGGAGGGGTACCTCTCAAGAAAAAGGTTGAGAGCCGCTGGAACATTTTACCGAAAATGTCATATGACCAAACGGGTCATACAGCCGAAAATGTCGTTTGACCAGTTTCTCAGATAACTATTGTACCGTCGTGCTTCTTTTGACAAATCAGGGGCTACTTTGGACATTTTAAAAACAAGAATTATAACGAAAATTACTATAAAATTGTCATTATCACAAATTGGGTGTCTTATTGATAGTTGGATGGCAACTTCAAATTTGGTTATTTTTCCGTTTTTTTATTTAAAAAAACCAAAAACTAAAGTAGCCCCGGTGTCAAAAGAAGCCCCGCACGACGGTATATGAAAATCGTCTTTTAATCACTCCGGACCAACATCACAACAATTACACATAGACTTCTTTCTATCACAGAAAACACTTCATCTTTCTTCACACAAATCGTTTTATTCATCTTTATGAATCGGTCAGACTACGCACATCCATACCAGCAGCAGTTGTACGAGCGCCCCGCTCTAAGCTGCATGGGCAACTAGTTAGACGAAATCAAAATCAGCTGCTGTCTATTTGTGCCTGTACCTACAAAACTCTATTGGCTCGCTAGCAATGAGAAGCAGATAGATCTCTGTTCAATAACGTCCGCCTGGAATATTAGGCTGGTTCAAAATTCATCTCGAATTTTGCATTAAACAACTATGTTGTTAACTGTTTCGTATAATTAATTCCCTCTCATCTTCTAAAAACAACACTTCCAATAGAGATCCATAAATACTATAAAAATAAAATAATGAAGTTCGCTGCATCAAAATTAACTACTATTGATACCTTTTTCTTCTCGTCACACTTTAAGATTTAAGTCTTTTTACTTTTTGAGTACATTCATCGTCACGTTTTACTAAACCCCTTCCCGTAAAGTGTAAGGTATTTTATATGCCGTTTGGCCAAGCATGTGATGTGGCCGAAAATGTCATTTGGCTGAACGTATCATACGACCGTAAATGTCGTTTGTTCAACGGGTCATATGGCCGAACAACAGTGTATGTAAAAGTAATAAGTGATTATTGATAATTCAAATGTGAAACGTGCAATGAGAAATGCGAAGCAATGAGTAAAAAGTGAGGAATGAGAGGCCTACTACTTTCTTACTTCGCACTGCGAGGTTTGGCCGAACGAGTCATATGGCTGAAAAAAAGAAATTTGCCGGAACGGAAATTTTGCCGAAAACGTCATATGGCCGGAAATGTTTTTTTGGCCGGAAATATCGTTTGGCTGAACGAATTATCCGACCACGCACAGGTGTCGTTTGGTCGAAAAATAGTTAATGTGGAGAGCGTGATCAATGATAACTGAGAAATGAGAAGTGCGATGAAGGAAGTGACAAATTCGTAGTGAGAAGTGAAACTAGAGACATCTTCCACTTTTCACTTCACACTTGGCACTTTTCACCTTAGGCAGTGTGAAAGAAGAAATAAGGAATGAGAAGTGAGACGTCTTATTTACATTTTCAACCGTATGAGCCGTTCAGCCAAATTGCCTTTTTCGCTGTAAGAACTGATAAGTGAGAAATGTAAAGACGTCCATCACACCAAGCGCCAAAAATTTCCATTTTTCTGTCCAAGACTTCGTCTAACAGATTTAATTGAACACAAATAGTATCAGATATCCCTCAACTCTCAGCTGAGGATATCCGGCAACGTATGTACGTATGAATTGATACGAAATTATGTCCGTTTTGCTTTTACGAACAAAATATAACAAGTGAGTCATAAAGCTGCTTGGTGCATTTTGGCAGAATCCCGACCATTTCTCAGTACTTATTTCTTAATTCTCACTTTTCAATTATCAATAATCACTTCACACTTTTACATTTACTGTTGTTCGTCCCAACGATATTTTCGGCCATATGACCTGTTTAACAAACGACATTTACGGTCGTTCACTCGGCCAATCAACAAGTTCAGTCATATGACATGTTCGGCCAAACGACATATTCAGTCGTAAGATCGGTCGTATCCTGCCAAACGACCTTTTCGATCCAAATAACCTTTACGACCGAACAACTTCTTCGGCCAAATGATCTATTCGGCCAAACGTCATTTTCGGCCATATGACCTATTCGGCCAAATTATATTTTCGGTCGTAATTGGTCAAATGGCCCTTTATGCCAAACGATCATTTTCTATCAAATGATCTATTCGAACAGTCGACTTGTTTGTCCAAATGATCAGTTCGATCGTACTGTTTTGGCATAATAATCGTTTCGGACGAACGTACAATTCCCCAAATGGAATTTGGCTAGATGCCTAACGTGTTATTCGATAAAGTAGCATTCTAACAAATGGCTTTTGGACGAATGATTTTCGGCCCCTATTTCTTATCAATTACTTTTCTTTGTTTATTTCTTACCTTTAACTTCTTATTCCACATTTACCACTTTAACCTACTCGGTTATCATTTCTCGCATCTTATTCTTCATATCTCATCTATGCATGAACGCGTTGTTGCTACTTGCTGGCATGCAAAGTTAGTATAAAAGTGTTTGTTTAAGATAAAAAATGTAACACAGGCTATAACCCGAAACAATCCTCACTAACGTATTCTTCCAGGCTTAAAGAATTGAAATTTAAACTATTGAAATTATTTGCAAAAATGCAAAGAGTTGTTTTAGGTGACTGACAAATTTTAACTGCATATTTGTTTCTGAAGGCTCACTTAATGCATAAAATTCCTAACCAAAATATTTTCATTGTTGATTTTATAACTAAGGTCCTCAAGTTTAATTTACCGCAGCTGATTTAACTTAAACAAATTTCACCCCCAACCAAGAGCTAGATACAGCAAAGCACCGAAATTGAAAGTGATCGCAACTATTTGCTCGAACCCATACTGTTGACTTTGGCGATTTCGATAGCTTAAGGTCATGCATTACTTTGTTTACAGTCTTATGACCAAATATACCGAGGACGTTGTCGGTATCCCACGTATACTCGTGCACCCTACTGCCATGTCGTCTATTTCCCATACCGCTGAACAAAGACTTGGAAAATATTCACGCCAGATCGACCGTGATACTTTTTGAAAAGTGTGGCGTCTGTCAAAACCAGCTCCGTGCAACCCGTATCTAATGAAGTGTACCGAAGGAATTCTCCATCGCTGTCGCCGTGGAGGACCGACCTCCCCCAATCCCGGCGCTACCTACTCGGCCATTATACCGCAGCGGCACGCGGCATTCGAATGATGGTGTTGTCTGCGTAGGAGACCGAGCGAACGTGGGCAGCCAAATCCAACCACCTGAAACAAAGAGTGCGTAGGTCTTCCCCTACGACCGTACTCCACCCAATTTGCGGAAGAGTATCGGCGGGACGCTTTCAAACGGCAGTGACGGATCTAGTGAGAGGCGCCCGCTAAGACGCGGACTGTCCACACTGCAGTAGTGGTAGCGTACGCGGAATGTCACATGATTGATGAGCGGCGATTAGTGGAATCGCCGAGTGGCAGCAACTGGCAAAGCCAGACTCAGATCAGCGCAGCGCTGATAACGATCGCCGATAAGTGGATGGAGTGAAAATTTAGTACACTTCAGCCGACCTGGTTGGTCTGGTTTGACAGACCGACCAGCCGACCGGCCGTCGTCCCGTCCGAGTCCGAAAGTGATTAATGCTAATTTATGTAATCATTCAGTCTCGAGAGAAGAGCCGCCTATGGTGGGTACCGGTTGGTCCAGGAACACTCGCTCGGCGGTGCATTATCATAATGCGGCGAGCCGGTTTGCTTCCTTCTAATGCAATGTGGCGTCTTAGTCGCACGAGACAAGTGAGTATGGATATGCGGTGTGACAGTGCAAGTCTCGGGATGGTAAATGTAATTTATCAGAAATCAATGAAAATTTAATCACCGCGAGTGCCAAGTAGAAAGTGATTATCAGCAGCAAACCCAGCTAGGAAAGATGACAGGTGAAATGTTGACTTTTTTCACTGCTGGTGGCAGCGTTTACGTTGGAATTCCGGTCATATCGTGGAGCCGATAATCGGAAGTGGCACGTGCCGATGTTGTGATTGAGCGTTGCAAGATTGAAATCAACAAACGTGATTGGAATGATAAACGTCCATGAAATAGGGCTTCGTTCCATTGACACATACAATAAGATATTTAATGATAGGGGTAGTTTAATGCGTCAAATTACAGACTATTTACCATGTTGGAAATGCTGGCAAGTTCCCTCTGACACTATGGTGTAGCAACTCGCGAACAATTAACTTTACCCAAAAATCAACCTCTGAAATGCGTTTTTGATACAAGATTCAAACTGAATTGGAAATTTAAATTGTCACATGGTAGTTAGCTGTACTTGAATTAGTTTTAGAATATTAAACACCTGACTACGAAGTAATTCTGCACACAGACCCCTCCCTAACTGGTAACCCAGCAATAAATTCAATCAAACACAGGCCGCAAAAATGCGCACACAGATTGAGACCAACTGCCTTGATCAGCCTTTCAACTCTACCCCAGCATTACGTTGCCGTTCAAAGCCCACCAACACACCCCTCCCAGTTCCGTTCGATCAACGATCTTTAATTGTGTCAGTTGCATAGTGACTGTCCAGTTCCAATAAAATCCCGCGAAAATGACGCACAACCCTCTACCCGTACCAGCAATCAGAAGCACTTTATTCGATTTAAAACCCGGCTAGTGCCAACCTGAATTTCAGTTCCCCGGGGCATCAATTTCAACAAACACCACTACAGCAAGCAAATCCACTTATCATGGTCGGGTCGGGTATTTGTCCTGGTCGCTTGAGCATTCGTTCATAGACAACCAGACACCGACAACTCTATGACCGTTGAACAATCGAAAGCACGACTCTGCTTGACACAATGATAAACGAAATTATTCTTATTTTTTTAAACTAAAACAAAAGCTCATTATCCGTTTGTCTGTGAATTGTGTGTACAACCATCAAGTTCTATCGCTTAAAAATATTTTAATTTAATTACACGTTTTCAGCCAGTCAGATGCTAAAATTGTACAGTGAGAGACTCACTCTTCGATAAGTAATAATGATAGGGTCTTCTCGTCAGCCGGTCAATTCGAATCCCGGACAAACGAAATCTCTCGTCTTTCTGTATTTCGGTACCGCGTCTATCATTCGTTCGGTAGTCCAGAAAGGGCACACCTAATCTTGAACCCCCGAAGTAGCAGCAGCAGAAACAGAAACTCCAACGGACGAATTAGTCAAAATGGTTATTTCGTTATTTGTCTTCCCTCGATCTTGTTCTTTATTCGAAGGTGAAGTTTCTGGCTTTCGGTTGCGCAGCATCAGATGCGAGAGGTATGGTCCACGAAGGAGTTTCTTCAATACAAAATGATTTGACCTTCTTTAGATATGCCCAATAATTGATCTCTCGATTTTTAAGTGCTCTCTGCTTGACGCCTTTTTCAGCTTGGAGATTGTTCCACACTAGGAGATTTTAACATAGCAGAGAAGAATTTCTGCAATTTACTTGTGAGAACAGTCTTATGGCTATTTTTTGTTTTTGTTTTTTATTCATCAAGTGTCGAGCTAAGCACTACGCAATTTCCAATTCGTGTTTGAACTTCCTTTATAATAATTCGATCCAAAGAAAGACCATATGTTCGTTAAATATTACCAGCACGGCGCAACCCACCCTATCTCGCGGTTTCAAAACTTCGCCGCACAGCCTCCGTGCCAATCACTCTCATGTTATTGAACAACCATCAACGCCATCGCATCTCATTAGCATCTAGCCGGAGTGGTGACAATGATGATGGCGACGATAAAACGACGTAGTCTTGTGTAATATGTGTTCCAAAAATGATTCCTATATGGGTTTTTCAAACATTTGCTAAAAAGACTTCGAACAACTTCCTTCGTCTCGGAAGTGCCTAATGATGGTCACGAAGTCATACACATGGTTAGTCAAAAATCGCCCAATTACTGTCGTTAAAAGCACGCACGTTCCTCCAGCATTCAAAACACGTCGAAACACCGGCTTCTGACTGTTCCTCGAAACTTATGTACACTTCTCCATGCCGAGGTCCCCACAAGCGTATGCGCGACTATAATCGCCATCGTTGGGTCATTAAATGCCGCGCGTAAAACCGATCCCACCCAACGACCATTAGATCGATCGATTGGAATTCCTCGAACGCCGATGTAATCTGCCACGGCTCCAACGAAACGACTGCGTTCCGCAGAAATCATCATGATCTTAATTGTGTATGCTAATATCTTGCTGATTGACAATAATTATTGCTGCTGGTAATATGGCCGGCCAACCTATTGCTTCGACGAAATCGACTCCACTCAACAGAGATCAACAGCTCATAAAAGTCATCTGTCTAATGGCACTTTTCTTCGATTTTTTATTGCAGTCTGCATCGGAACCAACGGTCGCATGTCGGTGCCATCAAACCGCGAGTACCACTACAAAAATCTGCGCGATCGGTACACCAACTGTACGTACGTGGACGGCAACCTGGAGATCACCTGGATCCAGAACACATCGTACGATTTGAGCTTCCTGCAACACATCCGGGAAGTGACCGGATACGTATTGATCAGTCACGTAGACATCCCACAGGTTATCCTGCCGCGGTTACAAATCATTCGAGGCCGTACTACGTTCAAGCTGAACAAATGGGAGGACGAGTTCGGTTTGTTCGTCTCCTTCTCGCAGATGAATACCCTGGAGATGCCGGCTCTGAGAGACATTCTGAGCGGTTCGGCTGGCATTTTCAACAACTATAACCTATGTCACGTTAAGACAATCAACTGGGATGAAGTTCTGTCCGGTAAGAATCAGTGTTTAATCAATTAACTATATTTTGCTAACCACATTCGCTCTTTACAGATTCGAAAGCCCATTATCGGTACACGTACAACTTCACCTCACCCGAGCGAGATTGTCCGAAGTGTCACACCAGCTGCGAGGCCGGTTGTTGGGGAGAGGGTATCCACAACTGTCAAAAGTTCAGCAAACTGAACTGCTCTCCTCAGTGCTCGCAAGGTCGTTGCTTCGGTTCGAAGCCCCGAGAGTGTTGTCACCTGTTTTGTGCTGGTGGCTGCACTGGTCCTACTCAGAAAGACTGTTTAGCCTGTAAGAACTTCTACGACGATGGCGTGTGCAAGCAGGAGTGCCCGCCCATGCAACGGTAAGACACATCCCCTCAAACTATTCAGCACTTTTTCATTCAATTTTCATTCATCTTCCATCAGTTACAACCCTACAAACTACCTCTGGGAGCCAAATCCCGAGGGCAAATACGCCTACGGAGCAACCTGCGTACGGAACTGCCCGGAACATCTGCTCAAGGATAACGGAGCCTGTGTGCGAACGTGCCCATCGAACAAAATGGCACAGAACGGAGAGTGCGTCCCGTGCAACGGAGCCTGTCCCAAGACGTGCCAGGGTGAGGGAATCGTACACTCGGGAAACATCGACAAGTACAAAGACTGCACGATCATCGAAGGATCGTTGGAAATTCTGGATCAAACTTTCGACGGTTACCAGCAGGTGTTTAGCAATTTTTCGTTCGGGCCGCGGTACATCAAAATTCACCCGGATCGGTTGGAGGTTTTCTCTACGCTCAAGGAAATTAGTGGTTTCATCAACATCCAGGGTTACCATACGGACTTCAAGAATCTGTCATACTTCAGGAATCTGGAGGTAGTGGGTGGCCGTCAGCTCAAAGAGAATCTGTTTGCCTCCGTGTATATTGTGAAGGTAAGTTCTGCACAGGAATCATCGTAGACAGTTCTAATACTTGATTCCCATTTTCACAGACATCCCTTCAATCTCTGGAGCTGAAATCGTTGAAACGAGTGAATTCGGGTGCCATTGTTATCTTGGAGAACGATCACCTGTGCTACGCGCAGGAGATTGATTGGTCCAAAATTAAGAAGTCTGCCGATCACGAAAGCGTTATTCAATCCAATCGGGATCCCAAGACTTGCCGTAAGTGCTTACAATTACCAGAATCTTGTTTCGTAATACTTATGATTCGAATTCCATTGCAGATGATGAGAAAATGTTTTGCGATGAGCAATGCACGAAAGCAGGTTGTTGGGGTAAGGGACCGGAACAGTGTCTCGAATGCAAAAACTACGTCTACAAGGGCAAGTGCCTGGACAGTTGTAAGAGCCTACCGAAGTAAGTTTCATATTATGCCCCTTCATTATTTAAACAGCACTAACATTCTCTTTTACTATCCACAAAAAGAATCTATCAGGTAAACCCGAGATCGTGTGGTGATTGCCACCCGGAATGCTCAGACTCGTGCATCGGACCGAATGCGGACAATTGTGGATCGTGCGTCAACGTTAAGGACGGCTCATTTTGTGTATCGGAGTGCCCCATTACCAAGTACAACCTGAATGGAACGTGCGTGTCTTGTCACCCGACTTGCATCGGTTGCAACGGCCCCCTGGATACAATCGCTCCCAACGGGTGCGTTTCCTGCGACCGAGCCATCATGCGAAGCGACGGTTCTGTGGAACGTTGTCTGATGAAAGATGAAGCCTGTCCAGGTGAGAACGACCCACCCTTTTTATAGTCGATTTCAGTTAACATAATTATTGTTTCCCTTTTCAGATGGTTATTATAGCGAACGAGTCGAGCAGGACGAAGGGCCCCTAAAACATCTCTCAGGAAAATCCGTCTGCCGCAAATGCCATCCAAGGTGTAAGAAGTGCACCCAGTACGGATTCCATGAACAGGTCTGTCAAGAATGTGCCAGCTATAAACGCGGTGAGCAATGTGAAGACGAGTGTCCCATTGATCATTTTGTGAACGAAGAAACGCGTGAATGTTTGCCGTGTCACTCTGAATGTCGCGGATGTCGAGGTTTTGGAGAGGATCAATGCTTGGAATGTCGGAATCTCAAACTGTATGAGGGAGATCCGCTCGATAACTCAACGGTGTTCAACTGTACTGCGACCTGTCCATCAAGTCACCCTTACAAGCACTTCCCCACGGAAACGAGCAAAATTGGGCCCTATTGCTCTGCTGAGGAGGTGCAGAGCGGGTTCCGGATAGAGACTTCGAACACTCCTTTCATGTTATTTGTTATACTAATACCTGCTGCGGTAATCATTTGTTTAACTGGATTGGCTTATTTGTACTGCACACAAAAGAACAAGAAAGATGCCATAAAAATGACAATGGCAATGGCCGGATGTGACGATTCTGAGCCCTTGAGACCAACTAATGTCGGACCTAATCTAACCAAATTGAGGATCATCAAAGAAGCAGAGCTACGCATGGGAGGTGTCTTGGGAATGGGTGCCTTTGGTCGGGTATTCAAAGGAGTTTACATGCCGGAAGGAGAGAACACAAAAATTCCAGTAGCAGTCAAGGTTTTGATAGAAATGTCGGGAGCCGAATCGAGTAAGGAGTTCTTGGAAGAAGCGTACATAATGGCGTCAGTTGAGCATCCAAACTTATTGAAACTGCTGGCAGTTTGTATGACTTCTCAAATGATGTTGATAACGCAGTTGATGCCTGCCGGATGTCTGTTGGATTATGTTCGGAACAACAAAGAAAAGACTGGATCCCTAGCACTGTTGAACTGGTCAACTCAAATTGCTCGTGGTATGGCTTATCTGGAAGAGCGACGATTGGTACATCGTGATCTGGCTGCACGCAACGTGTTGGTACATCCTCCACATCTCGTAAGAATTACTGATTTTGGATTGGCAAAGCTTTTGGACTATGGCTCCGATGAATACCGTGCAGCTGGCGGAAAGATGCCGATCAAGTGGCTGGCTTTGGAATGTATTCGTCATCGTGTGTTCACCAGTAAGAGTGACGTCTGGGCCTTTGGAGTAACTATCTGGGAATTGATGACTTACGGTGCTAGGCCTTATGAGAATGTTCCGGCGAAGGATGTACCCGATCTGATCGAAATGGGCGCAAAGCTTCCCCAACCGGACCATATTTCACTGGATGTATACATGATCTTGATTTCTTGTTGGCACTTGAATGCAGATGCTCGCCCTACCTTCAAAGCATTGGAGAAAATGTTCGCTGATATGGCAAGAGATCCAGGCCGATATCTGAGTATTCCTGGTGATAAATTCAAGCGTCTTCCCATGTATACAAACCAGGACGAGAAAGATTTGATTCGTAACCTGGCACCAGCGGTTGATTCTGCAATAACCGGATCAAATATAGAGGCTGAAGAATATTTACAACCTAAGACGCGACCGGCCCTTATGCTGCCACCATCGTCGATGGAGAAATCCGATGATTTTTCCAAATCCATGCGCTACAGTAAAGATCAACTGAAAGAGAGCGAAAGTTCAGACCGGAATGCCCGTGAAGTCGGCGTTAGTGGGATGCGACTGAATTTACCATTGGACGAAGACGACTATCTAATGCCAACTTGCCAAAGTCAAGCACCGTCGGTCCCCGGTTACATGGACTTGATCGGAGTACCCGCCAGTGTTGACAATCCAGAGTACCTGATGGGATCAGCCGGTAGCAACATTAGTACGGGCCTTCCAACTCCACCGCCGGTAACGCCATGCGGCAGCGGAATTAGCACTAACACTCCCAATAGTCCTGTAAATAGTATACCTCCTAACATCTGCACTGTTAACGTTAGCACCAATCCTAGCAGCAACAACAGCACCACTTCAAACAATAACAACAACACTGTTGCCAATCATGCCATCAAAAAGGAAGAAGCCATTCCGATGCCTCATACGACGCTCAATGAACCTCAGGTGGCGCCACCAACGCAAACCCTGGGCATTCCTCTATCGCCAACGGCGACGATAGAAACGACTTCCGAGCATGAGTACTACAACGATCTGCAACGAGAACTGATTCCACTTCATCGGAATGAAACCACGGTGTGATCACTCGACAGTGTGACGAACCCAATTGTACAGAACTGAGCTTCCATTCTGATTAATTATCATAGACGAAATAATAGGATATTTGTTTGAAAAATACATCGAATGAAGCAACTTTATACAGCTATCGAATTAGCATACAGAAAGTTCAAAGTGCGTATCGTAAGTGCCTTCAATATATGTAGTGTAAGGAAATAGGGAAGCTTACTGAAGATGAAATCTACGGTGCCTGTAATAACGAAGTAGTCCCGAAAAGACCACTTCTGTATCATATTGTAACGAATATTTAAACGGTTCATAGCTAGCAATGGATAGCTTATAGGAAGTACTTAAGAATGATGTGGAGAATTTTTAACATGTTAGACAGTACAATATGAAAAATACTTCCTTTTAGTTGAAGTAAACGGTCGTGCACTGTTCTAACAGATAGAGTCACAAACGCGTCGATATTGAATCGGAGGATGCAAAATTGGCTAAGGTTTTATGTATTTCATTTTTTAAAATCTGTGATACTATTCATAATCGACGATCATTTTTCTAGAATCTAGATTTTATTTCACAGACTACGGTTTGAACATATACATTAGGTAACAAGCAATAGCATGTATGTAGTAATTTATAGAAAATTAGAAGTTTTGATTTCATACAAAAATATTCACAAAATCTCATTCTTGTAAATGAATTGTCAATCTACACTTTCAAAAATCAAAACAACGAAAAATTCTACAGTAATGGAACTTGTACTTCTCAATGCACCATAAACCAGTATCTCATAATACTTAACAAAGCTCTAGAAGAAAAAAAATCATTCTAAATCTCTCCTCAAAGTATTTTTGGCCGCGTACTATGCTCTTTATGATTTAATTGTACATATATCTTACACTTAAGGATAATCAAATGAGAAACGATATCGAACTGTAAATATTCCGGTGAAAACTGTCATGCCCTACTTAAATCTCATACGACATCGAGAGAATATCCAGCTGAGCATCCAACCAACAAGTGGCAATACCACAGTTTACGCATGTCAATACGTTCTATTTTATGCCATCACTAATAATTACATATACGTATTTTGACCACTAAGGTGAAAAAAAATAAGAACGTGTGGTCGAAAACTACCCCACTGTTCAGATCGAAATATTTAGCTGTGAAGTTACAAACAAGTGGTGAAAATTTAACAAATTTGCGTACGTCACGATTTTGTGTATGCATGTAGGTTACATCTTATTTTTTAAAAAAGGATTGCCGGTCACTTGTTGGTTTGGGCAAAATGTTGGAACTTCCTGACTTGAAAAAGTATAGGTGATTAGGAATATCCAACAATACGTTGGGGTAGATTTATGAAAACAATAGAGAGGATGTGTGAATTCACTAAGAAATTAGGAAAACGTGCCATGTTTCGTACATGAAAATAAATTTATAGATTGTAATGTTGGGATTTTCGCTTTTATATAAAAACGAAAAAAAATATTAAAAGATAGAGTTGCATTGTATTGGAGTAATGGACTCGAGAAAATGGTTATGTCTGGCTGAATGAATGTAAAATAAAAAGAAGGCACTACTAGCTAAGGTACGATTGGATTGTGAGATAAATTGTTAATGTTTTTAAGTTATATATGTATTTTGAACATTTCAAATAAAATTGAAAATAATACAATTCAGCGCTTTTTTTTATTGGAGCAAATGATGACAGCTACTGCTTAAAAACAGTTTAATCGGTGGTGGATAAGAGGCAATTCGAAAAAAAAATTAAAAAAAACTTAACTATGCATATGCACAACACATGTTTCGAAATGGACAAATTGATATGAAATTTGTGAAGAAGAATCCACGCGTCTTGGAGGGACTCGCACCCTCAACCTCCTTCTCTCTAGATAGGCGTGATAACTCCTACACAACAAGACCACATAAATGTCACGTTTGCGGAAAAGCCATCAGAATCCGAGTAGGCTAAAACGTCCTATCGTTGTGGTATGCCCTAATGTTGCGGTAGTGTTAAAGCAGTCCATTCTGGATATAATACCATTGAAACAATTGTGGGTACGCTAAAACTCTTTGAATTAACGACTAGAACAGCTTTGGTTTGACAAAATTCCGTTCAAAATGATGAAAAATCAACATTTTCGCTAAAAATTTGAATCCCTTGAGCTTGTTATTGCGGTAGTGCTAAGGTCCTTTTGTTGCGGTATTGCTCTCCATAAGAATTACATGCAATACCGCAACAATAGGACTGACCTTAAAAAAATATCGCAACGATAGGCAACTGTGTCATATTATTGCGGTAGTTTGATTTATTGTGATAAAAACAAAACAACATAAGTTCAGCACAATTCACATAATATATACGAAACTATAGTTAACAAGCATCCTATTCAACTACTACAATATGGAATTCGACCAACAGGTAATTTTTGGAGAATATTTGTGATCAATTTTATTTTGACACGGTGAGGGGTTAACCCTCCATAATAGGTCGTTTTACCCTACCAACCAAAAAAATGATTTTCGTACGGCCGAGTTGCCGAATAATATGCAATTACCCGACATCATTTTTGCCTTTCTCGTATACAAAGTATACGTAAAGGCTATATGTTCGCTCCAAAAACGAACTTTTTATAGGAGTCCCGGAGACCCATAGTGTTATATACCGATCGACTCAGCTCGACGAATTGAAGTGATGTCTGTGTGTATGTGTGTGTGTATGTGTGTGTGTATGTGTGTGCGCAAAATAATCTCACTCATTTTCAGGCACTTATCCTTAACCGATTTGCTCGCAACAAGTTGCATTCGACGCGGAATCTTGTCCCATTGTTTTGTATTGAAAATTGGCCAGGTCGGACTATGGGCTTCGGAGTTATGGCCAAAATATATTTTTTTACAACAAAAATTCTCACTCACTTTTTAGACACTTACTCTTAGCTGATTTACTCGCAACAAGTTTCATTCAACGCAGAATCTTGTCCCATTGTTTCGTATTGAAAATTGGACAGATCGGACTATGGGTTTCGAAGTTATGGCCAAAATCCACATGAGAAACACGTACAAAATTCTCACCCATTTTTTAGGCACTTACCCTCAGCCGATTTGCTCGCAACAAGTTGCATTCGACGCGGAATCTTGTCCCATTGTTTCGTATTGAAAATTGGCCGAATCGGACTATGGGCTTCGGAGTTATGGCCAAAATATATTTTTTTACAACAAAAATTCTCACTCACTTTTTAGACACCTAAGCCCCAAACGCAATACAACGGAACGGCGACGGAAACGGAAAATTTGACAGTTAGCCCATATATTTTCTGTCAAATTTGCCGTTTCCGTCGCCGTTCCGTTGTATTGCGTTTGGGGCTTTACTCTTAGCTGATTTACTCGCAACAAGTTTCATTCGACGCAGAATCTTGTCCCATTGTTTCGTATTGAAAATTGGCCCTATCTATGGGTTCCGAAGTTATGGCCAAAATTCACTTTTTTCCATAAGAAACACGTACAAAATTCTCACTCATTTTCAGGCACTTATTTTTAACGGATTTTCTCGCAACAAGTTGCATTCGACGCGGAATCTTGTCTCATTGTTTCGTATTGAAAATTGGCCCAATCGGACTATGGGCTTCGGAATTATGGCCAAAATATATTTTTTTATAAGAAAAATTCTCACTCACTTTTTAGGCACTTACTCGTAGCTGATTTACTCGCAACAAGTTGCATTCGATGTAAAATCTTGCCCAATTGTTTCGTATTGAAAATTGGCCCAATCGGACTATGGGTTTCGAAGTTATGGCCAAAATTCATTTTTGCCTTTCTCGTATACAAAGTATACGTAAAGGCTATATGTTCGCCCCAAAACGAACTTTTGATAGGAGTCCCGGAGAGGAGGAGTGTTATATACCGATCGACTCAGCTCAACGAATTGAGGTGATGTCTGTATGTGCGTGTGTGAATGTGTGTGTGTATGTGTGTGTGTGTATGTTTTTTTTTCTTCCTAAACAATGGAGGGGGAATCTGCTCAACAGACATCCTGGGTTGTCCAGGAAGTGCGGGGTTAGGGGCCACCTCCAAACGAGGGAGGCAGGACTGCATCCCCGACCCGCTAAACCGTTTCCATTGCCGCCAAGCCCATCGTTTCTTCGGTACAACCAGAAAGTAATGCTTCAAAGGGGGGCCAGTGCATAACGCACCCTCGAGGTTAGCTGCGTGTCCTTGCACCATCGAACATGGTGACTCGCTTTTTAGAAGAACACCATGGTATCGTGCCTGCGCATTGCCAGCTTTCCAGGTTGCTTTACCACGCCCTATGTCCTCGGAAGGTGGGAAGGGTCGACTTCGCGCCTGCTTCCTTCTGCACGACTGGTATCAAGAATGATGATGCCACGTGCACCCCAAATTGACCTCTCTTCGATAGGGCATATTCGCCAGCACACAGAGGGACTTGCCGACGCGGTGCCTACGCCTGCCCCAGCCTTGACGTGGACCCCTTTCCGTCCTCGGGCTCGGAACCCGCCCGGTTGACCGACGCCGCGATGTCTGTGTGTGTGTGTGTGTGTGTGTGTGTGTGTGTGTGTGTGTGTGTGTGTGTGTGTGTGTGTGTGTGTGTGTGTGTGTGTGTGTGTGTGTGTGTGTGTGTGTGTGTGTGTGTGTGTGTGTGTGTGTGTGTGTGTGTGTGTGTGTGTGTATGTGTGTGTGTGTGTGCAAAACTACTCAAAAATGTCACTCATTTTCGGGCACTTATCCTCAACCGATTTGCTCGCAACAAGTTGCATTCGACGCAGAATTCTGTCCCATTGTTTTCTATTTGAAATTGGCCAGATAGAACTATGGGATCAGAAGTTATGGCAAAATACAAATTCATACGAAAAATCTCGTAAAAATGTCACTCATTTTCCGGGCACTTATCCTCAATCGATTTGCTCACAACAAGTTGCATTCGACGTAGAATCCTGTCCCGTTGTTTCCTATTTGAAATTGGTCAGATCGGACTGTGGAATCAGAAGTTATGGCCAAAATTCAAATTCATACGAAAAAATCGCGTAAAAAATGTCACTCATTTTCGGGAAATTATTCTCAACCGATTTGCTCGCAACAAGTTGCCTTCGATGCAAAATCCTGTCTTATTGTTTCCTATTTGAAATTGGTCAGATCGAACTATGGGATCAGAAGTTATGGCCAAACTACAAATTCATACGAAAAAATCGCGTAAAAAATGTCACTCATTTTTCCGGCACTTATCCTCAACTGATTTATTCGCAATAAGTTGCATTTGACGCAGAATCCTGTCCCGTTGTTTCCTATTTGAAATTGGTCAGATCGGACTATGGAATCAGAAGTTATGGCCAAAATACAAATTCATACGAAAAAATCGCGTAAAAAATGTCACTCATTTTTCGGGAAATTATTCTCAACCGATTTGCTCGCAACAAGTTGCCTTCGATGCAAAATCCTGTCTTATTGTTTCCTATTTGAAATTGGCCAGATCGAACTATGGGATCAGAAGTTATGGCCAAAATACAAATTCATACGAAAAAATCGCGTAAAAAATGTCACTCATTTTTCGGGCACTTATCCTCAACTGATTTATTCGCAATAAGTTGCATTTGACGCAGAATCCTGTCCCATTGTTTTCTATTTGAAATTGGCCAGATCGAACTATGGGATCGAAAGTTATGGCCAAAATACAAATTCATACGAAAAAATCGCGTAAAAAATGTCACTCATTTTTCGGGCACTTATCCTCAACCGATTTGCTCGCAACAAGTTGCATTCGACGCAGAATCCTGTCCCATTGTTTCCTATTTGAAATTGGCCAGATCGAACTATGGGATCGAAAATTATACCATTTTTTTATGAAAAAATCGCTAAAAAAATGTCACTCATTTTTCAGGCACTTTTCCTCAACCGATTTGCTCGCATTTGCATTCGACGCAGAATGTCTCATATTTTCTTATTGAAAATTAGCCAGATCGGACTATGGGCTTAGATGTTATGGTCAAATTACTATTTATTGTGAAAAAGAGTTAAAAAAAAGTCTAGCTCACTTTCTTAGCACTTATACTTCATCTATACCCCAAGCAATACAATTTCAACAAATCTGGTTGCAGTAACCATATTGTGACTGAATCCGGTCATATATAAGTTACTGTGATTGATGTGCAATATGTGTGTGCTTCTCAGGTCGCTCGCAACAGATTACATTCGACGCAGAATCTTGTCAAATTGTTTCCTATAGAAACATGGCCGGATCGTACAATTGGGTCAAAAGTTATGGCGAAAATACTAATTTTAAAACTACTAAATAAAATGCCATTTTTAGCTCTTATGCTCATCCGATTTGTTTGCAACAAATTGCGTTTGGCGAGAATTTTTTTATGCATATAAACAAATATGAAAAATAAGACCAATCCACATATTGGTGTTATTTGCGATTTTTCCAAACCTTTTGAACGAACGAGAAAGGCACCATCACCGCTAGGTGGATTAATCTGGGTTTTTTCTTTATTTTTGTGAATTTTGATACAGAGATCCGTTCATCACCAACACCAAAAAGATTAATGCCAAGTAGGAACCAGCTTGAACGTTTACAAAAAATAAAAATCTGAAGGATTATGTACAAGACACGATCGTACTACGTAGTAAGCCTATAGAGCAAGTACGGCCAGATCTTCAAATGTTGATATCAACGAATAACAACGTGTATTTCAGTGTTTAAAGTGTGTATCAAGCAGGGGAGATGCAGAACTTGTCATTAGATACTATGCGAATTTAAACTGTTGAACATTTCCTCTCGCGTTTAAAATTCCGATACTATGTGGTCCACTATTGGGTATTTGTAGGGATGAAACTCGATACTTTTACTTCCAAGTAGTATCGTACAAAAGTATGGATACCACTAAATATCGAATGAAAAATATCAATACCTATTCGTATCATATGAGTACTCATATTTTTGAAGTAAAATTTTATCATTGTCAAATGGTCGGGGTTCAGCCAAAACGCACCAAGGGACAATGAAAAATTACCGATTTTTCTGCTCAAACTTGCGTTTAGCAGATTTAATTGATCGTAAATCCTATCGGATATCCCTCAGCCCCATAACTGAGGATATCCTACTGCAAATGTACGTTTAAATTGATATGAAACTATTTCCGTTGTCCTTTTACGAACAAAATATCACAAGTCAGTCGAAAAGCTGCTTGGTGCGGTTTGGCTGAACCCCGACCAAATATTCATCCATAATTTATGTTGTGCGGAATTCTAAGCACTTTTCATTACCGTCATCTGGGGGGAAGATGATCATTTTTAAGACAAAACATGCAATAACAATGTGTGTTTACATTTTAAATCAAAACAAATATTTTCAAAACATGTACTGCTATACGTTGCAATAATCAACAACTTTAGTTTTCTGAAATACGTTCGCATTTATTAAAATAAATTAAATTATAACACATTTTTTGAATAATATGGTTTGGGGTGAAGTTGATCAAGACAGCTCTACTAAAATCATTATGACCTAGCCATCAAAATACACTAGGTTATTTGTATGAATGGTGAATTTACTTCATACAGAAGTCTACGAAGTCAATATTTGAAACGAAAATAGCGTCATTTATGACTATCTCTCTCTTCCACAATATACATTTTCATGATTATAATCGAAAAACTCGGATTTTCTACCTAGCGGTAACATTACATGAACGGATAATATTGTTGACTACCGTTTCATAAAAAAAATAAGGCACTATTGACTGACACATCACATGATCATCTTCACCTCAATGATCATCTTCCCCCCATTCGACGGTACTATTTTTTCATCGATACCATAATTTGCTAACCCCAAAAGTAAGGTGAACCACATTTATATGGAAAAGTTCAAAATCATTTTTGCGAGACGTTACTCATCGAAAATGAAGTTTTTTGCTCCCAGAAGCCACTGTAAAAAAATCAGCCAGATCCGTCAAGTCTAAGTGGGAGCTCAACAAGCATGAAATTTATATGGGAAAAATCGACAGATTCAATTTTTTTTATTTGTTTTCCTAAGATGCGAATCTCTTTGATGCTTCCTTAATGGGACTTTTGGAACATGACTTCAAATATTAATGCTAAGCTGAGATTAAATTGATTAAAATTTTATCAACGCTTCTCAATTTCAAGTGAAGCATACGAAATCTAAAATATAAAAATAAGTTCACTTTTGTGAGTTTCAATAATAATATATAGCAGTTTTCACAATCTGTTATTGAGCAGAAAAAATGAATGTCGGACATGGATAGTACTTGATATAAGTGAAGAACTGATCCAAATATCAAAATTCACATAAATAAAGGAAAAAAAAAATTGGTATCATTCATTCCTTTTGAATATATACTCGATTAAGTTGAAAACCGGAATGTGGGACTAGCGAGGTTGGATTTTTCTCACAATCCGTACGTTAAACCTGGCTTCGCTGGTGGCGCGCTAGCGTAATTAGGGCCTAATTGGACTAGCGCACTACTCGCGAAGTTAGGTTTAACGTACGGATTGCGAGAAAAATCCAACTTCGATAGTCCCCCATTTCGGTTTTCAATTTGAATAGCGATTTAAAATCCAGAGATTATTACGGAAAAATACGAGTCTTTTTGTATTATATTTATTATTACTAGATTTTGAATGAGGTACTCAATTGATTCAAGTACTTCAATTCGATACTTACTTGGTATCGGTTATCAAAGTATCGATACCAAAAATACTTGGTATCGAATCAAAAGTATCGAGTATTTACTCGTATTTACTTGTATCGATTCATCCCTAGGCATTTGTGGGCCTCGTGGCCGGGCGGTCAGCGATGTCAATCGTCTAGACGCAAATGCTGTGGAGTGTGGGTTCGATTCCCATCCCGGTAAGCAGAAAACTTTTCGTTTGATTTCAATCCCATATATCAGTTTTCACCAATTCATTCGGTTTATTTGAGCATATGTTCAGTTACGAGAGAATGGTACTTAACAATTGCAGGGCAAAATTGATCAACACAAAAAATCTGCCATAGTTTTTATTATGTTTTAGCAGTTTCAATTAATATTCAAAATTATTACCTTAGGCATAGTGTATCCATTGTATACTGTGCAATAAAAAACTGAGGAAATGCTAATAGAATACTAAGATGAAAAGCAGTCCAAGTTCCTGTCCCAGAATGTAGAGCCATAGAAGAAGAAGAAGAAGAAACAAAAAGTTTAAACAGTCTATACCAGCGGTTCTCAACCTGAAGTACATGTACCCCTGGGGGTACCTTTGCTGGCAGTCCAAGTTCCTGTCCCAGGTACCTCGGACAAAAATGTATAATGGCGGATGAAGGGGGGCTGGGGGTAATAAGGAATCGCGTCATTTTCACAAGGAAAACGTCGGACCTTAACCACTTAAGTGAATCTTAAATAGAAGCACTACGATGCCTTCAAGTCAATTTAGTGGAAAACAATCGGATGAGCCTCTTGAAATAAAAATGTTTAGTAGTAATAAATATATTGATAGCTTACAATGATTTTACTAAAAAAGCATGTTACATCAATGTTTTTTTTTGTTGGGGTGTAGAACCACTGCGTCCATTGAGTTGAACTTTTGTGATATACCCCTGATTACTATTAACTATTCGCATCTTCTGGGTTGATCACCATTTGTCAAGTAAACAACCTAAGACGCGTATTTTCCCAGTCCGGTATAATTGAGTTAATAAAACCCACTACCTTTCCAGGATTTGCAGTCCAAATATCTCCTGGTTGCATAAAGCCACTATTTAGAAATTTAGATCTACCCTTGTACAATGCATCACAACTGCAAAGCAGATGTTCCGAGGTTTCACGTTCCATGTTACAGAAACGACAGATATCATTCTGAATCTGGCCAATATTTTTCAAGTGATATCTGCTCGGGCAGTGTCCGGTTATTAGGCCAGTGAAGGTGCAAAGAGCTCTCTTGCTGAGCTCTAAGAGCTTTTCGGTTACTTTAACATTGGGAATTATAAATATAATAAAATAAATATAATTGGAACATCAATGTTACTAAAAATCACTTTAAAATGCCATTTGTGTGAACAAAACTCGGAAATTCAAATTTCCTAATGCTGTTTTCGGAGGTGACCAATACCGTTTTGACTCAAATCCAGAACATGATTTATATTTCGAACACTGGCGTCTTAGTGCCCTAAAACTAAAACTTTCATCGGTTTTCCTTACTATTTTAGGATCAATATTACAAACGGATTCGAGTTCCTGTGGAGAACATTT
This sequence comes from Armigeres subalbatus, assembly GCF_024139115.2. NCBI lineage: Eukaryota > Metazoa > Arthropoda > Insecta > Diptera > Culicidae > Armigeres > Armigeres subalbatus. Next base: position 384,123,266 of record NC_085140.1, on the reverse strand, counting down.
AACGAATAAAGCCAAGCTGGTTATTTGAAAGCGAGTATGAGTCATGTTCGAAATTTGAGTCAAAACGGTACAAACCTTTCAAAAAAAAATCGTTGAAAAAAATGTATGTACTCTATATGGTCCATATTACTAACACCAACGTGTCCGTTTTACCCCACCATGATCCAATTTCTTAAAAAATTCTCAAGAAAATGAATTTTGAGAAAAATCATCTATTTAACCCGTGCACAATCGTTATATAGACTAAGTTTGAGATCCTCGAAGATCATGCGGATTAGTTTTGCCGATTTCGGTTTCTTTGCCGAAATTACATCATCATGGCATTTCAGCCATTAAATCTTTAATTGTGGGTGACAATGGGTCAAATGGGGGTGAGAATGGGTCACTGTATCAACTACTTAGAATGCTTGTAGAATAGATTGAATGTATCTGGGGGCGAGAAGACTATATATAAGAGACCTTTTTGAACGATTTTGCTATACGAAGTCCAGACTGCCGGTGAGGAAAATGACCCATTCTCATGGCGGTAGTAAAACATGTTGCACCAGGCATTGCATTTTATCCCATCATTCGATCTTCTGAGCAAAGATACTGATGATATCCACTATCCAGGGATATCGATCTTAGTTATCTATCTGCTCAGTAAACAAAGTGCAATGTTCGCCATAGCGAAACATTTTTTCACTGTTTTTGTTGTAGCAACGCCCTCGCAACGTGAACAAACCCCGAAATACGCTGGCTATCTGGATCATCATTGAATGCTCAAATGATAATATCTTTTCAGAGTGCTCTTTGATTAGGGATAATATCTTTGCATAAGCAAAGATAATATCCTGTGCTCAGATGATATTGCAATGCCTGTGTTGCACTCATAATTTGAAACAAGCAATTAGATCCACTTGATGGAGTGCCAAATTTGTAACGATTTTTAGCTCGAACGGGACCCCTGTCCGTTTTACTCACCCTGTCCTTTTTACCCCACCTGCCCTATAACAATTCCAATAAAAACTTATTGATAAAGTTTTGCTAATTGTTTAATTTTCGATCCTAAAACTTTGTATGTAAATAATAATCATGACGATCAGTAAGTCAAAGTAGCCTTGTGAGTAAAAGCGTAGGAATGCCAATCCGGAGATGGCGAGTTCGATTCTCGGTCCGGTCTAGAATGTTTTCGGGTGGGAAACATTCTCGACTCCCTGAGCATAGTGTATCCATTGTACTTGCCACACAAGATACATACTCATGCAATAGAAAGCTTTCAATTAATAACTGAGGAAATGCTAATAGAATACTAAGTTGATAAGCATGCCAAGTTCCAGTTGGAAGAAGGTGGGCATTAGGCCATTAGAAGAAAAAGAAGAGGAAGAAATAAATCAAAGCCTAGGTTATCTCGCCTAACACAACCAGCACAATGTATGAAGGGGTGTAGGGCAAAAGGTTGAAAGAACAAGAACTATCTGAGACAAAAAAAAGTTGAATGATATGTTAAGAATATGCTTCTGAACTAAAATGCAGAATCTCCCATTTGAGAGGCTTAACAGAGTAGCTCCGTTGCAAGAAGATTGGAAGCCAGGCTCTTAGCCTTCTTTCAAAAATCTCGGAAGTGTCCTTTCAAGAGGCTCGGAAGCCTTCTTTCAAGGGGCTCGAAAACCTTCTTTCAAGAGGCTCGGAAGCTTCTTTTCAAGAGACTCAGAAGCCTCCTTTCAATAGACATGATGTATAAACTTAATATTTCATGAAATAATGAAAATTTGAAACAATCCACCCATTTTTCTCTAAACTAAGTTTTTGTCACTTTTGTCACAAGTTTTTGTGACCCATCAATTTAAAAGTGAGAAAATGAACATAAAAATTAATGAGTGAAAAGTTATGAGTGATGGGAAGTGAGAAGAAACAAGTGTGAAGTAGAAATCGAGAATTCCATTAAAAAGCTCTAAATAAATTTATAATCAATCTAGAATTGTTAACTGGTAACTGGGACATGGGAAATTGTATGTGAGATGGGAGAAGCAAGGAGTAAGAATGAGAATTGAAAAGTATGCTTTTAGGTAAGATAAGTGAAAAGTGAGAAGCAAGAAGTAATATATGAGACAGGGGGGTCCCGTAGCGTAGTTGGCTGCACGTTCACATAATAAGCGAATGGTCATGGTTTTGATTCCCAGAACTAGAGCAACAGCAACTCGAAATATAATGTGAAAATATTTGTTACAAAGAATGCAAAACGCAAACTAAATATATTTGTATTTTTTTTTCCCAAATAATAACAATACTTCTCAATATAGGATTTGAAACGAACATAACTACAATCTTCAATGTTTGGCTCCGGCACAATAGAAAATTTTGGCTTCAGTTTGACAACCAAATCGATTCTATTCGCATCACCCAGGTGATGAGTAGTGGCATACAATTAAAATCGAAACGATAATAATTGCTCTGAGTACCCTTGTACAATAATTTCATTGAATTAACAGTATAGGTCCCCATATTTAGGATATAGGATATTTAAAGCACGATGCATCAACTGGAACCATGATAAAGTGTATAATTACCAAAAATATTGTTAAAACCCCACTACCTCCACGATTGGTGCTACCTCCACTAAGGGTACGGTTACCCTAGGGATGAAAACGAGCATATGTATAGGCAATTCCTAATTTATTGTATAAAACTGTAGGTTTAGACCAACGTAACACGCGTCACGATAGTTCGAAGCAGTCTGTACTAATCTTGCAAACGGAATATATTCCACCTTGTTGGTAACGATGGTATGAACATTGAACAGAAAATAAAGTGTAAACTTGCATGCAATGTTTACATGCAACATTTTAAACCATACTGTTTGTAATCAAGATTGAGAAGTAGGGTTAATACTCCTAGCTCATGTACCATATCATTAATGTTGATCAGATTTCATATTTTTTAGCAGCAGGCACGTGGAAAAAGGAACAAGATAAATTGGTTGCAAATCGTTTGCTGGGACGATAGATGTCCTTTCAATATGTCTAATATGTGTTTATCTAAAATTAGTCGTATAGACTTTTTGGGGAAATCATTTTTATTTCAGATAGGAAACCTTTATTTTTTAATTAATAATTATTTTCGAGGAAAATGTTACACTGTTTGAAAAATTTTATCTTCCTTTTACTTCCACTATTTTGTGGAATATAGTGAAAATAGTGGAAGTAAAAGGAAGATACATTTTTTCAAACCATGCTTTATTTTTTTATTTATTATAAAGGTTTTCAACCCTTGACTGGTTCACCTCTTTACCTGTAGTTCACCTATAAATTACTGTTAATATCAAAACAGGTTGAAATTGATGCAAGGGGCTCACCTTAGGTATCCGGGAACACCAATGAATTACGTAACGCTTAGAAGGGAAGGGTATTACCTGAAAGTTGAGGATCCATGTTAAATTTCCAAATTATTCATACAAAAAGTATTATATAGGGGGATCCGTTAAGTTATTAGGATTCTAATAAAAATTACATTCTCGAATTTCAAAAACCGACAATGCTCACAAGTTTCACACAAGTGCATTATTTTTTTTTAATGATTTGTAATCATTGTATGCTGTGGATATAATAGTAGTGAAACGTCAATCCGCCGGAAAAATGATCATCTTTATTACCTTATAGAACTGCCTCTGTAGCGAATTATTTTCGGTGTGGAATGTGGATACATAAACCGGATGAACCTTTCTCGCAAATGGTTCAAGTGTGTTACTATGTGTTTGACAAAGCAGGCAGTGTTGTCCTACACTCAGTGCAAAAAAAAAATCTGCTCTTTGATTTCACCCCATTAAAACGATTTTATAATCTTTAGGGTAAGACGGTATAATGCGCCCCACCTGGCCAAAACGCCCCCCTTTGATTTCTAGACAACTATACCTAACTAAGAGTAAAAATCAGTTGGAACCTATAAATATTTGTAAAACCATCATACTATGTGAATGTGGAAGTATTTTTCTATTACACAATGAAAATAATAGCCAAATACAAAAAGTTACAGTTTTGATGTAACTTTTCATGTTTGTTTGCTTAACATTTTGGAGCGAATCTAGCATACTTTCCGGAAAACTTGCACTGGAACACTCAGTTGGGCAACAAAATAACTTTTCTCAGTTGTTAATATGATATAAAATGCTTCCATCTTCAAAAATGTAACGATTTTCGAAAACATGTTTTACTGGCCAAAACGCCCCAGTGTAGGCAGGACGGTATGCCCTTACCAACTGTACACAAGCGCAGCGAGCCTGCAGCAGTTGCTTCCAATTTGTATGGACAATATTGAAATGTAATTCACACCTGCTTAAATGGACTTATGTTGGTTTTTTAATGCCAAGCACATAAGGATTTGTAACCTTTTTGTTATGGGATAGATAAAATACTAATGAAGTGCTATGAAACGTGTTTAATTACGGTGGGGCGTATTGCCCAGGCACTTTTTGAAATCCAGTTTTTCACGACTTTTCAAAAAAGCTTTATTACATATTCTCAGTAATATTTTCATGTGGCTACTCACAGGCAATGCATTTGCGACTTGTTGAACTACCAAATAACACAAAGTTGGCATAAATTACGTTGAAAAGTAAAAAGTTTTCATAAGAATTGTCTTAGGGGGGCATATTATACCGTCTTACCCTACTAAGTAAGTTCAACTAATAGAGGGATATTTGAATTTTCTAAATCTCAAAAAAATGCACGCCCGAGCCTCTCGAACGCGCGCACTGAAAATACACTCCTGTGGCTCTGGCTTGCATTTTTTTAACAGTTAGTCATAACATTAAGGATCCACATAGTACGCCAGAGTACGGAAGAGGGAAGTTTTCGAGAAGCGTAACGATCCATACTTTTTTTTAGATAATTTATATAAAAACCACGGAGAAGAAGGGAGAAGGGGAATTTAAAAATCTTAATTTATGCTTGGCGTTTTTTATGGATCTTCCCTTAGTACATTAGTTGATTCCCTTCTGATGGGATCTTACCTTGGAAGAAGTTATACTTATCCTCCTTGCTGCCCTAGCTCAAACAAGACGCTTCTTTCCCTCACGATTGCGTTTGTCGATTTCCATCCTCTTTCTGGCAAAGTTTGATCGTCAGCTTCAGCTTGAGATCCGCATATGTAGTATATGCTTCCGAGCTCATCCGTGCTGAAGTCGTTGGTGGTGTTGGAACTATTGGCTATCCTTAGCACTACTTTCTGCTGACGTTAATACGCAACCGTTGATAAAATTCGGAATCACTGAATAACACTTAGTCCCTTGTAATAGTACGTGTAAAAGTTTGACGGGAAAAAGCTATCTTCTGACAGCAATCGGAAGACACGTCCTTCCATGCGCACAGCCTACTCACTTTTTTCAGATGATTTTTTCAGCACGAGTTGTACGTACGGATAAATACTACGAGTGCTGAAAAAATCGAGTTTTGCAACGAGTTGCATACGCTATTTTTTGCAATGACAAAAAATGGACTTAAATTTGATATATCTGTACCAAAATTGTACAGTCTAATTTACGCCACATGATCATTCTTGCCAATAAATTATGTTGCTGCGGAGAACAATCAGATTCCATGTTACCGTGCCACATTGCATAGTTCGATAAGCCGTGAAGCGATAGTGTACTTGACTTTGGAAATTTTTGATGTCATGTCCACCAAACTATTTAATTTATTACGGGGCGCATAGAATACACTATTTGAGCACTTACCGAATAATGAATATTATGCACCCCATTTGAGTTGCATAATGGTCATTAAAGTACCCATTTCGTGTGTATGGAAAAGCAGGCCGTTTTATCACTCAAAGACAAATTGTGAACCAGGTATTATGATCAAGAATTGCAAAATATAATTATGGATCCTCATTTTAGATGCATTAATAGAAAAATATGTTGAAAAATTAATCATTTCAGGGTATTTGAAGAAAAAGTGAAAAATATTAAGAAGTTAAATTCCCAAGTTAAATGTAAAAAATATAAAATGGGTGGGTTCCATCGAATTTTTTCCGCTATATCATTTTTTACGATGTTCCCTATACAAAATGCACTTAATTTATAAAATGCGTCGGGATTACCACTAAACGTCATTTCCCAGAGTTGTTGTAGAACAATTTTTCTTTTGTTATACCCTAAGATTTTGTTTGAAGGTTGTGTCCCCAACATTCCAGACTTTGTCCTTAAAGCTCCGTAGCACTTCGGAAGATGCTCCCAGTCAAACCACACCTCGAGCACGACGACATGCCACATGAGCCTGGATGAGCTGCTAAAATTCCCTGATCTCGAATCCTGAGCCCCGTCTATCCTAAAAAACTGTGAATCTATTCGATTCACCACGAGTACGTTGGACTCAATCCCTCTCTTACTAACTTAAGGTGATTATACAATCAAGCCATGTGGTGAATTTCAAATTGACCACACGATTTTCTACTCCTATTGTCAAAAGTTCAAATCTAGCGTAATAATTGTCGCACAATGCTGAAATTAAAGTCGATTGTTAAGCATGAGTAAGCAAACGATCTACGGATGTTTCATACCCATGGGCATTGAGGTTTTCTCAATTCGTGCTCTTGAAAAATCACTAGAAAAAACACGTGGTTTCCAAGATGGCCGATTTGTGGCTTTGTTGTATAACCACCTTAATAATAAGATAAAAAATAATCCTTTGATATTTGTTATCGACGTTTTAATGAAGTGTATGTTTATTTTGAGTTCTAAAAATGTATTGCAAGAGATCGGCTGGTACCTGGTGATGGGAATTTGGTTTCATCAGTACCCGCTAAGCTGCGGTGGACGACGGAGGTCCTTCGTAGCTTAGTAGGGAAAGCACCTGTCATGCGAACTGGGGTCGTGGGATCAAACCCCACTGAAGGGACGGTTACCCTCCAATACCTTTTCCGAACTAAATCTATCACATGTTGTACATATGCATAATCAAGTTTCAGACATAGTAATTAATTTCCACTCCGGGTGGCTTAATACCCGGCATAATAGGGTTTGAATGTACGAATAATAAGAGGTTGAGTGGGGCACAGACGCAGAGTTCCACAAAATCACATACGTGCACATATCTGTCGTACCCTATGTTATTGTTTTCGAAACTTCTTACTACATTTGTGAAAAAAGTTCACACGAGAAATGCAAAAGTTCGCACGAAAAAGTTTGACTGATTCTCCAAAATTTTAGTAACAATTTTCGTTCCGTATTCACTAATGTTAAGGCAATTATTCATGACCCACGGCACGGCAAATGCTGGGTAAAGCATACCATTGGTACTATAGATTGGAATAAAATAGATCCCTTCTCGCGATCCTTAGCCTCTTACCCAGCAACTCCTATCCCTACCTCCTCGTGGCTGGGATACGAACAACCTTAGGGAAGATCGGGTAACCAACCCCAACGGGATTTATGGTTGTATGCTGACAGGACAGGAGGTTTACCCCTTTCCGGGGCGCAAAGCGTTTTGTATGAATGACCTCCAAAAATCATATTTTGAGCATAACTTTTTTGAAAATGATTTTAGCAGTATGGTTTATTCTAGAAAGTTGTTCATAATGACAAAAACATGTTTGTCTAAAAGACTGCTTTGATCTATCTTGAAACATGTCAAAGTTATTGATTTTTTTTATTGAAAAACAGTCAATTTTACATTAACACGCCACGAAAAGCGGCAAGCTAAACAGCCACCATCTGAACAATTCAGTTTTTAAGTTACCGAATGCAGAATATTTTGTTCCGCCGTGTTCCACTATCAATCAATTGAATCAATTTAAAATAGTTTTTAATGTACGTTTTTTTGTACAGTACGAGGCCTTCTCGTGTAGAAGGCGACTGCACAATGGTGTCTTGTCCGACCCTATCCGGGTCGTAACTGGTGTGAGGCAAGGATGTATTCTATCACCGTTACTGTTCCTCATCGTAATCGACGAGATTCTGATAGATGTGATTGACCGTGAACCAAATCGCGGGGTGTTATGGCAGCCTATAACCATGGAGCTGCTAAACGACTTCGAATTGGCTGATGTCGTTGCACTCCTCGCGCAACGGCGCTCTGATATGCAGAATAAGCTCATCGACATTACCGAGTGCTCCTCTTCAGCATGTTTAGTCATCAACTTCAACAAAATCAAATCGTTGGATGTAAACACTGAGACCCCTTCCAGTTTCATAGTAACCGGGAAACCAGTGGAGAATGTTGAAAGCTTTCAATATCTTGGTTGCCAAATGGCGTCAAACGGCAGTATCAAGATCGACATAGGCTCACAGTCTGCCTTTGCGAGTTTAAGAAATATCTGGAAAAACAGGCAGATAAGTGAACGCACCAAAATATGAATTTTCAACTCTAACGTGAAATCTGTGCTGTTATACGCTAGCGAAACATGGTGTGTATCAGTGGAGAACACTCAACGGCTGCAGATGTTCATTAACAGATGCCTGCGGTATATAATTCGGGCCTGGTGGCCTCAAAACTGGGTCTCAAACAACGAGCTCCATCGTCGTTGTTACCAGAGGCCGATAGCAACAGAAATTCCGGATCGGAAGTGGGGCTGGGTCGGCCACACTCTACATAGAGGCGGAAACTAAATCTGTAAACAAGCATTAGACCGGAACCCACCGGGACATCGACCAGAGGTTCTTGGCGGCATAGCCTCAATAAAGAAATAAAAGAAGTCGACCGAAATCTAGCCTGGCAACAGGTTAAAGCGATAGCTGGGCAACGCTCAGGATGGAGATCTTTCAAGCCGGCCCTTTGCGCCACCGGTGGTGTACAGGATTAATAAGTAAAGTAAGTAAGTATTTCAATACAACTGTTACGTAAACAATTAAAAAGTGGCTAACATTCTTCAACTTCAGCATAAATAACGTCCATAGCCCACACTCCGGAAGCACTGATAATAAGGACGCATTATACACGCAGCTGGAACATGAGTACGATAGCTGCCCAAGCCACAACGTCAAAATCATTATAGGAGATTTGAACGCTCAGGTTGGCCAAGAAGAGCAGAACGTGAAACGCAATAGACGCTAGAAACGTCGCCTGGAAGAAGCGGAGTGCGTGGAGAGGAGATGGAACAGCTGAAGCTCAGCACATCCCACAATGGCTTCGTGCCGCGAGCAGGAATAATGATGGGAGCATCTTGACGGACGAACATGTGGTAATCGAAAGGTGGAAGAAGCATTACGAGAAACACTTAAATGTCACTAAGAGTATAGGCAATGAAAGTCAAGGCAGCGGAGGAGATGCCTATGTCAGTTTAGCGGACGATAGAAGCCAACCAGACAGCCCTCACCTTGAAGGAAGGTAAGGATGCCATCCAACAGCTAAATACCCTTGTAAATATCAATAAAACAACTGGTAAGGATAAGACCCTCCTTAACCTAGGTTTTGATGCGCGGCTATAAAGCAAAACCATGCTGAGGGTGGCTGAGTTCCATTCCCGGTGCTGGTCTAGGCAATTTTCGGCTTGAAAATTGTCTTGACATCCCTGGGCACACAAGTATCATCGTTTTAGCCTCTTGATATACGAATGCAAACATGTAATCTTAGCTTAGAAACCTCGCGGTTAATAACTGTGCAATTGAATGAATGAACACTAAGCAGCGAGGCGGCAATGTCCCAGAGGGGCATCTTCTTCTTCTTCTTATTGGCATTACATCCCCACACTGGGACAGAGCCGCCTCGCAGCTTAGTGTTCATTAAACACTTCCACAGTTATTAACTGCGAAGTTTCTTAGCCAAGTTACCATTTTGCATTCGTATATCATTAGGCTAACACGATGATACCTAATACCCAGGGTAGTCGAGACAATTTCCAATCCGAAAATTGCCTAGACCGGCACCGGGAATCGAACCCAGCCACCCTCAGCATGGTCTTGCTTTGTAGCCGCGCGTCTTACCGCACGGCTAAGGAGGGCCCCAGTGGGGCATGTAATGCCAATAGGGAGAAGATAAGCAGAAGAAGGATGGTCTTGGAGCTGAGATCACGTATGCTGACAGGGATAGGCCCGGAACAGCTGACCACTTGCCTGAACAAACTGATTGTCCGAATCTGGGAAACTGAACTGCTACCAGAGGAGCGGAAGGGAGGGGTCATACGTCCCATTTACAAGAAAGGCGACAAGCTGGAGTGTGACAGCTTTCGAGTGATCGCCATCCTGAATCCCGCCGACAAAGTGATATCCCAGATTATCTTCCGTCGTATGTTACCAATAGTGAATGAGTTGATGGGTAGTTATCAAGCCGCTTCGTTGACAGCCGCTCGACCACAATGGACCACATCTTTACTGTACGGCAAATCCTTCAAAAAATGCCGCGAATACCAGGTCCCAACGCACCATCTGTTAATTGATTTCAAGGCGGCATACGACAGTATAGACCGCGTAGAGCTATGGAAAATTATGGAGGAGAACAGCTTCCCTGGGAAGCTTACCAGACTGATCAAAGCAACGGTGGATGGTGTGCAAAACTATGTGAAGATCTCGGGCGAACACTCCAGTTCGTTCGAATCGCGCCGGGGACTAAGGCAAGGTGATGGACTTTCGTGCCTGTTGTTCAACATTGCGCTAGAAGGTGTCATGCGGAGAGCCGGGTGTAACAGCCGGGGTACGATTTTCAACAGATCCAGTCAATTTATTTGTTTCGCGGATGCCATGGACATTGTCGGCCGAACATTTGCAAAGGTGGCAGAACTATACACCCGCCTGAAATGTGAAACAACAAAAGTTGGGCTGGTGGTGAGTGCGTCATAGACAAAGCTTATCAGACTGATCGATGCAACGATGTATACTGTGCAAAATGTGTGTAGCTTTCGGGCGAGCTCTCTTCTCCGTGCGTATCGCGCCGGGGATTAAGGTGATTATAGAATGAAGCCAGAAATTGGTCATTTTGTAAACCACGTGCTTTCCCAATATTTTTTTCAAGAGCACGAGATAAAAGAACCATAACGCGTATGGGGCTGAAATAATGGTAGATCGTTTGATTAGTTATGCTGAACAATCATAATTTGATCGAAATTAATTTATTGGCTTTTTTTCGGTGATAATATTTTGAGTTTCGGCACTGTACGAAAATTATTACGCTAGATTTGGGCTTTTGGAAATGTATGTAGATAAACGTGTGGTGAATTTGAAATTCACCACGGGCTTCATTCTATAATCACCTTAAGACAAGGACTTTCGAGCCTGTTGGTCAACATTGCGCTATAAGGTGTTATGCGGAGAGCTGGGTGTAACAGCCGGAGTACGATGGATGACATGGACATTGTCGGCCGAGCATTTGCAAAGGTGACAGTATTACGAAAGATGGGGATATTTTCGAGGTGGTCAATGAACTCGTCTAGATTAGATCCTTGCTAACTGCTGATAATAATGTTAGTCGTGAAATACAAAGGTGCATCATCTGTGGAAGTCAGGCCCACTACGGGCTCCAGAAAAAAAACTGCGGTCCAAAAAGATTCCCACCCACACTAAATGTGTCATGTACAACCCAGCAAACACAAGATCGTGTAAGTGTACATATAATAAGTGTACAAAGTGGAGGCCATATACTGCCGCTAACCACAAGTCGAGCACATCTGTATATGGGGCTCCATATACAGATGTGCTCGACTTGCGGTTAGCGGCAGTACACGTACACTTTGCATGTAGTCAAATGGAGGCATGTGCCTATATCGCCTCCACCTTGAATACTTATTCGCTATCATATGAAACTTTGTGTTGACTAGGAAAACGCTCATAAGACCGGTAGTCCATGCTCGAGGTCTTGCAAGCACTCGGAGTATTTTTTTTCCTGTTCAGGTGTACCACTACGACCAGTTATTAGATCTATTGTAGCATTCCCCGTATCCTTAGTGTTTAAGTGCATGTCGAATTACTCCATTACTGTTGGAAGCAATGAAGTATCGGTTTCGATACAGTTTTTGTTTTGTTTTCCCAAGAGTACATAACACGGTCCTGCTATTTAGACCCTTCATAGAGTACAATCTCATTGAAGGCGCGCCCCTTATCAATCCTTCCTTCAGGAAACAGAACAATAATGCTGTTATTTGACCATGCATCGGAGCCCCAGCCACATCCTTGTTTTGCTTCTAGAGTATCAACAGTAAAGCTACAAACCCGGGATTTAAATCTATCTACAAAACCATTTCTAGTTAAAGAATTTGTTCAGTAAAAAGAATTTTCGTGTGTTCCTCGAACTACCATTGTTTATCATTTCATGAACCGTAACTCCATAGAACCCTAACTCGAACTTTTTCCTGCAGTTAGTTCAGCCTAGGTCGATAACCCCTGGTTTTATAACTAATTGATAGAAAAGCTGTTTCAGCTGCATACAATTTAGCCTCAAACAAGAGGAATTTGAGTCTTTAAACCATGTACATTACAAATAAACCCTATTCATTGGATTAACTAAAAAGTGACAAAAAGTCAAATGGGACTGTTACTCGCATAGCAGTCCCATTTGACTTTTCGTCACATTTGAGTTAAACCAAAGAATAGGGTTCATTTCTAATATACTTCTATATATCATAATACAAAATGTGATTTTGTATGCCCATGAGTGAAAAAAATAGTCATGTGCGTCCCATACTGAAAGAACCCGCATAACAGTCCCACTAAGATTTTAAATGACTCGATTGCACAAAACTAAGCAATGTAATGACTAACTAAATCGCTTCAGGGTAATCTTTTGAATTATAAAAAACTCAGCCAAATTTCAGCAAGATACGATGATGTTTCAATTTATTATTTTTTTTTTGAAGTTTCATATGGAAGATGCAATTTGGAACTTTAATGGCTTTTATCTCAGTATGCGAAAAATGGTATGGGACTGATATGCGAGTGGGGGCAGTGGGTAAAGTTAATTTTGTTATAATTCAAAGACTGTAATTGGTTGCGAGGATTAAATACGATAAATCCTTGAAATAATGAGGTAAAGGATGAACCACGAGATCGACCAACATTATGGAGAACCCAGCATCCAGAAGATAGCTAAATCCGGAAGGGTACGATGGGCAGGGCATGTTCCAAGAATGCCGGACAACAACCATACGAAGATGGTGTTTGCTTCGGATCCAGCAGATACAAGAAAGCATGGAGCGCAGCGAGCAAGGTGGGCTGACCAGGTAACCACAGAAAGACTTGGAGGATGGAGAGATGTGTATTATGACGTCAAATTATTGATTCAGTGATATCTGTTTATATGTAAGCTAAATATATGAAATTAATTCCTAAATTCAAAAATGCTTGAAGAGATACCTATGCATAAAGTTCCATTGTCCATGTTCCATTCACAGTACAGCAGATCCCCGAACATATGAAAGTTTCATTTAAGTAATTTTTGGGAATTAAGACTACGAGTAAGAATGTCTCATCCGTTATAGTATTTCCCATAACTCACAGCATGCATCCGTTGAATCACATCCGTGAGATTGATTGATTATCAATTATCAAACAAAAACATCATTCGCGTCCCAATTTCGCAATCCGGAGCAAAACTCGTAAAGCTCAACCAGTTAATTAAACGGCGAAGACCATCAATTCGCCCGGCAGGCTGCCGTATCGTGTCGTACCGTAGGAATGCGATTTGCTCCAATCTGATCGATCTTGCCAGAGGTAACCGAAGATCCCACCACCGAGATAACCGCAGGGACTCATCAAGCGGATCAAAAACCGGTCGCAATTATTACACGCTGCTGATGTTGATGTGGTGGCTGCCGTTTTGTGACCGAACCAACAACGCGAGGAATTGATACAATATGACCGTGTCGTTTGCAACTCTCCGGTCGTCATCGTTGAGATTGAAACCATAGGCTTGTGTAGGGTTTTAGGTGGGAGGTGTTAGGCAGATACGGTGATGCGGGGCTAAATTCCACAACAACAACGGATTGACGTAACTATAAGTTCTGAGAGTGAACCTAATGAAGTTCAGTGTAGCAACCAGGCTGTCCTCTGTGTTTTTTGGCTTGCAATGCAATTTAAAGTTTTTAGAAACTACGTGTACGTTTACAAATTCGTTAAATTAACTGAATTTAAGTGCCATATTTCGAATCCTGTTCAAGGGTAAATCATCGTCCATTGTTTTCAGATTGTATTTGAGTAGATACCTTAATGAGGAAATGAAAAGATTAACTTAGAAATATTGAAAATAAGGATTATCCCTTGCTACACCCATTATCACACTATGTCGCCGTTTGATGATCGTGGGTACCGTATCGGATGGATGGAGAAGAGAACAAATTATTTTTATTTTTATTTATTACAGTACTTCGCTCCGGCTGTTCATTAAAACAATTAGTCTATATTATTTTACAGTGGGTGTTTTGAGCAGTGAATTTTCGTGAGACTCTGGATTCACTCTTGAATGTTTTCGATTCTATTTATACATGAGTCTTCTTTGAGAACGGATCTATTCCCATAGTACGGGTCTTTACTTGTCAATAAATTAAACTTATTCTACTTGTCTTGTAGTTGTTTGATCCACAGATTCTAGCTTGAGGAGAATGGTAAGCCCATCATAACTAATATAATAACTATTTACAAAAGAATGGGGTTTCCCTCTACAGATAACAGTACGTACAAAACTAGATCAACAAATGCGCTTTTATGGCAATGACTACTTCTACAGTAGTTTAATCACAAATTTCAATATTCACACTGTTTTCATTGAGAGTTTCCGGTTTGGATTTGATCAGACTCATGCCTTCGTGCTGATCGATAGAACCCGCTGAACTTTGTGACGGTGGGTAATGGGTCGACGACAGCAGAGGTGGGCTGGCCGATTTCGATGGCGATGCCGATGGAGACGATTGGTACCCATCGCGGGAGGTCCGCGGCACGCAGGTAATGGTTACCGAGTCTAGTTTTTGTCGCTTTTCGGGTTTTTTGAGCAGCTCTTCAATAGAGTAAGGATTGCGCTTTTTGCAAATACTCGTCTGAAAATATAATGAATGAGCATTATTAAGGGGGCTTGTGGATTCGAAAAGGTTTGAATTTACCCTCAGGTCGTCGTGGTTATCCGAAGAGTCGTCCGAGTTGACATCGGTGATCTGAACGGGCGACGAACTGGTATTGGAGCTGGTCCCATCGTTTCTGTAGCTATCGCGTTGCACAGCGAATCCTCCGGAAGTCGCAAACGGATTTCCGTAGGCTAGGTATCCGTGCGAGAAAGCGGCTGAAGGGTCAGATCCAGCCGCAATGCTGCGGTTAGCCGCATAGAAGAGACTGGTGTTCCAGATCCAGTGTTTCGGTAGGTACGCCATCTGCGGCGAAAGCGTTGCCGGAGTGGAATTCGATGAAGTTGGTTCACTTTTGGATTCTGCTTTGGGGGATCCTGGCGAAGATAGCTGCTTGCTAGGATCTGCTTTGGTTGGTGTATGGCCTTCGTGTTGTATGATATTGACGGCAGCCGTTTTCTGAACCGGGGGTACGGCTCCGGGGATAGAACTGTAGGGGTGAGGATGTACGGGCTTTCCATCAGGTGACACAGCCGATGCCATACTGTAGCGATACTGATTCAGCAGAGCGTGATGCTGCTCGAGTGTTTGGCTGTACAGTGGGTGGGTCATGGGTTTGGCGGTCATGTAGGATGATGAGTGCGATTGATCTCGCATCATTTGTTCTGGAAGGGTATATAAGAAAAAAATATCAGTAATGAAGCTATTGATTCAAAATTTTATGTTTAACGGATTAGCAGATGACTTAGTTATATCCCTATTCAGAATGTCAATAACAATTGATAAGCCCTATACCAATATATCAGGCAATACGATTTTGATGTTTTTACGTTTTTACGAGAAAATATGTGACAAAATGTTTAAACTTTTCAATCAGCTTTAACACATGATGAATTTAAATGCACAACCTAAATACCCAATAATAATATCTAGAAAACTTAATCTGATTATTAGGAAATGTTAATGTACTAATCGAAAAAATATATAACACCTGCATTAAATTTTCATATAAATAATGATGTATGTCGTTGTTAACGATATTCTGATTGTTCCTATCTATCGACGACAAAGACATTATTGCGTTCATTTTTATTTACAACAAATAAGATAAGATGTTTGGTGCGAAATTTCCTCACAGTTTGAATATTTGAAAAAAAAATACCGATTCCCTTAAAAGCATTCGATAAAACAGCCTCTACTCTGGATGCGCGGCAGACTATTCTGACCAACTCAAAAAAAGGCGTTCCCAAATTCGTGAACCAGCAAAAATACTCCGTGATTTAATTCACGGATTCGGGAATACAGTTACGATTTTTGGAACGTTCCAAAAAACGTGACTGTATTCCCGAATCCGTGACTGTTGTTCATGAAAAATACACCGTGAACTCGTTAGTTCACGAATTCATGAACGCTTTTTTTTGCGTTTACAGTTTAGCACAATCGCTTTCGAAATGTGAATAGCTCTATTGTGCATAACAAAGTCAATAATTTAACAAAAACATCGAGCAACCACTAAATATTCCAGAAAAATCGGGAAATGTTACTTCCCAAAACAATCATCGAGATACTAAGCTAGAAACCACCGTCTACATCCTGACTCAATCCAGACGGCCGCCCCGATCATCACCTGATGGCTGATAAATCTTCAAGCCGGCCCAAAAACCAACCGTCTGGCGCAATAACCAGAAATTTGCATATCATACCGCGCTGATGAAAGACTCCAAACTGCCGATTTCGCGCCTTCTTTTCACACCATCATCGCCTGTTTTTTTTTACGAACCCAACCACCCAAAGAAACCGGCCGGCGACGGACAGCAATCACGCACTCCAGCTTTCATCAACGGAAGGAAACGACTTGCTAAACAACATGAGCCTGCCGGTTTCTCCGAAAGCCTTTATACTTTGCTAACACCCCTTGATTAAGTACAAACCGATCACAAGTGGGACAATTATTATCCAATTGTACTGGTTTCCGATGATGATGTTTCGAAAGGTCGGAACTCAACTTCACTAATGATAAGTTCTTGAGAACCCAACTCAACGATCGGTATCGTAATATCGCGTGTACATACTGCGAGTACGAGCTCAATGAGCGATTACGCTTTTACAAACATGATCATTATCTCTCCCTGTATCGTCCCACGTTGTTGCAGTGAAAGAGCATCGTGAAGAAGAGTGGTACCGCAGTAAGGCATCATCAACGATGAGCACGTGCAAGCAAGAAATATGAGTGCAATTACTCATTACTTAGGGAACGCTGCTTGGGGTCCAACGCCGGAATCGTGCCGTGGGGTACGTGTGCGCTAACGGAGACACCTTGTTTTCGGAAGACCTCAGCTGACCGAAGGTGAAGACATAAACACGACAGCTCTGATAATGTTAATGTTAATTTGGAGGAAAATTACTTTGCTGCACTTTTTCTGAGGAACTTTGGTGGCACGAGGGCTTCCTTCACCCCAAGGGAGATGATGATAAATTATGCAAATATAATTAGAGTCACTGCTTTTAAGACGATGACAACGAAAGATAGCAACAAACAAAACAACAACTACCATCTGTCGCAAGGTCGATCTTGGACGAAACTCACCATTCGACGTCATATCGTCCGTCCAAAGCCCACCGTTCCGTAGTATCCGATTGACAGAGCTCACCGAGGGTATCGTGTTGGGGTCGCAAATCCGTTGGGCTAGCAGTTGGTCGCGGATTTCCCAGGCAAACATGCCGGGATTTTCCTGCTTGAAGCGTAGGATTTTCTTCACCACGGTCGGCGTTGCCACTTGCTGAAACGACAATAGAAGAAACAAGGAACCAGCTTGAGTTATAAATGAATTAAATTTACGACATGCATGCAATGACCTATAACGAGAACCGGCAGTCGTGTCGTGACCGTTTTACCAGTACAAAAGACGCTAATCATAACTTCAACACTTTTCAATTATATGGCACTGTATGGAGCGAAGTTCGGACCGTGCAAGTCGTCATCCATTACAATCACCAATGGGCGCAGGGCCACATCGTCATAACCCGTTCAAATTATACCATAACGACGACATATCATAAATATAAACCTTATCGGCCCTTCTTGTGCTACGGTGGTAATTCCGCGGGGCCAAATTTTGGACAAATTTACACTCTGTTTATGTAAATCGGGACTACGCTAATCGCGAAATTGCAGTCATAAATCTCGTTCCAACTGCAATAATAGGTTGCCTCCGCACCGTTTGATAGTGGGCTGCCGTGGAACGTTCATTCCAGAACGAATATGGATCGTGTGATAAGGTTTCATGCTAGTTTTATGCAGCAAATTCTTTCATAGAAATTTCAGGTGATTGGAAGTGTGCCGTAAAGATGTTAGCTTTTGTCAACTCGTGAGTTTTCGGTAGAAGGTTGTGTGTTTAGTCCCAGACCTATCCTACTCATACTTTGAATCTTTAAATAAATTCTTCATGCTCTAGAAGTCAAAATGGATGTACTCCATACGGTATCCACTCGTATTCCATATTTAAAACTGGATTTAGTACCACTAGAATTTGTTAATATGTGTCAATAAATGGCTGCATATAGATCACATACACGAATGTAGATCTATTCTGGAAGGATCACTAGTAAAAAATTTAATTCCATTTCAAAAATGAGACATGCGGAGCTATTCTCAATAAAGACATACTGAAGTGTTCTTCCCTTTCGAACTAACTGCAAATCTAAAGTACCTAGACCCAGGTATGGCGGCTGGAAGCAATAAAGAAACCCTAATGAATCGCGCCAATTTTACATGGGATTTAAAATACTCACATGTATCTTGTACTCAATCACTACGATTACTTGAAGTCGACCTAGTGTAAAATAATCAAGTTCCATACTTTTTTGAATAATGAAAATTAGGCTGGAAAATTCTCAATTCAAAAGAGTGCGGGTGACTGTGATGTGGTATTGTGGCTAAGTTTAGCTCAATTGAATCTACACTTCGTGTAGATGCTAGTCGTGATAGATGAGAAACAATAAATATGCAGTCACGTGAGTTCAGCTTTGTTTTAATTGAGCGCGTCATTAAATGCGTACCGCTCTTCAACATATTTGTTTTAAAATTGTCTGACAGCTACATAGCTAAACGAAAACACTCAGCCTAAACTCTGACAATGTCATATTCCTACAAGGTCTAAGAAATTTTAGTGTGGAAGTTCACTGATGTAAAAGAAAATATCATTTTTATTAGTATCGTGTACTTGATTCTTCATCTCTTTTACTCAAAGTAAAGATCTTCATAGTTCAATTTACACTTCTATAACTAATAACTATGTAACACTTATAACAAAAGCTGATTTCATTATGCCATAATAGGTTGAGCATCGCCACGCCATCCACCATGAGTTTGTATTGGTGGTGACGAAATCGAAGTGGTTGAAGAATTCGTGTACTTGGACTCACTGGTGACCTCCGATAACGATACCAGCAGAGAAATTCGGAGACGCATCGTGGCAGGAAATCGTGCGTACGTTGGATTCCGCAAAACGCTCCGATCGAATAAAGTTCACCGCCGTACCAAACTGACTATCTACAAAACGCTCATTAGATCGGTAGTTCTCTACGGACACGAGACCTGGACGCTGCTCGTGGAGGACTAACGTGCCATGGAGTTTCCGAAAGGAAGGTACCATCTATGGTGAGGTGCAGATGGAAGACGGTACGTAGATGAGGCGAAAATCGGACGACTGCGGTGGGCCAGGCACGTAATCAGAATGTCGGAGAGAAATCCGGTAAAACTGGCTCTCAACAGCGATCCGGAATTGGAAGGCTAGGTGCGCAGGAGGAATACAATTTGCGGGCCCTCCGCAGACTGCGTGGTTGGCGACGTGCAGCCATGGATCGAACTGAATGAAGAAGAAATGCCGAAATTTCACGGGAGTTTCTTTTTTTGAGTTGAGGTTGAGAACGGTTTGGTCGAAAATGTCATTTGGCCGAAAGCGACATACGGCTGAAAGGGACATACAACCGAATTGGTTATTTGGTCGAAAAAGCCGTTTGCCCTAACAGGTCATTTGACAGATAGGCCATACGACGAAAAAAGGTTATTTTCCGAACAAGTAATATGCCCAAAACTGTAGACCCGTTCAGCCAAATGGCCTTTTCTGCCAAACGATCAATTCGGTCTATTGACTTCCTCGGTCAAGGAACCAGTTCGGCTGAATGATATTTGGGGGCACATGCCCATTTCGGTCAAATGACGTTTTCAACCAATTACACTATTTAGCCAAACTTTTTTTTCGGAGAAATGACTAGTTTGGCCGAACGATATTTTCGGTCGTATGTCCATTTCGGCCAAATGACTTTCGACCAGATGAGATCTGAATTGTAGGACAATTAGGAGAACCTAGAACATCTGCATCAAACCAATGTAACACGCAAGAGCTTTAGAGGCTTGCATGGACAAGCTAGGTTGATTTCCGTTATGAAGTTCATCTGAACCGGTAAATTTTACTCAAATTGAATTTGGTAAATCAAAATGCTCTACATTCTCAATGACAGCATCCGTACGCTGATCTTGCAAAAAATGAGGATCCCTTGAAACATAACAAACTAGCAAACTACAGAAAACTAGATGAGGTGGATAAGACAACCGTGAAAGAATTTTGAAAATCACCTTTAAGACGACCGGGAACGTGCTGTTCGAAATATTCACTCAAATGATTTCTTTATCGTATTTGATATGTTTACCAAGATCCAAAACTTTTCAACACTCAATTAGGATTAAGTTTCCCTTAATACAAGTTCCTTACAACTGCTTGCATACTTGTTCATTTATTTTCTTCTTTATCTTTATTTAGGAGACATTTATTTAATAAAACGGATGTGACGAAATTTGCATAAATAGTTTAGTTACAAGATGAATCATCGCACAAATGTACCATGCATCTCCATTTGCTTTCAAGTGTTTTATTAAAGTTCAAACATCAGACGCTCAAGCACTTTCTGATATATAATCAGCCTGTTTACTTACATTTTAAATTACACCATTGCAATCACTAAGTATAGTATTCTTCTTTGAACTACGTATTCAATATGTAATATTGCGAAGAATATTTGCAATTTATGAAAATGTTCGACTTCTGTTTGATTCAAACCTCGTACAGCAGCTGGCATTAGATTCAAATTTTGGCCGTGGGTAATTCCGACGGGCCTGAAAGGGTTAACAGCGCGAACGCGTATGATGACAGGGGGTAAGACTGTCATCCACGAACAAACCAAGCCCACCTAAGATGTATTATCCCGGCCTCGCCGCCTGGAAAAGGCGGGCCACCCTGGGCCACCCTGCTTGGCAAGTGTAACATTTTTCGAACTGGAATCTTGTAGGATATTGGTTAACCTACACTACTGCTGACTAACGAAAAAATTGTGGGATTGTTTATTTACATTTGCTTCATCCTACATGCAGAGGAGGCGCGATGCACCGCATATTACCCCCCTGTATGATGAGCGATGTAGCGAACGCGTTCCGTTTTGTTATTGCTATCCGTTGACACATAGGGGAACGGTTTGGCACTTCATCTCATAGCTCCCATTTCCATCCCATCAAAAATAAAGCAATGAAAAGGTATTTGATTTGTTGTTTATATGTGTTTATTTTTCCAGCAGTGAGCACACATGTTAGCAACAAGAAGCGACAACATTGGTGCTGTATTTCTCTGTTTTGCGATGAAATGAATATATGTTCAGTGAGATGGAAAACGGAACAGTTCCCCTACATGACCGAGCTAATTGAAGCAAAAGCGGGAGAAAAAGGAACGGCCATAACAGATTTGTTGATGGTTCTCTACAGAAGGAATGAAGGAAGTTGGTTTTTCTTGTAACGTAACAGACACAAAGATTCAAACTTCGGACACCTGATTACACAGTACCGGGAAAATTAATTGCAAACAATTCTCACTGCACAGCTCAGACTGTCTTTAAATCATTTCGTCACATTGTTCAACATGTCTTACTACAATGTAACTATACTAAATCAAACTAAAACTATTAGACCTTTCGATCCAGCTTGACGAAACATTTCGATGACATATTTCAGGAAATTTCCCATACGAATTGAAGCGTCCGAAGTTTGAGTATGTCCGATTTTGTTATTATCCACGGTATTAGAATATTCGGTGGATCATGCGCTTGTATTGCGCTTTGCTCCAGTCGAGACAAGTGCCGCTTGCCACATAAGCTATCCGGCAAGTATGTTCATAATGCTGCAGTTTGCATATGCCACCGGGCATACATGATGAGCAATGGACACTCATAGACACGTCGAACGACCTGGTATCGTTGTACTTTGTGCGGTCGAGAAATATATCAATTGATATGCGTTTGATTCGTGTTCTGATAATCCTTCCTGTGGTTTTTGTGGATACGCAGAGGTAAACACGGTTTTCAAATAGCAAAAACCACCTACTAAGATTCCTTACCTGTCCTGTGTCGGGAAATTCCATGGAAATTCCACTGTTTCTACTCTACGGACTATAAATTTGATTCGCCGTGGAAAGCAATAGATCAGCGGACCAGAGCGGATGCGGTGTGGCGCGATGGCGCACACCTTCAAACAACACCATCCAACCTTCTACAAATATTAATTTGGCACATTAGGCCCGGTTTCACGTCCAACCACCGATCAACATAATTCAGAATTGAATTTCTTAACGCAACTAGGCCCTATGGCGTATTCAGCTCCAATCAACCCACTCCATAGTTGAATTTCTACACCCCGGTCACGGATCAACTTACTTCAGAGTTTGATTTCTTGACCCAGCCAGCCCACAGTTGGATCCAGAGTTGGACTTTATGGCCCAACAAGGTCCGATGCATATCCGGCTCGGCCAGCAACCACGCACTCCACAGTTGGATTTCTTGACTCAACTAAGCCAGATTTCATATCCTGCCAAGGACCCACCGACTCCAGTGTTCGATTTGTGGCCTAACTGGGCCCAGTGCTTATTCAGCCACGGATCAACCCACTTCAAAACTGAATTTCTAGGCTCAACTAGGACTTGTTTCATATCCAAACATCGAGCAATTATTCCAGAGTTGGATTTCTTGACCCAACTAGGCCCGACGCCATATCCAGCCACCACCCGAGCAGGAGGGTCGACCTCGATAACACAAATTGGTATGAAATAGCATTGCATAAAAGGTAAAATACCAAAAAGTAATATGCAAAATACTACGAATAATAATCTGTGATGCGTTTGTTATTGTAATACAAACTAAGTATGTTATGCCTGAAGTATTGAGCATATAAATCTTTGGTATTATTTTTTGGTATTTTACCTTTTATGCAAGGCTATCTGCAGAGTATGCACTGGGTCATTACCAAGATTTGGGAGGAGGAAGTTTTGCCGCAGGAGTGGATGGAAGGTGTCGTGTGTCCCATCTACAAAAAGGGCGATAAGCTAGATTGTAGCAACTACCGCGCAATCACATTGCTGAACGCCGCCTACAAGGTACTCTCCCAAATTTTATGCCGTCGACTAGCACCAACTGCAATGGAGTTCGTGGGGCAGTACCAGGCGGGTTTTATGGGCGAACGCTCCACCACGGACCAGGTGTTCGCCATTCGCCAAGTACTGCAGAAATGCCGCGAATACAACGTGCCCACACATCATCTATTCATCGACTTCAAAGCCGCATATGATACAATCGATCGGGACCAGCTATGGCAGCTAATGCACGAACACGGTTTTCCGGATAAACTGACACGGTTGATCAAAGCGACGATGGATCGGGTGATGTGCGTAGTTCGAGTTTCAGGGGCATTCTCGAGTCCCTTCGAAACCCGCAGAGGGTTACGGCAAGGTGATGGTCTTTCGTGTTTGCTATTCAACATCGCTTTGGAAGGGTAATACGAAGAGCAGGGATTAACACAGGTGGTACAATTTTCAATAAGTCCGTCCAGCTATTTGGTTTCGCCGACGACATAGATATTATGGCACGTAACTTTGAGAAGATGGAGGAAGCCTACATCAGACTGAAGAGGGAAGCTAAGCGGATCGGACTAGTCATCAACACGTCGAAGACGAAGTACATGATAGGAAGAGGTTCAAGAGAAGACAATGTGAGCCACCCACCGCGAGTTTGCATCGGTGGTGACGAAATCGAGGTGGTAGAAGAATTTGTGTACTTGGGCTCACTGGTGACTGCCGAAAATGACACCAGCAGAGAAATTCGGAGACGCATAGTGGCTGGAAATCGTACGTACTTTGGACTTCGCAAGACGCTCCGATCGAATAGAGTTCGCCGACGTACCAAACTGACAATCTACAAAACGCTAATTAGACCGGTAGTCCTCTACGGACACGAGACCTGGACGATGCTCGTGGAGGACCAACGCGCACTTGGAGTTTTCGAAAGGAAAGTGCTGCGTACCATCTATGGTGGGCGGTACGTGGAGGCGGATGGTACGTGGAGGACGGTACGTGGAGGAGGCGAATGAACCACGAATTGCATCAGCTGTTGGGAGAACCATCCATCGTTCACACCGCGAAAATCGGACGACTGCGATGGGCCGGGCACGTAGCCAGAATGTCGGACAGTAACCCGGTGAAAATGGTTCTCGACAACGATCCGACGGGCACAAGAAGGCGAGGTGCGCAGCGGGCAAGGTGGATCGATCAGGTGGAAGATGACTTGCGGACCCTCCGTAGACTGCGTGGTTGGCGACGTGTAGCCATGGACCGAGCCGAATGGAGAAGACTCTTATATACCGCACAGGCCACTTCGGCCTTAGTCTGATTAAATAATAATAATAATCTGCAGAGTATGATATCAATAACAAAGTAAGGTATTATTGAGGTAATTTCTCCTGCTCGGGCAGAGTTGATCTTCTTGGCTCAACCAGGCCCGATGGCTTATCCAGCCACCAACAAGCCCATTCCACAGTTGGATTTTTTGGGTCAACTAGGACAGGTTTCGTATCCAGCAAAACCTCCCAGTCAACACAAGATCGTATATCATAACGAATAAGTGTACAAAGTGGAGGCCAAATACAAACATTTTACATGCAGTCAAATGGAGGCATGCGCCTATATCACCTCCAGCATGTATACTTATTCTCTAGCATTTACGACTGTGTGTTGTCTGAGCTTGGATCAACCCATTTTAGATTTGGATTTCTTGACTGAACAAGACCCGATGGCACATCCAGTCACCGATATATCCAATTTTAATCTCAACTAGGCCCGATGTATATCCAGTCACCAAACCCACTCCACAGTTGAATTTCTCGGCTTAAAAAAATTCATAATTAATTTCAATGCATCCCTTTTATGTATCTTTATACCTTTGTACTGTATGGTCAACCATCAACGCAAGGAATCCGGACTTCCATCGCCAATGGAGTAGAATGGAGAAATCACCTCAATTTCCCAGGAACATTGTCGCCTCTTCGCTGAATGATGAAGACATGATCCAGAAGGCTTCAAAGCAGCTAAAATCGTCGTATAATCCTGAACATAGTCCACACAAAGGGAGACAAACGCATTGTGAACAGATATTGAGGGACTACAGTATTGTGAGCCGTTTTGAAACTGTTTGACCTCTTCATGAAACCACTGACTGCTTGCGCACTGTAGACAACTTCTTCGTGATTTTACACGGATAACACGGATCTATCGTCGGTTGCTCCTCTTCTTCTTCTTCTTATTGGCATTACATCCCCACACTGCAAAGTGGCTAAAATCGAGTTTTTAGCGCGTTTATTTAATAGTATCTTCATAATGTTATTTAGCGTGATGGCGTATTCGAGACATTTTATCAGTAAGTTAACGCGCTTCTTTGGAGCTATTCATCCTTATGAACAATCCCCTAAAGAGTGAGATGAAAAATTTACTCTTTCCACTTTACAACAAATAAAGTTTGATTATTCATAAAATTTGTAGCAAAAGTTCTTCTGAAAATTTTGTCGAAAACACCGAGTTCGTAATTTCTTTACTTTTGGAGATTTATTGATTTCATGCCAACAAGTTTTGAGCATGTTCGATGTATAAGCAACCAAGCACATGGAGACGCATGGTGCATTAGTTCATCAACTCCTTGAAGGGTGATTGATTTCTACCTTGCATAGTAGGAAATGGTTTTTGATGAAACATTCCTTACATTCGCTTACAACTCTACAGTTCAGGTAATAATTTAAAGTTCATTACTTGTACTTTGTTATGCGTATGAGATTGACTGCCACAATTTGCCCCTTGTCAAATTGCAGTTATATTAAATATGACTAAAAAATCCAATAAAACTGTTATAGCTTTTTTATTTTTAAAGTTTTTAAGTCACAATAGTCACCAAACGGCGTATTTTAATATTATCTAAAACTTTCTAGAACATGCACAAAATGTATAAATTAAAGTGAAAAAGATATGATGAAAAAACACATTTTAAGGGTTTGTCCGCATAAAACGTAAAAAGTCTCCAAAAGTAACGGAATTACGAACTTGGTGTCTTCGGCAAAGTTTTTCAGGAGAACTTTTGCTACAACTTTTATGAAGAATCAAACCTTATATGTTGTGAAGTGAAAAAATAAATTTTTCATCTCACTTTTAGGGGGATTGATCAGTAAACTGAATACCTCTAAAGAATCGCATAAACTTACTGATAAAATGTCTCGAAGACACCATTACGCTAAATTGCATAATAAAGATACTATTAATTAAACGCGCTTAAAACACGGTTTTAGCCACTGTGCACTGGGACAGAGCCGCCTCGCAGCTTAGTGTTCATTAAGCACTTCCACAGTTATTAACTGCGAGGTTTCTAAGCCAAGTTACCATTTGTGCATTCTCGTATATCATGAGGCTAACACGATGATACTTTTATGCCCAGGGAAGTCGAGACAATTTCCAATCCGAAAATTGCCTAGACCGGCACCGGGAATCGAACCCAGCCACCCTCAGCATGGTCCTGCTTTGTAGCCGCGCGTCTTACCGCACGGCTAAGGAGGGCCCCTCCGTCGGTTGCTCTACTTTCACCTATTTACTGTGCCTGACGTCTTACGTCTCAAACAATCTGACAGGTCAGGTGTTATTTACATTGACCTGTGTTCAGCTTTCGGATTTCATAGTTCAAAACCGATAACGATGCCAGCCACGTCGTCACAGTCAATTTAGGAAAAGGAGAGGAAAAAACGCTCCAAGAGACCGAAGAATTATCTGCACCTCCGTGAACGCAACGGGAAACGAATGATTTATTAAAAGAGAACGTCACCTTGGAAAGCGACTTAATACTATATTAATTATTTAAAGTATTTATTATTGAAAAAATATTCAAGCTCTTTTAGTGGAATGTCTTCAACTGTCTAAGACAAGTTTTGTACTTTCCATTTAATTCCACTGCGTTTTGTTATTTTTTCAGATAAGTATTTCAACCTTAACTGTGAGGCCGTCTTCAGTGTCTCGTACTTGACTCGACTTGTATTTCAAATCAATCCGACTCTAGTAACCACTGAGCTTCACCTGATAAGCGATAATAGATCTAATGCGTATTGTACACAATATTTAAATTTTTGAACATCTAAATCAAATATCTAACTTATGAAAAAATACTTCTGAATTGTCGTTAGAAAGTCATCTGAATTTTCCCGGGAAAATCCTTGGAAACTCTTGTAGATTTTTGCGATAAATTTAATAAAATTTTCGAGATTTATTCTGGATTTTCCTGCAAAGTATTCTAAACTTCAACGGCTTGAATCTCATTCTTTCAGTGTCCACCGAACATTTAGTCTACATGGCGCACATTAAATAAATTAAAATCCAAAAATCATCTAGATTCATGAACTTAAAGGATCGCAGATGAAGAAAAGTAGGGATAAGTATTCAAACCATGAAAAACGTGCGAATCATCACTCTAAAAAACTATAAATGTAAGCAGTGGAATTAGTTTATGCGCGTTTTATTTGAACACCGTGTAAACTATGCCTCCTATTGCCGTCCTATTGCTTATCAGTACGAACACGAGACCTACATATATTTTATGAACCTTTTTTTGCTTACCCTAACTTCAGCAACCATCAAGCAAAAGCGTAGCTAACTCACGCCCATGTTTAGCATTCCAACGAAAAAATTGCGTGCCTCCAGAAGCCCAATAAATCGACTTCGGCATATCAAAGACTGGAAAATGAGGCAATTCTGGAGTTGAAAATTAGTGCTTAGATTCAAAGAGGTTCGTTCGCATTTTTTTCTCTCTCTCTCGAGGGGGTTGGCGTATAATTGCCTGTTTCTATATTTTTTGTGTTTTCTCGAAGGGTAACAAACCGTTCACGGGTACATTTAATTGTGGAAAGCTTTTAATGTTATCACAATGAAATGGAAGTTCCGGACCGAAAAGGATTGGAATGTGCCGAACAGTCGGGAAAACCAGTGCCTGATGGTGGCACTAAAACGGTCGCGATAAGCGTTTCGGACTTGATAACACGCTCCAAATAGTGAACCTCTCAGCATAAAAGCAGATGTGGAACCTTCCATTACCCATCAAAAGTCACTCAATAAAATTGAGCGAAAACCTTAATGTAAATTTAAAATTTTCTAATTACATGTTGTTTGACTTTCAAAACATGCTTTATTATTGAAACTAATAGTTCAGTTACCTTTTTGTTTTGAACAGTATAACTAATATAATCGATCCAAATAGAAAACATTCACATGACCGAAATTATAACTAATGTCCCTGACATCTGCACCGTTGCATTCAACTCCCCACAATATTACATATGTACATCGAAGCAACAAACAGTGTATGCAAATTGAAAGTACAAATTACTTTAATTGTAACCTTTTTGTTTCTACTTTTTAATACCCCTCAGTATAACCCCCCATTCATCGGAGGAAAGGAATATTTTCCGCCACGCTGTATCCCCCAGCCATAAAACTTTACGATCGACAATCGATCATTTACCATTGGACTAAACGCAAACCATTCCTCGCCAGTGCATACAATAAGCCACAAAGTTTGTTAGAGAAAAAGTATTGCAAAAGAAAATAATCATAAACCATCATCTCGGCTCGGTTCGGTATGGGAATTGTGTTGTAAACAACGCTGATCAACATCGACCAGGAGCCTTTTTGTCGACATGGGTGCTACTTGAATACTTATTTCGAATAGAGCAGAATGTTCAAGATTCTTAAGGATGGAATAGTCCATAATGATAGGATATCGGAGTGTTTATTTCCAAAAAAAATATACTAGTACTTGTTCGAGAGTTCAATAACATTTAAGGAAAAAAAAACAATTTGAGATGAAATTGTTTACAATTAAGTTCTAAGTGTTGTGAACCAGCCTAGAGTCTATTGAGCTTTTGACTCCCTATCGGGGAAAACACTGGAAATTATTTTATTATTATAATTAAGGGTTTATGCGGAGGTTCTAGCAAGCATCGACGCGACCACTGCGCTTCAACAATAATCGCACCGGGAAAGACCGATGCAATTACGACCCACAGCTGGTGAACCTGTGGAATGGGGAGTAAAATTGGTGCTGGTGCGCGCTCTCCTTCGTGTAATTCTATTATTTATGGTGAGATTAACACCTCTCGAAATCATCGTCGTCGTGGCGCGATGATGGCGATGTGATTTGATTTTATGCCATTATGGTCATTCATTGTTGCCTCTCGGTGCTGGATGGGGGTAATCATAGGGCATGGAACCCCATGCAAGTGAAACAGAAATCGATTCGGACGGGTGATGAGTGACAGGACTGTTAGAATGTTATGGCAGTGGTAAACTACCATTTGAAAGGATTAACGAAATTAATATTCAGAATGATGTACCTTTTATATAGAACCAAAACACGAAATCAGGTACTCGAAAATGAGAAAACTTTTTATCGGTTTGTCGTTTCATAAGTAGTGTGAAACCCACATCACTTTTCATTCAACTACAACTACAAACCATTGAATCCAATAATAAACCTGATAATAATTCTAATAACACACCCCTGCTTAATGTGAACAAGTTGTAGAACCATGGCTCCGTAAAGTGTTATACAGGCCTGAGCCTACCAAATAAGCGAAATTCCAATGATTTCTTATACCGTGGTTAAAAAACAATCCTACACATCATTTGTAAGGATATCCTGATTCTATAATATAAAACATGAAAGCTGGCGTTTACGTCACTTATGAGATGGTCAATTGGAAATTGGTCAATTGTTGTAATAGAAACTGTTATCATTGATCTCGAATACATGTCCCTTGTCCACCAATTTTTGAAAGTTGCTGACGTTAGACTGTAATCGTCGTCCATCCATCCCTTTTGCTGTTGTTATTAAATTGTTGTTAAACCCCATTCGTATGTCTTCCCCTCGTTGCTGTCTCCCAAAAAATGTTTGTCTCATTACAGATGTGAAACATTGCCAAGGATTTCAACTGTTTGACCATCAGCATTATAATTAATTAAGAATCCTAAATTCGCTTCCTTTCCTATTGTATAATTGTATTCCCTTACCTCGACCAAATCGCGAGTCTTTCGGTTCCCCAAAACTAACATTAGAGTATAAGAATCATGAAAAACTGTATTCAAAAAATGATTCCGGCTCCGTAACGCTTTACGGCAAATGAGCCTACCAAATAAACGATAGTTAAAAAAAACTGTTATCATACCTCATATTTTTCGTAAAAAGATCTTGATTCTTTGAGGCGATTATGTGTTCAAATTAGGTCAATTACGCAAATTGTTGTTTTTATCATAAGTGTCAATTTTCCAAATGGATCTCGATTATACAAAGCATATTATATGTTGTGACATTTGACGTTTACGCCACTTATGTAATTATCAATTTAGCATAGGTCAATAATGCAAATAGTAGAAAAACTTGTTTACAACCATTTTTCCAAAGACACCATTGAGTTAAAACGTGTAGAATGAAAGTTATGATTTTTGTCCCGTAGCTCCATACGTTCGAAGCACTGTTCACCGTTCCGTGGGGTAGACTCCATGTCCTGGCAGCGATTAAAATTGCAATACTCCTATCGGGTAAAAAGCACAGTACGATTTTTTAACACTTATGAGCCTGATCCCCAATTTCATGGAAAACAAAATTTTTAAAATGAAGGTTCTCAGCAGCCCCTCATCGAGATTGGGTTCTTTTTTCTGCAATCGATCACGACCGCATATCAGCCGAGATGCTCAAAGCTGACCGCATGACATCTGTTCAACTACTGCCTCGTTTATTTCGTAATATCTGGGACACCGCAACTTTCCCGATCGATTGGACGCAAGGTATCTTAGTGAAGGTGCCCAAAAAGGGTGACCTGACTGTATGCGATAACTGGCGAGGCATTATGTTGCTGTGTACCGTTCTCAAAGTGCTGTGCAAAATTATCCTAGCCCGGATTCAGGAAAAATCGATGCGACTCTCCGGCGGCAGCAAGCCGGATTCCGTGCTGGAAGATCCTGTGTGGACCATATTGTCACGCTCCGCATCATTCTGGAGCAGGACAACGAATTCCAAGAGTCCCTTTACTTGGTATTCATTGACTACGAAAAAGCTTTCGACCGTCTCAATCACCAGAATATGTGGGGCACCCTGAGACGCAAGGGGTTCCTGAGAAAATCATCGGCCCCATCGAAGCACAGTACGAGGCCTTTTCGTGTAGAGTGCTGCACAATGTCCGACCCTATCCGGGTCGTAGCTGGTGTGAGGCAAGGATGTATTCTATCACCGTTACTGTTCCTCATCGTAATCGACGAGATTCTGGTAGATGCGATTGACCGTGAACCAAACCATGGAGCACCTAAACGACTTCGAATTGGCGGATGATGTTGCACTCCTCGCGCAACGGCGCTCTGATATGCAGAGTAAGCTCAATGACCTTGCCGAGCGCTCCTCCTCGGCAGGTTTAGTCATCACTGCACTATGCTACCGCTAACCGCAAGTCGAGCACATCTGTATATGGGCCTCCATATACAGATGTGCTCGACTTGCGGTTAGCGGCAGTATGGTCCAGGATACAGATTTACGCGGAAAGATGAATTTTACGCCAAAACTATATTTTTCAGACAAAAACTGTTGTTCTACAAAATTGTTCGAAATAGTAAGGCCATCATTATGGTTCTACCAAAAAATAGGGTGGCCCATCATATAAAAAAAAATAGAAAATATTTTTTTTATTTCTTGGAATATTGACATGTTATGTTCTACAAAGTTGTAGCGTAGCTTATTCCAATCAATTTTGCTAAAAAACTTTTTCTGTAGCTCTTAAGTTGGCTGATTTAGAGCAATTTTACCTAATTGAATTAGGGTGTACCTCAAAAAAACAGTATTTTTGATCTAATTTTTTTGTTTTAGATTTCTCGAAAAAGTCGTCTTCAGGTGACTTTTAGATCTCAAAAAAATGCAACTTCTGATGGGTGAATATGCTTAATATCTTTTTCCGATCAAAAGTTAAAATCGTTTTTCTGTCAAAATTACATTTTTTTCATAAGTTGATATCTCTGGTTAGGGCAGACCAAAAAAATATGTTTACACGGCATTTGAAAGAGAAATTAATATTCCTTATTATGTCAAAAAATTGGGATACCGTCAACTGGGAGGAAGATGATCATTTTTAAGACAAAACATGCAATAACAATGTATGTTTACATTTTAAATCGAAACAAATATTTTCAAAACATGTACTGCTATACGTTGCAATAATCAACAACTTTAGTTTTCTGAGATGCGTTCGCATTTATTAAAATAAATTAAAATATCACACATTTTTTGAGTAATCTGTTTTGGGGTGAAGTTGATCAAGACAGCCCTACTAAAATCATTATGACCTAGTAGTCAAAATACACTAGGTTATTTGTATGAATGTTGAATTTACTACGTAAAGAAGTTTACGAAGTCAATATTTGAAACGAAAATAGCGTCATTTATGACTATCTCTCTCTTTCTTCCACAAAATACATTTTCATAATTATAATCGAAAAACTCGGATTTCTACCTAGCGGTAACATTACTTGAACGGAGAATATATTTGACTACCGTTTCATAAAAAAAAATGGCACTTTTGACTGACACATCAAATGATCATCTTCACCTCAATGATCATCTCCCCCCCAGTTGACGGTATGTTATTTTTTTATCTCAAGTTTTACCAATTTTACTAAAATCATGTTTTTTCAAATAAATTAATATAACTCAACAACGGAAAAAGATACAGACGATATTCTTATAGCAAAACACGCGTTTTTAAAAGCTTCTTCAGAAGATGACATTCGTGAGAAATGAAAAATAAAAAAATCTACAGCTCTTACACTTTTTATAAGTTTTATCATTATCATCGTATTGCAAGATTTACGAGAAAAGATGCATTTTCGGTCTGAAGCATACTTTTAAGAAACAAAATTTGTTCTACAAAGTTGTTCTGGATACTTGGGCCCTTATTATAGAGTTACCGAAAAATAGGGTGGGCCATTTTATAAAAATGTAAACTTTTCATTTTTTTTATTTTGCGGATTTTTGACATAAAATGTTTCACACAACTGTAGCGCAGCTTGTTCCAAACAACTTTGCTGTATGAACTTTTTCTGTTGCTCTTAAGCTCATTTGTTTAGAGTAATTTTACTTACCAAGATTAGGGTGTCCCTCAAAAAACCTCAATCTGCTCATTTCATTTTTTATTTTTCACGGATGTCACCTTCTGAAGACTTTTGGGGCTTTTCAAAACGCGTGTTTTGCTATAAGAATATCGTCTGTATCTTCTTCCGTTGTCGAGTTATATCAATTTATTTGAAAAAACATGATTTTAGTAAAATTGGTGAAACTTGAGATAAAAAAATAACATATCCCCAATTTTTTGACATAATGAAGAATATTAATTTCTCTTTTAGATGCCGTGTAAACATATTTTTTTGGTCTGCCCTAACCGGAGATATCAACTTATGAAAAAAATGTAATTTTGACATCAAATGATATGATATGATATTTACTGATATTTACCCATCAAAAGTTGCATTTTTTTGAGCTCTAAAAGTCACCTGAAGACGACTTGATGGCCTTACTATTTCAAACAATTTTGTAGAACAACAGTTTTTTCTAAAAAATATAGTTTTGGCGTAAAATTCATCTTTCCGCGTAAATCTGTATCCTGGACCATAGTGCAACGTCAACAAAACCAAATCGTTGGATGTAAACACGGTGACTCCTTCCAGTTTCACAGTAGGCGGGCAACCAGTGGAGAATGTTGAAAGCTTCCAATATCTTGGTAGCCAAATGGCGTCAGACGGCGGCACCAAGATCGACATAGGCGCACGGATCAAGAAAGCAAGGGCTGCCTTTGCGAGTTTAAGAAATATCTGGAAAAACAGGCAGATAAGTGAACGCACCAAAATACGAATTCTCAACTCTAACGTGAAATCTGTGCTGTTATACGCTAGCGAAACATGGTGTGTATCAGTGGAGCACACTTAACGGCTGCAAGTGTTCATCAACAGATCCCTGCGATATATATTTCGGACCTGGTGGCCTCACAACTGGATCTCAAACAACCAGCTCCATTGTCGTTGTCACCAGAGGCCGCGATAGCAACGGAAATTTGGAATCGGAAGTGGGGCTGGGTCGGCCACACTCTACGTAGGGGCGGAAACGAAATCTGTAAACAAGCATTAGACTGGAACCCAGCGGGACATCGCAGCAGAGGCAGACCTAGAGGCTCATGGCGGCGAAGCCTCAATAAAGAAATAAAATAAGTCGACCGAAATCTAACCTGGCAACCGGTTAAAGCGATAGCCGGGCAACGCTCAGGATGGAGATCTTTCAAGTCGGCCCTTTGCACCACCGGAGGTGTACAGGATCCATAAGTAAGTAAATTACAAAATTTATATCATTTTTGGAACACACCCTTTGAACACATTTCTTTGAACTTGTTTTGCAAAATCATGGAGTTTGATACGTCGCAAGTCAGTTTTCAGAAAAAAAATATATATTTAACTACCTCTTCCAGGAAACCAACATTCCAGGGTATCCCAAAATGTGACCAAATCTACCAAACACTCTCAGAACACATTCCTATGAACTTGTTTTGCACAATCATGAAGCTTGAAACATCGCAAGCCAGGTATGATCAAAAAGTGGACACTTTCCCAGGTCGTCCCGGAATGTGACCAGGCGGACTAGATACCCTCATAAAACGTTTCAATGAACTTGTTTTACAGAATCATTAAATTTGACACGTCGAATTCGTATTTCTATTATGAAATGGTCATTTTTCCAAGACATCCTTAAATATCTTCGGAACCATGGTCAATTTTAAAAGGATGACTAATGTCCCAAAAACTACACGAATTTCGTGATCGATTGCCAAAAACACCGGAGGTAGAATTAATCGGGAGGAGATTAATTTTTTCCTCCTTTAAGGTGATTATAGAATGAATCCCGTGGTGAATTTCAAATTCACCACACGTTTATCTACATACATTTCCAAAAGCCTAAATCTGGCGTAATAGTTTTCGTACAGTGCCGAAACTCAAATTATGATTGTTCAGCATAACTAAGCAAACGATCTACCATTATTTCAGCCCCATTCGCGTTATGGTTCTTTCATCTCGTGCTCTTGAAAAAAATATTGGAAAAGCACGTGGTTTACAAAATGGCCGATTTTTGGCTTCATTCTATAATCACCTTAACCATGCCGGTTATCGATAATAATCAAATCCTTATTATCAACTAGCCGCAAATAGATACCCAACTTTGCCCGGGTGTTACAAATGTCACACACTGTCACAGTACCGCAATCTAGATTAATTTCCGAGCGATTGTTTTTTTTTTTCCTAAACAGCTGACCAAAAATTATTTTCTAATGATTTTAACCTTTGCACGTTGAACTCTCCAACTTTTTATACATACAAACAATCGGTTCAGAAGAAAATCTTGCAGATCCGTTAATAGATAAGCAGGGTTTGAATCCAAAGGAGAATGAAAAAATCTCTCACTTATCATGTTTACTCTCAATATGTAGCATACCATGAGAGACGTTTTTCGGAAGCTGTTATGATAATGAATTCGGGGGACTATACCCCATGATAAATTTATTTTAAAATACCCAATTGCGGGGGCACCGGTTCTGATGATGCATTTCAACTTGTTTTACACAGCTGTGCGAAAAAAATATGGTCCCAAAAATAAAATGAACGAGTACAAAGCGTTTTATCAAACACCCTCGGTGGGAGCCAACATTCATTGGGCGCCCCTTTTCTACTATGGAAAAAAAGTACAATATTTTACATTTGGATAACAATTTAAATTTCAGGAATTGTAGATTGCAAGAAATCCTTCAAAGAATGTTGCTTATTCCGTGGTATTTTTGGGTTGGTTTTAGTTGGGTCACGAGAAGCCCTATGGCTGAAGTCACCATCGGCCCCATTCAAATCAAGAAAAATTCAAAGCCGGTCGATGATTTCAACGAAAATTACCGGACTTAG
The DNA here is from genome assembly GCF_024139115.2 of Armigeres subalbatus. Lineage (NCBI taxonomy): Eukaryota > Metazoa > Arthropoda > Insecta > Diptera > Culicidae > Armigeres > Armigeres subalbatus. The sequence continues at coordinate 384,086,895 of NC_085140.1, read as the reverse complement.
TTACTTAAACAACTCTGACGTTAGTAGACCGATGATAGGAATCACCATAACCCTGTTTGCCACCCGTCTCTGGAATGGATTTGTTAATGCCCCAAATCGCCATCGGACCTACCTTAACATTGGAAGCTGGTAAAAAGTTAAAATATTTAGTGTAAAATAGACTTCTTCAGCCAAGAAACTAGCAAATTCAGCTATTTTTTTTTGTTGAGACTAAGATCAAGAAAAAATCTACTCTGAAGTAGAATAATTTAAATTGAAAGTAAAATATCCTCACTACTGCATTACATTAGGGTTCCGGAGATCCCTGAGTGATAGTGGCAAAATGTAACTCATTCGATTACGCAGTGTAGGTATTACACTCAAATAACAATTTGAAGGTGATACTTTTGGATTTTTTTTATCAAACTGGCCCCTTATAGCCGCTTCCGGAAGTCCCCAAGAAAACAGAATAGGGTGTCTTACCTATTCCCGGCCTAACATGCGTACGACTGCATTATTTAATTGATATTTATGAGAGGGCCGCATAATACTGCAATGGAATTCAGTTCTGCTTGATTTAAATTAACGATGTGTAGCTCGTTTTTCAGTCACAGCGATTGCTTTTCCGGCATACTTCAATTCAATTCCCGGCATAAGAGATTTTCGCTCAATTTCTCAATATCTTAATCTCTCATTCTCTCTCGGGACGGTAGAAAATGCGACGTAAACAAAAATATACACGTTCCACGACAAAGTGATGCCAGACGGTATTATTCATAATAATTTTTATTTGGTTGAGAAGGTATTTTCACTCATCCAAATTCCTTCCAAACACTTAAAATCAATATTTTTATTCACTTTTTGAAGTCGAGAGAATTATAATCAACATGATAGCGTCAATGTATTAGACAATTTTCCTCATGGCTCATGGCCTTCTGGGAGCACGCTTCGGCTAGAAATTTTTGGGACAGTTTTAAATGTTTTTTATTAGATGTAAAAGAAATGGTTAAAAAATATTACATATTGTGCGGGATAAATAGGAGACTTTTTTAAAATTAGCAATCATAAACCTACGGCCTCCAAATAGTATAAATTATTAGTTTTCTGTGCAGTGAGCTGGGAATGGGGTTAATAGGCCCAAGTAGTGATTTACCCTAGATTTTAAAACTTTAAAAAAAATCTCTCCTGTATTTCTTTGGACTTTGAAGTCGATTTTTATTTTTTCGGCCCCTTAACTAGTACAATTGCTCCATTTCTGATACGGTGTTTCTTGATTTCGATGCCTCCCTAAAGGCTGGCGCTGGCAATCCGGTCAATCGCACACTACAGCGCTACCTGTCAATAAGTAAATGAACATTTGAAATTTTATTATTATTTTTTTAGCCTGAAGTAATTCATACTTTTCATTTACCATAATACAGAATTTAATATCAATGCATATTAATCGTTAACAACATAATTTGAGTTCCATTAGTACTGAAGCGGTCCTTCCATATTCCATTGAAAAATATATTCAGTCGGCTGCTACAGTTGGCGTACGACAAATATTTACTCTTCATGCTACTGGTAATCAGCACTAGTAGCAGTAAATCACTTCCACAACAAGGGTTAATAATTATCACTTATCACCTCTGCCGCGGTGCAGCCCAGTGAGGTAGCAACAGAAAAGGGCAAGTGTGGAAGGCGAAGGCTCGTTTGCACGACACGATACGGTCATGTCGTCATCGGTGGGTGCGATGCGCTCGGTTCGCTCGACATACACGTCTGTGGTTATTATCACCATGCTATTGCACAGCCATATCCGAGTTCAGCTGGGTAGCCCAAATGATTGATGATCAGCGTAATATAGTGCCGACATTAAACTAATACGAAAATTATTCATTACATTACACCCGCGCGTTTGGGTAGCAGCCAGCATGTGTATCAACGCGATAAAGTCAGTTCAGGTGAATGGCGTGATTTATTTACATTGAAGGTGAGGTGAAGCCAGTGGAGATTCCTATCGCAACTCATAACGTTCATGCATCATCTACCAGTTGGACTTTTATCAAAAGAGATTTGATTTTTTTCGGGGGTGTGATAATATCCACATGCTCCTCGTGGCGAAGCTCATAGAAGGTACAAACAGTGTGCCTTGGTAGACAGTTTGGCACGTCATATGCCAGAGCTATCGACCGACGGCAAAGCCTGAACTGTGACAATATTCGTGACATAGTGTGGGAACATTAGCACCTTTCCAAATCCATATCGAAATAGCACTGCTATTGTATGGCGCTGTTCCAGATGACATCAATGGCACCTTAAATAAGTTGGATTTTGAACAAGTTTTTGATTTTTGTTAAATGCCCTAAATCTTTGCAACCCGTTTTCAGCGCATGGCGCCCAACATTATGTTAACATGCTTTATAACAACAAATATTCGTCGTGTTACCCGCAAGCATAGCAGGTGAACTAACCAAGTGCACTACTGTTGTTGGCACGAGCAACGATCCACGGAATCATTCCTCCTAAAGCCGGACAGCGCTAATTTATGCAAATGTTTCAACAGCTAATCGGGCTCGTCCATCGCTTCATTTGCATTTACCACCCTGGTCGTAGAGATGTTCACACTACATTTCCTCCGAGGCGGCGGGAGTGTTGCTCGCTTGTTTAACCACGAAGGATGTAGCGAAAACCGCAAATCTGCTTCCTCTGATCCGGTGGACAGATAATGATCGTAAAATTCAATTTGAATTTATCAACCGTTCGCGGCAAAGCTTTTCCCATGTTCATCCGACAGCCCGTAGAACGCATCGCGATACGACAAACAGAGACAAGCAGAGATCATCAACTTCCTCTACTTGACCCATTTGCTACCAGCTGGAAGGTGTCTTGGCGCAAACTATGATTTATGGCGTTGCGGTAGTGTCTGCCACGTTCAGCATCCAAACGCTGTCGAAACTAGCTTCATCTCACTTACCCGTTGTGTTCGTAGTACATACATGCTTCATACGACCATATGTGAGAGGGAAACCAGACTACAGCCATAATCATCGGCTCGCGAGACACGCGCGCGTATACATCATGAAGCTATAACTCCTCCCAGCCCAGCCAACACGTCTACGGCAAAACAAGAAGCAGAAAAGCTCTAACATTTTGCTCAGTAAATCAGGAACATAAATCAGGGTCTTATGGCTTGAATGGAAATGAATCCATCCACCGCTAGTCCAAAGATCTTCTTCTTTGTTGGCATTACATCCCCCTGCTAGGACATTGCGGCTTCGCAGCTTAGTGTTTATTAAGAACTTCCACAATAATTGACTGCGAGGTTTCTAAGAAAATTAGTGTTTTTGCATTCGTATATCATAAGACTAACACGATGATTCTTTATGCCCAGGGAAGTCGAAACAATTTCCAAACCGAAAATTAACTCGACCGGCACCGGGACTTCTCACATGATAAAAAATTCTTTATAAATTTTGTCATTTGTTTTTATAGGCTTTTATAATGTGACTTAACCTCACCGATAAACTGACGGTGCTATTAGTACCTAAACATTACTGGTAGTTCTATAATTATTATAATTTTATAATTAGTTTTCAATATTCAAACGCAAAAGGGTATGTGTGACAAGAACTTAGAAAATGGATGCAAGTTATTTCAATATTTTTTAGTCTCTCACAAATTGTATGAAAGTTCGAAAAATTACCAACTTTCTGCGAATTTTCACGTTTTTTATTAGTAACGTACAAACAAAATCAAAATTTTGGCACAAAGCTCTAAAACCAAAACATTTTCCACTACTGTCAACTCAACTTTGACCGAAAAGTCAATTACACACCTCTTTTTTTTGACCCCATGATTTATAACTACATTTTCTTGGTTCCGAGGTTACTTTAATCGCAATGTTTTCGTCCATAATAAAATCGTTTACCTATGGGACTCCAGTTTGCCTTGCGAGCAAAAATGTAGCATTACCAATGCGGAGATGGTGAGTTCGATTCTCTGTCTGGTTCATCTGCATCTGTGCGCCGTTGTTCAAAATCAGACATACCGCTGACTTATATTTTCTCACGCCGCCCGGTTCGAAATCGAAGAAGTTTACATTATTCAATAGCCTCCAATGGCGTAATATTACTAAGGTGGATTCCCGTGAAAATAAGGAAAAAAATATCACGAGAAAATTCCAAAGAATTCCCGACAATATCCAGAACAATCTCCTGAGATGAAGAAATTCCGAAAAAAAATTCCCACCGTATGCAATGACCGAGAGCGAAATTTGCTGCCAGACAAGACTATGGTGGCAGCCAGGTGGAAGGAGCACTTCGAAGATTTGTTGAACGGTGAAAATGCTGGGATATTAAGGAGCAGGATGGACATAGTCATCGACGGTCAAGCTGTGGAACCAGCAACACAGGAAGTGGTAAAGAAGGCTCTAATCGAGCAGAAAACAGTACAGCTGCTGGCAAGGACGAGATCTCGGTCGAGCTTCTCAAACATGGAAGTTAGCAGCTGCATCAATCGATCCACCACATTATCCAGAAAATATGGAAGATTGGATGGCCTCAAATGGCTAATCTATAAGAAATTGCACAGACAAAAGTGTGCCGATTACAGAGGGATCACCCTTCTGAGTTCGGCGTACTGAATTCTGTCGCGTATCCTGCTTAACAGCCTGAGGCCGCTTGAGGAGTCCTTCGTCGGCGAATACCAGTCAGGTTTTCATTAGGATTGAAAATGAGCTGTGGCAGATAATGTCCGAGCATGGTTTTCCGGCGAAGCTGATTAGACTGATACGTGCAACGCTGGATGGCTCGAAATCCAGTATTCGATTTGCAGACGAAGTGTCAACCTCGTTTGTGACCCTAGACGGATTTAGGAGATCTGGCGTGCAGAGGAACGGCATTATCATCACACGATCGCATATGCTCCTGGGCTTTGCGGACGACATCGACCTCATTGGAATCGATCGCTCACAGTAGTGGAGGATTTTGTCCCACTGAAGAGGGAGACGGCGAGGATAGGCTTAACAATTAACTCTACCAAGTCAAAGTACATGGTGGCAGGTGGAATAGAGTAAGACCTAGTGGTGTTTCCCGTGAAGTGAAAAGACGTATTACTGCTAATGAATCATGAGCTGTACCAAGTATACAAAGAAGAAGTTTAAGTGAATTGTATAAAATACGGCAGACTTTAGTGGGCTGGTCACTTTGTGCGAATGTTGGAAGAATGAATAGCGAAAACAATATTCAACAGAGAACCGGATAGAGGCCGACGACTTCGTGGAAGGAAAAGATTTAGTATGACACGCACTCATTTATATTTAAGGACTATAATAGTATATAGTAATAGCATAACATTATTTGTAGGCTGACCATACGTACCGTATTCAACGAGACAGTCCCGTTTTTTAGACCTTATTGGGCTGTCCCGTCGTAATCCAAAAAATCATCAATTTGTCCCGTTTTTTCATCGATTTGCTCATCGAGCTCAAATATGTTATTCAAACAAATTCAATATTTTAGGCAGGTATCTAAAACCAAATATAAGGAAAAAGCACGAAACCTATCAAAAAAGTTTGAGGTGTTATGTTATTAGTGTTGCTTTTAATGCTATCTATGCTGTTTTGGATTTTGCGTGGATCGACTTTACTTAAGGTTTTCAACAGTTAAAGACAACCGTAGATTTTTTTTATACATTTTCATTTCAATAACTTTTTTCTGCTTATTCCGGTGGCATTAAACTTTGGCCAATTTCATCAGTGGAAAATTTCATCAGAGTGAATGGAACCGGTAACTTGGTAGGCAAGTATATTCGGAAAATCAGCTCGCGCCTCAACGTCAATAAAATGAAGCGCAGGGACAGACATTCTAATTTACAGTTCATTTTCTATTTTTTTTTTCTTTCGAAGTAGGAAATTCTATTTTTTTAAATTTGTTTTACCACATATTTTTTAATCGTTTCAATCGTTCGAAAAGAATCGAAACATTGAGAATCATTCAAAATATTTCTGAATAATTTTGAATATTTCGAAATCATTCACTGTAAAAAAAACGACGACATTAAAAAATAGTTTAATAATCAGCTGACCAACATCGAGTTTAATGCAAACCGAGGGAAAATTTGTTCGGATTTCCCTCCTCTCATACTGTAAGGCTACATCAGGAGCTTCTATCTATTTGATTCCGTTGTAGAAAATAGAATTTCAGCCTGATTTAAAATAAAATCCGGTGGAAATCTTCAACAGTCCGAGCTGTAAACCGGCCTACAAATTAGCAAGGGTTTATTTTATTGTATGAGTCCCACGCCAACCAGATTTATGGAAACAATTTAAATTACATTTTATTAATGTTCTTTCCTTGTAGATATTCTTGTTAATCTTATCCGCAAATTTTCCCCCACTTACACACTTAAATCATTTCACAGATTTCGGTGAATTTTGCTTCAATTCACCGAAATCTCAACAGCAGATTTGTTCGATAATTGTTTCACCGATTTTCTGCGTTATTTTCCCACTGTCAAAACCACCAAAAAATCTTTAAAATTTTTACCGAACAGTTCTGCTGTTGAGATTTCGGTGAAATTTCACAGAAATCTGCGATTTATTTTAAGTGTGTATATTTATTAAGCTTTTTTAGGTAGGGTAAATGACGGCTTTGGCTGCTTTTGTTCTATTACAATTTTATGAAATTTGGCCACAATAGGGGAACAGGTTCGGTTGTGGGCACCCTTTTGTGTTTGGTCCATAACTTTGGCCCTGGTTTGTATGGTTTGTATGCCGACATTTGTATAGCAATGGAAAGCTAGACGTATAACCTTACTACTAGCAAAGAAATTAGTATGGTTTGGTGTGGGCACCCTTGAAAAAATAGCTAAAAATAAAAAAGCTTGAATAAAAACCACCCAGATTTAAGGACAAAGAATAGATTATTCATTCTAATATCCAGGAGACACTAAAAAACTTAAATCAATCCACCTAGCAGTGATGATGCCTCCCTCGGTGCATTAAGGAGGATGTTTAAAAAAAATCACATAAGAAAGGTCTAAAATAGCACTTTAGGTATAGGGGTTTCAATTCTTCATTGATTTACGTTATATTGGTATGCACCACAGTCAAAAAAAATCTTGATTAATCACCCCAGCGCTAATAATACCTTTCTCGTTCATTACAAAAAATAATATTTTGGCCATAAATTTTGATCCAATAGTCCGATCTGACTAATTTTCAATAGGAAACAATGAGAAAACATTTCTCGTCGAATGTAACTTGTTGCAAGCAAATCGATCAACGCTTTGTTCCAAAAAGTGTGTGTATAATAACTAGACCTGCCCAAAGAGCAACAATATTAAATAAACTCATTATTTCAATTAATTATGTCTAAATAATTATAAAAACTGCATACAAACGTTACTAAAAATAAGTTAAGCGACAACTAAAATGATATTGAATGATCTATCAATAAAATAAGGGTGCCCATAACTGAACCAATAAGGGTGCCCACAAACGAATTTCGCAGCCTTTTGGAATGTGAAGAAAAAAAATTTCACGCTAAAACATTGAGCCTCAAAATAGATTAAATTTACTGTATGAATACGCATTAGAACTCACTTTTTGAATTAAATTACTTCAAATTATGACACTTTGAAAAAGGCAAAAAAAAACTTTCGTCTTGTTTTTCTTGTACAAAAAATTGATTTGTTTCTAGTTCAAAGTAAAGATGCCCATCCGGTTTGATATTGAGCACAAAACATCATGCTATTATAGCAAACAAATGACGGTAGTCAGAATGACAGCATCTTTTATCTGTCAAAAGATACACAGGGGTGCCCATAACTGAACGGTGCCCACAACCGAACCTCCTCCCTATTATTTGATATGCAAAGAATGTTTAGGCATAATTTGAGCATAATTAGTTATAGAAAACCCCCCTGACAATGATAGAACAAATCCTGCAGAAGCCGTCACTTCCCTTGTTATTTATCCTTTTTGTTCTAAGTTTTAGTTATTTATTTACTTGTGTACTGGAAGACGTACAAAATCTGTATGACGGATTGATCTTGCAAGATCGTTGATATTTCCATTAGAGTTTCCATCCCGGGACATCCCGGGATTTAGAAAAAGGGTTAGGGACGAAAGGTCGAAAGACAAAAGGTCGAAAGGACAAAAGGTCGAAAGACAAAACGTCGAAAGACAAAAGGTCGAAGGGACAAATGGTCGAAAAGGACAAAAGGTCGAAAGGGACAAAAGGTCGAAAGGACAAAACGTCGAATGGGACAAAAGGTCGAAAGGGACAAAACGTCGCATGGGACAAAAGGCCGGAATAAATAAAAGATCAATAAGATCAAAAGGCACAAAGAGTCGAAATAGACAAGAAACTGAAACGGGGAGAATCAATCCCGCACCATAGTTGCCTTACACAATTGGCAAAACTCTGCTTTTTTATTTTTTACATTTTTTAACAATTAAATAAAACTCATTCAATGAGTACAGATGGATGTTTGAGTTTTCAAAATGTCACTTCGTTCTCTCACAATGGCGCACGCCGCACATTAAATACACCGGCATGTATTAAGGTTCCCCCAAACACACGCGACGAGACAATCTTGACGCGATTCTATTGCCTGGCGACTGCGATTCTGTCGCCGTTGGTATGGAAGCGTAAATGGAGCATTGCGAGCATCCATTCAACGATAGAATCGTGGCAACAAGCTGTCACCGTCCCGGCAATAAAATTGTTTAGGCCACACCTTTGTATTTTTAATGCGCGCACTTGCGTGGCTGCGGCGTGCACTATTTAGACAGATTGAAGTGACATTTAGAAAATCTAGATCTCCATATTATATTATTTGCACTCATTCAATGATTTTATATTCAATTGTTAAAAATAGTGGAAAATAAAAAAGCAATTTTTTTGCCAACTGTATAGGACAATTCTGTGGGTTAGGGACAAAAGGTCGAAAGGACAAAAGGTCGAAAGACAAAACATCGAAAGACAAAAGGTCGAAGGAACAAAACGTCAAAAAGAACAAAAGGTCGAAAGGGACAAAAGGTCGAAAGGACAAAACGTCGAACGGGACAAAACGTCGAATGGGACAAAAGGTCGAAAGAAACAAAAAACAAGAAGGCGAAAGGGACAAAAGGTCGAAATAGACAAGAAACTGAAACGGAGAGAATCAATCTCGCATCAGAGTTGGCCTACACAGTTGGCAAAAACTCTGCTTATTTTTCACAATGTTTAACCATTAAATAAGGGGCCCTCCTTAGCCGTGCGGTAAGACGCGTGGCTACAAAGCAAGACCATGCTGAGGGTGGCTGGGTTCGATTCCCGGTGCCGGTCTAGGCAATTTTCGGATTGGAAATTATCTCGACTTCCCTGGGCATAAAAAGTATCATCGTGTTAGCCTCATGATATACGAATGCAAAAATTGTAACCTGGCTTAGAAACCTCGCAGTTAATAACTGTGGAAGTGCTTAATGAACACTAAGCTGCGAGGCGGCTCTGTCCCAATGTGGGGATGTAATTCCAATAAGAAGAAGAAGAAGAACCATTAAATAAAATTCATTCAGTGAGTACAACTAATAGATGGATGTTTTAGTTTTCTAAATATCACTTCGATTTGTCAAAATGGCGCACGGCGCACATCAAATACACCGGCGTATTACACATTTTAAATACACGCGTCTGCGTGGCTGAGCCGTGCACTGTTTTAACAGATTAAAATGACATTTAGAAAACCTAGATATCCATCTATTATTGCACTCATTGAATGAATTTTATTCATTTGTTGAAAACAGTGAAAAATAAAAATACAATTTATTGCCAACTGTATAGAACAACTCTGTCTCGATCTATTCAAGTTTTATTCATTTCCAAATTCAACAATCTATTTTATCTCTAACAGAACTATCTAGATATTCATAATATTGTTTCATAGTAATTAATCCTTCTTTGAAAATTGCTCATTCTTCAACTTTGATTAATTAGATAAGAATGGTATTTCTGCTTGAAGTTAAATGCATTTCACAAATTCCTTTGGAATACACAAAACTTGTTATCAACTTTTTCTTGATCGACCTTTTATCACTTTCGACCTTTTGTCCTTTTCGACCTTTTGTCCCTTTCGACCTTTTGTCCTTTTCGACCTTTTGTCTCATTCGACCTTCTGTGCCTTTCGACCTTTTGTCCTTTCGACCTTCTGTCCCTTTCGACGTTTTGTCTTTTCGACCTTTTGTCCTTTCGACCTTTTGTCTTTTCGACCTTTTGTCTTTCGACATTTTGTCCTTTCGACCTTTTGTCTTACGACCTTTTGTCATAGATTCCTCAGGCCCATAACCTGTTTAAGATAAAGGAGATCTGCAGCGGCTGGCAGAAGTATCATTCAGTACCCTGCCATAGCGTGAGGGTGTTTCCTTATGTGCAATAGGTTATGGGCCCAGTACGCTTCTACCGTGCATTTTCCTTTTATAGAGAGGTTGTGCATTGTCCATTTATGCACAGTATCTAGTAGAAAATACGTTGCTTTGAAAGGGAATCCAATGCCTTTTTAAAATATAAAATTTACCTCTGAACATTGGATAACATTGATTTCAAAACATATAACCAGTTTAATGTACGAATATCGATTAATCCCGGGATCCCGAAATTTCCCAGAATATACTAAAAATTCAATCCAGAATCCCGGGACAACGAAAATGGCCCGGAAATGGAAACTCTAATTGACATTACTCAGCAACATCGGAAAACACATAATTGAAAAAAGGATACTCCTGCTAGCCATATTGGGGCATAAACCCACGGTAATCGACGAAGCGCAAATCGAATGAAATGTTGTTGAATTTGCTCGATCCTATTACTCTGCTCTGCATGATATTGCGCCCACATAAGGACAGCGTTCTCCAGTGTACTACGGATCAACGCACAGTAGAGAATTTTCAAGCAGTATATATCTTCAAACTCCGGTCGTCTCGTTTTATAAATCGTACCATATATACGGTTTGGCGATTGTTATAGTTAAGTGCAGATTAAAGTCTACCTGGAATCCAGCTGGACTCCATTGTCCTTGATGGCTCATACTCTTGAGATACTGGCATACTATAATCGATGGCAGACGGACTTCTTGATCTACTAAACGATATTACGTTTCATTTTTGGACGTTGATTTCTATTCCAGTTTACCAATGCATCGGTGTCAGCTTGGAGAGCACCGCATTTTACCAAAGAAGACACAAATCGAAAGAATTTCAAGCCATTCGCGAATATCGGTTTCAGTAATTTAATTGTGGTGCAAAGGTCATTTACACAAAGTACAACTATAAGGGGACCAAAGTGGCTTCTTTAAGGCACGCCCATTAATTCGCACGTAGGCTTTAAGTTCAGTTAGGTAGGAGTATACCTAACATGTCAGCCAGGTTTGTAGGTCATTCTGCCCAACTTATCCTTGCTCATTAAATGTGGCAAATCATAAATTCTGTGCAAAGTTAAACGGATACAAAAGATAGACACGACTCTCTGAGCAAACTCATTTGCGAGATTGTAGAAATGCATCACGAATGAATTTTGACGTAAACTACGTCTAAGGGGAAGACTCGGATACAGGGTGACAAATTAAAATTTTCAAATTCGAGACCGTCACGAAATCATGTAAGATTTTGAACGATAATAGCTCCTTTATCTTCCAATGGATTTTCGAATTTTATTATCAATCGAATCGGAAACTCTCCAGCAATTTTTAAGCCCATTGGATCTATTGATTATGAACGTAAAAACATTGAAAATTCTAATTCTTTACCAACCCAGTAAAATTTCAGAGTTTCGTTACGACCGCCGGCTGCGGTTGGTTCTTGCGCTCTACTTTTGTGCGGTGATTCGCACAAAAAGTAGGCTACAATAGAACCAGAGCAATGACCACGGTCGGAGCAAAAAGTAGTGTTTATGAAAAAGTGCTACAGATGCTGGACATGTTCATGTAAGCAAGAGGTGATTATTAAAATTTATACAATTTTATACAAATTATTTTACTATTTAGGCAGCACCCCTTAAAATAACACTTCAAAAGCATTTAATCGCCATTTCATAGGCAATTAACTATGTGATGTATCAATCACTCTAAGTCGAATAACATTCGGAGAAAGGCATCATCTCCACTGCGGAATAATAAATTTGGGGTTTTTAAATGAAAATTTTAAATTGTCATATCCAACCATTTTCATATAGTGAGTTACGTCAATTTTGATCGAAACATAAATGGATTGGTGTGCGATCGAAAACGAACCTCGCTACCTTCCGACCCCATATATCCAACATCCCATTGGTTGTAATTTGACTAAGCACGCACGCGCGGTTTGAAATTTGTATGAGAATTACTATGCAAACAGTAATTTTTTTGGAAAACCGTTTTGCAACGTTGCTCATTAATATCTAAAAATATATGAGAACGTTGACAACATAGAAAATTTAGCAAGTGAATGAATCGTCTTTGCGAAACAATTTGCTGCTTGCAAGAAAAATTATTAAGGAAATACTAAATCGTGGAAAATTTAATTGAGCACGTAAAAGAATACCATATCAATAATGAGCATTTTTCTTCTTTTTCTTCTTCTTATTGGCATTACATCCCCACACTGGGACAGAGCCGCCTCGCAGTTTAGTGTTCATTAAGCACTTCCTCAGTTATTAACTGCGAGGTTTCTAAGCCAGGTTACCATTTTTGCATTCGTATATCATGACCCAGTAAACCACATATCGTATAACAAACAGCAAATAATGTCGCATTTGCGTCCATCAAAAATCTGAATCGCATTGTATATCAAACTTTGTCAGATTATTGTCAAAGGATGTTGTATTGAATGCATCGTATACAATATTTTTTACCGTAGTGAAAATCAATCGTAATTGTGTGAATAAAAACTCGTAATTACTTATACTTCTTGCAATATCGTATATGAGTGCGAATGAATGCCTATGTGAATCGTAATACAGTCGAAACCACTTCAGTCCAAACGGCTTGTTGAAGTTTCAAGCAGTTGTAAAGATATAAATTGTGTAGTTTATGTTAGACAAAAATCCGAGTCAGTACAAGATGTGCGGTATGGTGCAGTGGTAGAGTATCCACCTGCAAATCCAAAGATCGAATGTTCGAGACTTGGTGCTGGTAAGATTTTTTTTTTATTTTTCATATTTTTATGTAAAATCGTAATACTGTTCTCAAGATGTCGGAAAAAATCGTATAATAAAACTCGTATGTACCTATATCGCCTCCACTTTGGTACGTATATAGCCAATCTGTGCATTATATACGATTAAGTTGGTTCTTATATAATAACCTATATCAAGAGATATAGGTACCAAAATGCTGTCTGGGGAGGCTAGCACGATGATACTTTTATGCCCAGGGAAGTCGAGACAATTTCCAATCCGAAAATTGCCTAGACCGGCACCGGGAATCGAACCCAGCCACCCACCCTCAGCATGACCTTGTTTTGTAGCCGCGCGTCTTACCGCACGGCTAAGGAGGGCCCTTCAGCATGAGTATTTTTATTTTCTTTACAACTTTGCTTACAAAAATCGGATCGGTTCGCAACAACAACCGTCTTACAGTTTAGAAATATTCTACGAAGTCTTCGGGTTGATTATATTTAGGGGGAGATCCTCAAGTTCCGGACACATAAGCAATTTAACAACAAAAAACAAAAAACTATCCGGATTATGTTTCTTTTTATACCTTACCAGCAGAACGTACCCTGCGTTGCTCGGGTTTTGCGTTTAATGTTATTTTCTGCGTTGATTGCGACGCCGTACTCTAGATAATTTTTCGAGCGATCGCATTAGGTTTTATCCAAACTCGCCCTAATATTGTATTATGACAATGTTTCCAACTTTTCTTTTAAAATTTACTAACCTTTTACATATAGAAACACAGCTCATCCCAATACGAATCGATTAGTGAGGAAATCTCGCAAATCGGTCATCCTATTCGTGAGTTATATTGTCTCAAAGGAAAAAAAGATAGAAGAAAGATACACAAAATATGACCATTGACCATTGATGATTCATACAAACTATATTTGGTCATTTGAACACGTTTTGCGACGATGAGTTTTGGTGAAAAATTTCACGGTTCAGAAAAATGTCTCCTAGTACTGGACACTATTGCATCATGTTCAAATGTGACTAAGTTCCTGTTACATGAGTAAAGACATCATTCAGAATAGTAATATTTTTCACGTGCTTTAAGTTGTAAATACTAAAAATTGTTAGTGCAGCTTATTCGACTCTTCAGCTAAATTTTTTACATCCTAATCCAAATTCCCACCTTTTTCAATGTCCTCTTCAGTTTTTGTTTCTGCTAATTTCTGTGGCTCGTGAACTGCAGAAGGTAGGAGTGAATGTGTCTGCTGTTCAAGAAATCCGATGACCTAGATCCGGAGAACGTGAATTCAGAGCAGTCGACCCCACGACCAACACTGCATTGAAATACAACATCTATCACAGCGGCGGTGAAAAAGCAGAGCATGGAGTTGGTTTCGTAGTGATGGACAAGCAGATGAAGCGAGTGATGCGGTGGAAACCCAGCAGCGAACGAATCTGTGTGTTGAGGATACGGGGCAAATGCTTCAATTACAGCCTAATCAACGTGTACGCACCGACAAACGATAAATCCGACGACGTGAAGGACACGCAGGGTTGGGAAAAATCAAATTTTCGAAAAATCGAGAAAGATCAAACTCACCCGCGATTTTACTTTTAAATTATCAAGTGATTAAAACTCGCCAGCGATTAAGAATCGTTTGAAAATCGTATCTTGATTTGAAGCATTTACCGTTACCTTTTTAACTATTTTTCCTTACTAGCATAAAACTATAACGCCAAATAGAAGATATAACGGGACTGTTGACAATTAGCTATTATTAGTGAAGATTAATGATTGAATGAAAATTCTGTGTTTATTATCGTTTGAGTACAACATTTGAGAAGTTGTCGCCGGCGACAACTCGCCTACTGTTTTCACGTGAAAAGTTTTCACATGAAAATTGCAATCATGATCGTCTGATAATGATTAAGCACAACACTGAGGACACGTTTTATGAATGTCTTGATAAAGCCTATGGAGAATGCCCAAAGCATGACGTGAAAATTGTTATCGGAGACGCTAACGCTCAGGTCGGTAGAGAGGACTTTTTCCGTCCCATCATCGGTAGGGAGAGCCTTCACTCCGCTACCAATGACAACGGCCTACGGCTAGTAAATTTTGCTGCTGCCAGAGGGATGGCCATCAGTAGCACCTACTTTGCACGAAAGAACATCCGAAAGCACACCTGGAGACACCCAAATGGTGAAACTTGCAACCAGATAGACCATGTTCTGGTGGATGGGCGCCATTTCTCGGATGTTATCGATGTGCGGACATTCAGAGGTCCGAACATTGACTCTGATCACTACCTCGTTGTCAGTAAAATTCGATCACGGTTGTCAACTGTATCGAACGAAAGATCACAGCGAACGATGCGTTACAATATCCAGCGATTGTCGGCGGAAGGAGTATCGGCTGAGTACGCCAAAAGCTCGACGAACGGATAAGTGCAATCAACGTTAGCGACAACATCAACGATCTATGGGAGTCGATCCATGGAGCGGTGAGCACAACAGCACGAGAAGTTGTAGGCACTGCACAGAGGCGACCCAGGACGGGTTGGTTCGATGTGGAGTGCCAGAGAGTGACAGACGAGAAGAACGTTGCCAGAAGCCGGATGTTGGTGTCAGGTACCCGATCGAATAGAGACAATAAGGCTGCGGGGAAGTTCTGCACCATATTATGTCGAAAATATGGGAAGACGAGGAAATGCCTGCTAGCTGGTTGGACGGCCTCATTTGACCTCTCTTTAAGAAAGGGCACAGACTGGAGTGCGCCAATTACCGAGGAATAAACCTGCTTAATTCGGCGTACAAAATTATGTCCCGTATTCTGTTCAACAGATTGAGACCGCTTGAAGAGTCCTTCGTCGGCGAATACCAAGCAGGGTTTCGTGAGGGCCGATCAACGACGGATCAAATGTTTACCCTGAGACAAATCCTTGATAAATTCCGGGAGTACAACTTGCAGACACATCATCTGTTTATTGATTTCAAGGCGGCGTACGATTCAGTGAAACGGAATGAATTATGGCAAATTATGCTTGAACATGGTTTTCCGGCGAAACTGATACGGCTGATTCGTATAACGTTGGACGGATCGAAATCAAGTGTAAGGGTTGCGGATGAAATATCGACGTCATTTGTTACCTTAGATGGATTAAAGCAGGGTGATGCACTCTCGAACCTACTGTTCAATATAGCGCTCGAGGGAGCGATTAGGAGAGC
This sequence comes from Armigeres subalbatus, assembly GCF_024139115.2. Lineage (NCBI taxonomy): Eukaryota > Metazoa > Arthropoda > Insecta > Diptera > Culicidae > Armigeres > Armigeres subalbatus. The sequence goes on along the minus strand of NC_085140.1, from coordinate 384,070,579 downwards.
TGGTGTGCAAAGAAGCGGTACCATTATCACAAAATCGCATATGCTCCTGAGATTTGCGGACGATATCGATATTATCGGAATTGATCGCCGTGCCGTGGAAGAGGCTTTTGCGCCTTTTAAGAGGGAGTCAGCGAGGATTGGACTCACGATCAATACCAGCAAAACGAAGTACATGGTCGCTGGAAAACAACGTGGGTTCATTAGTGGTGGTGGTAGCGAAATAGTACTGGATGGTGAAAAATTTGAAGTGGTAGAAGAATTTGTGTATCTTGGAACATTAGTGACGTGCGATAATGATGTTACCCGCGAGGTGAAAAGGCGTATTGCAGCTGCAAATAGGGCTTATTACGGACTTCGTAATTAGCTTAAGTCCCGTAGTCTGCAAACGAAAACAAAACTCGCGCTGTATACTACTCTGATTCTTCCGGTGGCTTTATACGGCCATGAGACATGGACGTTAAAGGAGGCTGATCGGAGAGCTCTCGGAGTGTTTGAGCGTAAGGTGCTGCGGACAATACTCGGCGGTAAACAGGAGAACGGTATCTGGCGGCGTCGCATGAATCACGAATTGTACCAGGTGTATTCGTCAAGCGAAGATAATATTTAGTAGAGAACCCGGAAGAGGCCGCAGGCTTCGTGGAAGGCCGCGTACACGATGGCTTTTTGCAGTTGAAGAGGACCTGATGGCGCTCAATGTTCAGGGCGACTGGAAGCGATTGGCCCAGGATCGAGTCCAGTGGAGAAGGATACTCCATTCGGCGTAGGTTCATCGAAGAGCTGTAGCCCATCAAGTATCAAGTAAGTAATTTCTGTGGCTTTCTCTGCAAGAAGAAACAATTGAATTGAAGTAAGTGTAACGAAACAGGTGTGAAGAATTTTTATTCAACTTCAAATTTTGTACAAAGTTTATCACATGAAGATCTGATATTCCTTGCCGTAAGAAGCCTTTCAATAGCTTCCTTTGTACTTAATAAGATGAAGGAGGACCTCTGCAAGTAGTATCGTTTTAAGAAGTGTCCGATATTGGGAGGTGTCCGGCGCTGGGGCGCTCTCCCCTAAATAGTTAATGATCCGCCTCACGAAACGATCTTTCACAGACAGGGCGATTTCTATAGTAATTTCCATACAAACACCAAACGGCTCGTACTCAGTTAAATTATAACCAAATCAGTTGAAAATTTAGGAGGTTCATCAAAACAGCAAATGTTATCGTTCAAGTATAGATGAGCGCAAAAGTCAAAATTTCAATCCCTCTAGGCTCTAACCAAAATAATTATCTTATGATCTGTTTTACGTAGTTTACGTCGGGCGGTCGTATCTTGTATATAACCCTTCTATTTTTTTATACGAAAACGCATCGTTCACTCATTTGCAAAATAAAGTCATTTCACTCCAAAGACCGAATAAAATCAATTAAGCGTCAATTTATTGATTGTTTACACCAGTGCCATGGAATCTCAATACCAATTGAGCTTTTTGATCCGAATGGGAACTTAAAGCGTCAAGAGAAGATAATATTTAGTAGAGAACCCGAAAGAGAAAATAGGCTTCGTGGAAGGCTGTGTACACGATGGCTTTTTGCAGTTGAAGAGGACCTGAGGACGCTCAACGTTCATAGCGACTGGAAGCAATTGGCCTAGGATCGATTCCAGTGGAAAATGATCAGAACGTCGGCTCCAGGGGCACGTTCACCTCATCGAAGAGCAGTAGCCCATCAAGTAAGTGAACATACATGGATGATGAAAGATGGTGGTGAGTTGGGTGCGTTTCAACTCACGATTGATTTGCATCGTTCATAAATTTTGAGAATTTAAGTTTTTCCAACACTGCTCACAACTGAATATCGAATGCTGAGCTCCATCGAAGATGCCATCAGAAACTGATATCAACCAAAATTTTGGAGCGACACAGCTCAATAGTAGCCGGAATGAAGAGGCTCAACGTTTCGACGGTTCAAAAAAATGGCAAATGTTTCGTTCCTAATGTATCCAGAAAAGTTCTTATTTCAATGCGTATGCAAGTTAGACCTTCTTGAGAATGGGCGCGGACCCGTCAAACGAAGAAAAAAGTGATGCGATTCGTAAATGGCTTGGTACCGTGGGACATCGAAATCAGTACAAGTCTCAATAAAATACAAATCCAATGCAAATAAATCGTTCATGGTTGATACAGGTACACAAGAGTCTCTATTTGTCCCAGAACGTCGATCTTAAGTGTGCCAATTTCGATACCAATGCCAGGGGTAGACAGTACTTGCCATAAGCGAGCAATATTCATTGAAATTCACATAAAGGTTACTAACAAGGATCAACCTGGATGTCAATCAAGTCCGTCTCCTCCCATAACTGAGTAGAAGCTTCCGCCGATTCGCATCATATTATCAAATCTTCTACATCTCGAGACAATCGGTCAATGGTAATTCATTGAATTAGTAACCAATCAGCAAAATTTCAACTAGATCGCAAAATGGTTTCAGATTTCAAAATGTTTTGTTATTGTGATTCCAATTGTTATTTGAAACATTTTTGGCATGATCTCAGTATGCAAAAATCCAATGTGGTACTGATACGAAAGTACCAGCAGAATAGTAACCTGACTAATACATATAAACGTAGAAAAAAACAATTCTTCGAACGATAATTACAACATGACAGTGATGTATTGAATCGCGTAAAAACTAATTATGAACAATATTCCTTATCATCCTGGACACATCTCACTATTCACACTTTCCGCAGTTTGTCACTCATTGAGTAGTGTCCCCTTTTAAATTTTCCATATCCTGGTCTGACCATCGAATCAAACTACCCACACTGGATTGTCTTTGCTACTGTCACCGTATACCTTCGGCACAAATTATTTGCTGCACGCAACAATCCTTCCCTCAAACGATTCCAGGCTATCGACGATCGAAACTATCGTTCCCACCCACCGGACCACCCGGGTCGAACCATTTTTCCAGTACCACAGCGGGAGCTAAATGGGCAACCCATTTGCATGACGCGTCTCATCGTTCCATTTGCGCTTTGTTCACAGTTCATTAATGCGGTGCGTAGTGGAAACTCATACATTTTATTAAACGATATTTTTGCTGCCACCACTGATGCTACTGTTACTGTTTTCACCCACCGGCAGCGACGGGGGAGGTAATTAAGATTCATTTGGCTCGATAAGCCGACAAAACGGTTCTATTTTGAAATTGCCACCACCGCTACTGGACATTCGGTGTTCAATAGAGTGCGACGTTTCTAAATGTTCCGTATAAAAGTTGCGGAAAACTTTCAAATTTTGGGAAAAGCTTATGAATTTTCAAACATTGGCATTGTCAGAAAAAACAAGCCCATACTCCACAGTGCCAAGCATTTTAAAGCTTGTCAACAATAATCACACAGCTACATTCTTCACGGAATAAAGAAATAAAATAAGTCGACTGAAATCTAACCTGGCAACAGTTTAAAGCGAGCGGTAAAAACAAAATCGGGTGTATTAGAAGATGGGATGATGTTTATAGCGGTCCAATTTATTGTGATTTTAGTTTTTTCAGCAAAAAATAAGTACATAGAAATTTAACATTAAATTGATTTTTTTTTAATTCAAAAAGTTACACAGTTACAAATAAAATATATTCAAATATTGTTTGAATAGCACCAGATTATATGACATGAATGAATACAAGAGGTTCAGAAGCAATGCCGCACCCTAGGATTCAAACATAGACCATCAGAAAGCTTCTCATAGTGCACTTACCTTAGTTTTGCTGCCGCCGATTGATCCGGGCCTTATCGAACCGGTTTCGTAGAATCGGGTGAGAATTTTCGATACACAGCCTGCGGTAACATAAGGGTGAGGGGGTGGAGCAATCGAAATAAATTACAATTAGAAATATGCAACCGAGTTTTATGATCGGCACAGAAACCCACCATGGGATACCAGTAGCTGGCGGGAAATGTCACAAGGGCGCACGCCCATCAGCGCCAGCTCAACTATCCGCCGTCGGACGATGTCTGGCAGGGGCCTACCGTTGACGAAAACACCGCCGAGCTGGTTGACACCTGCTTGACCTGAAACGGTACCAGAAAAACACAGACGACCGTGAGTTGTAGGGAGCCAGTTAAAGTGCTGCTAGAGAATGCTAATTGTGCTTGATTGGATTCTGCCTGCAGAGCAGAGAAAATTATTTTAATGGAATTGTCTACACAACCTGCCAGCTCCTGAATTGAGAAAAGAAGGCAAAAACACGTTTATTATCGATATGGAATTTCAACGCTCGTCAATTGCCGTTGACGATGTTGGTGTGCCTCAATTATGGCGGCATTTATTGATCGCGAAAATGCGCGACAAGCGAGAAATTTTAATCTGTTTGGACAATAATTAGCTACTGGTGGCAAATGAAGAGTTTACACACTTGGTAATAATGAAGATTGAAAATTATCAGCTCATTTTTAGACGAATGACCTGAAGATAATGGTTTGCAATTCTCAATTTTGACAAGAAGACGTGAATCGCTTAGAAACAGGAGACAAAACTCGGGCTTTATTGTTATAGTAATTATTTATTGGTAAGTCTTAGGAAAATATTCTATCATATTGATTTCAACCTTCACTCCGTTGACTACAGGTGTCAGTAGGCAGGTTCTCAAGTATGTAAATATACTAAATTTTCAACACTAATTCACTGCATGACCAATCATTCTAATTTCAAAAACATTTGTAAATAAAAATGAAAAAAGCAAAACCTTCCGCGCGAAACCTGGTTGAATTAATTTAAAAGCAAATAATCGCTTTGGAATAATACTAGCTAGAACTTTGCTGCAAAATTATAGTTAAAATATTTATAATTATGTATCATAAAATCATTTCATTTGAAGATTGTTGTCTGCATGTCATTAGTGCAAAATCAAGTGCACTTCTAAACAAATTTTCTCTTTGCCTTATTCCCAAAGCAAAGCACCACCCTACAATAAACCTAACTGAATCTGTCAGCACAATCTCGCTCCAAGTCCATCTTCTTTATGCTCTCCGAGTTCGTCACCTTTTTTCCTGCATGCCGACGAAGACAACGACTTGTCGTAGCTACCGGCACTGATCAACCATCGAGCGATACTGCTCCGTTAACTCCAGACAGGCTACTGCTGCTCGTCAACCCATCCCTGCCTCCACTTCTCTCAGCAACACCATTCGATCGGGACGAAAATATCCGGAATTATATTTACAGATTAGTTAATTTTTTATCTGTCTCATAATACACGTTGTAATAATTTGAAGAATTTTATGCGCGCGAACAAAAAGAAATCGAAATGCTCGAAAAAAGTCTCCAGGCTTTTCCTCGTCGATGCGGTTGCTGTTGCCGCCGATACCGCCGACTGGAGCTGCCTCGAAGGTGATGAGAAATCACTTTAAATTGGACGGTTTTTCCTACTATCCAATCTGCGACTACTTTTGTCACGGAAAGGCAACCCTTTTGCCTTTGCCTTGATGCTGATGTTTCTGGACCTTGGTGTAGCATCGGTTGCGCCACACATCCACATTAGCAGTGATAAAATGCGTGGAAGCGAAAAACTATAAACGGAACATTATTCATTCCTGCACCCGATATAAATCTCGAACCGAGGCGTGTTGCTTTTTGTCTGTTCTGGTCGGTTAGGTTCCTACCCCACTAGCTCTGGAAGCTTTGCGGGAACTTTGCAGCATTGTTGTCATCGTGATCATCATCATCATCATCGTCGTCGTCGTCGATGCCGTCTCTCCGTGGCCATTTCCCGTTCGACTTGCAGAGGTGCGTTTTTCCACCTTGGACAATTAATTGACTGAGAAATAGATTTATGCAACACAGCACCTCCGCCCAGACTGCTACCGAGCGACAAGGGACTTTGCCAGGGTGCCAGTTTTAAAAGCAATATCGATCAATTAGCTGTCTACAAATCCTTGTTTCCTGAATACCTAAAAGGATGTGACCAATATCGAACAAAAGCAAGAGTTTTCTCATTTAGAAACAATTTGTTTGATAAATTCAGGGCAAAGATGCGCAGATCCAAACAATTCAATTGTGAATTTGGACCGTTTGTAAGAGAAAACAAATCGTTTGGCATCTCTGACCGTTAGCAGCTCACACATTCATCGGGAGGGTTGGGTGAGAAAATGACGAATGTATGTTGGGACCGTCATACGTCCTACCTCCGGTGTCCGTGTGCGAAGGCGAGCAATCCGAATCGGTCGTCAAGGAGTTGCACGGAATGGTGTGGTATGCTTCAACAACTCGAAGGAATTCGTCTTCACGGATTTTTCCCTGCTCTGCGCCGGTTGGTTCGTGTAAAAGCTGCACAATTAGAGGCAAAAAATGCCAATCAAATGATATGGTGCTGGTGTGGTTTTGTCAGTTTATGTCCAGCAGCATGATTGAAGCTTGGAATTAATTCATCGTGAACTTTTTGCTAAGGCTGGTCCCCCTGGCTACACATTCGCGGCCGTCATGCCTTTTGTGGAGTCTAGTTGAATTCCATAGCGCTCTTGCGCGTCATAACCTGGATCCATAGATAATGCAGTTACGAAGAATTTGTTATTAGGTATCTTTGAGCAAACTAATGAAGCATTGAACCGTTGCTAGCAGAAGGTGTTAAGATGCAATCATTTCACTTGACTTCAAACTCACGAAATTCGAAACCCCAAACGTGAGCGTAGCGTAATTGGCTTTAAATCGTTATCTTGCTCAGAACCTCTCGGTAATTAAATTAAATTATTCATTAAAACCAACTGAGTAACAATAACCTCGGAGAGGTAGATCTGGATATTCTTTACCCAGACTTAGGCGCAGTAATCGGACAGCAGCGCTACCTGATCTTGAATCATCATCATCAAAAACTCGACAACAAAGCATCGTCTGTGCTGCAAGGTGTTCAACCACATTTAATTCTCCTAATTAAGATAGAAACAAACCAGATTCATGAACAAAAAGCAATCTCGGCACTTCCAACGAAGGTGATGAAGCGGGACGGGCGTTAAAAAACAAACTAGTGAGCTGGACCTAAAATGTAGGCATTCAAAGATCAAAATGAGCTACCCTTGATGCAGTGAATATGGTTGCACTGTTTTACATACGATGGTTGGTTTACCCAGTAATCAATAAAAATTGTTTGATAATTACTTCTGGGGAAGAGAAGTTGCTTTATTGCTCTGCAACTTGGTTTGAACAAGGATAAATACAGATGTTGCACCGGCTTATGAGTTCTTCAATTGTTGTAAAAGGGCAGTATAATAAAATAGTGATTGTAATTAATGCTTCAATGTTGTTTGGGAACAGAGTCGTAGCCGGAAAAAGATATAGAAAGGAACGAATTTTTAAAGATCTCACGAGTGGTAATATAAATAAACATGAATAATGTTCCCCATTTTGATTTTTACAATTATATTTATTATTCACTACGAACTTCACTTCGCATAAAAATGATTTATTCTGTGATTAGTTCTCCAGTTATGATAAACATTTCTGTTTCATTTGTATGAGAGCTCCCCTTTCCAAACCGGGGAGGAGTCTTAAGATCCTTCCCCAGCCCCAAAAACATCTGCATACAAATTTTCACGCCGATCGGTTTAGTGGTTTCCGAGTCTAAAAGGATCACACAGACAAAAAATCATGTTTATGTACATAGAAGATTATTATTGAAACTTTCAGTCCAAAGAAGATTCGTCTCAATATTTATAACCATTAGGGGGGTCCCGTAGCGTAGTTGGCTACACGTTCGCCTTACAAGCGGATGGTCATGGGTTCGATTCCCAGCCCCTCCACCAAACCCTCGTCAGTCGCCGGATCCGCAGCCCATACGGTGGCGTTTGGGAGACGCGCCTTACCGCCACGGCTGCCTGATGACGACTGACAACTTGTTCTTCTCGGAGGCATTCCTCCAACGTTACCCGGATAAATGGCAATCGAACAATACAACGATCATTGGATACACGACATGGACAAACGTACACAATGGACACATGATGAGATGGACTGGCAACGACAACAATAGTGAGTAGTGGAAAATGGATCTAAAAATAGACTCTGTGTGGATTCTGTACAGCAGAATATCACAGTAGATCTCGGCACAGTAGCGGTTAAGTAACACAGAGTGCCTGAACAAATAAAGAAAGTAATAAAAACAAATTATAACCATTGAATAAAGCATTCAAATATATTTTAAGCAACGTTAACAGTAAGAATACGACGAAAGGATCGTCCATAAAGTCCGTCTGGTTTCTAAGATAAGGACTGAACGACCATTTCGGCCGAACGGCATTTTCGGACAAATGACTTATTCTTAGACTTAACAACATTTTTTGCCAAATGACATTCTTGGCTAAACGACTTTATGGACCTTTGGACAACATTAAATTAAAGGCCGTTTGACCCTATCGCCCGATTGATATTTTCGGTCAAATGGCCCTTTATGTCAAACGACTATTTCGGCGCAACAGCCTTATCGGCGAAATGAACTACAGCGTCCCCATAGATATGGGACAGTTAACGCTGAGTTCATTGTTAAATATTCATTCACAGAATTTACTAAATTAATGATAATGTAAAACCTCGATTGGCTTTGCCTGAGTCAGTATTTTTGATCAATGAAGTACTTTATGCGTATTATTCCATAAAAATCCAAGTAAAAATGCAATGAAAAGTGGATTAGGGAAAAGTACGTCACGCAAAAATTGGCGATTAAAACCTCCTACCCTTTTCGTCACGCTTTTTGTAACAATCCTCTAGAAATTTTGTATGGATCGTCACGCTGCTTTGAGCCCCCCTTCCCCCTAGAGACATGACGTACTTTGTGGATGACCCCTTATCTTAAATGTTGCAGAAAACCATATTATGGGACACTATTGGAGGAATTCTAAACGTTTGCGTAAAATATGAGTGCAATGTTAGCCAAAGGCCATATTTACGAGCACGAGGGACTACAATAAATACTTATAGCATAGACAAGCATACCTAACACTATGATTGATTATTTAATATAATTTGTTGCTACACAATGGAAAATTGTAGTTACACACTCATCAGAAATCAAAAACATATCAAATTAGAGATGAAATTAAAGATGGTTGGTGATCTTCTACTATTGATTCTACTATCCTATAAATGAATCTTGGAGATGACTTTAAGTTTTATGCACGTTTATCTGTGTTTATAAATATATGACCCAAAGCTTGAAGTGTGATAAGAGATTGAATATCGTAAAAGTCTATATCACTATGAATGAAGTCTTAAATAGGTTGTACAAAATAACCCTAGTAACATTTTGGTTTTATGCTGGTTTTATAGAAGTCATGAAGAGCGAATAATGGTTTTCATGACCGTTATAAAATGTTACTTGGGAATAGTGTAATCCAGTTTTCCGCGAGCGGTACCCAAGTAACATTTTAAGCTTTATTCCTCTCTTTGAATGGTTTTCAAGATCAAATTATAAGAACTCACAATAAAACCCGCTACCACACGACGACCTTGTGATGACCACTATAAGAGTAAGATATGACCAAGTGGCCCACTTTTGATAACCACTATAAACTTATTATAAGAGTATTTGGAAACCCTTTTTAAGCCACCCGCAAAAAAGGGAAATTGGCTGCGGCAGCTGTCAAAAAGGTTGCTTTAAAAAAGAGAAAAAAAAACATCACAGAAAAATAATAACAAAATGGATTGTAGATAGAAATGACAACAACAGAATATATTTATGAAGGTTTTTGCCTTTTTCATGAAGTATATTCATTTAAACGAACTGCGCGTTCAGTTTTATTGTGAAACCTAGTAAAAAAATGAGATTGGGTACTATGCGCCGACAAAATTCTGTAGTTCTGGGCCATAAAATTGGACATAATTATAACATCGATATCCTAAATATCTACTTAATCTATTGATTTTCCTCGTTAATATATTTGTAATTATAACCAATTGCTTGAAAGGTCCTTTACGAGATGTAAATATTGTCTAAAAGTGAATTTCAGTAAAGAATTTCACTGACTTGGAAATGCTTTTCTATTTTCAATATGGCCATCATGCATATTGAACAGAAAAACGTTGCTCTCATCGAACACCGTAATAAACTCGTTGCAATGCAAATATTCTTATTGGGGTTATTTATTCGACCACATTACGGCCAAAAATTATGGCTTTGATCGAGTTTTGAGAATATGACTTAATACGCTCTCCGTCACAACCGTAGAGCTGCCCATAAGATCAATCAGTACTTGACGTTTGAAGCTTTTTCAGCAGATTCATGAGAGCTTTATTGATAGCAATAAGAACGCCAATAAAACTTAACCTCTAGCCTTGGTGATTGCTGTCATAAATCCGCTATAAGAATTAAATAAATCCAACAAGCATTGAAATTGTTACTTGGGTAATGCCCCCAGCCTGCCTGTGGGTTAGTCTCTGATTTAACGTTTGTGGAGGTCAACTGCACCCACCGTTCTGAGCATTTTGACCAATGTGGTAAATAAAAGGCGTAAATCCACTGTATCAGTATTTGCTTATTTACCACATTGGTCAGAATGCTCGGAACGGTGGGTGTAGTTGACCTCTACAAACGTCATATCAGAGACTAACCCAAAGGTAAGCTGGAGGCCATTGCCGCTCGTGGAAAACTGGGTATTATAAATATTTACCAGATGATCCCCCAGCGCTAGACATAACTAAGCATAAAACATACCAGACAAAACTAAAGATGACACAGCTAAAAGTTCATCAAGTATCTTATGTAATACAAAAGAAAGCTAATTAAAAGTCCTTCAATTGTGCGAAAAATCAAGATCTCATGTTGTAGACTTTTATTTAATATTGGAAATTGAAATTTGGAAAAAAAAAATGCTCAAAATTTTGATACTTAACCTTTTTTTCAAACAATATTTAAAGGGTTCAAACCCTTTCTGATTATGTTCGATAATTTTTTTTAAATATGATTTAAATACCGATCATGATTTGATAAATAGAGTATGTAATTGTGATTTGCAACCACAGACAGCCATTTTTTGCACCAGTATTGTTCAACATGCTCTATTTAAACTGTTCCTTCTTGCTGTGGTCTCAGATACAGTGAACGTCCGCTTATTGGTTTTTTTTTTCTATTTTCTAGTTGGGGCGCTTTTTAGTGGGGGTCCGCTAATTGGGGCGAAACCCAATTAAAAAGCAGTTAAACGTCAGGATGTGATGTCAAAAACGCGTTGACGTTTTGTTTTCGTGTTTGGCGGGATCCATATTTACTGGCGCGAAAAAATTTCCTTTGTTCAATGCAAAAAGTAAACAACATTGACGCTTGTCAAAACGCCCCAATTAGCGAACGGCATCCGCTAGTTGAAGTGTGGTCGTGCCCCAATTAGCGAACGATCACTGTAGCCACAAAAATAAGCAGAAAGAGAAATTGAAGGTGACATGGTATTGATGGAAATTTTAATTGCTATATACGTTTTAGCGTCTACAACTCTATGCTAGTGAAACATATTACTACTCCAAATGTTTTATGTTTTACTCAAGAAATGGAAACCTGAATCGGATTTGTTTGAATCATAAGCAGACAATTTACGTTATGGATAGTATAAGAATTTTACGTTAAATGGCTTAGGTGTCTGGCACTGCTGGATTTCTTCCTATATGCTATATGTATAAAAAACGTTTTTGATGCTTTGGAAATTCTTTGATTCAGTACTGTACTGCCATCGCTTTTCATTTTGTACTGTGTAGTATGGTTGCAATTTCCATGGACTTTACTTTTTGCGAAAAAAAATACTTTAAAAGAGAGTGTCCCATAATTGTGGGAACCCGGCACAGTATTGGGACAGTAAAATTATTAGTTTTCAGTAATTTATCACAAAACTTGAGTGAATCTCGACAGAATAGTAAGTAATACCAAGTAAATAATTTTATCACTTTTTAGCTTATGATCATCGGAAGCGCTTCTCACGCTTCTGCCAAACAACGATAACATTTTGACAGCTGCACAATTTTTTTTAATATTTATTTAAGTGATTTTAAAAACAGCTGCAAACTGAAAAATTATCATTTGATTAAAAATAGCATTTGATTTCCGTCAAAAAAAACTAAACTGACTTCAAGAGATGATGAAATAATATTACAAAAACCATTTTTTCGGTTAGCTATCCAGCTTGAAATACCAAAGTGTCCCATATCTGTGTGCGTCCAATAACTGTGGGCGCTGTATTCGGCCAAACAACTTTTTCGGAAAAATGACATTTTTGGCTAAACGACATTGTCGGTCAAATGGCTTTTCTGTCAATCGACCATTACGGCACATCGGCGTTTTCAGCCAAATGACCTGTTCAGCCAAACATCCTTTTCGGCCAAATGACCAGTTCGGCCATACGACATTTTCGATCAAATGGCGCTTGCTGCCAAACGAATATTTCGGTCTTAAGCCCGTCATTTATAAATATTTTGAGTTTATTCATTATTCATCGATTTTAATTATTGTATGCATCGCTTTTATTCATTATTCTTTAATCATAACCATATTGCTTTTATACCTTGTACTAACCGAATTTGAAAGCCTTAGAGAAAAAATACTTGATTATTGATCACTATGAGAATCATTCAATCTAATTATTCGTTAATCATTAACCATACACATATTTTGTCAATATTTAATCACGATCGGTAATCGTTAATCATACTCCAAACGTTTTATTCATTAATCATAATCGTAAATCATTGTCAAAAATTATTTCAATCGCTAATCACAATTATTAATTAAAGTCAAAAAAAAAATAATGCATCATAATCTTTAATCACAGAGTTGAATATTTCAATCATGACAAATCTAATCATTCAAAATTACGTTGAAATAATTCACGATTTCATAAATAATAGGGGAAAATATTCGGTTTGGATATGCAATTTTGTGGTTCGGTTGTGGGCACCCTTGAAAACTCGGCTAGAAATAAAGAAGAAAGAATGAAAACCACCTAAATTTAATGAAAAGGAATAATGTATGCTATATTATACGGCTTTCTCAGTCTGATTGAATCAAAACGATTAGTTTTGTTTTGCCCGACGTTTTGGCCTTTTTCATTGGGGCCCTCCTTAGCCGTGCGGTAAGATGCGCGGCTACAAAGCAAGACCATGCTGAGGGTGGCTGGGCTCGATTCCCGGTGCCGATCTAGGCAATTTTTGAAAGTGCTTAATGAACACTAAGCTGCAAGGCGGCAATGTGAGAGATGTAGTGCCAATGAAGAAGAAGAAGATATGGCCTTTTTCAAATGGTGAAACTTTCTATCAAATCCTTTAAAAAGGTCCAATATATAGGTCGAAACGTCGGGCAAAACAAAACTAATTGTTTTGACTCAATCAGACTGAGAAAGCCATACAATATAGCATCAAATCTTCCAGTCGTAACTCTTTTGGAATAATTTATCTATTCTTATAGCCAGGGTGCACTAAAAAAAACTCAGATCAATCTACCTAGCAGTTATGATGCCTTACTCGTGCATTAGGGAGGTTATTGAAAACAATCACATACAGAAAAGATCTCAAATTGTATTGTAGGTAAATGGATTTTACTTTTCCATTGATTTACGTTTATTGCATTCATTTATATGCATCTCAGTAATAAACCTGATTAATCACCCTAGTAAAGGTGCCTTGCTCGTTCATTATAAAAAAAATAATTTGGCCATCAGATTTGATCTCATAGTTCGATCTAACCAATTTTCAATAGAAAACAATAGGACAGGATTCCCTGTCGAATGCAACTTGTTGTATTGTAAGCAAATCAACCAACACACGATGGGAAATAAAATGTCCATAACACGAATAAACTCAATATCTCGGTTCGGTATGGTTGGATTGCGTTGAAATTTTGACACAAATCGTAGAACTTTCTGTAGAATCGTGAGGTGCGTTTTACTTCAATGTTCCTTATTTGTTTTGCAATTATTCAAACTAGGAGATACACATAATCTACAAAACATAACACATTTGACCCCAAATTTAGCCTAAAATCGTGTTATGTGAGCTTTGTCTACTGCACGATGTTGGGAATTGAGATATTGCTGAATTTACCCCATGTTCTCATATTCCTCAAATTGCTTACTAATAAACTCACATTACTATTCTAATTTAGAATTTTCCAAGGAATGGAGTGAAGTTATTTTTGTTCACCGGACGACTAAAGAAGCTTAAATATTGCTCATTTTACCCCACGTTATATTATTTTCTTCGGTCTTCCGGAAAGCATAACAAATAAGGGGCATTAGGGTAAAATGAGATCTAGCAGAGTCGTGCAGTGAAGTTAACCACCTTTACACGATTCTCCAGAAAACTCTACGATTTGTGTCAAAATTTCAGCGCAATCCGCCAGTACCGAACTAAGATATTGAAGTTATTCGCGTTATGGACAGTTTTTTTTTTCCATTGTGCAACGATTAAAAAGTGTCTGTACAATAACCCCGAGTAGCACACATGTTGTAAATCAGTTTCTGTAACTCCTATGCGACCGAATTGGGTCGCATATGGGTTGTTGCAACTAAATCAGCCCGAACTGCGCTACTAGGGACTAGACATGCCCAAACAAAAATATAAATTAAACTTATTATTTCTATGATGAACTTTACTGTACGCATAAAAAATCACTTTAATAAAGAACTAAAAAAAAAATATTATTCCTATCAATTTTGACTAAAGAATTATGAAAACTGCAGACCAATAAGGGTGTCCACAACCGAATTTTGCAGCTTTTTTGAAACGTGAAAAAAAAAATCGCGCTGAATATTTGATGGCAGTCGTTATTGAACCTCAAAAAAATTTACTGTATGAATACGCATTAGGACTCCCTTTTTTAATTAAATCATTTTAATTTATGACGCCTTGAAAAAGGTAAAAAAAAGCTTTCGTGTTGTTTTTCTCGTAGAAAAACGATTTGTTCTTACTTCAAGTGGAGCTGTCTATTTGGTTTGATATTGAGCACAAAACATCATGTTACTATAACAAATGACGGTTGTCAAAGTGACAGTACCTGTTATCTGTCAAAAGATACGTAGGAGTGCCCATAATAGAATGGTGCTCACAACCCAACCTCTTCCCCTACTTTAATTAATAGACTATATGTCCACATGATATTTTTAATTAATTTCCATTTCAGGGCACGCAACTAGTACCGTGCGGTACCGAAATCCGTACAGCACCGAAATCCGTCCACCTCATGAGATATCAATAAATTAAAGGAGGTTAAAGGTAATTAATGTAGGAATAATTTATCTTATCCTGATCAAATACTTGACAGTAAGCTTTTAATGCATAGAATTGGAAAGAAGGCTTTGAAATTAAAACAACAAAAATCAAAAACAAATCTCCACCCACCAAACGCGGAGTTTGTGCCGCCATTTTGTTTTCGGGTAGAGCATAATTGCACCAAAAATAACTGTGTTTTAATTGCTAATTGCAAATCATTACATAAGAAAAGCAGAATAAAAATCGAAGGGATCGCTTCTCAAGGTGCGTATCGAACTATTTACAATGGTAGTTTAGTCAATCAGACTGTTTCAATTTAAATATTTAGTTAAAAAATAGCTGTATGGATTTTGATCCTTTGATTCGAAATCCGTCCACGATGGACGGATTTCGAGTCAGGAGTTGTTGATTTAAATCATTATTTTATCATGTTTTTCGTAATTTTAATGATTAAATGTGAAACACTTCAAAATAGAAGCCTTCATGCGTCTGTGTCAATGACAAACGTTTTATTTACATTCGATTCCTATTTTCTAATGACTTTTCATATACTAAGGTGCTTAAGTATACGGATTTCGATGCCCCACGGTACGGTGTATGGGTAGCCTCTCGTTTTCCTCATAAATCTATAGCACATTCAGGTGGTGATTCTTACATACTTTGACAATTAAACGAGAAAATTTTTTATAAATTAAAATCCCGAGATTAATAAATGATTAATCCGAAAATATTGCTTCACCTGTTATCGAGCTAATATGCTAAAGAACCCGCCAGATCATGTCGGCTTCCATTTCCAACAACAATAAGAATCCACCACACAATTTTTCTTCCCCACAGTGACAGCACCTGTCGAAATAATGACAAAATTACCCACCCCGGTATCGGTGAGCATTAATCTCGATCACCGAGTTTGCTTTCCACATGCCCGGCGGTGGTGGTGCTGGTTGCATTGCATTACAAGGCACATATTCTGCCCGCTGATTGCCTCGCGCCATTGAAGGGCGTGGAAAGACGTTCCCTTGGATCTGAAAAATGAGACTGCTCTTGTATTAAAGTAAATTGATTTGACGGAGCATCTAACGTGCTGCCAAAACAGGTCCATCATCGTACTTGAAATGAAAGTGCAAGTGGTTGGCTGGGCACGATTGGTTGACAGTAATTGAGTACCGCCCAAGTGCTTCATTTAAACTGAATTGCGTGTTGCCCCGAGGCGGATGGTGAGTCGTTCGC
Organism: Armigeres subalbatus; assembly: GCF_024139115.2. Taxonomy (NCBI): domain Eukaryota; kingdom Metazoa; phylum Arthropoda; class Insecta; order Diptera; family Culicidae; genus Armigeres; species Armigeres subalbatus. Next base: position 384,054,133 of record NC_085140.1, on the reverse strand, counting down.
CTGTTGCCTTTCAATGTGTTCTGATCATAACTGGGTAAGATAAGCTAATGAATCGCATATGAATGGTTTAATGAAATAAAACAAAAACGACAATAATCCACCTGTTGGTGATGTTGTCTTACTCAATTCAAGTGAATAAAAGGGAAAAAAAATATTTAAAATAATTGTGTACCGTCGTCGGGGGTGACAATGGGTCAAATGGGGTGACAAAGGGTCACTGTTTCAACTACATAGAATGCTTGTAGAATAGATTTAATATATCTGAGGACAAGAAAACTTAATTATAAGCGACCTTTTTGAACTATTTTGTCATCCAACCTCCAGACTGTCGGTGAAGGCGCTGAACCATTCTCACCCCAATACCCATTGTCACCCCCGACGACGGTAGTAAAAAAAACGGTTGAATATAAGTACAAATAAAGTAACTAACCACATGCTTTATCCAGTAAATTTTCAAAAGCACTAGCTGAAAAAACCATAACACACCTTAGAATGAAACAATGGTATATCAAATGCTTACTGATTCTGTACAATCGACTTTAATTTCAGCACAATACAAAAGTTATTATTTCAGATTGGGGTTTTTTGAAAATTGTGAATTATGGTGAAATCGATATTCACCATGGAATTAACAAAATAGCATATACTCATACGCACCAAGAATAATAAACCAATAAAAGACAAGGAAATCAATGAACCGTGATGGTCATGCAGTCGAAAAAGTGACGAAAACAATGAATGACAAATTTCAAAATGCACATTTAAGGGGGTTATTCTTTTTCCGAAGGTTCCAAAAAAACAAATTTTTGGTAGTTGAGGATGACTTTAACCATGATGGAAGATAATTCTTGTTATTGTTTTAGAGTATTTTCTGCCTCGACTGGAACGTAAACTTAAAAATTAAAATTTGCCCTTCAAATAAAATCCTATGAATGAAAAGCAGATGGACTTCAAGTACGATACATTGAAGACGGCCTTATTGTTGTTTGACCTCAACCAAATATCTGTAAAGTTTGTTTCATTCAGTGGAATTAATGTTGTTTTGAGCTCTTATCTTAATAATAAGGGGAATATCCTTAAAGCATGCGTTATGATATGGCAATGTACCCAATTGAGAGTAATCATATAGAGGTATTAAAAATGCAGAAGCACCTATCTACTGTATCAACTACCTTCTCACACCAACAATGTAGACATGGCAAGTTGGAGAAAACGCGGTCACGCTATTTAAACCAAAGCAAAAAGTTCCCATGGCCGTTTAGCATTAGTTTGCATAAAATTAGTACAGAAACATTTAACGTTTTTGTTCTCAAATCCGAAGCGTAACTCCCGGTTGACTTGGCACGTACACTTTGAGCCAATTATTTTTCGAGCTTTGGCGGATCGTTTGCCAGGGTAGTTAAACCGCATCTGATTATAGAAGCCGAGCGGTAATCAATCCTTAAATACGCGTCAGTTTTCCATTTCCGAGTGGCTTCAGCAGAGAAACGAGCCAGCGGAGTGAAATTAAAACGAAACATACAATTAATTAATATGATCGCTATAACGTGAAGTGGAGGTACACTTGAAAAGAAGCGATTCGAATCTGTTTGCGCGCGAATTTTCTTTCAAAATGGCAAGAAATTAAAATTCATTTATATAAAGCCCTCTGTGTACTGGTTTACGATGTCAGCGGGACCTCGCCTCATCGCACATGGTGGGTGTTTGGAATGAGAGAGAAAACCAAACACAAGCAAAAAAAAAGAGGTGCGGCCTGTAGGTCCTGGGTAAGGAATTCGCGAAAATCGAGAAACCGAGTTACAGTGTGTTTATACGGTCTACATTTAAACACTGGGTGCCGTTTGCCTTCGGTTGTTTCTGTTAACAGCTCTGTGCAAAAGCAAGTTTTACGCTTGCCATTATAAATTTATGTCAGACTCGTTGGGAGCTGTGTGCGGCGACTGATGTTTAACGATCTCATAGAGACCAGAAGTGCCTCCTGATTGGTTGGCACTACGCTGCTGATAGCTAAGAGATTTTTTATGAACCACTGCGCAGATTCACGTGGCGTTTCCAATGGCTTCTGGAAAAAAGGTAGGTTGTCATGCAAAAAGACCGAATTTAGCGGTTTAATTAGTGCCAGGAAAGTTAACAATTATGCTGGCAGACAAGCGGGCCTCGGTCGGGGTCATTAACGAGGAATCCTAAAAATTACATCAAACAACAAACCTTTTCGGTTAATTCGAATGAGATATAAGAAGATAATAAAAAGTCAATGGTAGGTAGTTTTGATATTCAGAAGCTGAAAATCGTATGCGAACCATATTGATTGAACATCGATATTACTGACATTTATTTGTAATTTTTTCTGGTCAATTTAACAGATATTTGCGCCCATCTAACATATTTCAAAAAAATGTCTAAAATAATGGAATGTATCAAGCATGATATTCTTGAACTTTAAATCTACAAGAAAGCACAAATCCCCGTTGCACCAAACAGTTTTCAGTAGAATCGCCTCTATGTTATTGAAATTCGCATCAGAAGTGCTTTTTGTAATTTACTATCAGCCTTGTGATTAAAGGAGGATGATTTCTAATGCAGATATAGTGAGATTGATTCTGGTCTGATTTCATACTGCATTGGGTTGGGTGTGAAAAAAAAATCTTGACTCGCTGGATACCCAAAATACTTATTCATTCAATGGCATGCACATAAGCAAAGACATCAATTATATTAACTGTGCAAATCTCAGTAAAATGGGGGAGGGTAAAATGCCACTGACGAAAGTAGATCCATAGAAGAAAACACTTTGTTACAAATAATTTGATCATAATTTGATCGAGCAACCAGCAACATTGTCATACAGCAACATTGTTTCTTATTTCAGCACCATCTATACAACTTATCTACCGGTTTATACTTTTATAACCGTGCAAAATCCCAAAGCAAGTGCTTGCTCTTCGCTCGCGGGTGCCATCGATTCGCATTGGAGCTTCATCAATTGCTCATCGCCTAATTGAGGGCCATATCAATAAACATCGATATCATTAGAGAGCACAAAGCTGTCTTTCTACCATCGTCATCCCGAAAAGGAGAAAAGCTTAATTTTCCGTCATTTTTACGTCGTTCATCTATACACTAATTTATAGGCCCATTTTATGGCACTACCGGCAGCATAACAGCGGCAACCCAACAACGGTGCAATTCTGTCCGGGCCAAGCAATACCATCCAGCAGAATATCTAGACGGGAAGGCCCACGGCCCCGAATGACCACCACCGATTGGGCACGGATCCGTTCTGTGCGCATTCTGCAGAACCATCCTCGGGTAGGCAGATGCATGAGGTCCTAGAATGCCACACGTCTAATCATATTTGATTGTGCCTGCCAACGCAAAGACCCAGGGAGACATCATCCTCCGAGTACATCCAGATTGAAGCAGACGGAAATATGCGCGCTTGGGAACATAATCAACCAAAAAAAAAACTGATCGCCCGACTTTGACGACGACGATGGTGATGAACGGTTGACGGTCCTCGAATTGGCAGACGGATTGATGCCACCGGCAAGAGGACGAGGACGTGCACGCGTTTGGATGGAACGTTCATGTTTCAAATTTTCTACGCCTTCAGTCCTGGATAGTTTTTGTCCCCGGCATTTCATGGGACGAAATAAGCGCGCTTCTAACTTAGAACCGCAAAATTAGTCTGGGAACAGGTTGAAATTATAGGGAATCTACGCACCAGCTTAGCCCAAAAGGGAACGGAGGATAATCATAGGTTGCTGAAATTTGATTCTGAAGCAAGGGGCCATCCATGAAGCACACGGCATTTCACAAGCGGAATACGAATTCCTTGCTGATGAATTGGGCATACAATATGAAATGGTATGAGGGAAAGAAAAAAACATGTTTCGTAATACATGAATGATGCCAGGGAACTTCTACGTGGTGCTAGGCATAGTGGAATGGATAAAATGAAAAAGTAGCGGTAGCAATCCTTATATTATTTAAGTGATGTCAAACGATTTTATCATTTGCAAGAACCACTAACTTCTATAGTTGAATGGATGAAAATGCAATAAAATGTCAAAAAGTTACTAATTTAAAACCAAAGATCAACTTAGTAAATAAGTATTAAGTATCAGTTTGGAAGTTTAGGAGGTTCGGTATATTAGAGATGAAGACACTTCTTTACTCTAGGCAGTCTGATCTAAAACTGATTCGCTCGTTCAGATCGACCCAAATCTATATTCCTCAGTTTCGTAGATACATTGAATACCACAGTATATACTATAAAGGTGGGTATACATCAGATCTTCCCCTTTGGAAAGCAGAGAACTTCATTCAAGTTAAACTTCATTCATTTCATTTTTTTTACCTAGGATCTATACTTAATATTATGCTCGAAAGCATGAAACTCAAAATAATAGAAAACATCAAACATCTTATAATTCGAAGGTGACATTAATCACCATAATAGTTCACTTATTTAAACATTACTTGTCCTTGTCCAATGGCCTTGGGTACCAAAATTCTTCCTGCCTAGTCGATTTGCGTAGACGTTTGGAACGTCTCAAATTCAAATCGCTCCGGTCGCTTGCAACTTGCTTTCGCTTTCTGTTCCGTCTGACTGGCAACGGCGAAGCTCCGAGTCCACCACCATTTCTTCAAACTCCTGGCCATCGCGTTCCCCGACCCATTCGATCCGTTTTCGATTCCCGGCCTTTGCCTCGTTATCGTTTGCAATTGTCGTCGTGTAGAAATTGTTACGTTGGGTCTGTCGTTCGTCTCAGAGTCTTTCGCAATCCTCAGTTGGCTCCTGTGAGCCATAGTGACCGCGCTTCCAAGCTGTACCTGGAAGGTGTTCAGAGAAAATTTTCTTATAAAACTGCCTTTAGCCATCTAACTTGATGGTGCGGGTTATGGTTTTATACCATAACTCATCTCCGGCCATCAGTTTGTCAAAAGGATCAACTTTGGAATTTGCCAAAGTATCGTTCCTTAAATTTGATTCGTCATTGTCGGGTAATAAAGAGAGCTGATTTTTATAATTACTTTTAGGGTGTAATAGATCAATTAAGGTCTTTGGTTTGTACGAGAATATCTTTGCTGATGGAAATTTTCCATCATCTGTCAAGTTGTAGTTCCTATAATTGATAAGAAAAAGATTGATTTGGTCCTCTAAATTTAATTCTGAAATTTCCAGTTCTAATAAGAATTTCTTCAAAACTTCCTTAACTGTTTTTACGGACCTTTCCGCCTGTCCGTTGCTTGACGGATTATAAGGAGGGCTTTTAAACACTTTAATGCCTTGTCTTTCCAAAAAGTCTACAAATGAATAGGAATTGAATGGTGGGCCTCCGTCAGATACCAACACGTCAGGCAATCCAAATCGTGCAAAAACCAATTAGCTTCCTCAATACTTTCTCATAATCTGTACCGTTACGCATCCATTCCACATCAATCCATTTTGAATAACTATCAACAATTAGTAAAAATGTATGTCTTTGAAAATAAAAGAAGTCAATATGAATCCTACTGAAAGGCCTTGTGGTGGGTATCCATTTAGATTCAATTTTCTGCTTCGGCACTATTCTCATGCTATTGCATATGTCACATTTAGCTACAAAGTTTTCTACATCCAAGTTAATTCCAAACCAAAATACGGAAAAACGAGCCAGTCTTTTCATTTTTACGATGCCCGAATGATTTGCGTGCAAAAGTTTAAGCACAGCTTTTTGCAATGTATATGGAATGACAACTCGGTTCCTATATAATAAACAGCCATCAATAAATTCTAAATCATGTTGATTTGCATATATATCTGCTAATTTCTTATCAACTTTCTCTGGCCAACCTTGTAATGTGTATGAAATAATATTTTGTAAAAACTCATCCGCTTCCGTTGCCTTGGCCACCACATTCAAATCTATCGGAAAATCCTTCGAAAAATTGATACTACCAATCTGTTCTACATCTAAACTTTCCGGAATACTTTGTTCTAAAGGAACACGCGCACAGAAATCCGCGTTACCCATTTTATCCGAATGTCGATATTCAATTTCAAAATCATATATTGATAATTCCAATATGTAACGTTGAAGCCTTGTGACATAAATAGAGTGCTTGCCCATTTTCCAAAAATACCAACTAGTGGCTTATGATCCGTAAAAACATCAAACTTTTTACCGTATAAGTATTTATGAAATTTCTTGATAGTGCAAACGAGTGCCAATGCTTCCAAATGAAGGATAGGGTATTTTTTTGTGCGTCATTCAACGAAAACGAAGTAAACGAAATTGGTTTCTCTACACCGGCTATAGTATGAGCTATCACTCCCCCCAGTCCATATCCAGAAGCATCTGTAACAACAGCTATGGGTTTTTTTGGATCATAATACTCTAAAAGTTTGGCTTCCAACAATGATTTCTTACTAACTTTAAAAGCTTTATCACATGTTTCATCCCAATTAAATTTAACGTTATTTTTTAAAAGATTATATAAAGGATGCAATTTTGTGGATAAATGAGGAATGAACTTATTATAGAAATTTATTAAACCAAGGAATGATTTTAGTTCAGTTACGTTAGTAGGCACTTTTGCACTCTTCACAGTCAATATTTTATCCGGACTCGGCATTAGCCCTCTCTCGCTCAGTATGTGTCCCAAATAAGGTAATTCCGAAACGAAAAAACTACATTTCTCCAGATTCACCTTAATGTTGAATTTTTCTAGCCTTTGCAGAACCATATGTAATTTTTTTTTACAATCTTCCAGGTCCACACCTGCGATGAGAACATCGTCTAAATAACACGAAACAAGCTCAATTCCATCTAACACTTGATCCATTACCTGTTGAAAATGGATGCACTCGCGGATGCGCCTTGTGGTAAACGATTATATATATATAGACCCTTAATGGTATTAATCACCATAAATTTCTTCGATCTATCAGTCAATGCCAACTGTGTGTACGCCCCCTCTAAATCCAATGCACAAAATACCCGGCATCCCGCCAATTTAGCAAAAATGTCTTGGGGTACTGGTAGAGGATACGTATTTGGGACAATCATTTTATTTATCGATGCCTTACAATCAATTACAAGACGAATATCTGCATTTTTTTATAACTATTACCACTGGTGAAGCCCATTCACTAGTTTTAATAGGGTGATAACTTTCTGCTCTTCCAATTTAGTCAAATATTCTAAAACTTTTTCCCTCAATCTATATGGGACATCGTATGCTTTTTGAAAATAGGAGAACCCTCCTTCATGACCAAATCCGCCTCAAAATTTTTAATAGGTGTCGAAAAATCTTTCGCAAAAACTTTTGTAAATTTCCTCTTAACTTGTGCCACTAAGTCACCGCCTTGAAGATCAATCATGCAATTGATATTACTTGAACCATTAAAATATTGTTTCCAATTTGGAAAGAAAATATTTAACCAAGTTCTTCCCAACAATGGCACAAAAGCATAGTTGCCTTTCAACACCAATAACTGTAATTTGGCCAATTTATCCCTTAGTTTGACAATGACCTCTACTTCTCCTTCAACACTTAGATTTGAACCATTCACAACAATTAATTTTTATCACTAGTCTTCAAAGGTATTCTGAAATTTGCATAATATTGATCTTCACTCATTACAGTAACGGATGACCCACTATCAATCTCCATTTTAAATAATTTCCCGTCAATTTCAACCTGTACAAAACAGGCGTCAGTAAGTTTGTTAACACAAGACATCATCATACACTGTAATTCACCTGAATTGTCATTATCGTCGTCATCCGTCCTCATACACTGCATCCGTTCGCAAAGATCCTGATTAGATTGCTGGTAATCGTCTTCATCAACTGTCCCCGTAAAATTAACTGCATCACGCTTCATATTCTTCAGCCTAAAACATTTTCGTTTAATGTGACCTCTCACACCGCAGAAATCACACACTAGATCTGCATGAGGCCGACTAATGTTCCTCTTCCACTCCATAGGCTTCACACTATTGTAACTCCTGATATGCCTTTGTTCATTTCTGCCCAAAAACCTCTTCCTGTTTGTGCTCCACGAAAAGATCTATTAAAACCCAACCTACTTTTCACGGGTCCTCTATTTGAACCAGATTGTCCAGAATTATTATAGCGATAAACTGCCGCCAGCTTTTCTAGAGCGGAGCCGTTAGGAGATCTTATCGAGCAATTTGAGCGAAATTTACACCATCTTGTAGCCTTCGTGCATTAGTCCCAGCCATTTCCCACGTTGTACAAATTTTTCAGCTGACGCTAAAGTTAAATTTTCTTCATTGAATAAACGTTGTTGGAGTAGTTTGTCCCTTACCCCGCTACTATTCTGTCTCTAATGGCTGAATTTTTGAAGTCGGCAAAATTGCAAAATTCAGCCTGCAATTTGATAGATAGAATAAAATCTTCAATCGATTCATCAGGCTGCTGAAAACGGTTATTAAATTTATATCGTTGAATTAAATCTGTTTCTGTTTTATCAAATCTCGACTTCAATCTATTCACTAATTCTTCAAAAGACGCATTGTTTAATTCACCATTGGGAAACAAAAGTTTTAGTTCGGAGAATACGGTTGGGCCACTCATTGTAATAAGATGTGCTTTTTTCATATCTTCTGCCACATTGTTTACCACAAAAAAATATCCTAGGCGTTCAATCCAATCAGCGAAGGAATTACCTTTACGAAATGGCTCTATTGTTAAAGAAACATTGGATTGTGCCATATTGATTTCAATCTGATTTCTCTACAACGGTAGGGCCAATAAAGGGAAAAAGTGGAATGAGCTTACCGGAGTTGAAGAAGCTGTCGACCTTCGCCGCAAACAGCAGGACAATCTACCTTCTGGCAGAGATGGTTCATTGGTGTGAGCACTTGGATTGGATTGGAAGTTAAACGTGATGATTTACGGACCACCAACAATACTCCTGAATTTGATTTCAGTACTTAGATGAATTAGAGAAGAAACCGTTAATAATAGAAACTAGCAATTTTCTTTCAACAGCTAAATCAACTTTTGGTTTAGCTTGATCACTTTGCTCTTTACACTCGCTCTCTATTGAATATACCTATATATCACACTTTTTCCAAAATGGTGTTACGTGAGGGTGTATAAATGTATGTCTGTTAACATCGCATTAGTACTAGTTGGTATTTTTTTTATTTATATTGAAAAGTTAACTTTTAAGCTTACACTGCTCAACTTTTTTTATCCGCACTCTGCAGTATTAGCCTTGATCCAATCAATCCGTTGGCGCGAAACGAACGATAGCCACGTAGCACGTGTTTCAGCAGCCGCTTCTATTGTTTCTCGGCCTATGGATACTGCACTCGTAGTATGGCTGCTAATTCAATTAAAGACAATGTGATGACCACTTGTACTTAGTACAATGACGAAACTGAACTTCACACGCGAACAATGGTAAAATGCCTTTGTCTCGTCGCCACTATTAAGTATCAGTTTGGAAGTTTAGGAGGTTCGGTATATTAGAGATGAAGACACTTCTTTACTCTAGGCAGTCTGATCTAAAACTGTTTTGCTCGTTCAGTTCGACTCAAATTTATATTTCTCAGTTTCGTAGATACATTGAATACCACAGTATATACTATAAAGGTGGGTATACATCAATAAGTTGACCAAATGATTTGATTTATTATCAAGAAAGCCGACAAAGGCAGTAGTCATTAATATCACCGCTTTACTATTTTCGTAAATAAAAAAATACGATTTAAAAAAATAAAAGCAATGACTCTGTGACATTTACATTGAATCACATAACGTTACTTTACCTTGAGCCATTTTGATAATTTATATCAAGCTCATCTTTATTAATATCATCTTCATCTTAATTTATATCATCTTTTAGTTTCCACCGCACGGTGGAATCAAATGGAATAGTACTAATTTCGACTTATGACAGCTGAAAACATTCCACTAAAAAAAGCTTAATATTTTTTCTAAAAATCATGGGTTGAAAACTGAATTTGACTAGAACTTTCGGCAAAACAATCAGCTGTCACAATAATACATTTTCTCACTGTCGTCATCGATTGGTAGACTAAACTGATTTTCTTCGAATGCATGATTAAATAAACACCGTCATCGAAGAGTAAGGGGTGTCATAATTGATCGAGCTCAAGAATATTCTGGGAGGTCCAAAAGCACATCAGTATTTCATTTGCATTTGCTATCAACACAGGAAAAAATGAAAACTTCTGAAATTTAGTATCTTTATCGACCAACTTTTATCGAATGGTGTTGCACCAACGGCTCGGGAGTGGCAGGATGTGGCCTCAGAGGACCCTACTCGAACGGCACTGACTCACTAGCACTTCCGGACACCAAGTTTCACCCAATAAAATTCCAATCAAATACGGCGAGCAAATAACAAGTCCACTTTATTGGCACTACTAGAATTTTAATCTTAAAGCGACTGTTTTATTTGGGCAACGATTATCAACTGACTTTATTTTAATTTTAACAGCAGAGTAGAAGTAGGTTCGTGTGTTGGTGAGCAATATGAGTACATATATCAAACGATATTTTTCTCCCCCAATCTCCCAGTTGACCTAACGTAAAGCTAGTTTTACATTTATTGCTAATCCTAAACATCGCCGCCACCTTGAAATAATTTAATTTTAAATGTGCATACCCGCTACTGAAAATTACAACAGGAAAAACGGAAAAAAACAAAGTGTGTACGGTGCTTAAAACAATCTGTCAACTAATTTCCCTTTCTTCTTGACGTTTTTCTACTGCTTTCCGTTGTTGGTGTCGCTGTCATCTCGTTCGGCATCAGCATCGCTGTTGTCTCCCGGAACAGTTTCGTCGTCGCCATCGTTATAGGAAGGAAGCAGACAAATTTTTGTAATTGGCCGCTTGATGATACCACGGGAAGTCTTCAAGGTCACCACTCGCGTCAGCTGATCGTGGCCAGGATGGATACTTACGATGCGAGCTAGTGGCCATTTCACTGGATGTTGCTGTTCATCGACATGGATCACCATTCGACCAGGCAGAAAGGCGTCATTCGGCTTGTGATTTTTCACACACAGCTGCAGCTCTTGCAAATATTCGCGCCGCCATTGATGCCAAAATTGTTGGTACGTTCGCTGGGTAGCTTGAAGGCGGTCGAGCAGGCAGATGGAAACTCTGGTGAGATCTTGCTCTGGAATTGCTTGCATCGTTGATCCGATTAGGAAGTGAGCAGGAGTGAGGCACGATAAATCGTTCGGGTCTTCAGATAGAGGCACCAGTGGTCGACTGTTCATTGCCGCTTCGATTTGGGTTAGCAGTGTCGTCATCTCTTCGAACGTCAGCCGAGAATTTCCCAGCTGTCGGTACAGGTGCGTTTTGGCGACTTTTACGGCCGCTTCCCATAGTCCACCAAAGTGCGGCGCTTTTGGTGGACACAGATGCCAGGTGATGGATTCATTCGCGCAGAAGGAGTGAATATTTTGGTTGCTATCCAAGAAGAAACGTTGAATGTGCTCCAACTCGTTTTTGCCCCTCGAAATTTTTCCCGTTATCGGAGTAGACATCGGTAGGTCGTCCCCGACGAGACACAAATCTGCGGAATGCTGCCAGGAATGCTGATGTGGAGAGGTCTCCGACCAGCTCGATATGGACGGCTTTGGTGCTAAAACACACGAAGATGCAAATATAGGCCTTCGCTGGAGATGCTCGTTTGTGGATTGCTTTCAGGTACACTGGGCCGGCAAAGTCCATGCCGGTGATGCAGAAGGGACGGCTGGGTCGTATGCGATGAATCGGAAGTTGTCCTAGCTGCTGCGTTGCGGGAACGGGACTTGCTCGGGTGCAGCGGAAACAGGCATGTATGATGCTGCGCACTAATCGTCGTCCTCGGATGGGCCAGAAATATTCGCGCATGGAGGCCAATGTGACTCGGCCGCCACCGTGGATTAACCGTAGGTGATGTAACGTAGCGAGAAGGCGTGTATAGGGGTGAGGATTTGGAAGGAGGATAGGATGTTTCATTATATACGGTTGCTCTAACAAATTCAATCTCCCTCCCACTCTAATTATGCCTTCAGGGTCAAGTATGGGGCTTAGACGACGAAGCGGCGACTTTTTCGAAATTGCGTTACCACTGTGAAGCTCTTTTAGTTCGTCCTTGAATCCATCCGCCTGAGCTAGCTTGATGAGTACAGCTTGCGTAGCGTTGAGTTCGGCTGATGAAAGCATTCGGTTGGGCTGCAGGTTTACGTTGGAGGATTGTGTGCGAGCTTTTTCACGACAGTTGCGAAAAAACCGCAGACAATATGCGGTGATGCGGATCATTCCAGTGTACGACGAAAATCTGGCGAAGTAGGGGTTGACGATTGATTCACTTCTTGTTGCAGCTACAATGAGTTTTCGGCGTTCTTTCCCATCATTTGGATACTCTGCTACTTTTCCGCTAGGCCAGTTTCGTTCTGGTAGGGAAAGCCAATTCGGTCCGTGTTTCCATTCCTCGCAATTGATGAAATCGTTGACGTCCATGCCGCGGGAGACTAGGTCGGCCGGATTCTGCTTGCCAGCAACATGGTTCCAGAGTGCTCCTTGGGAAGCAGATTGAATTGAGGAGACACGATTGGCAACAAATGTCTTCCAGGTGTTGGGTGGCGCACAAATCCATTGGAGAGTTACGGTGGAATCGCACCAAAAATAGGAAGCAGATATTTCGATTTGGAGTGCGTCGACGATCTTGGTGTGGAGTTTCGTTGCGAGATCAGCAGCACAAAGTTCCAGTCGTGGAAGTGTAATGCGTTTCAACGGCGCAACGCGGGATTTCGATGCCAAGAGATTAACAACAATGTGCCCATAGGAATCGGTGGACCGAGCGTACGTGCATGCACCGTAAGCCGACTCGGATGCATCGGAGAATGTGTGCAGTTGAATCACAGCATGTGGTAGTAAAGCGTATCGTGGCACACGGAAGTCGTTCAGCATTGGCAGTTGTTGGATGTAGTTTTCCCATTTGTCGGCGATTGTGCTGGATACTTCATCGTCCCAGCCGCAAGGTTGCAACCACAGGAGCTGCATTAGCATTTTGCTCGAACCACTACTGGTGACACTATTCCTAGCGGATCAAACAGCTGCGAAATTCCGGATAAGATGACTCTCTTCGTGATCGGTCTTTGCGTTGGTCGTAACGTTGTCTCAAAACGGAACACATCGGCTTCGGGCTCCCAGCTTATCCCCAAGGCCTTAATCGTTTCATCCTTATCGAACTTGATTGTAGACTGAGTCCCGATCTGGTCAGCTTCTAGTCCTTTTAGCACTTCTAGCTTGTTCGAGGTCCATTTTCGTAAACAGAATCCGCCCTTTGCCATCAATTCTCCCAATTCGGTCCTCAGCTGGATTGCTTCTTCTACGGAATGAGCTCCGCCGATGAAGTCATCAACGTAAAATCCTTTTCGGAGTGCTGGTTCTCCTAGCGGGTATGCTTTTCCTTCATCATCGGCCAGTTGCAAGAGGGTACGAGTTGCTAGGAATGAAGACGGCCCCATGCCGTAGGTTACAGTAAGAAGACGATACGTTTGCACAGGATCAGATCTATTGAAGCGAAAAAGGATTTGCTGGAATGGTGTGTCGTCGGAATGATGTAAAACCTGGCGATACATTTTCGCCACATCAGCTACCAAAGCCACTGGAAATGTACGGAACCGGAGGCATATGGTGTGGATATCATCCTGCACAACAGGTCCTACAAGAAGTGCCTCATTTAGGGAGTAGCCAGTAGAAGTTTTGGCGGATGCGTCGAAGACGACACGTACTTTTGTCGTCGAACTGGACTCTTTCAGCACAGGGTGATGAGGTAGGAAACATTGTCTCGAACTTTCTTCTTCATCGGAGACCAACCGCATATGGTTCAAGTCCAAGTATTCTTGCATGAACTTATGGTACTCTTCTTTCAGGTGGGAATCGCGGTCGAGCCTACGCTCGAGCAGCTCAAATCGCCGTAGTGCGGCTGTTTTTGATTCTCCTACAAGCTCGTGGAAGTTGGTTTTCCTTGGAAGGCGAACGACATAACGCCCTTCGGAGTTCCGGTGGACCGTAGATGCGTATATTTCCTCACATTTCTTCTCGTCCAAAGAGTAGGAGGACCTAGTTGGAAGCTCTTCTTACGTTCCAGACTTACTTCGAGGGATACCAAGGACATCACTGTAATGGAACAGGCTGTGGCTTCACGGGAGTTTTTGGGATTGTTGGCGGCACCAGAGACTATCCAACCGAAGGCGCTATCTACTAGCAATGGTAATGAATCAGACAAATGGATCCTAGCAGCCGACTTGAAGCAAGAGAAGAAATGTTCGTTGCCTATTATCATATCGATTCCGGCGCTTTTGTTGAAGTTTGGATCGGCATAAAACAAATCTTGAGGCAAATTCCAATCGTCAACTGATACATCGTGTGTGGGAAGTTTTGGAATGACACTTTTGAGGACCAGAAAATCGATGTTGATAGCGAATTCTTCTTTTCGGGAGCGAATCTGAGTTCGAACCGAATTCCGAGCTTGTTGCGGTTTTTCACCCACCCCATGGATCAAAACATTCACCTTACTTCTTGGCAAACGTAATATCTGCGCCATGTTTTCGGAGATGATGTTCGGTTGCGATGCACAATCCAACAATGCTCTCGCCAGATGTTCCTGACCATAACAATCGACGACTTTCAGAACTACTGTCAGCATGAAGACGTTTCTTCCACAACCTTGCATCGGCACACTGCACACTTGATTTTCGGGTTCTGCTATCGTGGGAAGCTGATACTAGAGGAACTGATTCGGTGGTAGCTACGTTGGTTTGCACAGAAGATGTGGAAGCGCTCGACGAAGACAGAGTAGCAGCATTGGATCTGTTGGAATGGTCTACATAGGCGGCGTGGATGAGCGAATGATGACGTTTCTGACAAACTTTACAACTGTACTTGGAATTGCAGTTTCGCGCGAGGTGATCGTTGCGGAAGCAATTGAGGCAAAGGCGTTTGGAATTAATGAGACTCATTTTCTCGGAGATCGGCAACTTTTCGAATTTGTAGCACTTGATTAACAGATGACGTTGATCGCAAGCATAGCATTTCAGGGAAGGACTTTCGACGGCAGCATGGGAAGAAACTTTCATCGGGAATGACCTTTTGGAGAAAGAGGCTGGGGGCTGCGCTGGCTCTGGTTGATGGTGCTGATTGACGGAAATCGATTCGAGGACCCGCATACGACGCTGTAGGAATTCGACAAGGTGCTTGTAGGTAACAGTATCCAAAGTGGACGCATAGTCTTCCCACGCTTTCAAAGTGTCATCATGCAACCGTGTACACAAGATGTGCTCCAGCATGGTGCTCCATGCCTCCACCGGTTCACCTAGTTGACCAAGAATTTTCACATGCCTTTCAAAATCGTCAACTATTGCATGCAGGGCGGATGCAGACTCTCGCTTCATCGTCGGACAGTCCAACAAAGCTTGTACATGACGTTTCCTAAGCAGGTATTCGTTCACATAACGGTTGACGAGAGCATCCCACGCCAACTGATAATTGGCCGCACTGATTCCAATCGACTTGATGAGCTGAGTGGCTTCACCCTTAACAGCAGCTCGTAACTAATACAATTTCTGGTTATCTGACACCTCCAGATTGGTATGAATTAGCGCCAAAAATGTATCGTGAGAAGCTAGCCAGTCTTTACAGTCCCCGAAGAATGCAGGCAATGAGATAGTAGAAAGTTGTTGACCCTTTAGGGAGGAAGAAACCCCAGTAGCGGTAATTTAAGGGAGATTAGCTTGCATAAAAAATAGGTGCCGGATGTTTAGAGTTTAGAAAGGCTTTTATTCTGAAAAGTTGCGATTCGATGACTCGAAGTTAGAGCGGTACGTCAAATTTCTCACCATGCCTTCATTTTCCTCCTCTGTGTCCTCTAATTCGGTTTGAGCTTCTTCCAACCCCTGCCAGAGCACGTCCAGGTTTTCCAACCGCAAATCCACCTCGAGCTTGTCCCGTTCCTCCTGGTATTGCGTCATGAATTGCTCCGCACGACCTAGCGAGGCGAGCAACGTGGTGCGACGGGATATCAGCACCTGCTTCCGACGTTCGTCGGCCATCTTGAAGGAACGATGCACCGAAGAATAGAACCTGGCGAACGAAAAAGACCAAGAAGCACTGGCGCAAACAGGACTACTCACTTGGAAAGGTTCTCACCTGACCAAGGCAAATTCAATGCCTTGTAAATTTATTTTGAGCAGCAACACAGCAGAAGGAGTATGGATGGATCACGATGCGGACTACGGCGTGGTTACAGCAAGGTAGTTGCCAATTTATCGGACGTCACGAGCGATATTCCTCAAGCACGAACAATCACAGGCCTCACTGCTGGTACACAGTTCGTAGCTTCTCAACAGGAACGGGACGATGCACCTACCACGGCGTGGTAGCGATCACAAGAAGCACGTTCGGGCACTAAAGTCGTTCGCAGCTCGGCGGGTCGGTGATTCACTTCACTGCTTCGATCACTCAGCGACGATTCGGCATGCACATGCAAAGCATAAAAAACTCAAAAGCACCAACAAAAACGAAATACATTAGTTGGACAGGCAATTACCTTCTGCCTGATCTCAACAGGCCTTGTATTTCATAAAAATCCCAGGAACTGTTGCAGAAAGTCGAAGCACCAGATAACACGGTAGCCAAATATCAGTTGGCGTCACTCGGCAACAATAGGCTATTGAAGCATGCAGGTCAATGGCAGTAGATTGAATACCAGGACTACTGGGATGGCGTCGGATCGGTTCCAGGACAAAGGACTGAATAGCTGGTATTGTCCTTGGATCGGCGTCGAAAATGGCGAGTCAGTCCGGCTTCGTTGTCCGGCGGACGGATGCAAAGACGATCGGCGATGCCTTCGCGGAAGTTATTGCCACAATCCTGGTCACGGCACCAGTTTATGTTGCACCAACGGCTCGGGAGTGGCAGGATGTGGCCTCAGAGGACCCTACTCGAACGGCACTGACTCACTAGCACTTCCGGACACCAAGTTTCACCCAATAAAATTCCAATCAAATACGGCGAGCAAATAACAAGTCCACTTTATTGGCACTACTAGAATTTTAATCTTAAAGCGACTGTTTTATTTGGGCAACGATTATCAACTGACTTTATTTTAATTTTAACAGCAGAGTAGAAGTAGGTTCGTGTGTTGGTGAGCAATATGAGTACATATATCAAACGATATTTTTCTCCCCCAATCTCCCAGTTGACCTAACGTAAAGCTAGTTTTACATTTATTGCTAATCCTAAACAAATGGTTTCAACAAAACAAAATCAATATTTGGCACATCTTTCTAGTTTTATAAAATTTCTTATATAAACAATTTTGACTTAAAATTGTGGAACTATTGAAAACAACCAAGTAATTATTGATTTAAAATCAAAAACTGTTTTCCGTTTCCTTTGATTGCAACTATGCCATTTTTCACAAAGCTGATACCCTCCCATTAACATTTTTTAAAAAAAAGTCGTGGGAAGAGAAGGGTTAAACGATCTAATATCAGAAAACAATAAAAATCGCAAACATTTAGACAACAAATTGTTTAAATTTAAGTTGTTTTTGGCATTCCCTATTATGTGCATAATTTTTTGTATTGATTTCAACAACTTTTTTTTATCTGTGCTGCCTTTCCATATATGAATACCAATATGATCAGTGTTTTAACCTAATACTAGCACTCGTCCGTTCCGCCTATTTTAGAACCATGCCAGTATTGATGAATATGCAAAATATTCATATTACTGACGATTAGCAAATCAATGGTAATTTTTATTTTACTTATGAGTGTTAAACTGGCTTGGTTTTGATTTGATTTGTTTCTGCTTCATGCGCAGAAGATCGTGGGTTCAATCCCAGGCCCGTTTTTTGTCCTAACAATCGCTAGAAATGGAAATGGAGTCCATGCCGTTCCCACATTCCATACCAGTGCACAGTGTTTTATTTCGCCATTTTCATGATCGAAATACAAAAACTCGAAAAGTGTTGATTTTGGATATAGGGATTGTTCACAGAAGCTTCAAGGTATTTAGGACCGCATCTTTTGATAAAAACAGGTTGATGATGATTCCCCTTAATAGTGAGTTGAGAATAGTAGTTTGTGCAACAAGTTGCAAAAAGAAGATTTTTTCAGCACGAGTTGTACACGCTATTTTTGGCAATGACGAAAAATGGACTTTAATTTGATAAATCTGTAGCAAAATTTAACAGTCTAATTTACTCCACATGACCTTTGTTCCCAATAAATTATGTTGCTGCAGCGAACAATCAGATTCCATGTTACCGTGCCACAATGCATAGTTCGATAAGCCGTGAAGCGATAGATGTACTTGCCTTTGGAAATTGTTGATGTCATGTCATTTACGCGACGCAGAATATACACTATTTGAACACTTACCCAAGCAAATTCAGCAAAATATAGTCATGTAACTACTGTTCTGATGTTGGTTTTTCATTATAGCACTCAAATGAGTGTTATAATGAATATTATGCAACCCATTTGAGTTGCATAATGTTCATTAAATCATCCATTTCGTTGATATGGAAAAGTAGGCCGTTTTATCACTCAAAGACGAACTGTAAACCAGGTGAACACGTGGTGTCTTCCGCCAGGTTGTAGCAAATGTTATTACGAGCAACTTTGCTGAAGAGACTCGGCATTCTCTATCTCTTAATTAATTTTAACGATTAACGATTTTTCACATTTTCTGTCTTTTCTACAAAGTTGTCAAACTAGCAAAAATACATGTTTTTGCTGAACATTATAGCTTTCTATCTCTTATAAAATCAAAGTTGTTCAAATATTATGATTTTTAAGTTTTTAACACAGCAATCGAGAAGACCCTTGTCGACAATTTTTTAATGTCAGTAGAAGATGAAATGGGCGACTTTCACCATATCCTGAAGAAATTTGCGACTTTTTGCAATTAGGGAAGTAATTGCAAGTGGAAATACCTCCAAAAATATGTCTTATTTTAATATAACTTTTGTTGTATGTGAGATGAGATGTTACAATGTTCAGGAAAAACGTGTTATTTTGCTTGTTGAACAACTTTGTAGAAGAGACGGAAAATGGAAAAAATCATTGGGAAGAGTTAGAATGAAAAATAGGATTTTAAAGGGGTTTTACATAAAACGTCTTAAGTTTGTTATGTATAAGAGATAGAGACTCGGCATTTTCAGCAAAGTTTCTCGTATCAACATTTGCTATAACTTTGCGGAAGACAATATGTGTCTATCTCATTCTGGTGGAAAAATAATTTTCTCAACCTACTTTTAGGGGGATTCAAACTGTTTTAATCGAAATATGCGCTCCTAAATATTTTTAAACTTCTGTGGACAAACCCTTTATCCGAAATCAACTATTTTAGAGTTTTTTTCGATCATGAAAATGACGAAATAAAACACTGTCACTGTTCTATACTATACCTTTAAACCATCTTTACCGTGGAATGTGTTTCTAGGGTGATTCACATTTTGACTTTTTCGCTGCTCAAACAGTGATATTTGCTATTTTAAGACTTATCCTATAAAATTTTGGCAAAGGTTGTTGTAATTTGGGTGAGCACGCGCAGTTATAAGATTGTATCAAATTTACTATGAAAACAGTATCTTTGAGGAAAATCGCTCCGCATCGTTTCTTATTCATCGCTTAAAATATAAGAAGCAAGAAAACAGACCGAAATCTATGAAGATTTGGCAATTGCCAATAAAGAAAATTGGGTATGAGTAAAAAAAAATATTTAAAATTTCCTCATATAATGTATAATTTCGATAAACAATTGAGAATCAATCCACAAAACAAAAATAAATTAGCACTTGTAAAAGCAAAAATTTCAATTATAAAAGAAGAAGTTTCCATAAAAAAATCAAAATGTTCCTCGGAAAGAATACAAATTTCCCGTGAATAAATCAATATTAGCAATAAATATCTATTTTCCACAAAATAAATTTTTTTCCATAAAAAATTCTAAACTATCTACGAAAAAATATTGATAAATAAAAATCCAAAACCAAGCAAAAAATATGATAATTTACGTGAAGAAATGTAAAAAAATCAATAAACCTGAAATTCTTTCCATAGGCGACCCCTTCTTTGAAAACGTGAAAAATTCATGGAAAATTTCATCAGTTTTATTGATTTTTTTTTAACTTTTTATCGAAATTTTCTTTTTTTATTATTGTTCTTTATTGATTATTGTGTGGAACATTTTTAATTCATTATGGAAAAATATATTTATTTTGTGGAAAATTTTGTAATTATTTATTGCTAATATTAATTTATTTTTGGAAATTTTGTATTTTTTCCGTGGAACATTTTGATTTCTTTATGGAAAATTATTCTTTTATAATTGCAATTTTTGCTTTTAAAGGTGCCAATGTATTATTGTACCCGTAACGCTGGGTAGATACCTCTTCGTGGTGTGATACGGGGTTAGTTCTATCATGGTCACATTGCCAGCTACAGGCACATCCTGACCCAACAAATACCTTCCCAATATCCAACTCCGTGGTACTTATTCCTTCTCTCCCTAGTAACGGTACAGATAAGCGTGGCCAGAAATAGTAATTTTAATGCTTTTGCCATTTTTGTTATAGATTGAAATTAAGGACTACCCCCACCTTGATTTCTGATAGCAATCTGGACAGAGATTTCCAAGGAAACACTATCACTAGTTTCCTGTCCACGAAATAATTTATAGTAATTTATTTATTTTCCATATTTCATTATACTTATTTTTTCATATTTTATTATATTTATTTTTAATATTTTTACATTTTTTTTAAATTTCCATATTTTATTATTTCATATTCTTACATTTTAATATTTTTTTAAATTACGTATTTTATAATTTCCGAATTTTACACTTTGAAGTTTTATTATTTTTGTGTCTTAAAATTTTCATATTATTATGTTTTTATATTACATGTTTTCATATTTCTTTAAATTTAACATTACACTTTCATATTTGATATTTTATGTTTTAATATTTTAAATATATTATATTTCATATTTTTGTATTTTCATATTTATATAATTTCATGTTATTACACTTTCATATGATAATATTTTTATATTATCATATTTTCCATATTCTTATATTTTTCCTATTTTTATATGCTCACATTATAATGCTTTTATATTTTCATGCTTTCACATTTTTCATACCTGTATACATATGTTCTAATTTTTATACTTTTGTATTTTTAAATTTCAAATTCCATACTTCAATCTTTTGTATTTTCATATATTTGTATTTTCTTTTCTCATGCTATCATATTTTCATATTGTTATAATTTATAATATTTAATTTTAATTTTTTTGTCTTTCTTATATTTTTATACTTTCATGTTGTTATAATTTAATTTGCATATTTACATATTTCTATATTTTCATGTTTTCATTTTCATATTTTTGTATTTTTATATTTCTATTATTTAATTTTTTATACTTTTATATTTCCATGTTATATATTTTTGTGTTTCAATATTTTTATATTTTCTTATTTTCAGATCTTCATATTGTCATATTTTCAAAATATCATACTTTAATATCACTTTTTATATTTTTAAATTTTCAATATTTTCATATTCTTATGCTTTTATGTTTTTATGTACTCATATTATTGTATCTTCATTTTTTAATTTCATGTTTTCATATTTTTTGTTATTTTCAAATAGCATTTTTTTTTATCTTATATATAAAAATGAAATGGTCTGTGTTCGTATCCGCATAACTCGAAAACGGCTGGATGGATTTTTTTCATTTCTTCAGCAGAAACATTCGTTACAGTTTCCGACGGGTTTATATGATATTTCCTAAAGCGAAAATCACGAGTAAATTTGAGCAAACCGTGAAAAACTAAAATTGAGATTTCTATGCGAACTTTGCATGGGCAGTTCAGAACGCACATTCTCGCCTACTATGCAGGACAACGTCTGCCGGGTCGACTAGTAACTTTATATTTTTATGTTTCTTATTTTCATATCATAAAATTTTCATATTTTCATGCTTTTATATATTTATATTATTGTATTATGTATCCTTATATTTTCATGATTTAACATTTTTATAGCCCACTACAAAACATCCCAGGAAGAAAAGCTTCACAACCTGTCATGTAACCTTTATACAGACGACGTCCTGGCACATAACCTGCTATCTGATACTCATAACATTCTAAATAATAATTAAATTCTTTACAATCTCCAGCTTCTTCTACAAGAGATGTACATCCCGAGTTTACTTCGGCTTCTAGTTGATGTTATGTTCTACAAATATATATAATTTGATATAATTTCTTATAATACTGTTATTCATTTCATTACATATTTATATAACACTACCAAAATAAGAACTTAAAGAGAACGCGGTGCGTATGGTACGGTATGTCCACGCATCCTTCAACCCCTGGAGATTAGACCTCTTCATGTTTTCAAAAAGTATCAAAAATTCAACCGGTCAGCCAAGAATCACAATTCTTATGCTAAAATAAGTCTCCTGTCAAATTTTCAGCTAATTCGGATAAAATTTCGAGGTGGCTCAAGTCAATTTAGTGTTTTTGGGCTATTTTCAATTTTGGAAAAAATCTAACAAGAGATATAAACGTCGAAAACTATCGCAACAACCTTTATACGGAAGCTTTTGGTGTGCTCTACAAGTCTTGTGAACATTGCGATTCGTTCCGTTCACGTTTTGTCCATGTTAAAGTGATTTTCAAGCTTTTAAGTCCATAAAATACTGTTCCCCTAACAGTCGTTGTTCTACAAAATTCTTGATTTTATGACAGATGATTGTCAATTTATTATATTATAGTTCCTCTTTTTCCTGGAAATTTGAGTAATATAATTGCCCATGTGCGATTTACCGTTAAATTCTTAAAAATCAGAAGCTGAACATTTGTCATAAATTTGCACGCTGAGATTTATTTAAACAAGTTGTTCAAACAAAAAAGCTTCGATTTCACTTGTTACTACAATGCACTCAATGTTAAAAGCATGCAGACATATGATGAATTTAACAACATTTGGAAGTCGTTTGTTGTAAGCATCAAATATCATATGATTTAATTTATGTTTTGTTCGAACAACCTGCTTGAAGAAATCCTTACGTGCAAATTTATTACAAATGTTCAGCTTCTGATTTTTAAGAATTTAACGGTAAATCGCACATAGGCAATTATATTACTCAAATTTCCAGGGAAAAAAGAGGAATAATAATATAATAAATTAACAATCATTTGTCATAAACTCAAGAATTTTGTAGAACAACGACTTTTGGGGGAAACAGTATTTTTATGCACTTAAAAGCTTGAAAATCACTTTAACATGGACAAAACGTGAACGGAACGAATCGCAATGTTCACAAGACTTGTAGAGCACACCAAAAGCTTCCATTTAGAGGTTGTTGCGATGATTTCCGACGTTTATATCTTTCGCTAGATTTTTTTCAAAATTGAAAATAGCCGAAACACACTAAATCGACTTGAGCCACCTCGAAATTTTATCCGAATTAGCTGAAAATTTTACAGAAGGCTTATTTGAGCATCAGAATTGTGATTCTGGGCTGACCGGTTGAATATTTGATACTTTTTGAAAACATGAAGAGGTCTACTGTAGATTCGTGATATGTATCATGTTGAAGTGACTACTTGAACACGATACATCTCGAAGAATCATTTCTGCGGCAAACACAACGCAGTGGGCCTGGCCGCTTTGAAGTTTATGTCATACCACTGGTATACTGTGAGCCTCAATATTGACAAGAAAAATTATTGGGCGTTACGTAATCCGTAAAAGGCCCTATTCGCAGCAGCAATACGTCTTTTCATTTCACGGGAAACGTCATTGTCACGTGTCACAAGCGTTCCAAGGTAAACAAATTCTTCAACAACTTCAAACATATCCTCATCAAGCACCATCTCTGCACCAACACCACTAGGTCTTCCCTTATCTCTACCTGCCACCATGTACTTTGTCTTGGTAGAGTTAATGGTTAAGCCTATCCTCGCCGTCTCCCTCTTCAGTGGGACAAAAGCCTCCACTACTGTTTTGCGATCTATTCCAATAAGATCGATGTCGTCCGTAAGGCCCAGGAGCATATGCGATCGTATAATAATAGTGCCGTTCCTCTGCACGCCAAATCTCCTCGAGTGCAATGTTGAACAATAAATTAGAAAGTGCATCACCATGCTTCAATTCATCTAAGGTCACAAACGAAGTTGACACTTCGTCTGCAACCCGAATACTTGATTTCGAGCCATCCAGCGTTGCACGTATCAGTATAATCAGTTTCGCCGGAAAACCATGTTCGGACATTAGCTGCCACAGCTCATTTCTCTTCACTAAATCGTACGCTGCTTTGAAATCAATGAACAGATGATGAGTGTGCAAGTTGTACAAGATGTTTATCAAGGATCATCCGCATTTTCCCGGTTAAATGGATGGCTTAAGCGCCACTCCGTGAAGGAGACCACCCACCAGTTTAAGGTTTGTCCGGCCTGAGACTATCCAGAGGATAGGGTCAATGTTTCCCGAAATCGCGGAGGGAAGTGACTGGTTGTCTCAAACCCGTCGTACTTAGCGTGAGCATCGACGCCGCAAGACTCAGAATCACGTACGTGCAACTATCAGAACCGCTTCAAAGCCGCCCAGCTCCTCAAAATCAAACGAATTAATCACGCTTTAGAATGAAAAGTTATCACGACTACAAATTGAAATTGATGATTCGTCCGCGAATAGACATGGGAACCCCTCTCAGATGACTAACTGTTTGACTACATTTACGGGAATCTACTTCATCAAGTTCGAGACGAATAGCAGTATGCTGTACGCTATAATTTCTACATTCACATACATCAAGTATAACACGAAGCTTTAATACAGTCAAACAAAGAGCTTTATTACATCTCGTTTATTCCTTTGCCTAGGCCTTTCTTCTTCCCCCTTTTAACATCTAGCTACACTATCGCATACTATCTAATCCCCATCAACCTACAGTGTATCGTGCGTGTTGTTTGTGCGTTACCCGTTCATTCACTCGCTGATCATATACAAATCATTTAACGGAGGCAATTATGTACTTGAAATTTATTGCCTCATGTGCATGGACGTTCATAGTACAAAATGCATGCAAATACTCACTACCTAGGTTTTACGTGGATGGTTGGATGGTGATGAGTCGGCGGCTGAGCACACAGAGCTGCTTGCGCACTACTCCGGCCCGATGTCGACGGCTTTACGTGTCGATCGTTGATGACTCTCTCACCTGGCGCGTGGTCTTACGCTTGAACGCGGCACATGCGTCCGTTCGTCGAACAATAGTTCTCGCTGCTGTCGGTTGGACGCTGATGGGTTGGATGAGCCTGCCTGTCTAGGGCGCGTAAAAGGAACGTGACGCGGCCCTCTTCCGGCCACGTGTGCCCCGGGATTACCTCGACGCCGACGAGTGGGGTCAAAAGCGGTCTCTAATGGGATGGTTGTGTAACGGCAAATGGCTTCGCTGCCTCGCACCTAATTAAAAGAAACGCACACGCACTTTTGGTTGGGGACCTAACTAGGTTGCAATTATATCGCACTTTTACCTTTTCTAAACTAGTAACACGCACTGCCGTAACTTAGATCGAACAAATTACTGATTGACGATCAACTAGGGGAACAAAGGGGGAAAAGTTAACACATCATACAAAAAGCTACCATGTCACAAACTAACATTTTAAATTACACCACGACGCGAAACAAATACAAATAGAACTTTTGCCTCTTCCACTGATCGAATCGAAGTGATCGATTAGAGTTGGAAATTGCCTCAGATTAACTGCGAATCTGTAAAATAATCCCCGGTTGCCGTGATATTACCCGAAGATAATATCACGAACGCTAATTCTCGCAATTGGACATAAAAGATTTAGCGGGCATCGCGACATCTCTTTCTGACGGCTTTCAAACATCCAGTCAAATCCTCTCCGATCTTGGAAGTAGAGTCCAAAGTCGAATAAGGAAGGTCAATGTATTTTGAATGGCGCATTTGCGGGTCGTTGTCCCTCTATTCAAGCTAATTTGCATAGCGAAATGACGCGCGGTTGGCTTGGGTCTCATGTTTAGCGTGTGTAACTGGTAATGGGAACTCACTTGATTAGCTTGTATGCCAGATGCAACCATTTCGAAGGCGTGAGGTGTGCGATTGTGTGGAGACTAACTTTAGGGATCTTATTCAGCAAAACGAACATTCATGCAATAGTTTCTAACTTATGAAATTCTATTTTAGATTTTCCATGGGATTCAATTAAATAAGAAAACGTACTTGTTACACAGTCTGTTAAACGAGATACGCAACAGAATTTTGTACGCCGAGTTCAGAAGGGTGATCCCTCTGTAATTGGTACACTCTAGTCTGTACCCTTTCTTATAGATTGGGCATATGAGGCCATCCAACCAGCCGGCAAGCAGTTCTTCATCCTCCCATATTTTCTGGATAAGGTGGTGCTGTTGCTCACCGTGTTTGAGAAGCTCGACCGGGATCTCATCCTGCCCAGCAACTTTACTGTTTTAAGCTCGTTTAGAGCCTTCTTAACCTCGTCCAGCGTTGGTGGTTCCACAGCTTGACCGTCGCCGACTATGTCCATTCTGCTCCTTAATAATTAATATTTTCACCGTTCAACAAATCTTCGAAGTGCTCCTTCCACCTGGCGGGCACAGGCGCAGTCTTATGTCGCGCGCCATTGACAGTTGCGTAAAACCTCCGCATATCGCTTCTATCCATGTTCTCCTGCACTTCAGCTAGCACACTCTCTCCGTGTTGCCTTTTTTTCTGCGGAGGATTCGTTTCTCTTCTGCCCTTGCTACACTGTACCGCTATTGGAACGGGTACGAGCCACTAGCATTCGACTCCTAGCAACATTTTTCTCGTCCGTCACTCGCTGGCACTCCTCATCAAACCAACCATTTCGTTGGCGTCGCTGTGCAGTGCCTAACACTTCCTGCGCTGTTGTAGTCACAGTTTCGTGGATATTTTCCCACAATCTGTTGACGTCGCCAGATCCGGTGGCATCTCCTATCCGCTCGTCCAGCTTCTGGTGGTACTGTTCAGCAACTCCTTCAACTGACAAGCGTTGGATATTGAAACGCATCGTTCTGTTGTTTCGTGAATTCGTGACGCTGGAGAGTCGCGTCCGAATTTTTGCAGCTACAAGATAGTGATCCGAGTCGATGTTCGGACCTCTGAAGGACCTTACAGTACGTGGTCTATCTGTGAGCAAGTATCTCCACTCGGATGTTGCCAGGTGTGTTTGCGGATATTCATACGTGCGAAGTAGGTACTGCTTATTGCCATCCCTCTAGCAGCAGCAAAGGTTACAAGCCGCAGACTATTACCGTTGGTAGCGGAATGAAAGCTATCCGTACCAATGACAGGGCGAAAGAAACTTTCTCTTCCGATCTGCGCATTTGCATCCCCGATGACAATCTTTACGTCGTGTGTTGGGCACTCTCCGTACGCCTTATCAAGGCTCTAATAGAACTCATCAGGTTTATCGTTCGTTGGGGCATAGATGCTGATCAGGCAATAGATGAATTTGCCCTTCATTCTCAACACGCAAATGCGGTCGCTTATCGGCTTCCACCGAATAACACGCTTCATCTGCTTCCCGATCACCATGAAGCCAACTCTTCGTTCTGCTCTGTCACCGCCGCTATAGTAAATGTGGTATTTGAATGATGTGTTCGCTATGGTCCACCGCCCGGAATTCAAGTTCTTCAGTTCTGGATCACCGTATTTCCTGGATGGCTGCCACACTCACGCCGATCTTCTGCAGCTCATGAGCCAGGAGCCCAACACGAGCGGGTTCATTCAAAGTTCTCACGTTCCAAGATCCGACTTTCCAATCGTTGTCCTTTGTTCAATGCCGGGTTTGTTGCCGTTGAATCAATCCATTTGCTCTACTTTTGCCTTTCTTGGTAACTGTAGAATCTTCGGTAGTCTACCTTATCAGGGTTGAGCTACCTACATCGCGTTGAAGGGGCTGCCTTCTCGATGCTGACACGATGCAACATGGTGTGCACAGTTTAGTTTATAGTCCCTCGCTGGAACTCGGACGATGTTCAGCCGCCCCTAACATGGGTAACAGACACTGTTGACAGCCACTCCTAACATGGAGAATAGACGCTCGATCAGATATGCACCTCCGGAGATGAGCAAATCCCCCCTTCCTTGTCAGCATACGACCATAGTTCCCACCGGGGTTGGTTACCCGATCTTCCCTAAAGTTGCTCGTATCCCGGCCAGCGCCATGAGGAGGTAGGGATAGGAGTTAGGGATTAGTTAGGGATAGGAGGATAGGAGTTAGAGATAGGAGGAGAAGGACCACAAAATGGGGTCTATTTTATTCCTTCAGGTACGCGAAGTAACAATGGTACGCTTTACCCAGCATTTGCCGTGCAAATTAATTTATACATTTTGTTATACAATAGATTTTCAGTCACGATCCCTAATGAACGATTGTTCTTTGAAAGGGCAGATGAGAATGGTAAGCAATGCAACTAGCTAATATAATTGTAAAATGGTTATACAATATGAACATTGAAATCAAGCTAACGTGCAATAAATCTATCAATATTGTTTTTCACATGTTCTTCTAATTGGCTGATTGGCTCTGCGTTTTTGATGTCATCAGGGTCCAGGGATTTGGTTATATATACACGGTTCTATGTTCTGAAATCGTTTCCTTCCTATTTAAGTTCTAAACCCACTCAATTGCAGCAGATGAGCGTTTCGAGTACGGTATTGATGTATAGCTGAAGCAAATGACCAGTCATGATGCAGGTTCAAATCATTCATGATTTTATACATAACTAGTCGACCCGGCAGACGTTGTCCTGCATAGTAGGCGGAAATGTGCGTTTTCAACTTCCCATGCAAAGATTCCGATACAAAATCAAGTTTAAGGTTTTCACAATTTTCTTAGCTTCACTCTTGGTTTTCACATGAGAGAATACCCTATAAACCCGTCGGAAACGATAACGAACATATTTGCCGAAGGAATTGAGAAAATCCATCCAGCCGTTTTCGAGTTATGCGGATACGAACACAGACCATTTCATTTTTATATATATAGATAAGGAATATTCAAAGATTGAGCCGACCTTTTATTGGAAAAATCTTATGTTCCGTGGTAATGTATACACCCAGGTTTTTTTTTACACGGTTGGAATTCATTAATTTCTCGGTTAACCTAAACTTTCACATCTTTTTAAATGCCCCCTGAATTTTCTTTGATTTTTTGTGAATTTTTTGGTGGGATTAACTTATTGCTTCATTGACGCTGAAGGTCTTAAACGACCAAAACCAAACCGTGTAAAAAAAAACCTGGGTGTAGTACATTTGTGGAATATAGGAATGAAAATTTGAATATTGTTTCGATACATCGATTTTGCTGGACCTGGATGTCCATAAGGTACGTGTTATACGATATTCCCCAAACAGCAATACCATATTGATACCGACTATGGATAAACGAATAGTAATAGCAGCACGTGTCGCAGTACATAATTTGATAGCTTTCTTAATATTCCACATAACGATGAACAGCTTGTAATGATTTCCCGCATGTGCACGTCCCACCGTAGTAAACAATCAATATGCAAGCCTAGATATTTCAAACTTGCCACTTCTTCAATTGTTTCACCATTGACAATAAGTGTAGAATTGGATGAACCATGATCTGATCTGACGCCAAAAACCATTAGCTTTTTTTCGGTTTCAGTGACAACAAGTTTTTTTTCCGAGATATGCCGTCAGCAGTTGCATGTCTATCTGCGTATCTAGGTACAGATCAGATACAGATTTTTCTTTGTAAAGAATAGCAGAATCATCGGAAAAAAATCTTGGATTGCCTAAAACTCGAAGGTTGGCTATATCATTGATATAGATTAGGAACAACAGAGGATCGATGTTGACAAAAATTACATATCGTTACCAAAAGCATTTTCATGTGATTTATTTTGCAAGCCCAAGAACGAAGTTTTGATTAACTGATAAAAACTGACCGACTTCATTTTATTTTAGTCTATTCGGATAAACGGTTGGTTGTTAAGTTGATATTTTTAAAACATGTTTTTGGAGTAAAATTATAGCTTTGCGATACAACTTTGTTTTACGGGTGAGGCGAAATTCATGTTCCTCCAATCCATGAATGCTGCATCATGCGATTTTTGCGGAATAGCAGCAGCGCAAATTCCATGTTTTCCTACCCCGCATGCATCCCATCTCCATTGACCGCATTTTCAACCAGCTGATTGTGTGACGCAAATTTGAACCACATTATGCAGTGATCTAATTTGAATTTCAAATTCTGTTTAAACTGCAGTTTACAACTCAATATTTTTTAGTTGTCGCCTTCGCTACAACCACAAATCATTGCTTGAAGTTTTTGAAGTATTCTCTTTTCTATCGGAATATAAATGAGGACACTGATGGTGTCAGCCTGGTTCCACTGACTGCCACCAGGAAGGCTTTAATTTTCTTCTCGCCGCGTCCTATAGTAGATTCTAATGTGCAAATATTTTCGATCGTTCTTATCATACCCCTGATTAGACTGGGAAAATTGCTGGCCTCTATAAGAATTTCCAATCAATGCAGATTGCACATGTTTGATTTTCTCCCTGCATCAATTTTCATTCTTAGCCTCTTAAATTTAAAGCAAAAGTAAACAGCGTTTTATAAGTACGACCAATGATGAACGCTCATTATTGCGAATGTTCGGATCCGTACCCTGGGGCGCAGCACTGGCAAATACCCTCATCCACGCCTTATAATTTGTCGCGTCAATATTTGAATTTACGCCTCGCACGCGCCGTTCCTGACCACAGCGGGAAAGCACTAACTCATCTCACTAAGGACGAATCCTGCGCCGCCGATGACAGCAAGTAGCCCCGGAGAATTTAATCATGTCGCCTTGCCCCGGTTGATCGATTCAGTATTCCATCTAGCAGGATGGCAATAATTATCCTTTGTTCGGCAGATGCGGCGGCTGCTGTCCGATCGTCAGTTGATTCGCGTGGCTTAGAATTTCGAGGTTTGTCGCTGAGGGCAGTCATACATAAAGATTCACCGAGCACAGACGAATTGATCGTTTCGAAAATGTGTGCCAGCATTATAATAAACAGATGATTGATAATAGTTTAGCTATCATCTTCGAGATCGAACATATTACATTATAATGACGCCGGGCGAATGCAGGTTGAAGCGATTATTTTGATTTATTAACATTATTGGATGGTTTAATTTTACTAACCTGAAGAAGTATCCTGGTGGACAGCTTTCCGGTTGTCAAACGGTGATGAGATACAATAATCACCACCTGCTTCTATATGGACCATGAGATTTTAATAGAAATCCACTGCATTTCATTATAAAACTAGGTACTCCCCAGAAATTAACAAAGTAAACATGAACGGATGCCCATTTTTACCCTAAATTTTGAGCAAATGAAGCGAACTATGCAAGAATTTTGAAACTGAGTTACCGAATGGAGTTTGGTGGTCTAGCGTCAGGGCAGTTGGTAGGCAATTGAAAATTCTGTCGATAGCTTGAACCAAAATCAATATAGCAATAATTTTCATAATTAAATTGGGTAAAACCATTACCTTCGGATGTTGGAAATGTAGGATTTTGTACTATTATAAACTATAATTACAGCAATTGCGTAGCTTTAAAAACACATTCATACCTATGTTTTCACAATCACCAAAAAACGATGACTTGAAACCCCGCAGAACACGCCAAAGCCAGATTGTCCAGTGCTGATAAAGCTGCTGGCGTGCCAGATCCTTTCGAAACCCGTCATCGCCTCGATTCGATTCGATGAACTGGACGTTGTTGGGCCGCCCGATGGGCTCTCTCCTTGATAATAAAAAATAAGACACATCATCACAGTTTCTGCACCTCATTAATTCGTTTCGCTCGAGCAATCAAGAAAGTGATGCTGCTGACGCGTCGTTCGTTCCGGGGCTGCCACTATAAATCACCCAGTTCCAGACCCAGTCGGGGCCGCGCAGTTGGTTGACCCATCTTCCAATTCTGCTCAAGCTCGAGCGATCGATGATATCGGCGGCCGCGTGGCGCAAAAAACTGTCAAAAAATTAGCAAACAAAGACCCAGATCTGGTTTTAAATCAATTTAACGACACATTTTCGATTTCGTGCACGATAAGACCGGTAAGTATGCTCCGCAGAATGTTTGTCATAATCGAAGATGCTGTGTAGCGATCTCACTTGGATCGGTGCAACTGAAGGGGTGTGGTGGGAAACCAGATACCCGGTTCCGTTCATCATAAAAATATTTTCCGTGCGAGAATTGATTGATGGAACGTATAATTATGATGTCTTGCTTAACGCTTCTGCGCTGGAACAAGCGCAAGTTCCTGGGCGTTTCGCGGTGGCTCCCGCTCGTTCAGGGCCAAATCTGAAACGGTTTGTAAATGGTGCTGCACAAGCTCTGAAATATGTTTATGCTTTTTAATAAGGGTACGAAAGTAATCGTCATCTCCCCAGTTGCCGTCAACGGTCATGGTTTCGATGGCATAAATGTGCCACAGATGGTTCGCTGTTCATAGGAATGCGGCGATTGTCATTCTGCACTGGCTCCACGAACAGTAGGATGCTCCTTGGCGCAGGAATGCTGAATGTTGTGACATGCAATAATGCTACGGTTGTTTCGAGATGAACAATTGCTTCAGTATATTGGAGGCGTTATGGAAGTCGGAAATTGTTCATAGAATGTTCAAATATTATTAGTGAGTAATTCAATCAGGATGAAAGCAATAGATCCATCAGAAATTTCCATGGCCAAATATAAAATTATGATGATGAAAACTTATGAACACCGTGAGATTCGCTTTTGTTGAGCGCTTTTTGATAAAACATAGTTCTCAACGCCGTGGTTTGGCCCATATTTTTTTAATCGGATAGAGAGAGGCTACCGATTTGGTCTTCTACAGATTCGGATTTTTTTTAATTCGTTATTTAGGTGTTTTTTTTTAATTCTAAATTAAGTTCAACACCGCTGATTCGGAAAAGAGTAGTTGCGCGATTTATTATCACTCTCAAGAACAATGGTGAAAGATTGTCACTTCTCGGACCCTTGGAAACAAGTTGAAAGTTATTATCATTGTCTTTATTAAGGAGGCTTGCAGTCCTAGAATGGCTACAAAAATAAAGCTTGACAGTCTATGAGCCTATCAGGAGAGAAAACTGGTGAGTACACATTTTCCGGAGAATCAGTCGTCCTATCGTCAAAATTTCAGCTTGAAATCGACTAGATCGTTTTAAATTACGCATAAACGACTATGAAAAAGGAAGGATTTTTCTTCGCTGTTGTCTCCATACGGAAAATGTAGCTACGGTACGATTCGAACGACTCAATTGAACAAACATTGTCGCGGTATCATTCCATAAGGCAGCAAAATAAAATTTCCATGGAGAATTAGAAATTTTCATAAAAAATTTGGAAATTGTCAATAAGAATCAGGATATGAGCAATAAATAAATATAAAATTTCCACAAATAATGCTAAATTTCCATGAATAATTGAGAATTTTCCACAAAACAAAAATAAATTAGCACTTTTGAAAGCAAAAATTGCAATTATAAAAGAAGAATCTTCCATAAAAAAATCAAAATACAAACAGAAAATCTTTAATAAAATCATAAATAAATCAATATTAGCAATAAGCAATTACAAAATTTTCCACAATTTTTTTCCATCAAAAACTTTTAAAAAATCCACAAAAAATCCATACAAAGAAAAAACAAAAAAAAAAGTATGAGTCACTGAAGACAGCCTCACAGTTGAGGTCGAAATACGTATCTGCAAAGATAACAAAACGTAGTGGAATTAAATGGAAAGTACTAAACTCGTCTTAGACGGTTAAATACATGCCAAAAAGCAATAAAACTGATGAAATTTTCCATAAACGCTTTTTAAAAAGTGCTATGGAAAAATGTTTTATTGCTTTTTTTAAATTTCTTTATGAAAATTTGCTCTTTATTGATTATTTTGTGGAATATTTTTAATTTTTTATTGAAAACATTTTTTGAAAAATTTTGTGATTCCTTACTGCTAATATTGATTTATATGTAGAAATTTTGTTTTCTACGGAAACGTAGAATATTTGGATTTGGATGGACTAGCACCAATTGCAAGAGAGTTCGTGGGGCAGTACCAGGCGGGTTTTATGGGCGAACGCTCCACCACGGACCAGGTGTTCGCCAGGTGATATAATCGATCAGGACCAGCTATGGCATAGCTAATGCACGAACACGGGTTTCCGGATAAACTAACGCGGTTGATCAAAGCGACGATGGATCCGGTGATGTGCGTATTTCGAGTTTCTGGGGCATTCTCGAGTCCCTTCGAAACGCGCAGAGGGTAACGGCAAGGTGATGATCTTTCGTGTCTGCTATTCAACATCTCTTTGGAAGGGGTAATACGAAGAGCAGGGATTAACACGAGTGTACAATTTTCAATAAGTCCGTCCAGCTATTTGGCTTCGCCGACGACAAAGATATCATGGCACGTAACATTGAGAAGATGGAGGAAGCCTACGTCAGACTGAAGATGATGATGATGGTCCCGCCACATACCCCTACAAGGGTTTGAGCTAGACGAGTTATCTCTAAGATAATTAATTGATATGCATTTAATCGGATTTCCAAAAAGAAAAACGATCCGATTTCTTATCACAGATATAAATTTGAATATTTTACATCACTATACAGCAAAAAATATATATTTAAAAAACTGATCTTTCCAAAACTGCAATCTTGCTAAAACATCAGTAGTGATACATACAGCTCTATGAAAATGCAAAACTTGTGATACCTCTCGCACAGATTTCAAAAGTTTCACCAGGAATCGCGTATCAAGTCAATTTTCGCTCAACAACTTATATGTATCTATAGTATTCATGATTCTCGACAATACAGGCACCAACACTTGTGATACCGCTCCGTCGATATCAAAAGTTTCAGTTTAACCGCGAAACAATCTACTGGATAGCTATATCGAACATTCAAAACTCTTTCAGCAGTAACCATACAAAAGTCATTCACTCCTAATCATTCAAACAGATCAAAATGTGGCACATGAAAATTAAATTTGAAATAATTTATACCTGTATTTCGCGCGCGAGGCTCAAACTCTTGTAGACTACACAAAGAAAAGTTAAATTAATAATTACGTCAAGAAAGTAAAAAATCCATCATCATCATCGAGGCGATCGTTGTAGTCGTTAATGCCCCAAAAACAATAAATAAAATAAAAATAAAACACACAAAAGTATCCGTTGGGTAAAACTTCGTCAAAACTTAAATTAGTTAATGCTAAAAAATTGTCGAGTAGCTGTCTAAAATGCAGCTTTGACGTGTGAAATACATTGTCTCTTGAACTGTGCTAGTGTCGCTGCACGTTTGATGTGTGTAGGCATCGAATTGAAAACATTTATACCCTTGTAGAACAATGAATTTTGTGAAGCACCATGCATAAAGAAAGGTGTTCTTACATCAACCGCGTTTCTCGTATTATATCTATGAATGTCACTTCCTCTTTCAATTCGATCACACAAATATCGAGGCAGCAAACCATTAATTACTTTAAAATGAACACCATAGTCAAATAAACAATGCGTTGCTTCACTGACAGCCACTGCAAGGCGTCTAACAAAAAAGTTGAGGAAGTGAACCTATTGCATCTCAAAATCAAGCGCATTATTTTATTTTGCAAACGCTGTAATCTCGATATTTGTGTACCGTTAGCCAAGAATAGGATGGACGGGCAGAAATCCAGATGAGGAGAGATGATTGATTTATACAACAATATTTTACTAGCAATGGTTAAATCGTGTTTTAATCGGCAAAGAATTCCATACTTCTTGGCAATTTTCTTGATAACATTGTCAATATGTTTGTCAAATATTAGCTTGTCATCAATAATCACGCCAAGATATTTAATCTCCCGTACGCGATCAATTGCCTCATCATCCATCATAACAGAGACATTTTCACTTATTCGGTTCCGCGAAATTATCATGAACTTAGTTTTACTTATGTTCAATTTTAACTGTTTATATTTCAACCATCTACTTAGAGAATGCAAATCTTCGTTTAAGTGTGCAACGGCCTCTTCTAGGTTTTTAGCTGCAATGAACAGCACGGTGTCATCAGCAAAAGATTTATATCACAAAATCGTAAGACTCGTCGCATGTCATTTATGTACATAATGAATAAAATAGGCCCTAATACACTTCCCTGTGGCACGCCGAGCGTGTTCTCCACGGGACTTGATACACAATCGTTAAAAGCAGTCCGTTGAGTTCTGTCACTCAAATAGCTTTCAAACCATTTGTAAGCAGAACCCGAAATTCCAAAGCGCTGAATTGTTTTCAACAATAAGGGCCGAGAAATTGTTTCAAAAGCGCGTTTTAGATCCAAGAACACCGCAACAATCGTATCTTTTTGCTCTACTTTTTCTTTCCATTTAGCCAATACCAAGTTCAATGCGGTTTCACAAGAATGACCTTCTCGATATCCCGATTGTTCCGGTATGAGCAAGTTATTATTATTTAAATACTCTAGCAGCTGGCCTTTTATAACAAGTTCTAAAATTTTCTCTAATGTGTGCAACATGTTGATGGGACGAAACTCTTCGGATTTAATCGTTCCAGCAACTTTTTGTATAGGAATCACAGGATTCCTTCCAAACTTGTGGCACGTGCCCAGTTTGTATAGATTCATTAATTAGGTCCAGCAAGCTGTCTCCGATGACATCAAAGCAGTCTTGTATCACTTTTGCATTTACGTTATCTACACCAGCCGTTTTTCCCATCGAGAAGCAAATATTCCTTAATTCTTCCAATGTTATTGGGTGAAAGCCTTCAAATCTACAGTTAACATCGATCGGCTGTCGTATTTCGTCGGGTTCATCAACTAATTCAATAGATGCATTAATAGATGAAACACTGCTGACAAAATATTCGTTAAACTTATCTGCAATTAATTGTTCTGATAGTTCTAGTGTGCCATCAAAAGTTATGGACCGCGGTTTACTAGTACTAGGTTTCAAAAGTGATTTCAATATTTTCCATAACTCTTTGCTGTTGTTTTGATGTTGATCAATTTTCATCTGAATATATTCGCATCGCGTACGTTTCAAACGTTGCGAATATTTATTACGCGCAACCTGGTACCTATTCCAACGATAATCACTGTTAAGTCTACAAAATTTTCTGTACAACTTATCCCTTTTTACGTTTAAGGCGCAAGAGGTCTAAATTGTACCAGCTGTTCGAATTATTTTGAGATACAAACTTTTGTTCAACTAACTGAGTGGTACAGGTTTTTATGACATTCGTGAGAACAGCTGATTTGTGATCCAAAGCTCCGCCTTTTCTGTGACAATCCGCGTTTCTTTCGACAAGATTCGAAACTGCTTGTTTCGAATATTTCCTCCAGCACTTCAATTTATTTTACATTACTATTATTACCTTTATTATCATCAACATTGATTACTATTGTTTCATGATCGGTTATTTTTAAATCGCAATTAATAACAGTATTAACTGAATCAAAATTAGAATAAACATGATCAATTAAAGTTCTACTGTGCCGGGAAATACGCGTATAATCAAAAACTTTCTGTTTTAAGTTGAAAAATCTGCCAAATTTTTCAAATGCTTCGAATTATGAACGTCACACCAATTGATATTGAAATCGCCAGCGAGTACATTTAATTTGCTATGATCTAGAAACCTCTCCAACCAGTTTTCAAAAATTTCAACAAATCGCTGGTCATTAGAACTGGGAGAGTGATACAAAACACCATAGTTACCCATCTTCATGCCACGTACAACTGTAATGCCTAAGAACCAGTTTCCATCACAAACTTCGTTCAATTGAAGCTTGAACTGAACCGATTCTTTGACATAAATAGCAACACCGCCAGTGTGTCTCGAATGTGATAAACAAGCAGCCACACTGTAACCCGGAATACTATATTGATCAAAAGCATCAATGTCGATAATATGTGTTTCAGATAGAAAGACTAAAAACGGACGTGTATCTTCCACAATCTTACGTAAGGCAACGTAGTTTGTGGATAACCCAGCAATATTGAAATACAAAATATTTAACTGATTCACATTACTACTGGAACTTGGTTGCTATTCATTGAAACGTAAGCTGCTCTTTTTCCGATCAAATAATCTTTTGTAAACTTTACATTCGGTGCTAAATGCCCCGTGGTTAACGTCCAGATTAATTTTACGTTCCTTATTCATTTTAAACAATTAACACATTTCAATACAGTTGACGTGCAATCAGAGGTCTTGTGACGTTCACTGCACTTTGAGCACGCAATGTCATTCTTACACTCCGTACTCATGTGCCCAAATTCTCCACACTGGAAACACCTCAAAACGCTAATCTCTGGAACTACAAGGCACCGATCAAACCTTATGTTTACCTTTTTCGCGGTTAACAAACAACTATGAGTCTCTTTATCGACTTCAATTACCACGTTGTACTTGTTGTACTTAAAACGTGGATTTTCATACATCCTAACGACTTTAACATCATTTATAGCGATGTCTTCATTCTGATCTTTCAAGATCTGAATGAAGTCATCGGAGGAAAATTTATCAGACATGCCCATCACTTTCAATCTTGGCACCGATGATGGGACAACAGCGTTATAACTCTCACCCAATTCGCTTTGAATGCCTTCTTTGACAGCGTTAACATTATACCCTGTTGCACACTCAGCAATAATAGAGCCGTCTTTCCCGTTTCTAAAGTTACTGATCTTGTGTGTTTTTGGATCTAACTTTTTGTTCAAAAACTTGCGAGTATCATCGCTACTTTGATTGGACTCTTTCGGTTTTATCACAATAACCGGACGAGTCTTACGAGCCACTTTTACATCATTAATGGCAACACTTTTCTTGCTTTCTTTATTACTACTAATTTTACTCCCAGTGCTTTTTTTAACGATATCCGCGAAGCTAATATTCTCATTGAAAACATCATCAACGTCTTCTTGAACTTTACGTTTTTTACCTCTGGATTCAAATTCGATTCCGAAGACGATCTTGATGTACCTTGTGACACATTCATTGCAGCTACTTTATTGGTCGCATCAAATTGTAAAAATGATCCTTTCATATTTTTCAATTCATTTCCAATTAAGTCCCGAAAACCATTAACTGCATCATTTAGGGCATTTTGCACCCTTTTCCCCAATTGTTCAATCCCGTCTTTTAGCGCGATGTTTATCTGAGCAGCAATGTCATCTCGAATGCCCTCGATCGAATCAGACATAGAAGAAATCTTCTTCATTTCCTCTTCGATCTTTTGGACGTTCGAGAGCAATACATTCTGCTCGCCACAACACTGGCTTGATAAACAATTATCACACTTAAACACAACATTATCATTCTCCGTGACCAGCTTTGCCAATGGTTTGGTCATGGATGTGCACTTGTAGTGGTACACTTTAGCGCAACCACAACCAGAACAACTCATTGGCAAATCACTGGGCAGGATCCCCATGCCACACTCACTGCACTCAACCATCTCGCTTATGCCCTACACAGCTAGCAAACGGTACCATGCAGACGACACAGAACACAAAGAGACAAAACAAAGCACAAAAATTTACCGGCCGCCAGCTGCTGCTGGGGCTGAAAAATCCAAAATTGAACGAGAATAACCAGCAGACACAATTTGTCTTTTGGTTATTTCGTCACTTAGCACTTTAGGGCACGCGAATAAAAGCACTTTTTCGCGGCACTGTCGCAATTTCACACGTAATTAATCGTTTTTTTTAATCACTGCACGGCAAAAACAAACCACTCCGGTCACCACTACATCACCGAATGAAGAGGGAAGCTAAGCGGATCAGACTAGTCATCAACACGTCGAAGACGAAGTACATGATAGGGAGAGGTTCAAGAGAGGACACTGTGAGCCACCCACCTTCAGTTTGCATCGGTGGTGACGAAATCGACGTGGTAGAAGAATTTTTGTACTTGGGCTTACTGGTGACTGCCGAAAATGATACCAGCAGAGAAATTAGGAGACGTATAGTTGCTGGAAATCGTAAGTACTTTGGACTCCGCAAGACGCTCCGATCGAATAGAGTTCGCCGCCGTATCAAACTGACAATCCACAAAACGCTCATTAGACCGGTAGTCCTCTACGGACACGAGACCTGGACGATGCTCTTGGAGGACCAACGCGCACTTGGAGTTTTCGAAAGGAAAATGCTGCGTACCATCTATGGTGGGGTGCAGATGGCGGACGGTACGTGGAGGAGGCGAATGAACTACGAGTTGCATGAGCACACTGCGAAAATCGGACGACTGCGAAGGGCCGGGCACATAGCCAGAAGGTCGGACAGTAACCCGGTTAAAATGGTTCTCGACAACGATCCGACGGGCACAAGAAGGCGAGGTGCGTTGCCTGCTGGGGATCGATCAGGTGGATCGATCAGATGGAAGATGACTTGCGGACCCTCCGTAGACTGCGTGGTTGGCGATGTGTATCCATGGACCGAGCCGAATGGAGAAGACTCTTATATACTGCACAGGCCACTTCGTCCTTGGTCTGAATAAATAAATAATAAATAATTGTGGAAATTTTGCAATATTTGTGGAAATTTTATATTTATTTATTGCTCATACCCTGATTTCTTTATTGGCAATTTCCTAATATTTCATGGAAAATTACTAATTTTTCAGGGGGAGTTTTTATTTTAGTGATTAGGTCAGTACGGAATTAAGTACAAATACAAAAGCTTAAACAACGGTTTTCTAAAATCTCATTCATAGCCAATTATTATGGCTTTGGGACAGTTCGTCGAATTCCGTTTAGTCAAATGACATTTAGTCGAAAGTACATTTGTTCGAAGGGACATTTAGTCGAATGGACATTTAGTCGAATGGATATTTAGTCGAATGAACATTTGGTCGATGGACATTTAGTCGAGAGGACATGAAGTCGAAAGGACATTTAGTCGAGTGTTGAAAGTATTTAGTCGGTAATAAGTAATTAGTTAAATGGATAATTCGTCAATAGCTTTTCGGTTGAATTTAAATAAATAATCCACAAGATGGACATGGATAAACTGATTAGAGGAATTCAGTGGTCGTGAAGAAGTACAATCAGCAGCGGAAGAAACGAATACGGATGCCAATGAGGATTTTTCACCTTAGCTAGCAGAAGCTTCTGGAGACCCTGGTGGATTGAAGAAAAAGTGAAATAGCAAAATATTAGGTACTGATGGTGAAATACCCTTTAATCTATTTTTCGGCACATGTCAAAAACCAATGATATCAATGTTATTTTGCCAATACTTCATCGTAGTCGGCTTCGGAACATTTAGTCTAATGACATTTGGTCAAATGACATTTCGTCGAAAGGACGTTTAGTCGAATGGAAATGGTTTTCTTATTCTTTACATTGAAACTCTTTCTTTCACTCAATATTTATACAAAAATCAGTTCAGAATAAAATTCCAACCATAATTCGTTAATGATTGGCCGAAAATTTAATTCCGA
Organism: Armigeres subalbatus; assembly: GCF_024139115.2. NCBI lineage: Eukaryota > Metazoa > Arthropoda > Insecta > Diptera > Culicidae > Armigeres > Armigeres subalbatus. The sequence goes on along the minus strand of NC_085140.1, from coordinate 384,012,485 downwards.
CCAAATGGTCATATGACCTAATCTATTCGACATCATATCTATTGACGAAACATCATTCGACTAAACTTCTTTTCACCAGGTGGAATCGATTCATCGTAGTCGGTTAAAGGGGTTCGCCAAAGACAATATCCAGTGAGAAATATTCTCGGAATATTGACCGTTTTCGTATTATTTATTCTTTTTATGAATCTATCATTCTTTGCACAATATTGAAGCAATAATTATGTGACTTTTATGAACACCACAATAAATCATTTATTTTTTAATTGTTATTGACTAAAGTTCTTTTTTTTTTAAAGCCATTCGACGGTACGTCATTAGACTACATGTACCAAGATTTTTAATTCGAAAATCCGCTTTTGAACAAACGTCATCCGACCAAATGTGCAAAGATTCTTCATTCTAAAATCTGATTTCAACTAAGTTTTCATTCGACCAAATGTCCATTCGACGTAGTGTCCTTTCGACCAAATGTGCGTCTCTAGTGCAGCGGTTCTCAACCTGCGGTACATGTAGCCCTGGGGGTACCTCGGACAAAAATGCGTAATGGCGGATGTATTACAACTCCAATCAAAATTTATTGATAAAGTGTAATGTTTTTAATTTCAAAATATTGTCTTGTATTTAATATGCATAACTATCAGTAAATCAAAGCCTATTGAATACTGCCCTCCACAACTCGCTCAGTGTATGAAGGACTGTGGACAACAGATTAAAAGCACAAAACGTCGAATGGACAAATTTTAAAAATTTCAATGCGATCTACCTGATTGAAACAAAATGTTTTCTTTGTCCTTATTTGAGAGGTGTTTAGCCCTAGGCTGCCTCACCTCTACAAAATGTTGAATAATATGTTAAAAATATGCTTCCAAACAAAAATCTCGAATCTAAAGTTCCGGAAGCCACAATTTAAGAGGCATGAAGTTTTTTTTTTTGAAAAGCTCAGTTGCTTCTTTTCAAGAGGATTGGAAGCATCTTTCTACGCTTTTCGAGACCTCTTTCCAGGCAGTTTAGAAGCCTGCTTTCAAGAGGCTTGGAGGGCACCTTTTAAAAGATTCGGAAGCCTACTTTCTAGAGTTTTGAAAACCTCCTTTCAAGAGACTAGAAATCTTTCTTTTAAGAGGCTCAGAAGCCTCCTTTCGAGAGACCCGGAAGCCTCCTTTCAAGAGGCCCGGCAGCCTCCTTTCAAGAGTCCCGGAAGCCTCCCTTCAAGAGGCCCGGAAGCTTCCTTACAATAGGCCCGGAAGCCTCCTTTCAAGAGGCCCGGAAGCTTCCTTCCGAGAGTCCCGGAAGCCTCCTTTCAAGTGGCCCGGAAGCCTCCTTTCAAAACGCTCGGAAGCCTCCTTTCCAAAAGCTCGAAAGTCTCCTTTAAAAAAGCTCGGAAGTCTTCTTTCAAATTGCCCAGAAACCTCCTCCCAAGAGGCCCGGAAACCTCCACTCAAAAGGAACGAAATGATCCGTTCAAGAGGCCCGAAGGCCTTCTTACAAAACGCCTGTAAGCCTACTTTCAAAAGGCTCTAAAGCCTCCTTTTAAGAGGCTCGAAAACATGCTTTTAAGAGGCTTGGAAGCCTTCTTTCAAAAGGCTTGGATGGCTCCTTTCAAGATGCTCGAAAAGCTTTTTTCAAAAGGCTCGGAATCCTCATTTCATGCGACTCAAATCATTCAAAAGTCTCCTTTCAAGAGACTCGAAAGATTTCTTTCAAGAGGCTCCGAAGCCTCCATTCAAGAGGCTCGGAATGCATCTTACAAGAGGCTTTGAAGCGATCTATCAAGATGCTCAGAGGCCTAATTTTAAGTGGCTCGAAAGCCGCCATTTAAGAGGATCGGAAGACTTCTTACAATAAGCTCGGAAGTCTCCATTCAAGAGGCTCGGAAGGCTCCAATAGTCATGAAAGTCCTGTTGAAAGCTTAATCTATATATTTTTTGGAGAGCCATAAATCCTCAGCTGGAGAACGCACAGTAAAAATTTTTGAGATGTGCTAATCACCTATTAATTATTATATGAGCCGTTAAAAACGCTGTTTTGGGACTCTGTCTTGATTGTCCTTAAAAAAGTATTAACAAAATCAAAACACTGTTATTTAATCTTGCCCAACGTTTCGATCCGTTTGGGACCTTCCTCAGGGATTCAATTCTTACAGGTTTATCCTCAACTGTGGTTCTGCTGAACCATTGATTGTCATGAGGTCAGGATTTTCCCACATAAACGAGAACGGTTCGAGCACCGCGTTTATGGTAAAACCCTTTCCGTTTATCGTTCGTTGGAATTCAGTGCCTGGCACCTGGTGATCGATCTTGTCCTGTAAGAATTGAGTCCCTGAGGAAGGTCCCAAACAGACCGAAACGTTGGACAAGATTAAATAACAGTGTTTTGATTTTGTCAAGACTGAAAAGCCATCTCCGAATCACTAAACTACAGTCGAAATTAATGGCTTAAGAAAGTAGGTTGTTTTTTTAGTATTTTATGCGGATACCGCTAAAAAATGTGACTATTGACCAAACATGTCAGAATTTATGTAAGAATTTAAGAGAAGAAAACGATCCTACGGATTGCTTTATAATTCCAAAGAATCAGTTCCTGCTAGTGAATTAGGTCGTCACATGTTCATACAATTTAGTGATGGTTAAATGATATGCAAAACTTAATCATCAAGGACTCACACGCACATAAATTCGTCTCAAGTAAAACCGCATAGTTTCACTCATATGTGAAATATTCTCCCATACCGCTATAAAAAAAATTGAAAAACCATCCGACGCAATTTATTGTTTTCGAAAGAAAATAAAAATACAGAAAATCAAAAACTCATCGGATTTTTTAAGGAATTGGTCTGAAATTTCATGATTTTTATGCGAAGTTTATTTATTGACCCTCACATTAATTTTTGATCAAAAAAATCAATTATTACTATTTGTACCGTCCTAAATTTATTGTATTGTTCTATTTGTGGAACCAGTCGGCCCATAAACTATATCAATCATACTCTACCTGTTCGCAAAAATCGTAAAGATATTTGGAAAACAAAAACAATTTATACATGAACATGAACTTTATTAAATTATTCCTGGTTATTTCTTGACTGGCACTATTAATCCAGTAACCCAGTTTGTTTAATACTTTAGCAGAGTACTGATGCTTAGGAGCAAAGTGCTCGGCTGACCTCAACCACCCTGAACGGTGATTATTTTATTACAGTAGTACCATATCCCCGATCGCGTTAAGCGTATTATTTTTCAATTCAATTACAAGTTATCGTTCGATGAATACGGCGGCACTTCATCGTACGGTACCTCCGCGCACACATCTCAAAGGAGAAGTTCAATTCAATTGCATTTTAATACAGCGCACTCCCGTAGAACCACCTGAGGTAGCGAAAAAATTGCCACTTGATCAAGCTACCATCGATCGGTTGGGGATCCGATACTGCTGGAAACCGTGCGGCGGCACGTAAACGGAGGCCGCAGTTCACAGCACCTACCGTGCAATGATCGTACCGATTATGATGATCGGCTATCAGCAAATTGAATATCGTGCTTTGGCAATAAGCTGCTAAGTACGTAGCAGAGGGAACAGTTTGCCACCCAGTATCGGATGACTCGATGGTGGCATTTCGATTTGGTACTATAGGTTTGCCCGTGTAATGATTTGGTCATAATACGGGTAGATGAGAACATAGATTGATCAAAATTGATGATTTTTTTTCACAACATCGTTTTTGCCTTTCTCGTATATTTCTAATACTTTTAAATTACATCCTCAAAAATGACTTAACTCAAGTCACAATTTAAAAAAAAAATCTATTGTAGCATATTTACAAGACACATAGAATATGTAAAACTTTATGGTTAGTTTTTTCAGCTATAATCAAGTGCGTACGGTGTGCTGTGCACATCACTAGCCTATTTCTTCACGGGCCTTCGCCTCGAGAAATCCCTTTCCGATTACGATCACCATCAGCCAATGAGTGTTATCAACTTTGATTACTGAGGAGCCGGGAGATCAAGATCACTTTTCCGTCACCATCTCCTACGTACTTATTTCAACTGCTCGGTAATCATAAGCCATGCGAAAGATGATGACGCGAGACCGCGCAGGTTTGCCGGTGCGATCACTTGAAGTTGCAAAATCGCAACCACATCTTCTGCACTAAACCAATATTAAAATCATATTAAAAAGGCATAGAAAAGCGTTTCTTATTGCATCGGTTCGTTCGCATGGCCAAAGCTGCCGAGAAAACTGCTTTCTACTCTGGGGGAGAAATAAAGATGCTGCATATCATCGCGAGTTTCAACGGCTCGTTACGTTTTGTCTATATTTATTGATGGAAAATATTTAAACCCTGAAAATTAATCATCAAAGTAATTTCCATAAGACTTCTCCCAAATCTGGTGCAAGCGTCTAGTATCAAATATTAATCAGTAAAATAATTTTGAAAACAGTTTTGCAACCAAATAAACACCGTGAAACAGTCGGCACCAGAGTACCAAGAGGTGCAACGTACGCTAGAGACTCGATTGATGCCGTGGCATGAAGTTGCCGAGTGCCGGTCACTATTGATGCGTGATCTAACCCAGCATGATCATGATTATGATGATAATCTAATAGCCGTTTCCACTTACCGGTATGGGGCATTTCTTCCACACTGAGGGAGCTCAGCAAGTACTGATTGTAAGCGATAGCCGGTGGGTTAGCAATATCTGAAAAAGAAACAGAGGAGAACGGAAAAAAGGGGAAAGTGTTATTACTGGAGTGCATAAGCCCTCGATGTGGGGGCACGTGGTAAATTGTTTTAATTTATTCGAATGGTTATTTGATGGTGTGTCATTAGGTTTTCAACGCTAGGATGGAAATGCGTAATCAGTGGTATTGGAGTTTTGATCATTTCATATAGGACGATCTAAACTGGATTCATGTCAAACGTCGATGGGAATCATATCTAATTCAAATGTTCATGGTTTGGTCCAGAAAATATTGGAGTTGTAAATTTTTGCGACTCCTTTGAGCAGTAAAACTTTCTTGTTAGCCTTATACACATGCGAAAAAATAGAGTTGGAATTGAAACCTCACAGGTAATAACTGTGGACGTGATGAATAAACAATAACCTGCAACTAAATTCAATTGAAATCCATTTAGATACTAACACAAATCCAGCATAAATTCAATCCGAATCCAATCTAGTTCTAAGCCTAGCTAAATGCAATGCGGAATCAACCAGCTGAGTTGAACTCAGATTATAATCATTTTGTGAAAATAACATTCTTGCGGGCACTGTTTCCATTTTTCTGGACGTTTTCCATAGGATTCCAGTTACCAGTACATATGTCACTCATTCTGTCAGCAGAGTGTCAAAACACAAACTTTGTGACACGAAACAACGTATCCCCTTTCCTTCTATTTTAGATTGCCGAAAAAATCGTTCTCCTTTGAATATTATTCTCTAAACAACCGTCGTCCTTTCAATAATGGCCCAACACTTGATCCTAATCCTGGCGTCGAAAGCGCACTGGTGGTCGTATTAGGCACACCGGATTATGCAACCGAGCCGCACCACAACCCACTGTCCACACTGTGAAAATATTATAATTCCATTAATTAACGCCTTTTAAGACGCATAAATTAGCATAACGAACCGGGCGGCGACGACGGCGGCGAACCGTCAAAACACTACCGGCGAGGCCGGATTACGCCGTATTGCCAAGTTGGTTGTGCCCGGAAAAGCACCCGCGCGCGGAAGGTGCTTCGTTTAATGTTCTAGAAAATATGCGTACCGCACATAAAAGGTGAGTGAATTTCGTCATTCTGATCGCCGGGGCTTTCTAGCCATACTAATGTTCCTTTCACGATTTGGTACGCTTTCACGCGTCGCACAGATCCAACACCTTCGCTTATCGGGAGGGTATGTGATACGTTTTTCTTTGTGTGTTCAAGTCATTCAATTTGAGAGAAAAAATTAACTTGTGGCAGCTGAAGACCCATATTAATCACACCAAAATATAAATGATTGAAACTGCCCCCAGAGAAACTGATCCTTTCGTTAAAGCATTGCCGAAGAAGTCTTGAGTCAGCTTGAAAAGACTTACGAGCTAGTCAAGAATCGTCTGCTACCGTTGAGTCGCCGTCTTGATGCAAATCCAGCTCTAAAGTCAGCCTACTTGGAGTTCATCGGGGAGTATTGGGATCAAGATGAATACAAACAGGTGTAGCAGTATGCCAATTTCATGATTCAGTCATCTTGGATTTTTATATGAGGCAGCCACCGAGTATGTTTATGTTTTGCACTGAAAATGAATATTTCACCCCCGCGCTAGTCTCTCCCATCTACTGTAGAAGTGAGTGAACCCTGATTGGGATCTCGCCAATGGAGGCAGTTCCTCTCGATATGTCAAGGGCATTAGCAGCATACTTCCTTCCTCATCATTGCGTATTTCGTCCAGATATCATTAGGACCTCCGAGTCGTTTTAGATGCGTCTTAAATGACGCCTTCATGGTGAATTTGTGGTTGAGTACGACCTAGTTGGCATCCCTATTCGTTTTCAAATGCCGAAGTTTGCCATTATTTCCGAAATTAAAAAAAAAATACCGGCAATTTTGGATGGTTACAGACGACCGCCCTCTCCAACAGATCCTGTCGCTAGACTCACTGGTAATCCGATTAAGATATTACTACACGAGATAGTGGCAAACGGCACATCTTCTAAACCCTAACGACGTTACTCCAGGAGCTATCCAAACGAGGGAAAGGTTTTATGAACTGAACTACTTGTGCTGCTGCATTTCTCCGGGCTCAGTCTTTGTAAATAGTCGCTGAATTCTCCAGAAAGACTAGAAAATATTCCAACCGGGCTCCGAGACGTACGCACCGTACCTGATCTTGATTCTTTCGCCTCTGTCTGTCAAAACCCTAGGCCTAAAATGGCCACAAACAATGGACGAACTAGGTCTCCACGTACATAAGTGGAATGAAGAGTGCGTCGTCCTAAAAGGGTTGTAGGATAAAAGGTCGAAGGTCAAAAGGTCGAAGGAACAAAAGGTCAAAACAAAAAATCTGAGTAAAAAGGTCGAAAAGACAAAAGGTCGAAGGGACAAAAGGTCGAAACAAAAAAATTGAGTAAAAAGGCCAAAGGACAAAGAGTCGAAGGACAAAAGAAAGAAATTACGGATGTAGGACAAAAGGTCGAAGATCAAAAGGTCGAAGGTATAAAGATCGAAGGACAAAAAGTCGAAGGGTCAAAAAGTGAGATGGGACCGGGCCACTATTTGCACGAGGTTCTTAAAAATTCCCTCGGTTTTTGTCAATTCTTGACTCATCAAAACTGTCATAACTCCAACATTTCTCAAGCGATCTTAGGGCCGATGTCCACGTAGCGTTTTTTTACGCTGCGTTTGTGCACGACTACATTTGATGCTAGGTAACTTGCGTGAACGCGGCGTGCACGCAGCGTAAAAAACCGCTACGTGGACATCGGCCCTTAGAGATCAGCATATCGTTGGAAAGAGGAAGTGTGCACACTCAGTTTTTATTTTTGCAGCTCGGCAAAATCCGCACAGCCGTATACCCAGAAAAATAAAAACTGATATCCCGTCATAAATTAGGTTTGTTAACTGGGTTTCGGCAAATTATTTGCTGATTGTCAGCAATTTTGACAGATATCTCAGCGAAAAACATGTTTGCTGGCGCACGGTTGTGCAAATCTCGGTAAAAGTTGAACAAATTGCTGAGATCCCAGTAAACAACATTAAGTGTGTATATCCTCAATAACTGGAGAAGGGTCATTTGGCCGAGACCCGTCCGGCCATTTGGGCGAATACCACTAGGCCGAACAAACCATTAGGCCAAAAAGGTCATCCGGCCGAATAGGTCATTTAGACGAATTAGTCATTTGGCCGAATAGGACATTTGGCCGAAAAGGACATTCGGCCGAATAGGACATTTGACCGAATAGAACATCTGGCCGAATAAGACATTTGGACGTGTGCATTCAGTACTTTCAAACGTCGGACGTGTGTCATATTCCTCTTCCTCAGTTATTTTTGAATTGTAGTTTGAAATGAGTATTGTACGCAAGAATACTCTCGTAGTTGATTTTAATATTCTCCCTGTTCGACCAAATGCGGCGCAAGTGCACCAGTTCCTGGAGAAGGAATTACAGCTGCAATTGGAGAATACGGAGAATATCCAACATACGCAATTGTGTATACATAGAAGTAAAAGATAGCGAGACAGCCGCTCGCTATCAAAGACTTCGCAACAATAGACACATCATATTCCTCGGTGACAAAGGCTTTAAAATACCGGTATACGTGGAAAACGAAGCCATTCCAGTCCGGGTACACGACCTTCCTCTGAAAATAAAGCATATCACTGTTATAAAATACTGGGAACAGTAGACTGGCCCAAAATGCATGAAATCCTGAATTTCAAACCTTGCACCCTTAAATGACAGTTTGGGGGTCCCAGAAGCTCCCCTGAAAATTTCAGCTCATTCGGTCCAGTGGTTGGCGTGCGCAAATGGCTCAAAGTTTGTATGGGAAAAGTGATCCAAATGTATGGGGAAACGTAACCGTTTCGGTTTTTTGCTTCTAGGTGGCGCTGTAGTCGACGGATTCCTGTTGTGGACAAAATGTAGAACCTTTTTTATATAAGGATGCGACTGGTGAAGACCGGATGTGAATCCCTTTGAAATTGGCCAAGTTATAAGCATCCAAAGTCGAGGGTGTCGAGCGTGTCCCCCAGGGGTGTTTAAAATGAGAGCAACGTACCACCGGCGATGGAGGCGTATTCGGTGCCGTGCGAAATTAAATGCATGATTATCACGCAATCTCGCGAATTATCCGATTGGTAAATACTTTCCGTACTCTGTACAGTAGTGTAGCTAGAGAGGGAAGGGGTGAATAAGGGGGGCAAGGGGGGAGATCTTTTTTTTAGTAGAAAGATTCGCCTGGGATATTGGTCGAGGTTTAATGTCGCAATTTTCTGGCGTCGTTTTATCTTCGGGGTAAAACGCTAAAAAATTTACTCAAAATTGACATAAATTGAAGAACTCAAAATTTGATCAAGTTTGGTTTATGCTATAGTTTAGAGTTCAATTTTCGAAGCGTGAATGTTAATACACAATATTGGACCCATTTTATTATTTCCCCTTTATGGTGACCATTTTCAATATAGGGTATTCAGAAAAATCGATCATATCAGGAATTTTAATTTTTCATAAAATTGTAACTTCCAAATCATTAGGCCTATTTGTTGTATTAACAATTCAAATGAAAGCTCTTTACTTCTACAGGTATACCTCGATATAACGTACACAAATTTTTCAAAATTATTTGAAGAGTTGCATCTCCAAAACCACTGGTCCTGCAAGAAAAATATGCTTCTTGCTTTTGTGAAGTGATATTTGATCGTGCAAGCGGAATACATAAAATGGATTCAAAATCTAAGGAAGAATTAAGCATGGAAATTGTTTTTTCCAATTGAAAGTTTTAAAAGTGTAAAATTGCCTTCAAACGGTGATGTTCTTGGTCGGATGCGTTTTATAATGAAAAATCAACACTTATCAAAAAATCTTCTCACGCGGGAGATAAACAGAAGGAGCAAGAGTCTAGTTTCATTAATAATTTGGATCGATTGTTTGACATTGCTCGACGAAATGCATTAAATTTGATTAAATACGATAAGGATAAACAGTTCCTTATTCTGCAAAGGGAAGTTGGAAGGCCTGGATCTGCCTTTGCGAGAGTTAAAAAAGGCAAAATCGAAGAAGAACCAACAACGGAACCAGAGCCTTCCTTGGAATCTCAATCAGCTACCAGCGTCTTTACTAAGTTTTGATGAAAAAGGCCCTTCTTCAAGTATTTTTATAAAATTTAAATCGGCATGGCCTACTATGGATCAATCCTTTGATGAAAATATGGTAGACGAAAACATTATTGAGATCCTTGGTGATGAAATACAACTTTGATTGATTTTTTTGAAAAACCAACTCAATATTCAACAGCAACGACAAGACTATAAAGAGTTGCTAAATTTATCTTTAGCATTTCTTGGTGTAAAAAGAATTAAATTTTCGCCACCAGGAGCACATAGCAATGCCAGATGGATGGCGAAAGCAATATATTGTTTTAAAATATGGCTGTTTGGAGGCCAATTTGACATGACCGATGATGAAAGGCGAAAAATTCCAGTAATGTGTGCTTTTATTTTACGAGTTTACATTTGGTCATGGTATAAAGCTCCTTTACCTCATCAGCAGCACGAAATGATCTAAACCTGGCAAAAAAATTTATAACTTTACGAGATGATTTCCTGATCAATCAAGAAATGTGTATATGGCTGCGACTTCAAGATTTGCAAATCATCTATGTTACTTGAGTGAAAAACTAGTCGCTCTGGCTTTTTTCGACCCAGAAATATCTACTGATGAGAGAAAAGAAATAGAACACAATTTAAAATCTTGTAAGGGTGATGAGATGAAGTAAGAAAAATAAAATTGAAAGTATCTACGATCGATAAGTTGACTTCTTGTACGCTTTCGGATTTTGTTTCTCAACAAACGATGTTTTTTTTTTTTTAATTTCCGGAATATCTGCAAATTTTCTCAAAGAAGATCCTAGTATATGGGATGAATTGGAATTGGAATTTGTTGAAAGTAGAAATAAAATTAATTCATTTTGGTAGTGAATGACTGTGCTGAAAGAGGAGTTAAACTAGTTCAAGATTTTGTGGAAAACTGACAAAAATGAAGAACAGCTTCAATATCTTCTCATAGTTGCTCAACAGCATAGACAAAATTTTCCAGGTTGCACTCGCTCTGTTATAAAGGAAGGCCTAGCAGTTGAAATAAATAATTAATATAGGTATAAGTGTTGTTTGTTGATACCTTTGTAATTTTATACAGTTAATAAATTATGCTATAAACATTAAAACTGTTGTTTGAAAAATATATAACTTATATAATATCCCAGGTCTCTGTCTTTCTGTCCTTCTGTCCCTCTGTCTGTAACGATTATATCATATCGTTCTAAAATTGATGCAACGGGCATCACGATGTCCGAACGCCACCCGTTACAGATATTACATGAACTTTGTCTCAGCTCGTTGGCTTCAGTGGTAAGTCACCCCCTCCCTCTCTAGCTACACTACTGCACAGAGTACGGAAAGTATTTACCATTCGGATAAAAATTCGCGAGATTGAGTGATAATCATGCATTTAATTTCGCACGGCACCGAATACGCCTGCACCTCCGCCGCAATGGTCGGTGGTACGTTGCTCTCATTTTAAACACTCTGGGGGAGACGCTCGACACCCTCGACTTTGGATGCTTATAACTTGGCCAATTTCAAAGGGATTTACATCCGGTCTTCACCAGTCGCTTCCTTATATAAAAAAGGTTCTACATTTTGTCCACAACAGGAATCCGTCGACTACAGCGCCATCTAGAAGCAAAAAACTGAAACGGTTGCGTTTCCTCATACATTTGGATGACTTTTCCCATACAAACTTTGAGCCATTTGCGCACGCCAACCACTGGACCGAATGAGCTGAAATTTTCAGGGGAGCTCTTTGGGACCCCAAACTGTCATTTAAGGGTGCAAGGTTTGAAATTCCAGACCTTTCACTTTTTCCATATAAGCTTGGGCCACTCTATTGGAACAGTATGGCGAAGTGTAATCGGTGACCATAGAAAGATGGAAAAAGTTTTGTTTTCGGGTGTGTATTACACCATCTTACACTTGAAGGTAAAACAACCCATCTCGTCAATCGTGACAATTGCAAGTCATTCGATCCTCATTACCTACCCCGGGCAACCTAAAGTTTATAAAAAATGCCAAAAACCAGCTCACCCAAAGCCCCAACTCGATGATTTGGATTCACCAATCGCCACATCATCTTCTACAAAAACTGACACAAATATTCCTTTGGGCGATTTGAACCACTTTCCCCCCATGAACACATCATCGCATTCGCAAACCATTCCGTTACCCGTACCTACGGCGGCAGTTAAAGACACAGCACAAACAATAACCACAATCGACAACAACAATGACGAAGGCATGGACGAAAACGGTAGCAGCTCATCACACGAGGCAAACGACGACAATAACAAGAGACGGATGTCAACAAGGCACTCAAATGAGAGGAAAAAATTATGCGCATCTAAACAGGGCTCCCAGAACTCCTGTCAACCAAGCATTTATAGGAAGAATAGGAATTCAAGTGGAAATAGATTAGCAGATAGAAATAAATAGCTTTCTCTAGGAAATATTATTGTAATAATATCCTATTTATTGAACGGCTACTCAGTCTTACAATTTTCACAACGAGTTTATTATTTACCCGACGTTTCGACACGGGATAATATCAACTTAGACCTTGAAAAATAATGGATATCGGCTCCGTGAAGCCCTCAGGCGATTGAGCCTTTTAAATAAATAACTATAAAAAAAAGACATTTGGCCGAATAGGACATTTGGCTGATTAAGATATCTGGCCAAATAGGACATTTGGCCGAATTGGACATTTGGCGACAGGACAATTGGTCGAATAGGAGAGAGACGTCTCGCTTCCCCCTCCTCATTTCTCACTTCTCGTTGTGAAAAGTTAGAAGCGCGAAGTGAACAGTGAGACGTCTCACTTATCACGCCTCATTTCTCACTCTGAAGAGTGAGTAGGGACACGTTTCACTTCTCAATTCGCACTTCTCACTTTTTACAATAAGCAGTGAGAAATAAGAAGTGAGCAATGAGACTTCTCACTTCTTACTCCTCATTTCTCACTTCTTACTGTAAAAAGTGAGTAATGCGAAATGAGAAGTGAGACGTCCTCATTTCTCACTTCTCACTGTGAAAAGTGAGTAGTGCGAGGTGGGTAGTGAGACATCTAACTACTCAGTTCGCGCTCCTCACTTCTTACAGTGAGAAGTGAGATATGAGGAGTGAAAATTAAGGCGTCTCACTTCTCACTCCTAATTTCTCACTTCACACTGTGAAAAATAAGAAGTGAGAAGTGAGTGGTGAGACGTCTCACTTCTCACTTTTCACAGTGAGAATTGGGAAAACGTCTCACTTTTCACACCCTATTCCTCACGTTTGACCTATTCGGCCAAATGTCCTAATCGGCCAATTGTCCTATTCGGCCAAATGTCATATTCGGTCAAATGTCATATTCGGTCAAATGTCCTATTCGGTCAAATGTCCTATTCGGCCAAATGTCCTTTTTGGACAAATGTCCTATCCGGGCAAATGTCACATTCGGCCAAATGTCCTATTCGACCAAATGTCCTATTCGGCCAAATGCCCTATTCAACCAAATGTCCTATTCGGACAAATGTCCTATCCGGCCAAATGTCCTATTCGGCCAAATGCCCTATTCAGCCAAATGTTCTTATTCGGTCAAATGTCCTATTCGGCCAAATTTCCATTCTGGCCAAATTACCCTTTGGACCAAATGACCCTTTTGCGCAAATGACCCTTTTGGCCCAATGGTCTGTTCGGTCAAATGGTATATTCGGCCAAACGGCCCTTCTCCGATCAATAGAGTGAAAGCTCCAATCTCTGTATATACGCCATTTTTCTCTGTCGACCATTTGTGTTTTCAATTTTTCGCCCTTCCGACCTTATGACCCAGTTGTTTTTATTTTCAACCTTCTTTTCTTCGAACTTTTGCCCTTTCGACCGTTTGTCCTTTCGTCCTTCGACCTTTTGATCTTCGACCTTTCGTCCTTTCGACCTTTTGTCCGTTTGACCTTCTGACCTTTCGACCTTAAATTCTTATGAAAAACATAATACTTTCAGATTGCTCTCGCCCTTCCGATCTCATAAGGCTCGTGAAACCTGTAATCGTCCTCAGGAAGTGTTTCATGCAGGAGCTTTGCGAACATTAACAGACTTGGGATGAGCCTTTAGAAGAAAATCTCCTCCATCGTTAGCTGTAGTTCAGGAGCGTACTGGTAATTCAAAGTTCCTTTAAGAGTACGTTTTTCGCTTAATCAGCTTCACAGAGCTGCTTAAGCGCAAAACATACTCTTAAAGGAACTTTTGGTTACTTGGGTACTGGCTGTAGTTGGTTCCATCGCCGTTTGAGGCGCATGGCTTTAGCGACGCTTCATTGCGAGTAAATGGCGTTTGCATCAAGCTTAGAGCGATGTGTAAAGTGGGGATATTTCTATTCATCACTCCAAAGTAAAGGTAGCTTCTCTCGTAATCAGCAAGAAACAGAAGGCCTTCTACGCCTGGAAATGTATGGTACATTATTCTGCTTCAGAATGGTAAGCAAAGATTAAATTCGAAATTCGCATTTGCTATCAGGAACTCCATCTCGTTGGAAGATATTCGTAGTCAATAGAGTCTCCAAATACAGCCCCTGACCCGGAAATGTGCTTGGAAACACGTGACTGAGTTGGACAACCCCGCCGACATAATTTCTATCAACGCTGCTAAAGGAATCTTTGGAGCTAAGGTCCAACCTGTCTACAGCAGAGCCTTAGTTTTGGCCTTCACAAATACGCACCTCCGACAATAACTTTATCGCCTGAGACCTAGAATAACGACCGATTGCCTTGCCAATACAACATCGTACGACGAATCCCATCATCTTGAAAAGTTGTACATAGCTTTCTTAAGCGCTTTCGCTGCAAGCCTCCCCAGCCCCAAATACCGGTGTCATTTCGTTCGGCTCTCTACTCGACTGGTACCCAATGAGGAAATCCAACCCAGTTAAGTGTTATGAAGCCTCCGTGGTGTTGATGTGTTTCGTAGGCCGCCGGGGCCGTCCAGCAGTGATTGAATGTGACAACGCAAAGATTTTCGTTGGAGCAATTCCGCTCGCAGTAACACAATCACTTACTAAGCCCTTGTCATAAGACGAGTTTGTACAATCCCATTGAATTCCACCACTTAAGTCGAGTCAAGTACGAGACACTGAAGACGGCGTTACTGTTGAGGTCGAAATACGTATCTGTCAAGATACAATTAAGTGGTAAGCGAAGTGAAGACATTCCACTAAAAAGGTCAAAATAATTTTTTTAACTTACTAAGCGACAAAAGAAAATCGTATACGACAAGGCTTTTTTCCGTGGATTTTTGATAGTAAGTTTAGCTTCTATGTTGTCGTAGTTTCTGCATTTCTGGAAATATTGAGAAATCTTATCATGATTGCAAAAACAGCATAGTTTTCCCGGAAATATCGGAACAAAGCAAAAGATACTTATTATATTATGATTGTCTCGTAATAAAGAATTGTTGCGTTGTTCGGTTGTCGGTCACAATCTCAGTTGACGTTGAAGACGAAGGATGTATTGTTAAGCGTATCTCGATTATTTATTGCTTTCCCGTTTGGGTGCACTCACGGTCCTTACAAGTCAATCGGCCCCAGGTGCCCACAAGTCTTAATCCGGCTCTGGGTAAGACTGTATTGTACGAAAAAGGTGGTGAGCATAAACCATAAAATACGGTATTTGAATGAACAATATTTTACATTGAAAAATTGAATTTTTAGAACCAGAGCTTGATTTTTTTTCCTTAAACATGTTTTGTTGCATCAAACACCTCAAAAAAATATCGCACATCCTTTGGTCCCTTAGTTAGAGTGCGTGTTTGCTTTTCCAGCTCATATCATTTGAATATTTGATCAACCTTCGTTAAAGGTGAGCAGTCAGTCAGTGAGCACTCACCATACAAAGTGATTTCTGCAAAAGAAAATACCATGACCGGTTGGATTTTGTATCTTGGTCGCAAAAAAAGGTGACCGTGAAGTGAACACAAAAACTTTCCGCCCCGTGGAGGAAGTAATTGCCGTGCTTGTTAGATTTTTGGACTTTATGTATGAGGGTCGCTCGGTCCACCCCCGTTGCGAGGAAATTGTTTTATTATTGGCGTCATGCGGAGCAATATTAGTGTGGCTCTGCTGCGACGGCCGACGTTCCGCTCACGCATAACCGCAAGTCAATTCCGAAATGGTGTTTTTAGTGACTCGTTAACACAAGTGCTAGTTTTCCGCAATGTTCTCTATGGGCATTTTGCGCGACACGCAGCTTTGTGTATACGTACGCAGATTTGGTTTACAAATTCGCAATTTAGCACGAATCGCACGCTCGTTAGAAGTGGTTCTCGTTTCGGTTGAAACATAAATAACAAGTCTAGATTGTGGAGAACGCAATCAATGCCATTCAACTCGTTACGTTGTGGATACTTCTGTATGAAATGTACATCTAATTAAGCATCGTGACATTAAAATTTAACTATTCATTTTGAGTTCGGATGGATTGAGGTACTCAAAGTTTGCCTTCCTAATCCGTCTTATTCGAAGGTGGTTTCTGCCTTTGTTACGCCGAATGGAAATAAAGTAAATTACATTAATATACAGAAAAGCAGTAAAACCAAATCCTAGGCAAAAAGAGTAAATCCAGCGCATAAAAGTTTCAAGATCTTTTTTATGATTTATTTACATTAATTAATCATAGGCGCACTCGGTCAATCCAAGCATGGAGAGGTATTGAGCTCGGGCTCTGCGTATGTAGATTAGGACATGGTTATGCAAATCGGTGTACCCTTTCACGGAACAAATGCCCCGTGCAAGGACTCGCTGATACATTCGAGGTTGACGACCAGGGTGCAAATTGTATTTATAGGCACCCACTGGTCACCAGTTTTTAGAAAAGATGACTGTTGAGCCTTCAGGTCTTCATAAATATTTATCAGAGTGCTATGGTTGACCAGTAGATGATTCGAAGCAACGAAACCGTGAGGGTGCGATTTGAAAAAAAGAAAGTATTTTCACGGTTAAGGTAGTGGCACAAGAATAGTTGTGTACTCATTTATAATATAGGTATAGTCATTCTTGACAACTGCTTCAGTTCTAACGTATCGATTATTTGTGCTATCAAAAACGCAAATATCAGGTTTGAAACCCAGGCGATTATCCTTAAAATGAGAAACCATTTTTCAAGCAAAACTGGCCCATCTCTAGAATCAGAAACCATATTTTTGCTGCACTCGAAAAACAAATTTTAAATGAATTTGAAATTTATATACGTTTTAATGGTTCCTTAGCAATAACAGCAGGATTTTTTATAAATGTTATTTATGAGCTCTATATTGACAATGAAGCGAATTATTTGAGCAGCATGTTTCCAAAATTAACTCACCCAGCTTGACCATTCATAGTAAACTACAAATTATCTTCATTAAATTACCCATTCAAAATCACATTAAATCAGCACGCAGCTTCCAAAACCGAATCAAATCAAATTATGCTTTCATCTCAATCAAACGGATCATATTTCAAACGACGTTTCGACCTCCAAAGCCGCCAAAACAGTAGCCCTTTATTAGGCAAGATACACCGTCGTCGTCCTCTACCCCCATCAATAAGCTCTAGAACGATGATTATAAATAAATTGAAAAGGGTCTTGCTTTACGCATCCAGATCGTACTTCGCTGATGACGGCCTCCCCATGATCGCAAACCAACGGGTTAGATTGACCTCCAGTTGATCAGAAGCTCATTCGCTAGCCCTCACCACCATCATCAGGGGGAATCAATCGTTATCTGATTTCATCGCATTAATTTCATTATTTATACATCCATCCTTCGTCTTTCTAAATGCTTGTTGGAGCATCAACGTTGCTCGACCATATGACGATGACAACACGTCGATGGGAGTGAGACTTTGCTGCTGGGTTCGGGTTTTCTCCGCTAATAATCGACCCAAGCTTCCTGAATGAACTTGTTTGGGAACGACTGTCGGATATGAATAAGAGAGAATTTCTTATCAAATATACAAAACATTCAATAGGTTTAGTCGCAGTAAAGCAACAAATGAGAAGGATGAGAATATGAAACATGAGAAATTTCATTAAACGTTAAAAATTATCAAAAATAAAGTGATATAAATATGTGTTTGGAAAGATCCTGCTACCGCAAAAAAATTTCATGTAGGTAAAAAACTTTAAAAAATTTGTATTGATCGCCATGGTTCCTGAAATATTCGAGCCCTCTTAGAAGCGTGACATATGTGAATAACATATGTCAAAAATCACGAAACAAAAATGAGTTTTATACTGGAAAAATAAACAACTAAAATGCCAAAAATATATAATCCCCAGAAGTAAATATAAGCCCCGAATTGACAAAAATCTACTTTAAATATTCTTTGTTTTTCTTTCATTTTTGTAAAGATGTTATTGCAGCGTAGATGATCTTTGTAATTGTTGAGTCTTTGAAGTTCAATAGTCAAAAATTATCATTCAAGCGATAATTCGAATTTATTTGGTGAACTAAACTTTCCTTCTTTAAGAAAACCTTTGAAAATCGTATCCAAAAAAATATATGTTTTAATAAGGCGTCCATTGTGTTGCCACTTGAAGCCTGTCGTCACAGAGGCCACCACCGACTGGGAAGCACATGCACATAAAATTTCCAACGCCGCAGGAGAGCTTCTGTGGGATCAGTTTCGTCCGAAGAATCAAGCTTTCCGATCAGTGGGAGATCGTTCTCTTGTTAGTGATGATGACGACGCGATGGAACGACGAAAAATTTGTCGTTATATTTCACAATGACCACACAAACGGCAGCAGCGGGACCGATTTACGATTATGGCTCTAGTTAGCCGGGGTGAATGTGTTTGTGTTTGACGAGCAAATGGGACATATTGGTGTATTGGCAGAGCATTAAGATTTAACAGTCGTTTTGTCCGAAAACCGTTCAGGAACGAATGGTAATCACTGCCTTGATTAGCGTTGCTGGCCAGGTGCGCTTCCGTGAGAAATTAATGGTCAACTGTTTGGAGACATTCAATGAACTTTATTTTCATTAACAAATTTTGTTTACACTGTTGACTCCCAAATTGATGGCTTTTGTCCCTAGCTAATTATGCAGGATATATATTTTTTTTTGAGTTGGAAGCCTTATACGAATCATCATAAAATCAACGAACCTCGCATTGTTTATTTAAACCGTTGACCAAATTGTGCGTTGCACAAGATCAGAGTCTTCGATACTTGAAATATGATTCAATTCGCAACAAATAATTGTTATTCAAGTTATATTTAAAGTTGTATTTCCTACAGTTGAAGCTAAACAAAATATCATTCAAGAAATCTACCTGCCTATATTCAAATGGCTCTCAATTTTCTGAGAATATTTATTATAAAATTTTAATTAAACTTATAAAAATGGGTGCTATGGATTTCTGGGTACCTACGATGATCAATCGAGAGGATCGTGAAGTAAGGATAAGGTTCGAAGTTGATATTCGTAAATGGTCCAAACACATCAGACGTCCACTGCTCACCAATTAAATAGTCTTTTAGGATTAGAAAACCATTATTACCAGTGTACACTGTACACTGTAGGAGAATGTGGGGAGACTTGATCCCTTGGGAGACTTGATCCCCCCCTGTTTTATCGAGATCTGAAATAATTTTGTTGCATATTTTTTAAAATTGATCCTTCAGACAAATGATCATTATGTGGTGAGTTATTGTTTGAATTGGCAACCATATTTATTCTACAAAGTGAGTAGGGATGGTTGTCAGTAACGTAAATGTACATAAAATCGAAACGCAACTTCAAAATGAAGACCAAATGCTATCATTTTTTCACAGCACAAGGCCATAAATATACTAAATGAACTGTACTGAAAAGAACACAAGGTTAGGTTATTCGAATCTTAAATTGTTGCCTTAATATGCCACTTAAACCCATATTATCCACCCATACAAAAATTTAACTAAAAAATTTAAAAAAAATGTAAAATTGTTCTCAGGCAGCTAATTTATCGTGGATTTGACAGATTTGATGAAGGGTTGGCACGAAAAAATATTTATCGAGTAGCTATTATAGAAAGGGGATCATGCGCTGATTTCCATAACTAAAATCGTTCATGAGTATGCACAGCAACAGCAAGTCGAAAAATCTGCGTACTTTGGAAGAAAAATTATTTTAAAAAAAAATCTGAAAACATGTTTTTACTTTTATCATTCTTGAAGAGGGATCAATTCCCCGAAAATTTTAAACATTGACAGCACACCAAAAATTTATTATGTATCAATAACAACCACAATTTAAAACTGTCACCCATCAGTAAAGTGAAATTATATGTTTCTTAGAAAGTCTGCGAAAACCGCGTAGGTATAGTTATTTTTGGAAGTGATACATTGGAAATGAGAAAAGGGGATCAAGTCTCCCAAGTTTCTTTTAATTAAAACCGAAAACGATGCCGACCACAGCACGTTTCTTCAAGCATTAATTATTCACATCACTTCCTCGAAACCAAAAAAACACACAAAGCTTGACCGATGGCTACTTCATACTTACTGCAAATAGGTTGAAGAATGAGAAATCTCTGGGAAATTGACTAGATTTGGCTTTACTTATTAAATATCCTGTAGAAATGTGTTGTCCCTTCGATCCTTTGACTCATCGACATTCCATCCTTTCGATCTTTTAGCCTTCGACCTTTGGTCTTTTGCTGTTTTAACTCTTGATTAGTAGTGTATGCTTCAATGCACTTGTAACGACAGTCCAATCGAGAAGATCGCAAAGTGTAGAGAAGTAATTTCGACTACAGTTGGCACCAATTTGATTCGATATGCATCAGATTATTTATTTATTTATTACCAGACTAAGGCAAGAGTGGCTTGTGCAATATATAAAAGTCTTCTCCATTCAGCTCGGTCCCTGGCTGCACTTCGCCAACCACGCAGTCTACGGAGGGTCTACAAATCGTCCTCCACCTGATCTATCCACCTTGCCCGTTGTGCACCTCGCCTTCTTGTTCCCGTCGGATCTTTATCGAGAACCATTTTCACTGGGTTATTGTCCGACATTTTGGCTACGTGCCCAGCTTACCGCAGTCTTCCTATTTTCGCGGTGTGAGCGATGGATGGTTCTCCCAAGCTGATGCAACTCGTGATTCATTCGCCTCCTCCACGTACCGTCCGCCATCTGCACCCCACCATAGATGGTACGCAGCACTTTTCTTTCAAAAATTCCCGGTGCGCGTTGGTCCTGCACGAGCATCGTCCAGTAGAGAACGTGTCCGTAGAGAACTACCGGTCTAACAAGCGTTTTGTAGATTGTTAGTTTGGTACGGCGGCGAACTCTATTCGATCGGAGCGTCTCGCGGAGTCCAAAGTACGTACGATTCCTGCCATGATGCGTCTCGGAATTTCTCTGCTGGTATCGATATCGGCGGTCACTAGTGAGCCCAAGTACATGAATTCTTCAACCACCTCGATTTCGTTACCACCGATGGAAATTCGTGGTGGGTGGCTTACATTGACCTCTCTTGAGTCTCTTCCTATCAGTGGATTAAAATGTACTGTCTTGAACTGTAAATCTGTTGATGGTCACGTGTTGCATGTGTGACGGTCATGTAACACAAATTATTGTAGCATGACAGAAAAAAAAGTCATGAGCTACAGTGACATTTTTCTATGCGACATAATATGTGTCACAAAAGAAACGAATGGAATATGATGTTGAAGGTGATGAATGCATTACCAATGGAGCTAAATATTTGAAAATAATACAATTAATATAGCTGAGCTCGCTTTTTGTGCTTTCTTTACGCGGATTTTGAGATTTCCTATTTTTCGGGTATTGGCCACCCGAAATTAACAATAATTACAAGGTTATAAAAACTCGATTTGCATATACACAGCAAGTGAAAAATTTAGGAAAGATGAACGGTTTAGGCAAAATTTATAAAAAATGTTTTTTTTTTCTTTCACGCGAGTGAAAACCACTAGAAATCAATTTCGTGGAGCCGTTTCTTACGTTTATTTTAAAATTCACGTTCATTGATTATCGATATTGATTTATTAGCTTTTTTCGGCGTGCATCTTTTTCAAGACCAATTAGACTAAGACGTTATTCGTTGAAATTAATATTTCAAAGTCTGACTGAATTTGCCCTATAGTAGACCCCATGTGGGTCCGTAATAGGAAATTGCTTCCTTATAGGCGACACTTCATTTGATTTTCATGTTTCGTTTCGGGACGTTCGTCTTCCCTATTATGGACCCCCCAAAATATTCCTGTAGTGGACACTCTCGTGTTTATTTTTTATAGAATTGTAAAAAATCATCTAGTTTTACTTTCCATAGCGTTTCCAATGCATGTAATCAAATCATAGGACTGTAAGGTAGATTCTCCCGATGGAATTTCATCACAAAATGTTTACATTGTGCTGTAATAGTGCAAAAATGGCTAGAGGGTCCACAATTGGTTGGGGGTCCACTATTGGGAATTTTACCCTATGGACCCTGGGGCAAAACGACTTTTGGCATATTCGGCGATGTTCAAGGAATATTTTCATTAATGTTTACTACTGGATCGCTATTTCGAGATCCGAACTACATGCGCTGTAGTAAATACTCTGGAAAAACTGCTGAAAATGTATTCAAAATAGCAAATGGGTCGTTTTGCCCCGGGGATGCATATTACCCCAGTTTCCCCAACCTGGGTTTTCAACAATAAAAATCAAAATTTTGAAATAAATAATGTGGTTCAACCAAGAAAATAAGATTACTTATCACACAATTATACGTACGAGCCTATTTTTTTTTGTTATTATATTGGTTTTTAGTGCTTTTTTTGAAAAATATCTAGAAATATAATTTTTTACTTAGATAATCAAAAACAGGTTGAAAATAAATCTGGTTCGAATAGTTGAAATATTAAATTATTTAAATGGTTTTTAAGCCTGTAAAAACGTTTTTTTTCAGAGCAGCAATAGCTTTTAAATATATAAGAAGTGTCTCATCGTTTGACGATTTATTGTTTTGAGAAATCTTACTCGGGGTATAAAATGACGATATACTCAGTACGAAAGTGAATTCTCCGGGGTTTGAACCCCCTCCCCTATGAAAAATTGTTTCATTATAAATTATTTTTTGTTCATACCCTCCCGCCATAAGCCTTTACGTAATAAGTGTGCAGCCAAACGAAACAAATTGTTTAATAATTTACTTTTTTCTATAAGCATCATAGCTTTTGTGAAGAAGAAGAAGAAGAAGAAGAAGACCTTTTGTGACTGCTCAGAACATTCATTTTGCACTACCATCATAATAGACAACGATCCATTAACAGGCGGCACGAATATTGTCATATGATATGAACGACTCGCGAGTAATACATTCATTGCTATGAATGGCATGTGTCTACAATACTGTAATTGTCACAAGAGAATATTGATAATAGCAGCAAAAATGTACTATACGAATCACTGCTTCCTATCATGTACTTCGTCTTCGACGTGATGATGACTAGTCCAATCCGTTTAGCTTCGCTTTTCAGTCTGATGTAGGTGATATCTATGTCGTCGGCGAAACAAAATAACTGGACGGACTTCTTGAAAATCGTACCACTCGTGTCAATCCCTGCCCTTCGTATTACCCCTTCCAAAACGATGTTGAATAGCAGACACGAAAGACCATCACCTTGCCATAACCCTCTGCGCGTATCGAAAGGACTCGAGAATGCCGCTGGAACTCGAACTACGCACATCACCCGATCCATCGTCGCTTTGATCAACCATGTCAGTTTATCCGGAAATCCGTTACTGCCCCACGAACGCTCTTGCAATTGGTGTTAGTCGGCGGCATAAAATTTGGGAGAGTACTCGTTGCCTCGTGCCTCGTTCGTCCTCGTGCGGTGTTGCAGCAATCTCGCCCATGCTGCATTTATCTCTTACACTAACTGCTCACATTCGCCGTCATATCAGTCGTTTCTCTGATCCTGGGACACCGTGCCAAGTGCAGCGGTTGCGGTGCTATCAATGGCGAATCGAATATCTATCCAGCCATCTTCAAAGACGCTACGCCTAGCTGCTCTTCCGTTGGAATTGCCTCTTCCAACTGCTGCGCGTATTCTTGGGCTAGTCTACCGTCTTGTACCCGCCCGGCGTTCGACTTTGACACGTGTTGTATACCGTCGAGAGTTTTGAGCGCAAGCATACTGCAACGAGGTAGTGGTCGGATGTCGGAGAAGAATTTACCGTCGATTAGAACGTGGTCGATTTGGTTTTCCGTTTCTTGGTTAGGTGATCTCCATGTGGCCTTGTGGATATTTTTGCGGGGAAAGAAGGTGCTTCGGACTACCATTCCGCGGGAGGCTCCGAAGTTTATGCATCGTTGGCCGTTATCATTCGATACGGTGTACAGACTATCCGGTCCGATGACCGGTCTATACATTTCCTCCCTTCCTACCTGAGCGTTCATGTCACCGATGCCGATTTTAACGTCTCGCAGTGGGCATCCATCGTATGTCTGCTCCAGCTGTGCATAGAACGCTACTTTCTCGTCGTCGGGTCTCCCTTCGTGTGGGCAGTGCACGTTGATGATGCTATAGTTGAAGAAACGGCCTTCTATCCTTAGCTTGCACATCCTTGCGTTGATTGGCTGCCACCCAATCACACGTTGGCGCATCTTACCCAGCACTATGAAGCCGGTTTCAAGCTCGTTGGTGGTGCCACAGCTTTGGTAGAAGGTAGCCGCTCGATGCCCGCTTTTCCACACTTTCTGTCCTGTCCAGCAAATCTCCTGCAGCGCCACGACGTCGAAGTTGCGGGGATGTAATTCATCGTAGATCATCCTGTCGCAACCTGCGAAACCTAGCGACTAGCAGCTACATGTTCAAATATTCCAATCGGGATCCTTTATTCGTCGCCTAGGTCTTTGCCGATTATATCGAGTCGTATTATCTCTTATATTGCTCGTAATTATTGATTTTCCAGGCGGCTTATTGGGCCTGCGCAAACCTCCTGTCTCGTCGGAGGACCGTCGTGTCAGGTCTGTTTTGTGTCCCACCTGACACCAGGGCTTGGGCTTGTGCGCTTTGAGCGGCACACGGTCGCTTTGGTGGGGCCTACTTGCGGATACATGCAGCTTTTTATAGGAATTTAACAGGGCCCATTGTCAAATCCCACCACAACTCGCAGATGGCCTGGGGAGGAGAAAAAGACACAGGAAAAAAAATGGGCAAGAAAAAGTTTTGGTTAGAAAAACTTTTTTTCCTTCAAAGTGCCCAGCTTGCGATGTATCAACGGTTGGTAGAGAACAATATTGCCTATCTCCAGACAAAATTTTGTCCAAATCGAAAGTGGTGTTTTTATGCAAATCGACTTAAAATTTTGAAACTCGTTTTTTTTCAGTGTTGAACTAAATTTACAAAATTTAAAAAAAAATTATTCGAAAATTTGACTGATTTTCCAATTATCACCCATACAACAGTTTTTTTTGTAGGACTTGACAAGTATACAAAGTGACTTTCTATGAAAAAGTCTTCATGTCTAGAAAGTTTCATTGGAATCTAAGAGGGTGCTGCCAGCATTTGTTCGAGTTGGCATGAAATTCGTTGAATTTCAAACTAATTCACTGATCCACACAAAAAACTGAAAGACAAAACATGATGTGGACTTGATTGATATAAGAGATAAGATAACAATGTCAAAAACATCATTTCAATATCAATAGGGTAAGACGGTATAATATGCCCCCCCTAAGGCAACTCCTTGATAACTTTTTACTTTTCAACGCAATTTATCCAAACTTTGGGTAATTGGTAGTCCAAGAAGTCGCAAATGCATTGTCCGTGAGTAGTCATATAAAAATGTTACAGATAACACGTAATAAAACTTTTTAGAAAAGTCGTGAAAAAATATGGGCCCTCCTTAGCCGTGCGGTAAGACGCGCGGCTACAAAGCAAGACCATGCTGAGGGTGGCTGGGTTCGATTCCCGGTACCGGTCTATTTTCGATCGATTTTCGGATTGGAAATTGCCTCGACTTCCCTGGGCATAAAAGTATCATCATGTTAGCCTCATGATATACGAATGCAAAAATGGTAACTTGGCTTAGAAACCTCGCAGTTAATAACTGTGGAAGTGCTTAATGAACACTAAGCTGCGAGGCGGCTCTATCCCAGTGTGGGGATGTAATGCCAATAAGAAGAAGTGAAAAAATGGATTTCAAAAAGTGCCTGGCCAATACGCCCTTAATACCTTAACCTAAGACGCTTCATAGCCCTTCATTAGTATTTTATCCACCCCATAATAAAAGGTTACAAACCTTATGTGGTTGACATTAAAAAACCAACATAAGCCCATTTAAGCAGGTTAGAATTACATTTCAATAGTTTCCATATAATTTGGTAGCAACTGCTGCAAGCTCGCCGCGCTTGTGTTCATTTGCTAAGAGCATATTGTCCTGCCTACTCACTGGAGCGTTTTGACCAGTGAAACCTGTTTTGAAAAACGTCACATTTTTGAAGATAGAAGCAATTTTATATAATATTAACCAATGAGAAAAGTTGTTTGGTTCAGTGCAAAATATTGATATTATTGTCTGATCTTTTATCTCTCATATTAATCGACATGATATCTCATTTTGCTATCAAATTACGATTTGTTATTATTGAGCTTTCATCAGGGGTCTCCAGTTGCCCTGCGAGAAAAGGCGCAAATTTGAATTTAGAATTAAAGAGTAAGAAATGGAATTGACATGTGAGAAAAGAGAAGTGGTGGCGAGTATGAAGAGGGAAACGATAACTGAGAATGGAATGTGGAAATTGAAAAATAAGAAGCTATAAATGTAAAGTGAGAAGCGATAAAGTCGGAAAAAAATTTTTTAGTAGAAATATGAAACATCGTTTTGAACCTCTGCTCATCGAATAATCAATTTTATATAGACCTCTTAATTGCACGATTTCAGCGTTAAATTCAACGAAATGCAGCATCCACATTAATATTAAGAATGGGACAGGGTTGAGATGAATGAAGGAACAAAGATGAGAAAAGATTTATCAGCATCTATTTAATATATTTTTAAGTAGTAGCAACATGAGTAAGTAAAGAAAGTAAATAATGCTTCCTCACACCATATGGCACTATTGAACGAAATAGTTCGAAAGTGAAATAAAGCACACGCTCTGGTTCCAAGAATATTTAACTTTCTTCCGGTGAAAATTGTACTCACACATCCCAGTACGCTAGATGTGTTCTACCGCTACTTTACGGTAAGTCTAATGATAGTCGCGTAGGGGGAGATCCCCCAGGGTAGGCCACATAAGCCATTTACAGACAAACTCTCTAACTATCCGGACTAAATACACAAAATATGATCATTGATGATTCATATGATCATTTGAACACGTTTTTTGACGATGTATTTTGATGATGAATTTTGATGAAAAATTTCACGGTTCAGAAATGTGTGCCCCAGACATCATTTAGAATAGTACTACTTTTCACTCTCTTTAAATTGTAGTTATCAAAATATGTTAGTTGAGCTTATTTGACTCTCCAGTTAAATTTATTTTATCCTCCGAATTCTTACTTTTTTCAATGACATCTTCAATTTAATTTTTGCTTATTTCTGCGGTTTTCTTATATCTTACCAAAAAGAAACAATTGAATTGAAGAAAGTTTTACAAAACAGGTTTAAAGAATGGCTATTTAATCACATGAAAAATCTCAATGACTATTTAATCACATGTACCGGATACAGAAATTAAGTTCGCATCACAGTTACATTATATATCTAACAAATCATCATCGTTGTTTGAAATATGGCTTATATTCACCATCTCCACATAATCAGAATGTTTTCGAATGATTTCGATATTGTTGATTCATACCTTAAGTAAGGCGAAACACCAAAACTTTTGGCTTTTTTGTTTAATCTCATTTTTTTTTAAATTTTACAACATAAGAATCTGATATCCCATGCAGGTTAATGACTTTTCAATGGCTTTCTTTTGTACTACATAAGATGGTGGAAGGGCCGTATTCCAAAATTAAATGCAGCAACACTGTGCTTTATCCCACACACTCAAAGGGCAAGATGCGGTGAACTATCGACGTGTACAGTACTCTTTCACACATTAAGTATATCGACTTTCGTCTTATTTTTATTTTACGCAAGAGCAAATTCATTGCCCGCTAGTGTGAATTGAACCAACACCTCCCGTGTGCTGGGTGGGTGCTCTACCACAACGCTACGATAAACTTGTTATTACCTCTCAACAGCGAATAAACAGATTTGCTTAGAATTCTGTATAAGAACTTCACGAAACCTGTAAAACATCTTTTTAATATACTGCTAGATTACCATACAGAAACGACAGCCTTGGAATGATTGGGTCCCAGGTACAATATGTTTTATCATAATCTGGCCCAGTTTTATTTCAGGCCTATAATGAGTTTTTTCAAAGCGTAACTAGTTAAGCTTTTTTCTTTTTTAAACTTCCGGATGATTGGTAGACCCAATAGGATTCGAATCATTTAAATAAGTTCTACGAGGATTCTACGAACCATCATCTCATTAGACCGTGTTTATTAATGCATGTTTATTGTTGCTACCATTAAAGGCTAATTAACTCCAGCACTAACAAGCCAACTCCATTCAAAACATTTTCCAGTCACATTTTATTTCATTACCCACAGCCCAGCTTCTCCTCTACGGCTATTTGATAGATATTCTCATCACTCAACACGGTGGACAATGATCAACCCCTTAAATGGTGCTGCTGCGGCCCAGCATAAGATGTTATGAACCATAACAGAGATTCAGCTGGACCCGTAAACAAAGAGTCTCATCATCAAGTGTGGATTTGGGACTCCTCTCCTTGGTCAGCATCCCGATACGAAAAAGCGATAAACATTTACGATTTCTTACGCATTTAATCATTTTATACACTGAATCTGATGTGTTCTTATTCGTCATCCGATCTGGACAAGACGTGGGATGGCAGTGACGACTAACCGACGACGGCGATGATCATCCTCGGATCGGCTCCTGGTGCTACCGCAATACTAGTTGCTCCCGTGGTCCTCTAAATTCGAGATCGTACAGAGACAACTTCGCGCTCGGTGCGGTTCACTTTTAATTGTTTTTCCGTCTCCTGGTTTTGTTGTCGTTGTCTGTATCCTACGCGAAGTGTTTCAGTTTATTTTCATTCATAAAATTAATGCTGGACTCTGTCGTCAATCACTACATCGTCGTCATGTCGTCACGTTCCTGTCAGTCAAGTGGACGTGTCTAGAGAGGAACTCAAAGGGACTTTCTAACTATGCACACCTCTTTCAGAAAGCTTTTCCTAGAATATTTTTAAAACATGCTGTTTAACGCAATTTCCTGGCAAACCTCCAGAAAAATAACCCTGACTACGCCAATGCTCCGCTGTTTCAACGGCCAACACCAGCAACAAAAAGAACATTGATGGGTTAAATGGCAGAAGCCCCTAGGTCCGAACAAGGGTAACGAATGAAATGATTCGGCAGTTTTACGACCCCACGGCATCGAGGCAAGATTGGCCGAAAAGTCCGAACAGTTGAATGAAAGTTCATATTTCCGCTAGTTCGTAGAAATGGGCACTACAAGTCACGAGGAATACGAAAAGATTGATCCGCTCGATAGCAACATATACACCTCACTACTGGAGGACTTCATTCATGCACAGGCAGTGGAAAAACACTGCTTTGGGCATCTAATTTATTTTAATTGCTCCAAAAGTGTTACAAATTATAAGTGCTGTAGAATCGTAAAATTCAACTGCACCCAGCATCCGAAGGGGGCTAACCGCCATATGTATGTTTGCTACCAATGACCTACGGTAGCTCATAAGATCCTACCGGTTATTTATTTTATTTTTTGCGTCAATTGGTCTAGGATTTTCGGAACAAAAATAAGGTGCGCAAACAAGTAGGTAGGTGCTGCGGCTACACGAACTTAGCTGACTAATTAACGAACGAAACTCGTCGAGTGAGCTTGATTCCGAACGGATCCGCAATTTCTCACAATTTTCAAGATCGTTTAGAGGCGATAAAATGGTCGGGCTTTCGGTCAATAAAGTTGCGAATTAAATTAGCATACCGCCGATGTTGGTATACAGCGTCTGTGAAGCCTGTCTTAGCCTACTTCTGCTGTCGGCGCGGTTGATGCTGGTTCGCCTGCTCGTAAGTCATTTGCGTTTATTATATTAGCTGGATCGTTGAATTACAAATCTAGTTGAAAATGTGTATTTTTGTATCATTTGGCTACGTATTATGTAATATTTGAGGTTGAATTGTTATGAAAAACAAAAAAATGTATACTTTATAAGCAACTGATTCTTCTCAGAGGAACTGGTTGAATATCTAAAGAGTTGTTTTAAACAGAACGTGCTCAAATATAATTTTAATACTGTTGGCGAAAAACAATACACTTGGGCCGCCACATCCAAAATTCTCGAAAAACTCGTTTTGGCATAGAAAATACAATTAAGTCTATTTTTCGCGCTAAGGATCATAGAGGCATAATTTTATTGATCGATTTATCTTCATCAATTGTATATTTCGTTAATAACTAATTTTTTTCAAAAGTACAACCATGATTGTTGCTACTGGTGCAAGGTGCAACCATCCTTTATCATCCCAATCCATTAAAGAGAAATCGTTCATGGCAGTTACGCCCCTATGATCCTAAGTGCAAGAATTGAATAATTAGCTCTAAATTGGCACAAATATTTGTTAAATTAAAGAGCTGTTTTTAATAGCGAAAAATTTGTTTTTATATTATTCATGCAAAAATCTTAAAACTATGCTATTCAAGTACGACATTTTATCTTTAGAATATTGGGTTTGGCACCCAGGTGCAAACTTTGACACTGAGATGAGCCAGCCGTGGGCTGAAAATCTCTCCAATAAAGATTTAAAAAAATGTCATTAAACACTTTGATTAAGTTTAGTACTAGCCTTGAGAGAACTGATTGCTTAAAAAAAATTAAAGACGCAATATGCTTAAATTTCCGCTTGGCTGCTACTGTCAGCGAAGATGTAGTCGTCATTGCATTGATTGTTGTTTTATGATTATTTACTGATCCTGGTGACGACTCCATGATTTTCTATTAACTCTAGGCAATCTCCGTCACTTTTATGGATAATATCATTCTAGCCAATTTTTTGAAAATTGGTCCAATATTCAAGAGAAGGGTGGTTTGGATTAAAGTCGTCGAACGTTAAGCTAAAACTTATCTGGCCGTATTCCATGGGGTCAAATTGGATGTTTGACCAAAACTGTGTGGTCAAAAGCCTCAACCTGTGGTAAAGCCTAGACCTCAAGGAACACTCGGCCGAACTGGAACATTTCACCGAAAACGACATTTAGCCGAAATGGTCATTTGGGTGAAAATTTCAGTTTGCCGGACGGATCATTTGGCCGGAAATGTCACCTGGTCGAAAAGGCCATATGGTCAAAAAGGTTGTTTGATCGAACCGGTAATGTGGCTAAAAAAGTCGTTAGGCCGAAATGGTCATATGGCAGAAAGACCTGTTTGGCCGAACGAGACATACGGCCGAAAGAGTCGTTTGGCTAAAAAGGTAATGTGGCCGAACAGGTCTTTTGGCCGAAAAAGATTTTTTTTGGCATAATAGGTCATTTAGCCGAAATGGTCTTTTAGTGGAAGGGCCAAAATGTGATTCAGCCGAAAAAAAATGGATGAAAATTCCGTTTAGCTGAAATGTCATTTGGCAGAACAAATCATACAACCGAAATATCAGTGTGCTAACAATAGAATAATACTGAATGTGAGAAATGACAAGTTATAATTGAAAAGGAAGAAATAAGAAATGGAAGTGAGAAATTTTCAAATAAAGAAGTGAGAATTTAAGAGCGAGAAATGAGACGTCTCTTTTCTCAGTTCTCACTCCTTATTCCTCACTTTTTACTTCTCATTGTAAAAAGCGAGAAATAAAAAGCATTTCTCAATGAGGACAAGGAAGAGTGATGAGTGAGACGCCTTATTTCTCACTTACCACGTCGCACTTATCACATTTCAAAGTGAGAAATAAGAAGTCAGAAGTGAGAGGTGAGACATCCGGATGTGTGAAGCAGAACATATGAAATGAGGTGTGAGAAGCGAGACGCCTCTTATCACTTTCTACTTTTCGCTTCTGATTTCTTACTTCTCATTTTCAAATTGATCAAATATTTCATGATGAATCGATGTCGGCAGAAAAAGATTTCTCCTTTTCTTGGTCATGGTTTTCGACGAGAGGCTTTCGTTCCACCTCCTGTTGACTCAATTATCAATGATCTCTTCACACTTTACACTATCACAATCGTTCGGTCAAACGACAATCACTGTCGTAGGATCCGTTTGGCCAAACCACATTTTCGTATGCATGACCCGCATGGCCCTTTCTGCTAAACGACCATTTTTTTAAACAGCATTTACGGCTAAACGATTTTTTCAGGCAAATGATTTCCTCGACCAAACGACATTTTCGGCCACATTACCTGTTCAGCCAAACAATATTTTCGGCCAAATATCCCGTTCTGCAACATGACCAACACCCTTGAAAGGAGGCTTCCGAGCCTCTTGAAAGGAGGCTTCCGAGCCTCTTGAAAGGAGGCTTCCGAGCCTCTTGAAAGGAGGCTTCCGAGCCTCTTGAAAGGAGGCTTCCGAGCCTCTTGAAAGGAGGCTTCCGAGCCTCTTGAAAGGAGGCTTCCGAGCCTCTTGAAAGGAGGCTTCCGAGCCTCTTGAAAGGAGGCTTCCAGGCCTCTTGAAAGGAGGCTTCTGGAGCCTCTTGAAAGGGAGGCTTCGAGCCTCTTGAAAGGAGGCTTCCGAGCCTCTTGAAAGAAGGCTTCCTGAGCCTCTTGAAAGGAGGCTTCCAGAGCCTCTTGAAAGGAGGCTTTGAGCCTCTTGAAGGAGGCTTCCGAGCCTCTTGAAAGGAGGCTTCCGAGCCTCTTGAAAGGAGGCTTCCGAGCCTCTTGAAAGGAGGCTTCCCAGCCTCTTGAAAGGAGGCTTCCGAGCCTCTTGGAAGGAGGCCTCCGAGCCTCTTGAAAGGAGGCCTCCTAGCCTCTTGGAAGGAGGCCTGAGCCTCTTGAAAGGAGGCTTCCAGCCTCTTGAAAGGAGGCCTGAGCCTCTTGAAAGGAGGCTTCCAGGCCTCTTGAAAGGAGGCCTGAGCCTCTTGAAAGGAGGCTTCTGGAGCCTCTTGAAAGCAGGCTTCCGTGCCCCTTGAAAGGAGGCTTCCGAGCCTCTTGAAAGGAGGCTTCCGAGCCTCTTGAAAGGAGGCTTCCGAGTCTCTTGAAAGGAGGCTTCTGAGCCTCTTGAAAGGAGGCTTCCGAGCCTCTTGAAAGGAGGCTTCCGAGCCTCTTGAAAGGAGGCTTCCGAGCCTCTTGAAAGGAGGCTTCCGAGCCTCTTGAAAGGAGGCTTTCGAGCCTCTTGAAGGAGGCTTCCGAGCCTCTTGAAGGAGGCTTCTGAGCCTCTTGAAAAAAAGCTCCCAAACCTCTTGAAAGGAGGCTTCCGTGCCTCTTGAAAGGAGGCTTTCGAGCCTCTTGAAAAGAGGCTTCTGAGCCTCTTGAAAGGAGGCTTCTGAGCCTCTTGAAAGGAGGCTTCCTGAGCCTCTTGAAAGGAGGCTTCTGAGCCTCTTGAAAGGAGGCTTCTGAGCCTCTTGAAAGGAGGCTCTGAGCCTCTTGAAAGGAGGCTTCCGGGCATCTTGAAAGGGGGCTTCCGAGCCTCTTGAAAGGAGGCTTCCGAGGCCTCTTGAAAGGAGGCTTCTGAGCCTCTTGAAAGGAGGCTTCCAGCCTCTTGAAAGGAGGCCTGAGCCTCTTGAAAGGAGGCTTCCAGGCCTCTTGAAAGGGAGGCTTCCAGAGCCTCTTGAAAGGAGGCTTGAGGCCTCTTGAAAGGAGGCTTCAGCCTCTTGAAAGGAGGCTTCCTGGAGCCTCTTGAAAGGAGGCTTCTGAGCCTCTTGAAAGGAGGCTACTGAGCCTCTTGAAAGGAGGCTTCCGAGCCTCTAGAAAGGAGGCTTGAGCCTCTCGAAAGGAGGCTTCCGAGCCTCTTGAAAGGAGGCTTCCGAGCCTCTTGAAAGGAGGCTTCCGAGCCTCTTGAAAGGAGGCTTCCGAGCCTCTTGAAAGGAGGCTTCCGAGCCTCTTGAAAGGAGGCTTCCGAGCCTCTTGAAAGGGAGGCTTCCGAGCCTCTTGAAGGAGGCTTCCGAGCCTCTTGAAAGGAGGCTTCCGAGCCTCTTGAAAGGAGGCTTCCGAGCCTCTTGAAAGGGGGCTTCCGAGCCTCTTGAAGGAGGCTTCCGAGCCTCTTGAAAGGAGGCCTCCGAGCCTCTTGAAAGGAGGCTTCCGAGCCTCTTGAAAGGAGGCTTCCGAGCCTCTTGAAAGGAGGCTTCCGAGCCTCTTGAAAGGACGCTTCCAGGCCTCTTGAAAGGAGGCCTGAGCCTCTTGAAAGGAGGCTTCCGAGCCTCTTGAAAGGAGGCTCTGAGCCTCTTGAAAGGAGGCTTCCTGAGCCTCTTGAAAGGAGGCTTCCAGAGCCTCTTGAAAGGAGGCTTCCAGGCCTCTTGAAAGGAGGCTTCCGGGCCTCTTGAAAGGAGGCCTGAGCCTCTTGAAAGGAGGCTGCCGAGCCTCTTGAAAGGAGGCTGCTGAGCCTCTTGAAAGGAGGCTTCCTGAGCCTCTTGAAAGGAAGCCTGAGCCTCTTGAAAGGAGGCTTCTGAGCCTCTTGAAAGGAGGCTTCCGGGCCTCTTGAAAGGAGGCTTCCGAGCCTCTTGAAAGGAGGCTTCCTGAGCCTCTTGAAAGGAGGCTTCCGAGGCCTCTTGAAAGGAGGCTTCCTGAGCTCTTGAAAGGAGGCTTCCTGAGCCTCTTGAAAGGAGGCTTCCTGAGCCTCTTGAAAGGAGGCATCCGAGCCTCTTGAAAGGAGGCATCCGAGCCTCTTGAAAGGAGGCTCTGAGCCTCTTGAAAGGGAGGCTTCTGAGCCTCTTGAAAGGAGGCTTCCGAGCCTCTTGAAAGGAGGCCTGAGCCTCTTGAAAGGAGGCTTCCTGAGCCTCTTGAAAGGAGGCTTCCGAGCCTCTTGAAAGGAGGCTTCCGAGCCTCTTGAAAGGAGGCTTCCGAGCCTCTTGAAAGGAGGCTTCCGAGCCTCTTGAAAGGAGGCTTCCGAGCCTCTTGAAAGGAGGCTTCCGAGCCTCTTGAAAGGAGCTTTCCGAGCCTCTTGAAAGGAGGTTTCCGAGCCTCTTCAAAGGAGGCTTCCGAAGAGGCTTAGTAAGTCCTGAACAAGACATATTAGATGTAGATTTTCTGTCTAAGCTGTTCAACAGTTTGAGATTGTTCAAATATTTCATGATTAAACCAAATTACTTTGGCGTTTGGTGTTGGAGTTCATTAGAAACCCGACCAGTAGATAGTAACAGATTTATATCAGAACTTGTTATTCTGTTACAGCCGTTTTTCATAACAGCGGTTGTTATAAAGCATGTACCATTAGTAGTTAAAATAACAAAAATTGTAACAAAATCTCTTCTAGTTCTAACAAAAATATTACTAAATATGTTATGATTCGAACAAAAATATAACTCGATGTGTTACATAAAAAACGGTGAAAATATCTTATACTATAACAAATTATGTTATTGAAAAGATTATGATTATCCATAATGTAGGCAATTAACTTTGTCCTGCTGCTTCAACTTTGAATGTAGGTTCAAGTTATACTGAAGGTGGTACGTGGTACCTTCGTTTTTCAAATTCCTATCAACCAAAAATGTAGGCAATTCTTTTTTCGGAAAAAAAAAACCTAACACATTATGTTATAATCATGTTATGACGATCATGAAATTTTCTTTCCTCCAACTTTGACAGGGAATTTATAACAAAATTATTACAAGTTTTGTTATTTGTAACACATATTGATATACCTAATTGTGATAAAATTTTGTTATGACTGGTCTTCCAGTCATCGGGACTGGACTGGTCGGGAACCCTTGTCATGAGCCAAAACTGAGCCTGAGTTATGAGTGTTTTTTACACCAATAGAGACTTTAAAAAAATTAGCTAAAACTGATCAAATAAAACAAAATTCATGTTAAATAAGTGAAAACGAGGGCTAAACATTTATTTAACATTTTTTAACATCCTGTGAATTTCAAATGCCTCTAACTCTCCTTCGGTTACGTATTTTGCCTTCCCAAGGCATAAACTGATTCATATTTGAGAAACAAATTTAAAAAATGAAGATTCAAATTTTTCCGATGTTGTCACATTTCCTATTTTTCCACCCCAAAATTCACCAGGGTGGTGATAAAATCGGGATGTTACTGTAGTTGGCAAAAAAACATTCTCTACAATATGACACACAATTAAAGGTCATTGCATATTGAAGCATATATTGGGAAAACATATTTAATGCTAATAACGTCATTAGCATTCTAGTACCTATGCTTCTACTGACGATCCTGCCTTGCTACTTGGAAGGCGCGATTAATTTGTTTATCTGCGATGCAATTAAGCACACCTTGTCAACATTTTTTTTGAATTTTGAACAGCTTACAAATGCTAAATATTAACAAATTCGACAAGTTGTCGTTGTGAACAGTTCTAACTAAGAACATATTTAAAATTAAAATGCTCTATTTATGAATCAAACCGAAATTCATTATTCAATTCCGCAGTTATTACCTATAAGCATTATTGACGCAACGCAAAATTTTACCGTTTCGACTGAGAAGTCGAAAGAAATTTCCAGCCAAAAAATAAAAAAAGCCTTTTCCTCAAATGCAACGATGACAGACGTACCTTCATCTGTGCTACACGATTTAGTGAACGGTTTGGCTGTACACAATATTCAATTTTGTTATTTTTGGTTTGTTCGACTAATACACACCATTTACTTATTTGACGCTGTGCAACGTAAAGCAAAAGCAACAACCCATCTTGTTCTTGAACCAACGCGATTGAGAATGGCAACAATCCTCGCCATGTTTTCAGTGTTCTTTGTTTTACAACGAAATCGCTACAGCACGTAACTGATGTCGCTAAAGGTTTCCTTTCTGAAACTGCTTATGTATACCGTCGCCGTTTACCTCGCCGCTTGAAATTAATACACAACTTCAGTTTTACGACTTTATTCATTTTCGGAGTACACATTTTGGAGCAGCCCCAGCACAAGTTCCGAACTCTTTGGCTTCCGTGGTACAGTAGCCTCCGTTTCAGCACCGCAATAAGATTCGGCCGTCGCCAACAGCACAGCAATGTTTTTACGACCTGGGTAGCAGCCAGTGCCCGTTGTTCAAAAAACCAACAACTCAACAGCCATACAAACGGCGGGCGATTTCAATTAATTAAGTGAAAAATGGCATGTTTTTCCTTTCCGATCCACAAATGGGCGACCTGAGCGAATGATTTGCTTACATACCTAATGGTGACTTCCATCATTGCTGCTCATACGCGCTGTACCATCACCGGATGAAGCATCATCGCTGAGTGTGTTTTTGCTGCCCATCACGATCTTCAGGGTGGCGCGATAGTGGAAAATTTAACGACCAGTTCGGTGTGATTGTTTTCTCTTGGCAACATTTGACTAGCGATGGTGAGCAATTTGAAGACAAGGCACTGATTAGCAAACAACAAATTGGGTTCGGTAGCCAAAAGAAGCTAATTCGCGACCTCTAGCGCTCGAACTCCATATATTGAAGCTACAGCTATGCCTCTGAAAAGCATCGATCAGAGCAACAGATTGCAACCTAACTTCAATGGAGGTGATGCCGGACACGCTCTGCTCTACAAGTAGACATGGACATGCGGAGTATCTAATGGTGATTCAAGTAATTTTCACACCTCGTCAGCAATGCAATTTTCTCGCGGTTATAGTGGATCCGCTGTACAGAGTTTCTCGGTTGCCAGATTTGTTTGGTAAAGTTGAGCTCCACCATTGCCAAGTACTGAACCTAATAACGAATCATAATCAGCATCACTGCGAACCAGCGACACCATTTCCAGCGTCCACCTTTGACGCCACATCTTTTACAGTGGCCGAAAGCCGCTCACTCTTCTCGAAAAGCACAGCTGCATGGAAGAATTATAGTTTGAAATCATAAACTAATTTTTGAAAAAAAAAAGTTATTTGTTGTTGAATAAAGACTGTACCACCTCTACAATCGATCTGCTTTTCTGAGAACCACTAGGAGAGGGCGGATATTTCCTGCCAGCAATCCCCGTTGCTGTATCTTCTTCGGACGGATCTTAACTTACGCATTACAACGGTTCATTTAAGTATATTGAAAAAAATGTTGCTTTTTTAGTATTCGAGCCTACGATTGATCAATAGTAGTCAAAATAAACGTTTGGTTATTAGAGTTCAACATTTTTATTTTTATAAATATTTTTATTTATGTATTCATTTATTAATTTGCCTATTTTTCTATTTATTCATTCATTGATTTATATTCATTCATGCCCTTGAAAGTTCATTAGATTGTTTCCTACCTTCTCGGGTGAAACCCGCCACTGTACACCGTGGTAGCTGACCATAATGTGTATGCGCTTCTCAGCGCGAATCGCGAACGCCATCACGACATCTCATCAGCAGCCAAAGTCGTGGTCTTCTCATCACCATTGCGATGTTCATGACGGCGACGTCAGCGATGACCACGACCACCAGTCCCAGCCCGGGACTAGCCGGGCGAAAAGTCGCGCATATCGAAACGCGCCTAAACAAGTGTTTATTACAAATCACTCTTTGAATACATTAATATTTATTAACAGCGCCGTTTGGAAAGGACTAGTTTTTGCCGACCTTTTCGTAGATTGATTGAGGCTGCCACTGACTGCGTGCATGCTATAAGAGAACCCTCTCTTGGGAACTTACTCACAAGTATAGATTCTATGCGAGCCAGCAGCAACGTGGGCAATCGGTGAAAATGCAGCGCACCGAACAAACCGATCGTCCATGGTTTGACACAAAAGCTTTACACGCGAGTGAGTCTCACGCGCGTAGAACCAGTCGACGAACGCCCGTACGTGATTGGTTGTTTGTTTAGAAACTCACACCGGGGGACACGCTGCTGGGTCCCACCGTTGATTGGTAGCAGAGTGGAAATCAAACAGGGGAGAAATGCACGCCGAGCCGGTTTAGCACCTTATTAATATAAACGACACATATGCTCAGTGAACGTTTTAGCATGATGGGGCCATTTGGTAGGCATGGGTAAACCAATCGAGATCTGGATGTAAAGCTTGAGATTATTGAGTTTTATTGACAAAGAGTGTTAGACTGTACGGTTTTCATGTGCGGGCAGGGTTTACTAAAAGAGGTTCGTTATTTCGATTTAATCTAGCTGGTGCGCCCCGACCAAGATCGTGACAATTATAGTGAAACGGTTTAATTGATTAAATTGAATGTCACTGGGCGAAGGTTCGATCATCGACGTTCATAGGTCATTTGCATATTACGCAACACTACAACTGGCAGCCCAACCAATAGTTGGCACTCAAATATACTATTTGTTATGGTGTTGTGCATATGCAGTGTTATTCCGTCTTGTGAAACAAAAGATTCCGACATTTTGACAAATTACATTAATTACAATTGGCAAAATGGCTTGACATTACCAATTCCAAGGGTTGGAGTGGTTACTTATCCAATTTGTATAATCGGAAGCAGATATGCTTTGAAAGTATATACGACGAAAGCACTCTCGTCGATTTGACCATGGTTGTGAACTGAGACTTAAAAAAAACACGAACAAATGAACGCAGAACAAGCTGGAACGATTTAAAAACGTCTGTCGGGTAAGACATACAAGTTTAAGTCTGAATCTTGTCCTGAAAGACAGTATTTTCAGCAAATACTTGCAGTTGTTTTTGTGTTTGATAACATAATAATAAACTGCGGGAAAAGTCGAAGTCCACGCTGTTATAAAAAAATGTCAAATTTCTTGCAGCAAAGCAATTCTTCAAAGCAAACTCGAAGGATTGGAGGGCATGACAACCGATTATAAGCGGAAATTCATGGTGGTGTGGACAACTTCTCGGCAAATACCAAAGCTATACAATCATCTCAGATTCAAACGAAATTGATCAATTTTCAGCCAAATCCATGGAGATTAAGAGGTGCATCAAACGAGATTTTTTAGACTTTTTCATAGAAATGTCGTCTGAATGCATCGATTTAACTCCACATATTAGAAGCATTAGTCGTGAATAGCTTCTTTAGATTATTATCTACCACTGTGCCATTGATACTAGGATGTTTAGAGGGCTTATTCTATGACTTTTTAGTAGATATAGCTGAAAAAATGCCTAAAAACCAGAAAAATACCCATTGAATTGGAGGGTGGCAATTTGAATCTGGAGTACTTTTGAAAATGGTGAACCGGTCTAATGGTTATAGTGGACGCTCTAAAAATTCCAAAACGTTTTGGGTTCGAATCCCGTCGTGGTTCTGAATTTTTGTGAATTTGCTTGTAAAAATTAGCTGGATAAGCGATGTATGAAAATTTGTTCGTTTGTTTGAGAAACTACATATCGACGGTTTCGTGCAATACTGGCACAAGTCAAAAAATTTCGTTTTTGACATTTTGATTGCAAAGCACAAAGCAAAGGTAAAAAGTATGAAGTTTCACCTGACAAAGACCCAGGTCGAAATTCACAATATATCAAAAGTAATGCTTATTTTAAAAATATCAAAGAATTATTTAAAAAAACTCGAATTTATCGATTTTTCAATGTTTTTTACTGCAACTCATAAAACTTTTTGTATCAACTGTTACCAACAAATTAAAATAATAGCATGCTAGGATTTCTTAGAAAAAATTAAAGTGTTTTTATGACTCAGTCAAATTTACACAAGAAGAAAAAAAGCATTGTATCCATTCTCAATAAAAATATATTTCAATTGTAAATGTAATTAAAACTAATTAATACAAACACTGGAAAAAACTGTCATTTTGAAAAAAAGTCTTTACAAATTACAAACATTTCAACATGCGTATCACTGACAATCATACTCCGTAGAAGTTGCCAAACTGGAAAAGGGACCCGGGCAGAAGCTATGAACAGAATAACAAAACATGATATGGACTTGATTGATATAAGAGATAAAAGAACAGGCCACAATATCAAAAATTTGCACCGAAATATCATTTACATATCAAGATATGCTATGGATAAGAGCAAACTAATGGCACTTGATATCGATCACTTATTACAATTAACATATCTTGACATCCTCATGATATTTTAGTGCAAAATATTGATATTGTCGCCTGATTTTTATCTCTTATATCAATCATGTCCATATCTCATTTTGCTATCTTATCAACATTTGATATTATTGAGCTATTTTCGTCTACTTGGGGATAATGAAAACGGGAGAGAAAGGTGATAAGGAGGGAGGGTGAGAAAAGGAAGAGGTGCAGGTACGGGTATAGCCAGGCCCTTGGGCTTGCCCCGCTTGCTATACCCTATATCCGATGCGTCTCCGCCCCGTGAGCGAGCACGGGAACGTCGAGACAGATTCCATGCACCGAGATGGTCGACCTTGAACTCAAAGACTCCCACCTGCCAGCCAGAGTGTATGTAATAAAAAGTGGCGACACTGTCAGAATTGAAACAAGATTCTTCTGTCATTCCCATACAAAATCGCGATCCAAACGAGCAGGAGACCTGTCAAATGCGGCACATGTCGCCACTTGTACACAGCTTGTACTAGCAGACCCGACGAACTTCGTTTCGCCTAAAATTGATTTATTCTCTGATTTGTTCTTGAGTTTCAGTTTCATTTGTATTGAAGCCCCACTTTCCAAAGCAGGGAGGGGTCTCAAACCATCTTAAGAACCTTTCCTGGCCCCACAAACCTCTGCATACAAATTTTCACACCGATCGGTTCAATAGATTCCGAGTCTATAAGGTTCAGACAGACAGAAATTCATTTTTATGTATATAAAGAAAAAGAAATTAGAAAAACCCTTGAAAATCTGGCATATTGTTGTAAAAAGAAGTATGGTCGTGAGTCCTCCCAACCATATCCACAACACATGCCCGAATAATATCCATGGAATTTGAAAAAAACAAATCGCAAAAATATGAAAGTTTTATTTTTTGAGTGATAATTTTAAAACGTCGTCCCTAAACATTTTCATATTTCGAGTTATGTCCCGAGCAGCACAAGTCAGGCAAATCTAGTTGCAGCAACTTGATTACGACTAAATCTGGTCACAAATGAGTTACAGTAACCTGTGTGGAATATGTGTGCTGCTAGGGCTGTATTGTACGTACTTTGAAGAGCAATTATGGAGTACTGCTTCCAGTTTTCGCATTGAAAGTGCCCCAGAGTGTTGAGTTTTGCCAAAAACTATCCAGACTTTTGAGCTCGGTTGTGGCGGCGTGAGTTTTTTCAC
Organism: Armigeres subalbatus; assembly: GCF_024139115.2. NCBI lineage: Eukaryota > Metazoa > Arthropoda > Insecta > Diptera > Culicidae > Armigeres > Armigeres subalbatus. Next base: position 383,970,330 of record NC_085140.1, on the reverse strand, counting down.
ATTCAAGAGTTCAAGAGGTAGAAAACATTGGAATTCATCAAGTATGCCTCGATTCAATGATTATTTTTGCAGCAAATAAATAAATGTCTTCCACCTTCTGGGGCATCGTAAAATAAGTTAAGTCGAGATCCACTTTAAAAAAAAATTATAATCTCTTATTAAACATCAAAAAGACAAAAGCAACTTAAACATTTTCCGAGAACACAGTAAAATTGAATTGGCATTTGATTGTTGATAAAAAAAACATAATTAGTACACGGCATACTGTATGAGTTCCAATGCTTTCTACCTCTTGAATGTTAAATTTATGAGAGCCAATTTGCCAATTTGTTCAAAAACAGTTTACTAATATTTTTTTTGAAATTGTGCACGCTTAAAGTAAATTACACATCGCATGAATAATTTTCACACATGACGACGATGACACGAGAGAATAGCAATCTGTGTGAAAATTATGTGTAAGACATGCACAGTCGTTGTGTAATGTCTTTTATTCCTTTAACCCTTTCCCGCCCACAAATTTTTCCAAAGATTTCAATATAGGAAGGAATCATCAAAAAGTTATTTGGCATAGCCAAAATTAGTGGACAACGAAAAAAAAATTTTGATTGTAAATCAATAGTTAATTGTTTGTTTTCAAAAGTTTCACTATTTGTAATTGATTATATTTGCAGTCTAATGGAACCATAAATATGTGTCAAATATTCCTTTTGTTGTTGTAACAATTCGATGAAGGTTAAAAGGTGCAAAATTTGATGGTGCACCACAGACACCATGGGCGGGAGAGGGTTAATATGTGTAAGAAACTTTGCTTCGAACCGTCAAGTCCATTTTGAACGCCATGATGGCGGTCGCGTCCGGCATGCACCGCAACGAAAATGACTTTTTCTGTGGATTTTCGTTATGTTTCGATACGATACAACTAAAATGTGCGAATATATATGTTTGTAAATATCGCACTTTAGTTTGGTCATATCGAAACAAATGGGGACTCCTCTGAAATAGTATAAAAATGTTGCGATAATTTTCAATTTACATGAAAAAATATAATTGAGGTTAGGTCCGTTTTCCGACCGCTCTCTCACTGTGTGAAATGAACTCATCAAAAATCGTTAACCGTCAATTACACTAAAATGAGTAACATGGCAGTTACACATAATATGTGTTGTTCCAGGTTAGGCCTGTTTTGTGTGAACGAAACACAAAATTGTGTGAATGACTTTAAGCGTGTGTAAAATGGATATATGCAGTATCTCAAACAAATGATTCATTTGTTTACAAAAGCAGAAGTCTTTTTGAAAATTTGATATTGATTTATTTCATCTTAGTAGCAGCGGCACCGTGCCCCCGGATCAGAGAAACGACTTGTATGACGGCACAAGTAAGCAGTTAGTGGAAGAGAAGAATGCAGCATGGACAAGATTGCTGCAAAACCGCACGAGGGCGAACGAGGCACGATAAAAACGGGCGCAGAACACACAAAACTCGATTTCCCGGAGGAAAAAATGCCTGCAGGAAGATCGAGACCGTGAAGAGACGGAGCAACTGTACCGCGCTAATAACACACGAAACTTCTATGAGAAGTTGAACCGTTCACTTAAGGGCCACGTGCCACAGCCTCATATGTGTAAGGACATAAACGGGAACCTTATTACGAACGAGCGTGAGGTGATCCAAAGGTGGCGGCAGCACTACGAAGAACACCTGAATGGCAATGTGGCAGACGAAGATGGCGGTATGGTGATGGTCCTGGGAGAACGCGGGCAGGATATAATTCTACCGGCTCCGGATCTCCAGGAAATCCAGGAGGAGATTGGCCGGCTGAGGAGCAACAAAGCCCCTGGGGTTGACCAACTACCAGGAGAGCTATTCAAACACTAGCACTGAGGCACTAGCTAGAGCGCTGCACTGGGTCATTACCAAGATTTGGGAGGAGGAAGTTTTGCCGCAGGAGTGGATGGAAGGTGTCGTGTGTCCCATCTACAAAAAGGGCGACAAGCTGGATTGTAGCAACTACGGCGCAATCACATTGATGAACGCCCCTACAAGGTACTCAAATTTTATGGCATCGACTAGCACCAATTGCAAGGGAGTTCGTGGGGCAGTAACAGGCGGGTTTTATAAGCGAACGCTCCACCACGGACCAGGTGTTCACCATTCGCCAAGTACTGCAGGAATGCCGCGAATACAACGAATACAAAACCGCATTGATACAATCGATCGGGACCAGCTATGGCAGCCAATGCACGAACACGGGTTTCCGGATAAACTGACATGGTTGATCAAAGCGACGATGGATCGGGTGTTGTGCGTAGTTCGAGTTTCAGGGGCATTCTCGAGTACCTTCGAAACGCGCAGAGGGTTACGGCAAGGTGATGGTGTCTGCTATTCAACATCGCTTTGGAAGGAGTAATACGAAGAGCAGGGATTAACACGAGTGGTACAATTTTCAATACGTCCGTCCAGCTATTTGGCTTTGCCGGTGACATAGATATTATGGCACGTAACTTTGAGAAGATGGAGGAAGCCTACATCATACTGAAGAGGGAAGCTAAGCGGATCGGACTAATCATCAACACGTCGAAGACGAAGTACATGATAGCAAGGGATTCAAGAGAAGACAATGCATGTGAGCCACCCACCGCGAGTTTGCATCGATGGTGACAAAATCGAGGTGGTAGAAGAATTTGTGTACTTGGGCTCACTGGTGACTGCCGAAAATGATACCAGCAGAGAAATTCGGAGACGCATAGCGGCTGGAAATCATACGTACTTTGGACTCCGCAAGACACTTCGATCGAATAGAGATGGCCGCCGTACCAAACTGACTATCTACAAAACGCTCATTAGACCGGTAGTCCTCTACATACACGAGACCTGGACGATGCTCGTGGAGGACCAACGCGCACTTGGAGTTTTCGAAAGGGAAGTGCTGCGTACCATCTATGGTGGGGTGCAGATGACGGATGGTACGTGGAGGAGGCGAATGAACCATGAGTTGCATCAGCTGCTGGGAGAACCATCCATCGTTCACACCGCGAAAATAGGACCGGGCCGGGCACGTAGCCAGAATCTCGGACATTAACCCGGTTGAAATGGTTCTCGACAACGATCCGACGGGCACAAGAAGGCGAGGTGCGCAGCGGGCAAGGTGGATAGATCAGGTGGAAGATGATGTGCGGACCCTCCGTAGACTGCGTGGTTGGCGACGTGTAGCCATGGACCGAGCCGAATGGAGAAGACTCTTATATACCGTCTGATTAAATAATAAATAATACCAGTAAAATAAGATAAGAGTGAATGCCTTCTTGTTCAAATATTTCTCCCATGATTATTTTAGAATAGGCTTTAAAAACAATTAAAAATTTTACAATACAAACAAATTAGTTTTCATTTTGGCCATGATGGACGTTAGTAGATATGCGGTTTTCTCGGGGATTCATGATTTCGGACAGCGAATGAGTGGTGGACACCAAATCTGACTTCAGCTGGAAAGTAGCTTGCACATGACCTGAGCTTTCTAAACAGAATCCCGACCGGTCCTACCGAGGGACGGCCATCTGTTATTAGTTGTTTTACTCGGGAAGCTGCATCACGTGAAAGCTTCGAGGGGATTCGCAACAGCTGATTGACATGAAGAGGAGTGGTATCAGACGCACTTACTAAACTAAAAACATCAATTATGTATCATTGAATAGTTATCATATCATTGGAAGGAACTCTACTAGGCAAGAAAATGCGCCCTCGGTTCCATTCCCCGGATCCGTGGAACATTTGACATCCATCTGTTATAAGAGGCATAGTGTCACTCGGTAGAACCGGTTGGGGTCCCATTCACAAAGATGAGGTTATGCCAAGCTACTTATTATAATGGTAAGAACGGTAAGAAGGATTTATATCACTCTTCGTACTTTTGGGAATAATTAGTGCTTCAATAGAAGAATTCATAAACTTTTGTGCTTTAATGCGTGCATATTAAAAATTTAAAAAAAAAAAAAAAAAAAAAAAAAAAAGACATTAATCCTTTTTTATCATGTCAAACAACTTTGTGCTTAACTTTTTTTTTCATATAAGGTGATTCTTCTTCAAATCTTATTATGGACGGATTGTGCATTTGAGTCAATCGTCCATTCGAACAAATGGTCATTTCGGGCGTTTGGTGTTTCAGGGCGAACAGAATCTTCTCCGAATTCTTCGGGTGAAAACAACATTTCCTCGAAAGTGACATTTTCCCGAAAATTACATTCACCCCTTAGAATGACATTTTTAAAAAAAAACAGTATTTTTCTGGAATTTCATTTTCACGAGAAAATGACAATTCCCAGAAAACGTTATTTCTAGGAAACTAAAAACGTGATGACACATATACATTTATAGTAAATGTTTATGTTTTACCTCACGAATTATTATGTAAAAACATAACGTTTGTTAAGCATTCAGTCAAGCATTCAAATCAACACCATGAATTAAATAAGAAATTATCATAACTAAAATACATTCCTGTAAAACTGCCCTCCCCTGCTATCCACATATTCAATCGTTCTAATTCGGCACTTAAAATGCAGTCCACAAGAAAGCAACACCGCACCTGTCGAAAATCATTCATAATTTCAAGTAGCGTGCAAAAAGGCCGTTTTATTCTAAACGCTTTGGAAGATCAAAACATGTTCCCATTCCGAACGGTACGAAAACTGTTCGAATGCACGTAGCACTCCATTCTTTTACACCTAACGGATCAAGATTATAACTCAGAAGTGACATTCCTCCTCCTTTCGTGTTAGATCACAACCCTTAACGCGACCAAAACGCCAACATTCTCGCCGATAAATCACTTAAAATGCACAGATTGGTGCGCTGAATTCCCGCATAAACGATTTATTTCGTTGGGGCGTGATGTGGGCCGAATAGCCCTTCCACGTTATACAACGTAGCTCTGGTGAACTCGAAAAGCTAGAACGCTCAAACGCGTGAAGCGAAACCATAAATATTGGAAGCATATTTGAATCGATTTGGTGTAGGAATTTGTTTCACCTCTTTTTCGTTGAGCTTCTGAGGCTTAAATCGTCAGCAGCATTCCACTGACATGCCTGTACTTCTATCGCTTACGAAAATGGGATTTTCTTGGTTATGCGTACTCGTCAATCATAAAACATTTCGAACTTGTAACATACGTGTTGTAAGATTGTATGCTGAACTAAACCGAACCGTATCCACAAATCGACTCCTTTTTCACACCGTTCAGACTACACAAACCCATGCTAACTAACTACCAACAACGAGGATTACCTACCGACAGCAAGCGGAGATAATATGCGATTTACATACTTCGTCCTTACCGCCCCAGCAATCCTTCCAAGCACGAAGATGAATTTTTCGTTCATGTTCATCGCCTAAGGATAATCCGTGATGAAACCGAAAGTGAAACCACCATGCTGGCGGCGCGGCCGTCCTATACTCCACTCTCAAAAATGCAACTTTTAACCACATACCCCGAAACTAACAACGTCACAGGGTAAGTGACGGCGCGGTAGAGAGCAAACGCCACCCGAAAAGTATAACGTCTGGATTAGCATAATACAAGGGCAGTTTACACGTACATAATTATGCAAATTGCCCTCGGTAGCCCGCGCTGTAGTCTGGTTTGGTTGAGGTTGACTGGTCGTTACGATGGTTTGTGATCTGGTCAAACTTTTAAGTTGAAGCTTCGTTTTGGTCGCTGATCAGCTTGCAACAGTGAATCAGAGTATAATAACTGTATGAGTATTTAGAACTCATTCTTTGTCGAACAACGGTCACAGAATTGCATGACACAATTCTATGACCTTGGTTTCTAATGTTTAATCAAATAAACATTTAGATGATATCCGTAATTAATAGAATAAAAAAGCAATGCAATATAAACGCCAATAAAAAGAATGCACTGCAAATATCACCTTAATTGCTTAATTCGTCTAAATGAGCCAACCGCTTAACGATATGTGTCTGTATTTTATCGCCCACAAATTTCGTTTTTCTATGGCTGTCGAAGGCATTATCATCACTAGGTGGATTAATCATATTTCTAATTGTCAATCATCGCCAGCAGCACTATTACTATCTCATTCATATTTCTTGTTCTCTAATAACTTAAAGGAAGTCAACTTCAACCTATTTCAACCAGTAGCGCCATCGCATCCGCTGGCGCTGGTTGTAACGTCGTGTGTGTCCAACAACTTCCCCACATTAGCTTTCTATTAATTCATCTGCGTTGACAAGTCACCTGATTAGCGCCCAGCACGGTTCCCCATCATAATATGATAAATGCCTTTATGGAAATTTAAACAAACAATTATTGTCTATTAATGAGCCGATAAGAAAGCCAGTTGGTGAGTGAGTCGTGTTAGTCTCCTCCTATGCTGCTCTCCATGCTAAGCGCGGGATATAAACCACAAAGAGAAGCAGACAAGATCAGAAGCCGTCAAATCTTGATATATCAGTTGTTTTCTCCTCCGACTCCCAAGACAGGCAACCACCGCCAAATTTGTCAGCGGGAACCAAGGGTTGAACAGTGCCCAAGTGTTTGCCAGAATGATGAGCATACAGGATGAACAATAAAGATTAGATAAAATTTTATTCACTCGAAATTTATTGATTTAGGGAATCAACATGTCAGTCCGTAAAAGATTATAGCTTAGCAGGAAATTTTATAAATTAAAATTGACTACAGGCGGACGGAGACTGACCGCTTTGCGGAAGCTTGGGTTGGCAGTCGTCGACAAATGCCCTCGCTGCGTCGCGTCACAGTATTGGGGTAGGCAAATCAGTTCTGCCCGAGCAGAAGGAAATGATACTGATTGTAATACATTAATTATAATTTCAAATCCAGCTTCAAATTATTATAAAGATAAAAGGGTATTTGTTGCATGCTCCAATTTCAATAATATTCCCAAAAGGAATTATTTCAACTTTCAATTGCAATCATGCATGGTTATCGCTGAAAAAAAAACACAACATGAGGAACAAAGCCATTTGGGCTCTAATTTTTAGTTTTAGATTGTTATTGATATGGGTACTGTGTACGTACGTTATAAATTTAAGGAGCTGTAACCTGACATTCAAATCGATTTTAATTACAAAAAATAATTAAGCTACTAAAGTGTTTCCATTTTCTCTTTAAAACCTCTTGATTGAATTGACCACTTCTTAAAATATGTGACCCATACTCAAATTTTATATTAGAACACATTCTTTTTATTAGAACATTTTGCAGAAAGGTAGCGATCAGTCATTTCTTCCTTCTCGGTGAAGCTGCGATCTCGATCTCCAGGGGCGCTTCAGAAGCGTTTCCTTTCTCTCCGTCGCATCCTACGGCCATTCTGGTCGTCCCCTTTATGTTCTGCACCTCATTTGGTTTGTTAGTTTGCTCTTATCGCGATACAAAAATCTTTCTTTCGTCAAATTAAACACAGAAAACAACGTCATCTCAAGCACCGACGAGAACGACTCTGAGGTCGGCGGTGGCGCGGTGATGACCGGGAGCAACATACACCGGAGCGGTGTAAGTGGATCTCAATGTTCGACCATTAAAGACCAGAAGAGGGGAAAAAAGCTGAATAGAGTAAAACGGGATCCAGCGATGAAAACTGAACGGGCTTGATGATGACACTTAGACCTAGCTTTAGTAACAGGTCGTCGTAAAGACACTTGGTTATCTGGGTTCGAAGATCGGAAAGGATTGCTGAATGGTGCGTCGCTTGGAAAACAAATATAAGTCAAATCCACCTCTTGATAGGTAGACAGTGCTTTAGAAAGGCTACTGTGCAGGGATATGTTGAACTTTAAGACAATCAATATTTTCATTATCTCTCGACTCGGTAAGAATGTTTTATGCATTCTGAAACAATCAGAGTGGGATGAGAAAGTGTAGGCACTACATGCTCAATTTGTAAGTGCTGCCTTTCCGTACGATAAGGCATACTAAGAAGAGTTGCACAAATCGCCTAAAAGTTTTGTGTTTTGTAGAAACATTTCGTTAACACATTCACGATATATTCACGAATCTCTACAATTTCTTTGAACAACATTTCGTCCAATGGCACTTAGTCGAATGACATTTGGTCGAAAGGACATTACGTCGAATGGACATTTGGTCGAATTAACATTTAGTCGAAAGCAGATTTGAGAATGAAGAACCTTCGTGCACTTGGTCGTATGACGTTTGGTCGAAAGGACATTACATCGAATAGACATTTGTTCGAATGGTACATTTTGTCGAATGTATATTTGGATGCGAGTATAATACATAGGACAGTTATGCAGTTATGGGCAGTGTATGTTTTCAACTTTTCTGTAGTCGTCCAGGGTTACCCGAAGTGTCCATTTGTTGAGGCGAAAAACCTTTTTTGCTTTTGTATTCCTTTCTTCCCCTGCTGATTTAACATAATCTTCTTCTTTTTCTTATTGGCATTACATTCCAAACTCGAAAAGTTGCGCCTAGCAGTATTCATTAAGCACATCCGCATTTGTTAACTGCGAGGTTTCTAAGCCAAGTTACCATTTTTGCATTTTGAATCCAGCCATTTGCATGGACTTGCTTTATAGCCGCACATCTTACCGCACCCAACTAGGGTGGTCGGTATTGGCCATTTTTGACAAATACCGGTATTCGGTATTTGGTGGAGTCAATACCCGTAATACCGGTAAAAAACCGGTATTTGTGAAAATTTCAGAAATAAAAAAAACTTTGGTTTGAACTTTTGGGTGAAAACCAATATTTATGGATAAACTTCAAGTGTAAAAACCATTGCTTGTTGAGCTGGGCAAAGTCAAATTTAAGTAAACATAATATACTGAACAATTCATCATCCGCATCGGATTTTGTTGACAATTTTGCCAGCTGCTGAGAATGCCCTCTCTGGTTCAATCGAAGTTGGACGAATAAATGCAAGAGCGTCGAAATCAGTCTCAAGTACTTGGCCTTAATCCCTTTAGATTCATAGTAGGAGAATTCTTTACGAATTGCTTGCAAAGATCCTGGCTTCAACTTTACTTATGGATCCTGTACACTTCCGGTGGTGCAAAGGGCCGACTTGAAAGATCTCCATCCTGAGCGTTGCCCGGCTATCGCTTTAACCTGTTGCCAGGTTAGATTTCGGTCGACTTCTTTTATTTCTTTATTGAGGTTTCGCCGCCATGAGCCTCTGGGTCTGCCTCTACTGCGATGTCCCGCTGGGTTCCAGTCTAATGCTTGTTTACAGATTTCGTTTCCGCCACTACGTAGAGTGTGACCGACCCAGCCCCATTTCCGATCCCGAATTTCTGTTGCTATCGGCCTCTGGTGACAACGACGATGGAGCTCGTTGTTTGAGATCCAGTTGTGAGGCCACCAGGCCCGAATTATATACCGCAGGCATCAACGTCCATAGAAATATCTTCTATGCACCGGTCGTCAGATGTGGTCATTGCCTACGCATTCTGCTCTGATGCACAAATGATTAGACGCTTCAAGATCTCGTCCACTTGCAATCAAAAATGGATGTCTTGATGAAAATGCCAAAATCATGTCTGATCAATTATTTTTCGGCAAGAAGATTCAGAAAAGCAAACAAATCAGCGTAATCTGATCGTCTCTTGAATTCGTGCTTTGAGAGCATCGCAACGGCGGCAATTTCGGTGGCTTTACTTGAAAATTGCCACGTCGACATAGTAGTTCTACAGCAGCTTGAACAGACTCGAGGGCTTGAATTATTTCACCTACCGGAAATAAAAATCATAACCACAGAAGATAAGTTTGGATTGCAGCTTCAAATCGATCAAAGTTTCATGAACGGCCCCCTGAAACTTGGTGTCAGCTGCCAATACAATGATGATCAATTTTTGCGGTAGCGTGAACGTCGTCTATGATGCTTACTTGTGCAAGTGTTCAATCAAGCGCGCATTCAATTGTTGTAAGTGTTTGGGGCCCGGCGAATCTTTAGCTTAACTGAAAACTATTCGAGATTGTTTATACACACAACAAAATTTCCATTCTACTAAATGTCCATTTGACTAAATGTCCATTCGAATAAATGTCCTTCCGACTAAAAAAGACAAATACACTGTCTTCGACCAGAGGCTGTACAGACTGAACACTTAACACCAAGCATGAGACAACGGACAGGACACATACACCCAGGATCAGTAGGGAATTTTCCGATCACAAAAAGTTTCCTCCTTACCGTGGCGGGAATCGAACCCACACTCAATAGCATATGCGTCTAGACGATTGACGTCGTTAATATTCGGTTTATGATTTTTTTTTTAATTTACTTTGAACCTTTTGTCTGTCTAATTTTGTTAATAATTTTTACCTAGCGGGGAGAAGTTTCCGTAAAAAAAGGGTACAAAAACAGTGATTTTCATGCTTATTTTACTTACACTATCTGAGATCCTACCCATTTTGGAATGCATCTTTTCCAAAAGGTTATGCAGGAAGGTTTTTGCTTAGACATGAGTCATTGATTGGTTTAGAGCTTCGCCGCTAAGTTGTGGAATATATAAAACATTATTTTATGCTACTCAAGATATTCCGATATATGGAATTTTCTACAATGTAAATATTCTTATTGTAATTTGTAAAGATGATGTCTTTAGCAAAGGTCGTCTGGTGGGATTGAACTGTCTTGTGATTGAAAAAATAATTCGGAATTTTACATATAGCCGGCGCTAGTGCGCTTGTAATATTTTTGCTTTTGTGAAATATCGCTCTGGCTTGAGATCCTTCGTACCTAAACCCAAGTTGTATTCGGCAAAATTGTTCAGGATGTCTAAGACTACAAAACGACTACAATACTGAGTAGTTAAGTACTTCTTCCAAGAAGCGACGCTTGTTAGCAGTTATAATTGAGAAGATGATAGAATTATCTTTCGAAACAGCCCAAAAAGTCTGAAATTGGCCGATATTGTGACTCCAAAGCACACACAATGTAAGTTTTTTTAGCACAAACAGAAGGTTAAGCATTGTTGGTAAAATCTATATACATAAAAATGAATTTCTGTCTGTCTGAACCTCATAGACTCCGAAACTACTGAACCGATTGGTGTGAAAATTTGTATGCACCTCCTTTGGATAGGGAGGTTCCCATACAAATGAAATATCAATTTCATCATAACTCGAGAATTAATCAGAGAATAAATCAATTTTAGGCGAAACGAAGTTTGTCGGGTCTGCTAGTCATTCATAAATCTCAATCATTGAGCGCTCCCTCGCGAACTAACTCTTTTGCGAGTTTAAAGGAATGCATCACGTCTGAGTTTTTCATGCTAGAACGAATCATTTCCCAAAATATCATTTCCCTCTAAAAAGTTTTTTTTTGTATCTTTATTAAGGAGACTTCCAGCCCTAGACTGGCTCGTATCAGATAGCTCCTTCTTCTTCTTCTTATTTTTGTTTTGGGTGGTGCTTTCTTTTGTGCACACACCCACCTAATTGGACCGGCATCGCAGGCCATATGTCCACCTATCTCTACTTTATAGGTGGAGTTTACAATCATTGTTTGCACTCTTCTTTATCGACATGTTTTGATGTTTCTTAAATGAGTCTTACAATGGTGAGTATTTGTTTGATTTTACGTCCGTAAACTTTTCCACTCGTTTACAGTCATAATAACTATAATCCCTTTATATTAAAGGGTGTGGAGGGGGTGGGAATCGAACCCATGACCATCTGATTTAGAGTCGGACGTGTAGACAACTACTCTACGGACCCCCTCCCCTCCGATAGCTCCAAAAAGTGTTTAAAATCAATTTGGAGGGAATTCATTGTTTACACACGCAGGAGTGTCCATTGCTGTATGTATTGAACGTTAATTTACTGTTAATTTACGAAAGAGAACAAAAGAAAACCTACGGTGATTCTAATGGTCGTACTTTCTTTACTTGTCGTACAATTCCACCACTTGATTTTACCTCTGACAGATAATTATTTCGACCTCAACAGTAAGATCATTTTAAGTGTCTTGTAAGTCGAGTCAAGTATGAGACACTTAAGACGGCCTTACTATTGAGGTCGAAATACGTATCTGTCAAAAGTACAATCAAGTGGTGTAATTTAAGTGAAATTGTACGAACTCGTCTTCTTATGACTAGCATCAGAACAATTTTCATTTTTTAAATAAAAATAAAGTTTTTCCTCAAATACAGACAATACAGATTTTCATTTTAGGCCAACATAGATTTACTAAAAAAAATCCCTGAAAAAAGCCCTGACACAACGGACAGATGTGCTTTTAGAAACGTTCACCAAACCGAAGGCATTTCCTATTCTATTTAGAAATTATCATAGTTTGCAGAATTCACTCTTTATTGTTAATGATAAACGATAAAAGAGAACCATAAATCTCTCACAACTATAACAAGCCAAGAAAACAAGCTGATTGTAATCTGGTACAAGTGCGAAAAACAGAATCGAAAAATCAGCCCCCATCGACAAGAAACGCCTTTCTCACTTATTTACCATCGAACACAATGGTTCTTTTTTGCAGGGGTGAGTAAAACAAGCTGAAATCCAACACTTGCAATGGTGCCTTCTACATTTGGTGCTTTTTCAGATGATCTGATCTTCTCCAATCATTCTTGAATAAATTTGCGAAAAATGTCTGTCTACATATCCTAAATGTAAACAGACATAATGACAGATTTTTCTATTTCCCTCTGAATCAAAACTTATGTAGGTACATTAGCAAAATTTGTACCCTATCATTCAATTAAAAAAAGAGTTGTTAAACTATTTCAAACAAAACGACATAGATTTGCGCCATAATTCTGCATCAGGATACTCTTGTGGCTCGAGGTAAACCCTCCAGGGAAGTACGCGGTGTTTTGGGAGATCGTGATTGTCATGTACCTGTACTCTTCAAACACTTTGTGTTGTCTTCCATACATGATCACATGTGACGGGTTCACATGCGTTCCAAACCGATAGGGTCACGATAAGAGAACGAATAAAAAGACATCAGTCGACTTTGAAAAATTCCGACAATCGGTTGCACAGCTGTAAGAGAATAGCCATCTGCGGGATTGTGCTTGACATTTAGCATTATACAACGGACAGTGCGTTACACGGAGACATCCAGCTCTCAGTTTTGTTGGGGAATCGAACCCACACAGCATATTTGCGTCGAACTCTAAATTCTACCAGTGAGAAAAAGCGTACTCCCCACGGCAGAACTACAGGAGCTGGGTCATCGATCCGACGAACTACAGCTTTGTTAAGAATGCAGCAACAGCAAAGGAAGCATCAATTTTTCATCAGACATAACTTTGTTTAGATAAGCTTTGACGTTAATATTCGATGGATTTCGAACATTTTGCAATCGAAGTAAATTAAATCTGCAGAACGTAAAGTAACCCGACAATTATGTTGGAACCTGGTGCTGCTGGTGGTTATTTGAATTTTGTTACTTTACTCTACGTCATCAAGACTGCGAAAAAAGCATCTTTTAGTTTTTGAATAATGAAAGCCATTTAAACAATACAAATTCATGTTGTTGATCTAATTGTGAAAGTTTTACGTTTCTCCCGAAAAGATGTATTAAGTGAATGAATAACTCACGTATTTCCCAAACAGAAGTGCAACCGATTGTCGGAATTTTTCAAACTATGCTTTGTGTTAAGAGCATCTGACAAATGTCAGCTCTGATTTTTATGTATAATTTCAACTCCTAAAGGGGTAAGGACTGTCATGTACCTGTACTCTTCAAACACTTTGTGTTGTCTTCCATACATGATCACATGTGACGGGTTCACATGCGTTCCAAACCGATAGGGTCACGATGAGAGAACGAATAAAAAGACATCAGTCGACTTTGAAACTTACAACACAACGGACGCTTAATTTATTCATTGGCTGAAGAATCCTATACGTTTCCCTGTTTCCACTCGAGCTCTTTTATACATGATACCTTTTATTTAAAGACACAAAAGTGATGTTGATCTGGTGCTGAAGAATCCTATGTAAATGTTAGTATAGCTTTGTTAAAAACGAAGGAGAAAGTAAATAAAAAGAGCCTTTCTTTTGGACTGTTCTTAGCTCATCCGACATCAAACTCTAATACTTTTGTATTTTTTCTCTCTGAGCTTTTTTTTGTCTCTATCATGCACCTTATATGCACCATGAAGATCTGACCATCCGGAAGATGCTTCCTGCCGTACCATAACTCGAGCTCTGCAAGACGTCAAAGTCTCGGATGAGCTGCTGAAAACCTCAAGATCCAATTCCTCACCCTGTCCATCCTAGAATTAGGTAAACCCTTTAACCTCGAGTTACCACGAGTGCGTTAGTCCATGTCCCACTATCTGATAGTTATCTTCTTCTTCTTCTTCTTCTTCTTCTTTTTGGCATTATATTCTCCACTGGGACATTGCCGCCTCGCAGTTTAGTGTTCATTTAACACTTCAACAGTTATTAACTGCGAGGTTTCTAAGCCAAGGTACCATTTTTGCATTCGTAGTTGAGGAGGTTCGGTTGTAGGCACCGTTCGGTTATGGGCACCCCTATGTATCTTTTGACAGATAAGAGATGCTATCATTATGACAACCGTCATTTGTTTGCTATAATAGCATGATGTTTTGAGCTCAATATCAAACCGGATGGACATCTCTACTTTGAACTAGAAACAAATAAATTTTTCGTACAAAAAAAACAACACGAAAGTTTTTTTGGCCTTTTCAAAGTGTCATAAATTAAAGGATTCAATTCAAAAAGTGAGTTCTAATGCGTATTTACACAGTAAATTTAATCTATTTTGAGGCCCAATGTCGAGTGCCATCAAAAAAAAAAAATTTATTTGATCCTAGTAGGCAACGACAAAGAAGAGTGATTCTTTGAACTGAAAGAAAAGGGAGTGAAAATTTCAGTTTTCAGTGAAGGAAGAAGCGGTTCCGTAGAAAAGTGCGATTGTTATCTGATTTGCGACAGATGAATCTCGATCTCAAGTGCTATTTTCTGCATTGTGCTATGTGAAGTTCCAATGTCTACGCAGGTTTGACGAAATCACCCGGTTGCGAATTTAGGGGAAAATTTGTGGCGTTTAAATAAGCAGTCGAAAATAATTTCCTTGACAACGAAACGACGTCAACGGCGAAGAAATCGTCGCCCCCTCTGTTTTTTGGATGTATGTTTCTGTATGCTGTCATTTGATGTAAACACCATCCGGAGGTCGAGATACGTCCGGCAAGGTTCGGGCGCTAGGTGGAATCACATTGCCGGAGCCAGTGCGACGTAGGGTCGGACTGTAAGGAAAATACCCCACCAATCATTGCACTGATCAGTTCAGAAATCAAAGAACCCTATTTTTCGATCTTTGAACAAGAATATTCCCTGATTTAAGCCAGGACATTTTTTGACGAACTATTGGTTTTCCAACTCGGAAGACAGCATAAATCTAAAACTAGCTGGTGTTGAGGAAAGGTCCTCCCTCATCCAGGACATACGAATTAGAACTTGGTGAGAGAATTCCATTATATACTTACGTAATTATATTGAAACTATATGATTGAATACCATACAAAAAAAACCATCAGGGCACCCGATTGAAGCGACTTGGATAGGAAGAGTGGAATCGCCAACTTCCTATTGTTAACATCTCGTGGATAAAGGGCGGGCTCTTCTCCCCATCTATTGGGTCAATCTGGGAAACGAGGGCTAAATTATATTATTGTGTGTACGAACTTACTTCTGGAAGGAGATTCTCTATTCATCCCGTGGATTCGCATAAGTGTCTTTGCTTATGGAACCACCCCACCCATTTTGGCCCTTCATACAGGAGTTTGATGAAATACAAACAGTAGTATAATCATGATCAAATCGTTTTCCAGATATGGCCAGTGCTATCGGCAGGTGCCTTGCTACAATAGATGGTAGTATCATCATCATCATCATCAATGTCGATTGCCATCAAAATTTCAGCGCGAATTTTTTTTTCTTCTCGTTCCAAAAAGGCTGCGAAATTCGGTTGTGGGCACCTTTATTGGTTCGGTTATGGGCACCCTCATTTTATTGATAAATCATTCAATATCGTTTTACTTGTCCCTTAACTTATTTTAATAACGTTTTAAGGCAGTTTTTATAATTAGTTTGACATAATTGTTCGAAATAATGAGTTTATTTAATATTTTTGTTCTTTGGGCATGTCTAGTCATTATACACACACTTTTTGGAACAAAGCGTTGACCGATTTACTTGCAACAAGTTGCATTCGACGGGGAATGCTTTCCCATTGTTTCCTAGTGAAAATTGGTCACTCACGGACTATGGGATCAAAATTTATGGCCAAAATAGTATTTAGAGCGAATAGTAATAGAGCGAAAAAAAAAACAAACTATGGTATCCTCAAAATATTGTTTCCAAACAAGCTTTTTGAGACTGTGCCGGGAATTGGATCCTGCCGATAACACCATCCGTAACCTTACCATTATTTGATTCCGCAGTTTGTATACATAAAATAGAAGTTAGGCAATTTTCAAACTAGGCATAAACTTTTTACTATCTTAAAGAAAATAGGAATAACCATTTTGAAAACCAAAATTTCACAAATGCCTTTACATTGAAAATTTACTTAATTGTGTTGTTTTTGAAAACGTTTAAAAAAGCATTTTGATAATTTTTAAATATTCAACATTAAAAAAAAATAGGTATGATGATTCTAAGCCGAATTTATAGTTAGAGAAAGCATGGAGATATAGAAAATTATGTAAGAGAGAGTTCTCTTTAGATATTATTTTCGTTGTTAAAAGTTGATTTGATTAACCAAGTATGACTTCAATCATTTAGTCATTTGACTTCGATCATTTAGTGGTTTGTTGATAACACGTTTCAAAGTGTTCGTAATTTATTGTATGATAAAAATCCACCGATATTCTTTCTACTACTCTGCCTAACAGATCGTTGTTTAAAAAGATAGGGACACCGTCTTCGACCATTGGTCGTACAGACTGAATAGATATTACAGCATTTCCTCATATATTAATTTAAAGCTTGTCTATGCCCGCCATTGCATGAGTATGTATCTTGTGTGACAAGTACAATGGATACACTATGCCCAAGGTGTCGAGAAAGTTTCCAATCCGAAAACATCCTAGACCAGACCGAGAATCGAACTAGCCATCTCCGAATTGGCAATCCTACGCTTTTGCTAGCAAGGCTACTTGAGATCCATCTCATATGTATATTAATTTATTCATCAAAAAATTATTATTGCAGGCAAATATAAGCTATCGCCGATAGATTAATGTAAACACAAAAAACAACTAACTAAAAAAAACAAACTCCCAAAATTATAAAACATAGGTAGTTAGAATCAAAACCAAAACTCAACTTACTTGCTTCTGCTGGATGCCCTTTCAGCTAATTTTGTAATCGTAAAACTGATGTTTAAAACTATCACCAATGCACCGTTTTATGATGAACTCCTTTATAGAACTTTCAGTTTAACTGTGATCCTCATCATAGATTTTAAACAGCTTCATTCTTCAGTAAAAAAATGTTGAATCATTATCCTTTACGAAACACTTCACAATCACAGTTTCGTTTCTGATTTTCTTTCAATCTCACCGACACTTAACTGCAATCATTCAAGCAAGGATCATAAATCCTCTCAATCACACCGAGATGCACCGAAGATGATCCTATCGTAGAATGCACTTTACACGGCAACTCCACAAGCCCTCACACGGCAGGCTCCGATTGCCCGTATTTTGCCCACGTTACAAACAGTATTGACGCATTGACACGGACGAGCGGCGGAAAACGAACGAAACGTTCCGTTTCACAATCTCGACTGGAAACCGAACCTAGAGCGAACCAAGCACATGGCACATGGCAAGGACGGTAAACAACACACGCTGCTGGCTGCTGCCACAGTCACAGTAGGCAGTCAGTAGGCAGGCGAAACATCCATGACATAAGGACAGTGAGAAAAAAAAGCAGCGGAGAGAAGGCAGAGCGCGACCATCCCCTTCGATCCAAACATCCATCGCAACGCTCTATGCCCTCGGATGGTGGAACGTGGCGCAGCCAGTGCGACTGAAATAAGCATAAGCGGGACCGAACGCTGAAGCGAGATGACGATGGTTGTGCGAGTGCGCGAGGCGTGTAGCATAACAAATAGAGTAGCACCCGGCTGGGCTGGTCGCACGCACGTGGTTCTGCCACGCTACGGTTCATGGCGATGCGGAGCGGCGGTGATCGGTGGATGATGACGATGAGAGCTTGCATGGGGGGTGGTGGATGGGTTGCATGCAGGAAGATGTGTGACAAAGTTTATGCTGCGCTATGGTGTCCGTTGAGTACATACCGTAGTTACATACTCCGGTGGCAGTAGATATGCTATGCTTCTTTTTCTGCTTGCTTCTCGTTTCGCTTCATGGGAGTTGTCCACGTAGTTTTCTTGGGTGTGAGTTTGCTCGTGAGAAGGACAAACCTAGGCTAATAAATGTGTGGTATTGATAGATATTATAGAGTTAGACATCTTCAGCTACCTAAAATGTTCAAATCCTTTGTGGCTACGTAAAAACGATCGCTTGAGAACTGTATGGAGTAGTTGTGAGTTGGAATGCTAAAACCTGCGTAATAACTTTAGATTAAATACTGATCCTTTTTCGGATTCCACTTCACAGTGAAATCCAAAAGTTAAGCGGAATGAGCAAATCCTTACTGACCTTATTACGCAATACAGATTTTTCATAATGACAGTATTTCAGGCCACACATCTTGATTCTAGATCTACATGTTTTCCTAGGCGTGGACGTTCCATTCACTCAATGGATTTTCAAATTTTGGATTTCATTTTCGTAAATTTTAATTCTTATGTGAATTCAAATTTTAAGGTATTAGAGTCAATGCAGACAAGTCTTATTTTGGTGAAATTTGAGGTAGTAAAAAATGTTCATTACTCTTAGTGAGTTCTAACTGAGAAAGGTATTGTAAGGCAGTATCTATTAATTACAATAAAAATACTTTAATTAATTAAATGAGTGTATTGCTTCTGCGCGAAATTAACGAAATTGACAATAATCTGGATATGCTAATATCAATTTTCAATCTACATTTTCATGATAGAATTATTACCGAAATTACTGATCAATAATAATAGATGGTTCCGTTAGGATAGATAGGCATATTTATAGAAGAAGATGTTGATACGTGCGAAGGGCATTTTTTGGTTAAAATTAAATCGAACGACTTTTCTACTGCTAAGCTTCCATTCCGAAAAGGAAGGGAAGAGCTTTTTGAGCCTGAGAACACTTACCGAAGAAGGGATATAACCAACGACATTTTTGTTCAATGTGGAGTCGAATATTACTCCATAAATTTATACATCTTCACTTCCAGTCAAGTTTGCGATGTATCTTAAAAGCTTATTTTATTTCAAATATTTATTTAAATATTTAATTAATAATAATAATTTTAATAGTTTAATAGAGAGTTTTACGATTTGTATCCCGCCCCTACCTACCGAACCGAGATATTGAATTTATTCGTGTTTTGAACAATTTTGTTCCCATTGTGCATTGGTTCCTCCGAGTTGTGCTACCATACCAGTCTGCATAATGAGTAAATATTACATTATAATTTTTTTGTTGATAAACATTATTTAGGTTTTTTTAGTGGAATGTCTTCAACGTTTTGTAATCTTCGCAAATGATTGTACGACAATTCCTCGAATAACAATTCCCCGTATGTAACATTCCCCCGAATGCATCTCCCTTCTTTTTTAATGCGGTATAAGGAGATGGGTATTGAGTAAGCCATGCGATCAAAGACGTATGATTGTTGATCCGGAGGTTGCGAGTTCGATTCTCGGTTCGGCCTAAGATGCTTCAGGGTGGGAAGCATTTTCGGCTACTTGTGCACAGTGTATCCATTGTACTTGCTACACAAGACATTCATGCAACTGGCAGGTACGGGAAAGCTTTCAATAACTGTGGAAATAATAATAGAACACTAAGTTGAAAAACAGCCCATTTTTTCAGATATAAATGTAGCTGTAGAGCCATTGAAGATGAAGACAATGCGCTGAAAGAAGGCAATGCTTTCTTTGAATGAACGCATTTGGTCTGTATAAGTCGAAGTGAGCAGATTATGCTTTCTTTAAATTAATAAGTTTGCTCGGTATGATGAACGCATCTTAAAATGAACTCGTCTGTCCGGTATAAGATGACGGTAGGAGATAATGCCTTCTCTAGAAGATAGCATCGCCCGGTATTAGGGAAAATGAAGTGATAATATCTTCCTCAAATGAACACATTTGCCCGGTATAAAGCAAAGAGAATAGATAGCCCCTTCTTTAAATAAACTCGTTTGTCTGGAACAAAGTGAAAGAATAAGACAACGCCTTCTTCAAATGATCTTGTCTGTCTGGTGTAATGAGAATAGAGGAGATAGTGCCTTCTCTAAATAAACTCGTCTATCCGGTATAAGGCCTCTCGAGACAGAAATTGTGTCCGCAATAAAGCAAAGAGAGGAGATAATTCGTTTACTAAGCAAGTAGCACGCTTGCCAGGTATAATAAATGATTGATATGAAGCAATTATATATCACATCTATCTAAGAAAATGGCAATTTGTTTAATATAACATTCTGAAAAACGGCAGTCTGCCGAAGGTTATTCTGAAAAAGATATAATCCATCAACAGTCATACCGCGAAAGTTACAGACCACCTAATGCTGTATTGAGAAAATAAATTCAGAAAAATGTTTTTCGGGGAAATATAATACATTCAATACATATTGCGCATATATGTTTTCCTTATTCTTGTCAAATTTGCCTGCCTCAAAATAAGAGATAAGATTAGTCCTTATTATCAATCTCAATTTATTTATCTTTGCATTATTTCGAGCCTATTTTTGAAGGACCACATCTACCATTTCCTTACTTCGTAAAAATGCCTTCTTTTAAAGAATGGATCACATCCCCCATTATTATATTCAGGGCAGATACATATTATTAAAGAACCAATGATAACATTCATTATCTGGTGAAATATTTACTCAAGAAGGGACACATTTACCATTGGATTATTTCATGCAGATGCATTCTTTTTAAAAAAGGAATCACATTCACCATTGCCTCATTCTGGGCAAACGTGTTATTTTTGCTTACAAGGATTCACATCCACCATTGCCTTATATCTTTAAAGAAGGTATATACAGGACAGGAGTTTGATTCCGAAGAAAGGAAAAATATTTATGGAATTGCAGTTTGATACTATTTTAGGGAAAAAAACAACCTTAGAAAACACTGTACTCTGATATATTTATAATTCAACAACATATCTTGGAGGATCAAATACTACCAAAGGCTATTCAGCTGATAATTTCCAATAAGACACTCTTGAACGTATCTTTGAACGCTGCTTTTTTCGGACGCATACAGTCGATTGCAAAGATGTGTTTGCAAGAGGTATTTTATTTTCGGGGAATTGTTCCATTCGGGGAAATGTTACATTCGGGAAATTGTTACATTCGGGGAAATTGCATTCAGGGAATTGATTTTCGGGGAATTGTTATACAATCTTCGCAGAAACGTATTTCGACCTCAACTGTGAGGCCGTCTTCAATATCTCATACTTGACTCGACTTAGTCGATTCAATAATCATTTTGAAATTTTCGTATTTGGATAAATCATAGGTCTGGCATAAGTGTTATGATAATCATGAGCTAGATGACCTGGCAGACGTAGTCACAGTAGGCGAGAACGTGTGTTATGATCCACCTTTTTAAAATTCACATACAAATTCCTATTTTAATTTTTCATTTTTTTTTCAATTTTGATGAAAATCTATCCAGCCGTTTCTTAGTTATGCGGAACACAGATCAATTTATTTTTATATATAATAATAAGAAGTAAAAGACATCCATACGGCACTTACGTCAAGCTATGTTACATATAAATCTTGTGTCCGACAGGCCTGCGGGTTTTTAATAGAAGTTTGTGCAACTAGTTGCAAAAAGATGATTTTTTCAGCACGAGTTGTACGTTTATTCAACGAGGCTTGCCGAGTTGGATAAATACTACGAGTGCTGAAAAAATCGAGTTTTGCAACGAGTTGCACTACGCTATTTTTTGCAATGACGAAAATGGAGTTTAATTTGATAAATTTGTATTAAAAATTTACAGTCTGGTTTTCTACACATGATCATTCTTGCCAATAAATTATATTGCTGCAGAGAACAATCAGATTCCATGTTACCGTGCCACATTGCATAGTTTGATAAGCCGTGAAGCGATAGATGTGCTTGCCTTTGGAAATTTTTGATGTCATGTCCATCAAACTATTTCAATTATTGCGCGACGCAGAGAATACACTATTTGAACACTTACCCAAGCTCATTCAGCAAAATATAGTCATATAACTACTGTTCTGATGTTGGTTTTTCATTATAGCACCCAAATGAGTGCTGTAATGAATATTATGCAACCCATTTGAGTTGCATAATGTTCATTAAAGCACCCATTTCGTTGGTATGGAAAAGTAGGCCGTTTTATCACTCAAAGACGAACTGTAAACCAGATATTATGATCAGGAATTGCAAAATAGTAGTTTGTGCAACTAGTTGCAAAAAGATGATTTTTTCAGCACGAGTTGTACGTTTATTCAACGAGGCTTGCCGAGTTGGATAAATACTACGAGTGCTGAAAAAATCGTGTTTTGCAACCAGTTGCAAACACTATTTTTTGCAATGACGAAAAATGGGTTTTGATATGATAAATCCGTACCGAAATGGTACAATTTTATTTACTTCACATAATAAATCTTGCCAAAAGATCATGCTGCTGCAGGAAACAAACATATTCCATGTTATTATGCCTCATTGTATGCTCGACAGACCATAAAGCGATAGATAAACCCGCCTTTGGAAAATTTGATGTCATGGCCATCAAATTATTTCATTTATTGTGTGACACGGAGAATACACTATTTGAACACTCACCCAAGCTAATTGAGCTAAATATGGTCATGTAACTACTGTTCTAATGCTGGTTTTTCATTTTAGCACCCAAATGCAACAGGAAAGGAAAGGTTTTCTATGATGGACTAAAAGATAAATATTTTTAAGCGCATCATGAAAAAACATTCTTGTGGAACTTACGAGTAATTCTCAGGGAAATTGAAGGATGGATTCCCAAAATTATTCTGTAGAATTCCTCGAAGAACTATTTGGAAGTCCAAGAGGAATTCTCCGAAATTTGCAGAACTCCTAATTATGTTCTAAATAAAATTCTGAAATCCGAATAAAACTGAAAATAGTGTTGATCCGATTTTATCGCTTTCCGATTTTGTCTTCACCCGATCTTGTCTAAACCCGATTGTATCATGTTTTTTTATCCGATTTTGTCACCACGAAAATTGTTGAAATTTTAAGTAATTCTATTTATTCTCGTAATGAGTCGTAAACAATACCGCAAACAACAATGATTTTTATGAACATAATTCCGACACCTATAGTTTATTATGAATCATTTCTGAGTGCCTGTCACGGATTTTGTAAGTCTTTTCGACATGAAGTAACGGGTACCGTTCACGCGTTTTGCCTTTCCAAGGCATAAATTGATCATTTGTGAAACGAATTCAAAAATTGAAATTATTTTTTATATTTTTTTTTTTCGATTTTGTCGCATTTCCTATTTGATCATCACAAATTTCATATTATCATTGTTAGTGTATACCGCCAGTAGTACACAAGAAAAAAAACACATTTAGGTAAATATATGAATAGAAAATGAACCATTTGTTTGAGAAACTGCATATGTTACGTTTTTGACCAAAATGAGATTTTGATATATACATATTCTGATTCCTCGTCCAAAAACAATGATCTATTATGACCACTCACATTTTACCGGATTTTAAGATAAAGCAGAATAACATAAAATGTTGCATAGTTAGCACAATTTATAAAAGAGATAAAAGATAAAAGATAAGACGATAATATGACGATAATATATTAAGCACTAAAATATCATAAGGAGATCAAGATTTGTAAGAAGTGATCAACATCATGTGCCATTAGTTTGTTCTTATATCCATATCATATCTTGATTTTTAAATAATATTTCAGTGGAAAATTATTTAAGCTCTTTTGGTGGAATGTCTTCAACTGTCTAAGACGAGTTTAGTACTTTCCATTAAATTCCACTTCGTTTTGTTATCTTTGCAAATGCGTGTTTCGACCTCAACCGTGAGGCCGTCTTCAGTGGCTCGTCGAATCAAGTACGAGACACTGAAGATGTCTTAGACAGTTAATATTTCAGTGCAAATTTTTGATATTGTTGCCTGTTCTTTTATCCCTTATATCATGTTTTCAAGACAAAATTTTCAAAACGACTTATCTGCTTTGTAAACAAAGATTCAAACGATGATTTGACGAATCTGATAGCTCTCCCACGCAAACCAGCACCATCAACAGGTAGCGGAAACCTTCGCCTACCCAGTGATGGGAAATGTCAAAAAAATGTCATGGCAATTCTAGTACTAATTTTCTAATAACTTTTCCTAAAAGTCATTTACAGTTCGGATTTTTTGATTGACATGGAGTATTTAAAGAGTCCTAGAACTTTGTCGAACAGATCATTGTTCTAAATACAAAGTGTGAGCCATCAGAGCGAGATTAAAAAAATGTCACGGAATGTCATGACATTAATGTCATTTAACACTAATTCGGCTCTCACGTCGCCAATATCATGTTTAGAGAAATTACCTGTTAGAAAAAGTTTTCGGGTCCTTTGAGGGCTACATGTTTACATGTAGAACAAAAATATAAATGACTTGTGAAAAAAGTTATTAGCAAATTAGTCTCATGACATCGAAATGACATTTCCCGTCACCTATTGGTGGTGTTGGCTTGCGTGGGAGAGCTATCAGATTCGTCAAATCGTCTTTTGAATCTTTGTTTACAAAAGCAGATAAGTCGTTTTGAAAATTTTGTCTTGTTTTGTTATTTTGTTCGTGACTTCTTCCCGGGAAGGGTTGTTTCACGGAAACTCATCCTGCCAAATGCCATTTGGCCAAATTCCGCATGGCCGAATATGAAATAGGGGAATTATGGGTAAAACCGACACTGCGGGTAAAACTGACACCACTTCAAATCTCTGATTTCAAGTGATTATCGGACAGAATTTCGACACACTTTGAATAAACGTTTAATTTCTTGTATTTCTTGTCATTTTGTAACTGGTGGAGACGTGTAAGAGTCATAATAAACATTTAATTAGCATTGATCACCATTGAGGAGATGAGTTATGTAAAATTTTGGCATCGGTGTATAAGCTTTTGCGATAATTATTTTCAGTATTTAATCCATCTCTGATCCATAATTGAACATCATTTTGTGTATGTTGTGGAAAAATAGTTAACTTTTTTAATTATAAACATCCACATGTATCTCATCATTATTATGTTATCAGTTGGGGTAAATTCGACACCTGCCATCGAATCACGAAATACCTCTGTTTTATTAGACTCATCATTCGCATAATATAATTCAAGTATTGGAAAACGAGGCGCCGGGGAATATAACTTAATCATAGACTGATTACATACCATATCATCATTGAACGTGACAATAGGTCTAGGGGGTAATATTAAGTCATCAAGGAAAACCTACAGGTCGGATAACAATAGCGCTCAAAGAAGAACCGTATTTTTAGGCTTATTCTGCTCTTAGATATGTTCAATCCGTTCTCAAGTGATGTTCTTTCGTGATCCATTTTCCCCCTGTAAACATGTAGCTTGTCACCTACGGAACTAGTAATTTTCATTTCTTGTCATAACTGCACCATACGTATTTATTTTAAATCGCCGTTATAAACAACTTTTTAAAATAAGTTAAATTTAAATGTAGGTCAATATTTACAGTAGTTAGTAAATTTATTACTAACATTCTTATACTCTATATATTTTTCACCTGACCCACTAAAGAAACTAAATAGAATATTATATGTGGTGATGATTTTGAATATATAAAATTTAGTTCAACCATCGTTTATGAGTGACCCCTAACCATGAATTTCATACACAAATATCAAAATGAGTGTTGTTAAACATTTTCAATCATGTTGTAACATCATTTAGAATTGTTCTAATGTTCGATTCCATAACGACTTGATGTGTCGGTTTTACCCTTATGTGGTGTCGATCTTACTCGCACCCCAGTTGTTTGGTCTGGAAGATGGACTGTTCGTGTTTTCATCATAAATCAAATTCTATCAAGAAATATTGTCGTGAGACCTCATGGACTGATGCATGAAGAGCCAAAGTATGGTTGTATGATATGGGTGATATGATATATGAAGGTGTCGGTTTTACCCACTTTTCCCCTACGTTAGGCGGAAAGTCGTTCAGCCGAATTCCATTTGGCCAAATTGGACGTTTGGCCGAAACGGTTATTAGACCGAAAATGTCATTTGGACGAAAGTGACAAACGGTTGAAAGAAACATATAACCGAAAATGCAGTTTAGCCGATTTAGTTTTTTGGCAGAAAGGGGTCATTTGACCGAAAATGTCGTTTTGCACAATTTGCATGATGTATTTGAAGTTTATTAGGGTTCAAGACCATGCTGAGGGTGGCTGGGTTCGATTCCCGGTGCCGGTCTAGACAATTTTCGGATTGAAAATTGTCTCGACTTCCTTGGGCATAAAAGTATCATCGTGTTAGCCTCATGATATACGAATGCAGAAATGGTACCTTGGCTTAGAAACCTCGCAGTTAATAACTGTGGAAGTGCTAATTGAACACTAAGCTGCGAGGCGGCAATGTCCCAGTGGGGGATGTAATGCCAGTGAAGAAGAAGTAGGGTTCCATTTTATTAGCCAGGGTTCCATTTTATTAGTGAGGGGGGAAATTTGACAATATTATTTCAGAGAGAATGCAATGGGCTCTAAAATTTACCCAAATACCTGGGAGTCATTCTGGATTCCAAACTGAAATGGAATGCTCATATTGAGTGTACGATCGGAAAGGCAACCAGTGCCTTCAGGATATGCTCCAAAATTGGAAGAAAATGGAACTTAAGACCAAAAATAGTTAATTGGATCTATACTTCCATTATTCGACCTATACTGACATATGCTGCTCTTGTATGGTGGCCAAAAACAAAAGAGGCTACTGCACAGAAGAAGCTGACAAAACTGCAAAGGTTAGTGTCCATTGCTATAACGGGAGCAATGCGTAACACTCCTTCAAAACCGTTTTTTTTTTTTTTTTTTGTCGGGTGAAGATCACTGCGTCCAGATTTTAGGACTATTGTGATATACCCTTTTACTGTGAAATACGCAAGTTATCTCAGTAACATGTTTGTCACTGAGATACCTTGGTATCGACTGAACTCAAGACCATCTATTATTGATGAATAGAGATCCTGAGTTACAGTATGTGACTCCCCTATTCTGGCGAGACTAGCTTTATGAAGCCAACCACGTCCTTGGGGGATAAGATCCATATGTCAGCAGGCCCTAAAAGGGCTTGCTGAGAACTTTGAACCTACGTTGGGTGAGTGCACTGCAATAGCAGAGGATGTGTTCTGATGTTTCTCTCTCCTCGTCACAGAAGCGGCAATTTGAGGTTTGGATTGCTCCGATCTTTTGTAGATGGTATCTGCAGGGGCAGTGTCCAGTTATTAGACCGGTGTAGATGTTGAGATCCCTTTGTTGAGACCTAATAGTTGTTGGGTTTTCTTGGGTTAATCGTTACGAGCCTTTTGGATTGGCTCGTATGGGGAAGTGCATTCAGTTTGATGTGATTTGACTGACCATATATTTGTTCAGTTCCATTTTTACAGAGCAGTCTGAGATCCCGCAGAAGGGCTCAGGGCCAATGAACCTTTCATTAGATCCATTCCTGGCTAGCTCATCAGCAATCTCGTTTCCCTCTAGACCCGTATGTCCTGGGATCCAATATAGGTAGACTCGATTGCGTATGGATAAGTTTTTCAAAGCCAGAATGCATTCCCACACTAGCTTTGAGTTACAAGTGTAGTTATTAAGCGACTTAAGTGCCGCTTGGCTGTCAGAGAAAATACATATTTTTGCAAATCTATACTTTCTCCTCAGGCATAATAACACGCATTCTAATATTGCATATATTTCCGCCTGAAATACTGTGGGCCACTGTCCTAAGTGGACAGAAATTTTTGTTGTGGGGCCATAGATTCCGGATCCTGTAAGATTATTCATTTTCGAACCATCTGTGAAGAAATTTATAGAGCCTGTTGGAACGCTGGGTCCATCTCCTTCCCACTCCTGGCGGGAAGGAATGAACACATCGTAAGATAAGTCATAATTGGCTACCGTTTCCATCCAGTCACTACAAATTCCTATTGCGGGATTTATGGCAAATTCATTTAATATGCTGAGGTGACCCGTAAGGTCTCCCTGACAGCAGTGTTTTTGTTCTCTTTAACCTTAGAGCACTTTTTTCCGCTTCCAGCTTTATGAATTGATCTAACCGGGGCAGGTGAAGCATTGCGTCTAGGGCCAAAGTGGGTGTACTACGAACTGCACCAGTGATGGCTATGCAAGCGGTGCGTTGGATTTTGTTGAGCTTAGCCCTTGCAGCAGCCTCATTAGTTTTAGGCCACCAGACAAGGGAAGCGTAAGTTGTCCTGGGACGGACAATGGTTTTATATATCCACATGATCATACTTGGTTTTAGGCCCCATTTTTACCAAGGGTTTTTGAACAAACCCAAAGTGTATTGAGACCTTTCTGCACAACTGATTGGAGATGAGAGTTCCAATTAAGCTTTGCGTCGAGTATGACACCTAGATATTTTACTTCACTTGAATAAACTAATTGTGTTTGATTCAAGAAAAGGGTTTCAGTTGTACCTTTCTCCGTTTGGTGAAAGGGATAATGGAAGAATCTGTAGGATTTATGCCTAGTTGATACTTTTGACACCAGGAAAAAGTGTGATTTAGGGCAGATTGCATTCTTTCCACTATAACACTTTCGAATTTGCCTCGTACAATAATGACAACGTCATCAGCATATCCAACCACTTCGAAGCCTCTTCTCTCTAAGCTGTCTAGAAGCTCATCCACCACCAGTGACCACAACAAAGGAGAAAGCACTCCGCCTTGCGGACACCCCCTTGTTGCTTTAACAGTGATGTATGAACTGCTAAGCTCAGAGGAGATTTTCCGATTAGCTAGCATAGCATGTACCCAGGTAACAATGCATGGGTCGAATTTTCTCCTCAACATTGCTGACCCTATAGACGAATAAGAAGCGTTATCGAATGCGCCCTCAATATCAAGAAATGCTACAAGAGCTATTTCTTTTGCATTAAGTGTCTTTTCGATTTTTTGAACTACCGTATGTAGTGCCGAGATCGTAGATTTTCCACTTTGATAAGCGAATTGGTTTTTTGACAAAGGCATTGCTTTCATAAATTTGTAATTTATGTACTCGCATAGTACCTTTTCCATAATTTTGAGCATTACAGAGGATAAACTTATCGGCCTGAATGCTTTGGGGTTGGTTTTATCTCTCTTGCCTGCCTTCGGAATGAAGACAGCCCGGATTTGACGCCAATCGTTAGGTATGTGCCCCAAAATCAGACTCGCCTTAAAAATCTCAACCAAAGGGTGGAACCAGTGGTTTCTCCTCTTTTGGATCAACGCTGGAAAAATTCCATCCATGCCAGGAGACTTAAATGGCTCGAAAGATCTCACAGCCCTCTCAACCCCTGGCCCGAGTGAAAGCTTCCTTTGCAACCTTTATTGCGTCTTTTTAGATCCAGAAACCAATGATTGGATCTCTTGTGGATCTGAGACAACAATTCCAGTGCCTTGGTCGCCGATGCTCGACTCAGGGATTGAATCAGGAAGTGGATCTTTAACAATTCGCTCAGTGTATTGCTAGGCTCTACAGTGAGCGAACCATCCGTCTTTCGGAGGCTACCCACACCATTGGAGTGGTCTTTTGAAAGAGTTTTTGAGTCTGGCCACTACGGGTGTATTCTCTATGCTTTCACACATTAGAATCCACGATTTCCGTTTGGCTGACCTTATTTCTTTGTTGTAGTTCGTCAGGGCCTTTCTGTATAGGCTCCAATCGCCGGTTCGCTTAGCACGGTTGAACTTCCTACGCGCAGTTTTCCTAAGCTTCTCAAGAGTTTTATTCCACCATGGAACGTCTCTACTCGAACTAGTTGATTTAGTTGGACAGCTCTCTTGGTAGGCGTTAAGGATTTTGTTTTTAATGGATTTGGACGCATCTTCCAATTGTGTTATGGACTTGATGTGACTTTCTATGATGTACTCTTCGGATCGTAGGATAGCTGAGTAGGATTCCCAATCAGTTTTCTTAGGATCTTTAAACGTTTTTTCCATCGTTAGACCCCTTCCCATTCGAAGATGATGTGTTTATGGTCTGACATTGATATTTCTTCAGAAACATGCCAGTTTTTATTTTATCAGAGATAGACCGACTACATAGAGTCAAGTCCAAAACTTCCTGACGAATGGAGCATTCAAACGTGGACTTGTCACCACCATAACAAATCCCAATGTCTTTGAAAGAGAGAAACCGTAACAGGTAATCACCTCTGGTGTTTATATTTGTACTTCACCATACGGTGTGATGTGCATTTGCGTCACACCCTATGACGGAGGGATGTTGTGTCGGTGGCTGTAGGCTACGAGCGCAGCTATTTCTGGAGGAGGGATTTCGTCCACGTCACCTGGGAAGTATGCCGAGACCACCAAGATCTCTCTACTCCCTCTGGCGGAAGGTACCTCCATCCTGACCGCTACGATGTCCCTTTTTATGAATTCTGAAATAGGAAAGTATTTACAGTTGTTATGTAATAAAATAGCCGCTCTAGGAGAAAGCTGGCTGTCATCATATACCAACTTACATGAGTGTTGTGAAATACCTTGTATTCTGGATTTATTGACCCATGGCTCTTGAATGAGGGCCACGGTTAAATTCTCTTTGGTGAACCTCCGACAGAGCACACCCGTGGCGCTCTCAGCATGGTGGAAGTTCACTTGCAGAACTTTAGTCGCCATTTCCTGGGTTCCCGCTTTTTTCCAGACGACGACTGTCCGGCTTTGGATGTTGCGGATCATCAGGATGTCGTTTGATATTACAGTTTAGGTTTTCTCTCTTCCCTGTAGCAACCTGGCCCGCCAGTTTCGCCTCTGTGGTCAAACTGTCGCTTTTTGCACCCCTTTGCCCTGTTTAGATACCTTTGGTTTGGTACCACAAGAGCAGGGGTCGCATGTAAGCTTCGAGCTTTTCCTTTAGAGGCGGACAGACTAGCCTTTATGGTGCTTTTGGGGTGAGATTTACTAACCTCGCCCGAACCGGAGGCTTCCTCAGATTTCTCTTGGGTCGGCCTTCCAGTTAGCCGAACCTCGCTCGAACAAGAGGCCTCCTCAGATTGCTCTTGGGTCGGCCTTCCAGTCGGATTGGCGGTAGCGGCAGTCGGTTGATCTGTAATCTTCCTTAGTTGGATTTCACCAAATCGGTAGTTGAGGGTGTATTTGGACTTCTTCAACTTTTCCATCGACGCACCCTCTACTGTGAAGATCCATTCAACATGAATATCTTTCAGAATGGATCGTTTCACAATACGCCAATTAGTTGTTGTGATGTCATTTTGGCTTTCTATGAGAGCCTTTATTCGGTCGTCATCATAGCTGGAGCTTTGTGGGAAGAATGCTCGGATCATCTCTGGACGTGGAATCGCCACTTCGTCCATTGCCATCAGCTCTGCACCTTCCCAGGGTTTCATGGATGGGGATATTCTCTTTAACCACTCAGCAGTCTCTTGATCCTTACAGATTAGAACCATGTAACCGGACTTGTAGATGAGGTTGTTGAATTTGGGTTTTATTGGCTCGTTTCGCTGTTGAACTACTCTGAGCAGGAGTGTTTCTTGTAGAAGGTCTAGCTGGGCTGTAGTGAGTTGGACGGTGGGAAAGTCTTTGGGTATTATCCCGACCTTCACGCTTTTGGCCATATCACTGTAGCTGATACCAGCTGTTTTCCTCATGGGTGGGTTTTGTTGTCCAGACACGTTTTTCTGAGGCGCGCGGTTTGAGGACTGTTGGGCGCGCTCTCTCGGATCCAGATGGTGCTTTACCCTTTTTGTTTGGGGTCCTCTGTGGCGGATTTGTCTAGGTCGTTTCTCGAGCGTTTTGAGGAAGTGGGCTCGCTCTCCTTATTCAGGATTATGGACAAGGCCTCATTCCGGTCTTTTCCCTTCTCCCGGAGAGTTCTAAGCTGCTTCCTCTGCGAGCGTGTGAGTGTGGGGATTTTCTTTCTCGGAGCACCCTTGGCTTCCGTAGAACCCTTGTTATCTTCGGATCCTTTGCTACTTGCTAAAGAATTTTGGGGGTTGATGACGATCCTTATACCATCATCTTCGTTATCTTCCATGTCCAGCAGGTTGGAGTCGGTCGATGAGGGGGGTTGTAGATCTGGATCAGCTTTGTCGAAACATGTGCTGCTCCGGGAGATAGGCGTTGAGGGGCAGGATATTTCCATCTTCTCCTGCGAACTACTGAGTAGCTGGTCTTCGGTAAGGCCAAGCTGACTCAGACTCAGAGCTCTCACACGACTGAGAGAGGCAGTCGTCACCTTGAGGGTTGTTTGTAGAATTTGTACTCATTTTTGGTCCCACGAGTAGCTAGGGAAATAAATGTCCGCTGCACCAGTGCCCCGCCGTAGTGCAGTAAGGGCTGCTTACTGGGGTGTTCGCCCTGGTGCACCCCAGGCTCCGTTCGCGGTTGAGCATGTTTAGAACCCCCTCAACCATTCAGCCCTCGGCACGGGTCGCATGACACCTTGGCATTGGGGTTTATCCATTTTTGCTTTACACGATGGCCATGAATAACAGCCATCGCAACCTTCCTCCTTTACCAGGGCTTAGGACCTGTAGCTCAAGTTCTCAATAGTTTCACAATCTTTCGGACATGCAACTACGGAGAACCATCATTGCTAGCGGAGTTAAATCGTTAGATCAAATTCTAAATCTGCTACCGTTGCATGACTTTGTGCAGCTAGAAGCGGAAAAGAATATGCAAAAGTTCAAAAGTTTGAAGTTATTCAAGTAGCCACTTGAGTATTTCACAAAATTTTCAATATGGGCCGGTGTTTTTGTTCAAAGTTTTTTTTTCAATCAATCTATTCTTTTATTTATTAAAGGTCAACTTTTTCCAAGAATCCATATTTTTTGACGCCTCTAACCCTATTTAAAATTGAAAATATATAAAACGGAAGGTGCTGTTTCTCAAGTTTGTTCCAACATTCTCCCAATGTTGACCAACACCAAGCCAATTCTTCAGGCCAGTTTACACGTGCAGCACATTTTTCAGTTTTAGTTTTCGATTTTTAAATGGTTAGAGCCTTCAAAAATATGGGTTCTTTGTGAAAATTAATTCTAAATATGTCAAAGAAGTGAATGAGACAAAAAACGACGGCTGACGGAAAAGAAAGGTCAATTCAGATGTGATATGATTCAGTTTTGATACTTGAAAAGTGCGTTCTATCGAATAAATCGCACGGGTTCTTGTTCACATTGGACTTTCTGAGAAGATGTAATAATAATGTAATAACGAGACCCTAACATTCCAAGTGGCGAGTTCCTAGCTTGATAAAGAAATTATCCAGCTTGATAGTGACAAAATTTTAATTGGAACTTCAATAATCTAGCATCTGGTAATATGAAGCTGTTGACCTACTACACTTTAAGTAGAAAAGGAAGAATTGCAATCGAATAAAACGTTATTGATTTTCAATAGAAAATAATCCAATGAACTAATATGTTAGAAAATATAGTCACCCATACCACTGCTCATAGACCAGCCCTTCCTCCACCCTTACACCACTTGTCGCAGAATGGTTTTATCGGTACGCTTTTCCACAGTGTCATGCCATCGCAAATGAAGCTATTATATACGTCTTCCTGCCATTTATAGCCCACCCTCCTCCGGCGATATGCATCACCTTTCACGAATAATTCTTTTCGAACTTGTTGTAGCTATATATGCCATAGGAAACTGCCCTTATCTCTTCCTGACATCCGAACAATCAATTTCCTATGTTCTTCTGTACGCCACCCGTCCGACGTGGAAACGGAGCAAACGACGCGCAGTCGTCTTTTTCTCCCTGGAGCTACGGATCCGAAGCCCCTTCCTCATTAATTTAACGATTCTACAAGGGACAATGGCAAACGTTGGGCCACGGGTCTCTCCATCTTGGTCTTCTTAACCAGTAGGGTAGCCCTATCAAGTACCTATCATCAACGGAAAAGGTCGTGTGGCTACAGTTAAGCTTACAAGGTTTTATGTTTATGTGTACGAGAAGGCAGAAAGGTTCAAAATTTGTCAAGAGATTTTAGGAAATTATTGCGAGAAAAAGATGATGATTTTCGATAGAACATTAATTTAATCTAATTCAAACAGTACATTTTATTGGATTTTGATAGAATTGGACAACACGATACTTTTTATATCCAAAAACCCCTGACTGAAAGTAATATATCTTACACTCAAAAGCTGTCTTTATTTCATGTTATATTTGTTTCTTCGCATGAGGTTTTATTTTTAATTCATTACAACTGATCTGGCACACGTTGTACATAGATTAATTTATTGCAACAAGTTAGAACATTTATGAAGACAAGAACCTATTTCATTATCTTCACTCATCCATGCCCCTTCTACAGTTTTCCACGGTAAACCTACTAACCATGTGCCCCGTGACTCACTTCCGGAAAACGCAACGCTTTCAAACGCCTCGTAGACCAAGGGCAGAAGGAGAAAATAGCTAAGCCGTGTCGCGTGCTGGTTATGCATTCCTGCTGCTCATCCTTCGCCGCGGCGTTGTCCGTGTCCGCGTCACCAAAAACATGCATCCTTCGCTCTCGCTCTCTGAGGTTGGTCCGCATCGGAGGTATTTCTCACTTTACTATGTTATGGCTCGGCATAGGCACAGCATTATTGGTGTGAGACTGCTTCCATGCTCCGCCCTCGAGCATCGGAACCGTACAGTGGTGCCGTTTCGCTTCATCCGTAACGATAGCTGTCCCAGTCTGCATGGTAAGCAGTTCTATCTTTTTCCCTTTCTTTCAGGTTAGCTGTATAATCGAAAGCAAACAAACAAATGACTGATCAAGTGTGAAACTGTTGGTGGTCCGCTTGTCACACCGATTTTGATCTCTTTTATTTAAAGCGTAATTGATTCACAATTTTAAACTCAAACTTATGTTGAAATGGTCATACGTAGACAAAAATAACACTTCTATCTATATGTACCTAAATATCGATTTAAAACTATCTAGGTAATTTTTTTCTGTTTTGCTTTTCTCGTACAAAGTTGTACTAGAAGCTCATTATTTTCTCAGGTTTTCTATGGCCTTCGCTTCTTCTTCTACTTCTTTTTTTCATTTTTTTTTCTAATGGGCTTTACAATCGTGCGGTGAGCAGCGTCATTCGTCTAGGCGCATTTGCGTGCTGTGGAGTATGGGTTCGATTCCTGTCCTAGTACTGGTATTTTGTTGTGAATGCCCTGTCCGTTGTCTAATGCTGGATGTTATAAGTGTTCAATCTGTGCAACATCTGGTCAAAGACGGCTGTCTTTTTGTTTACCTCATTCTTTTACTTCTCCTCCTTCTTTATCTTATTTTTTATGCAATTTCTTCCATCCTAGTGTGAGACGATGAATTAGTTGAACAAAATGTGATTCTCTCTTACAACAGAATCATTTCAAATGGATTCGGCACCATCTAAGCCTCCAAATAATCAGATCGTGCATATGAATTGATATCAGCATCCCGAAGTTATCCATTATTCGAAAGCTCTCCATGCTTTAAATTAAAAAAAATTGAATTTATAAAATCACTGTCATAAGAATATTCCATTCAATTCCACCACTTGATTGTAACTTTACAAAAACGTTTTTCAACCTAAGCATTAAATGTAATAAGCGAGTAAATGTGAATATTGTAGTGAAAATGATAATTGGGGTATTCATGTAAGGTGGTATTTTTACCTAGGCGTATTCGCTAAATGTTTACCATTGCTTTCATGTGAATGCACTGTGCGGTGTATGAGGATGTGGGAATCGAAGATGTCAAAATCATCTGTTTTATTCTTAAAGTGAGGTGCGCAGCAATAAATCTGTGTGTGCCGCATAAATTAAGACTTTTACTTTGTACTATCCTTGGGAGTGAGAAGAACACGCAGGAACTTACCCACACCGATAAAAATATGTTGTGATTTTAAATATATTTTCATGCACATATTTGTAGCATGCAAATAAACGCATTATTCAATCGATCTTACTGTTCTGTTAAACCGAAATAAATTTAACCGATGCTTGTTAGGGAAATTCAGTCAAATTTAATTGAATACTGGATGTTGATTCGTTTGTTGGGATTAGTTGCAATTTTACATGTCGTTGAATATTCGAAACTATTTTCTGTCCATGTTTATATTTTTATAATGGGTACAATCAAATTATCACTATTTTTTAAGGCAAGATTTTAGGTTTACTATCTACTTTAGGTTTACTATTATTAATTAATTCTGAAACGTATAAAAATATTGGAGATGCCGGACTCAGGCCGTTCTGAAAACACAATTTTCTAAAAAGTCATTGATTCTCCATACAAATACCATCTAATCACATGAGCCTGGAGTGGAGACGCATGGTTGCACACTATGGCGTGTGACTCAATGAATTTTTATTTACTAAAAATGTATCTCCAGATTGTCATCTCTATTTTCTTATAGGTATATTGTACAAAATTGAAAGAAAACTCTTTCAATAAAAAAATAAGCCCAAGGAGTCGTTGAAGACCCTCGCAGTATAAATCAAGAAAAAAACAAGGTGTTTCTTGTATGAAAACTCGACGTGCATATGCATAACATACACAGCCGGTGTGTGAAAGAATTCTGGAAAGTGATAGACTCGACTACGTCTATCACTTTTCTTGTCTTTATTTACGTTTGAAGCACATCGTAAATCAAGACAAAATTTTCAAAACGACTTATCTGCTTTTGTAAACAAAGATTCAAACGACGATTTGACGAATCTGATAGCTCTCGCAAATCAACACCATCAGCAGGTAGCGGAAACCTTCAGCCCCCTATTGGTGGTTTTGATTTGAGGTGGAGAGCTATCAGATTCGTCAAATCGTCGTTTGAATCTTTGTTTACAAAAGCAGATAAGTCGTTTTGGAAATTTTGTCTTGAAATGTAGTTCAAACATAAAAGCGGCCAGGCCTACTGTGCAGCGTTGTTTAATAATCTGTGAAAATGCATATGCACAACAAATAGTGAAAATCGAAAAATATATTGGAAGTTACCACTTCCATTAGACAGGTGCTTTCTCTACTAAGATACGAAGGATAAAGGCACGGCCTTACAAAATATTAAGGGGATTCACTTGACGGCGTAGGTTGCTGCGTATCTGATTATAGAAATGTTTCACAATCAATCACAAGGGACATATTTCAAATCGCCTATGAAACATTTCTATAAACAGATACACAGCAAACTACGCCGTTAAGTGAATCCCCCTATTGTGTACCAAACTAACGTGTTTTACTGGTCAATTACTTTTGTAAGTACTTTTGCCGAGATCCTTTCTGGAAAATCCTATCCTGTTTGCTTTACATATGATTGATATCACTACATCACTACGCAGCGTCTCTTTGGACAAAGGTTGGAGATCGCGATCTTGGAAGTCAAGGACTAGCACTTTTGAATTGCACATTGTGGATTTCACGAAAGGCTAGGATAATAATTTGTTTCGGTATTATTCAATGACGCATTGGTTTGATCATAAAACCGAACGATGATGGTAGATTTGAAAATCAAGTCGTTTTCGGCCGTTGCAGTCTTGTAAAGCAGCAAAAACAGGTTTACTTCTGCATCCGACGGTTTCGGTAATTTAGGCTTTAGGGTTTATAGCAAAAAAAAGCCACCCACGATACAGTGCCGCGCAAAATAACTGTAACCTATGTAGTGAGTAGAATGGTTAATATTTGTTAACATTATTTAAAATTTTCAACTGTTTGTAGCCGAAGCGGGCGCCATTTTTCTATTGAATGGACTACATTAGTGTGTAACACTACCATTCTAACAACGAAACAAGCTTCAGTGAGTAAAACTAGGGATGGGCTAAAAACAAACTGTTAAATTAAAACTAATTGCAAACATTTTTAGAATCCTTGAAAAAGGTAAAATAAATTACCGAAACCGTCGGATGCAGAAGTAAACCTGTTTTTGCTATGATATGGAAATGCTAATATCGTCTTCCAAACTTGGACGTACATGTTCATGATAGCATTAGAGGCGAAAGTATAGAATTGATAGTTCCGTTAGGATACGGCAGGCATGAAGAATGTTTTTATAGAAGTCGATTTGAAAGCGAGCGGAGGGCAATATTTGTGATGGCACATATCGCACGACCTTCCTTCTGCCAAGCTCCCGTATGAAGTGGGAGGGAAGAATATCAGTGTGGAAGCTGATATTTCTCCACTGGCCAGTGGAGAACTATCAATTCTATACTTTCGCCTCTAATTCTATCATGAACATGTACGTCTAAGTTTGGAAGATGATATTAGCATTTCCATATCATTGTAAATCGTTTAACTTCACGTAGAAGTAACACACACAAAATCATTAATTTACTGTTTTTGCTGCTTTACAAGACTGCAACGGCCGAAAACGACTTGATTTTTAAATAAGTTTTTCACAGTTGCCAAGAGTTATTTCGATGATGGTAGAAAACGGTTCATCATTGTAAGTTTCTCAGCAGAAAAAAGCAAAATAATCTGGGTTAAGAACAAAAGGAAAAAAAACAAAAAGTCGAAAGGACAAAAGGTCGAAAGACAAAACGTCGAACGGGACAAAGGGTCGAAAAGGACAAAAGTTCGAAAAGAACTAAACAATTAAAGATTTATTCATTTTTTAAAAACAACAATCTTTTCTCTTGTCACTTGTCATAAGACGAGTTTGTACAATCTCATTTAATTCCACCACTTAATTGTACCTTGACAGATACGTATTTCGACCTCAACAGGTTGTCTTCAGTGTCTCGTACTTGACTCGACTTGAAGAAACAATCATCATTGGCATCACGTTGTCTTGGCACGTTCATATTTTTGTTTACGTTGCATTTTCTACCGTTCCGAGAAAGAATAAGAGAATATGACACATTCCAGCGTAACGCGACACCATGAGGAGCCGACTTTCAGCGAGAAATTAGGTCTGCATTCGAAAATTAGCTTGGGAGACACATGATTAAACAGGTGTAAAATTAGGCTCACTAAATTTCCTTTCTGATATAATTTCATTTTAAGATTTTTCGCCTTGAATATGATAAATATAACGCGCGGGAGACCGGTTTTGACATTATTTCCGCATCATTTTTTTTTTCGCGTTCCTGTTTTTTTTTGGATTCGCTCAAAATTGGTTGTTTAGCGATGGATGAATTCCGCTTGCCAAAACATTATGAAGAATGTTACGGTAACAGGATGGTTGGAAGCATTTGGTACTACGGCATGCCTTCGATCAAATTCCGATTGCCACAGTGATCTGGATGGTCGTGGGCGAGAAGATCTGAAATCTATGTAGAGAGTTTTCGCCACGGTCTGAAGTCGGGCTAGCATGTTAAGGGACACCTCCGTGGCAAGGCGGAAGTTACAACGGCGTTCGGAGCAGGAAACCAGGGTTCTCCGAGATTAATCAGTAGTGCCAGCATCACCAAAGACAGTATTACACATGCGCTCGAATGTTTGGATCCTAATCTTGGGCTGGCGAGAAACAAACGCAAAAGAGGAGAAGAGATGCTCGCCGAGATGTTTCGGATTTACCGTAAAAGATAAGTTGAGCTCCGGCCATGGTAAGATCTTAATAGTGGATGGTAACTGACTAAGGTGAGAATATTTATACTTTTGTTGCTGAATTTCTTCTGAATTAGTCAGGTCAAAAATATGAATAACAAATGTCATAAACATTAAAATATGAATAACAAATAGGGAAGCCGTACCCTTAGTGGAGGTAGCACCAATAGTGGAGGTAGTGGGGTTTTAATGAGATTTTCCAGAATTACACTTCACGATGGTTTCAGTTGATGCGTCGTGCTTTAAATATCCTGTCAAATACAACTTATTCCAAGATTTTGCCTGAAAAACTATTGGAAACAATGATTTCCCTTAACAAAATTGACTCCCTTGCACATATAGTGGTGCAACTGTACCAATAGTGGCGAGTCTCATAGGAAATCAATGGATAGCATCACTATGGGAACCAAAATTAATTTTTACTACTACTAAGAGAACAGTGTACCCATTAGTGGTGCAAGCGATATTTGGTAGTTGTTGATGTTAAATTACACCAATCTCATTTTTGTTAACAAATTTATTAGTATATCCATTGGCTAAGGTATTAAAACTTTGAATTTCTCATAATTATCGATTTAAAATAAAAACAAAAAAATGTGGGTCTGCTAATACCTCCACTTTTAGTACCGTTACTCTATCATAAACAGTTGTCACCCAATCATAATACGATTTCCTCGAGTCACCACGTGTACGCTGGCTTCTACCCCTCTCTTACTAACTGAAAAATTAAATGATATTGATTGTATATATCACAAAGAACCATGGCTCCGTAAAGTGTTATACACGCCTGAGCCTACCAAATAAACGAACTTGAAAAAAAAAAAGATTTCAATTCGATCAAAGATTTTCAGAATTCGAGATACAACACTAAGTGTGCATGATGCATAATGGTTTGATATGATACATAAACATTATATTCAGTAAAATTTAAACAATGACAATAATCTACACCACATCAAATTACATGGGCCGCAGTTTGAGCATCTTATAATGGAGAATTTATTTCATATCATTTCTACCTATATCTATCACAATCACTGAAATGCTTATTCCTATTATTCATTTTAAGCCTCATTGTGTATAATATTTACATATTTGATTTTAAACAAAAACACTCATGTTATTATATTTGATACTGCCTTCCATCTTCTCATATCATCTTTTCAGGATTCAAAAATTATGTTATTCAACCAATTAATCAAATTAAATGGGTTCGTTTCCCTGATTTTAACCAGAATATTCTTCGACGGACGGTTTTCCATCTCCGAGCAACAATTGATTTCAAAACATACTGGTGATGAAGAAAAGATTTCGATTTTTGGTGAGAAAATTCCATTGCATATATTATCAATTTACATTACATCTATTTGAAACTATATGATTATATAAAAAAAACCATCAGGGCACCCGATTGAAGCGATTTGGATAGGAAGAGTGGAATCGCCAACTTCCTATTGTTAACATCTCGTGGATAAAGGGCGGGCTCTTCTCCCCATCTATTGGGTCAATCTGGGAAACGAGGGCTAGATTATATTATTGTATGTACGAACTTTCTTCTGGAAGGAGATTCTCTATTCATCCCGTGGATTCGCATAAGTGTCTCTGCTTATGGAACCACCCCACCCATTTTTGGCCCTTCATACAGGAGTCTGATGAAATACGAACAGTAGTATAATCATGATTAAATCGTTTGTCAGATATGGCCAGTGCTATCGGCAGGTGCCTTGCTACAATAGATGGTAGTATCATCATCATCATCATGAATATGATAAATATAACGCGTGGCATTTCGTTACGCGACACCATCGCTAAATTGCACTTTTCGCATTTTGAAATGCAAGTGCGTTTTTAGCTTTGGTATACGGTTTGGAGTCTCGATTTATTCCAAGCATATCTCGTATACATCAACAGAAATGAGGCTGTGAATTAAAATCGTGGAACAAAACGGAAATTATAAAGAAAATTACTGAATTGATCTCAACACCGCTGCGTTACGCTGATCGACAAACAGTGTTCTCCAAATGGCGTCGCGTAACGCAAACGTGTTTATCGTTGATAGAATACATAATTTCAGCAGATTTCGCTGCGACATGTTGTATTCGACGCAGGATATAGTCACATTATCTAACGTTGAATGTAGTTCGAGTTGGTGGTCACGATCTGGAGTTTCGGTTATTAAGGTTTGAGGGACTAACCGGCACAAATTTAGAATTGAACCAATTCCATTCATATCACATATCTAGTTTTTAAAACGAAATAAATGGTAATGGGTTTTCCTATTTTTATATTAGTCACACCCAAGTATGATTCGAATCGGTTTTGAGTACGTGGTTAGACGATCGATCCCCCTAGAAGT
This sequence comes from Armigeres subalbatus, assembly GCF_024139115.2. Lineage (NCBI taxonomy): Eukaryota > Metazoa > Arthropoda > Insecta > Diptera > Culicidae > Armigeres > Armigeres subalbatus. The sequence continues at coordinate 383,928,089 of NC_085140.1, read as the reverse complement.
GAGTTTTTTACCCTGAAAAGTTCTATATTGCCTTTTTTCTACGTTAACCATTTTAATAGGTGATAATGGCATGAACGTGGTCGGTTTTCATTTTTTTACTTATTTCCGAAGAGATTGGTTTACATCTCATGCCTCAACCAATGTTGATTACAAGAGCGTATGCGTCGTGCCCGGAGTGCTCTACTTATATGTATTTTAAATCTTTACGTTCTTATGAACACTACTCAGGGAAATATTACTCAATTATGAAATAATTTTTATATCCTGGTGTAAAATAATTGTCTCGTATTCATTCAGGTCAGGTCATTCAGGTCTGTTTACGGCAGCTTGTTTGAGTGCTGTCATAAACAAACATTTTTTTCAGCTTTGATATTAGCAAAATTTTACGGACCGAGTACTCGACTGTGATGATCTCGGTCAAAGAAAAACAAATTGCCGAGCTTGTGAGTGCGAACAAAAGGAAAATTAACTAAAAATAGTGAAAATCATCAAATAAAATGCAGAAAAAAACCCTGATTAATCCATCTAGCGGTGATGATGCCTTTCTCGCTCGTTCAAAAGGGTTGAGAAACATATTAAAAAAGTCTTATATAACACTAAAAAGGGCTTATTTTTCACATTTGTGTATGGCAGCTTTACTTTGTACCGTTAAATGCACAAAACGATCCATAAACCCCTGATTAATCCACCTACCGGTGATGATGCCTTTCTCGCTCGTTCAAAAGGGTTGACAAACATATTAAAAAAGTCTTATATAACACTAAAAAGGGCTTATTTTTCACATTTGTGTATGGCAGCTTTACTTTGTACCGTTAAATGCACAAAAACGATCCATAAAAAAAATGAAAAACGATCCACAAAAAAAAATGAAAAACGATCCATAAACATCTGAATGTTCCATAAAACGCTACCTTAAATCCAAAAAATAATTCAGGCGTATCCAGGGAATCAATATTCGAGCAACGCCTAACAATATACTCTTTGTCATCAACAGAGTTTGTCACTGACAAACGCACCTAGCGACAAACCTTTATCAGAACCCGAACACAATATGACAAGAATCATTTGCCTTGCATGCTCTGATATCTCCGAAAATACGCTGCTAATTTTGTAATTATTGTTCGATTCTCGAATATTTCCAAAAAAGCAGAAACTATGATAGCATCAAACCGAAATTTTCACTAGAAATGATGCAAAATAACGGGATGAAAAGTTAGCAACAAGATTGTTTTCTTTTTTGTTGCTGACAATTTTTTTCGAATCTTTGTCATTATTATCTCCGACAAAAACAAAGCTTTGTCGTTGGTTCTCTTTTGTCGCTTGTTTCGCAGGCGCACACACTAATTTTTTTTCGCTGGAAACCAGCAATATTTTGCTGATTTTTTTTGTGCTGTTCAACCAGCAATAAATTCAGCAAAATGTTTTGCTGTATTTACAGCAATCAAGACAGCAATGCGTTTTGACAGAACTATTGCTGGTTTCCAGCAATTTTATCGCGGCTAAAATTTTACTGGTTTTTCAGCAAAATCTTATGTTTGTGTTTGCCAATAGTTTTTATTGAAAATATGGTAAAACATAAGCTCCCCACATTCAATAAGCTTTGAATAAATATGTATAAGCTGCAAACTGCTGTTATCATCTCCAAACCGCAAATTACCACTTCATTCCTCGGTTCCGCTGTCGCAACATGGCAACTGAAATGAACGAATAAGTATTTGACATATACATTGCTGGATGTTCAGAAATGTCGAAGAATTGCTGGATTTTCAGCTAACAAAACCAACTTAGCTGAAGTTTCAGTAACAGGAAATTTACTGAAGCAATTCCAGCAATTCAGTTTGCTGGACGACTATAAATAAATTTGGTGTGCATTCCAAAAAAATTTATTCCCTGGGCGTATCCATAAAGATTAATTTTAAGATCCATAACTAAGCAAAAAAATAAACCAAATAATTGGAAAATAAGTATGTACCTTCAAATATGATCAAGAAAAACAATATCATTCCTGCTACATTTTAATCCATAAAAATACAATTTTGTACAATTTTTATCGTGATTATGATCCATAACTTCGGTAATATGATCCATAGTTTTGGACATATGATCCATAATATTGGTCATTTGACAAACTTCCGAGTGTTTCTTGTTTTGAAGTCAGAATCCAGTTTAGGCTTCTGGCAGCCAATCAATAAGATAGCCTTTTTAAAATTATTGTTTTGAATAGTATGATTCTTCATATAGATAAGAATTCATTTTTTGCTGATGAGCAGTTCCGTTTTTGTCATTGACATTCAACCACTTTTCAACTAAGATTTACGAATTTGATCCGACTTAATAAAATCTAAAGAGAATTCTACTACGGTTGCTTTTCTTTATATGGAGAGCATTTCGGAGTGATTAACCGAAGGTTTTATTAAAATTGATTCATATTAATTTGATTTTGTATATATTATAATGAAATTATTTATCAGATCACTCTGTACAGGTAAACTATCCCTGTACAAAATCTGATAGATTACTCGTGACAGAGCTGGTCTAATACTTTATATCATACTGATTGCATACCTGATATTATTCTATCAGGAAATCAAAAATCGTTGATTGCCTTAGAGTAATTTGTTATGGATTATAGCAAGGATGTTTTCGATCATTTAGTAATATAGGTTCGATAATTTAGTAGTTTGTCAATAACTCATTCCAGAGGTTAAATGTCGAAAAATATCCGCACCAGAAGTCCACCATAAAACACGTTTTAAAATTTAACTTCTGGTATGAGTAATCGACAAACTAAATGATCGAACTTAGATTACTACATGATCCAAAACATGCTTGGATTGTAGAAAAGTTTGGACACATTTTCCATTGACCTGCCAAAAAAAATTTTTTTCTTCAAATCCTTCCGAAACTCAGCTTCTCCCACATAATCCGAGTGCTATTTGAAATCTTCAAACAGATGTGTTGATACTATGAATGGGGTTCCAATTAGACTAGCGAAGTCCAAGATTTAGGACTTATGTATAGCATGAATTAATTAACTATCAAAAACCACACCGAAGGTATACAAGCGAAAAGGTACGAATATAGTAAGTAGTTTTAGAAAATCAAAACCATTTACTAAAATAAATTGTTTTATTTACAAACTAATTGTTAGACCAGCCATGTTTACATATACTGTGCCAATATGAATTATTTGCTGAAACGCCAGGAAGAATGCATTACAGAGGATTCAAAATAAATGTTGAAATTGATTCTGAAGTTGCTTCCCTGCACACCAAAACATTATGAATATTAGGCGACATATTTGAATGAATTGACACAAAAGCACATGACGTAAACTCAATCGTATATGTTTTTCAACGTCAGATGATTTAAATATGCCACGGAACCTAAAAACACAGCTCCAGGTGCGTTGCCGCACGAATGCACAAGCCGATGATAAGTGCAAATTGCATATAACCTGTTATACTTCGATCACCACTCATCCAAGAAGTAAGGATAGCTGAGGGGTAGCATTCTAGGCTCTCACTCAGAGAGTTTGTGTTCGACGCTCATTCGGTTCTCATTTTTTTTCAAAAACATATTTATAAACAATTTTTATTTTCTAAAACTCAATACCAAATTTTTGAAACGACTTCTCTGCGATTGTAAACAAAGTTAAAAACATCGATTCGTCAAATCTGAGAGGTGAGAGCACTCCCACGCAATCCAGCACCACTAACAGGTAGCCGAAGTATTTACCTATATGTTAGACTACATATCTACACATGTCTTTTAATCGAAGTAATTAGACTTTCATGTTGCCAATCTAAAAGAAAATTAAATTTCAAATCCGAAAAATCTATTTTCGGCTTAAATGTATTTTAACATTTTAACAATCATTTTAAAATTGACGCCCTTCGCCCTTGCCGGGGAGATGGGCCAATGGGGCGTGTTGCGTGTTGCGTCCTTCTGCAATATTCATCCAACGGCAAGCGACTGAAGCGAATGCAGTGACGTTTTATTTTAGTATTACAAAAAAATCCCGGGATATAGAACAAAAAATGTTTCCAGTTGGCAAACATTCGAGTGCTTCCCAGTTTGAAGTCAGAATCCAGCTTAGGCTTCTGTCACCCAATCAATAAGATCATACAATTGGATCGAGTATTGGAATGTGCATATTTTCATTTTGTGCGTTTATTATAAAGACTTGCAGCTCTGTTCGAACTTAATCGTTTGTATTATGACACTTTTGGTCTACAAGCCCTACGAGAAATAAGTTTTCGTAAATAATTCCTCAGATAAAGGTGTTTTGTAATTTTAAATGAATTTTCATGCACATATTTGGGACATGCGAAAAAGTGCAATATTCAATCAAACTAACTGTTATTTATAATGCGAATAAATTTGTCGCTTGTAGAATTTATCTAATTTAATCGATAATAATGAATATTCACTTGTTGGGAATATTTGTGTTTTCACATGGCCGGGGTAACCCATTTTTCTACTCAAATTTTCGATTAGCAGATTTAATTGATAACAAATCGTATGGATATCCTACAACAAATATACATAAAAATTGATATTGTATGATGTTCGTTTTATTTTTGCGAACGAAGTACCACAAGTCAGTCAAAAAGCCGCTTGGTGCGATTTGGCTAAGCCCCGACCACATGTCGTTGAATTACCAATACTTTTTACTGTATTTCTTTCAAATTGATAAATTGATACATTCAAGGGGTAGACAAAATTCAGAAAAATATTCGCCCTGCCTTACGCCGTATGAATAAAAATAATCCATTGTGTAATCAATGATATATTTAAAAGCTTTTAATGACAATTCATGGACTGGAAAATTAATTAAAAATGAAGATGGTACAAATATGCAATTATGTACAAAGACAATAAAGCAATTTTCAATATCATATAATATCATAATTATTATGATGTGCTTTTTTGCTAATTCCAAAAGACGAATTCGAGAACGTTTTTGTGGTATGGTAGAAGCTGTGGGAGTTTTTCTCCAAATCTCCCACAGCATACTCTATCACAAAAACGTTCTCGAATTCTTTTTTTGGAATCTGCAAAAAGCAAATCATAATAATTATGTTATTATATTATATAGTTGTTAAATCGATTGTTTCAATTCGAAATCATTTAAAAAATTTAAAATCAAATTTTATTCCATCATAACATTTTCTATCACTTTGCGAATGTTTCCTGAAATTATTCATTCAATTCACAAGCAGACAACGCTAGAAACATACACCCCCCTATGCTGCTCAAGCACTTCGGCGCCAACAGCACTTTTTTCGTGGTTCTTGTGACGACCGCCAGACGTCAAAATGGTCTACTACCAATGAAAATAAATACTAAGGTATGGAAGTCCATATAATGTGTGCGTGCCTTTCGTGTATGGCGAAAAAGATTTCACTACTACATTCGAACGAGCTCTCATAAGAAGCCGTGCAAATATGTACGTCACCATTTGCTGTTTACATTTTCCATCATCCACTAATACACTTGTATTTGGTCTTCTTCCTCACCTTCTATGTATTCTCATTGGTCTACTACCTATGTGCTTTCTTGCCTCCTATAGGTATTTACTTCTATCAGTGCTATAAATAGAACAGAAGCACGGCTTGCTGTACGCGCTGTACGGGCTGTGTACAATGCGATGCCTGATGCAAGCTGAAAACAAAGCTTGTGTTGCTGAGGCTACGATGCGATGCCGACCGATGCGCAGTGGCGGAAACCCGTACAAAGAAAGATTCGTTTTTTTCGCGAAGCTCACACATATTGTGAATGAGCTAATTCCTTAATTTGTTGATTGTAGCTTGTTAATTTAATTTTTGGTAACTTGGTGTTAAAAAGTTGATGCTGTAAAGCATCTCCTAAACAAATGTGTATGGGCAAATTAAATTCGAAAAATTCTTTTAGTCTGACATTTATATGGTGGCCCGCCACTGTGCGACGGCACATTGCCATTCCTTTTTTCACCCGCATTCGTACGGGAGAGCGTTGAACAAAGCACGATGCATTTTGAAATTTCTATACATGAGTATGTGATATAGGGTATTTGTGTTTTTCTTAGCGCATGACTTAGCGCATTAGCAATAAGACATGAGAAAAGTTATGTATGACGTTTAACATAGGAGAGGGTTTTCAATTACTGAACGGATATCGGATAACGGATATTTGTAATTTCCATAGGGCACCCGTACCTTGAGTGTAGGTAGTGGGTTCTTATTATATATTTCCCATTATTATACACATATGTTTCCTTTCGTTGCGGTATACCGTAATTATGCCATCACACCAATATAATTTTTCATAACAAAATTGACTTCCTCACATCAATGGTGAAGCAACTTTTACGAAGCTATTTTGAAAAATTGGTTAGGTGAAATAAATCTTATTTTAAAATCAATATTTTATCTATTAGTTAATGTAATGAAACTGTTTATTTTCAATCACGAAACGTGCACTTCGAGAATAGTTGGTAAATCCAAACCACTATTCACTTGGATCGTAGTGCAATTTGCACCAGTTCTGATCAATCACGGAGTAGCAACCATTGATATGTACAGTCAGTCTAAGCTAAGCTGAAACTGTATAGTTTCAATCAACAAACGATAAAAACAAATATTTTCTTTTCTCAATTCATTAATATTTCCAGTATAGGAACATTTACCCTAGCAGGATAAACTCTAATGCTATATAGAGGCAATAAACATATCGCCAATTCGATGATTTATATTTGCATGTATCTTCTCACAAGTTAAGAGTATTGATGGTGCTGTGGTATAGTATGCGCTTCCCACCCCAGAGATCACGAGTTCGAATCCGAGGTAGGGCGTTTTGCTTTTTTTAAGCACGTGAAAACAGCTTTTTCGCCGTAACTTCGGAACGCAATGTCCGATGGATCTAATTTTCAATAGCAAACAATGGGATTGAATTCTACGTCGAATGGAACTTGTTGCGACCAAATTGGATAATGCTAAGTACCAAAAAGTGTGTCTCACATTTTTGTACACACACACACACACATACATACACACATACAGACATCACCTCAATTCGTCGAACTGAGTCGATTGGTATATAACACTATGGGTCCCCGGGCCTTCTATCAAAAGTTCGGTTTTTTAGTGTTCCTATAGCCTTTACGTATACTTTGTATACGAGAAAGGCAAAACACGAGTCTTTTGGCTCCTCGAAGCTAAAAATATGTTTAAGAATCAAGATAAAATTTGTATTGAGAAACATAATTGCGGCTCCGTAACGCTTTACGTAAACGAGCCTATCAAATAAACGAACGATTGAAAAAAAAACAAGTTTGACGGTCCGTGACATGGTAGAAGGTACTGTTCGTTACGTTTACTCAAATGAGTGCATCGAGCGCTGAGAGATAGGTTTGAAAAAGCCTCACAATCTATTCGAATAAAAAAAATAATCAAGTTTCACGTGACTTATTAATGGACAACCCGAACGAGTACTACGCAACACCAAAATTTTGTATGGAAACTCAATTTTTGTAGTATGGACTGGACCAGTTACCAACCACATAACACACCCCGTTACAACCCCAATTTTGTTACGCTATTCATATACAAGCCCTAATATACTTAAAAGAAACTTTTTCTCAATTTCTAAGCCATTGTGATACTGTAGCAATAAACCGAAAGCTTTTAATCCCTTATTTCAAAAGCACATTGAATCGATTTTGGATCTTAATACACGAAAAGAAAGCTTTTGACGAGTACTAAGAGAATCCGAAATATTACTTTTCCAATGTTTGTACTTTTTGTATAGTATCAATTATACGACTATTTTCGTAACGCGACACCATTTCAATGTCACTGTTTTTAAAGTTCAAATATCTCATGAAATCTAATATTTTTGAAGCAATGCAATGTGTCTCAGCCGAGCAGTTGTGAAGCAGAAAGCAAAAAAAAAAAAAAAAAAAAGCAATGCAATGTGCACACAAAAAGGTCATTAGAAACTTTATTTAATTACGTATTCATCAATACATTTGCACCCAAATAGGTGCCATGGGGCACATTTGTAAACAATTTATTAGGGAGTCATTTTTTTTTTTCATACTAAAAGTCTGATACTTTGATTGGCTATTAAACAATGTTCCCAAATTATTTTCCAGGTGAAAAAATGTTTGTCCTGTTATTCAATATGTATGTTTTCGTGATATTCGATCCTAATTTTCAGTTTGAAATTTTGTTCCCTTGGCGTAGAAGTGCGTGGATTGTGTCATATGATGCTGAATAATTGAGTGGAAATTTGCTTATGCCGGCAATAGAATTGAAGTATGCCGGAAAAGCAATCGCTGTGACTGAAATAAGCGCTAAGCGATACTTACGCCGCAATGCTATTAACCCATAAGAATCAAGTAAACGGGGTGCAGGAAGCGCGGCGCGGCGGTACCTTTCCTGAAGGATACGCCGCGTGCAATTTTGAGAAAATCAGGCAATAAACTAATGCGGTTGTGCTCGTTTCCCCTTCTGGAGCATCGTTTTATTAATCGTCTTGTAAATGCATTATTGTAAATGTAAAAAAATAGAGAACAAATTGATTTTGAGCGAAACGAAGTTTGTTGTTTCTGCTAGTGATTCATAAACATGTTTTTTAGAACTTGGAGGTTTTATAAGACCATCCAGACACAAATTCACCTGCACCAGATTGAAGTGTGTCTTCGAAAAAGCACGAGAGTGTATACTCACAAAAGGAATCGATATCTTCACAGAAATTATTCATCGTTCATAACGAAAATTTGGATAAATGCGGAGAACCGGGGAATGTTTAAGACATGAATCGTCGAAATCGGAAGTTACTTTGTTTACACTTATTGGGACATAGAACGCCAAAAAAATATGTTGAACTCAATTTGACATAGGAACTCCTGTGGATGAAACAAAACAGATTTCTTGGAGAAGGAATTTTCCAAAATTTCATGGGCCTGGCGAGTATTTTATCTTTTTCCTTTATGGTTCGGAACCACGGTTTTTTCCTCACGTGACTCGAGGTTAGATTTACAATATTCAAGGAAGGATGGATCTTAGGATTCGAGATAAGGTCATAAGGGCAATTGTAAGATTTCAATACAAGGTTTGGATACATACAAAACAAATACAAATATAAATTAGCAAAAATTGAAATTAAATTGTCTTTTTTTGAGTGATGCGCGGTCGTACAAATGATAACTTTCTTTTATATTTACATGAAGAAGAAGATTCCACCTACAAAGATTTTAAGGAATTACGTCCCCCTCTAGATATTCTTTTTTCTCGATTTCTTTTTAGGGGTATCGATAATTTTACGAATTCTGTATCTACTGGGAGAACCAATTCCCAAATTCCGAAAAAATCTTAATCTATGAATTCTAGAAAATCCATATTGCCAATTAAGCCTCAACTGCAAAAAAAATTCTTCTAGAGTTGTAACAAAGAATGATGTTTTGAATTGCGCTTTTGCTAATTTCCATGCAATTGGACGTGTGAGCATTTGTTTTCGCACGTTGATAAATGTGTACGGCATTTTATACTTTGATAAAAAACTAAATGCAGTACCCCTCCCCTAGGATTCTGAGGAGTTACCTCTTCATGAACTATGAAGAATGCAATTATGCACACTAAGCAGCGAGGCGGCAATGTCCCAGTGTGGGATATAATGCTAATAAGAAAAAGAAGAATAATGTAGGATCCCTGAAGAATTATTTGAGATCTCCTGGAGTGTTTACTGAAATAATTTTCAAGCGCTCATTTAGAAAGAAAATTATTATAGGTTATCTTAGCCTCAATCCAATCAAGGAATATTATTAAAACAAACAACGAAAAATGGAAAGGAACACTTCGAAGAATTGTTGAACGGTGAAAATGAAGGTGTATTAAGAAGCAGGATGGACATAGTCGGCGACGGTCAAGCTGTGGAACCACCAACGCTGGACGAAGTGAAGAAGGCTCTAAATGAGCTGAAAAACAGTAAAGCTGCTGGGAAGAGGAGATCCCGGTCGAGCTTCTCAAACACGGAAATGAGCAGCTGCATCAATCAATCCACCACATTATCCAGAAAATATGGGAAGATGAAGAACTGCCTGCCGGCTGGTTGGATGGCCTCGTATGCCCAATCTATAAGAAAGGGCACAGACTTCTTGTGCCAATTACAGAGGAATCACCCTTCTGAAATCGGCGTACAAAATCCTGTCGCGTATCCTGTTTACCAGAATGGGACCACTTGAGGATGATCCTTGATAAATTCTGGGATTACAACTTGCAGACTCACCATCTGTTCATTGATTTCAAAGCAGCGTTCGATTCAGTGAAAAGAAATGAACTGTGGCAGATAATGTTTGAACATGGTTTTCCGGCGAAACTGATTAAACTGATATGTGCAACGCTGGATGGCTCGAAATCAAGTATTCGGATTACAGATGAAGTGTCAACCTCGTTTGTGACCTTAGACGGATTGAAGCAGGGTGATGCGCTATTAGGAGATCTGGCGTGCAGAGAAACGGCACTATCATCACACTTTGCGGCTTTGCGGACGACATTGACCTCATTGGAATCGTTCGCAGAGCAGTAGTGGAGCCTTTGTCCCACTTAAGAGGGAGACGGCGAGGATAGGCTTAACCATTAACTCTACCAAGACAAAGTACATGGTGGCAGATAGAGATAGAGGAAGACCTAGTGATGTTGGAGCTGAGGTAGTGCTTGATGGGGATGTGTTTGAAGTTTTTGAAGATTTTTTTACCTTGGAACGCTTGTGACATGTGACGATGACGTTTCCCGTAAAGTGAAAAGACGTATTGCTGCCCTTTTACGGATTACCAGCTTAGGTCCCACAACATGCATACGGAAACGAAATTTGCTCTATACAAAACTCTGATTCTACTAGCGGCCCTCTATGGACATGAAGCCCTTTATGGACGTTAAAATAGGCGGACCGCAGAGCTTTTTCGAGCGAAAAGTGCTGCGTAAAATACTCGGAGGGAAACTAGAAAATGGTGTGTGCCGCAGTCGCATGAATCATGAGCTGTATCAAGTATACAAAGAAGAAAATATTGTGAATCGTATGAACTACGGCAGACTTCAGTGGACTGGTCACTTAGTGCGAATGTCGGAAGAAAGAAAAGCGAAAACAATATTCAACAGAGAACCAGATAGAGGCCGGCGACTTCGTGGAAGGCCACGAACGGGACCCTAAACGTTCGGGGAAACTGGAGGAACATCGTCCAAGACCGACGATTATGGAGCTCTACAATACGCCAGGCATAGGTGTATCGACGCTGTAGCCAACCAGGTATCCAGGTAGGTATCCAAATTAAGTACAAAAATTTAAATACCATTTGTAAAAAAAACTCTTTAAAAATGTCCGATACTTTGTGATTTGGATTTTTTTATCTTCAGATAATGTCGAAACATGGACGAACTAGAGGTACCCGTATTGGGTTTAAATTTGAAAAAGTGGCATATTTTGGGATGCTTACACTTTACATAATATCGGTTTTTAGAACTCGATTAAAACATTTTCAATGAAAAAAAACAAATTGTTGAATATTAGAAATTTAAAAATAGAAGCCCCCTTAAGCTACGACCACTTAAGCTCAAGTTTACTTTTCCTTTTTCCTTGCAAACGACTTTTTATTTTGTTTTCGATTTACCTAAAATCTCCCACAATAAAAAATCATATTCATTCCATTTGATTTAATCACATCAGTACCGCAGCGAAAATTTTTCAACAACAAAAATCTATCGAATCCTACAATCCATTTACACCTGCTTGCAACGCAGCTTTCCTAACGCAGCGCTTTGATAGTCTTACCTACCCACTTCCGTTCACCATTAGGAAGTTTGGATATACCAAATCGCAAAGGCTAAAAAAACACCCGGAATATATATTCCAATTAGACACAGTTTTCTGCCACGATTATTCGCCGCGATAAATTTATAATTCGACTATTTTGACATGTTTTGCCGTCATTTTAGGAGTGTCTTCCTTCTAAGCCACCCAACAGCCTGCATGGTAAAAGAAGCCGAAACGGATGGAGAAGGTAGCAATGATGAGCGCTCAATCAGAAGGAAGCCGAAACGGACTGACACATCATTTTTTCTCGTGACGGATTGATGCGACCGGTGCGGTGGTGTTGCCTCACTGAAGCCTTAATGCTGAGAAAAAGTGCAAGTGTTGGCTCGATTCAGGATCAAACCCATCAAGCAGCCTCTGGCCGTGGAAGCACACAGGTTAATATTACAACGTAGCAATTATCTTAATGTACGGGGCCGTACACTTATTACGTAAGCAATTTTTCTGGGTTTTTCGACCCCCTCCCCATGTAAGATTTTTTTCCATACAAAAGATTTTGTATTTAAATGGCGCGTAAGATATCAACTGACCCCCCTCCCCCATAAGTGCTTACGTAATATGTGTACGACCCCTAACCCAAAAAGAAGTGACTTGTTTCTACCTTCGAGCCCCTAATGCTTGACTTTTTCAGTCTCGTCGATTGCGCATATAGGCTTTCATATTTTCATCTGCTCGTTTTCTTCCCTCGTTCCCTCTCAATGGCAAATCAACTTAATCTTGCTTCATGGTATATTTGCTATATGTTTCGGCTTTTGTCTCCAGCGGACAATTTTCCTAATGTCCTGTCATTAGGACCGGGTAATGAATTTCACCTGGCACTTCAACCGTCACCTGAGTTCGTTTTCCTTTGAACTTTATGCAGGTAAACTTGAACGGTCCCACACGTCACAGTAAATTATTTGTACTTAAACACACACAACACTCTTCTTAACCGCAAACGAGAGAACCGGTTGAACCACACGTGCTTAAAAAGCTCGATGCGTGACTGCGCTCCAGCATAGCTTTAGGCGATCGCAAGCGTTTATCGCGATCGTTCAAACGCCAACGCGCGACATGAAGTCTACTCGCGCCCGTTACACCCGGATATGGCACAGGCCTCCCGTAAGCAAGTGCAATTGAAAAACGTTTTTATCCAAATGTTTCCAAATGCATTCATTTCAACCTGTTTCCTGCATCTTCAGTAGGTACCCGGGATCTTCCCTACGGGCGGCAGTCGTGATTACCACTTTTGCGTTTAGCCACAACAAAATAACAACATCAAACATCGCTTGACACGCACCACAAGTCGCCAACAACGCCGGCAGCCAGAGGAGCAGCACTCAAATACGAAATTGGATCAGCATGCCAATATGCGAGGGGGATATGCATCTGATATGCACATCGTAAATCTATGCACTTTTGTCAAAAGGTTGATTCGATCGATAGTGGTTTCGATCTTACATTTGTGGACGTACAATTTCTCGGTATGTAGAAGCTATTTCGTTCATCTGATATGATTCGCATAAATAGTTAATAAAAATTATGTCCTATATAGATTTCTTCGAGCTATCACGTGGTGGGAAACAAAATCTAAATCTCAAAAAGAGCATGGTGACATAAGACAAAATAACATATTTCAGTAAAATCACACAACATGCTTGGTAACACAGGTAACACAGGTAAAACAGGTAAAATGCATTCTCAAATATGAATCATCGAAATATCACAGACGAGAAAACTTGTTTGCGATTTGAAAGGAAAGCATTGCGCTTTAGTTTATCATGCTAAATCGCATAGTTGTAAACATTTTCTGTAAATTTAATTCGACCTAAGCGTTTAAATCAATGCAAAGGGCATATCTCGCTTAACTTTTCAAAAGGACCTAAGTAACATTTTTTTCATGAATTAATTTGAGTACTGCAATCAAAAGCTTTCATGTTGTTCTGTTGATTGCGCTATTCAAATTAATTCATGAAAAAATGTTACTTAGGTCCTTTTGAAAAGTTAAGCGAGATATCTCGCTGGTAAGATAAGCGAGATATTAAGCGAGATATCTCGCTTAACTTTTCAAAAGGACCTAAGTAACATTTTTTTCGTGAATTAATTTAAGTAGCGCAATATGAAAGCTTTTGATTGCAGTACTCAAATTAGTTCATGAAAAAAATGTTACTTAGGTCCTTTTCAAAAGTTAAGCGAGACATTTTCGATTTTTAAAAAAACGCCATTGCTCACAAGTTTCATTACCCCAAAATTTGATCAATCGGACATGATTTATCAAAGTTTTGAAATTTTTACCCATGAACATTTTCCCAAGGGGGGACCAAAGGAAAAGACGAAAATCAATTTTTGTTTTCGATGCTAAATGACTTAAAAACGCATGAAACGGCGAGATCTGCTGTTATTTCAAAAAAAAATAGAAAAACAATTTTTTTCTTAGAACAATTTTGGGACTTTTCATCGAATTTTAACACCGGACGATCCGCAAACGTATTTGCAGCCAAAAATATCCCCCTATGAAAAATTTGAGCTAAATCGGACATAATTTAGGGGTGCTCAAAATTAATCGAAACTTTTTTTTCTCACAAGGGAGAAATTATTTTTTTGTTTTTTGATGGCAAAGGACTCAAAATGAATGAAACTTTGAGAATAATTTTTTTGAAAAAAATCGACTGTTTTGGGACTTTGAAAAAAAATCTTGCGGACGTTACGCAAACATTTCCTAAGCCCTAAAACATGCTCTTATGCAAAATTTGAGCTCCATCGGACATGATTTAGGGGTGCTCAAAATCTTGCTAACTAAATTTTGATTTTATGTAACTTGTTCTCATGGGTAAAAATTTTTAAACTTTACATGGGTCATATTTTAGGGTAATGAAACTTGTGAGCAATTTCGTTTTTTGAAATTCGATGACAATTTTTTTTTTCATACATTCCATTGACACCCTACAGTGTACATGATTCGTCTAATCCGTTTGATTCATAATCATTAAATCCTCATTTTTGCGGGATTTTCCATTGTTAAAAACAACGAAGTGGAGTTTCTCGTACAGGGGAATGGATATTCCATCATGTTTTTTTCTTCTTCAATGGCTTCACATTCCAACTGGAACTTGGCATGCTTTTCAACTTGCTATTCTATTAGCATTTCCTCAGTTATCAATTGAAAGCTTTTCTATGCCCGCCGTTGCATGTGTATGTATCTTGTGTGGCAAGTACAATGGATACACTATGGGATGATCCACAAAGTACGTCACGCAAATCATCAGAGCGTGCCGTACTTTGTGCATGGCCCCCATGCCCAAGGGGTCGAGAATCTTTTTAACCCGAAAATATCCCAGACCGGACCGAGAATCAAACTCGCCATCTTCGGATTGGCAATCCTACGCCTTTGCTCGCAAGGCTACTACCCATTCTTTCAAGTATAAACAATAATTTGCCTCCCAATTGCTTTAGAATGTTTTTCCGGCATTCTAATTGTGAAATTATGCTATACGTATTGCAGTAGTATCGGTTGAGTACCGCCGGAAGCTCGCCGATGCAGGAAAGAATGGAGCAGAATGATATGCGTAGGTTTTATGAGACTGTCGATGGCATGCGGAAGAGACAGCGCCATCTCTCGTCACGTGCAACGACCAAGAAGGGAATTTGCTGACAGATAAAACCGAAGCAGGGGAAAAACCAGCTCCCGGCTGAACTTCTCAATCATGGTGGTTAGCAGCTTCATGCAGTTCTGCGGCATATTATGTCGAAAATATGGGAAAACGAGAAATTTCCTGATTAATTATTTGCGAGCGTCTTAGGGGAAATTATTACACGGTTAAACGACTATTTTCTTCCTTTTACTTCCACTAATTAAATTTTGTGTATCATACAGATACGCAGTGTTTTTGTTATCGACTGAAGAAAAACATTGCTCGCTAACTTTAAATATGGTGTGTGGGTAGAACCGTAAGGAAAGCTTAGAGATTTACAAACAAAAACAATTAAATTTACTTAACAAAGATCAAGGAAACGGTTATATCTGGCTGTTTAGATTATTACCCACGAGACGACGACGAAGCGGTCGAAGCGACATACCCTAATTATACCTACCTACTGTTCTTGACAAATTTTTGATGAATTCCGGGAGTACAACTTGCAGAAACATCATTTCTAGGAACTTTCAAATAAGCGTATGTAACTATATTTGACCTTCAAATTGGAAACGACGCATGCTCTCTCTATTATCCATATTTCGTTCAATTAACATTACTACATGATAGATGGCAATCTATTCTTTCTGTTGGGTACATAAGTTGCTTAGCTTAGACTGATCTTTCTGTTGGGTACAAAAGTTGTGCAAAAAAGTTTGAATTCAGAGCACAATCGCCATTTCGAAAATCAAGGTAAGAATCCATTAGGCCCATTTGAAAAAAGTTCCTAGATTTGTTTATTGATTTCAAAGCGGCGCACGATTCAGTGACACGAAATGAATTATGGTAATTTATGCTAGACCATGGTTTTCCGGCAAAACTGATACGGCTGATTCGTATAACTTTCGCATCAAAATCAAGTGTAAGGGTTGCGGATGAAATATCCACATCATTTGTTATCTTAGATGGATTGAAGCAGAGTTCCGTTCACCGAAACGAGAAGATAATTCATGATTTCGGGAATCCATTGCGATTTCATGTTATGAAAAAACACTACACGTAAAAAATAAACCTTGGCCATAACATGTAAAAAACAATTCGAAAATACTTATACTCTTCATTATGCCACCTAATGAATAATCCCATATCAAAAAGCTAATAACATTCATAAGTTAATGAAAAGTATAAGTTTCCGAATGTATGTGACTAATGCGATGTACCTATAAGTTTTTTCTTATACATGTCATTAAGCGCATGCTTTGGCAAAAAAGTATTAGAAGTATTAATAATAAACAACATTAATTTTTTTACGTGTCTGAATATCTTCTTCTTCTATATACATAAAAATGAATTTCTGTCTGAACCTTATAGACTCGGAAACTACTGAACCGATCGGCGTGAAAATTTGTATGCAGAGGTTTTTGGGGCCGGGGAAGGTTCTTAAGATGGTTCGAGACCCCTCCCCGCTTTGGAAATGGGGGCTCCCATGAAATTTCTGCTTAACTTGAGAACTAATCAATTTTAGGCGAAATGAAGTTCGTCAGGTCTGCTAGTAATACATAATTTCATGATTTTTTCGCCTAACGCATCCAATGCGATTGGTTCGACGAAGAGTGCAGACAGATTCTGGAGGAGAAGGACGCAGCGCGGGCGGTCGCGCTACAGCAAGGTACCCGGCTGAACGCGGAACGTTATAGACGGAAGCGGAGACAGCAGATTCGCCTTTTTCAGGAGAAGAAACGCTGCCTGGAAGAAGCGGAGTGCGAGGAGATGGAACAGCTGTGCCGTTCTCAAGAAACACGCAAGTTCTACTAGAAGCTCAACGCATCCCGCAAAGGCTTCGTGCCGCGAGCCGAAATGTGCAGGGATAAGGATGGGAGCATCTTGACGGACGAACGTGTGGTGATCAAAAGGTGGAAGCAGCACTACGAGGAACATTTGAATGGCGCCGAGAGTACAGGCAGTGAAAGTCAAGGCAGCGGAGGAGATGACTACGTCAGTTCAGCGGACGATGGAAGCCAACCAGCCCCCACCTTGAGGGAAGTTAAGGATGCCATCCAACAGCTAAAGACCAATAAATCAGCTGGTAAAGATGGTATCGGAGCTGAGCTCATCAAGATGGGCCAGAAAAGCTAGCCGCTTGCCAGCACAAGTTGATAGTCAGAATCTGGGAAACTGAACAGCTACGGGAGGAGTAGAAGGAAGGGGTTATATGCCCCATCTACAAGAAAGGCGACAAGCTGGAGTGTGAGAACTTTCGAGCGATCACCATCCTTAATGCCGCCTACAAGGTGATATCCCAGATCATCTTCCGTCGTCTGTCACCATTAGTGAATGAGTTCGTGGGAAGTTATCAAGCCAGCTTCGTTGACGGCCGCTCGACAACGGACCAGATCTTTACTGTACGGCAAATCCTTCAAAAATGTCGTGAATATCAGGTCCCAACGCATAATCTGTTCGTTGATTTCAAGGCGACATACGACAGTATAGACCGCTAGAGCTATGGAAAATTATGGACGAGAACAGCTTCCCTGGGAAGCTTACCAGACTGATCAAAGCAACGGTGGATGGTGTGTAAAACTATGTGAAGATTTCGGGCGAACACTCCAGTTCGTTCGAATCGCGTCGGGGACTAAGACAAGGTGATGGTCTTTCGTGCCTGTTGTTCAACATTGCGCTAGAAGGTGTCATGCGGAGAGCCGGGGTACGATTTTCAACAGATCCATTCAATTTATTTGTTTCGCAGATGACATAGACATTGTCGGCCGAGCATTTGCAAAGGTGGCAGAACTGTACACCCGCCTGAAACGTGAAGCAACAAAAGTTGGACTGGTGGTGAATGCGTCAAAGACAAAGTACATGCTTGTGGGCGGAACCGAGCGCGACATGGCCCGCCTGGGAAGCAGTGTTACGATAGACGGGGATACCTTCGAGGTGGTCGAGGAATTCGTCTACCTCGGATCCTTGCTAACGGCTGATAACAATGTCAGTCGTGAAATACGAAGGCGCATCATCTGTGGAAGTCGGGCCTACTACGGGCTCCAGAAGAAACCGCGGTCAAAAAAGATTCGCCACCGCACCAAATGTGTCATGTACAAGACGTTAATAAGACCGGTAGTCCTCTACGGACATGAAACATGGACAATGCTCGAGGAGGACTTGCAAGCAGGGGTGGCATTGTGCATCTCGATTCGAACGTAATTCTATCGAGCCGAACATGTTTGGCATTACGGGTTTCGATTCGATCTCGAAAACGACTCATCGTTCGAGTATGCTCGAGGAGGTACAAGAATAACGAGATGTTTTGGCATTATGGAAACTCGTTAGCACACTGAAAAACGACTCAAGTCGAATGAAAAACACTCGTCACCTTTATAGCTTTCGAATGTTGTTCGAGAGTTATTTCTTGCTGAAAGTTTTTAATTATATTTGTTATTATTTCTCTACGGGAAGAGAATAAATGTTTTATTTTTGTCTCTTGAGGAAAAGAATGTCATTAGTATACCTACTTTTATAGTTTCCAGACATTATGCAATCTCTAATTATCCCGAAATCCGCGTAAAAACGACTTCAACTAAAATCGGGTTTTTGAAGTTTTCACGTATTTTTTGACGATTTCGATAAATCGCGTGAAAAATCTATGAGGAAAATCTGCGTAAAAGTAGATGAGTTAAATAAAAAAACGCGCATTAACTAAAATACATGGAAACATCAAAGTAATTTATTATCGAATCCTTCTCTAGCTTTAAATTATTTAGCTCAAAATTGGATCTGAGGCATACACTCGAATAAACATAAAACTTATAATTTATGTCGTAACAATATCTCAATTTACAAAATATGTCGTATCGGCATAATGTTTTAATCAATAATAATTTAATCAATAAATAATATTGCTTTTTAAAGTCATTGAGCACAATTTGCTTGTTTTTAAATTAACTACCAATTTATGTCCTGAAGGATGCCTTTCCAACAGGCAACATGCTACACGCAGATGAAATTACTCTTATTCTCTCTGTTTACTCACATTCGCCATGCGCTGATGGTTGTCTCTCCAGCGGGCGACATACTAAACACGGAGACAGCTATCTCTTATTCTCTCTGTTTACATTTCGTTTGACAGAACATACTCGATTGAACTAGTACAGCACCATTCAAAATCTTGTACTGCGATTGAATGAAGTCGAACGAAATAGATAATGCCGCAATTTTTTCGAAACGAATCCAAAAACTTACGAATCGAGTGATTCGATTCGAGATGCGCAATGTCACCCCAGTATTCGTGTATTCGAGTATTCGAGAGACAAGTGCTTAGGACCATCTTTGGTGGTGTGAAAGAAGACGGTGCCCAGCTCTACGGCGAACCCAGTATACAGAAGGTAGCTAAAGCCGGAAGGCTACGATGGGCAGCACATGTTGCAAGAATGCCGGACAGCAACCCTGCAAAGATGGTGTTCGCTTCCGATCCGGCAGGGACGAGACGACGTGGAGCGCAGCGAGCGAGATGGGCAGACCAGGTGCAAAACGACTTGGCGAGCGTGGGGCGTATTCGAGGATGGAGAGATGCAGCCTCGAACCGTGTATTGTGGCGTCAAATTGTTGATTCAGTGTTATCTGTTTAGATGTAGACTAAATAAATGAAATGAATCCAATGCGTTACGATTCGGTTGTTGAAATCGAAATATTAAAAAAAAATATAACAGAGCTCGAACTCGTGTTCATTGATCGAGAGTCCGGCGTGCTACTTCTCATACGTTGTTGCTTCTTAGGAACAGAGTGTTAAAAGCATAACCGGTTATGCATTTTGCCGACTGGTGGGGATTGCACAGTATCATGAATAATATTCCTGGAATCATGAATTATAATCATGATTTCATGAACTTGTCAGTTCATGATTTTCATGATTTTTAATACATGATTATGGGTTTATGCCTTTTAAGGCTCAAGACTCCATTACAATGTTTTGAAAATTAATGACTGTATCACTTGTTTAATAGTGTTGCAATTAGTACGGAAAAGTGCAGCAGCGATAAATAAATTTTGTTTACAACTGGGGTGGGTGGAATTGGGTGTTAAAAATATGCCAGGTGATGCATAATGTTGCCAGACTTGACGAATTGTTTATTTTATATCATAACACATGTTCACGGTGTATCAAATATATGGGTATTTACCGGTTTAAATTTTTTATACGCCACTTAGAATGTAATAGAAGCTTACAAAACATGTTTAAATATTTATTTTTGGTTTTTTGTTCAATCCGACAAACAGCAATGATTGTTTTGCATTAAATAAATCTGGCAACGGTAAAGAGAGGATTATTTTCATGTATATGCACATCTTTGTTTCCGTGTTGGCTGGCTACGTTGTAGGGGAGCCGTTCGCCACTTCATCTCATAGCTCCTATTTCCATCCCATCAAAAACAGAGAAATGGAAATGAATTTGGTTTGTTTATTATTTTTGTGATTTTTCTCAGCAATGAGCACGCATGTTGACAAAAAGAAGCGACGAATTTCGTGCCGTATTTCTTTGTTTAGCGATGAGATGGATATATGTACAGTGAGATTGAGATCGGAGCAGTTCCCCTATTTGTTGGATTGAATGAAGTTGCATCGCGTAGATTTTGTACTCACCATTTCACTTATTGCGCTAGTGAAATTGAGTCTTCCGCATTTTATTGCATTCACAATACGGTCGTCAAATTTGTCTCTCACTTCAATTTTTGGAAAGCAGTTTTCGACAGTTTTTGGACGTGAAGTGAATTAATTGGTAGTCAAGATTGAAGAAAAATGTGAAACTCAGTTAGTGAATATGTTGTAGGAGTGATAAAATCAAGGAAACTGTGGGGAAAGATCAAGTGAAAAATCAAGTGAGTGTGTATGTGTTTGATCCGAACATTCGAACGTTAATATGCGCTCGATGAACATACAAATATTGGCCTATGAAAAACGCAGTTTACTGCGTTTTTCCAGCAATTCCTTAGTAATTGCTAGTTTTGATAAGTGAAAAATTAATATGGAAATACCATGAATATATTATGATGGAGGGTAAGTCCGTAAATAGCCCCAAAATATTGAATTCAGTTCAAAACTTTATTAGTATTAGTGCTTAGTTCTTTATTAGTATTATCGAATTGATTACGGTGAAACAGCAAGGATTGGACTCACGATCAATACCAGCAAAACTAAGTACATGGTTGCTGGCAATCAACGTGGGTTCATTAGTGATGGTAGTGAAATGGCGATGGATTGTGAAAAATTTGAAGTGGTAGCAGAATTTGTGTATCTTAGAACATTAGTGATGATAATGATGTTCCCGCTAGGTGAAAAGACGTATTGCAGCTGCGAATTAGGCTTATTATGGACTTCGAAAACCAGCTTTAGTCCCATAGTCTGCAAACGTAGACAAAATACGCGCTGTATACTACTCTGATTCTTCCGGTGGCTTTATACGACCATGAAACATGGACGTTAAAGGAGACTGATCGCCCTAGCAAAACACTCCAAACCAATTTGGTTGCAGCAACTCAAATGTGATTAAATTTGGTTGCATATGGGTCACAGAAACTTATGCGCAACATGTGTGCTGCTCGGGCGGAGAGTTGTCGAGAAGTTTGAGTGTAAGGTGCTCCGGGAAATACTCAGTTGTAAACAGGAGAACGGTATCTGGCGGTGTCGCATGAATCACGAGATATAGCAGGTGTATTAAGTGCTGTATATTGTTAAGCTTATACACACGGCAGACTACTGTGGGCTGGACCCGTTGTTCGTATGCCGGAGGCATCGAATGAAGATAATATTCAGAAGAGAACCTGGAATATAAATAGGCCATAGGCTTCATGGAAAGCCGCGTACACGATGACTTTTTGCAGATGAAGCCTGAGAGCGCTCAATGTTCAGGGTGATTGGAAGCGGTTGGCCCAGGATCGAGTCCAGTGGAGAAGGAATGAACAATTCTCTGTGAAATCATGATTTCTTTCGTGATTTTAATTTTGCATTTTTTGATATCCCTGAAATTTCGCATATACATGCTTTGTGATCAAAAAACATAATTTGCATAATTAATTGCATATTATTCGGCAACTCGGCCGTACGAAAACCATCCACGTGTCTTGGAGGGGCTCGAACCCTCAACCTCCTACTCTCTAGATAGGCGTGATAACCCCTACACAACAACGCCACTTAAAGGTCACGTTTGCGGAAAAGCCATCAGAATCCGAGTACCAACCTTCACCGCGATTAGCTCTTTTTTTTGCAAATTGAATATCTTTCGGATGCTTGATTTGTACAATCTTCACACACTCACAAAAAACTCCCCATTATATTCATGAGCAGCACACATGTTGATGTGTAGGAGTTATCACGCCTATCTAGAGAGTAGGAGGTTGAGGGTTCGAGCCCCTCCAAGACACGTGGATTCTTTTTGGCAAATTTCATATCAATTTGTCCATTTCGAAACATGTGCGGTGCATATACACAGCCAAGATATTTAACAAAAAAAAATTGCGTAATTGGTTTACCATTTTGACTCTAGTCTAACTTTTGACAAGCTAGGCCTAACACCTTGAACACTTTCAAAAAAAAATATAACTTGAAAACGGCTTTTTGGATCGTTCTGGTGTCTTCAACAATATAATCATTGGGGGGCTAGGTGGAAAAAATACACACTGTGGAAAAAAATTTCAATCATTGAAAATGAAACATAAAAATCGATGCTCAAAGACGATTTTCTCATTTTTGCCTTTCTCGTATACTAAGTATACGGTAAAGGCTATATGATCGCTCCAAAAGAAACTTTTTATAGAAGGCCCGGAGACCCATAGTGTTATATACCAATCGACTCAGTTCGACGAATTGAGGTGATGTCTGTGTGTGTGTGTGTGTGTGTGTGTGTGTATGTGTGTGTGTATGTGTGTGTGTGTGTGCGCAAAACTACTCAAAAAAATGTCACTCATTTTTCGGGCACTTATCCTTAACCGATTTGCTCGCAACAAGTTGCATTCGACGCAGAATCCTGTCCCATTGTTTCCTATTTGGAATTGGCCAGATCGGACTATGGGATCGAAAGTTATGGCCAAAATACAAATTCATACAAAAAAATCGCGTAGAAAAAGTCACTCATTTTTCAGGCACTTATCTTCAACCGATTTGCTCGCAACAAGTTGCATTCGCTGCAGAATCCTGTCCCATTGTTTCCTATTTGAAATTGGCCAGATCGGACTATGGGATCGAAAGTTATGGCCAAAATACAAATTCATACGAAAAAATCGCGTAAAAAAAGTCACTCATTTTTCGGGCACTTATCATCAACTGATTCGCTCGCAACAAATTGCATTCGACGCAGAATCTTGTACTATTATTTCCTATTTGAAATTGGCCAGATCGGACTATGGGATCGGAAGTTATGGCCAAAATACAAATTCATACGAAAAAATCGCGTAAAAAATGTCACTCATTTTTCGGGCAATTATCCTCAACCGATTCACTCGCAACAAGTTGCATTCGACGCAGAATCCTGTCCCATTGTTTCCTATTTGAAATTGGCCAGATCGGATGATGGGATCGGGAGTTATGGCCAAAATACAAATTCATACAAAAAAATAGAGTAAAATATGTCACTCATTTTTCGGGCACTTATCCTTAACCGATTTGCTCGCAACAAGTTGCATTCGCTGCAGAATCCTGTCCCATTGTTTCCTTTTGAAAATTGGCCAGGTCGGACTATGGGATCGGAAGTTATGGTCAAACTACTTTTTTTGCCTTTCTCGTATACTAAGTATACGGTAAAGGCTATATGATCGCTCCAAAAACAAACTTTTTATAGAAGGCCCGGAGACCCATAGTGCTATATACCAATCGACTCAGTTCGACGAATCGAGGTGATGTCTGTGTGTGTGTGTGTGTGTGTGTGTGTGTGTGTGTGTGTGTGTGTGTGTGTGTGTGTGTGTGTGTGTGTGTGTGTGTGTGTATGTGTGTGTGTGTGCGCAAAACTACTCAAAAAATGTCACTCATTTTTCGGGCACTTATCCTTAACCGATTTGCTCGCAACAAGTTGCATTCGACGCAGAATCCTGTCCCATTGTTTCCTATTTGGAATTGGCCAGATCGGACTATGGGATCGAAAGTTATGGCCAAAATACAAATTCATACGAAAAAATCGCGTAGAAAAAGTCACTCATTTTTCAGGCACTTATCTTCAACCGATTTGCTCGCAACAAGTTGCATTCGCTGCAGAATCCTGTCCCATTGTTTCCTATTTGAAATTGGCCAGATCGGACTATGGGATCGAAAGTTATGGCCAAAATACAAATTCATACGAAAAAATCGAGTAAAATATGTCACTCATTTTTCGGGCACTTTTCCTCAACCGATTTACTCGCAACAAGTTGCATTCGACGCAGAATCCTGTCCCATTATTTCTTATTTGAAATTGGCCAGGTCGGACTATGGGATCGGAAGTTATGGCCAAAATACAAATTCATACAAACAAATCGAGTAAAAATGTCACTCATTTTTCGGGCACTTATCCTCAACCGATTTGCTCGCAACAAGTTGCATTCGCTGCAGAATCCTGTCCTATTGTTTCCTATTGAAAATTGGCCAGGTCGCACTATGGGCTCGGAAATTACTGTCAAACTACTTTTTTTGCCTTTCTCGTATACTAAGTATTTAATGGAAAAATCACAAAAAAAATGTCACCTATTTTTCGGACACCTAACCTTGATCAATTTACACGCAACAAGTTGCATTCGACGCAGATTCCTGCCCCATTGTTTCCTATTGAAAATTGGCCAGCTATGGCTAAAATGCAAACTTTTACGAAAAAATCGCGTAAAGAATGTCACTCATTTTTAGGCATTTATCTTCAGAGTATTTGCTCGCAACAAGTTGCATTCGACGCATAATCCTGTCCCAATGTGTCTTATTGAACATTGGCCAGATCGAAATATGGGATCGGAAGTTATGGCCGAAACACCATTTTTGCCTTTTGTCTACAAGTATACGAAAAGGCTATACCGTGCAAATTCATAATTCGGACACTTAAGAACTTTTCTAGACAAATTAAGAATTTAATCACAAGCTACTAACCATGTCCATCCAAGTACAGTTTAATCCGAAGCATTCGATTCTCAAGTTAATATTCGTTCGTCGCAGTCTATAAAATGCACTAAAACTAGAATTCTTCGACTACTTTTAAAACCAAACCTCGGACACACTCACGCAACGTTTCATATTTCGAACACGTTGGACAGCTAATTTCCACAGAATATTAAATGCAAATGTTTATTTTTCTCGTTAATTTATTCTGTTTGCCTTTCAAATAAACAGTTGCGTCAAAACAACATGGCTAACTGTGCCTCAAATATTACAAAATTACTTCCAAACATGTAGCCTTCCGGACGAGAAAGTTGAAACATTTCTGTGGAATATTTCAAAAAATCTTCCATAAAATTTGGATGTCCGAAGTTTGTGTGCGTCCGAAATATGAATTTGCACGGTATGTTCGCTCCAAAACCAAACTTTACAGAAGGCCTGGAGACCCATACTGTTATATACCAATCGACTCAGCTCGACGAACTGAGAGGATGTCTCTGTGGATGTATGTATGTGTGTGCAGTGCGCACCAAAAGTGCGAAAAGTTTAGCTCATTTTTGGTACTTACCCTACGGATTTACTTGCAACAAATTCCATTCGACGCGGGATCCTGTCGTATTGTTTTCTATTGAAAATTTGGAAGATCGGACTATGGGCACAAAAATATGGCCAAAATGCTTTATGTTATAAAAACATCCAAATGTGATATCCTTAAAATATATAACTGGGTAAAATAAAACAGGGTATGTACATCAAAAGATTGGAAAAGGAAAAAAATTGTAGAAATTCTTATTAGCATATTGTAGATCAAGTTGAAAACCGAAACGAGATCTCGCGATTTCAACTGGATCTACAATATCTTTGCTTAAAATAATCCAATTTTCATATAACGGACAAAGAAGTTTTTCTTTTTACTCCTAGCTACTAGCTCATCTACTTTCCAGCAAACACATTTTACGAAGGTCGAGAAAGGCACCATCACCGCTAGGTGGATTAATCTGGGTTTTTTTTTATATGTTGTAGCAGATAATAATATTATATGTTTTTTTTTGCACTAGGGCTATAATGGAAAAATGATAGACAAAAAAGTTATATATTTTAAAACATGTTGGTTTTTCAAAAATGGTCGAAATAATTTTTTAAGTATTTATCGACTCGATTTTATGAAAGTACGCAAAACTTCCAATGGAAAAGGTGTACAGTTATTTATTTTTCCAAAATGCCATACAGCGGTTATAAACTGAAATATACCAATTTTTAAAATTTTCATTCGTTTTCAAATGTTTTTCGATTCCATTCAACTTAGAATCATATTTTACGGAGTAATTGATATTTATTGACAAATGCTAGTAATGGAGTAGTGGTTGGCCATTTTCATGGTATGAGGTTCTGAAAAATACTTTACTTAGAAAAAAATCAAATCCAATTCTTTCAACCTTACTATTTTTTGGTAGGATCATTTAGCGGAAGACTTATGTTCGATATTAGCATTATGTGTTCAAGGTGTTTTTGCTTAGGCCCTTGCTAAAAGTTAGGCTAGAGGAAAAATGGCAAACCATTGATGCAAATTCTGTTTTTTAATCACAAAGCATGTATATGCTAAATTTCAGAGAAAAAATACAAAAACATCAAGTATCAGGTAAGTATTACATGAAAAACTCAAGCACGATGTTTTTCTTACGAATTGCATACTGGGCGCTTGATAATTGAGATTTGAGAATGATTTTATTAAATGAATTTATTTTATAAAAATCGATAAGCCTCTACCCTTTGTATTATGTATTATGATTG
This sequence comes from Armigeres subalbatus, assembly GCF_024139115.2. Taxonomy (NCBI): domain Eukaryota; kingdom Metazoa; phylum Arthropoda; class Insecta; order Diptera; family Culicidae; genus Armigeres; species Armigeres subalbatus. Next base: position 383,900,739 of record NC_085140.1, on the reverse strand, counting down.
AACATATGCTTTCATTTATTTTATCCAGCCTGTAGTTGCATTTTATTGTATACTCCCCAACGACTTGATTGTCAGATTTCATGCACGCCACTTCTTTTCTGCTATAGACTCCCTTAAATCAAGGACCAAAGCATTGCGTTTTCTAAACATGCGGTCGTTTTAAGAGGTGATTCCATGCAGGATGATTACTCGCGATTACTTTTATGCTAATGTTTTCTAAGTGGGAGATCCTTGTCTAAGGGATTTAGAAAAAAAAACAACCTAATTTTTTTTAAATTGGTAAACAAACATTAATATTAAAAATACGTGTCTATGGATTAGTATTATTCCATCTATTTCCACAATTGGAATGCAACTTCATCGATATGGCTAGAACATGGGAATATCTTGAACAGGAGAAGCTCAATTTGAAAAATATTATCGCAAAACAAAAAAAAAACACCCAGAAAAATATATTAGCTCTTTTAGTGGAATGTATTCAACCGTCTAAGACGAATTAAGTACTCTCCATTTAATTCCACCAGTTAATTTTCGTTATCTTTGCAGATACGTATTTCGACCACACAGTTGTGGTCGAAATACGTATCTGCAAAGATAACGAAAATTAACTGGTGGAATTAAATGGAGAGTACTTAATTCGTCTTAGACAGTTAAAAAACACCGTTCAATGTTTGGAATTTAAAAAAAACTAATTAATAAACAGCGGAAATGATGCCTTTCTCGTTCGTTCAAAAGGGTTGAGCAGGAAATTAGTATTTTGGTTATAACTACAGATCCCAAAATTCGATTTGGTATAAAATCTTAGCATTATCTTTGATTTTCATACAAAATGGTCATGTTTGAAGATCAAAATCTAAATTTCTAGCTAAGGACATATTTTGCATCCCAGCCTAAAATGACCTGAATTTTCAAATAATGATTGTTATTTGTATGCATGTTTAATGAAAAGCCACGTTTTAGTTGGAAATAATTTTGAAGCCACTCCACGTGTATGAAACCCAATATTGATGGTGACTTTATAATTATTTCCAACTGAAACGTGCCTTTTCGGTAAACATGCATATAAATACACTTTAGGCTGGGATATAAAATACGTCCTTAATCTAATTGCTAGAAATTGAGATTTTGATCCTTAAACATGACCATTTTGTATGAAAATTAGCAATGGTGTTACAATTTCCAGGAGTGTATACCAAAATCCGAATTAACAACAATTCATAATGTTTATTAACATTGATATGAAACTTATTTAAAAGACCAACATCTTTCACGGCTTTTTTCAATGCAATAGAGATTTTATTTCTAATGCACTTATTCTAATTCTTCCAAGCCCTCCGGTCATAAACTACCTAATGCTTCGCATTTTAGATCCCCGACAAATCCTTCAATCCAACAATTTGCTGCATGAAAATTAAATGGAATTTTGCAAACCTACGTGCCAACAAAACCGCCCATAGCCTGCCACGGAAGACCTTGATTATATTTGCTTCACTCCGCACTCGTTCGCCGGCCACTGACTGCCAGGAGAACATTCAAGCATAATTTGAAACGCACAGGCTTGAAATTGAAGGGTCTGTGCAAGGCACGTCTAAGGGTCGCCGCATTTGATTGCTGGGAGCTGTGTGTCGTTCGCCTCCCTCAACGTCTTCGATCGCTTGATGATCATCGTTGACGTCGTCGTCTGCCAGTTTGCGCGTAGAACTCGGCTCTGATTACGCTTAATCGCGTCTAAAAGGAAGCGCATCAGGCATCAGAAAAGAACCTGTGCCTGCGAGCGATTTTCTAAGCCCGGACAAAAATTGCATCCGCAAAAACATTGGCAAAGGGTAACATATATGAAGAGCGTTAAAACAAACGATTGCTTCGGGCTATCCCAATTACGCTCGAATCCTTTGCATGGATGGATGTCCACCGACTAAATCCCTTCTACCGAGTATTTGAGCAAAAACTCGTCTGTTTTCGTGGGATGATAATTAGCATATAATTGAACATCTTCGAGTGCAAAACGATGCTGAAGCAAATTATAAGTGAGTTTATGCCATTTAGACCCGAGAAGGGCATTGAAAGACGAGGGTACCCCAGACAAGAGCTGTGCGTGCTGTCAGACTACACTTTGTAGTTGGAAGCGAAATCCAGTGAACGGTTGAGGTATTCGAATTAAGGGTATGGGTAATTTAAACATTTTCGTTTCAGATGTCCCGAAACTAAAAAAAAATCGACTATGAAACTGCGATTGTAATATATTCGTAGAAGCTTTTCTACCGTGGTAACCAGACAGCCAGTGATAAATAAAGTTTTCTGGAATGAAAATAATTGGCGAAATATTTTCAATAATTCCGAGATTGTTCTTGATTTTATTTATTTATTTATTATCAGACCAAGGCCGGAGTGGCCTGTGCAGTGCATAAAAGTCTTCTCCATTCAGTTCGGTCCATTGCTGCACGTCGCCAACCACGCAGTCTGCGAAGGGTCCGCAAATCGTCCAACACCTGATCGATTCACCTTGCTCGCCTTCTTGTTCCCGATTGTTCTTGAGTTTATACGTGTTTTCGTGACAAAAAAATGGGTTGAAATGGTGAAAAGCAAATCTTTCCCCACCGCAAAAGTCTGGCATTCACAAATGAGGTGCTCGAGATTTCCCGTACTTCAGCCCACCATATCTGTCTTCGAAAAGTGCTTTTATCTGGCTCAGATTGATAACACAATAATGGATCAATTTGATGAGTTTCTTTCACTACGTTTTTACTATCAATTAAAAAAAACTATATAAAAAAACTATAAAACGATACACAGCCTTCATTGAAAATTGCAATCATGCTGCGTGAAATGTTTTCCCCATAACAAACGCTGTATATTCTTCAATACGCTGAACCGGGATTCAATACGGGATCTATTTTTGATCAAAATTATTTGTGCTTGAGATAGACCACAATATAGCAAATTAAAATGAGATCATGTTCAAAATGTTTACACAAAAAAAAACAAATCTTTCAATACTATATGAAATCTTGGCATATACAGATTCTGCAAGATTCTTATGCAAAAAAAACTTGTTATATAGGTATTAATAATTGTAAGCTTTTAATACAACGATTGTATTAAAAATTCCAAATTTGTGAATGCCAAAGTCTTGTACAGATTTTACAATGTTCTCATACTGAGCTGGATCAAAATCTGTCTTACGCTATTTGGGTGATGATTTATCATTTGCAATTTACATTACTTTATCAACATATGTCGATCGCATACCCCTAATCCGAGTAATAGATAACTTCGAGCATAATTGACTATTTCTTTTACTGCGGCTGGTTTCAACTGTAATTAAATCAATTTCTCGAATACACGAATGGGGGCTCTGTATGATGGTATTTTTTTTATTAAATGGGTTGGTTTTGCATGTAAATCGAATTTAATGTGCTTATAATGACTAGTCTCTTAACTCCATCATTGAAAATCTGAAGGTGCATTCAAATCGTTTGAAGATGGTGTAGATAGTTAAATGTCGATAATAATAGTAGTTCATATATTTTTCTTGAAATATTATAGGTATAATATAGAATAAAATACGAATAAAATATGATGAACAGGTTATAATACGAAGTGCGCACGAAGCAAAAGTGTCCAACGAATGTTGAAGCATTTAAGCGTCAAAATTTCACAACTTCCCTTCACTCAATCACAAAATTATAGAATACATTGTCCGCCTTTAATTCAGACATTTACGGCAAGAGAAGATATCATACCTTCTTTCAAAGGATATTTTTGATCGGCAGAAGGCAAGAGAGGATATGATCCCTTCTTTCGTTTCAGACATTTGGTCGGTTATACCTACTTACTTATGGGTCCTGTACACCTCCGGTGTTGCAAAGGGTCGACTTGAAAGATCTCCATCCTGAGCGATGTCCAGCTATCGCTTTAACCTGTTGCCAAGTTAGATTTCGGTCGACTTCTTTTATTTCTTTATTGAGGCTTCGCCGCCATGAGCCTCTGGGTCTGCCTCGAAGTCGTTTAGGCTCCATGGTTATAGGCTGCCATAACAGCCCGCGTTTTAGTTCACGGTCAATTGCATCCACCAGAATCTCGTTGATTGCGATGAGGAACAGTAACGGTGATAGAATACATCCTTGCCTCACACTAGCTACGACCCGGATAGGGTCGGATAAGACCCCATTGTGCAGCACTCTACACGAAAAGGCCTCGTACTGTGCCTCGATGAGGCCGATGAACCCCTATGCGTCTCAGGGCACCTCACAAATTCTCGTGATTGAGACCGTTGAAAGCTTTTTTGTAGTCAATGAATACCAAGTAAAGGGACTCTTGGAATTTGTTGACCTGCTCCAGAATGATGATACGGAGCGCGACAATATGGTCCATACAGGATCTTCCGGCACGGAATCCGGCCTGCTGCCGCTGGAGAGTCGCATCGATCTTCTCCTGAATCCGGGCTAGGATAACTTTGCATAGAACTTTGAGAACGGTACACAGCAAAATAATGCCTCGCCAGTTATCGCATACAGTCAGGTCACCCTTTTGGGTACCTTCACTAAGATACCTTGCATCCAGTCGACCGGGAAAGTTGCGGTGTCCCAGATATTACGAAATAAAAGATGCAGTAGTTGAGCGGATGTCATGGAAATTTATTGGATGCATTATTCGATTTCATGCTTTGGATGGCTGTTTGAATCTCTAGCAGTGATGGAGCTTCGGTATTGACGCGTGTCATATGTCGAATCCTAGGATCATGCCGAGATGGTGGTGGCCTGGCTGGCACTTGAAAAAATTGTTCGAAGTGCTCGAACCAACGTTTCTGCTGGTCAGTTGGGTCGGTCAATAACTGATCATTCGCGTCTTTCACAGGCATCATTGCATTCATTTTTGCCCCGCTTCGTCGTGAGATATCGTAGAGGTGGCTAATGCCCCCGGTTGCTGCGGCTCTCTCTCCTTCGCCGGCCAGAGAGTCTGCCCACGCTCACTTGTCCCGTCGACATGAGCGTTTTACTTCCTTCTCAAGAGCCGCGTATAGTTGACGGGCTAAGACTTTGGCTCCTCTGGTTTTTGATCGCTCTATCGTGGCTTTGGCTTCTCTTCGCTCCTCTATCTTCCTCCAGTTCTCATCGGTGATCCATTGTTTTCTCTGGGTGCGCAGTTCGCCCAGATTGTTCTCGCTGGTGGCGATGAGGGCATTCTTGAAGGCGGTCTATTGGTCTTCCACGCTGCCACCTTCCGGAACGAAGGACCGTTTCACCGTGGCATCTTCCAGTAGGGTGTGTTGAACCGTCGTCCGACTCTCTCCTCTTGCCGACGAATCCGCACAATGCGTAGGCATATTTCGTCGATGAGGAGGTGATGATCAGACGCGATAACGACACTGCGTTTATTCCGTACATCAAGAAGGCTCCTTTTCCATTTTCGGCTGATGCAGATGTGGTCGATTTGACCCACGTGACCTTGTGAACCAATCGATGAGAGAAGAGCGATCCCCCGATTACCATGTCGTTATAACCACAAAAACTCTGCGAACAACTCTCCGTTTTCGCTCATTCTCCCAGACCATGGCATCCCATAATACGCTCATGGTTCGAGTTGCCGGATCCGATCTTCGCATTGAAGTCGCGCAAACAGATCTTGATATCACTCTTCGGAATTCTATCTACGACGGCATTGAGTTGACTGTAGAAGTTATCTTTGTCTTGCAGATCGGCAGCAATCAGTTGGCACATAACATTGGATTATAGTAAGGTTTCGGACCCGTGTTCTACATCTGGCAACGATTATCCTTTCACTTATAGGATCCCACTTCATAAGCGCAAAGTGTGCCTGAGCACTTAGTAGGAAGCCAACTCCGCGATGCAGGGGAGCTTGTTCACCTCGTAAACCAGAGTCTAGCAGAACTTGTCCCGACAGCGTTCTGTGTTCTCCAAAGTTTGGCCAACGGACTTCACTCAGTCCCAGGATCTCAAGCTTCATGCGGCGTACCTCATTGGCAAGTTGTGCCTATTTACCCTGCTGGGCTAGGGTTAAAACGTTCCATGATCCTATTCGTAGGGGCCCTCCTTAGCCCTGTGGTAAGAGGCACGGCTACAAAGCAAGACCATGCTGAGGGTGGCTGGGTTCGATACCCAGTGCCGGTCTAAACCTTTTTCGGGTTGGAAATAATCTCGACTTCCTTGGGCATAAAAGTATCATCGTGTTAGCCTCATGATATACGAATGCAGAAATGGTAACTTGGCTTAGAAACCTCGAAGTTAATAACTGTGGAAGTGCTTAATGAACACTAAGCTGCGAGGCGGCAATGTCCCAGTGGATGATGTAAGGCCAATGAAGAAGAAGAAGAAGATGTTCCTATATATTTTTTTTAATCTTTATTATCGTGATTTTTTATATTTACAATAAGTTCATCACGTAAGATGTTCCTATTCGTGTCCGTTGTTTCGTTGTTTTGATTATTTATTTAGGGGAATAAAGCCTGTCCACGTTAAATTTCGGACACTTGGATAATGTGCATGTGATTTGTCGCCATTTCATGAGTTTGGACGAGAGCTAACGTGGACAGGCCTTAAGTGGTGAAATGAACACGTTAAGGATCACATTGCGTTGAGTTCTATCATAGAACGAGGATAATTTGCTAGTTTTACCACTTAGTCCAACAATATAACTCATATCCTTATTGCACTGAACAATTGATTGTAATATACCTTGTTTTATAAAGTTTATCTGCGAAATAAAAAACATCGAAATTCCGTACACACAAAAAATCGTTGGTGAAATTAAAAGAAACGTCGGTTAAATTAAGAAAACCAGTTGATTATTTTCAGTAGAAAGTATAAGATTGTTAAATCTACCAATGCAAAAATTGTCACTTCGGTAATAACTTCAACTAAACCAAACTTTTCAAAACAACATTTTCCTCTCAAAATTAAATGTGTGTTTTACATTTGAGTTAACTAGTGAGCTTTCAATACAACAAGTGGTGTGCGCTCTCAATACAACAAGTAGTTTTTCCCTTTAATTTAAACCAAACACGTCAAAATGAAATTTTATGTAACCAAAATTCATCAACTTTTCATTTTATTTCCTTTTATTTATATATACAGCATATATGATTTGATTTTCTTTGCTGGACTACGATGAGGGTGCCACGAAAGTGTCAGCTCATAGCTTATTGCTCATGTTGTGGGCCTTGAAGCTTGAACATCCTCAACCTGGTTCTCGGTGTCATCTGATTGCGCAAGAATCGCGGTTCCAGATACTTGCTGTTCATCATCGTATCGTATCGTAGGCAAGCGGGAATGATTTGGACTTTCCTTCCAGTGACACAAGGCTCTGTCGCCGTCTGTCTGGGGCGTAACGAATCAGCAGCAGGATACAGATTCCCCAATCTCACCGACTTCGGAATCACTGTATATAAATGATGAATTTATTGAGAATAGAAAAACCCCAAAAAGATCTTCTATTACTTACTTGTGAATAGGTTGGTACGAAGAAGACTGATGATACGTTTATATGGCGGTAAAGCACTAAAGGGCCAGGTTCCGCACAACACACGCAGATCTGAAACGCGCGTCTGGTGACCGTATTCACGGCTGTCGAATATTTTTTACGTGCCCACCGACAAGAGCAATAATGTATTAATTCCTTCCTGGGTATGAAACAAAGTTTTCGCTAAAATATTAGCAATAAATTATGAAAAAAAAATCAATTACCATGGTGGTAATGCTGGAGCTTTTCTCTTTTTTTAAACTGCCACTGACAGAAAGCCGTGGGCTGCCAATAACATTGTTTCTTTCTGGCAGTGCTGCCAAAAATGTGAAATGTTGTGCTTTGTTTGATTATTTTACAAATTTTATTCTGAGTGCTTCGACTGTGAAAATAAAAATTTTACACTGAAGAAAAACTTTCAAATCAATTAATAAATCATTTAACTTAAAAGTTTCAGCTCTTAAAAATACCAATTTTCGCATATTTTTAAAATAAAAGCTAGAAAATGTTGGAATCCCAACTTTATTTTTCTCTGTGTATGTACAAGTATAGTGCGGGTAGAATGAACATCGCTTCTAAAATGCTTTTAAAACATTTAATATTCATGTGCTACGACAGCCTTTAAAAAATTCTGGTATATCTTTTGAAAACTCTTAATTATCAAAATAATAATAAAAAGAAGAATTTTTTTGAAATATCACTTATTTTGAATTTAAGTTTAGATATTCAAAGTTTTATCTTGATTATTTGATATGGTTTGTTTCTTGAACTTCTGCTTCACATTGTAAGACTTTTATCATAAATTTATTTATGATTTTGATTCAAGTGTTCATTTTACCTGCATACATGCCATGTGATAAATAACTCTTCTATAACGATGCAAACCAAAATATTTACTTTTTACTCCTGCAACATTTCTGTGAAGGTTGACCTATTTGCCGCAGTAGTTTGAATCAATGTTATGATTAATTTATTAAGAATTAAAGCTTACGGGAAAATGGTTCAAAATTACATCAGACCCAGTTTTTAAGGACACGTTTGATGCTTTGGATAGTAAAAGCTATAAGTCCTAAAACCAAAATATTAGCTCAGGTACCTTGTTTTAGCAGCAGAGCAGAATAAATATTAGCGACGATGGACAAGCTGTGGAGTCACCTACACTAGATGAGGCTAAAAAAGCTGTTAAAGAGCTGAAAAACAATAAGGCTGCGGGGAAGGACCAGCTCCCGGCTGAACTTCTCAAACATGGCAGTGAGCAGCTTTATGAAGTTCTGCACCATGTTATGTCGAAAATATGGGAAGACGAGGAAATGCCTGCTAGCTGGTTGGACGGCCTCATTTGCCCTTTAGCATTAGCATTGAGCATTTCGCACAAATTCGTAGGTGGTACAAGGCAAGACTATTGTATGAGAGTTGCATCACTTTCATCCGTTACCACAGATATTGATTTGGGACTAATCAATATCTCTAAGATGGGAGCAATGCATCTTCCAATAGTCGAGATCTGTCCTGGCCACGTCCTCGCGAATGCTGAGAAAGGGGAAGAATAGTTTGTTGGACACCTACTTGAGTAAGATGCAAAGAACTCTACGACCTCTCATAGGTGCCTCTTTTGGGATTGTGTAGAAGGTTATAACAGTAGGAATCGTTTTGGTAGAACGTGAAACACGGAAAGAGCTAAGATAGAAATACAAAGTAGGAAAGGGGCGAGCCTGGAATTGAACCCACGACCTTCTGCTCATAAGGCAGAAGCGGTATCCACTAGACCACCGAGCTCGTCTACGGCCTCTTTTGCCCTCTCTTTAAAAAAGGGCACAGACTGGAGTGCGCCAATTACCGAGGAATAACCCTCCTTAATTCGACATACAAAATTATGTCCCGTATTCTGTTCAACAGATTGAGACCGCTTGAAGAGTCCTTCGTCGGCGAATACCAAGCAGGTTTTCGTGAGGGCCGATCAACGACGGATCAAATGTTTACCCTGAGACAAATCTTTGAAAAATTCCGGGAGTACAACTTGCAGACACATCATCTGTTTATTGTTTTCAAGGCGGCGTACGATCCAGTGAAACGGAATGAATTATGGCAAATTATGCTTGAACATGGTTTTCCGGCGAAACTGATACGGCTGATTCGTATAACGTTGGATGGATCGAGATCAAGTGTAAGGGTTGCGGATGAAATATCGACGTCATTTGTTACCTTAGATGGATTAAAGCAGGGTGATGCACTTTCGAATCTACTGTTCAATATAGCGCTCGAGGGAGCGATTAGGAAACTGGTGTACAAAGAAGCGGTACCATTATCATAAAATCGCATATGCTCCTGGGATTTGCGGACGATATCGATATTATCGGGATTGATCGCCGTGCTGTGGAAGACGCTTTTGTGCCTTTTAAGAGAGAGACAGCGAGGATTGGACTTACGATCAATTCCAGAAAAACGAAGTATATGGTCGCTGGCAATCAACGTGGGTTCATTAGTGGGGGTGATAGCGAAATAGTGCTGGATGGTGAAAAGTTTGAAGTGGTAGAAGAATTTGTGTATCTTGGAACATTAGTGACGTGCGATAATGATGTTACCCGCGAGGCGAAAAGGCGTATTGCAGCTGCAAATGGGGCTTATTACGGACTTCGTAACCAGCTTAAGTCCCGTAGTCTGCAAACCAAAACAAAACTCGCGCTGTCTACTACTCTGATTCTTCCGGTGGCTTTATACGGCCATGAGACATGGACGTTAAAAGAGGCTGATCGGAGAGCTCTCAGGTGTTTGAGCGTAAGGTGCTGCGGACAATACTCGGCGGTAAACAGGAGAACGGCATCTGGCGGCGTCGCATGAATCACGAATTGTACCAGGTGTATAAAGGGCTGGATATTATTAAGCTTATACAACATGGCAGACTACGATGGGCTGGTCACGTTGTTCGTATGCCGGAAGAACGTCAAGCGAAGATAATATTTAGTAGAGAACCCGAAAGAGGCCGCAGGCTTCGTGGAAGGCCGCGTACACGATGGCTTTCTGCAGTTGAAGAGGACCTGAGGGCGCTCAATGTTCAGGGCGACTGGAAGCGATTGGCCCAGGATCGAGTCCAGGGGAGAAGGATACTCCATTCGGCGTAGGTTCATCGAAGAGCTGTAGCCCACCAAGTATCAAGTAAGTACCTTGTTTTATTTCGAGGAAAACTTGTGCATGGTTATCATACGTCTAAATAGTGTTTTAATCTAAATATAGCCAACTGTTCATTTTACCACCTCTTCCCCTACTCAATTAATTACTGACGCTGTATAGTTACACTCAAATTTTACAACTACAATATAGTGATCTGAGCCAATATTCGGCCGTCGGAAGGACCTCACATCCACAAAGTCCGAGTGAAACCGTCCGCAGATTAGCATGCAGTATATCTGTTAGCAATTGGGGGTAAGTATTCTGCAAAGGTCACAACACAAGTAGCTGTTTTCAAAGGTTTGAAGATATTTCTAGAAATTAAATTTAGTATTGTGCAATGGAATTATTCTCGCGTAAACCGTGATTCCGGCTTATAAGCCATAGCCTTTTCTCACAGATTCTAAGCCTTTTTTCTCCGTTCAGGCTAACTACCATGACAATCATCTATCGGAATCATCTTCATCTTTCAGCTAGTGACGTTGGTTTGCGTGAACGAACCGTCAAGGTATCAGAATATATATATATATATATATATATATATATATATATATATATATATATATATATATATATATATATATATATATATATATATATATATATTAGGGTGGTTCAAAAATTCGATTTTGCTCCACAGTGCTCATCTGATTCTTTACCATGTTCTGAGTGTCCTCTGAAAATTTGAGCTCATTTGGATTAAAACTGATTTAGCACAAGCCGTTTCAAGTTTGCATGCAAATTAGTATGGGGAAATTTATTTTTTCATTATACTGTTAATGACGCTTCCCCATCAAGCGCATGTTAAAAGAAAACCTACATAGCTAAAAGGGATACTCAACAGCTTTCACCCAACGAAAACCGCATGTTGATTAATCGTCCCAATAATTAGTAATCGATTTTAAGACAGGTTGCGAATCTTGAGTCATGATCGTTGAACTTCTTTGAGGGCATCACTGAAATGTGCAGTACAACATAGTAGCCTGAATTTGTGTGTGCTATCTTTCGCGCCACGAGCAGCAATGTTGCCTGTTGATGAATTATGCAATTAGCGCCAGAAAACCACGGTATAGATTAAATTCGATTACTAATTATTTGAACGATTAATTGATTAATTTGCATGCAAACTTGAAACGGCTTGTGCTAAATCAGTTTTAATCCAAATGAGCTCAAATTTTCAGAGGACACTCAGAACATGGTGAAGAATCAGATGAGCACTGTGGAGCAAAATCGATTTTTGAACCACCCTAATATATATATATATATAATCAAATTGTTCAAGAATAAATTATATTATTTTATATTTTAAATCCTACATTCAAAACATAATGTTAAGACATGCTTTGAATTAAGCGTTTTGTATCAAATCTCGGCTGCAAACCGCTCAAAGCATAATATATTTGTTTGAGTCAATTTATTTAATCAGTTTGAGTAAGTTTATTTGGTTTTAATCAATGCATTAAAATGACTCTAGTTGATTCCTCCAGAAACAAGTATATGGATGGTTTAGCAATATTACGCATTGCAAGAAAAATTTGGAAACCTGGAAAATTCAAAGCGCTTGCAATGAATATTTTCCTGGTTAATGATCAAAGGAAGCTAACGCTAAATTGTTTTGTTTATATTAATATTTATGACATTTCTATATCTAAATCGTCCCTAATCATTCGGTGGAGAATGAACAATTGGAAAACACTTAGTCTATGATAAATCTAGACCAACATTTGAAAAGGGCGTAAAAGCCAACACTTATTCCTTCTGAATCCTCGTCTACATATATAGTTACATATATAATGCAGACGAAGAATCGGAAGGAATAAATTTTGGCTATCACACCCTTTTCAAATGTTGATCTAAATAATATGTATAATATAGGGATTATGTCCAAGGGATTGACAACCCGTACCCTGGCCACTGCGAGTTGTGGGGATTGCCTTTAGAATGTGATGGGGTTTGACAATGAGGCCTGTTGAACGTCCATGAAAATCTGCATATTTAATCAAATATACCCTACCAAGCGAGCGTGCTCAAATCGCACTATCTCAAATCCTGGGGTTAGGTGGGTGACACAATAGACCTGACTCAACGCCCCCTGCGAGATAGAAGGTTTGCGCAGATCTATGTAAAACCAATAATCACGGACACATGAAAGTTTGATGACATGAAACTATACGCTAACGTTCTTTAAAATCTGGCATGACATTGATAGGTTTCATTGATGGTTAGCTGCCATAAACGCTAAGCCATTGCAGATTCAATTTTTATGCGCTATGACAGTTGAATAATGTTGATATTTGAAATCAAGTCATCGCACACTATGTATGATTTGTTCTATGCGGGGATTTACCTCTGCGCGTTATTTCCGCGGAGCCATCCAAATTTTTCTTTTTCTCCGTAATAACTGCTTCTCGACACTGAACTGCAATTTCCATCCAAGCAAACGTTAATGTCCCCGTTACCAACCACATCCATTTGTTAATAATCAACAACAAGATTTGAAAATTTCCATTAAAAAAATTATAATTAGGTACTAATTTTTTACTCATTTCAAACATTATTTTGAATAATGCTAATATTGTTGATTAGTATTCCATGAGCACTCAAAAAACTCAAAACAGCAGAAAAATCCGGAGACGCATCATGGCAGGAAATCGTACGTACTTTGGACTCCGCAAAACGCTCCGATCGAATAGAATGGAGAAGACTTTTGTGTACTGCACAGGCCACTTTAGTCTGGTAATAAATTTAAAAAATATAATAAGGCTAGCACAAATGTATGCCCAGAGAAGTTCTACACAAACATTTCCTAGACCTGTAACTGAACTCTGCCACCTTCAGCGTGATTTAACTTTGTTAGGCTAAAGAAAGCCACCATACTTCCAAAAATTTAAATAGGTGTATGTTATTTCCGGGTTTTATGCTGAATTTTTCACATGTTTTAATGTATCCACGCCTCTGTTACACACGACATAGAAAATATACTTTTGATACCTCTGACGTTATTCGTTGATTAGACTCTGAGGAAAGGCTAAAATGTAAACGGATAGCGATGTGTTTTATTCAGACTAGCAACGACTAAATATCTCAATGTCCCAATGATTTGAAGATTACATCATTACATTCCCATGTCATTCACGTTGACGAGATAATCCCATTCCAAAAGTCACTATCCCATGGAAACGTTCCAAGAGGAAGCAATTACCAATTTGTGCTATGCCAAGCATATCCTGAACCGTTCAAGCATTATGGTCAATTCGTCCCCCTCATCCTCTGAATCCAACACATCCTTCTGAAACATGCCTTTTTGACTTCTAGACATCGTCCCTTTGCAACAAGCGAATTTCTCCATCCCATGGTAATTTCAACACCTACAAACAACCTACAAAAGCGCCCTCTCGTCGAACCGAGATTCCATCTCAAAAGGCGGTAGATAAACTTTCAATATCAACAAGCAATTGTTACCCTAAATATGAAATCCAAATTAACAGCTTTGTGGTGTAACTTTGATCACCCTCTTGAAATGCAGCGTTCAAATCAGTAAGAACAGCAGTCATCCACAATAGAGGGGGAATGATAAATCCCTAGTTCCGACTTGCTATAAGAGCATATTGGTAAAGTGGTGTTACATTGAATTAATAGAGTGTAATCGCTTCTTCCGCTCCGAGCAGAACACTTACCCGCCACTCTACCAACTACCGACTGGGACATGGGGTACCGGTGACGTCAAATGCGATTACAACCGTTTGTGTTTCAGTTTCGTTAACAACGCCTATAACCATGGGTACCAACTTCCGATAATATAGGCCGGTGGGTGACAGTCGACATCGCATGGCAAGTGGGAGTAACATGCCAGGCGGCATTTCATGCGAAAGCACAGCCGATGAGAGGGAAACCCATTTCAGAAAAGGGAAATCCCGTAAAGCTGGAAATGAGCGCAGAATCTTTTTCACACATTTATGGACGAGGGGATGATCGATGCGACATTTAAAACACTTGATGTGTACAATCTCAGAAAATTTGAATTTTTTGCGTTCAAATTATCCAGAAATTATTTATGGAATTGTTTGTTGTTTTTTAGCAAAGCTCCATCATTGTTTGAACTCACCGCGGTCAAACTGATTGTTTCTCCAGAACTCGACTGCAATTACTGTAATCTCGGGAATCAAAATTTTCCTTCACCAAAAATCCAAATAACCTTGCTGACTATATTATCAGATGGTCCTTCCAAACACAGCCCCATGAATAGCGTTTGTTAATTACTAAAATAGCTTGGCAATGCGTGCTATTCCATTGAATCACCCCTTGGCAAGCATCCGAAGTCATTCATCGGAGTCGGTTTAATTGGAAATCCTGCTCGCCACGAGATAACACGCAACCGAAATGAATTGAATGTGGAAATATAATTGAATTCTATTATGGTTGGAAATGAAAACCTTCCGTGGACCTCTTCTTCGTGCACATTTTCACTGTGATTGCGGCAGCACCGTCACTCCATGCTGAACCCAGATATAGACGATTCATGCTGGAAGCTACACGAGCTGGGACGGGGTCGGTATTAATCCTCGACGGAACCACCGAGGCGAGGCAAGCATTCAATTCCGGTTCGCCTATTCTGTGCCCTGAATAACTGAATGACTGACTGGCTGGCTGGGATGAAGGATTTCGGCGGCGGCGACGACGGCAGGCGTCGGTCGTTTGTGTTGGAAGGTGTCAATGCGCAGAATGATGCTGCCATGGGAAACTGATAGCGCAAATTGAAACGCGGACACAATGAAGCGATGAAAAGTGAAAAGTTGGTCGAAAAAATTATTGTAACGAGTTTTGGAATGGGATCCAGGGAGCGGGGATTTTTCCGGGGAGGTTGTGCGTACACCGCTCATAATGAGATTTTCATTTTTGTCGCTTTTCCTGTGGTGAGAGTGATCTTGATAACAGAAAGGATTATTTCAATTTTGGAAAATGGGCTGATCCATTTATTTTGTGTGGGAACATTTTTAACACCAAAGTAATTAAAGCAAAAAAGCACCTGCCTTCAAGCAAAAAAAAAATAAGTAGATTGAGGTCGGATCATTCATTCAGGATGTTTTCTTTTCTTCTGCTTTACTATACCTTTCGGTTGGAAAAGGATAATTTACCTCTGCTTCAGGTAAATTTGAAAACAAAACAGGAGTTGACTCAAGATAATCGATAAGGACATTGTAGCCACTCGAGTGTGAACGCATGGCTGACGCCTCAAAGTGGCTTAGTAATATAAGTAAAGGGCACGTGGATAAAGTTTCCTCAATGCACAATGGGTGTTTATAAACAAAATGTGTCCAAAATTGTTCACTCTGTTCGAATTTCTTTCAGTTAAACGTGAATCCGCATCTAATCTACATTCAAAATTCGAAACAAGAATAAAAAACAAGTGAAGATAAGGACTTGAGGAAAGAACTGAGTTCTGGGATGTACTGCTTATTCGGATGGAGGAACCGACTTGATCCCACCTCCAGAAGCGGTTGGGAGAAACACTCGTCAACATTCAACAGCATCTCGTTCAAGGAACTTGCAGGTTTCATACATCGGATACTCACGTACTACAAACCATCAGCAAAACCTCAGAATTGCATCCGTCATCCTACTCAGTGAAGAAATCAATTCAACCAACAAAAAGCAGTCACGGAGTAAGTCCTGTTTATCGAAGAAATTATATAGCATACTCGAAATAACACTCTTTATCAACGCGCAGTATTCTCTAGACTTAGTGTGTTCATCTTCAAGCATCTGTCGCAAATGAAGGGGTGATCTTCACATTCAACTCTGCCTTATAGTTCTATTCCGGCCAATGCCAAATCTACCCTTACGCTTCATCCTGAAGAAGACACTTATCAATTACACATTGAACATCTATTCGCATCAATGTCAGCAATGCTTGAAAATCACACCAGCTTCGTGGTCATGGAAATCAGCGCGTCTTACTTGCCACAGCCATCATCATCGTAGTCGACGTCAACGGAACCAAGAATGCAGCCAGAGCACTCCTGAACTTCGGCAGCAAATGTTGTTTCTCGACTGAATCGTTCTCCTAGCTTGTTAAAGCTCAACGCAAGCGAATTCAGCTTCCAATCGCTGGTGTCAGACAAGCATCTGCTGAGTCTCACAACACAAATTTGTTTCGGAAATCAGTTGTCGTATCTTCGAGTACTTAATGAAAGTTGAACTTTTCGTTTTGCCAATGGTCGCCATTGTCTTGCCTTCTACCTCCTTCCACACCGCATTGTGAAACATTTAACCAGGAATTCAACTGCCAGATCCGTCATTCTATCGAAATAATAAAGTTGATCTAATCCTTGAAGCCGAAGTCTTCTTCGATATGTTCAAGATGTCTAAGTTCCTACGCAAATTCCTCCAAAAGTTCATCAAGTAATTCCTCGGGAAGTTTCTCAAGGTATTCCTCCGATAATTCTTCTGGTAGTTCCTCCGTGAATTCCTCCAAAAGTTCATCCGGAAGTTCCACCGGGAATTTATCCAGAAGTTCGTAAGGAAGTTTCTCCGAAAATTCCGCGGAAGTTCTTCTGGGAATTCATCCGGAAGTTTCTCCGTGATTCCCTTTTGGAAATGGCCACTTTTACGGAAGTTCAGAATCTTCCGGAGGACCATTACGGGAGTATTAGGGGTCACTATTGATTGCATCCACAATTCGCCAATATGGGTGATTACTAAAAAATAGCGATGCTTTCAGATAAAGTTTTGGAATTGGCCACTTTTACGGATATACCGGATCTTCCGTAAGACCGTTTCTGAAGCATTTGGAGGTCACAGAAGACTTTTCACTATTGATTGCACCCACAGTTTGCCAGGATGTGTGGTTACGAATAAATCGCGAAGCTCTGGGGCGAACTTTTGAAATTGGCCATTTTTACGGATGTTCCGGATGTTCCGAAGGACCGTTTCTGGACATTTGGAGGTCACAGAAGACTTTCAATATTGATTTCACCCAGAATTTGCCAGAATGGATGGTTACAAAAGAATCGCGAAGCTTTGAGATAAAAATTTGGAATTGGCCACTTTTACGGATGTACCGTATCTCCCGGAGAACCGTTTCTGAAGCATTTAGAGGTTACAGTTTCACTATTGATTGCACCCACAGTTCGTAACCAGGATGTGTGGTTACGAATAAATCGCGAAGCTCTGGGGCGAACTTTTGGAATTGGCCGCTTTTACGGATGCTCCGGGTCTTCTGGAGGACCGTTTCTGTGGGATTTGGAGGTAACAAAAGATTTTTACTATTGATTGCATCCATAATTTGCCAGGATAAATTATTACGAAACAATCGCGAAGCTCTGTGATGAAGTTTTGGAATTGGCCACTTTTACGGATGTTCCGGATCTTCTGAAAGACCGTTTCTGAAGCATTTGTAGTAGAGTTTCCATCCCGGGACAAAAAATCCCGGGATTTAGGAAAATTTGGGATTTCCTGATTCCCGGGATATTGTTTTTGAAATCCCGAAAATCCCGGGATACCCGGGACAAAAAAATACTATTTCATTTCCGGTTCGCAAACAGTGTAATTTTTCTTCTTACAAAAGTTATTTGTTTTGAACGCGAAACCCAACTTAGGTGATAAACTCATATCATAAAAACCTCCCATCAGACATGATTTTTTTCCAAGTTCGTTTATTTGGTAGGCTCAGGCATGTATACGGAGCCAAGGTTCTTTGTGATGCACAATCGATATCATCTTATTATTAAATTAGTAAGAGAGGAACAGACATGAAAATATCGGAGATAGTTACCTATACCACCTATATTAGCAGTAGCAACAGCTCTCTATTAATTAAACGACGAGTATCTACAGTACAAGATCAGTTACATCTATTTGGCGCCTGCTTCCTACCCATCTCCGACGATCTGTTCAAGATTAGGAAAAGTTGCAGCACTTGGCAAAAGTATCAATTAGTAGCCTGCCATGGGTTGGAGGATACTCTAGTATTGTGTTTTCTTTGTGAGGCGGTTCCCATATCTCCAATAGGTTATGGGCCCAGTACGATTCTACTGTGGATCTTTCATCAACTAGCGTATTGAACGCAATCCCAGCAAATGTCTAAACCCAATGCATATTCAAAACAATGCAAACAGTCAAGCCGACTTCAACCGCCAGCGTTCTCTTCTTCTCGGACTCGGCGATCATATATTCCAAAAGCGTACTCTGCCTTCCGATAAAAACGCGAATATTATTTGCTTCTTGAAGTAGTTTTTTTTTCGAAAGAGTCGATTCAAATTAGAATTGAATTGAGCTCCAATTTGAAATCTGTATCTGGCCTCTCTAAAATATGAATTTTACTCCTGAACATTGCATAAAATCGTTTTCAAACCAAAAAATAAGTTTTCTAAGGAAACATCAAAAAGTCCCGGGATTTTCGAACAAGTTTATCCCGAATTCCGGGACAACGAAAATGGCCGGGAAATGGAAACTCTAATTTGTAGGTCACAGAAAATTTTGACTAGATTATTACGGAACAATCGCGAAGCTCTGGGACAAACTGCCAGAATGGATGGTTACGAAAAAATTGGGCAATTTTACGGATGTTCCGGATCTTCCAGAGGGCTTTTCGATGACCGCTTAAGGGATAAAATTGCCAAGAAATGGCGTATACAAGATAGTAAATACAGTTGGGATCATCAGAGGCAGAGCACATATTCGCAAGCAATTTTATGTTTCAAACACGAAAATCGAAAATTAGATGCCATATTGGGAAGCTCAATACTGGTTCCCCGGGGACTAGAGAGGTAAATTTGGATGAATCATAGTCTTATTCTGGGAACCTAAAGCTTTCGTTTGGTGCCAAGGTCGAAAATCCGTTTAAATTTTGTGTTTTTGTGATCGTCAAAATGGACCCCAATGCACAATGTGTCACTTTTTTGGTAGCACCCTTCTTAGATGTCGCTGGAAGCTGATTTTCTCAGGGAATCTTAGTTTTCGAAAATAAGGAAAAGTTAGAATTTTTCAGATATTCATTTCATAGCGTTACATGGTTACAGCGTTGTTTTAGGTGTGCTTGGGTCGAAATGGAACCCAATCCACTAGGAAGGTTAATAGGATCTCCAATGAAAACTGTTCCAGACGTCGACTTTTCAACTATGTACTCCTCTCGAAGCACCTACACCAATGCACGGTGGGTCACGCCGGGAAATTAGGAGGAAAAAATTATTTCACCTTGAAGATGATATTTTAGGAACGTTGTCAGGCCATAAGGACGAAGGCCGAAGGTCATTAGGCCGAATGGTCATTAGGCCGAACGGTCATTAGGCCAAATAGCCATTAGGCCGAATGAGAAGTAAGAAGCAAAACGTGAGAAATGAGAAGTTTTTCCATCTTTTTTCTTTCTTCTTTGTTCTTACTTCTTCCTTAATTCTTCTCCCATCTTTGTTCTTCGCTGTTTCTTCTTTCTTCTTCGTTCTAATTTCTTTCTTTTTTCCTCTCTCGTATACTAAGTATTTCTTCTTCATTCTTCTTACTTTTTCTTCTATATTATTCTTCTCCCTTCTGTCTTCTTTTTTCTTTCGTCTCCCTTCTTCTTACTGTTTTCATTTATTTTTCCTTCTTCCTTCTTAATTATTCTTTTTTCCTTCTTTCTTCTTCTTTATTTCTTCTTCCTTCTTTCTTATCCCTTCTTCCATCTTACTTTTTCTTTTTCCTTCTCCCTTATTTCATCTTCCTTCTCCCTTCTTTCTCCCACTTTCTTCTTTCTTTCTTTTTCCTTATTCCTTCTCTTGCTTCAATCTCTCTTCTTCCTTTTTCCTTCTTCCTTCTTGCTTTATCTTTTTTATCCTTTTTCTTCTCTCTTCTTTCTTCTTTCTTCTTTCTTCTTTCTTCTTTCTTCTTTCTTCTTTCTTCTTTCTTCTTTCTTCTTTCTTCTTTCTTCTTTCTTCTTTCTTCTTTCTTCTTTCTTCTTTCTTCTTTCTTCTTTCTTCTTTCTTCTTTCTTCTTTCTTCTTTCTTCTTTCTTCTTTCTTCTTTCTTCTTTCTTCTTTCTTCTTTCTTCTTTCTTCTTTCTTCTTTCTTCTTCTTCTTTCTTCTTTCTTCTTTCTTCTTCTTCTTTCTTCTTTCTTCTTTCTTCTTTCTTCTTTCTTCTTTCTTCTTTCTTCTTTCTTCTTTCTTCTTTCTTCTTTCTTCTTTCTTTTTTCTTCTTTCTTCTTTCTTCTTTCTTTTTTCTCTTTTCTTCTTCCTTCTTCCTCTTCCTTCTTCTTTATTCCTTCTTCTTCCTTCCTTTTTACTTCTGCACTTCTCACTCCCCACAGCTGATTCAGCCTAATGGCCATTCGGCCTAATGACCGTTGGGCCTAATACCATTCGGCCTAATGACCCAGCATCTTACAAAGTGTATTCAGCAAAGTCTAAGCTTATTATTTAAGCTTTATTTTTAGTTTTTTGCAATAGGGTACCATCACATTTTAGGAAAAAAAATTATTGTACTAAAATATTAAAACAAACAAGCATTGTTCTAAAACAGCGGTTCTCAACCAGGGGTACATGTACCCCCCCGGAGGGTACCTTCGCTGACCCCAGGGGGTACTTCGGACAAGAATGCGTTATGGCGGATGTATTACAATTGCAATCAAAACTGATTGATCAACTTTTGATAATTGTGTATTTTTTTGATTTCAAAACTTTTTCTTGTACATAATATGCATTGCGGTTAATCAATATTCAATCAATGCCTATCGAATATTACATTTCAATGCCAGCACAGTATATGAAGAGCTGTGCAACAAAAGACCAAACGGACAAAACGTACCAATATGTCATGATCACACATATTTACGCTATTGGCTAGCAGAAATAAAAACTAGAGGTCTACGAAAAATTGAAGGCTAGACACGGTAAAATAATGTTTAAGAATAATTTCAGATACCTGTCATACTCATCATACTCATGTAATCCAAAATCGTAAATCTATGTGCACTTCAAATAAGAGATGGGCAAAACGGATCACATCGTTGAACTGATCAGATCCGGGTCATTCAGTCTAATGATCCGGATCTTTCATACGGATCTGACAAAAGAAACGTAAGAAAAACTACAATGCTCGTTCAGGACTACACTGTTGATCTAAACTTTCAATAATTTCACCCTTCTCTCACTCACAAGCATATATATTATGTGTAGAGAACCTACAACAAACTTTTATTTTATCATTTTCTTACAAACAATTAGATAAATTGCTGATCTGGTGAACCGGATCTTAAAAAAAAAAGTAAGCTACGAATTATTCACTCACTTCAAAAATCCGGATAACTTAAACGGTTACGCCCATCTTCTGTATATTCTTTGCTGTCGCACATAAGAGCGTTTCTGCTGGTCGGATTCTGTCGGGCATTGTTCTTTCTTCATCGCAATGGTTGTGGACTGTATACACGGATTAA
This sequence comes from Armigeres subalbatus, assembly GCF_024139115.2. Classification (NCBI taxonomy): domain Eukaryota; kingdom Metazoa; phylum Arthropoda; class Insecta; order Diptera; family Culicidae; genus Armigeres; species Armigeres subalbatus. The sequence goes on along the minus strand of NC_085140.1, from coordinate 383,878,691 downwards.
CTTAACGGAACAATTAATGTTTATTGGACGGAATAACTTGTACACGACTTATCTTGTTTAACGTTCGTTTTACTGATCACTTAACTTCACAGATGACGGACAAGGTTCTTGATTTGCACTCTATTACTTTACTACAGACTGTAGTGACTGACTAATAACGTTTGATTTGGACATTATGACTCCTTAACTATTGCGGTATCTCGACGCTCCTGGCGTTGCTGGTGCCTATCACTTGGTATTGCTGCTGCAGATGATGCTGATTCTGTTTCGTTTACTTTGAACTGACAACTCCTGATGACAAAACAGCTCCCTTGAATGCTTTGAATGATAATCTCCAACAAACTCCTATTTGCTGAACCGAGTATCTCCTAGCTGCGGTTTGCAGTTTCCTGGTAGCTGTTCCAGTTGCGTCAACGTCACCGAGTGAATATATATCTGACAATATCAACGAGGTTAACTTTCAAAATATCACAGGTTGTAGATTGGAACAGCGATACTTATCTGTGTCCCGGAGCGGGTGCTAAATGAGCCGATGACTTGCTTGATCCTTTGATGCTTGACTTCTGACTGTACAATTCAGTAACCCTATTAACTGGTCGCACGATACTGCAAATGTGCTTCTTCGGAATGTTCAGCTAGTCTTTGACGACCTCCTCGAGGCACTAGCTGAATCGACAGAATCTTCACCGTTGTGCAATGATCTCCCTTGTCGGGCAGATCCAAACCCCATCAATGCGAGCGCACAAAAATGGGGAGCTTACTACGTTAGCAAGCTGGCTGGATGCACAATTACAATCGGCTGTAATGTGCTATGTCCACTCTAGTCGAGTGAACCACTGATGACGTGTATCGTGCTTCAGACGTTTATCCTCATGCTCCAGCGACTCTGTTCGCTGGACTGATGGCAGATGCTCATGAGGCACCAACGGACCTTTAACCGCTGGCGATGGACAAAGATATGATGACCCATGGGCGGCCAACACACTTGAAGCTCACTGAACTTGAATGTACTGGACGCATTCAAGATTCCTGCTCAATCTTCTGGATTCACTGAATTGAAGCTGCACTGGATCTCCGCTGGCTAGTTGAATACGACAATTGGACTGACCGCACGAACCGAATGGATCGGTAAAGTGCTATCCGATGTATACGGTTGGACACTGATGACGATTGTAAACCGATGCAACACGACAATTCCAGCTCCGTCAAAGTCCTTTTACACAGCGAGCACTGCAAAAAGACGGTATGCAGTGTATGAGATTGTGGCGGTAAACAAAACGGATAATTGAAACATGAATACTTAACTGTGTCCCGGAGCCGATGCTCCGGGAGGACGTGACGTAGCCTTGTTGCTGGAACCGCCAAACCTCTAGATCTTTCCATTACTGATGATTCACGACTATGAAGTGTTTTCTCTTGATGGGCAAATCCAAATTGCCCAATCGCACAAGAACTGGGGCATTATGCAAATCTGGACAAATACTTCACGGGCGGGATTCATGACTTGTACTGCTGCAGTTGAACTTGTAGAACTTGCCCTTGTTTGGATGGCGTCCGAATTGTTCATCCCACACAAATGTTCAAATTGGATTGGATTGATGGCAGAATTATTTCCTAGGAACACACACAATATAGGTAGTGTAGGATTCACAGGGACGAGTACAACGTTCCGGATTATGTATGAATAAAACTCACTTCTATTAGATTTATAACACACCGACTTTATTCGACATCCGCACGCGGTTACAACTCACAACCTTCTGCCCTCTATGCTTTCGCTCTCCTCGTCTCCAATGTTAGGCTCTCTCCCTCTCTCATATTCTACTCTCTTACTTAAACCAGGGATGTATTCATGAACTATGCTTTTGAACTCTACATCCCTTACCGCGTCCAAAAAAAAAAAGTTGAAGCAACAAGTCAATCATCTGAACCTTTCTGGAAGTTTTTTGGTACGGGCTGGTCGCTTGGATGTTTCCCCATTATCCTTGTCCGAAAACTTTTCACCATTGAGTTCCAAGCTCGTTTCCTCCACGTCTCCTGGTGATTTAGCCGCAGCGGATAAGTCCGACTCTGCAGCATCGTTGGTTGTTGAAGGCCATTTCCGCAAATGAGTAACGGATCGTCGATACATCACTCCATCCTCATTACCAACAACAACATCGGCTCCATTTTTCTTTATGACTGTAAATTTTTCCAGTCGAAATTTTGGTTCCAATTTACTTGTCTCATAGTTCCTTAACATCACGTGATCACCAACATTGATGTCTGACTGCTTTGCATGTCGTCTTCCATCAGCATAAATTTTCCCTTGCAGCTTCTTGATGGCATCCTTTTCTCGAAGGTTTTCATCTCGGCTCCAGTGCGCATTGGTTCTGAAGCTTGGCAACAAATCTTTACCGGTCGTCCAGTCATCAGTTCCATAGGGGCTTTATCGGTAATCGAGTGAGGACTTGTGTTGTACATGTACACATAATCCTTTATCGCCTTACGCCAATCGCTATTAGTTGCCTTTGCTATCCTTAGAGCTCTAAGTATGCCCTGGTTTTGTCTCTCGACCAAGCCATTCATCTGAGGCCAGTATGGGATCGTTCGAACCAACCGAATGTTTTTATTCCGACAATAACTAGCAAACTCTTCCCCTGCAAATGGTGGTCCATTGTCACTTCTGATTGTTTCGGGATACGTCTGTTCATTGAAGATCGCTTCCAAAGCTTCGATAGTTTTTCCTGCTGTTGTTGTCTTCATTTCTACTACTTTGAGGTACCGACTGTAGTAATCCACAAGGACCAGAAATGTTGCGCAATCTTTGGCTGAGAAAAGTCAATAGCGACCTCTTGCCACGCCCTGTCCGGAATCTCTTTTCGCAACATGGGTTCCGGCGGATGTTGCTTGCTAACGGCTGCACATCCTGCGCACTCTTGAACCATGCTGCCGACATCGTTATCCATGCACGGCCACCAGACTCGTTCCCGTAGGCGCCTTCGCATCGAAACTACTCCAGGATGTCCTCTGTGTTCGATTTCTAAAGCTCTTCGTCTCAATGTAACCGGTAGAACAATTCTTTCGTCGCGAACAACAATACCTTCTCGTAGACCCAGCTCTTTGCTGAATGCTTGGTATCGAACTAAGTCGAGAGGCCAGTCTCCAGAATCCAGAGATTTTATCACAGACTGCAGTATTTTATCGTTTTCTGTCTCTTTCTTTATTTCTTCCAGGGTAATCGCAATAGGTCCGTCTCCAACTGTTAATAAGAAGTGTTCCGATTCTTCGTCGAAAGCTGCGTCTGTTTGGGTACACAGTCTAGACAAAACGTCCGAGATGTTGTCGAATCCAGGAATGTGTTTCATTTTGAAATTGTACGGCTGTAGCCGCAAGGCCCATCCTTCTGCTCTAGAGCAAGCTCTTCTGCCATCTCTGTACTTTCCACCGTAGATATACTCCAAAGTCTTGTGATCTGTGAAGATGGTGAACTGTAGGCCAAACAAATAAAGGTAAAATTTCTCCACCGCCCAGACAACTGCCAACGCTTCTCTCTGGGTTTGAGGATAAACTCTCTCTGTTGCGGTTAATCCTTTTGAAGCAAACGAGATGATCCTCGGAACATTCGACTTGTCTCTTTGGACCAATACAGATCCAAGTCCAACTGATGACGCATCAACGTAGAGCTCCGTGACATCCTTCGGGTCATAGAATCCTAGCTTTCGAACATTGGAAGAAAGTTCCGTCCTCAGATCATCGAAAGCGTCCTGTTGATTTTGACCGAACTCTAGTACATCCCCACGTACGAATTCCCGCAATGGCTCGGACCTTGTTGACATGTTTGGAATAAAATGGGCAACGAAGTTCACGAGCCCCAAAAAACTCCTCACTTCTTCTCTAGTCTCAGGTTGACGGAAATTTTTAATCGCACTGATTTTGTCATCTGAAGGACTGATCCCAGCCGCGCTAACTTTGAAACCCAGAATCTCTAACTGTTCGACTCCTATGACACATTTGCCTTCATTCAACCTTGCATTGTTGTTCTTAAGCACTAGCAAAACTTCCTGCAATCATTCACATGCTCTTCACTGACTATCATCATCAATGGCCTAGCACTCAACTTCACGCTTTTGAAGCACTCACAATTCGAATCAGCTCTTCTTCTTTTTTAACTTCTACCCTGCAGCATTCGTAGCTGGTCTGGCAGTTTCTTTTATTATTTTTTTAACCTTTTTCGCTTGTGAAATGATCATCATTGAACCAGTAGTGCGCTTCGAATAGTCTCGCGTGTAGATATTTCATTATTCTTTTCTTCAGCGTTCTTCGTAGCACTGGATACCACCACACTATAGTTGTTTTCATTTGCCCATATAACTCTTTAGCAATCATCATACTGGACTAGCTATCACCTTCACACTTAAGCGCATCAAATAGAGTTTCACTTGTCTTCTAGGCCTTCCTTTCTGACTGCGTTTTTTCTTTTGTGTCGCAGAAATCAGCAACAAATGTATTCTAAATACTGACATTTTCTCTCATTCTTTGCACGGCAATAATCGATTGTTATGGTTATCACACACAGTACTGTACTTATTCTTCGTAATATCTTGCTTGCTTTTCAGTTTTCCACCATTTTCCCAACCAATGATTGAAACCTCATTTTCAAATCCGTACTTCTTATTCCATTTTCTTCAACATCATTTTGTTGCACAAACCGCCATATTTTTTCCACGATCACCTCACAACTCTAAGCGGAAACAAAATTCTAAGTAGAACTCACCTTCGCTGATCCTACCGACTGCGCCAATTTGTAGGATTCACAGGGACGAGTACAACGTTCCGGATTATGTATGAATAAAACTCACTTTTACTAGATTTATAACACACCGACTTTATTCGACATCCGCACGCGGTTACAACTCACAACCTTCTGCCCCCTATGCTTTCGCTCTCCTCGTCTCCAATGTTAGGCTCTCTCCCTCTCTCATATTCTACTCTCTTACTTAAACCAGGGATGTATTCATGAACTATGCTTTTGAACTCTACAGGTAGTTCGAAATCAAACAACAAAATGATAATGTTTATTTCAAGTTCAATAATAAAACACAGAAAATTCACGGCTCTTCATTGCCGACAGTCTTCAAACAAAATAACTTTCTATGCAGTCAACGCGGAATGTAGCTCCGAATGATGTTTTCCGTTACAGTACAAACATCTTGGCGATTTCGGACAGTATTCCGTGTCATGACGGTGATGAAAACAGTTGAAACATAACTGCTGCTCTTCTGCAAACTCCAAACGCTTCATCGGTGGCAAATACTGGTACTGTCTGCAGTGGTAGATGAAATGCCTGTCTCCACAATAGTAGCATTCTGGGGGAATCACCTTTCCTTTCGATGGTGCTGTTCCTGGATTATCTTGACGGATTTCTGCGATGTACAGTAGCTGCTTAACTGTCTGTACTTTTCCGGATTCGGGTGCTTTTTCTGGCCAGTTGATGGCAGTATTCGATGGCAACAATTGGTTGATTGTATGGAGTTTCAACAAGCACAAGTTGATTCCTTGCTGTACTTGCTCGAGTGCATGGGCTATTTCGAATGGATTTTGGTTTTCTTTTTGCAGTCTACCTGTATGCGCCGTTTCTATTCGACCAATGGTTCCAGAAACGCCTCCAGCAGCTGGTGTTCTTTTGCTGATGGAGCTTCTGATAACTTCACCTCCTGCACATTTTCACGACGGCTGTCACAATATCAAACTTACCGCCGGCCACTTTATCGAACGGGATGGCGAAACTCTCCATTTTACTTGTTGGTCAGCAATTCCGAAAGCAAAAAGGCAAAAAAATGATTGCTGTGATTGTTTGGACGTACTTGACTGATGCGGGAACAAACAACAATCCGCAAATTTCTCTTTCGCACGCACACCACTCTGTTTGATAGTCTTTTTCGCCCGGTTACCAATGGGGCATGGTTCAACTCGCTTGGAGGTTGTCGCGGTTACCAATGACGGATGGTTTATCACATAGGGTATGTAGATACAGAGTCGTACGGAACATGAAGTGATTTTTCTTTGCACATGGTAATCGGAACGTTTGGAGGGGATCCAAACATCTAAACAACTGCACAAATTGTCTAACACAAATTTCACAACGGATAATTTAGATCTGCATCTGCATTCTTCTCATTTTCGGACCGCATTCCAGCGTACACCATCAGTTCATGACGCTGATGTTTTTTGCGCGTGTATAATTTCGCCGCATTTTTCTTCACACACACTAATAGTTGATTATTGGTGCAATGGCGAAACTCGATGGTATGTGATGTACGAATCGTTCATCGCAACACAACTGATGAAAACGGCTAAATCTAGCGAAAACGACGCTAACTCAACACTATTGTTCATGTCTGATAACAATTTTTTGCAATTTCACACGCGACGACGACTTTTCTGTGGCTCGAAACCGACGATCCTTCTTCTTGTAAGGAGGTCCATTTTATGGTCACAAAATTAGCAAACGAATACTACGGAAATTGTACCAACGGCGACGAACGACATACCGACACGATCGAATCCGGCTCCGTAGGACCATTTTATGTTATCGCACATAAGAGCGTTTCTGCTGGTCGGATTCTGTCGGGCATTGTTCTTTCTTCATTGCAATGGTTGTGGACTGTATACGCGGATTAACTTAACACAACAATTAACGTTTATTGGACGGAATAAGTTGTACACGACTTATCTTGTTTTACGTTCGTTTTACTGATCACTTAACTTCAGGGATGACGGACAAGGTTTTTGATTTGCACTGGATGACTTTACTACAGACTGTAGTGACTGACTAATAACGTTTGATTTGGACATTATGACTCCTTAACTATGACGGTATCTCGACGGACTATTACGACGGACTATCATGACGGACTATCCCCTTTCTTAGCTACGGACTAGGGTTAAATACCCTTCGAAATTTATGGAATCTAATAGCTTTCTATATGATCCTCTCGCATATTGATCATTTGTTCTCTGGCAATTTCTAAGATCAATTATGATACGGTTAATGACCTCATACTGTAAGCTTACCACGGCGTGCCTGTGACGGTTATTAACGAAAAAAAATGTCCATCCATTCTGAGCTCGCCTATCGAAAGATACAATATCCAGGCGTCTGTTATGAAAATTTCAAAATACTTCATCTAGGGAATCGAAAGTTATAGCAGTTTCAAATTTATTGATTTTTACGTTCAATATTTCACTAATATGCTTACATATATACCGTGAATTTCCTCCTGATTACATCCAAATAAATTATCATCAAATATGCAATTTGCAACCTCAATCAACTATAACCTAAAACCTATTCTATAAATAATATTTAAAAAAATAACAAAGGATGTTAGAGATAGTATTGTTCTTATATCAATGACAAAAAGGACAATACAACCACAATACAGTATTCAAATTACAGAATTATTGCACTTCAATCTGCTAATCATACCAAAGTGTGAATATTGTCTATGACAGGCAAGTAACTACACTCTGTATGATGATTCTGCTTTTTTAAATATGATAATAGTTGGTAACATAGAATACCGCGCTGAAATAATTTTGTCTTTCATGGGTACTGTATAGTTAGTAAGACTAGTAACCAACATTTAAACAACAATGTCATTTGTTGTCAGTTATGCAACCATCATCCAGTTCGGCTCGAGCAGTGGTACGAAAACGAGTTCCATTTGGAAAAAAAATGTGAAAGGCTAGATTACACGAGGAAAACCCCCTTTTCCGAGAACGGTAGACGGAAAGAGCATATATAATAAAGTGTTTAGACCTCGGGGTCTCTTAAAAAAAACTTTTATTCACTAATTATTATTTTAACATAAATATACTAAATGATTATTATTCTAGAACGAACCACTCTCTACTACTTGCACTAACTAATTGAACCGTATCGCTGGTCGATCGGTGATATTTAATAATGTTAACTGCTGACTCGGCGCATCGCTATGGGTCGAAGTCCAATGGATCAGTTCTGCTGACGTTGGCGGTGGCATGATTGGGTCGATGCCACCCAAAGTGCTGATGGTGCGGTACTGCAGGCTGGCTCATGTGTAACTCCTCCGGGGTAAAAAGCGTGTCCTCACGCGTCCAAAACCTTCGGGACTGGTGCTTCCGTTTCCTTTGTGGGATTCTTAGGCTTCTTTCTCCGTGAAAATTTGGAAGCAAGTCCTTGAACGATGTGGCTAAAATATATAAGAGCAAACAGAACTAGGGTTATGGTTATTAGGGTGGAGATTGTTATTCCACCCAGAATGCTCCAATTCCAGATATCGTGCTGTGCTTGTTGTAAGTAAACATGTTGAATATGTTTCCTGTTGATCAGAGTCCTCGTGTCTAGAGATTCGAGGTCGTTTTCCAGTAGTGATCGATTTATTTTTATGTTGTATGTAGCACCGTACATAAGGGATGCTTTCGTTGTGGTTTCGTTTGCAGTGAATGTTTCGTTGATGAACGTTACGCTGCAGTTTGAAAAGTTATGAGGAAGTTGCCATGCAACGATCTGTTGTCTGGGCCGCAACTCGATGCCATTTCTTGTCCTCTTGCGTTGTTTATGAGCAGTAAATTGTCTGCTATGAAATCAGCTGCGGTTGAGTATTCCGGCCGGGTTGTACAGTGGCTAGATGTCCCCATTATGATCGGAAGGATGCATTCATCGGTAAACCTGGTTATAAACGAGTCCTTTTGTACGTATTCATTTGGCTGTGTTGTTGTGTATAGTACGTCCTTGTTTTTCACGAGGTATTTTGGATAATTGTTTATAGTTGAATTGTTGTTATTCAGGAGAAGAGTTGAATAACCTTTGCCTCTTCTTTTTGTAGTTCTGGCACAAGAAGAATGTATAACAGTGTTTCGTCGTTGGCTGCTATTTTAGGTGTGACGTATGTAATAGCTTCGTCTGGCAGGTTGATGACTACTCCTTGGTCTTCTAGTATTCTCTTGATCATGTAGATTTCTCTAGTGGAGAGCATTTTATTGCTGGTAACCGAAACTTTGGATAATGTTATTGCCTCTTGAATCTCTTCCAGAATTTTATTGATAGTTTCAATATTGATGATTGTCGTGAGGGTATCGATTTCATCTATTATGAGTTCATTGGTTTGCTTGTCTTCTATAAGTTTTCTCACCTCGTTTGTAAGGGTTTTGATTCTTTGTCCTAGCTGTTGATTTACTCGGTATTGGATGTTGTTGTTCTCTATTAGCGTGTTCATAGTGTTATTTATAATGTGGAGGTCTTGCGCATCTGGACTTCCGCCAATCCATTTCCATACAGATCCTATGATGTCGATGCTCCTAGCGTAACGATGATTGCCTGGCCTAATCTGATTGTAGTTAGAATGTAATGATTTTATTTTATTTTTTAACTATGTTAGAAAGGGATTATTAATTTTGTTGTAAACAACATCTGTCAATAAATGAACTGTTTTCTCTAAATCTTTTAGGTCTATTTCATGAATTATTCTGAAATTTCCTACTTGAATTCTACAAGGGTTTGTGTTTAGTGTTAAAATCGGTTGGTCATTCAAATGTAAAATCTGTAAATCCTGTGTCTTGACATACATGACCATAAAAAATGTTAATGATAATGAAGATAACATGATTTGAATGGTTTGAGAGGGTTCGTCTTTTCTTGCGACTATGTTTAGATATCTATTTGAGTTGATTTTATATCTGGTTGTTTTTTTTTTTTTGTTATTGTTAACACCTGAAAAGAAATTTGATGACCTGCGTTCGTCAGTGTGTCTGTCTTTTGGTTGTATTCGTCGTCCTAAAAAGAGAAATAAGATCTATGGTAATTTATGTTGCAATGACTGGGTTACTTTCTGAAAGAATTTTGAGGAAGTGTGGGAGTTTTCCGCTTGGTTAAGGGTAATACTCGGGTCCATGGTACGAGGGCCTGGAAATAGAAAATATACTATCAGTATTTTATAAAATATGTTTTCTAAGTCTTTAATTTTGTTTTTATTTCGTTTCACGTTTCTAGGAATTTTGAAAGTTTTGATCATGTTCTCAGTGCATTTAGCTGTTGTGAAACGCGGGTCCAGTTTTTTCCTTGTGGCTTTCTTTATGAACACTTCTTGGTCGACTTCTATGGTTGGGGCATCCTCCTTTTCATCGTTGTATTTCTCCATGTTTCTTCTTGCTTTGTTGAGATGAATTATTGCGTTATCAAATATTTTTTGTGAGGCTGGATTTATTTCGTCTGGATTCGTTAAATTTCCTTGGTTGAATATTATCTCATTTGGGGTAAAAGAGGTGGAGGAGTGAACTGTTTCGTTGTACAGGGCGGTAACAATGTTAATAATTTCCGGGGAACGTAATTCTGGGTATTTATGCTTATTGGTGTTAAACAGTTCGATCACTGTACTATGTGTTTTTTCTATTTGGCCGTTTGATTCTGAAGACGATGCGAATTCTACTTGCACCCCTAAGTCTCCTAGGAATGCTTTTAGCTGAATACTGGTAAAGGATGCCTCGTGATCACAAACTATTATTCTTGGTGTTCGAAAATTCGCAAAATATTGAGTTAGTGCATTTTGAACGTCTAGGGTATTTCTAGTTTCTATTGGAATGAGTTGTAAGTGTTTGGAGAAGGCGCAAATAATGGACAGGTAATGGTTTTTATCCATTCCAAAAATATCCATGTGAATTCTTTGGAATGGTGCTTTTCTATTGGTCTGGATGTAATTTTGATGTTGTAAGGTTTTCTTTCGTATTTGTGTTGAAAACAGATACGACAGGCATTGTTGAATTTTCAGATTCTCTTTGTCATATTGGGAAAGTAGTAAGATCGCTTGAGTTGTTTTTCCACTTCCTGGATACCACGATGGGCTCTTTCGTGTTCTGTTCTTACGAGTGTATCTTGTCTTGGTTCGAGGTTACGTCTTCTACCATATTTTGGGTAATGACTAAGCGTGAGGAGGCGTTCGAAAAGTGTTCACGATAGGCTTCTTGGATTAGTTGTAGTGTGTTCTCGGGAGCAAGTATGGCTGTCTGTTTTCCATTATGAAATTCTTTCAGGGATTCTGTAATTATTTCTTTGTTCAGGTTAAATCTGCAGATAATTGTTCTTTTGTGATTTGAAAATATTGTTTCTTGGATAGTCGTATTTATTCGGGCATGTCTGAAAATTATTTGATTTCTATAGGCGTTGATTGGTCGTTCTGTAAAGTGCAAAAATAGTCGTCAGAGGTATCCGCGGAGTGGACAGTGTTTGCGTCTGATTCTGTTGGGTTATTCTGTATTGAGTCCCTGTCTGTACTATCGTCATCGTTTTCGTTTACGTTGGCCTCCACTTTTCTACTCAGCGCGTCGGCGACGACGTTTGTTTTCCTGTTCTATATTCAATTGTATAGTCGTAGTTTTCTAGTTCTAGTCTCCAGCGAAGTATTTTGGTATTTTTACTTGAGTTTTTAATGAACGTAAGCGGTTGGTGGTCCGTTACTAAGGTGAATTTATTTCCGTGTAAATAAGAGTGGAATTTTCCGACGGCCCATATTATTGCCAAGGCTTCTTTTTCTGTCGTAGAGTAATTAACTTCGTGTTTGTTTAGAGTTCTAGATGCGAAAGCTACCGGGTAATCTTTACCATCGTTTATTTGGGATAATACTGCACCGAGAGCGTAATTTGAAGCGTCTGTAGTTAGTACGAATGGTTTATCAAAATCTGGGTGAGCTAATATGGGTCTGTTGTCAATATTATCTTACATTTTTCGAAAGCTTGAATATATTGTGGGTCGTTCATGTTAAGTTCTTTGTCCTTTTCAAGTATTTGGTCATTGGATATGCTAATTTTGAATAGTCTTTAATAAATTTCCTGTAATATCCTAGAAGTCCTAGAAATTGTTTGATTTCTTTCTGTGATTTCGGAAGTTTCAGTCCAATATTTCTTTTATTTTTTGTGGGTTTTTTTTGACTCCTTCTGAAGCGACAATATGGCCTAAAAATTCGCAGTCGCGTTTCAAAAATTCGCATTTGTCTAATTGAATTTTGAGATTTGATAATGCGAGTTTATCGAGTACTTTTCCTAAGTTTTCCAAGTGTTCTGTCAAATTTCTTCCAAAAATTATGATGTCGTCTAAGTAAACGTAGCACACTTCCGATGAGATTTCCTAGGATAGAATTCATGGCCCTTTGGAATGTAGCGGGTGCATTCTTAAGTCCGAAAGGCATTCGTAAGAATTCGTAGTGTCCTAGATCAGTACTGAATGCTGTTTTTGTCTTGATTTTTCGTCTAGTTCGATTTGGTGAAACCCTGATTTTAAATCCAATGTTGTAAAATAGCATGATCGGCCTAAGTTATCCAGAATGTCTTCGATCTGTGGTATCGGGTGTCTGTCGTCAATTGTCTTATCATTTAGCTTTCTGTAATCTATGACTACGCGAAATTTACGTTTTCCAGAAGCGTCTGATTTTTTGGGACAACCCAAATTGGTGCATTCAAGGGGATTCAGAATGAGTAATTATACCGTTTTCTAACATGTCTTCGATTTGTTCTTTTACTGTGCTTTTATGTGCATGTGGGTATCTGTATGTTTTGGTGTATACTGGGTTATCGTCAGTCGTGTTGATCTTGTGTTTTATTTTGGTAGTCGCAGTGAGTTTTTCGTTGTCTCTTGGAATTACTTTGTCGTGTTTTGCAAGGGTTTCCATCGTCATTTGTTTTTCTAGTTCAGATAGATGGTTTGTTCTAATTAATGATTCGATTCGTTCCAGTGTTATTCCTTTAGGTTCTTTATTTTCTGTGTAAAAATTATGGACTTCAAAATTATTTACTTTTAGAAACACTTTTTTGAAAGGTATTTTGGGAGGTTGTGGTTTGTTGGTTCTGACGATAAATGTAGTCGAATTATTTTTAGATTTATACAAGCCTGGTTCAATTAAAACGTGCTTAGTAAGTTCGGATGGTTTGGTTACTATCCATTCGCCATCCATATTACTTTGCATAGTGATAAAATGGTTAAATTGACTTGGTTTGCGTTGTATATAATATTTGTGAAACTTTATCGTTTTATCTAATATGTTCAAGGTAGAATTGATGTAGTCTAGAGTTGCTTTGAATTTGGAAAGTGTTTCGGATCCTATAAGCCCGTGGAAAAAATTGTGGAAGTCTAATTCGTAAACTGGAACGGCTGGTAGATCTGACCCGAGTAGAGTAGCACTGCCTTTGGATGAGATGACTTTACTACCACAGAAATTTTTTGTAAGTGTAGGTTTGATTATTTTAGTTTTCTTTAGTATTCCTGGTCTCAGAATATTCTTGTTTGCGCCTGAATCAATCAGAATATTCAGTGTGTTGTTTTGTCGTTTATCGTGAATTTTTATATAGGGTAGGAAATTATGTTCATTTTCTATTACGTGTTCGTGTTTGGTGTTTCGGTTGAGCAAAAATTTGATTCTAGGGTAAATGCTCCCATATTAATAACAGCCCGTATATTAATCACAATCGTCAATAAACCCAATTGAAAATCGATTTAAATACAATATCTCACATCGAACGTACACAATCATAAATGGACAACATTCTTCAATCTTTATAATATTATTTAAAATTCAGTTTAAGCTATATTTCAGTTCACAAGACTCAAATTATTAGAAACAAAACTATAAAACACATTTTCCTACCTCTGATCTGTTGGTTTGATGCACTGCTCGATTGCTACTAGCAGATACACCTGTTCTCACAACGTTGTTTTCCATTCAATTTCAAGCTAAAACACATGTTTACATATGAAATTCACTTCACAAGACATAAAGCACATCACATTTTCACTATTAATATAATTATATTTGAAAAAAGAACGCGATTTCCTATAGTTTGATATAGGTTTATTTCGAACTATGTCTCAATTATCCTTGTCCGTATTCCAAACTGTTTACATCTTGCTTGTATCCTCAAGGGTTGCCGACTTAGATTTTTATTTCAAAAAGGCTTGAATGAACTTTTAATGTGAAACTCAACTAACATGTTTGCAAAATAAGGTATATCGAAAAGATAAATTATGACAAACATAATATTGAACTGATAGGATGGAAAATTGCAACAAAAACTGGAATATTGTAATTATATTTCTAATAACATTTCAGTTGTTCCTAATAAATAAAAAAACATTGGAGAATTCGGCATCACTGCAATCGCTGCAATCATATCGTTACTTATACCCATGAGTAATTGTGTGCGTAGTTTATGTTGGAAGTAGTATTATTGAAATAGGTACAGGTATAGGATTAACTGTTTTAAAATGTTATTGAAATGGGTGCATGGTGGTGGTGATGGTTTTTAGTTATATACTTCATAAATGTGATAGGTATCAATTTCATTTTTGAAGTCACCAAATTGTTCTCAATTAATAATTATGTGAATTGAGCATAATTATTATCACGGTACATGATAATTGGGTTAGAAATCAATGCACTTTATGTGCATATTGCCTTATTGTTATTGATATAGGAACAAATACCCTACGTCGCTTGTTTCTTCATCTGAATCAACTTCCTGGTTATTCAATATTTTCCGGTTGAGCGTCAGTCTGCTTTTTAGTGACGGATCGATTTCCATTTCTTTCTGCCATTTGTATTCTATATTTTCCGATCTATTCTGGTTAGTATTGGGAGAGTTGGAATGATTTTTATAAGGGTTTGATACTCTTTGGAAGGTTTTTATTTCTATCTTCGAATGGGATATTTTTGTAATCAGGTTTATTTGGCTTAGGGTTTGATTGTCTATGATTGTGTAAAGAGAGTTGTGTGGAGATTTTTTCCGCAGAGACAAATTTGCAAAGGAAAGCGTAAGCGCTTTCAATATTTTCCGGTTTCGCTGCTTGAGCGTAGCCGAAATATGGATGTTTCAAGCCCGATATGAAAGCGGCCAGAACATCTTCGTCAATAAATTTGCAAATTATCGCCCAGTTATCGTTATAATCTTGGTTCTGTCTAGCTATTGTTTTAATGTTTTGCATTAGTTTTCTTTTTCGTGTATAATACCTTTTTATATTCATGTCATCATTTTGCTTATTAGCCCAGAGTTGGGCTTTGTAAGTAGCAAACTCTTGGTGATCGCCAAAAGCTTCTAAAAGAATAACTTTTACCTCTTCGAAATTCAGTGGGTTACCTGCAAGGCACACCACGTCTTTTGCATTGCCCGTTATTTTGTTAAGTACTGCTTGTACGTAAATTTCAAAAGTTTTAACGTATTTTCGGCAGCGGTTATCCAAGATTGCAGTTGTTTGCGGTTGCCGTCGTATGATGGGATTGATTTAATTGGGTCAGGTATTCTAAAGATATCTACCGGCGTATGGTTTGGCTGAAGAGAATAATTTGAAGTGCTAGCAGGGTTTGCCATATTCTGCAGCATGGTTTCGTGTGATTGTTGTTTTGATGACATCTGCATCACGGTTGAATTTAGATTTGCTATTTGAGATACTAACTGTGCGAGCACCTGCTCGGTGTCGCTGTTTGTTGCCCCTGCTCTTGCATTTCGTCGAGCGACAACTTGTCTAGGTTAATGTCGAGATTTGCTAGCGGTATGTGAGCTAAATCCCCAGAATCGTTTGAGCTTTCACTATTGCTATCACTTTGTTCGTCGTCGCTTTTAGGGGGGCGTATCGCGAACAGGATATTGTGCAAATTGCTCATAAGTTTTTGTGAGTTTTCAATAAAAAAGATTTCCGACTTGTCGTCTATCTGGTAGTGCGTCAAGTTGGGACGGAAGAATCGTCTATCTGATAGTGCGATTTTCCGCAGAGTTTTTGCGTCTATCTGGTAGTGCGCAAAATCTCCTCGCAAGTAGCTTCAAGTTAATATGAGCGACGGTAGGCGTAGAGTCACCACGGTTTGTCGACTATCAGTGCATCAAACCGGACAGAAAATCGTCTATCTGGTAGTGCGTTTTTACTGGGAGGTTTTGCGTCTATCTGGTAGTGCGCAAAATCTACTCCAATGACTGTAAGCTGACCCACTATAGAAACAAAGTTACTTACGGTTTTATGCTGTCGTGTCCTTGTAGTTCGGGCTGACGTTGCTGGTGCTCCAGATGTTGTGCGCCGGGGGATCCTCAACTCAAACGGTAGTTTTCACTTTCAGTCCGTCGATGCTTACGCGGAATCACTTTAACGATCAAAATCGTATTTCCACTGTTAATACGCACAATCACTCAGCCGACTCCGGACGGCTGCGCCAATAAAGTGTTTAGACCTCGGGGTCTCTTAAAAAAAACTTTTATTCACTAATTATTATTTTAACATAAATATACTAAATGATTATTATTCTAGAACGAACCACTCTCTACTACTTGCACTAACTAATTGAACCGTATCGCTGGTCGATCGGTGATATTTAATAATGTTAACTGCTGACTCGGCGCATCGCTATGGGTCGAAGTCCAATGGATCAGTTCTGCTGACGTTGGCGGTGGCATGATTGGGTCGATGCCACCCAAAGTGCTGATGGTGCGGTACTGCAGGCTGGCTCATGTGTAACTATATGCCCCACTTCGGAAAGTCTCAACATTTTGACTGACTTGTTGAACTACGATGCATTTACTTCATAAATTAATGCATTTACTACATAAATTAACTGACACAGGGAATACTAGTATCCGACTTAGAACTAGAGGAGAAAAACCATCGCATTTCCATAAAGCCAGGTAAGAAAATGAGGGATTTTAAAAGACTGAATGTCAATGAACTGTCATGAGACGAGTTTACTACAATTCCTGTAAATTCCACCAAATCGTATTACTTTTACATATACGTATTTCGACCTCGACTGTAAGGTCGTCCTCGGTGGCTGGTATTTGACAACTCAATTTTGTTGACTTGTAAGGTCGTCTTCAGTGTCTCGACGTGAGTCGAGTCAAGTACGAGACGATCTTACACACTTAATTTTTTTTAACCAGGATCTCAGCAAAATGGTCAACTTTTACCGAGATTCGCACAGCTGTGCCCCAGCAAACATGTTTTTGCCGAGATTTCTGTCAAAAGTGCTGAAAATCAGCAAATGATTTGCCAAAAATCAGCTAACAAACATCATTTTTGCCGGAATATCAGCTTTTTATTTTGTTGGCGTACGGCTGTGCGGATTTTTGCCGAGCTGCAGAAATAAAAACTAAGTGTGTACAGTTAAGGTCGAAATACGTATATGTAAAAGTAATACGATTTGGTGGAATTGAATGGAATTGTACTAAACTCGTCTCATGACAGTGAAATATTTCTTAAATAGTTTCAGTCTTTTAAAATCTCTCATTTTCTTACCTGGCTTTATGGAAATGCGATGGTTTCCCTCTTCTAGTTCTAAGTCGGATACTAGTATTCCCTGTGTCAGTTAATTTATGTAGTAAATGCATCGTAGTTCAACAAGTCAGTTAAATTGTTGAGACGTTCCGAAGTGGGGCATATATGCTCCTTCCGTCTACCGTTCTCGGAAAAGGCGGTTTTCCTCGTGTGATCTAGCCTTTCCCATTTTCTTCCAAATGGTACTCATTTTCGTACCACTGCTTGAGCCGAACTGGATGATGGTTGTATAACTGACAACAAATCATGAACATTGTTGTTTAAATGTTGGTTACTAGTCTTACTAACTACCCAGTACGCATGAAAGACAAACTTGTTTCAGCGCGGTATTCTATGTTATTATCATATTTAATAAAAGCAGAATCATCATACAGAGTGTAGCTACTTGTCTGTCATAGACAATATTCACACTTTGGTATGATTAGGAGATTGAAGTGCAATAATTCTGTAATTTGAATACTGTATTGTGGTTGTATTGTCATTGATATTAGAACAATATTATCTCTAACATCCTTTGTTATTTTTTTATATTATTCAAAGAATAGGTTTTAGGTTATAGTTGATTGAGGTTGCAAATTGCATATTTGATGATAATTTATTTGGATGTAATCAGGAGGAAATTCACGGTATATATGTAAGCATATTAGTGAAATATTGAACGCAAAAATCATTAAATTTGAAACTGCTATAACTTTCGATTCCCTAGATGAAGTATTTTGAAATTTTCATAGCAGACGCCTGGATATTATATCTTTCGAAAGGCGAGTTCAGAATGGATGGACATTTTTTTTCGTTAATAACCGTCACAGGCACACCGTGTTACATCTACATATGAACAGATTTGGCGGTAAAATACTAAAAATGATTCTGACTGACTGAAATCTTCCTAATAGTGCGTGAATGCGTTACGATTGCTTGACAGTATTACTGATCTAATGCGAACTGATCGTTTCTGACTGCATCATGCGTAAACATTCTTCTTGCATCCATTTGATTTACATACAGCCGACAATTAGCACAAACTAGTGAGGCATGCATTCTAGTTAATTGTAACTTGATTTTTTCTATATTTTTATCGGGAATGATACAAACCTTAGTTTAGTTTTAGTAGGAAATGTTATTCAGCACATGCGGAAATCCATTTCTACTTTGTTGAATCTACTGAATTTAATTTTATATTCGTTCTGGTGCGGTGTACTTAAAAAAAGCAAAGAAATAATATTGCAAATCTTGTGCAGGTATACCATAAGAACAAAAACGACATTATGTTACCGTAGATTTTTGCAAGTATATGTGTCTCGAATACGGTTTAGGAAAGTGATCAGTATAACAATCATTGTTTGTAATAAACTAATAAACCTAATAAAACCCACATAAATTAACAAGTAATTAGGTATTTATTTCGGGTTAGGTACGAAACGACGAAGGGACAAAAGGACGAATGACAAACGGGCCGAAGGGACAAAAGGTCTAAAAGGACAAAAGGTCGAAAGGAGAAAACGTCGAAAGAAACGAAAGGACAAAAGAGACAAAAGAAAACGGAAAAAAGTTATAAAAAAGGCTTCCTTCTTCCATCTTCTTTTTCCCTTTGTTCTTCATTCTACCTCCTTCCTTCTTTTATCCTCCTTCTTTTTTATTCTTTCTTCTTTCATCTTTATTCTTCCTTCTTTCTTCTACCTTGTCCCTTCTATTTTCCCCTTATTCCTCTTATCTCTCTCTCCCTCTTCCTTCTTCCTTCCAACATCTGCCCTCTTCTTCTTTCCTCCTTCCTACTTCCTGCTGCTTTCTTTCTTCTTCTTTCTTCTTTCATCTTTCTTATTTTTCTTTCTTTTCTTTTATTCCTGCATTCATCACTTCGCCTTTCTCGTGCAACAATGTTAAACCGAAAGGCTATTATTTCACACCAAAAACGAACTATTTATAGAAGGCTCAAATACCCATGATGTTATATACCAATCAACTCAGCCCAACGAACTGAGTGAATGTCTGTCTGTCCATGTGTATGTGCCTGTGTATATGTGTGCGTATGCACTCGAAAACCGAAACACATTAGCGAACTTTTCATATAGTAATCCTTATCCGATTTCCTCGCAACAAGTTACATTCAACGGAGGATGAACTCTAATTGATAGCTATTGATTGTGATAACGACCGGTCCTTGCGCTCAAAAATTTTAAAGAAAATGGTGCCATACAAGGTTAGTGCGTTGTAGTACATCCGTACATTTTTGGTATCATTCCATCGGAAAGGCTTCAACACCGCTAGGTGGATTTATTTAGGATTTTCTTCTTTCTTCTTTTTGTTCCTTCTTCATTATTTTTTCTTTCTCTTCTTTTCTCCTACTTCGTTCTTCCTTTTTCCTACTTATTTTTTCTTTCTTTCTCTTTCTTCTTATTTCTTCATCTTTCTTCTTCTTTCTTCCTGTTCCATCTTCTTTCTTTCTTTTTCATTCTTCTTTCATTTTTTTTACTTTTAGACATTTTGTCCCCTTTGGCTTTATGTCTCTTTCGACCTTCTATCTTCTTTATTCTTTTTTTCTTTTTTCTTCTTCTATCTCCCTTCTTTCTTTTTTCTTCTCACTCCGCCCTTTTTTCTACTTCTTTTTTTTACTTTTGGATATTTTGTCCTTTTCGACCTTCTGTCTTCTTTGTTCTTTTTCCCTTATTCGTTCTCCTTTAATCTTTCTTCCTTATTCTTTCTTCCTACTTTCTCTTTCTTTTTTGTACTTTCTTTCTTCCTCTTCTTCCTTCTTGCTTCTTCCTTCTTCCTTCTAACTTCCTCCTTCTTCCTTCTTCCTTCTTCCTTCTTCCTTCTTCCTTCTTCCTTCTTCCTTCTTCCTTCTTCCTTCTTCCTTCTTCCTTCTTCCTTCTTCCTTCTTCCTTCTTCCTTCTTCCTTTTTCCTTCTTCCTTCTTCCTTTTTCCTTCTTCCTTCTTCCTTCTTCCTTCTTCCTTCCTTGTCCCTTTCACCGTTTTGTTTTTTCGACCTTTGTATATAAAACAAAGTTGGCATATGTGCGACCGCGCATCACTCAAGAATAGACAGCCCAATTTTCACTAATTTATATTTGTTTTCTTCTTCTTTTTACGAAGAAACATGTTATGATGAAATTGGAATGCTACGAAAATAAAAACTCAATCTTTTCGATGAAATGTTTGATCGTATGATTTGCATGAAATTTTTAAATTCATCATCTATATAGAAAACGAAGTTGTAAAAATGTGAGAGATCATTCTGAAGAACCGATTTGTTATCTAGATAAATTGTGGACGCAAAATATTGTATCAGAAAATTGATCAATTTTTGGCGAAACAAAGTTCGCCGGGTCATTCGCAAATAAGATCAAATAGGGGGAAAGACGGCTTTGGCAGGTTTTGTTCTATTATTGGCAGGGGGTTTTTTTTCGACCAAATTTTATGAAATTTGGCCACAATATTCTTTGATATGCAAAGAATGTTTAGGCCAAATAGAACAAAACCTGCCAAAGCCCTCATTCCCCCTATATACACTTCAATTCTTTGTTTTTTTATTGTTTATAATATGGGTACCTGTTATAAACTCAAGAAGCAGTAATCCTATTGAAAGAAAGCTGTTAAAAAAAGCTTGATAGTGATTTCGAGTCATAAATGTTAAAACAAAAGCAATTTTTGGCCACCTGTACCCCCTTAGTCCGTTGTTCAGGGGTCACCGGCGATGTCATATTAAAAAATGATGGTTCTCAACGTCGCCACCCATCCGTGCACACAGGGGCACGCGTTCTTGTTTTCACCGTCGTTGTTCGCTGTTCGATGATAAAAGTGCCGACCTTTTTCATGTTCCGCTGTACTGAAGCTGAAGACATGACGCGGCAACGAGTTAGCCCTTCTCGTGACGTGTAAGCCTCTGATCTCTGACGCGTGTCCGATGTACACACGTCGTCAAAGTGCTCTTGACATGACATAAATGTCAATGGTAATCATTGTAGCAGAAAGATTGGAACGCCAAGACAGAGATCAGATTAAGTCAGAAGTTATGAAAGATTCTGTCATTAAGCTAATATGTCAGCAGTAGGCAAATCAGGCAACATCGGGTATGCAATCTGATACCTACATACATAGCGCCACAAAAGAAGTAATCAACCCCATTCCCTACATAATTCATCACACAAACAAGATCAGTCAACTCTCAGTGTGGTGATCAATATTCATTGGACCTGTCCATTCAGGAGATTATGCAAACATGCGATATGAATTCAAATGATACCACCTGGTGGCATTTAGATTGCAATACGATACCAACTAAACTGCTCTCACTATCGTTAAACGGTCGTCCGGCAGTTGCCACAGTCAATCTATCAACATTTTTTCGATGCTGCTTTTGGTTTGCCGTTTTCAGCACGAAAGGGAGCACCTCGCAGGTAGGTCTCGATCATAAGTTGGTCAAAGCACCAAGCCATTCTTCTGTTAGGGTCGAATCCACTCTTGTTTCTCGATGATTCAGTGATTCATTGCGTATGAGAGGCACAGAATTTTAGATCTGCCTTAGGGTGAAATGAAACTTTCTACGAGTGCTATTTGTTAGGGCAGTCCTTCAGAAATGAAGCTGATAATAAATTTTCTGTGGTCAAATGGCAAAGGAACAAATAAAGTTTTAAGCATACAAAAAATCAATACTAAACATTCGAAAAAAAAGTTCTGACTTATCTGATTTAAAAATATAAATTTAGAAAACTTGAGTTACTATTCTAGTGAAGACATTTCACTGAGCGAGCTTAATTTTATTCTGATAGATTTGGTGTTAGTTCGTCGAATCTGTAACACATATGGCAGAAGCCTTCCTCACATCCGCCTTTTTCACTTGTTTGGTAATGGTGTTCGAAAAAAATACTTTAAAAGATACTTCAATTAATTGTAAATTCAATAAGTGATAAACTATCACGAGCTCAAATTCACTAAAAGGTAAAGAAATGAGGCGAATGCGAATGCAAATCCTTCTCAAGACTTTCGTCTAAAACGATTCACCCTAAGCCCACCTCTTGCACCTTTTACCGGGAAAGCATGTGAGAAGTGGCGATAAATCTTCCTGTTCACACTATGTCAAATCTGAAAATAATAAACTTCCACTTTTGGTTTCTGAATGCGAGAAACAAGAGCGAGATATCGAGAAGGGAAAATTACGTTTATAAGGGGAAAACAGGCTGAAACGCGTCAGTTGTCGAGACATCCCAAATCAATGAAGCATTTGATATTTGATGATAATATTTATTTTCTTATTTAAACTGTTTTTTTTAATCTTATAACGAAAAATCCCTCTGTTTTGGCTTTTCTGGAAAGAAAAGCCAAAACAGAGGGATTTTTCGTTATCTACCCTGGTCGTTCCTAATATTTAATCTTATAATAACATTTTTTTAAATCTTGTAATAATCAACTGTAAGATCGTCTCGAGTATTTTGTGTCAAAATGGAGACAATGAAGACGAATTTACAGTTGTGATTGAACTGCGCGTGTCATTCACAACAAGATATGCATAGATAGAGATACATATTTTTTAACCTATCGTTTATTTGGGAGGCCCATTTTCCGTGAAGCGTTACGGAGTTAAAATCATGTTTAAATACATTTTTCATTATTCTTATTCAACAATGATAGTTGGAAAAGTTAGTTAGTTAGAATCTTAAATGGTAAAATAAATTTAAATAGAGACTTGCATTTTAAACGAATATTTTGAACATTTATCAACCAGACCAATCACATTAAAACTTATACAAAGCTGATAAAACGTTTTTCTTGGGTGGCGCGCGTTTGCAAATTTTTAGAATTGATATTTGATTTTTGAATCTCTTAATATTTTCACGCTTTTGTGCTGTGATCGGAAAAAATCTTGAACAGGCCTCGAGGTGCGCATTCTACCATCATCCCATACTAAAAGAATAAAGCCGTAGCCGTTTATATTCAATTGGATTTTTATTCGCAGCTCTCGTGCAAAATGCTATACCACACAGCAGCAATGACCCTCCTTGGCGGTAGCTTTAGCTTCTACAAATATCAGGCATCTGGCCAACTTGTGAATAAGTCAAGAGGACCGTACAAATAAAATATAAATGTTTATATTATTCACTCCAGAAGGGCTAATAATCTCTAGCCACAAAAGATTCGATAATATATTACCGACGACTGGCGGTTGGGTGCTCTATTCTAGAGAGGAGATCTTTACCGGAGGGGTCCTGGTTGCGAACCTAAAGACCAACCGATACAAAACGATTGGATTAGATGATGATTTTATTAATGTTATTCCCATTATGTGCGCTTGCTGGTTGCAATGAAAAGGGACACATAATTTACCACTCCATTACGGTTCGTAGCGAGCCATCAACACTCAACAGTGCAATAGAGGTTTTGGAGTGAAAAGTTGGCCATCAGCATCAACCCGTGGTGTCATTAATTTTGCTTTCGATGGTTTGGATACAAACAAACAAACACAGCCGATGTGGTTTCACAACATCTTTATTACCTCTACACCATAACGACGGAGAGGTGAACTTATGAAAGGGATGCAGTAAGTTGGACCCTGCAAGAGAAATAAGATCGATGAATTATTTTTTTGTGAGGAGTAAATCCATTGTGGTTCGCTTCCATAACGAGAACAATATATTATGTGATAATTGCCCGAACATATGCGTGAATTTTGGTAGTCTCGAGGAATCATAATTTTTGTTTAATTTTTATTCGCAAACGATACAAATATTTGGCATATAATTGACCTTAAGACACATTTGGAAAACTTATAAAAATTGAGAAGATGATTCCGTATAAAAATGACCATTTGGTTTATATTTTAAATATGAAAACTTTTCATTTTCTAACTAACTACTATGAAAGTTTTGTATTGGAAACCCGGAACACTAACTGAAGTGTAAGCTAAATCGATAAAATTAAATTTTCAAAATGAGGAAAAATTATTCGTGTTTTTTTTTAATTCAGCAGAAAAGGCGCCAAAATTAACCATTCAGCTTACCAGATGTTTCTCAAGGTCACTATAGCGCCTTGTACAAGTACGTTTCAAGAAAACTAAACGCCATCACTTGGCGTGAAAGTGCGCTGGAACATTGTAACAGTCTTCTTCCGAAATAATCAACCAAATGGCCTAACCTAACCTAACTCTATCTGGTCCAGTATTGAGTTCATAGCCTGTACTAAGCAACCTACTAATAATGTATACTATCTATTGGCATAAATAAGGGAGGGACCGATTTCTTTGGAAACTGAACTCCAAAATAAACTTGTCTTCACATATTGTCATATTGCAGCAATATAGAGTATATCAATAACATTCGCAAAACAAGCAATTAAGGCTCAGTTTGTGTCGTGTTTTGTTGTTATCCGGCGTGCTCACTGCTGAGAATAATTACAAAAATGAGAAATAGGGGAACGGTTCGCCACTTCATCTCATAGCTCCTATTTCCATCCCATCAAAAACAAAGCAATGGAAAGAAATTTGGTTTGTTTATTATTTTTGTGATTTTTTCAGCAGTGAGCACGTATGTTGACAAAAAGAAGCGACGAATTGAATGCCGTATTTCTTTGTTTAGCGATGAGATGGATATATGTACAGTGAGATGGAGATCGGAACAGTTCCCCTACAACAAATTCCGCACCAATTGTTTGTTTTCGAAAATAAATGGTATTGATTTGGGTACATGGTATGAATTCAAGGAGCAGTTACCTATCTTATCTTATATTAATATCTTATCCGTCCATTTAATCCAACTATCAGCCTCGTGTAGAGTAACACCATCAAACGAATTTCGGATATCTGATCCAACGGGTAATTCCGCTATGACTACCAAGTCAGTGAATTCTAAAATAAACTTTAAGATAATATGTTTTTCTTTCCAAACAACTGTTTACATACGATAGTTCTCCACATGTCTCCGATTTCGTTAGAACTAGCTTAACTGGTAGTCTCTCATGAACACTAACACTTGGGATTTTCTAGATCTTTACCCGAGATGCGCCTTGTGAAATTCCAAACCAAAAACGATTTTCCAACGGTCTTCCAGACGCTTTGTGGTTTTCAAACCACAATCAATTCTCAGCGGTCTTCCAGGCGTGATATTTTAATTTTCCAAATCAAAAACCATTTCCAGCGGTCATCTAGGCGCGCTTTGTGATTTTCCAAACCAAAATTCATTTTCCAGCAGTCTTCTAGAAGCGCTTTGTGATTTTCCAAACCATTTTCCATTTTCCAGCGGTTTTGTAGCAATACAAACCACCTTGCCTTGTGATTTTTTTCAAATCTTCAAATATTGTATTCTTTTCACATTAACCAGTTAAATTTAACTCACCTTTCAAAATCAGCGTCAGGATCCGAAAAATAAACTGACAGGATCGCCTAAACGAGTAAACCGAAATGGCCGGAACGAAATGCGATGACAGCAGCTCTCCGTGGGTGCGTGTGCGCGACACGTATATCTGACAAGAAAAGGCCGAGTCATGGCTTGCTGCTCACCGGTTGTGAGGTGCTAATTTATAATCACATGCTGATGGTAACTTACTCAAACCTCACACGAAGGTATTTTCGAAGACTTTTCTAAAGGAATTTTCGAAGAAACTCCTCAAATGCCCAAGCAACCAGAAGTTCGGATAAGAAGGGGCTATTTTGGCTTAATCAGCTCTCATTTTAAGTATTTTTTTGTATGGTGAG
Source organism: Armigeres subalbatus (assembly GCF_024139115.2). Lineage (NCBI taxonomy): Eukaryota > Metazoa > Arthropoda > Insecta > Diptera > Culicidae > Armigeres > Armigeres subalbatus. Next base: position 383,852,691 of record NC_085140.1, on the reverse strand, counting down.
AGCGTAAAAGTGAACTTTGAAGTTCCGTTAAGGATGCTTGGAACTTGATGTGAACCATAGTGAACCAAGTAGTTCGGTTAAGAGTAAATTTAAGTAAAATCTGAACTTCTGGTTGCTTGGGTGAATTCCTAAAAACATTTAAAATAAATAAATTCTAGACGGCATTTCAAAATAATTTCTGAAGGAATTTCCAAACTATTTTACAAAGGTATTTCCGAAGATTTTTTTACAAGATATTTTCGATATAGGGTTCCATTTTTCCCGGGAATCAACTTCCCGGGAAACGGGAAATAAAATGTTAACTTCCCGGGATTTCCCGGGATCCCGGGAAATAAAACAATTATGCAAAACTCAAAATCGTAACGTGAAATAATAACTTAGAATAAAAATATACTCTCGACCTCAAGAAATTGATACTTGCTACATTGTGCAAAAATGATTTAAGAGTTGTTGAAAAGTCTGAAAAAAATTCTCTGTTTAGTTTGATAAGCGTTGCCTTTGTCTGCAAAACGTTCGCTATATCGTGAGCATCAGATGGCAAAGTTTCAGCATCTGCTATGGTTAGAGAGTAAGATCTGCTGTGTCCAGATGATTCCTTGATTCTTCCTTGATATGAAGGAGAAGACAACGTTGGCAGGATTTGATCTATTATTGTCCGAAGGTTTCTAACATCAACCATTCTGGTACTCGTCTGTATATTTTCTTAATGCAAACAATATTCTAGTCAAATTGTATTTATAATACGAACCTTGATACGAACACTTAAGCACATTTCGCCTTTGAATTTGAAGTACGTAAGCATTTTTTTTTTTTTAATGCCAAAAAATACTTTCAGACGAGCGTTTTTTGGTCAACCTTACAAATCCTAACTATCAATATTGAATGATTCTTTTTGTCAAACTTTGTTTGTAATTCTGAGCAGTACCAGAACCGCATAAAATTGCATAAGTTTGGCGAGTTTTTGTTATTAGACTGTTGTAATGACCTTATAGTAAAGACCTAAAATATGTTAAATTTTGTACTCTGGCATATCCATTGGCGTAACTACAGGGGGGCTGGGGGGGGCTATAGCCCTACCTAGGATCCAAATAGCCCCCCCTAGAATTTTTGCTACTTCGCATAAGTATTGCACATATCTAGCTGTCTGAGCTTAACTACAGATTATGAATTTTATTCATCTTCTCTCTTTTCAAATCTGTTTTTGGTTTCAGGTTTTTGAATTTCGAATAATTCAGGACCACTTTACGATTTGCAAATTCCTGCTAAAACATTTTTTTTGCGAAAAACACAAATCCAAAGGAGAAAGACAAAATCTTTCACTTTCATGTCTGTATACTACCTCTAGATAGGTAGCATACCGTGAGATACGTTTTTCGGAATCTGTTACGATAATAAGCTGATTCGGGGGCTATACCTCATGATAAAGGCCATATCAAAATTATATCAACATATGTTATTATGTTTTAAATTTTCTCAACAAAATTTGTTACAATATCTAAATTCATATAAAAAATAACACTACTTAAAACAAAAAGTTTTCAAATTGTGCTACAGTTTTGTTACAAAGATAACATAATCTGTTAGAAATTTATAACAGAATCAGATACATAATATGTTGTTAACTGTATAGTTGAAAATTTTTACAGGTCGTAATAGGTTTCAGGATTGTGATCATCATCAGATTTTTTTGAATTTGTCTGAACATGATTATTTTTCAAGAACATAAACTAAGCCTTTGCCAATTTGGCAATCTTTTTAAATTACATCAACGTATGATGATCTATTTGGCTTGGAGACTTCAGCATGCTTAGGTGGCCGAAGAATTTCAAACAAATCCTGATTGTATCAATGAAATTTCTCAGCAAATGAGCAATATTTTAAAATTTTCAAGTTTTATTGAAGTTTTGTGGAAAACATTTATGATCTCACGCTTTCTAAAATAGACCTGTAAGGCGCAGGGTCAAAATGTTATACAATGTTTCATATGCATGTATCCAATTCAGCCATTTCCGATTTGTCTGGTAAAGTGTTTGAGGGATTTCGTAATGTCGCTACTTCTTGAAAATTTTAAATTTTCAGTAAACAATTTAGGCTTCTTTATTTTCGACAAAGTTCTGGCAAATCTCTCGGATTTTAAAGAGAGATAGTTTAAATTTAAATGAGAAAGAACTTGGAATGATGTTGGATGGCTTATAAAAATCCACAGACTCATTTTGCTTTACTAAGGCTCCTATGATTTTCTCACGAAATTTCTATTTTTTATAGGCTCAGTATCGTGGACCATAATTCATAATGTTCAAGTCGTCAATGGATGTGTTGTATATTAATAGGTCAATGTTTGTTTGGTCGGCCAACTTGCGAGCAATATATATTAGTTGTTTTGAGCATTGAACGAAAACGATAACTTAATTGTTTTGAGTGAAAAAGTAGAAATATTTAAAAAAAAGTTAGCCCCCCCTAGAATTTTCCATTAGTTACGCCAATGGACATATTCAGACAGTAAATTCTCAATAGTTCATTATAATTTAGAAAAAGAAAGACATATCTCAAAACAAAAACGAGTGTTTGGGAACTGAGTCAGTTTGGAACACGTATCGGGGTTTGAATCAAAAAGTATTAAAAGTCTTAAAAATAAACCTCTGATAATAAAACTACCAAAGCCGTCACTCCCCTTGCTTAAATACCTGCATACAGGAGAAAACTTGTCGCTCTGCATAATTATTTTAATAACTTTGTTCTTGCTGTTGATAAATTTCATCAAATACTAGATTTTTATTTCGACTTCGTAAACCGGGCATTACTGGGCCTACTAAACTAAATAGACGACCGATGGAAACGTATGCTTTGCTTCGCTTCCCTTCAACACGCATTAGGGTTGAACCGTACTTAATTTATAATATGGGGAGTAATCTACTTTGAAAGCGAAATATGCTATTAAATAGGAACAGTATTAAATCATGGGAACAGTGAGAAAATGTTAGTCAAAATATAATTGACACTCCCTCATCAAATTTGCAAAATAAGAGTCGTCTCCAAAAATTGGTAAATACTTTAACATAATAATTTCCCGGGAAATTCGGGAAACTAAAGTGTGCATCCCGGGAGTCGGGAATCCCGGGAAAATTGATTTCCCGGGAAATCGTTTCCGGGAATGGAACCCTATTTTCGAAAGAGCCCCTAAAGGAATTGAAAAAAATAAATACATGAAGAAATTTCCAGCTTCTAAAAGAATTCTCGGAACAATTCCTTGAGGTGTTTTAGCAATTCCACTAGATGAATTTTAGAATGAATTCCTGGAGGCAGTTCTGAAGAAATTTCAAATAAATTCTTAAACATCCTTTTTTGAAGAAATTTCTGGATAAATTTCCGCATAAATTTCCGAAGGATTTTTCGAAGGAATCCTTGAAGGAATACCTACCTGTATATCTGGTTGGCTACAGCGTCGATACACCTATACCAGCGTATTGTAGAGCTCCATAATCGTCGGTCTTAGGCGATGTTCCTCCAGTTTCCCCGAACGTTTGGGGTCCCCAGGTCCGATTCCACCGCGTGCAGCCAGCATGTTCGGGGCCTTCCACGAAGTCGCCGGCCTCTAAATATCTGGTTCTCTGTTGAATATTGTTTTCGCTATTCTTTCTTCCGACATTCGCACTAAGTGTTTAGCGGGAGCGGGCCATTTGGCATAAAGTCATTTGGCATAACGCCATTTGGCATAAGGTCATTTGGCATAAAGGCCATTTGGCATAACGGTCATTTGGCATAACGGACATTTGGCATAATTATAACCAACGTCAAAAGTGAGGGTCTTTTGGCATAACGGACATTTGGCATAATTTTTCTTTGCTAATGGTGACTAATGGTGACTAAGTGGTGCGGGAAACACCCCGGAATAGTAAATATAACACCCGTCAATAACAATATTAAAAAGGCATTGTCCTCTCGTGGAAAGAATGCATTTGCAATGCAATGCAAAAGTAGGCGCATGCCCGGACTAGAGCAGTGGTGGATATAATCCCCTCTTTAAAAGAAGGCGTGCTGCCGGATTATGGCAATGAAGGATGAGATCCCTTCTTTAAAAGTAGGTGCTTGCCCGGATTAAGGCCATGGTGGATCCGATCCATTCTTTAAAGGTAGGCGCTTGCATGGATTATGACAATGGATGATGTGATCCCTTTTTTAAAATTAGGCGCTTGTCCGGATTATGACAAAGGTGGATGTGATTCCTCTTTTAAAAGAAGGCGCATGCCCGGATTGAGGCAATGGTGGAAGTGATCCCTTCTTTAAAAGTAGGCGCATGCCCGGATTAAGGCCATAGTGGATGCGATCCCTTCTTTAAAAGTAGGCACTTGCATGGACTATGGCAATGGAGGATGTGATCCCTTCTTTAAAAGTAGGCACTTTCCCGGATTAGAACAATGGTGGATGTGATTCCTTCTATAAAAGAAGGCGCTTGCCCGGATTGAGGCAATGATGGATGTGATCCCTTCTTTAAAAGTAGGCACTTGCCCGGATTATGACAATGGTGGATGTGATTCCTTCTTCAAAAGAAGGCGCTTGCCCGGATTATAACAATGGTGTATGTAATTCCTTCTTTAAAAGAAGGCGCTTGCCCGGATTATGACAATGGTGGACGTGATTCCTTCTTTAAAAGAAGGAGCTTTCCCGGATTGAGGCAATGGTGGATGTGATCCCTTCTTTTAAAATAGGCGCTTGCACGGATTATGGCTATGGAGGATTTTATTTGTTCTTTAAAAATAGGCGCTTGTCCGGATTGAAGCAATGGTGGATGTAATCCCTTGTTTAAAAGAAGGCGCTTGCCCGGATTGAGGAAATGATGGATGTGATCCCTTCTTAAAAAGTAGGCGCTTGCCCGGATTATGACAATGGTTGATGTAATCCCTTCTTTAAAAGAAGGCGCTTGCCCAGATTATGACAATGGTGGGTGTGATTCCTTCTTTAAAAGAAGGCGCTTGTCCGGATTATGACAATGGTGGACGTGATTCCTTCTTTAAAAGAAGGTGCTTGCCCGGATTGAGGCAACGGTGGATGTGATCCCTTCTTTAAAAATAGGCGCTTGCATGGATTATGGCAATGGAGGATTTTATTTGTTCTTTAAAAATAGGCGCTTGTCCGGATTGAAGCAATGGTGGATGTAATCCCTTCTTTAAAAGAAGGCGCTTGCCCGGATTGAAGCAATGGTGGATGTGATCCCTTCTTTCAAAGTAGGTGTGTGGCCTGAATTGTGGTAATGCAATGGTTGATGTGATTCCTTCTTTAAAAGAAGGCGCTTGCCCAGATTATGACAATGGTGAATGTGATTCCTTCTTTAAAATAAGGCGCTTGCCCGGATTGAGGCAATGGTGGATGTGATCCCTTCTTTAAAAATAGGCGCTTGTACGGATTATGGCAATGGAGGATTTGATTTGTTCTTTAAAAATAGGCGCTTGTCCGGATTGAAGCAATGGTGAATGTAATCCCTTCTTTCAAAGTAGGTGTGGCCTGAATTGTGGTAATGCAATGGTGGATGTGATCTTCTTCTTCTTCTTCTTCTTCTTCTTCTTCTTATTGGCATTACATCCCCACACTGGGACAGAGCCGCCTCGCAGCTTAGTGTTCATTAAGCACTTCCACAGTTATTAACTGCGAGGTGTCTAAGCCATGTTACCATTTTTGCATTCGTATATCATGAGGCTAGCACGATGATACTTTAATGCCCAGGGAAGTCGAGACAATTTCCAATCCGAAAATTGCCTAGACCGGCACCGGGAATCGAACCCAGCCACCCTCAGCATGGTCTTGCTTTGTAACCGCGCGTCTTACCGCACGGCTAAGGAGGGCCCCTAATGGTGGATGTGGTCCCTTCTTTAAAAGTAGGCCCTGCCCGGATTATGGCAATGGTAGATGTGACTCCTTCTTTATAAGTAGGTGCTTGTCAGGAATAAATCAATGGAAGATGTGATCTCTTCCCCGAAAAGCACAATTCAGATTGCTTTGGTTGCAATAACTCATATGTGACTTGATTGGTTTTAGTAACTCGTCTACGACAAGTGTGTTGCTTGAATTTTTAAAGTTAGGCGCTTACCCGGATTAAGGCAATGGTGGATTTGATCTGGTCTTACGGCGCATGCTCGGATTGAAGCAATGGTGGGCGAATCCCTACTTTAAAAGTAGGCATGTGGCCGGAATAAGTCATTGATGGATGTGATCCCTCTCTCGGAAGTAATTCTGCCGTTTTGTTATTTCGTTCTTCCGGAAAATGTCTACATCAATCTAAATTTATCAGAAAACAGCCTCGACCTACTTTATCTACGCTAAACATTACATGAAATATCCCTTTCGCTTTCACAGCTCGAAATTATGCCAAATGTCCGTTATGCCAAATGACCCACTCTTTTCTTACAGTTCAAAATTATGCCATATGTCCGTTATGCCAAATGACCATTATGCCAAATGGCCTTTATGCCAAATGACCTTATGCCAAATGGCGTTATGCCAAATGACTTTATGCCAAATGACCCAGACCCGTGTTTAGCCCCTAAAGTCTGCCGCATTTTATACAATTCACAATATTTTCTTCTTTGTATACTTGATATAGCTCATGATTCATGCGTCTGCGCCACACCTATTTTCTAGTTTTCCTCCGCGTATTTTACGCAGCACTTTTCGCTCGAAAACCCCGAAAGCTCCCCGGTCCGCCTCTTTTATTGTCCATGCTTCATGTCCGTAAAGGGCTACTGGTAGGATCAGAGTTTTATGTAAAGCAAATTTCGTTTCCGTCTGCATGTTGATGGATCTAAGCTGGTTACGTAATCCGTAGAAGGTCCTATTCGCAGCAGCAGTACGTCTTTTCACTTCACGGCAAACGTCATTGTCACATGTCACAAGCGTTCCAAGTTAAACAAATTCTTCAACAACTTCGAACACATCCCCAGGGATTGAACTTATCATTTCATTATCATTTAGTATTCATCCAATAACTCATTCCAGAGGCGGAATTCCGAAAAGTGTTGTATGGCGGACTTCTGGCTCTGATTCCCCTCTACAACTCTGTCTAAGGGTACATTGATCTATATCTAATATTCACCGCGAGAAACGCTAGTATCACTGTATATACTAAATGATAATAATACTTATTATCATTTAGTCTATTGAGTGATCGTAGCGTTTCACGCTGTTAATATTAGACATAGAGCAATATACACTTAGACAAAATTGTAGAGGGGAATCAGCGCTAGAAGTCCGCCATACAACACTTTTCGGAATTCCGCCTCTGGAATGAGTTATTGGCTGAATACTAAATGATAATGAAATGATAAGTTCAATCCCTGCACATCCCCATCAAGCACTACCTCTACACCAACACCACTAGGTTTTTCTCTATCTCTACCTGCCACCATGTACTTTGTCTTGGTAGAGTTAATGGTTAAGCCTGTACTCACCGTCTCCCTCTTCAGTGGGACAACAGCCTCCACTACTGCTCTGCGATCGATTCTAATGAGGCCGATGTCGTCCGCAAAGCCCAGGAGCATACCCGAGCGGCACAAGTCAAACCAAAATGGTTGCAGCAACTTGATTGTGACGGAATCCGGTCACAAATGAATTACAGTTACCGATGTGTCACGTGTGTGAAGCTAGGGTATGCGACCGTGTGATGATAGTGCCGTTAATCTGCACGCCGGATCTCCTGATAGCTCCCTCGAGTGCAATGTTTAACAGTAAATTCTGCTTCAGACCGTCTAAGATCACAAACGAGGTTGACACTTTGTCTGCAATCCGAATACTTAATTTCGAGCCATCCAGCGTTACACGTTACAGTCTAATCAGTTTCGCCGGAAAACCATGTTCGGACATTATCTGCCACAACTCATTTCTTTTCACTGAATCGTACAAGGCTTTGAAATCAATGAAAAGATGGTGAGTCTGCATGTTCTACTCTAGAAATTTATCAAGGATCATCCGCAGGCTAAACATCTGATCCGTCGTTGATAGGCCCTCACGAAAACCTGCCTGGTACCTACGAAGGACTTCTCAAGCAGTCTCAGTCTGTTAAACAGGCTACGCGACCAAATTTTATACGCCGAGTTCAGAAGGGTGAACCCTCTGTAATTGGCACACCCTAGTATGGGTCCTTTTTTATAGATTGGGCATATGAGACCATCCAACCAGCATATGAGACCATCCAGGCAGTTCGTCATTTTCCCATGTTTTCTGGATAATGCGGTGGATTGATTGATGCAGCTGCTCACTTCCGTGTTTGAGGCTCGACCGGGATCTCGTCCTTCCCAGCAGCTTTACTGTTTTTCAGCTCGTTGAGACCCTTCTTTACTTCACTCTGATGGTTCCACAGCTTGACTGTCGCCGACTATGTCCATCCTGCTCCTTAATACATCTTCATTTTCACCGTTCAACAAATTTCGAAGTGTTCCTTCCACCTGGCTGCCACCACAGTCTTGTGTGTCAGCAAATTCCCTTCTCGGTCATTGCATATGGTGGGCACTGGCGCAGGAATATCCAAAGGAATTCTTGGAAAAATGTCTGGAGAAATTCTTGGTGAATTTAAAAATGTCGAAATTCCTTCACAAATTCCATTAAAAATTCGTTTAGAAAGTTCTTGAATTTCACACATAAATTTTGAAAAGAATTCCTGAAAGTAATTTCGAAAAAAAATCTGAAGGAATTCGTGGAAGAAGTTCTGAAAGGTTTCTGTATTAAATTCCGGAGAATTGTCCGAAGTAATCCCTGGAGAAAGTTTCGAAGGAATACCTGGAGGAATTTTCGATGGATTTTCTGATTTTTTTCTGAAGGAATGACTGAAAGAATTTCTGAAATAAAAACATCTGGATGAAAATTCAAAAAAAAAATCTAGGGGAATTTCCGATGAAGCTCTAGAAGAAAATTCTCAAGAAATTCCAAGAATTTGAAGTTTCTGGAGAAATATTTCAAATAATTCGTAGAGGCCTTTCTAATAGATTACTGAACAATTTCACGACGATAAGTAATTAGAATAAGCGAAGAACTTGATCTTAAATTTAAAAATCACTCTGATAATGACATTTAAAACAATACACCCTATCAGCGGTTGGCAGATTTTAATACGGTTCTGTATAAGAACCTTACAGAAATTGTATACAATTTTGGTATATATATACAATTTCGTTGTATAGAAATCTAACAATCTGGATATTACTAAATAGTGTACAACAAACTTGTAGATGCCTTAGTTTGGGAAATAGATTGTGAGTACTTCAACTATGTGTCCGGTTTGGGAATTTCGAGCTCATTCAGTATGTTGTAGAGGCCGACGGAGGTCCTTCGTAGCTTAGTTGGTTTAAAAACCAGTTTAACGTACCGAAGGTCATGAGTTTGAACCCCATCGAAGGATAGTGGCTTTAGCTTTATTCTAGGTATGCCCTAGGGGGAAATGAAATGCCGTCAATAAGAATTGCAAAACGGCTCAAATGTAGCCCAAACATGATGAAAATTAATTTATGTTTCGAACAAGGCATTCTAATCGCGATTGACACATTAACCCTGATCAAACTATTAAGTAACTTAGCTTCTTAGCGAACAGCCGAGAAACGGCACCCAGAGTTCTTGCAACACCTCCTAATGCTATTTAATAAACCCGATCATCAATAAAAGCTCGCATCATAATTCTCTCATGAAACACCTCCATAAACTAACATTATACGGCTGCACTTCAATAACATCGCAGCGCGCGCAGCCACCAACCGTCAAATGCATACAGCTGATTGCATAATGACCTACCGTACCAACCGGCCCTCTATTGCAAATGACGATGACGACGACACACATTACGGCACATTATGCGAGCAATTCGCAATCATACACTCCAAATAGCTCCGACCAACCGGCTGCTTCTATTAGCCGCCAAGCTCTTACTACTATGGTTGGCATGGCCTGGATGGCGCTACTAACCATAAATGCTTTCTTTCGATCCGAGCGTGCTTTATAATAAGCTTGGTCGTTTTTCATATGCGTCTGCATCTACTGTCAGTGGATAAAGGGTAAACATACCAATGTTTAACCAAGCGAACCTTAACCTTAACTAAAAGCGTGTCTACTGTGTGTCGTCAGCTCGACACTCGACGTCGTTCTGAATAAAAAGTGATCGCAAGGCAGAAAGCTAATACATTCACCCTACCACGCGCTCAGGGTCTTAATACTTAACCGCTCGTCTCGCCGCACTCGCATAACTTGAACGCTCATACGACCCCACACATTCTTCATTCAATGGAACCCAAAGTATCAATGTAGGAGGCTGGTGTGTTGTTAAACACAAATACAGCGATTATTTCGTCACCGGTTCACCTATAATCAACTTCTTTGCTCCAATTTCGTCACCACTCGAGCGCGGTTCAGCGAACTTTAGAGCAGGTATGGCTAATCGAAATTCGATCTCGTCATTGTGAGTCGCCGTTGCTGTCGCTACCATACGATGATTAGGTTAGTTTTTATGTAATGTGCTTGCATAGATTGGCCACTACATACACGGGAGGGACTTCCGATCGTGGAAGCCTTTGATTGAGCGAAATGTATTAATTGGACGTGGTTTTATGAGGTGTCTAAACCGCAGATCATTTTTGATTTGCTCTGATAGCTGATAAATTGCAGTTCAGTGGAAGAGGTAATTCCAGATAGCAATAGGAGGTTTTGTTGTTTTGATTTCTTTTATCAGTTCGGAAAAAATGAAGGAATAGATGTGGGAATGATTTCATTGTTATAGTTGTTATGCCGTAAAAATGATCAAAAATTAGACATAGTTACGGCTTCTTTTATTCATGTCACATTTTTTAACATCAGTTCGAAAATAAAAGATTTTTAATATCACATGTTGTCTCTCAGGAATGTAAAGAAATTTGATCAATTTTACCTCATAAACTGGAGTATTGGGAATTTCATCCATAAAGGTAACAATAGGTTTTTTGGTACAGCTTTCAGAGTTCCAAATTTCGTGGCTGGGTCATTAACCGTATTTTAACAAAGTATAGAATTCGTTTTTCTCCTACTCACTCGGTAAAGTATAAACAAAAAAATAATAATCAACAACGGATTTACTTCTCGAAAAACATCCACCTTGAAGGCGAATGATGCTCTAAGAAGTCAACACTCTCTACAAATTATTGCTCGCTTTAACAACTACATTTAAGATCACAAATTCATGAAATGATTCGTATGGACTGTTTGTAAACTGTGAAATATTAAACAGGAGGAACGTTAAACATTCTTAAAAATCAGTTCAGTTCAGACGGGAGATATTAATAGGACTGGATGAGTGATGGAAGTAACCTACGGATAGCTTAGTGGAAGTCGTGATGTTCAAAGGAATGATCATGATGCTCTTCTTTGTGCACATGGACTGGTACATGGACTGGGACCTTCACTGGGTATGGAACTTCTTTCTCGACTGGGACCTTGATTTCCTTGTAGACTGGGTATGGTTTGTCGATTGGGACCTTGACTTCGTATGGGACGGGCTTCTCGACGGTGTAAGGTACCTTCTTCTCCACGGTGTAAGGAGCTGGGTATGGAACCTTGACTTCCACCTTGTATGGCTTGGGCACTTCAACCTTGTATGGTTTGTCTACTGGAACCTTTACTTCGTATGGGACCTTCTTCTCAACCACAACTGGGTATGGTTTTGGCACCTCAACTGGGTATGGCTTCTCAACTTCGACCTTGTAAGGCTTGTCGACTGGGACCTTCACCTCATATGGGACCTTCTTGATGACGGTGTATGGCTTTGGCACTGGAACCTCATACTTCACTTCATAGGGGACCTTCTTTTCAACGGTGTAAGGCACTGGGACTGGGACCTTAACTTCATACGGCACCTTCTTTTCGACGGTGTAGGGCTGTGGCACATGTACCTTTACTTCGTATGGCTTATCAACTGGAACCTTAACCTCATAAGGCACCTTCTTCTCAACGGTGTAAGGAGCTGGAACATGCACTGGGTACTTGACGTATTCTTTTACAGTGAATGGGACCTTCTTCTCCACAACGTAGGGCTGTGGAATTGGGACCTTGACTTCATAAGGAACCTTCTTTTCCACGGTGTATGGAACATGCTTCTCTACAGTGTAAGGAACCGGGATCTTCTTTTCAATGGTCACAGTCTTGATGTGTTCATGATGTTCATGTCCAAAGTCATGCCCGAAATCGCCAAAAGATCCGTACAAACCACGTTTCTCCAAATTCTGCGATTCCTTGGCTTCAACTTCAGCGGGTTCTACTTTTTTATCCTCTGCAGCAGTACCCTCGCATGTGACTAATGCCACAAATAGGGCAAGACAACAAGGAACAATAATCTGAAAATATTACACAGAGAAAAGCAAACATTAATCACCTCTTTCACTAACCAAATCACTTTATACAGTCCATCATATTAAATTCCAAAAAACTGTTATGGTTTGTTCGCTTGCACAACTGAATCACTGTCCATGAAAATTGCTCTCTTTTCCATTTTCATCATTCATGCGCTTGCCGATCACTATACCCAAAAAGGAATTCCATTAACTTTCGAAAATCTCTGAAGCTAATCTTCCATCATAACACTTATGCTACGATCCACACTATCTATTTGTTCCGCACTTAAACCAGATTCACTCATTGGATCAGCTGTTTCCAGCGTTTTGTTTTTCACCGAAAAAAAAGTAATTCCAAACCAACGTACCATTCGCATTGTGCGCTTCAAGTGTATAGAATAAGCGAGACCAAAGTAGGTACTGATTTGAAAAACCCTCTACACCGGGTATATATAGTTGGTCGGAAAAGCGCAGCGATCCCCACCTGGTGGGACCCACCTGCGGCGGTGAGCGGCCTGAGAGACAAGCGGCGAGGAGGGATCCCCCTTGAAGAGTTGGAGAAGAAAAGCTTCAACCACCATGAAGAAACTTTCGCCTATACCGAGACGACACGGTGGGTTGCCAATCGCCGCCACGATCAGGGATTGAACTTACCATTTCATTATCATTTAGTATTCAGCCAATAACTCATTCCAGAGCGGAATTCCGAAAAGTGTTGTATGGCGGACTTCTAACGCTGATTCTCCTCTACAACTAAAGGGTACATTGCTCAAAGTTTTATATTAACAGCGTGAAACGCTAGGATTACTCTATATACTAAATGATAATAAGTTTTATTATCATTTAGTATATTAAATTCTACTAGCGTTTTCCGCGGTGAATATTAGACATAGAGCAATGTACCCTTAGAAAAAAGTTGTAGAGGGGAATCAGCGCTAAAGTCCGCCATACAACACTTTTCGGAATTCCGCCTCTGGAATGAGTTATTGGCTGAATACTAAATGATAATGAAATGATAAGTTCAATCCCTGGCCACGATCAAGCAACCCCCAAAGGCACCAACACAGAGTCACGCTGATTGAAAACTCGACTTAGCTGACCAAAACCCCAGGACGAAAATTGAACTATATGATGCTATCGGAGACACACTCACACAGCGGCGGCCGCGACGACGCCGGCAGACAATGCAAGAAGTTTAATTTTAATGCTTCTTTGATGAATCGAATGCGCTCGCATGAAGGTTCGTGAAGCTGCACCATATGGTGGGTAGGCCTGGTGGGTTTCGCCAAGAACCATTTTTTTCGTTGTTTCTTCAGACCACTTTTTTACGGGTGCGCGCATGACGCGAGTTGAAGGGTGCTCAAAGCTCGCCCGTTAAGAGTAGTAAATTGATGCATTAAATGTTCACTTACGTTAGGCCCCGAGGTAAATTCAATTGTTTGATTTGGTTTTTGAAGCGATTTTACTGGTGAAGAAATTTGTTGCTGGCAAATATTAACACATGTCGTGAGCGTAAGTAAGATGATTGATGATTCCAACTGTAAGGCATTGTTGTGAACTACGGTAAGTCGAGGGTGCTGTGGGATTCTTGTCGATATGCATAAATAACGATCCCATACGTTTTGTTAACCTTTCCAACCATTTCTTCCCAAATTCGTATCATATCATCACTTGTTGAAGAAATATTTTTCCCAGGAACCTTTCATACCAAGCTGATAACTTATTTTTATGTTGTGGAAATGTTGATTGATAACGATTACATATACCATTTTAAGTGTTAGAATATCTGCATCGATAGCAGAGAAATCTCAATGTGACAACAGATCGAAAACTCATTTTGCTTTCATTTATAGGAAATTTCTTAACAATCAACAAAATAAGACCAAAAAACTTATGAATACATGTAGATTCGAATTTCAAAAGAAATTATAATTACAATTTGTCCAAAATTTGCTCAAGTCGCCACACAGTTTGTTACAGTATATTAAGGGTATATGGAATTAAATTGCTATTTTTTAAAATTTAGTTTCAGGTGGCTCGAAACGAAATTCTGCGGAATTTCGCAGAATTTGAGTATGGCAAAATCTGAATTTTTACCTTCGTTTCGATAAATTTCAAAAATTTCGCCGGCAAAAACTTGATTTTAATAAAATGAAACGGAACTCTACGTAATTTCGGAACAAATTAGGTAATTCAATACCAAATTTTCAAAAAGACTTATCTGCTTTTGAAGACAAAGATTCAAAAGTCGATTTGACGAATCTGATAACACTCCAACGCAAACTAACACCACTAACAGGTAGCATTACCCGAGCAAAGATGAATATCGGACATTTTGATAATTGAACTTGTTATCATTTTGGCTGAATTAACAGCCAACATAACAAAAATGGTACCAGAATTTTGTGCGTGAAATAACAAAATGAAAACAAATTAAGTTATCAGTGATACCAAGTTGATAACACATTTTGTTATACATGCTATTTACTCAAAATTACTTATTTACTTATCATTTAGTTATCAGCCATCACTGTTTTATCGTCCAAAATAGTTCTTCTTTGCCGACTTCATTACGTATTGGAAAAAATATTGGCATTCATTAGGATTCGAACTCGAATCGAGTGATTGTACGGCGTCGTCTCTTGGCACTCATCCATTTACGCTTTCTTGAGGAGTAGAAGAGAAGAGCACTACGCTTTCTACAATCTTGCATTTACTGAAGACTATTTATAATCAAATCAGGATGCCATGACTATTATATGTAAATAAATGTCGGCTGGACAGAGTGCGAAGCAGAATAACTTATTAATAACAAACTTTACTATTCAGTTATATTGATAACTAGAACTGTTATCATTTTGGTTGAATTATCAGTCATCATAACAAAAATGTTAACCGATTTAACTCAAAATAGCGAACCGGCGATCAAATACGACAAATACAGTTCATCGTCCTTCTATTGAATACTGTTTTTCAGTTGTTAACAATAAAATAATTATATAAATACTAGGCAATCGCTCCCGACCTTGCTCAGGTTAGTTTTTCTCACTAATTGTAAATCATTAGGTTACTATCAGCGCCACACTGTAAATCGATTTCGGTGCTTGGTTTTATTCAAACAAAACAACAACCTTGTAATTTCGCAGCGAAACTTTCCATGTTTTCATATGCATAGGGAGTGAGTGCTAATAATGGACCCCGTGCGTATAATGAACCCCCTGAACCAAACCCCAAATTAAACGCCGAAATCGACTATTTTCTGCAAACTTCCGTCGAGTGGAGTTGCTTCATGTTACAGGACAGTAGTTCCATACATTTGTTATAAATTTGTTAACGACCGAAATTTACTTCAGTTGGTATCAGTATCGTGTTTCGTACATAAAACCAGACAAAACATTCATTTTTACTACTAAAGCAAGCATTTTATAATGATGTAGCTAGCATGCCTATTATGGCCACCCCCGGGTCCATAATACGCAACGTCGAGTTTGTTTATATACGTATTATGGTCCCCCCATTTGATTTACCAATTCCCACATGTTCCTTGTGCCTATTATGGACCCCCCTCCTTGTGTGCTAGTAATGGACCCTTTAGCATATTTACATTTGGTCGGGGTTCTGCCAAATCACACCAAGCGCCAATGAAAAATTTCCAATTTTTTCGCCAAAGTTTTCGTTTAACAGATTCAATTAATCACAAATCGCATCGGACATCGTTCAACACCATAAATGAGGATATCCTACAACAAATGTACGCATGATTTGACATAAAATACTTTTCGTTTTCCTTTTGCGAGCAAAATATCACAAGTCAGTCAAAAAGCCGCTTGGTGCGGTTTGGCTGAACCCCGACCATTTACAAATTAGTTAATATAACTAAATTCCTGCTTCCCTGTTTGTAACAAATGTACATGAAGCAAATTCACCCGACGGAAGTTTGCAGAAAATAGTCGATTTCAGCGTTTAATTTGGGGTTTTGTTCAGGGGGTCCACTACTAGCACTGGCGATTACTAGTAGGCGATTAGTCAAGAGTGTTCACCATTCCTGAATGAGCACATTATCTTGGATCATATGTTCCAGGAGCTGCAAGGCCATGTTTGTAGTTGAATTGGTTCTCAGATACACACATTTTTCATTATTCAACGACGCTAGAAATAAAAGTAAAGTTAATAAGCATAGTATGAAACAAATAAGAAAACTTGAACTTTTGCGTAAATTGCTTTGTTAACAGAGAAATAAATAAAATCAATAGATATCGTTGGTAACGGTGAAAATCATCGTTTGCTTAGACGAAAATTTCAGTTCAGTGTTTGGAAACAGTTCTTGTCACACTTTTTATAGCATCCACAATTATGAAGAGAATGAGAGAGAGAAGAGAATGAAGCTGGATTAATATTAATCCTACTGTTTATGGTAAATCTAATTAAAGAAATATTCGTAGTTTTTGATAGAGTTTTGCCTCATGTTGAACATATTGGGATGACCATTCACCATAAAATATGTCCCTAGGGAAAATGCTTCCATAAGTTAGTTTGTTTACAAGAATAAAAGGCTTAGCTCGATACATAAACGACGTGAAATTTTAAAGAAAATGGAAAATTTGTAATGATAATAAAATTTGTTATTATTCAGTTATCAGTTAATCACATGATTGATAACTAAATATCAAAATGATAATAAGGATAACTTAGCGTGTTATCAGTTTGATATCATTTCAGTTATCTGCCTTTGCTCGGGTAGCCTTCACCTACGCATTGATGGTGTTGGTTTGCGTGGGAGTACTATCAGATTCGTCAAATCGACGTATGAAAGTCGTTTTGAAAATTTGGTATTGAATTTAAAAAATTCGGCTGCTCCGCTGGTTTCATTAAGCTTATATTCAAGAATATAAGATTTACAAATTCAATACCATATTCAATCTGTATTTTGTTTCGTTTTGTTTCGAACAATCATGAACATTTCAAATTTCGTTACGTTTCGTTTCGCCAGGAAAAAATGTGTTATCGCATACCCTTACAAATTGCATCACAAAAATAAGTTCGTAAAAATTTGCTGATTCAACCGGCAGTATTCAAACTTTCATAATAAAACTCGAAATAAAACATATATTAAACTGTTTCCATGTTCGTTTTTCCAATTTTCATAGCCCTATCTAAATGCACGTATCTTTCTCTTAACACTGCTCATAAGGTTTTGTACAATGTATGGGTCAACTTGAATATCTGTAGTAATCCATTTTTCCATCAGGTCTGCTTCAGATTTCACTTTCTAGTTTTCGGAGTGCTTTCTTCATGATGGCGCAGTATGTCTTCAATTCTTATGGTACGACGTTGACCTTTTTAGCCTTATACCCCACGAGAACATCTTTTGAGTACAGTATTTTATCACGCTTCCGACCCGATTTTGTCAAACCAAAAAAAAATTAAAATATTAGTCGATTATTTTATTTCTGAAAACAATTTTGCACTTCCTGCGAGGAAATTTCCAATATTTTAATTTTGCCACACAGCTAAGAACAAGCTCTACATCTCCTCCACATGATGCGTACATAAAACACAGAAATACAAGATGTTACAATTGAGTGGGTTCATAATAAGAAATTGCTTCCCTTTAGTTCGACACTCCACTTGATTTTTATGTTCTATTTCGGGATGTTCTTCTACCCAATTATGGACCTCCCAAAATATTCCTATAATGGACACTCTCGTGTTTATTTTTTTTTACAAAATTGTAAAAAAATCATCTATTTTTACATTCCGTAACATTTCTAATGCACATAATCGAAACAGTTGATGGTAGGCAGCAAAATAAAACTTCCATGAAAAATTAGAAATGTTTCATAAAAAGGAAAGGAAATTGCCAATAAAGAAATTAGGGTATGAGCATGAGCAATAAATAAATACCAAATTTCTACAAATAATGCAAAATTTCCATAAACAATTAAGAATTTTCCACAAAACAAAAAAAAACAAAATTGCGATTGTAAAAGAAGATTTTTCCATAACGAAATCAAAACGTTCCGCGAAAAAAAAAACAAAATTTCCATAAATAGAATAATATTAGCAATACAATTACAAAATTTGCCACGAAATATTTTTTGACGTAAACTACGTCGAAGGAGAAGACCGTCAAAGAAATTGGGGACCGACACGAAATCATGTAAGATTTGTAACTTTAATAGGTCCTTTATTTGTCAATGGATTTTAATGATTTATGTATATATCAATCGATTCGTAAACTCTCCACCAATTAGCCAGTAGTTTTGAAACTATTGATTATCCAACGCTAAACTATTGAAAATTTTAGTTCTTTCATGCATATTGCATCCCCTATATGGGGTGTCTCAGCAGCTAGACATTGCACTATGGTCCAGGATACAGATTTACGTGGAAAGATGCATTTTACGCCAAAACTATATTTTTCAGAAAAAACTGTTCTACAAAATTGTTCAAAATAGTAAGGCCATCATTATGGTTCTACCAAAAAATAGGGTGGCCCATCATATAAAAAAAATAGAAAATATTTTTTTTATTTCTCGGAATATTGACATGTTATGTTCTACAAAGTTGTAGCGTAGCTTATTTCAATAAATTTTGCTAAAAAACTTTTTCTGTAGCTCTTAAGTTGGCTGATTTAGAGCAATTTTACCTAATAGGGTTAGGGTGTATCTCAAAAAAACAGTATTTTTTATCTACTTTTTTTGTTTCAGATTTCTCGAAAAAGTCGTCTTCATGTGACTTTTAGAGCTCAAAAAAATGCAACTTTTGATGGGTAAATATGCTCAATATCTTTTTCCGATCAAAAGTTATAGTCGTTTTTCTGTTAAAATTACATTTTCTTCATAAGTTGATATCTCCGGTTAGGGCAGACCAAAAAAATATATTTACACGGCATTTGAAAGAAAAATTAATATTCTTCATTATGTCAAAAAATTGGAGATATGTTATTTTTTTATCTCAAGTTTTATCAATTTTACTAAAATCATGTTTTTTCAAATAAATTGATATAACTCGACAACGGAAGAAGATACAGACGATATTCTTATAGCAAAACACGCGTTTTGAAAAGCCCCAAGTCTTTAG
The DNA here is from genome assembly GCF_024139115.2 of Armigeres subalbatus. NCBI lineage: Eukaryota > Metazoa > Arthropoda > Insecta > Diptera > Culicidae > Armigeres > Armigeres subalbatus. Next base: position 383,833,279 of record NC_085140.1, on the reverse strand, counting down.
AAGAAGACATTCGTGAGAAATGAAAAATAAAAAATCTACAGCTTTAACACTTTTTATAAGTTTTATCATTATCATCGTATTGCAAGATTTACGAGAAAAGATGCATTTTCGGTCTGAAGCATACTTTTAAGAAACAAAATTTGTTCTACAAAGTTGTTCTGGATACTTGGGCCTTCATTATAGAGTTACCTAAAAATAGGGTGGGCCATTTTATAAAAATGTGAAATTTTTATTTTTTTATTTTGCGGAATATTGACATAAAATGTTCTACAAAGTTGTAGCGCAGCTTTTTCCAATCAATTTTGCTATATAAACTTTTTATCTAGCTCTTAAGCTCACTTGTTTAGAGTAATTTTACTTACCAGGATTAGGGTGTCCCTCAAAAAACAATATTTATGATCTGCTCATTTCATTTTTTATTTTTCACGGATGTCACCTTCGGTTGCGCCGCTGAATGATTCAATTAAGCTTATATTCAAGAATATAAGATTTACAAATTCAATACAATATAGAATCTGTATTTTGTTTCGTTTTGTTTCGAACAAACATGAACATTTCAAATTTCGTTACGTTTCGTTTCGCCAGGAAAAAATGTGTTATCGCATACCCTTACAAATTGCATCACAAAAATAAGTTCGTAAAAATTTGCTGATTCAACCGGCAGTATTCAAACTTTCATAATAGATCTTGGAATAAAACATATATTAAACTTTTTCCATGTCCGTTTTTTTAATTTTCATAGCGCACGTATCTTTTTCTTAACACTGCTCATAAGGTTTTGTACAATGTATGGATCTACTTGAATATCTGCGGAAATTAATTTTTCCATCAGGTCTGCTTCAGATTTCACTTCCTAGTTTTCGGAGTGCTTTCTTCATGATGGCCCAGTATGTCTTCAATTCTTATGGTACGACGTTGACCTTTTTAGCTATATACCCCACGAGAACATCTTTTGAGTACAGTATTTTATCACGCTTTTTCTTTTTCCAATCAATTTTGCTATATAAACTTTTTATCTAGCTCTTAAGCTCACTTGTTTAGAGTAATTTTACTTACCAGGATTAGGGTGTCCCTCAAAAAACAATATTTATGATCTGCTCATTTCATTTTTTATTTTTCACGGATGTCACCTTCTGAAAACTTTTGGGGCTTTTCAAAACGCGTGTTTTGCTATAAGAATATCGTCTGTATCTTCTTCCGTTGTCGAGTTATATCAATTTATTTGAAAAAACATGATTTTAGTAAAATTGATAAAATTTGAGATAAAAAAATAACATATCTCCAATTTTTTGACATAATAAAGAATATTAATTTTTCTTCCAAATGCCGTGTGAATATATTTTTTTGGTCTGCCCTAACCGGAGATATCAACTTATGAAAAAAATGTAATTTTGACAGAAAAACGATTATAACTTTTGATCGGAAAAAGATATTGAGCATATTTACCCATCAAAAGTTGCAAAAGTTTTTGAGCTCTAAAAGTCACCTGAAGACGACTTTTTCGAGAAATCTGAAACAAAAAAAGTAGATAAAAAATACTGTTTTTTTGAGGTACACCCTAACCCAATTAGGTAAAATTGCTCTAAATCAGCCAACTTAAGAGCTACAGAAAAAGTTTTTTAAGCAAAATTGATTGGAATAAGCCATGCTACAACTTTGTAGAACATAACATGTCAATATTCCGAGAAATAAAAAAAATATTTTCTAATTTTTTTTATATGATGGGCCACCCTATTTTTTGGTAGAACCATAATGATGGCCTTACTATTTTGAACAATTTTGTAGAACAACAGTTTTTTCTGAAAAATATAGTTTTGGCGTAAAATGCATCTTTCCGCGTAAATCTGTATCCTGGACCATAGTGCATTGGAGCCCCTACTACCTCATAGAGTGGGAGATGCTGCTAAACTGGGTAGTAGTGCCGTGGGATGGTCCCTTCTCATCTATATAGAGCGGAATAATTGGTTCAGTGTACTATATTTGGTTTTACGTAGTTTACGTCGAGTGGTCGTGTCTTGTATACAACCCCAATTTTTTTTCCATGAAAATTGGAAATTTTCCACAAAATCTATATACATAAAAATGAATTTCTTCTGTCTGACCCTTATAGATTCGGAAACTACTGAACGGATCGGCTTGAAATTTTGTATACAAGGGTTTTTTGGGCCGGGGAAGGTTCTTAAGTTGATTCAAGATTCGTTCCTCCGTTGGAAAGGGGGGCTCCCATACAAATGAAAAACAAATTTCTACATAATTCAGGAAATAATCAAGCAAATGAAACCAAATATGGCATGTGGAGGATTTTTATGACAAGAAATGTTTCAACAATTGATTGAGACCCCTCCCCGCTCTAAAAGGGGTGCTCTCATACAAATGAAACACACGTTTCTGCATAACTCGGGATCTTATCATGTAAATGAAAACAAATTGGCATGTGGAAATAAAACTCCTTTGTTCCTTTTGAATACTTCATCGTCTCTCTTGATAAAAAGGTGCGAAAAAGAAGGGCAGAATGAAATTAATTTTGGGCGAGACGAAATTCGACGAGTTAGCTAGTAATCAATAAAGAGCAATCAAAAATGAGAAAATGTCCATAAAAAAATACAAAACAAAAAATAAAATTGATAAAAATTTTCATGAACTTTGAACGCTTTTAAAGAAGAAGTGCACGCGAAAGGAAGCTGGGGGTAGTACACTAAATGCCCCCACAGAGTGAGGGATCGAATCATGAGTGTTGTGCACAAGTGGTGCAAGCGATTGGGATCCGGGGGTATAACAAGTAAAATCCCCACCGAGTGAAGAACCGAATGTATGGGCGAGCACACAAGTAAGCCCCGCATGGTATGTGTGACTGCTTAGGCAGTAGTGTGATCCGGCTGTCAGTAACGGAATGAGTGAAGTCTCGCTAGGCCTGGCAGGAGTGTAGGGGGGAAGATACCTCTGCGGCACCTCAGAATTGGGGGACACGAAAGTACAGCTATGCCTGGCAGAAGTGTCAAGCACCTGCGGCACCTCAGAAATAGGAGACGTGAAAGGTCTGCCTCGTAGCTGAGGTGTGATTGGCATAGAAGTCACCAACCTAGGGTCGCCTCCGGCTTGGTAGATAAGTTATATCACTCCCGTGGAGGACGGATGATTACCACACTGATAAAGGACCAATGATATGCCAACTCGGGGTACCTCCTGCAAGGTACCTAGCCTTCTACTTGTTGGTGGTCACGCAGTGTGGGGCCCATGTGGTGCCAATATGTCTTTGTGTACAGGGGGTGCATGGGCTGCGAAATGGTGAGTTGACATCTGGGAAGGAGCGACCTACACCGCTCTGGTCCTCACAAGTTCCAATCTCACGCTTCCTCGGGACTTCCGATGACAATTGACCGCCAGCTAAGGGTTGCGTACTTAGCTGGTAGTGCAGCCTTGGCACTGTTGTCCTTCTGACATCAGCTAGAGTGAGGGGGTGCGACCAAAGGGACCATCGTCCCTAACCCCTAATCCCAAGGCGTTAAGCGACCCGTGCCGAGGGGATGCATGGCCAGGGGGGTGATATAATGAGCTAGGCCTCTAACGGAGCCTGTGGGGTACCTGGACACCCTCCACAGTAATTGTCCCTTATCGCGTCATGCTGGGCTCTGGCGTGGTGGACCTCTTTTCCCGAGCAACTCGTGGGACCAAAATGGAAAACCAAATAAATTCTTCAATTAGTGGTAGTAGTGTAGGCGACAACCCCTTCGCAAGAGGTGGGTTGTTCAGGTTGTAGGATCTAAGCAACACTTGACTTATGTAGGTAACTAATTAAGAGCAGGCCAATAAATGATTCATTCAATACTTCTTTCAGACCCGAGTAGACGTCTCTACATTTTGGCGACGAGGATAAAAGTAGAAAAGGCTTACATCAATTCGAACGCTTCCTGGAAAATTCTATTCCGATTTATGAAGATGGCGTGGCCTATGGTAAGTCAACCGCAAAGAAAAAAAAAGTTCTAATTTCCTTAGGGATGGAACGTATATGCGTACAGATAATCCTGATTGTATCATGTATGGAACTTCTTAGGGATGAATTTACCCGGAATTCCGGAACATGATATCAGATTTCTGTAAAATATACGACCCGGGATTAGAAACTTCAGGGTAACGGAATCACTTAGGGATGTTTCTTGCAGTTTGTCTACTGTTGACGTAAGACCCGGTGATTGTTAGGAAAAGTAATAAGTTCGCGGAAACCATAACAACGGTATGAAGTACGCAGAGAGAGAGAAAAATAAAACGATCATGTGTAACCCAACGTATCGGGATGCAGTACGCAGAAACAGTGTTAATATCTGTCGAGTGCGGAATTTGATGTGTGGACAAGAGTACGCAGGAAAATATGATATTTCATAGCGGAATCCAACATTGAAAGATTTAAAATCCAAGGTAATGCGGAACCCATACGTTTGGGATGAAGTACGCAGAATGATACGTTTTGAGCTGAATGTACTTCATATACGTCTTTATGTACACATGCGAAAAAAAAACATTCGTAGAATTCTTCAAATATATAAATATAAATAATATAATATAAATATAAATATAAAAGATAGGTGGTAATCAATTATTCACTAAACTTGATGTTCGGCAAGCTTTCCATCAAGTTCTCCTTAGAGAAGATTGCCGCTACATCACCACATTTATTTCTCCCTTGGGTCTTTATCGTTATAAAAGGCTGAGCTACATGAACGGACGCTGATTGTATACAACCGGTTAAAACAGCACAATATTCTTTTGAACACCGACAAAATTGTCTCTTGTGTATCACAAATTGATTTCTTGGGATACCACATCTCCGCACAAGGAATCTCCATTTCACGTGATAAACTAGAAGCAATAGAAAAAATGCAGCCCCCCAAAACTGCGGAGATGGTTCGAAGCTTCCTTGGTTTGGTAAACTTCGTTCACCGACACGTTCCAAATTTGGCAACCATTACCTATCCTTTGAACCAACTCACACGGAAAGGAGTTGTCTTCGATTGGAAACCTATTCATCAACAAGCTTTTAATCAAATTAAAACATTACTCATGAACAAGAACACCCTCGCCTATTATGACGTTAACGATGAAACCTTTGTTATTGCCGACGGGAGCCCCGTGGGACTCAGAGCCGTATTAGTTCAAAAGGGAAAAGACAACGAAAAATCGTATTATATGTTACGCATCAAAAACTTTAACACCAACAGAACAAAAATATGCTCAAACTGAACGTGAAGCATTAGCGCTAGTTTGGGCATGTGAAAAGTTTCACTATTATCTTTACGGGAAATTCTTTCATCTAGTCACTGATCACAAGCCACTAACGGTGATTTTGGAGACCGACTTAAACCATCCCCAAGAATTGAACGATGGAAGTTACGCTTGATGTCCTATGATTTCGAAGTTTTATACCGCCCTGGTAAAAACAATATTGCTGATCCTCTATCACGATTATGCCAATCTGTACCAAATAATGGCCCGAGCTTCGACGAAGAATCTGAACGGATCATACGAATGTTTGCTAGCGATGTATGTCCAATAGCAATAACTTATTGCTCAATAACACTCGATGAAATAACGACTGCCACCGGTTCAGATGAAGAATTAAAGGAACTCATCAAATGGCTACCATACCCCGCTCGACGGTGGCCTAAAACCTTATCACGATATTCTAAACTGGCAAACTGTTTGACGACTGATGGAAATGTTTTGATGAAAGACCAGAACCGAATTTTGCAACTGGCTCACGAACCTCATCTTGGAATTTCGGCAATGAAACGTCGATTACGATCAAAGGTTTGGTGGACAAGAATGGACTCTATGGTGGAAAATTTCGTACAATCCTGTACAGGATGTGCACTTGTATCAATACCTGACACACTTCCGATAACAAGGACTGAGATGCCTGACAAACCGTGGGAAAAGATAGCAGCAGATTTCATGGAAATTCCAGGCGGTTATCATTTGCTCGTTATCACAGATTACTTTTCACGTTATGTCGAAGTTACTTTCCAAACATGTATGACAGCAAAAGTAACAATTACCAAGATGAGAGAAATTTTCGCAAGATTTGGATATCCATCTGAAATTGTTTGTGACAATGGTCAACCGTTTTCCTCAGCTGAATTTTCTCATTTTTGTACAACAAACGCAATCAATATTAAACACACTGTACCGTATGCCGCAGACAAAATCGAACGCTGTTGAAAACACTCAAGATAAGTTGTACCATGGGACGAAACTGGCGCAACGATTTACAAGATTTCCTCCACTCTTATCGAGCAACTCCTCATAGTATCACAAGACATTCGCCGTCAGAATTGCTTTTTGGATGGAACATTCGAGACAAATTACCAGGAAACTCTAAGCCAGTCGACATCTCTGAAGCAAGACATAATGATGAGAAATTCAAAGAAAAGGGTAGAGTGTATGCAAACTTGAAACGTAATGCGAAACCGAATAATATCGATGTAGGAGATTATGTGATTGTGAAAAATTTTATAAAAAAGAATAAATTAACAACAACGTTCAACCCAGATCAATACCTCGTGATACAACGTAAAGGTACACGTCTTCAACTAAAAAATATTAAAAGCGGAGTGATTTGTAATCGCCACGTCAATCATACCAAGCGGATTCTAAATGCAAACCCTATGCTAGCTATTGGGAGCGATTCGGGTAAGCAATACATTTATTCTATAGACATAAGTTTCGTTTCAGGAATATTTTCAGAAAACTATTTTACAATCCCCGGGGGTACGGAAGAAATCGATTCTACAAATCTGGCAGACTCATCTTATAACAATTGCAATCAAACAATGCAGCAGGCTTCAACAAACCAACCATCAATGACGGCTGAACAAACCGTACCAATCAAGGATGGCAAGCGCTCCGGAGGACCTCTTAGAGCTACCAGCAAGAGACCGAAACATTTACCCGTATACTTATCAGAATACAAACTTTAGCATAATAAAATTCATTTTCCATAAAACGTAAGGAGGGAATGTAGGATCTAAGCAACACTTGACTTATGTAGGTAACTAATTAAGAGCAGGCCAATAAATGATTCATTCAATACTTCTTTCAGACCCGAGTAGACGTCTCTACACAGGTCTCCGCCTAGGAGGTCAGAGGCAATAGTCGGCAGCTCGGTGCGCAGCGCCAGCGTGGGTCACTTAACCTTCTCCACGGCTACGCCGGTTGTGGTCATGAACGGCCCATGGCTCGTGAGGGCGATGAACCGCAAACGCGATTGGCTTTCGGCCTTCGAGGTGGCGACGGAACAGCTGGACGCCATCATCGACTTTGCGTCATCGAAGCATAATATCAGTAAGGATCTCAAGGGGAGCTTTCTGAAACTTCGAAAGTCGATGTTGGACGCCAAGCTGGAGAGGGCGGTCGGGACGGCCAAGTGCAAACCCGTGAAATCCGTGTAGTCGAGGTCCACCTAGACTGAGGCCCAAGGATTCGCGGACTCGGGCAAGGTCGAATCGACCGAGGGGGTGCCAGCAAAGATGGTGGTGCCAAAGTCTACCCAGACTGAGGCTCAAGTATTCGCGGGCACGTCGGGGGTGACTGCTCCAACGGAGCAGACACAAAAACGGGGGAGACAGTCTCCATGGGATGAGCTCCCTGGGGGCCGCTCCAAAACGCGGAGGGTTACTACTCCGAACAAGGGTAGTGGGGCTGGGAAGGTAAACCCCGGCAAGGTACCTCCAAAGAAAAGGAAAGGTCCGTCCACCCAGGAAAGACGGTAGTAAGGGGTTACGTCAGGCTGAGAGCTCTCAGTCGCCCCAGACCAGGGAAATAGAGAGGAATGACGCCTCCTGGACCTTGGTCAAGAACAAGAGGAAACCGAAGACGTCAAGGGCCGAAAAGAAGGCCCAGGCGTATGAGGGTAGCAAGAAGTCTACCGCCAATCGCTCCTGGGGCGATGCCCTAGTCATCAAAACGGACGAGACTAAGTACTCGGACGTCTTGAACGCGATGAGGAGTGACCTCAAGCTCGGTGAACTCGGCGCTGACGTACGTCGAATAAGACGTACCCGGATGGGCGAGATGATCCTCGAGCTGAAGCGGGACGTCTCGCAAAAGGGCGCAGCCTACAAGAAGTTGGCGGAGGAAGTCCTAGGCGAGACGGTCAAGGTGAGGGCACTCACGACGGAGGTGAATCTAAGGGTTAAAGACCTGGACGAGATCACCGAAGTCGAAAAGCTCGTCACGGCACTGCGGCGACAGTGTGAAGTGGAGACGCCCACCGCAGCCGTTCGGCTACGGAAAGGTCCGGCAGGAACGCAGGTAGCATTGGTTCGGCTATCTGCAGCGGACGCCTCCAAGGTAGTCAAGTTAGGGAGCGTCAAGGTGGGATGGTCGGTGTGCCCTGTGGGCATATACGAGCAACCCGAAGTTTGCTTCAAGTGCCTGGAACCGGGGCACAAGCAATGGGACTGCAAAGGCCCTGACAGAAGCAAGCTCTGTCGACGCTGCGGATTGGAGGGACATAAGGCACAATGCTGTACGAACCCTCCCAATTGTTTGATTTGTTCCAGCAAAGCTGTGAACAGCAAGCACCCCATGGGGGGTTCGAAGTACCCGGCGTTTAAGCGTGCTGCAAAATCACAGTGCAGGTAACGCAGCTGGCTTGCTCGGCCTCGCCCGAGTGTCCGGTGAGCGCAGGTTTAGAGGAAACGGCGGAACACGTGTTGTTCGTTTTTGTTTCGCGCAATGCGTGACAGGTTATTTTTTAAACATTCCAAGCCTACTTATAGTTTTCCTTTTCAATGGAAAATTTCAATGTTTTTATGATAAAATTACTTTTCTAATGCTCAGAAAAAAATCCTCGTTTCTATTGCTTTTTTATATTTTTCATTGCATTTTCCTTAATTGTTTATTGTTATTTTCTTTATTTTTTGACAATTGTTTTATTCGGATAAAATATATTCAGTTTGTGAAATTGTATGCAATTATTTATTGGTAATGATAATTCACTTATAGAATTTTTGCTTTTTTATGGAAAGTTGATCTCTTTACGGAATTATAATTTTTTAAAGTTGCAGTTTATAATTGCAACTTTCATATTCAAAATTGCAATGTTTGTTTTCTGGATTCTTTTAGGTTTGTGCAAAATATTTATTATTTCTAGAAGATTTATATATTTTATTGCTTTTTACATAATTATTTATTGCTTTCACACTGATTTCTTTATTGGCATTTCACACATTTTTATGGATTTTTTGTAATTTTCCAGGGGAAGTTTTACTTTTGTCTACAATTAATTATTAATTACGACCAACCGAATCGAATGGTTTATTACTTAAAACTTCCCACTTGAAAATCGATGTTGAAAAACCTTTATTTTAAAAGCCTCTAACTATAAGAGAAACGCAGAAACATCCATGAGCAACTGCATCACCCATGAAATCAGTCAACCATCCAAACGTCATTCACAAAATTCCCCGCTTGAACCACACCACAAGCGAAAACCAAAGAATAAATATTAATAGTTTCCTTCTACCGGTGCGGTGCGGTGAGCTCTGATACTTTATGTGGCTACGCTTGCCTGCTTTGCAGCATAAATTTCCATGCCATTTCCCCGATCAAAAAAATGAACCTCATCCGGACCATGCGGAGAGGTGGTGTTGGCGCCTGTTGTTAGCACGCTCAAAATGCACAATATCAACCAGTGCTGCACAGCGTCGAGTTGGATTCCCCATGCAGTGGCGGTGGACGATGGTTTTTATCGGCGCTGGTGTGTACAGTTCGTCGTTTCCCGTTTTCTAAAAATCAACCATAAGTGGCTACGAGTTCCATTAATTGACGAAATTTCACCTTGAACTTAATCAATGTGCATCAAATCTTGGTGTGCGGGTGGTTAATGGCTATCTACGTGTGTCACGTTGTTGAAGATATGTAAGAAGACCTCCAAATGTTTACGTGCACCGTATGGTTTTCGATGGAACATGTGGTGTGGTCAATGAGTTTTTTTTTTCTTGAAGACAGATCGACTAACTGTTTGGCTTCGTTTTGCTGGATCTAATCCGATTTTCATTCAACCATCGAAAATCGCCACTTTGTTATTTTCTATGACACAACTCGATGTGGCTGCATTCCAACAGCTCAGTTGAAACGAAGGTTGAGTATGTTTTTAGTCAAGTGAAACTATAACTGGAGAAACCATTTGCCGTGACGAATGTTTCATTATTTTGGCAATGAGCCTAATTAGCCTTTTTCATATTTGTTCAATTTTGATTGAAAACAGTAAGCGCAAGAGTTAAACGTCTTAAGTAAAGACAAATAATAAGTAAGCGGAAACAGATATCAGGGCTATGATCCATTGAATAACATATGCCATTCCTTCGTTCTTCATAACGTATGTTATTCTATAGTTCTGCAATATGTTCTTCAAAATTGAACAAAACTGAAGTAGTACTGAACCAGCATGCATAGTTCGTAAAGTCCACACACCCACTTGAAGTACCAGAAAGATTAAAACAGAAGTATGAAGCCGAATTAACTATAAAATTCAAACTCGTTAACAACCATATTTTTGTTGCGAATTCAACTCAATTAGAGGCGTTTCCTAATCGTTGAAGCTGTAAACAATGATACACGTAATTGCTATCATTTTTCGCATCGAGATTTCACACGTCTAATTTTTATCGTCAATTCGTACATCAACGTAGTTTGAGAGCTTTCTTTGAACCAGCTTTGAGCCAATGCGACAGCCTCCGGTAGTGTGCTGGCACCGCGCAGTAGCGGCCTATAGTTTGTGCTGAGGTGTCCAATCTCCAAACCAATCATTTTACACAACAAAGAAATTGCACTGCAACACGTACCTTACATATGTACGAACAGAGTGCACACAAGTCGGCGATGGTTTTGCTACGCGCTTCAGACCTCGTATGAACGATGGCGGCATTAGTTGGCAAGAGAATCGCCAATTTCGCAACTTATAATAGCTGATGGTTTCGCTGCGGCCGTTTGTTGGCAGCTTCATATAAATGCGATTAGCAATTAGAGTAATAAGCGAAGGCGAATCGCAACTCTATGCTATGCTGCATGTGGTCTCTAGTTTGCACAGGTTCCCCAACGTGTCGGGTGGCACAGTAGCACACTGCGCTGATCAATCTAATAAACTGCATTGCTTGCTGCATTGTGTTTGTTCTTGATTTGGGACGAAAGGTTCGTCGTTCTAGTGTTGAAGTCTTTCGTTAAGCATCTGGAAGTGATAGTTATGATACCTACGACCCACAACTCCTCGTATGAAACAACTTTGTTGGCGATTCGTATATTCTGAGATAAATAGTTATACTTACAAGCAAATAAGAAAGTAAAAATCTTGAAAAAATATTATATTAGGTATAGGCTCAAACTTTAGCCTATTATGCATGGGCACATTTATCGTTGTAAATCTTCATAGGGGGTCGTTCAAAAATGACGTCAAATGTTTGAGGGGAAGATGAGGTCTAAGATTTTGATACTAGGTATACAAAAAAGCGTGAAAGGAGGGCACTATATCTTATTTAAGGTGAAACCGTCCAGAATCCAAATAATTTTCACCTCGCATTTTCAGAGGCACCAATCTCAAACAAAAGCATCAAATTACTGTCATCTTTTGCTTTTAGCTTTGCTGCGTCGCAGCAAGCGTGGAATAAAAAGTTGACAGCTGCCCGTTTGTACTTTATTGAAAGTGGTTCGCTTGAAAACGCGAGGTGGAATAAAATTGGATTCCAAAAAGTACGTCCTTAAGCCATCAAAAGTTTTGAGCGAAATGGACTATATGTACAGCAAATTTTACTGATCTGAGCTCTGGCGGTTGATGGTGGATTCATTACTATGACTAAAATAAAACTCCTCCCTAAAAAGTAAGAAATTTTTCATATGCCATATTCTTATCCTTTTTATTGTACCGGTCATAACAAAATCTACGCCTCCGCTTATTTTTAGTCACACGGAAAAATAAGCGGCATATACTCGCCTTGAAAAACATACAATCAGAAGAAATATTTTTTTTTTTAATTTGGTCGCCACGTGGTGGATTCTGGCGGTGAATGCTTTGATAGTACGTCATATTTGTACTGCGGATAAATTTTATGCATCCAATATCTTGGTAGCCAAATGGCATCAGACGGGGGTACCAAGATCGACACAGGCGCACGGATCAAGAAAGCAAGGGCTGCCTTTGCGAGTTTAAGAAATATCTGGAAAAACAGGCAGATAAGTGAACGCACCAAAATATGAATTTTTCAACTCTAACGTGAAATCTGTGCTGTTATACGCTAGCGAAACATGGTGTGTATCAGTGGAGAACACTCAACGGCTGCAGGTGTTCATTAACAGATGCAGAGGCAGACCCAGAGGCTCATGGCGGCGAAGCCTCAATAAAGAAATAAGAGAAGTCGACCGAAATCTAACCTGGCAACATGTTAAAGCGATAGCCGGGCAACGCTCAGGATGGAGATCTTTCAAGTCGGCCCTTTGCACCACCGGAGGTGTACAGGATCCATAAACAATGGAAAACGATCACGAAAGTTGCCATTTTGTTGCAAGGCACAATATCTATTATTCGTGAAAAGCTTTTTTTTTGTGAAAAAAAAATTTCTCCAGTAGCTTACCTACAGTATCTATCGAACATACTGGTCTATACGCTGAGAGGTTCCCTGGTGGCTTGCCAGGTTTCGGTAACAGGACCAATAGACCATACACTGTCTCTTCCATCTATCCAAAAATGTTTGTTCGCCCAGATACCTCTGCATGGCTGACCTGAACATATTAGAATTTACAATTAATGGCTACCTTCAACTCCATGTTCCGGATCCCTTCGGACCAGACGGCGCTTTACTCGAGTCGAGTTACTTTGCCTCCGTCAGCAGCTCCTCTGCCGCTACCCTAGCCACTGCTTCGTCAGCTGCTCCTACCCTCGTTGCTGGATTGGGCCATGGTCCTGGAATAGTATTGCAACTAGCGTATTCAGCCAAGTTGGACATTGCTCGGGAGGAGCCAGTGATTCTCTTGTTTTGAATATTGCCATAGGTTCATGTTAGCGCTCTGGCACAGTGCGTCGAAGAAGGATTGCTTGCTCTCTTTGAAGGCCTTGTCTAGGGCTAGCCTCGTCGTCATTTCTCCCTGCAATTTACTTTGTGGTCCTCTTCGCCACAGTACCTACACAAGTTGCTTTTGTCTTGCCATTTGCATGCTCACGATTTATGTAATGCTTCGAGGCAGCGGAAACAGGCGGTTGATGAAGACTGACTGGACATACTGACCATCCATCTTTCAACTTATCAATCAACTTTGATCACCTAATTGGTGTTGGTAGCCGGTAGCTCCATCGTGGCTATTTGCCTTTTCTTAGACGGCCGGACGCCTGTGCTACCATTACTCTACCTTGATTCTTGATGGCCGAGGCGATCTTCATCGTGACCTCGACCAGGTGCTTACATTGCAGGGTCACCTCGTCGTATAGAGCTCTCACTTCTACACTCTCACCCAAGACTTCCTTGGCTAACATCTGCCTGTGAAGCCTTTTATAGGATGAAGATCATCTCTCCCGCTCTCGTCCACCTTATGGTATACCCCAAGCAGCACAAATTGTTTCACTACTGAACATTTCACTGTGTTGCAACTATTCGGAAAGAAACAATATTTGCGTATGTGCCATCAAATATAACTCTCTTGCAATCTAAAAAGCACAAGAGATTGACGGAAACATCCTTCGATTGCAATAATGTTGCAAAATATTACAGTGAAAAAAATAAAATAAAAATATGAAACTGGATTCGACTTATGGATCTTGTGATTGATAGTCCTTCACTCTACCACAGCACCATTGAACTTCGAAGGGACTGCATGTTGACTCACCATAAAAACCATACGATTATGAAGTTTTGTACTTGGGTTTTCTGTTACTTGAATGCACCATCACAGAAAAAAATATGAGTTGTCAAAACGTTGAACGATGCTAAATTAAACATGAAGACACATTCAACTAATCTGCACCTTAGTTTAAACAAACAATTAAATTTTGAAAGACGCATTGAAGTTACATGGTAAAAAATATGCAACTTAATGATTTTGCTTCGTGTTTGCAATATGCAGTGCAGTATTTTTTGTCTGTTTTTTTCCAAATGTCAAACACGTACTGGATTGCAATTTTAATGAAACATTGATCACAATTCGAACGTTTTTGACATCTTGATGAAACTTTTTCGTGCTTTGATGTTTTTCCAATGCCTTTAATGAAACTGAATAGAAACAAGGTGCTTTTAGGAAGATGTTGCGTGTGCTATTTGGGACGATCCTCTTTACCAAGGTCCGCCAGTTGCTCAGCACTGCACATCATCTTAGCACATTGACATAGCGCCCTGTCTTTGGTTCTCCTTCTTCCTTTCTCCGTTGGCGCTGAGTGCAAATTCCAGCGCCTGCTTTGGCATGGTCGTAGTACTATGAAAAGCTAGATACCCCAATTAAATCTCAGTTTCATGGTAAAATTTTTAGAGCTTAACTCTTTCCATCCTCTCAATCGTGCCCAACGTCTCCATGACTTAGCTGGGGCTGTTAACGCATTCTTAAAATCTATCGTGACCAAGGCGCATTCTCGCATACTTTCTCCGCAGTCTCAAGCACTATCCGATATTTTTTGTGAACTGTTGTGAACGAACTGCATTTTTGACAGACATGGCTAGCCCTGGCTTTTCGATTTTGGCGATTTTGGAAAGACCTGGCCCAGGGCATGGAACTTTTAGGGTCGGCGTTACAGGGCTGGTCAAGGGCACAAGTAAAACACGTTGTTTCTAAATTATTTTCTTTATTTTTCTGACTTACTGTGGTGTCTGTGGGTGTAGTGTGTATGGTTGCGGCCGGCCGATAAGAGAGCGGGAGCGTCCGAAACTTGCTGGGTCCTGGGAGAAAAGGGTTTCGAGTATATCGTTAACAAGGCTACTGAGTATAATTCGTAGCTTTTTATAACTTCTTCGTACCTGATTCGACGCTCGCTATTAGTATTAAGAATAACTTTCCAAAACTGTGATAACCAAACAACGGTTAGATTAAATTGGTATAATGCGGTTTTTCAACTGTTTGCCTCGAGGGTTAAAAATGGAAAGGCTTTGCTGTATCAGCTTTTCGACTCAGTAGCTTGCCCCTTTGTTCTCCTTTTCTACCTTCTCTCACCTTCATTTGCTGACGTGGCACCACCGATGGCAACCCTTATCTCCTTGCGGCGCTTTTAATATTGTGTAAAGTAGGTGATTGTTCAGTGTACAGACGGTGTTCTTGTTAACATATTTTGTTCTTATATACTAACACTTGGAGTGATTTTATTTTTACATATTTCATAATAATAATACTAACGCATAACAACTTTATAGACCGTCTAAGACGAGTTAAATAACTCCATTTAATTCCACCAATTATTTCGATATCTTTGCAGATACACAGTTGTGGTCGAAATACGTATCTGCAAAGATATCGAAATAATTGGTGGAATTAAATGGAGTTACTTAACTCGTCTTAGACGGTTGAATACATTCCACTAAAAAAGAGCTTAAAATATTTTTTCTGAACTTTATAGATTTTTACTAACATTTAGAATAAATATTAGAATTAACAAACTAACAAAATTAACACCTTTTTATTTTTATTATTTAAATTGGCATTAGTTATGTAATGGTAATGTAATGGTTATGTAATGTTATCTGAATATCTCACAACACAAGTTCCGGAAAGTTGCTAACTTTAACATCAGACGTTACTTAAAACTCACATATTAGGATGGCTTAACCCCGTTTCTACCTGTATTTTAAAATATACGGAAACCTCTTAAGCGAATTAACTTAACAGACTTTGCAGAATATCGCTGATATGATCACAATCTAAAATATTCCATTACATTTTTATTCAAGATGTGTTACTTAGAGGTGAAGGACTATCAATCACAAGATCCATAAATCGAATCCAGTTTTATATTTTTATTTTATTTTTTCTGCTGTAGTATTTTGCAACATTGTTTCTGGATGTTTCCGTAGTTACAACACAGTGAAATGTTCAGTAGTGAAACAATTTGTGCTGCTTGGGATATTTTCCTTGAAATCATGAAGACATGTTTGTTTGGAGACACGTTTGACAGTTCGTTTGGAGACAGAGGATTTATCTTCGCTTTTCTATATATTCCACTATCTATATGTCGTACTACAGTCAACCAACTCGATGTTCTGCAACTCGACATTTTCCTTGTCCCTTGAATCTAGCATACTACGCTCCCTCCGTAAGTCGATATCTTTCTTACTCGATATTCTCTAAGTCGAAGTAATTTTCCAATTCATTTTCACCTCGCTAACTCGATGTTGAAACAGTGCATGGACGATATAGTTAGAAGTGAAAAGTGATAAGCGAGAAGTGAAAAATGCGAAGTGAGGAATAAGAAGTTAGAAGTGAGATGTAAAAAATTCCAAGTGAGAAGGGAGAAGTGAGAAATGAGAGGGGAAAGTAAGAAGTGAGAAATGAAAAGTAAGAAGTGCGGAGTAAGGAGTGAGAAATAAGTAGTGGGAAGTGAGAAATTCGAAGTTCGAAGTGAAGAGTATGAAGGGAGAAGTGAAAGGTTGTGATAAGTGAGAAATGAGAAATCAGAAGTGATATTTAAGAAGTTTAAAGTGAGAAGTGAAAAGTGTAAACTGAGAAGTAAGAAGTGAACAGTTAATAGTGAGAAGTATGAAATTCGAAGTGAGAAGTGAAAAGTGAGAAATACAAAGTAAAAAGCGAATGGTGAGTAGTGGGAAGTGTGAGAAATGAGAGGTTCGAAGCAAGTAGTGAGAAGTGAAAAGTAGGAAGGGAAAAGTGAGAAGTGAGGAATGAGAAGTCAGAAGTGGAAAGTGTGAAATGAGAAGAAAGATGTGAGATAAAAGAAATTATAAGTGAGAAGTGAGAAGTGCAAAGTGAGAGGTGAGAAGTGAGAAATGAAAAATGAAGAGTGAGATGTAAGTTGTGAGAGGGGAGTGATTCGAGAAACGAGATTCTTTCCTTACCTTATTTTTTTTCTTCACCCTTCTTATGTCTTCCTTTCTTCTTTCTTTCATTTACTTCTGACTACTCAACATCTCGCTTATCACTAAATAATCAATGTCTATGATTGCATATTTGTAACAATCGACAAAAGTAGGCATTGGACAAATGTAGCGTTTAAGTTTCCGATATGCATCAGTATGGAAAACTAATTAATTTTCTGAAAATCATCAAAAATTATAGTTGTCATTACTTTTGTCAGTTGAAAACTTCCACAGCGTTATTTACATTATTTGTTGATTCAGTGAAAATTAATTGCAAAATGTTCTTTCGAGGAACATGGCATATTAGCGATAGCATTTTCCAGTGTTACTGCACAGATAGAAAAAGTTGTTGAAATTTACACGAAATTAATGCACATAAAGGGAATGCCAAAAAGAGTGTAAATTTAAACGATATTATCGCCTGAATGTATGGAATTTCTATTGCATTATGGCACTTTTCATATGACTTATGCTATAGCAATTGACATAATGTTATAGAAATTGCATACATTTAGGGCGAACTTGTGGCAAAAGAACCATATTAGCCCAGAATAGTGTAATTTTCCGCGTCATTATTTTTTACGCGGTTATTAGTTTTCATAATTTTTTTTCTGTGTGTTATGTTACAAAACACCTGCTCAATGTTACCAAACCAACTTGGTAGTTTACAAACATTAATATTTCACTTAGTCAGCTTAAAGTTCTAACAATTTTAAGACGATTCGAAAACTTAACTCAAAATCGACAAAAATGCACATCCCTTCCCTTTTTTTCTCACTACTCACATCCTTTTCCCACTTCGCAGCTATCACGTTTCATCACTTTCATTTCATTTCTCATTTCTCTCTTTCCAATTCTCAAATGTACACATCTCACTATTCAAAACTTACTTCCGTTTCTCAGAACTCACTTCTCACTACTCTGTACTCATTTCAAACATCTCACATCTCACTTCACTTAATAAGAAAAAAAATTAACTGTTGAGCCGAACAACAATCGGCCAAATATAAATGTGTTCCCTATCTTGATACCTCCCTAACTATTATTTATAAATTTCTTTATTAAAGTAATTTTTTAATTATAAATAAAGTTCATCACTATACCTCCCTAACTCAATGGTCCCTTCAATATCGAGAAAAGGGAGAGTTCACTGTAATTCACTTTCCTTGTAACTATTTATATATTCGGATGTACAATTGATAGACAGACTGTAAAATTACTACGGAATACAAATTATAAACAAAAACAGAAGTTTTGATATTATGCTACTACGCGATACTCTATACAAACAGTGTTCATGCGGTCAACATAGACTTATCTCCTAAATATTGGTACTAATGACGGTAAAACTTATGTTAGGGTCCGGTCTTGGGTTTCGCCATAATGTTGGTATAATCAATACCATAATATCTCATTATATCCTTATTTCAAAAAGCTTTACTTGGAGGTATCAACAGTACCACCCGTTGTCAACATAGACTGCCTTTAGGTATTGATTGCTGGCTCTTAGAAAATCTAAACTAAACTTTACATTAAAATTCTGCACAAATTTTACATATCAAATCGTCAGATAATCTTTGTTGTGCGTGAAAACGCATAAATTTTAAATCAGGTTCCATTATTTACTTGTTTGATAATTGACATACTGACGGGAAAACGACAATGGAAAAGGGAAATCTATACGAAAACAGAAGTTTTGAGATTCTGCTAGCTATTACAATACTAAAACAAATAGTGTTCAAGTGGTACTAAGTAGCTCCAGCTGCACACCAACAAAAAAATTTCAAACCGGAATATACTCGGTTTAAAAATCTGTTGTCTTCCTTTTACTTCCACTAATTCGTTTTTTGGTATCAACACAGATACGTATTTCGTCCACCACTTGTGGACATCTTCAGTGTGTTGTTTATCGGAATATGCAAAGGCGTAGGAGTGCCAATCCGAAGATGGCGATTTCGATTCTCGGTCCGGTCAAGGATGTTTTCGGATGGGAAACATTCTCTATTCCCTGGGCATAGTGTATCCATTGTACTTGCCTTGCCACACAAGATACATACTCATGCAATGGCGGACATAGAAAGCGCTCAATTAATAACTGAGTAAATGCTAAAATAGAATACAAAGTTAAAAAGCCGCCCAAGTTCCAGTTGGAATGTAGAGCCATAAAAGAAGCAGAAGAAGTGATGCAGTCTTGTTATAATTGCATATGTATTGTACACCTACGAAATTATGTGAATCACTTAGTGCTAGTCTGTGCTAGTCATGGCATTCCTCTTTTGCGCATTATGTCACCAAGATATTTCAATAGAATTTTCTAGCCGTGTATCAAAAGTGCAAGTATAACTCCGGACAGTATATTTTTCTTTATTAATGCACTTGCGCGATTCGTTTTCACATTCACTGCTCCAGTCAATCAGCGCAAGTACAAGCCATTATAGAGCGTTGTATGTGCAAACACTCTACCAACAGCCGAACGATTGATGCGGTAGGTTTCCAGCTACTTTTATTTGAGTGAGAGGCTTCATAGCTACCATCCGACAAAGTCTGTTGAATGCTCCGTTGATGGCTCCGTGCGCTTGCAGTCTGATTGAAATAAACGAAACGAATCTTATAGGTAAAACCATTTTGAAGCGAATCGGTACCAATGGGTGGGCAAAAAAACCGTAAAAATATAACGCTAATGAAACAAGCGCATCCAATCCGAATCTAGTCCGTTGGCCTCTAAAAGATTGAGCCAAGCGCTCGGCTGGTTTTCTTTTGTCAGTTGCTTGCACCAGTCGCAGTCACGCAAGTATCCACGTGTATTGTATGTTTGCTTCTCGTTGCACAGAAATCGTCGTAACAAGATTTGGCGTAAAACTGTTTACACTACTTGGTATATCCGATCTCTGATGACATGTGCTACAACAGCGTGTCGTTTAAGCGTTTAGCTTAGTGGGGGTGACGAGTCAGTAATCGCTCGTTCATCATTAACCAGCCCGTGAACCATGTTCATCTAATGATTAATCTGATTAACAGCAATTCAATGCGGTTGCGGGTGACGTGTGGTGGTACCTGACAGTCACCCATTACATGACTTCGAGCGGCCCCATTTCTTACGATCTGCAACAACTAGATCTATGGAGCAGGGTTCCAATCTCTAGCAGTTGCAGCACAAGCGAAACCAGATGAGACGACCCATATATGTATGTATAAGCGTCACGCCAAGGAGCCTCCGCTTGGCACCTCCGACAGTCGACAGCTGATCCCAGTCGGTGCAACCGTAAACAGAGAAAGCGTTGCGCAATCTATGCATTTCTTACATACCGCGATACCGCAAAGCAGCAACAAATGGTAGACCATCAGTTGCAATTTGCTCGCCCAGTAGGTAAGAAGCCAGATCTGGCGTTGGTCCATTGTCGACATTATCGGTTGTCGCTGCTGATTCATACTTTGATCTGTTGATTCGTTGTTTTGCTCGTACCAAATATAGCCACAAGTTTAGTGAATGGTCTGGTAATGGCATAGGGTACCGTTTGATCCGTATCGTAGTATCGAATTCCGTTCTGTGTCTAAATATGCTCATTTGTTAATGCCATTTGTTGGACAAGACCCTTCTCTATAAATTACTTTTTAACGGTCGGTTGTCGCTGGGAATGAAATTGTCGAACCCCAGCTCACTATCACATATATGGAGCTGTTTTGTTGAGCTATCGAAGTGAAATAAAGTGGATATTGCTCCATCCCCAGCGGTTTCCTTTGGAACTGGTTCAGAAGTTTAGTAGAACGTGCATATACTTACCAGTTTATGTTTTGGCTCGACATTCTTTCAACGATTCGATACATACTACGCTATAAGATTTGAGAAACAAGCACTGGAAAATTAATTGAATAAAAATTAATTAAAATAATAACAAGCACTGGAAAATTGATTGAATAAATCAGTTCATTAAACATAGAGTTCATTTGAAAACGTCTTTAATAACAAAAATATGTGATTATTTTGATGAGTTAAATATTATTTCGGTTCTATGTCATAGCATCCATCGTCTTCTTCTATGTCTTTATTGGCATTAAATCCCCATAAGGACTTCACCGCATAGCAGTACTTCAACACTTAATAACAGCGAGGTTCCCAAACTAAGTAACCAAGGATGATAAAAAGATGATCCTATACCGGACTCGAGGATCGAACCCTCAGCAAATCCTTACTTTATAAGCATAACCAGTTGACAAATATCCTACATAACATCTAGTTGATCGACTGATTTGCTGATGAAACTAGTATGTAGACGTCACAGTTGATAACTTATGATTCATTTCCGATTAACTTATCAACATTTCACAATTGTCCTAATTAATTTAAATTCTTAATTTTTTCAGGATTTTTTTGCGTAGTTCTATGACTATGTTATAAATCTCAATTCTATTACCTGAATTTTTAATTCTAATTATTAGATTTCTTAAAGTTTTAAAATTCTGAGAATATTATTGAATTATTTACAGCAAAACTGTTTGGTAATTATTTCACACTATTAGGGGGGCTAACTAGGATTAAATTAGCCCCCTAGAAATTAAAATTAGTTGCTACTTTGCACATATATGATTACTCATTGAAACTGTTTCATCTAGTTTTCTAATTTCGAACAATTGTTATATCTTGCGATAGATGTCATTGCACTCAATGCAACAAACTACAAGAACAAAAAACAACTTCTGAGATTTTGAGAGGAAGAAGAATAATCAAGTAAAATACTAAACTGCTTATATAGTCTTAATATTGAGATTAATATAAAATTTTGGAAAAGATATTTGAAATTCACAGAAACACTGAATGTTTCGGTAACCGAAAAATTTCTAACAAATCTTAATTTAATGTATTTTTAGAGTGAATAATTCACCACCATAACCTTCTATTGTATTAAGTTAGTTATGAAAAATACTAAAGTACTAATATTTCACTCTTCAAAACATGAAGTAATAAAAAAATACGCTTTTTTTAATTATTAAAAAAAATGAAATTTTGGTTTTAATCTACTCTTTAAAATGCATTAAGGATTCTATTACTGATCAATATCAAAAACTTTTCAAATTCTAAACAATTAAAAATAACAAAAAAAATCGAGAATGGCAAAAATAATCAAAGTACTCTGCATAGAGCCGGTCTGGGCATTAAACAGATTAGAAAAAATAATTTCAAGAAAAAAATGTCAAAAGACAAATGCGAGAAGAGCAATAGGGAGGGATTATTGTTTTAAATAAATCTCGCTTAACTTTTCAAAAGGTCCTAAGTAACATTTTTTTCATGATTTAATTTGAGTATTGCAATCTACAGATTAACATGAAATATGTTGATTGCATTATTCAGATTAAATCATGAGAAAAATTGTTACTTAGGACCTTTTGAAAAGTTAAGCGAGAAATGTCAAATCTAATCAATTCACAGTTCTGTTTGATCGAAATTGATTTAAATGACGCTAAAAGTATAAAAGTAGGAAATATTGTCCGTGATTTTGTTCCCATGTGCTTCCAAAAAAGCGGGACTCGTGCAATTTCGTCGCGAAAAGTAAAACAAATCCTGGCTAATTTATAGGCTGGTTTATTGCTCGGCCTCTTGGAGATTTCCGCCGTACTGTCTTTGAAATCGATCCGAAGTTCTAATTTTCTTCAACGAAATCCCGTAAATCCCGTCCACACTTATGGAGGCGACATTTGCAGACAAGCTACTGATCTGTAAACTACCCTTAAGGCTCTATAAACCGTAATCAATCCGATAATGACGATGATTTTATTCGAATCCGCACTAATACTAATAAAGTTTTGAACTAAATTCAATATTTTGGGGCTATTTGCCGACTTACCTCCATCATAATATATTCATGGCATTTCCATATTTATTTTTCACTTATCCAAGTTAGCAATTACTGAGGAATTGCAGGAAAAACGCTGAAAACTGCCTTTTTTCCTGGGCCGGCATTCGTATTTTTATCGAACGCATACTAACTCCGAACGTTCGGAGCAAACACATACACACGCACTTGATTTTTCACTTGATCTTTTCCCACTGTTTTCTTGATTTAATCACTCCTAAAACATATTCACTAACTGAGTTTCACATTTTTCTTCAATATTGACTACCAATTATTTCACTTCGCGTCAAAAAACTGTCGAAAACTGCTTTTCAAAAATCGAAGTGAGAGACAAATTTGACGACCGTATTGTGAATGCAATAAAATGCGGAAGACTCAAACTCACTAGCGCAATAAGTGAAATGGTGAGTACAAAATCTACGCGATGCAACTTCATTCAATCCGAACAATACAATGTATACGCCAGCCAACACGCAAACAAAGGTGTGCATACACAAGAAAATAATCATCTCTTCACCGTTGCCAGATTTGTTTATTGGAAAAAATCATTTCTGTTTGCCGGATTGAACAAATATACCAGAAATAAATATTCAAACATGCTTCTGTTAAATTCCAAGTGGTGAATAACAAATTTTAAATCGATAAATACCCATATATTTGATACACCGTGAACATGTGTTATGATATAGAATAAACATTTCGTCAAGTCTGGCAACATTATGCATCAGCTGGCATATTTTTAACACCCCACCCCAGTTGTAAACAAAACTTATCTATCGCTGCTGCACTTTTCCGTACCAATTGCCTCACTATTACAAACAAGCGATACAGTCATTAATTCTCAAAACATTGTGATGGAGTCTTGAGCCTTAATACAGTACGTGAGGGCCGAAATCCGACCCAATTTTCCCTCGGTTTGAAACTGCCTTAAACTCGATTATTTTCGTCGTCGTTTTTTTACAGTGGATGATTTTGAAATATTCCTAAATTTTCAGAAATACTTTGAATGATTATGTTTCGAAAAGAATCAAACGATTGAAAAATATGTGGTAAAGCAGATTTGAAAAAAAAATAGAATTTGAAAAAAAAATAGAAAAATAGAACAGATTTGAAAAAGAAAATAGAATAGAAAAAAATAGAAAATAGAATTCAAAAATGAACTGCAAGTTAGAATGTCTGTAGGGGAAAGTGTGCAAAATGGCCACCCTAAGCGGTAATCTTTGTAGAATAGTGAAACTCCTTCGAATTCTGCTGATTTGTCCATGAAACACCTTTATGGTGACCTGCCTTTGACCATTACTATCAATAAACATTGATTAATGACGTTTCAGTGTCTTATAAACTAGTTTTAAAAATGATGTTTTTATGACGCCAATATTTATCATATGGGGCGACATGGCCACCCCCTCGGGGCAAGACGAGCAAGGACCAAAAATTATATTAAAAGTGTGCTGCATTGATTTAGAATGGGTGACACGTTCCTTGCATTTCTAGGGATTATGTTCAAATGATGTTTCGCTTGAAAATGGCGTATTCCATGTGGATTTGTTGACCTCTAATATCGGAATTTGCCTAAAGCTAATTTTTACAATTAAAACCATATCCGTTGTTTATAAATTGGAGGCCCTCCTTAGCCATGCGGAAAGACGCGCGGCTACGAAGCAAGACCATGCTGGGGGTGGCCGGGTTCGATTGCCGGTGCCGGTCTAGGCAATTTGGATTGGAAATTGTCTCAACTTCCCTGAGCATAAAGTATCATCGTGCTAGCCTCATGATATACGAATGCAAAAATGGTAACCTGGCTTAGAAACCTCACAGTTAATAACTGTGGAAGTGCTTAATGAACACTAAGCTGCGAGGCGGCTCTGTCCCAGTGTGGGGATGTAATGCCAATAAGAAGAAGAGGTTGGTTATAAATCCTCTCTGATTCAGGCGGAAATGATATGATGATTTTTAAATGAATTTAAGGGTTAGGCGACTCTTAATCCTGGAGATGACCTGTTCCTATAACAGTTGGCAATACCACCCCAAGTCAACGTATATTCAAAGATTTATATTCTAACGATCATGATTACTGTGAATCTCCTCAAATTATTATTTTAGATAGGCTATAGTTATATAAGAGCCTTGGTAAATACCAATTTGTGCTGAAAAATGAATATTTTTTGCTTCAGACCTCAAATAATGTAACTACAAAATAATAAGAAAATTTGATTTTCAACTAAACCATCTTAAAATCAATATTTCAAGAACAAGTGAGGTTGTCAAAGTGTGTTTTTCAGTTGTATAGCCCTTTTACATTATTGTTTACCATCCCTCGTAATAATAATGTGAATATAATGCTCACTTAAGTCATAATCATCGTTGGCTGTCTTGCCCCACTTTCCCCTACCTGTGCTTTATTTTATTGACGTTGAGGCGTGACCCGATTTTCAGGATATACTTGCCCACCAAGTTACCGGTTCCATTTAATCTACTGATGAAATTGGCCAAATTTTAATTGGCAAATTGCCATAATTACAATTACCCACCTCCTCACTGCGAATAGCACCGATCACATTAGTTTTATTATAAAAAACCAAACCTGACCACCATTTCACAAGAAAAAGTATCAGAACTAAGTTTGAACCTAAACCTACTTATTGTCGAAATAATCGAATCATTTAGTGCACATTTGGCGTCGATTCAATGAGAATAAAACTAAGTGAAAAAATTTCCTCTTCCCACCGCGCATGCCAACGACGTCGTCGGTTGCTCGTCGTCGGCAGCGTCGTATGCAAGCAGTTATTGATCATTACCTATCGCAGCAGGCAGTGATGTCAACATGAAATTCTGTGAAATCATAGTGAAAACAAGTAAAATATCGAAAAAATAATAAATCTCTCTCCAACCTGTTTATCCATTATTGTCATAATTATATCTTCATTATTCTACTTTGGAACGTCTTGAAAAATTAAAAAGAAAACGTAGTAAATTTCAATTATGCTATTGGTGTGTTTGAACAGCTGGCAACAATGTCACGATATGGGAACATAAACAGCTAGCATCATGAAAAAATAAAACATAAATATCAACGTAAATCAAAGCTAATCTGTTGATTTTCGGACACATTTCGTTAGTTTATGTCATAGTTAAACCGTATTGAGTAATCCTTGAGACTGAAATCGTTCACATTAATGCAATGTTTACGGTAGTCGAATGTTAACAAATCAAGTGGTTATTTTTGGCTGCCTTGTAGGTGTTTGTAGTCAAGTTTCTCACGACTACTAATCTTCAGTTGACAATTTATATAGTACAACTACAAAGAGACTTGAGTGCCACCGCAAGTCACCTTAATACCTTTGGAATAAGCAGAATATAGTCATTGAAATTAAGGTGAAGCGTTGTGACACTCAAATTGCTATGTGTTTGTATCATAAAATCATCAACCATGGATTTGTAGTGGTGGAAACTTCCAATACCTTTTCAGTAAGCATACACGTGGGATTCATTTTTTGTTAACATCCGACAACAGTAAACATTGCACGCATTCGGAAGAATTCAGCCCAACTTAGAAACAGTATCAATCAATACAGTCTAAGTATGGGATTAACTGATGGAATTTGCCAGAAAAGCATCAGTTTTTTTTTGGTTTAGGTGAATATTTATGAATTATGTTTTCACGATGCTGGCTGTTTATGTTTACATCCTCAACCGTTGTTGCCAGCTGCTCAAACGCACCAATAACAAAATCATTTTTCCTCCGATTTTTCAATTTTTGAAACGCACCCCAAAACAGAATCAATAAGATATTATTATTGCATCAATACATAATGCGTTAGGAAAAGATTGATTAATTAAATCGATATTTTACATGTTTCCGCTATGATTTCACAATAGTTCATATCGACATCACTGTCTGCTGCTGATCAATGATTGCTTGCATACGACGCTACCGACGACGTGCAGATTGTTGAAGCCGGCGACGTCGTTGGCATAGTGCGTTACTGGGGGTATTTTTCACTTTGTTCACTTGCTTATATATCTTCCCTAAATTAGCGCTATGTGGTAATATCATCATATCGCCGCATAGATTGAACTTAGAAGTAAGTCCAGATTTACTTTTTTTAGTGAGAAAATGGTCAGGTATGTAGGCAATATATGAATTAAATTTGTCTGTGCATATCGGGGTGGGTGGGGTGGTTGATTGTTTGACTGTGTTGGTAAGCCGCAAGGCAGCCATTCTGAATGACATGTCATGAAGCCTTAAGCTGTAAGAAAAAATCTCCCATTATCATCTGTTGTCATCAATACTGTTAAAAACCTTAAGAAAAGTTGATCTATGCAAAATACATAACGGCAAAGATTACATTGTTTTAAAAGCAAACACCAATAACATAACATTTCACATTTTTTATGGCTTTCGTCCATTTTCTTTGTATTCCTGCCTAAAATATTGTATTTTTATGAATAATATTTTTGAGCTCTTTTGAAAAATCAATGAAAAAAAATGGAACATGGTCTAAAAAACAGGACTGTCCCGTTAAATACGGTACGTATGGTCAGCTTATGTTTAAGTCAGTGGTCCCCACCATGCTTATTACCAAGGGCCGCAGAGAAATTTCGAGCTGTTGAAGCGGGCCGCAGTATATTTGTAACATTTGTTCATATCGCATATTACAAAATATTGTTGAAGTCAATATTTCATTCCTGTGAATCTTTTTCAAATAAAATATGTACTTGTAAGGACATTTCGTTCTACAGGTTTTATCGCCGTAGTCTTTAGAACCCATTTTACAGTAGTGGACTTGACACGAAAAAAACATTTTTTCGGCTCAGAGGCATAAAATATTTAACCTGTATTCCAAATAATCATATGTCCATCGATTCTGCAATTTCGATCGTATGTTTTTCATGATATTGTTATTGTTATTAACGTTATAACTTGTCGTGGCAAATAACGAAGGGTTCTAAGAAAAATTACATGGGATTCTTAGCAGCATCCGCTCCAGATACTGAGTAAAATTCATTCGAGATTTTAAACAGAACCCGTCTGGAGTTCTGAACATAATCCGTTTGGAGTTCTAAACAGAACCCTTTTGAAATTCTGAAAATAATCCGTTCGGGACTCTGTACCGAATCTATCCGAAAGTTTAAATAGAACTGTTTGGAATTCTAAAGAGTATCCGTTTGTGATTCTGAACAGAACTCCGATCGAGATTCGGAGCAGTATCCTTTCGGAATTCGATTGAAACTTTGAATTTAGTCCGATTAGGATTCTGGTTGAGATTCTGAACATACTCCGTTAGGGATTCTGAACAGAATCCATTTGAAGGTTCAGCACAGGGTCCGTTTTGCGATTGCGATTAAATACAAATTTGATACTATCATAGCCCGGTATATATTTGCTGTCGACCTACATAACATCTTTGTATGAAGTTATGAATTTCATGAATCATAATGATAAAACTATTACACCAGCACTTACCCACACCAAAATGTTGGGAATGATAAAAAGATTTTTATATAATGCTTATCAATGGGCCACATGTAGTGTATTCCTTCGCGGGCCGCAGGAATTGGCTTAGAGGGGCGCACTTTGAGGATCACTGGTTTAGGTCATGAAGCTGAGCGTCGATGAGCATCGTCGGCTTATGGAAATATCAAGCTGTGGAATGGAAAATCCCTGGGAAGTTGATTGGAGGGACCATATCACAGTAACTCAGAAAATATTTTTTATATGATACAATTTGCTTCCATGAGTCAACATCGAGTCATAGAACATCGACTCATGGAGGTTTGACTGTATTCTAGTCGTCTAAAAATGTGTTGAAAGAGCTATCTGGCAGGCAAACTGTCTGGCTCGCTCATGAAACTTGACAAACTTCACACCAGTATTTTCCTAATAATCCCGAGAATCTCCTTCAGTAGTTCTCGCTGAAACCGGGCCACTATTTGCACGAGTTTCTGAAAAATGCCTAAATTTATGTTCGTTTGAAAACTTTCGGCGCGAATATGAAGGATCCGAGGTGAATTGCCCATAAAGATGGACCTCCCGTATTATGTGATGAACTTATTAGCCAATAAAAAATCACAAAAATAAAGACAAAAAAAAAAAAAAAAAAATGGACCTCCCGTTAATTATACACGAACTTTTATGGACCCCTCAACTTTTGTCAGTTCTTGACTCACCAAAACTGTCAATCGCTTTGACGCAGCCGCGTTGTTGCCATCTAGCGCCGACGGACGTGTGCGTGAAATCACTCTTTTTCAACATGGTGAAGTATAGGAAGTATATTTTAAAATGCTTTTTAAAAGTTATTAACAGTGTTTCACGTAGGATTAGAATTTTGAAAAACTACATGTTAGGCTACTTATCTATACACATGTTTTTTAATCAAAATAATTCAACTTTCGTGTTGCCTATATGAAAGTAAAATAAATTTCTAACCCAAAAAAAAAAAAGAAATTTTCGGCTAAAATGTGTTTTAACGCTTTAATAAGCATTTTAAAATTGACTTCCTATATCCCTTGCTGGGTGAAATAAAAAAGCATTAGCCGACCCCCATTTTGTTTTCTCGCTTTCGTCAGGGCTAATAAATCTAACATTTCTCAACCGATCTTTGAGGTCAACATATCATTGAAAAGAGGAAGAGCAATATTGAATTTTTCCGCCATATTGAATTTATTTTTGAAAACTATTTTTTCGCATCTGACACATCTGGCCAACGAACATTATTTTTATGGTTAATATGATACGTCATTCGTCTGATTCTTGATTTCATACACTTTTCTAGGCCAAATATGTTTTGAAAATGAAGAGCATATCTCAGAGTCTCTTAATTCTCGTGTATATATGGATGAGACAGTGTGCCATGAGCTACAAAAGCTCACGTAGCATCACTTCAGTGCGACGAAAGAAACTAGCGGGCACATAAAATATCTGAGTGAGCGTGTCTCAATGTAATGTACGTCTCATGAGACTCATCTCATGCGGCGACGATATTATTGAATGAAAATTTTCTGCCCAAGCTGTTTTACGCACCTCCGCTGTTGTTTGCAAAGGTTTGCCATGGCAAACAGCACATGAGCTGTTAGCATTGAGATGTCTCAAAGCAACTCACGAATGTTAATGTGAGGTACACAAGCTTCGTGAGACTCGCGTGCGCTAAATTTTATGTGCGCGTAGCAGCCGTTGCTCAATCTCATCCTTTTTTGTACGCGTGCATGATGTCTGTATCTACAACAGTATTCTATTTGGAAAGCTTGGCATAACGGAGCCGTATTGAAGTGTTTGGATTAAATAATTCAAGAATCTTGGTATTGATGGTTATAAAAGTAGTTATTTTTTATTATTCTGAACTTTAAAAAGAGGAGAATAGTGAAAAGAACTCTTGATTATTTTATTGGTATGAAGATGAAGTACATAGGTGATTTTCTTTACCACCGCGCGTTAGTAAATTAGCTTTTGTACAAATTCTATGAAACAACATTAATCCAATAGGAATTGTCGCTTTTGCATTTCTTATTATTATTATTCACAAAGGGGGTTTAATACACAAAATAATTCATATCGATTCATTCGTACATTTGTTGTTGGATATCCTCAGTTATAGGATAGAAAGATATCCGAAACGATTTGTGATCAATTGGAGCTGCTTCATGAAATTAGGTGTAAGAAAATGGGTAGTTTTTCATTGGCACTTGGTGTGATTTGGCTGAACCCCGACCATTTGTGAATCGAATTAAAAAAATGATTTTGTTACATTGCCTATTTTATCACCCCAATATTCATCAGGGAGTAATAAAATTGGGATATTACTGTAGTTATAATTATAAGTTCTAATTGAATAAAGCTATCAGTACACTGTTTGTCATAATGACAAATATTTGTCAAGTCAGCAAGAAAAACTGCGATCTAAATTCCCCTAAAGCGCTTTTTTACCTTTCTTATGTGATTTTTTCAATACATTTGCGATTCACGAATTTCTAACGAAATTTCTTCGAAAATTCCTTCAGAAAATCCTTTACGACTTTCTTTCAGAAATTCCTTATGGAATGCATACAAAAAAAATTGTTTCAGGAATTCCTTCGGTGACTCCTTAAGGAAATCCTTTGGAAGTTTCTTTAGCGATTCCTCCTGAAATTCCTTAAGAATTCCTCAAAAAATTCTATTAAGAGTTCCTTCGAAAATTGTTTTACAACTGTTTAATAACATCGGAAATTTCTTTCAAAATTCCTTTCGAAAATTCTATATGAAATTTCTTTGGCAATAATTCCATGAATTCCTTATATAAATTCTTCCAGATATTTCCCTTAACAATTTCTTCAAAAAAAATTCCAGCAATTCCTTTAAAACATTCTCCGGTAATTCTTTCAGAGCTTTCCTGCAGGAATTCCTTTGAATATGCCTTCATGAGTTCTTTCAGGAATTCTTTCAGTAATACCTTCGGAATGTTTCAGTGTTTGTTGTTTTTTTTTTATTCTTCGAAAATACAATTTGTAACTCAGTCGAAAACTATTTCAATCTCTAAATAATTTGCAAATGTTTTCCTGGAAGAAATTCCAAAAGAATTTCTGAAGATATCTATGAAGGCATCTCGGAGGTTATCAGTACGTGTTTCAGGTAGGATTTAGAACATTCGTAAAATCTGTTTTTTTGGTTCTGACTTTAATGTTCGGCGAATAAGTGTGCGGTTGAACGTGTTGTGTATATAATGCGAAACATTTGTAAAATCCAGGTTACTTTGTCCTCTTTTGGACGGTTCGTAAGTAAATTGATGAATATATTTTAATATTTTTTCAGCATATACTGTTATTGACAAACGCTCTATATTGTCGAATAGAGCTCCTTATTATTCACCTTACCCACTAACACAAATTTTCCTTCCCGAGACATCTATGAAGGTAGTATGAATGTTTGGAGGAGTTTTTAAAGAAGTACCTGGAGGGGTTTGTGCAGAAATTTCCAAATGAATTTTCGAAAGCATTTTGAAAAGAGAGCCTGAATGGATTTTCGAAAATAATTCCCATTGGAACTGCTAAAAGAGTTTTTGTAGGTATTTCTGAAAGATTTCCCAACAGAATTTCTAAAGGAACTTCCGGAGGAATCCATAAATTGAATTTTTGAATGAATTTCCGGAGGAATTCTAAAAGAAATTAATGAAGATATTCCTAGATTTCTTTGGGAATTCCTTCGGAATTTTTCCCAGTAATTGATTCGCATTTTTCTCCCGAAATTCACGGAAAATACAATGAAAACTTATCAGCGCGTAAAAAATAAAGTTCGGCCTAAATATATGCAATTTCTATAGCATTATATCATTCAAGGCTTAAATTACCGTCATCCAGTCATTGACGAAAAAGACAGCCACGTGCTCGTACCACCCCCAGTAATAAAACCACCCATCGAGGAGAAAAAGCAGTCTCCAGCTGAATGGGGGATGTATTTTGGTTTCAAAACTGCATCATCCAGTAGCGAAGACATAACTTTATCCGGTGGATACTTCAGTTGATTGTATTTCGCTTTAGTTTTTAAAAAACTGCCTTTTGCAACATGTTTTCCCAAGATACAAGGGCCCCGTGGTCCATTTGTAAACCTCAAATAGTTTGCCTGCATAAAATGAGAGAATTTATTTTACAAATATAACAAACTCCCTATCAATACTTCCGAGTATCTATTATTTGAAAACGGCTTAGATTTCTTAGTCCCGAACAAAATTATACGCCTTTTTTACAGTCTACTCTGTGTTTCGCTTTTGGCGTATTGAAGTCCTAATCTAGGGCTTCTTCCCCAGAAACTTGTTCCATTCTTCTTTTCAGTTGTATTTCCTGTTCCTTGCTATTTTCACTTTCTTTTCCATCAGGTAAATGATAAAGAAAAGTCAGTGAAGCCTGAGCCTACGTTCTGATTCCTGTATCAGTTATTGATGGAAAGGGGCCTTTTTTTTTTTTTTTTTTTTATTTCTTTATTTAGGTGTTTTTTTAATTCTAGATTAAGTTCAACACCGGAATGAAAGGGGCCTTTTGAAAATCAGTAAAACGGTTGGTTACGGATGTAGTCATGTAGTCGGATGGAATCTGTTAAAAGCTTGAATCTGAAACACTTTGAACCGGTGAGTTTGAGCATACACCAAGGTTTTCTACACGGTTTGATTTTAGCCGATTGAGACCTTCGGCATCAATAAAACAATGAATCAACTCCACCAAAAAATTCACAAAAAATCAATGAAAATTTAAGTGGAATCCAACCGTGTAACAAAAACCTTGATGAGATTTTTCATCATTTCTCATATGGCTTGCTGACGTTTGATCATCTGTCTCTTGCACGCAAACAGAAAAGATAATATTTGTTTTTATCGGGAAACGCTTCCGAAGCATTTGAAACAAAACAAATCCTATCCTTCCTGTGTGCGTGCAAGCAAGCCTTATAGTGCAACGAATCTGGATTTCGGCGTCCCCCTTAAGACCGGCGCCCTTGGCGGGGGCCAACCTAGCCAACCACACGTTACGGCGCTCGGAAAATACATTCAGTTTTGCTCCGGAGAACAAGGAGTGTGCGACCATCATAGGTATAAGTAACTTTAGGAAGAAATTCTTGAACATTTCCCACAGGAACTCCTTCACAACATTCTCCATTTCCTTTGATTTTTTTTTCGGGATCTCTTCAGAAATTCATTCAAAACTCCTTTAGAAATTTCTTCGGAAATTTATTTGAAAATTCCTTCCAAAATTGATTTTGGGATGCATTCGGAAATTCTGTTAGGAATTCCATTAAAATTTCTTAAAATTTTTCTTGAAAGGTTCCTACCGATTTTTCATTAGAAATTCCTTCAGTTTCCAAAGTTCTTCCGGAAATTCCTTCAAAACTTTGACCGGAAATGCTTTCATAAACTCTTTCCTCGACATAACTTCAGGAATTTTCTCGGAAAGTCCTTTAAATTCCATCGGAAACTAGTCCATTCTATAACAAATTTTCGAATGAATCCCTGTAGGAATATTGAATACCTATATGAATTTCTGCAGAAATTTTCATAGGATTTTAGGAAGGAATTCCTAATGAAATTTCCTAAGGATGCCTGTAAGAATTTTCAAAAAAAATCCTAGTTTCCTCCAGAAATTCCTTTAGGAACTTTTTTGAAATATTTAACCTAATTTTAGGATGTTGTGTAGGGGTTATCACGCCTATCTAGAGAGTAGGAGGTTGAGGGTTCGAGTTTCTCCAAGACACGTGAATTCTTTTTCGCAAATTTCATATCAATTTGTCCATTTCGAAACATGTGCTGTGCACATGCACAGCCAAGATATTTAAGGGTCAAAGTAGGTAAACGAAGTAGCACTGAACATTCTCTAAAAAAAAAATATGTAGCCACTCATTACCCAATTGTATATGTAACTTAAAGAATAGTAGTCTAAATTTGTCTGAAATTTAGATATATTGAGGAATAAAACGACTGGTGTGTATCAAAATCCTGAATTGGAAATAACTTTTGAAAATGTTGAAAATTGTCAGTTTCATCTTCATGGGAAAAAAACTTTAATTGGGTAAAAAAAAAGATGTTTTGCTTCTTAATTTGTTTATACTTATATATTTGTTTATTAGTATACTAAGACCTCTTTTCACTTTTCTCGCCTTTTTCATTGATGACATGTTACGAAAAATAAGCTCAGAATAATCGAAAAAACTCTACCTTACTTTTATAATCATCAATACCAAGATTCTTGAATTATTTATTCCAATAACTTGAATACGGCTCCGTTATGCTAAAACTTTTTGAGCCTTCCAAATAAAATACTGCTGTAGATATGCTCTTCATTTTCAAAACATATTTTGCGTTAACGAGGAGAAATTTACCTCGGATTATTCATACACTCGCTGAAAGCTTTCGAATGAACATAATTTTAGGCATTTTTGAAAACTTCGTGCAAATAGTGGCCCGGTCTAAGCGAGAATTACTTCTTGCGTTTAATCACTTTTTGAATTAGGTGTTTTCCACAAACATGAAACAATAGAAACAACTTGGTTCGGAAATCCCTTTCATGTAGCTGGTCATTTGTCAGTACCTTTTTCCCCATATATAACAACGTGGCTTTTATATGACCCTTAAATAGAAAAAAAAATCGTTGCTGTCCCACATCCATTTATTTTTATAGATATGTGAGCTTAGCCTATAGATATGTGAGCTTAGCTTATAGATATGTGAGCTTAGCCTCCTTAGCCGTGCGGTAAGACGCGCGGTTACAAAGCAAGACCATGCTGAGGGTGGCTGGGTTCGATTCCCGGTGCCGGTCTAGGTAATTTTTGGATTGGAAATTGTCTCGGCTTCCCTGGGCATAAAAGTATCATCGTGCTAGCCTCATGATATACGAATGCAAAAAAGGTAACCTGGCTTAGAAACCTTGCAGTTAATAATTGTGTAAGTGCTTAATGAACACTAAGCTGCGAGGAGGTTCTGTCCCAGTGTGGGGATGTAATGCCAATAAGAAGAAGAAGAAGATGTGAGCTTTTTAAATCAGAAAGTTTTAGCACATTATATTCCTTGAACATAATTTGGCACATAGATGAACAATCACAGTCCCAAATCACCTACACTCTTTTGAAGGCAATCGATGAAGAACTATGCATTAGAACTAACCCTCAAATGAACAAACCATCGCTCCAAAAGAATTATTTCAAAACGATAAGCATGATTTAACCTATTCATGATAGATTGATTGAAAACTTCAATGATATTGCCGTGAAGTTTGACGAAATTTGATAGACTCTCACTGCTTGATTGAGTTCGACAGAAAAGTTTTTTTTTAATCTTGCTAAATGATAAACCGAAAATATATGCAGTTTTTCAGCAAATAGACGATGACAAATATTAGAAAAAAATCACTATAAAAAATTGACAGGACAATTATAATTTATTCTTTTGGCAACTCCTAAATTGCAAAATTTTGTACCTTTTATAATAATTACCAAGATTTCAATATCTGAAATCTCGGCGATGCTTTCGATGGATAAGGTGATAAATTTTGTTCAAATTCCGATAAACTTTACCAATACTTTAACAATCGTTACCGACATCGCTTAAAAAAAACACTTTTGTCCTATTTTATCTTTGAATTTTCAGTAAGATAATTAAGATAATTTAAATAATGTATACATATATGTAAGTAAAAAGCTCCAAATTTCGATCCAACGTGGAAGAAACGAAAAGAAAAGAAAAACCATATTTAAAATATGGTCGTAAAGGGTTAAAACTTGCCTTCACTTTCATGCAGACAACGTAGGCCAATTGAGGCAATCAAGTCAGATACGAGCGTAACACCCCTTACATATGGATTAGCCCGCACGGAATGCAACTTGCAGCTACCAGGGCAGAATAGTCCAAACCGCACCTGTGAGGTGAAATTACCATTGGCTGACTTTAGTAACGTTTTTAGGCCTATTTGTTTGCATAATTCATGTGTTTATTGTCCAGCTAAATCTTCTACAAAAAAAATACGTATAAATGTCAAAAGAAAATTTTATTCTACGGCTGCGTTTTAGACCATTTTCCATACTGACTGACCGACTGTTGGCAATAATTGGTAATCATTGCCACGCACGTTCGCATCCAAATAAATCAAGTGTGAGAAAATCCATCGATACACTGCGATCAATGTGGGCCAGCAGACAGCAAGCGTGCGACTGGTTGCTTTTGAACGAATCGACAAATAAAACATTGATTTGCGTTGATCCTCGGCATGTTCACAAACATCATTGTCTGCTTATGCCTAGCATATCATGTGAAGCATACACGAGTGCGTAGATGGCGAAAGAAAACAATGTTGCTCCCCTCTGATATGCGAATCACATGAAAATCAAGCATAGAGCGACGGACTGTTTCGCTTCACCTTCTCTTCTTGGTGCGCCGAGACCTTCACCGACTAAAAAATCGTATCGCAAAACTGAAGCAATCATCGACGTCATTACCCACGCCAGTTCAACGTTCGCGCATTTGTGCATCTGCACCCTTTTCTTCAAGATGGAATAATATTATTGAATTGAAAGAGTATTTAGGGTAACCGTACCCTTAGTGGAGGTAGTGGGGTTTTAATGAGATTTATCTTAATTATAATTATACACTTTACGATGATTTCAGTTGATGCGTCGTGCTTTAAGCATTCTGTTAAATGCAACTTATCCTAAGATTTCACTTGAAAAACTATTGAAAGCAATGATTTTCCTGAATAAAATTGACTCCCTTGCACCTATAATGGCGCAACTGTACCAATAGTGGCGAGTTTCATAATAAATCAATGGATAGCACCACTATGGGAACCAAAGTTATTTTTTACCACCACTAAAGGAACCCATTAGTGGTGTAAGCAATATTTTATAGTTGTTAATGTTATAGACATCAATCTCATTTTGGTTAGCAAATTTATTAGTTTATTTATTGGCTAAGATATTAAAACAGTGAATTTCCAATAATTAGCATTTTTCTAAAAATATTTTCTTTTGTGGATCTACTAATACCTCCACTTTTGTTACCGTTACCCTAGATGTTGGACGCTTTTTCAATTAGTCATCCTTGCGGTTTTAATTGCAATGTTAATCGATTTATTCTAGAACACTGTGGTCGAATCAGCACTGAATTCCGGAGACGAGCCTAGGGCCTAGGGCTGAAAGTCTCCTTAATAAATATATGAAAAAGCACTAAGTTTATAATAATAGTGCACTGTAATATTGATGCAAATTTTGATCTTTCATCATATTCCTCAAATCACTTTTAAGGGACACTTTACTGTGGAAATGTTATTTCAACAATATTAGATATTGTCCAATACGCACGTAAATTTAACTCTTTGACGTTATTTTATACTATCAATACTTTACTAGAATTGTTCTAAGTTTTCGAATTGGGTATGCTATGTCATCCAATTTTTATGAATTATGAGGATCGTTTATGAATCATAACAATAATACACAATGCATTACAATTCAAAAACGTATAAAAAAATGTCGGTAACCAGTCTAGCAAAAAGATCGGATGGCGGTTGTTCTTGCTTGCAAATATATCCCACCCATTAACGTCAATTAGAAACAGCCCATAAACACAGGTAACTATCGCTCAAAATGCGGGGGTGAATTGGATATCAGAGACAAAACCACAAATTATGACCAACCATCATTCATCTACCACTCAGTTTCCAGTCGCACGACTATGCTCTGTGTTGCCACTAATCCGACACCCTGCGCTGCCGGTGAACACAATTGAGGTATCGTCTTTTTAATGGTTCTCTTGTAATGATTTTATTGGCACTTACCAAATTTTATGCGATACTTATGGCCATGTAGTGCTAGTTAAAGGTTAATTGAGATCCGCTATTTATGGGAGTGTACTCGGGTTGTAATGATCAGGGAGAGAGCCCCCAACACTGCAAACGGAAGGAGTGGGGTTGTTTGTTTTACGTGATACTTTCCGTGTTGAATTGCTGTTTTTCATTCCGAACAACTTGATTCACAATCTTCTAATCCTTCCTTATGCATAAAACGACATGATTTGGGACCATAGTAAGTATAATTGCAACCATTAATAATTATGGTAATTTAAGATAGCGATTTCGCTTCATGAGTAGCGTAATCGAGAAACCTTGAGAACAGCTCGAAGCTTCTTGTGGTTCATAAAAAAAACATGTAAATTGATGCCAACCTGAAAACCAACGGCGATGGTTTTGTTTTATTGAATTAATCTCGGTAATCCATCTCGGAGTCAACCAACCAACCAATCGAACCGACAACGACCGGCAGATACCTGCCTGCCAAAGGCGTTGAAAGCATTCGTGGTTTTGCGATCTACAGAGTGGCAGCACCTCTAGCATATCGACCGAAACTGAATGAATCTTACCCAATAAGCTTCAACGCATCGTTCGGAAATTGTGCAAATTGCTAAACAGCTTCAAGGTGGAATTCCGTGGCGCTTAAGCCACAAAACGAAGGTATCAAAGTATCAATTTGCAACCATTTTTGAATTAATTGAAGGCCACAGCAAATATCGATACATAGATTAATAACTGTTATTTAATATTTTCATATATCGCATCCGATGGAGTTTGATAGTAGGCTCTGACTTCTATTAAAAAAATGTATTCTGTGAGTTGTATTTTTTTTTAAATGTATGTGTACAAATTTTGTAGGACACTTTGCAAGTTAGCATTGTCCGAATTACTCGCAACAGGTTCGACGGGAAATACTGTCTCATTGTTTGCTATTTAAAATTGGCCAGATCTGACTATGGAATCAGAAATTATGGCCATAATACATTTTTTAATACCAAAAAAAAGCGAAAAAAAAGTGCCACTAATTTTTTAAGCACTTATCCTCTACCGATTTGCTCGCAATAGGTTGGATTCGACGCGAAATACTGACCCATATTTTCCTATTGAAATGTCCGGATCGAACTATGGGATCATAATTTAGAACAGGCTTGGTAGTCATATGGCTACTGCTTCTGCCTCATACGCAGGAGGTCGTGAGTTCAATCCCAGGTCCGTTCCCTTCTACTTTGTATCTTTCTCTATATTTTTCATGTTCTAGCAATCGCTAGAAGCGGAAATGGATCTCCATACCGTTTCCATTTTCTATCCTATACCCCCAACTTGACTATTCTAGCAATAGCTGCTAGAATTGAAAATGAACTAAAAAGCTCGTTAACTACATCCAATTAGAAATTCCATCAGTTGCTTTCATCTTTTTATAACACGGCAGCTCGTTAACCAAGACGAACCTCTGCCAAAAATTCCAATAAAATTCCGTATGAACTCGTGACAAGTGCAGAGGTATATTCGGCTTGCACTGGAACGAGTGATTACATAATCGTTTTCTCCCCCTTCCCTATATTGACTAGTATTCTGACGTGGCAGGCACCAGTATGACCTAACAATTGAGATCAACAGTACTTGTACATTACAGCTGAGTGATAGTCCCAAGCAAACATCTGTTGATTCTCTGTGAAAGAACAGCTAATCTGGTCATAATGGAGTAGCAACTACAAGCAGTCAATCAAGCTCAAGCTCAAGCTAAAAAATGTCCGGATCGTACTATGGGATCATAATGTATGGTTATAGTATCAAGGGATCAGAAGTTATGGCCAAAATACAATTTTTCAATACAATATACGTGTAAAAAGTGTCACTAATTTTCGATCTATCTCAATTAGCACAGCTTTTCTAAACCCTCTGATTTTTCCGATTTTCTGTAAATCTGAAGGCCAGAAATAACCAAAAACAATCCGCGACCCCGGCGTATTAGCTAGTTTTTCACTTATTTTGCAGTCCGTGCAGTCGAGCCACTTTATCTTCATACATCTTATACAGATACTTCTGTTTCGTGAAATAGTGCTTGGGGAAAAATAAAGCATGGAGCAAGGTAGGGGAAGAGGCCCCAAAACGCCATCCAAACATCTAACATTTCGGCGAGGCAAAACGCCCTAGTGGAACTCACCTACAATGTACTACGCGTCTCCACGCACTGTCTAAACCAGAATGCTGATTCGCCGATGCGTGGTGCGTTGTTCCCTAAGAGCTGCCGGCTAAAAAGCGTTTTGCTTCATGATTTTTCCGGCAACGAAATATCACCACTTTTTATAAATGTGAATATTATCAATATGAATGAGATTTATTCTAATTTTATTATGGCATCAGCTAGCTAGCTACATATATTGTTTAACTATTGCATGAGGTAAAAGAAAACCATGAAATTCGTTAAACCTAATGCAAAAAAGCAGTCTACCCTTAGTTAGGGCACATTGCCCCTTCTTCCCCTATGGCGACGGAAGTCGTCATTAACAAAATTGAACACTAAGTGAGACTGAAATGCGTATAAATTACCATTTCTCGGCATTACTGTCATGATCAACTCTTTCCTTTGATTTGAGTTTAATACCACCCATGATTTCACAGTAAATCAACCATTCAAAATTTCAGCGAATTTGATTGATTACGCGTTTACTGGAGAAGTTCAACCGCTGCAATATCGATACGATGCATGTACCAAATCTCATTTGAGTGCGTACGGGTTGATATATTTTAAATTTGCTCCATTTGTCCACAACTCATTCGAAATACATGCGGAATTGCAATGGTTGTAACATCAACTATGAAACCATGTTTTTGTTAAATATCATGGCTGTGCGTATGCAAAGCCCATGTTTCGAAATGGACAAATTGATATGAAATTTGCGAAACAGAATCCACGTGTTTTGGAGGGACTCGAACCCTCAACCTCCTACTCTCTAAATAGGCGTGATAACCCCTACACAATTCTTTTTCGCAAATTTAATATAAATTTGTCCATTTCGAAACATGTGCTGTGCATATGCACAGTCAAGGTATTAAAAACAAAAAAGATTTTCGTGCGGCCTAGTTGCAACAACAACAATATGCATTTAATTATGAAATCATGGGTAGTATAGGATGAGTTAGTACTATACAGATAACCCTCCAAGAGTCGATATTAAAGGAGCCATAGAGTCATGGAAGAGGGAATAGAAATTCGATTATTTAGTGTAACGGGGTCGCTTTTTACGTGGATGGATTTCATCAAGTTCACCTCTTGTTGAATACCACCTGATTTTTTTTCGTAGGGTCAACTCAATGTTTGATTAATTACAAAGGCCAGAAACAAGCTCAAACCTTGACTAGTTCATCTGTCCATAATTTACTTCCATGAGGTCGATATACGAAGCTGTTAAATTACAATCAAGTGTTGGAATTAAAGGGATTAGTATTAACTTGTCTCGTGACAAATGAATAATCAGACATAGTGATGAACATATGCAGCGCCGTAGCGTGCGGTTGGCCGGGTTGGCCTCCGCCAAGGGCGCTGGCCCTCAGGGGGTGCCAAAATCAAGAATTACGGTATGAGAAATAGAATAATTTTAGTTACTTACTAAGTTTATTGTTTGTTTTGTTACTTAATTATTAGTTACAGGGATAAATAAAAGCAAACCAACTACAAAGTTCAAAAATCTATGGCGAAAATATTTTGAAAATGTAGAGCAAACAAAAAAAGTTTCTTCTAACTCAAATAAATATGACGAATAGTATGATCTTAGTTTTGACCGCTATTTCTATTTCTCTGAGGCTTCCAGAACCGGTAACGAAGGGCCAAGTAAAAGTCTAGAAATTTCATGATGATGATGATGATACTACCATCTATTGTACCAAGGCACATGCCTATAGCACTGGTCATATGATGATGGGTTGGGTTGATTGGTTCTAGTGATGGGCAAAATGGTTCAATTAAGTGAGCGGCCCTGAGCCAAGCGTTCACTTGAATGAGCTGACTCATTTGATCGACTCATTGACTTAAAAGCAAACTGATTAATGATATCTTGTATTCAGCTGTGTTTTTATTGATGTTTAAGTGCTTATTTACAAATCTAAATTCGACCAGTCAAAAGTTCGTCTAAATCCTTACATTTAGAATCATAAAACTGTGAGAAGGTATATGCTCTTTGCTCTCCGATTTCAATCGGGTAAATGTGTTTCGTTCTTCACATCATAACATCGAAACGCTCATCCTCGACAAGTGAGTTTCAGCGAAATTCTTGTCAACTTCGATAATCGCATTAATCGATGAATCATTTGAATCTTCAATCTTGCTGAGCTACTCATCAATCAATCACAGTTATCAACGCACTTCAATTCTATGACTGTCGCTATTTTTAGTTTTTGAATTTTCTTCAAATCCCCATATCGTCTAATCAAGCCTGCAAGCAGTTAATAACAAAGTTTCTTGATGATTTTCGGCGTGAATGTAGCATCACACCACGGGATTTTTGCCCTTGGATTTTATTCGCCTTATTATCAAAACGGCAGGATGGAGGCTTTTGATAGGGATAATTCCGCTCTGTATTTAAACATGGGAGCCAAAACTGTTCCGGAAAATTTACCCGAAGTTTAATTTTTCCTTAACGTACAAAAAGCATTGAAGCATTGTCTCTACTTTAGGGCATGCACAAACTATCAATCTTACTTGCACGGTCATATTTTCGAGCTACAGTTACAAACGAACACTTAAGTTAGCCACTGTATTCAAAATGGTTAGGATTTCCGACTACGAAAAAATCCGTAAACAAGATTCTAAAGGTGTGAGATTTCCTTGAACATCAAAATTGGACGACTGAACGAGAGAGCCAGCGATCGTTATTTTTGAGCCATTGGTTCATTTTAACAGCGACCGTTCATTTGAGAAGCATGGCTCAAAATTATAGAGACGTGCTTCGTTCACTCTATCTCACGAACCGGTTCAAATGAACGGCTCGTGAACGATCGCCCATCTCAAGGTGGTTCCATAAGCAGAGACACTTATTCGAAATCCACTGGATGAATAGAGAATTTCCTTCCATAAAAAGTTCGTACAAGCAATAATACAATCTAGCCCTCATTTTCCCCATTTTCCAGATTGACCCAATAGATAGGGAGAAAAGTCTGCCGTTTATCCACAAAATGTTAGCAATAGGAATTTGGCAATCCCACTCTTCCTATCCGTGTCGCTTCAATCGGCCTGATGTTATTTTTATGTAAAAATATATAATTGTTTCATATGCGATAATAATGAAATATTAAATAGATACGTTCCGAAAGATGCTTGCATAGATGAGCAACGATATCTTGAAGGTCTGCATCGTCACCAGAGTTCTGCTTGTCATCGGTTTTTCCCATGTGAAGACTGAATGCATGTGGAAGTTGCGGGAATACTTCCTTTGAATATTTACCGGAAGTGATTCTGTCGATATGCCTCCTTTTTCTTTGCCCTCGGTGTGCGGCCTAATTCCAAAGAACGAGCTATCCGTTGACTTGATCACTTGTGTGCTGTCTTATCGAACGTGCAATCCCGTACCTGCTTCGTAAGTTGCCTGACGAGGAAAGAGGCAAAATCTTGGCTTGCTATTCACTGGTCAATGTTGGCAACCAAACCGTTATACGGATGATATTTGCATATCTGCCATCAATGCATGCTGGAAGTCGATTGCCCAATTTATAATATATCTCACCCTCACACTCGGGACATCAGAATCATTTTCTCTGAAATTTAGGATGTAGGTAAATTTATAGGTGTTCTACATTGTATTCCGACATCATCTGGATAAGTACTGATCCTTATGCCGAATGCTGATTTAGAGCAACATCATGTAAATATCATTCCATTC
Organism: Armigeres subalbatus; assembly: GCF_024139115.2. Taxonomy (NCBI): domain Eukaryota; kingdom Metazoa; phylum Arthropoda; class Insecta; order Diptera; family Culicidae; genus Armigeres; species Armigeres subalbatus. Next base: position 383,789,215 of record NC_085140.1, on the reverse strand, counting down.
TTCAACAACTTGTTCAGAACGGATAGTGTTCTCGTCATATTATGACTTGAGAGCTTCATGACAACGCAAAATTGCTAAAACCACAACTTCATGATAAATTACATTCTTCCAACCGCTTTCAATCATAGCCTACTTCACTCCATTTGAAGCCCATCTAGAAAAAGTCTGAAAATCTCATACCGTGGGGCATCGAAATCCGTACACTTAAGCACCTTAGTATATGAAAAAGTCATTAGAAAATAGGAATCGAATGTAAATAAAATGTTTGTCACTGACACAGCAGCATGAAGGCTTCTAGTTTTGAAGTGTTTAACATTTACTAATTAAAAACTACGAAAAACATGATAAAATAATGGATTAAATCGAATACTCCTGACTCGAATCAAAGGATCAAAATCCGTACAGCTATTATTTAACTAAATATTTAAATTGAAGCAGTCTGATTGACTAAACTAACACTGTAAATAGTTCGATACGCACCTTGAGAAGCGATCCCTTCGATTTGTATTCCGCTTATCTTATGTAATGATTCGCAATTAGCAATTAAAACACAGTTACTTTTGGTGCAATTATGCTCTACCCGAAAACAAAATGGCGGCAAAAATCACCTTAAATAAGCTATAATCACCTTAAAGTACTTCAGTTGTTTCAATTGAAAGAAACAGTCGTGGATGGACAGTATTAGCAGAAAGCAATCATGAGTAAAGAACTTTCAGCAATTTTAAGGATCTTCCAGCCAGTTCTAGATGGTTTTACAGATTCCATACTGAGCATTACTGCCGCTAACCGCAAGTCAAGCACACCTGGAAAAACATGCAAATGAGAAAACTGCTTGCAAAGTTTCTGTAATTTTGTAAAAGTAATTAATTAATTTTGATCAGCTCTAAACGTTACACCCCAAAAGATTGTTTGAATATTTAATGGATCATAGTGGCTACAAAGTGAAAAACTCACTTGCCATGTTGGAAATCGCAATGTGACTGATCTGCGATTACTTTTCATCTCAATAAGAAAAGTAACCGCAAGTCGGTCACATTCCGTCGAGCAAAACTCAAATTTGTAAAAAAAAAATATAATGCACTAATGACAAACATGGTGAATGTAGTATTAGACTGGCCCAAAATGCATGAAATCCTGAATTTCAAACCTTGCACCCTTAAATGACAGTTTGGGGGTCCCAGAAGCTCCCCTGAAAATTTCAGCTCATTCGGTCCAGTGGTTGGCGTGCGCAAATGGCTCAAAGTTTGTATGGGAAAAGTGATCCAAATGTATGAGGAAACGCAACCGTTTCAGTTTTTTGCTTCTAGGTGGCGCTGTAGTCGACGGATTCCTGTTGTGGACAAAATGTAGAACCTTTTTTATATAAGGAAGCGACTGGTGAAGACCGGATGTAAATCCCTTTGAAATTGGCCAAGTTATAAGCATCCAAAGTCGAGGGTTTCGAGCGTGTCCCCCAGGGGTGTTTAAAATGAGAGCAACGTACCACCGACCATTGCGGCGGCGATGCAGGCGTATTCGGTGCCGTGCGAAATTAAATGCATGATTATCACGCAATCTCGCGAATTTTATCCGATTGGTAAATACTTTCCGTACTCTGTACAGTAGTGTTGCTAGAGAGGAGGAGGGTGAATAAGGGGGGCAAGAAGGGGGAACTTTTTTGTAGAAAACACATCCGGCATATTGTTCGATGTTTAATCTCGCAATTTTCTGGCGTCGTTTTATATTCGAGCTAACACGCTAAAAAATTTACTCAAAATTGACATAAATTGAAGAACTCAAAATTTGGTCAAGTTTGGTTCATGCTATAGTTTAGAGTTCAATTTTCGAAGTGTGAATGTAAATACACGAAATAAATTAAGTACTTCTTCCATTTATTTTGTTAGCCTCAAATAAAAATATACAACCATCCAGTTCCAACATTATTGATATGATCCCTCAAAATTACCTTATATTTGGTAGGATCGTTCCTTATAGAACAATATTGGAACCATTTTATTATTTCCCCTTTATGGTGACCAATTTCAATATAGGGTATTCAGAAAAATCGATCATTTCAGGAATTTTAATTTTTCATAAAATTGTAACTCCCAAATCATTAGGCCTATTTGTTGTATTAACAAATCAAATAAAAGCTCTTTATTTCTACAGGTATACCTCGATATAACGTAACTAATTTTTCACTCTTTAAATCGTTGTATCTCCAAAACCACTGATCCTGCAAGAAAAATGTGCTTCTTGCTTTTGTGAAGTGATATTTGATCGTGCAAGTGGAATACATAAAATGAATTTAAAATCTAAAGAAGAATTAAGTATGGAACTTGTTGTCCCAATTGAAAGTTTTAAAGGTGTAAAGTTGCCTTCAAACGGTGAGTTGCTTGGTCGGATGCGTTTTATAATGAAAAATCAACACTTGAGTATAAAACCAGCTGCTAAAACTGTAGTAACTGAAGTTCAAATTTTTTGGGAGACATGTAGAATTCCTCTAATGCAACCCTACAATGCTGTTGTTAAGCTCCTAAAATTATTAAACAAAATGCGAGCAATTATCAAAAAAATCTTCTCACGCGAGAGATAAACAGAAAGAGCAAGAGTCTAGTTTCATTAATAATTTGGATCGATTGTTTGACATTGCTCATTAATTAATTAATTCATTTTTGGTAGTGAATGACTATGCTGAAAGAGCGGTTAAACTAGTTCAAGATTTTTGTGGAAAACTGGCAAAAAATGAAGAACAGCTTCAATATCTTCTCAAAGTTGTTCAACAGCATAGGCAAAATTTTCCAGGTTGCACTCGCCTTGTTATAAAGGAAGGCCTAGCAGTTGAAATAAATAATTAATATAGGTATAAGTGTTGATAACTTTTTAGTTTTATTCAGTTAAAAAATTATGCTATAAAAATTAAAACTGTTGTTTGAAAAATATATAACTTATATAATATCGGGATTCCCGGGATTTATTTATCAATTTCCCGAATTTCCCGGAAAATGAATATACTAGAATATATTGTAATAATTGTCTTATTTTTTTAATTTGATGATAACGGATTTTGCATTCCAACACGTGTTGAAGAGAGGCGAGACAAAGAACCAGTTTGTATCTATCGTTCGTTTATTCAGTAGGTTCAAACGTCGGTAAGCGTTGTGAAGTCGAATTAAAAATTTAGTTTCTGTGGTGGAACAGCAGAGCTATCAATGTTCGCAGATACTGAGGCAATAGCAGTGACCGCTTTGGCAGGTTTGTGCTATTATTGTCAAAGGTTTTTTAAGACCTTCAATCCTTTTTGATTCAATTCCCGAACAGACTCATATTCCTCGTTTTTTCTTAGATATTTCTGAAGTATTTCATTTGAATATTTTATAATATTGGTGGGCTAACAAATCTTGATGGAAAAACAGATTTTATGTCTTTAGTATGCGATCATTACAACTGTCTCACAACAAATACTCGCTAAACTTTTGCAATTTGATGCATTTTAGGTGCTGTTCGGCATTTCAAGCAAAGTTTGACTGAAAAAAATGTTATAGCCAGGATCATTAAAGTACGACAATCAAGTACTCCCCCGAATGGAAGAATTCTCATTTCAAATATTTCATCTGCTTTAAATACAAAACGTGTACAAGTGGACGTACATGTATAAAAATGGTTTATCCTTCAAAGTTGACCAGAAGATTCTATGCACTAAAAAGTCGTTGAGTATCAGAATAGTTCATGTTAGGAATATTTTGGCGTTGTCCAAAACTGGGAAAAAATGTGGATACAACCTGAAAAAGTTTTTAAAAATATGGAAAAGTATCACATAGTGGAGCTCATCAGGACACTGCAGATCTTACTTACTTATGACATGGCGAACGTTTTGTAGAAGGAGTAAACCCTTTTCAAACTGAACAAAATCTTTCTCAGACTTTAAACAACTCTTTCCTCATTTGAGGACAAAATAGCAAGCCTCCCTGATGTCGAATGTATATTTTCAAAACCATATTTTACATACAAAATTTAAATTACGATTTTGAATTAGTTTCGAGAGTTTTTATATTTCCCGAAATCCCGGGAAATTATTATTTCATTTCCTGTTTCCCGGGAAAAATGGAAGTCCTAATCACGATGTCCGAAAACAACTCGTTACAAATATTTCATGAATTTTGTCTCCTCTTAAAAACTTCAGCTCGTTGGCTTCAGTGGTAAGTCACCCCCTCCCTCTCTAGCTACACTACTGTACAGAGCACGGAAGGCATTTACCAATCGGATAAAAATTCGCGAGATTGCGTGATAATCATGCATTTAATTTCGCACGGCACCGAATACGCCTGCATCGCCGCCGCAATGGTCTGTGGCACGTTGCTCTCATTTTAAACACCCCTGGGGGACACGCTCGACACCCTCGACTTTGGATGCTTATAACTTGGCCAATTTCAAAGGGATTTACATCCGATCTTCACCAGTCGCTTCCTTATATAAAAAAGGTTCTACATTTTGTCCACAACAGGAATCCGTCGACTACAGCGCCACCTAGAAGCAAAAAAACTGAAACGGTTGCGTTTCCTCATACATTTGGATCACTTTTCCCATACAAACTTTGAGCCATTTGCGCACGCCAACCACTGGACCGAATGAGCTGAAATTTTCAGGGGAGCAAGGTTTGAAATTCCAGACTTTTCACCTTTTCCATATAAGCTTGGGCCACTGTAATGTAGTATCGATATCAAAACTCAACAAGTATTTCTCTTCGCAACATTATAAGTATTTTAAATCCAAATGTCTAGAGGCTCTGGAATCAAGAATGTTTAGGCTTTCCAAGAAATTAAATGTGTTGATGGTTTTATAGTTTTCCTTAAGGTTATTAAACTTTTCCAGGAAATACGCAATGGTTTCTTTTAAAAATATTTCTAGAGTGTCAAAAGAATGTTTGAAATTATATATGACTTTCTGTAGAAAATAAAGATTGTTGAAATCTGCTAATATGATTAATTACAAGTTTATAAAAAGTCTTAGTTATAAATTCTACCAAGTTTAGATAAATTGTAAAACCATATTCATCCCTAATTCCACATATCTTGTCCGAAATAAGACCCGGTCATAAGATTTCTAAGTAATTCGCAGCGATCCATATACATTTATGAGGATTTCTGAAAGTTAATGATCATTTCTTGAAATTAGTGGCTTTGAATTTCTCTGGTTTATGATAATAGCTTGCAGGATGTATCCCCTATCCCATGCTTCTTTGAATCCCGCTACGTCATTTCTGCTACTTGTCATTTTGTACCAAGGTCCACCCATGTTTTGGCACATGGACGTGTCTGTAAAGTATGACTATCATTGTTTTTTGCACTCATTGGGAACCCTGCTGAGAATACAAATAGTAGCAATTTTATTGTGAATGATTCTATTAGCTGCTGAATCTGTTGATACAATCATTCTCAGATTTCAAAAATGCGCTCACCGAGCAACCGCGCTTGTAATTTTGAAGAATAGCATCGCGACTCATATGAATAACATTCGGAACTAGGTTGATTGCGCCTTATTCTCATCATTCTTATTGATTAAATAGCTTAGCTTAGCTAAGCTTGATTGACTGTACCCATCGTAGTGATTCAATAATTTTCGCGGGACTAGACTGCCGTAATCTGGGAAAGTGACGCCATTTTACAACATGCATGTTTTCCATTTTTCTGTTAAAGAGCTCGATGAGTAGACTCGTTAACACCATTTTTGGAAAATGGCGTATACGTCACATTTTCAGATTACGGCAGTAGAGAGCTATTTTCACTGTACATGCTTCGGAGTTTCTTTAATTCAAAACCATTAACGATGCCGGCCACTTCTTCACAGTCAATTAGGATAAGGGGAGGAAAATTAGTTCGACATTCATTGCTACAAGAGACCGAGGAATCTTCTGCATCTCCATGAGCGCACTAGAAAGGAATAGTATGTTAGTTGGGAAGGAAATATATTGGAAATCGCCTTGGTAAGCGACTATTTTTTTTGAACGACGCCATATTCATGATGATACAAAAACGGAAAAGCAACCCGTGTCTTACGTATTTTCCCGAACGACTAAAACACGCACTGCACAACACTTGCTCGATGGCTACTCTGAATTGATTAACTTTATTATCGGCCGCGGCTGGATATTATTAAGCTTATACAACACGGCAGACTACGGTGGGCTGGTCACGTTGTTCGTATGCCGGAAGAACGTCAAACGAAGATAATATTTAGTAGAGAACCCGGAAGAGGCCGCAGGCTTCGTGGAAGGCCGCGTTTACGATGGCTTTTTGCAGTTGAAGAGGACCTGAGGGCGCTCAATGTTCAGGGCGACTGGAAGCGATTGGCCCAGGATCGAGTCCAGTGGAGAAGGATACTCCATTCGGCGTAGGTTCATCGAAGAGCTGTAGCCCATCAAGTATCAAGTAAGCAGGGTTGTGCTGAATCATTCTCACACGATAATGATTGGAGTTATCGTTTGATTACTGCTCAGGTGTGAGAAGTAGGCGAGTTGTCCTCGGCGATAACTTTTCAAATTTTGGAATCAATTGATAATAAACACAAAATTATCAATTAAATGTAAACCTTTCCAATACAAATTTAATGTCAACAATGAAGGTCAATCTGATGCTTGGCATTGTGTTTCAGTGTTATGTAGAGAAATAAGTTTAAAAAGTAACGTTAAATGCTTAAATCGAGATACAATTGTCGAACGATTCTCACTCGCTAGCGAGTTTTTATCAATTGATAATTTGGATTTGTGATCGCATGAGAGTGTTGCTCATCCTCGATTATTTGAAAAGTTTGATTTTTCCCATGCCTGCAAGTAAGTATTATCGGCCGCGCAATGCAGAACACAATATTTCGTTTTTTTTTTGTTAAATATCTTGGGTGTGCATATGCACAGCACATGTTTAGAAATGGACAAATTGATATGAAATTTGCAAAAAAGAATCCACGTGTCTTGGAGGAACTCGAACCCTCAACCTCCTACTCTCTAGATAGGCGTGATAACCCCTACACAACAAGACTACTTAAAGGTCACGTTTGCGGAAAAGCCATCAGAATCCGAGTACCAACCTCCACCGCGGTTAGCTCTCTTTTTTGCAAATTGAATATCTTTCGGAAGCTTGATTTGTCCAATCTCCACATGTGCTTTACTGTTGTATATCCACAGTCAAGCGAGTGCACATTGTTTATTAAACGAGAGGATCGCACTCCATGCCCCCCAACAACGGGCTGGGCGGACTAGTATAGAATGCGAATCAATCGCACTCTACTGTGCCAAAGGCTTGCTTGGCTAAAGCATTTGATGAGTTTGATTGCCTTACGTAATATTTCGGCAGAAATATTACAGAAATTCGGCAGAATTATTACAGATATAGAAATATTACAGATATAGCAGAAAACACACACTCCATTTAATTTTATTGATTAAATGATAACAAACAACGCGTAAATGTATCAAAGCCCTGAAGTAAATCAGTTTAACATCCAACTCATTATCTGGGTGAGAAATTAGAATGATTAAACAATAGTAAGTTCGTTGTTCATTAAGTAAAATGGGAAGTAGACATTAATCATGAGTAATGAATAATGAGTTACAGCTTGTGGGGGCCCAAAAATGTACAAAAAAAAAGGTTGGTTTTGGTACATAAGATTTGTGATGATCATAATCATACAAAAATATGATGTAATCATTAACCACTAACCATATTCATAATTATTTTAAGTTTATTCATTAATCGTCAATTTTATTCATTGTATACATCGCTTTTATTCATTAATCTTTAATCATAATCATATAATTTTTATACCTCTTAATAACCCAATTTGGAAGAAAGGTTGCTTGATTATTGATCACTATGCAAATCATTCAATTTGATTATTCATAATCATTAATCATTAGTCATATCGGTCGTTAATCATTAATCATGATTCATGCACATATTGTGTTAACGTTTAATCACGATCGGTTTTCGTTAATCGTACTCCAAACATGTTATTCATTGATCATAATCGTTAATCATTGTAAAAATTAATTTTAATCGTTAATCATAATCATGGATCATTGTCAAAAATGAATAAATTATTAATCATAATCAATTTAATCATTCATTGGAAGCATTTTCTCTAACGCTCTGTCCATACGATGATCCAGAAATTCCCACGATTCTGCAAGGTTTCTTACGTATCTAGCAAATAGTAAAAATATTACTAAATTTCAAAATATCACAAAAAAAGCAAATCTTAATTTTAGAAGAAATTCAAAATGATATTGGAATGAAAATATTGCACATTTTATTCCTTAATAAGAAAGGGGCGCCCAAAACAGATTTCGCCAAGGGCGACAGGAATCCATGCTACGGCTCTGAACATATGCCATTCTTTTTATTTTGGACATTCTCCAAAAACAAAAATGTTACAAAAAAACTCTACTCAACATGCTTTCTCAGTAGTATTATGAAAATATATTCCCTCCAATAATGAGTAGTGATTGCTTCCAATACACATTTCGAATTGAAGCTTCCATATGCTGTACGTACATAGAGTTTGCAAACATAAAATTTCCTTAATTTTTAAACAACTTCACGTCAGGAATAAAAATTAGGATTTAATTTTAAATGCGTTTTTCTCAGTTGACTTTTTTGAATTTCGTAGAAAAGCAGCCAATTTCATTTTTGATCATTTTCTTAATTTTACTAAAATTACACCTTGCGTACTTGGAACAGAGGGAGGAAAAATCAACAAAATTAAGATGCTATTCCGTTAACTATGAGATAAGCTCGATCGTAAATCTTCTCGCCAAACAGCCGTTTTGCTTGAGCCAAGCCCATACAATAATCGTAAAACAATTTACCGAAAACAAATGTTCGTCCACCAATTCACTGACCAATTGTTATCGTGTAGCAAGATCGCCGCCGCCGCACCGCTAAAGCCTCGTGTGTGCGACATAAATATTGCGTTTATTGATTTTAGTCCTAATTCCTGATTGTGAACCACAGCCGGTCATCTTCAATCGTATAGTCGGACGGCGCATCCGAGCCCTCTTTAGTCGTTATCGCAAACGTAAAATCAATTTTCAACGCCTCCTACTTTTTTGAGATCTTAGAAATATAGCCAACGCAGTGTGGCACACGTTCACTGTTGCCATAGATTGCTTATGACCTTGCTCAGAATGCCTACTGAGCTCACTTTCACTACCTGATCGAAAAAATACACACCGAATGTCGGCTTTGTAGGATCGGCATACTTCTCGAGATGCTTTGTTGCTGGAGGACAGGTGAATTCGGTCTATCAGCCAGGCCGAAGGACATTTGACCAAGGATGAACGATTCAAACAAAGATCAAAATAGAGGAAGTCCTTTTTAACGCGCTGCAAGCAGTTGTGTCTCTACGGTCTCTACCCATTATTTTTAGCCTTGTGTGGATAGCTTGCACGGCCAGACCGATTTATTATACGGCGGCAAGTGTGGGTCCACGTGCCGGGGAGAACGGACCGAAAAATATGAAACTCAGTGGAAATGGAATAATAGTGGATAATACAATTTAATTTTTATGCAATGATTTATGAATCGAAACCGGTAAGTCGCGCGATGCACATTGCGAATAGTTGCAGCAAAACAAAGTAGCCGGAAGTTTAAGTTTTTTGGCTCTAAGCTGATGCGGTTTAATTGCATTGTTTAATTAAATTCTCTTAGGATATCAAGCTGTAGAACTCAATTATTTTTCATATTTCCTTTCATACTGAACCAGAAATACAATGGGTAATCATTCAGGTTTGCTCCACTGTTCAGCATCCACAACATAAGCTGATAATTGTAGGTAACTTGGGGATATCCCAGCGACCACTACATACGGCTACATGGTACTCAAGCGCGCTCTTACCCACCTATTTACTTTAAACAGACAATGTGCAGAGAAAAAACGTCGATTGTAATGACGATGAATTTCATTTTAGCATTTCTCGTACCATAGTGCATCGAAAGGAATTGAAATATTTTAAAGTCCAGTAAGGCTTCCCTCCCTTCGGTTTTTTACCAGAAAATTGCATAAAACTTTTAAGAATGCTCAAAACATTCTTTAACAAAGGAGTTTATTGATTTTTTTATTATCCTACCATTTTGGCATTTCGAAGACCAGTAAGACATAATTTACTTAAATACTTTGGTGGTTAGCGGTAAAATTTATCGCACTAACAGGCAACAATAATGCTCAATTTAAAATGTTCGTGTTAAAATAACTATCGGTCAGTTCATGGACAGCTTAATTACAATCAATTAGGCTGTTGCAAATCCTATATTACGACTTAATGTCATAATACAAGAGAACGGACTCACGCCAGCAACCTAAACTAAAGAGCTTGCAGGAAATAGGCACTACTGCTGCAATGTGGATTAATCTGGGAATTTCTATGAAATTTCATCGGCTCACGCCGGTCACAGCTGGTGATTGATTGAACTTACAATGTGGAGAAAATCTATCTTATTGACTCTGCTCCATGGACGAACAATTTTTTGGACAAATTTGGTAACCTCGTACTGCGAGATCAAGCATATGCGAAGTATTTACTTATTGAACATTATGAAATGAAGCATGATTGTTGTTTGAAGGATATCTTTCGGGGGAACATACATAATGAGTATAATTGACTATTGTTTGTGTGTTCTTACCTTCAATTCCAATAAATTTAACGATTCATTAAAAAACGGATACACATTTTTTTTGAAAACATTCATTTTGTTAACAATGTGTTGACGACGACAAAGAAACTAGGAAAAAGGAAGGAACTTCGGAAGGACAATTTTCTTGACATTAGAAGAATGTCTGCACAAATTGAAACATAACAAGTCTCGCAGTTAATAACTACGTTCATAATGAGTATAGGTATTTAACATTGAACCGTCAATAATAATTTCCTTTTGATTTTCGTATTTTTTGTGGATGATGGTGTTTGTTTGGGGATTTGTGTATTTGTCATTGCTTGGTTTAGGATAACAAGTATTCTCAACACATGATCAAAAATCAAGGATTGAAATATTACTCTATTCCATTCCCATCAGACTATTTTACAATGTAGCTAACTGAAACACGAAAGATATTCCGTTTGAGAGACCCACCGAAGCCCAATAGTCTGTCGGGAATACAAGTCGGTTTCTTATGGAATCCAATGTTACTTCCAAAACCTGAAAGCTGCACCAGAAAATGTATAGCCAGTTCAGTTTCCGTGTATCTAAAATACTAATAGAACTCTCCGGAGACGAGTCAGCCTCGGGCTGAAAGTCTCCTTAATAAAGACACACAAAAAAAACTAGTAGAATTCTTTGAAAAGCAGGCCAAGTTCCAGTTGGAATGTAGAGCCATAGAAAAAGAACAGGAAGAAGAAATATCTAAAACACGAAAATTTTGTTTTTCCATTATGAAATCCAGTAAACCCCAACCTTTTGAAAACACATAAGAACAAATCCGTCGACAAGATTTCCGAGGTGTGAGGCCACTTGCGAGTAGCTCGTGTACTGCCGTTTTAAGAATGCTTGTTCTTATTTGGAAATAAGATATGAGCGTACATGATTTTAAAAAGAAATTCCTCAAATTCCATTTCTAGCGTTCAATTTGTAGGAAATTGGAAACACAGAACTGTTAAAAAAAAACCTTTCTCGCCCAAAAAAATATTTATAAAAACACGAATGAGGGTTTTTTTTGCGTGTTTTGCCCATAAAAATAGTGTTTTCGCCATAACTTCTGATCCCATAGTACAATCTGCCCAATTTTCAACAGCAAACAAAGGGACAGAATTCCCCGTCGAATGGAACCGAGTAAACCGGACAATGATATGTTCCCAGGGGGAGTAAACCTCGTCATCCACGAACAAATCAAGTCTACCTAAGATGTATTATCTGGGCCACGCCGCTTGGAAAAGGCGGGAACGTTTGGAGTTTGGATGCATATTGGGCCATCACATCGCGCAAGGCACAGAGTAACACAGTAATGTGTGTGAAGAGAGATTGGGATGGATTATAAGGACAAGGGCAGTAAGTTCATTCAAGTCAGTAGGAGGTAAGTCCCCTTAGTGCACGCGCGAAGTTGAGTGCAATTTTCTTTCAGCATGTTATGTACTTTACATAAATACTTGTACTTCAAATAAAACTCTCTAAGTTGCCTCTATAACCTTTGACTAGGTTTGGAGTTCTTAACCAGAAAACTAAATTCCAATAAGCGTCGTCCCATAAAATAACGTAATATGTAGAAATATTCATCGAGAGACAAAAAAGCGCAAGAATTCAGCAATATAACAAACAGACTTGATGTTATTTTCTATAATATTTCGAACAAATTTCAATATCTTCAAGGATTTTTGAAAAATATACATTAAAATAGACAAATTTGAGATAAATAGTGAAAATCTACTGAGACTATGACGACCCCTCCCCAGCTGTCTGCGAGTCAGGGAGAACTGCCTAGGACGTGGTGGGGTTTAGCAGTGGGCTCTGCTAAATCCCTCCCAAAAAACCACAAGTGTCCGTATGCAGACGCTATCAAAGCGACTGTGTGCCGCTGTGCCATTGACACATCAGGGTTGATCCCAGTAAGATCCTGATTTTGGTATACTGGTTGCATGTTATTGGACCTTGTCTCTGGATATTGGAATATTGTGAAAGCGAGGGCTAATACTCTGGTTATTATATTCTCTTAGTAAGGCCGGTTGGCACCGACCTGAAACGGCGAATGGGCTAATGGCCAGGCTGTCTTCCATCCCATAAAACCGTAACGAGCCTTGTAGCACGCGATACAATCTTGCCTAGGTAGGCTCAGATGCTCTTTCCTGACTAGCGCTGATCTGGCTCTGAACACGAAAGTGTCAACCCTCGCATGGCCTTCCTGCATGCCGCAAGGTATGTATAGATAGCCATGGGATCGCAACCCAAGTAACAATTTTCATGCTTGTTAGATTTATTTAATTCTTATAGCGGATTTATGACAGCAGTCACCATGGCTAGTTGCTCAGATTTATTGGCGATCTTATTGCTATCAATAAACCTCTAATAAATCTGTTCGAAAAGCTTCAAACGTCAAATGCCGACTGGTCTTGTTAGCAGCTCTACGGTTGTAACGAAGAGCATAATAAGTCCAATTTTCAAAGCTTGATCAAAGCCATAATATTGGGTCGTAATGTAGTCAAATGAACAACCCCAATAAGAATATTTACATTGCAAAGGGTTTATAACGGTGTTTAATAAGAGCAACATTTTTCAGATCGAAATCTATGATAGCCATATTGGAAATGGAGAACCATCTTCAAGTCAGTAAAATTTATCACTGGAATTTATGATTAGACGGTGTTTTCGCCGCAAAAGAACGTTTTTGGTAAAGGATATAAAAAACAATCATATCTAAGTGTAATATCAATTAGTTTAGTGAAGATTTACGTTATTGATATTATAATAATTATAAATTCATTGCCCAAAACTATATTATTTTGCGGGCGCGTAGTGCTTAATCTCATTTTTGCACTAGCTTTCACCATGAAATCGAGCGCGCACCTCATTTCCATGAAAGTACATTGGAGAAAAAACTTAAAAAAGTATTATTTTGTAGTCATCCTTATCATGATTTTCATCAACACTTTATTTTGTTATTATTTGTTTGCAAGATTTTGTTTCTCTTTTTTCAAAGCAAATTTTTGGCAGCTGCCGCAGCCAAATTCCCTTTTTTTGCGGGCGGCTTGAAACGGATTTTTATATACTCTTATAAGAGGTTTATAGTGGTAATCTAGAGAGGGCCACTTGGACATATCTTACTCTTATAGTGGTCATCAGAAGGTAATCCTCTAGTAATGGGTTTTATTGTCAGTTCTTGTAATTCGATCTTGAAAACAATTTCTAGAGCGGAATAAAACTTGAAATGTTACTTGGGAATGGCGACTACACCAGCAGGATTCGACAGCAGCCGCAAGGGGGACCCAATAAACATGAAACTTGCAAAGAATACTAAAACGACGAGCGAAGCAGGAGTAGCGACTGGCGGCAAGGAGAATCCTTTTGACAGACGCAGTGGTCTTAAGGCGTCTCCCCAAAGAAGGAAGGCGATGGAGAAAACCGTGGAGGGTCTGAGGAGGTACCGGTTGAAGTGAAGATGGACGGCCCCACCCGCACCCTGACCCGCGTCATCAATTCAGTGATGGCGAACCACGAGGAACGCGGATGATGGAGGTGATCACGGATGTCTCAGACGTGATCATGTCGTTCCTGGACAACCGGGTTAATTACAGCAAGGACCTGAAACTTGCTCTGTGCCCTGGTAGTGGAGGCCAAGTCAGAGTGGAGGTCCCTACTAGAGGCCAGCAAGAGTGCGTAGCGAGAAATTCGCAAACTCGTGAAGGAAACTGGCGGAACACCAGGCGGAGAAAGAAAAAGAGGAGGCTGAATCGAAGATTCGCCTTCTGGCCGAAGGGAAACAGTTGGCGGAGAGCCAGACCGAGGAACAGGGGTGACTCCGAAGCTGAGTAAGGTTACGCAGGAGGCGAACCTACCGAGAAGTCTGCAGCTGCTAAGCGGGAGAGACGGGAGAAGGCTGAGCGGAAGGCCAGCCCTCCCAAGCCGGAGAAACCAGTGCCTCTACCAACGAGGACCACTGAAGCTCGCCGGGAGGAAGACCTACCCAGGAGGGAGGTCGTGAATTCCAAGAAGGCGAGGAGGTAACGGCAGAAGGCCGCTAAGAGTGCGGCAGGTGGAGCGATGCACACCACTGCTGAGAATGGTTAAGCCCAGGAGAGGACGGGTGCGCCTTCCAATGGCAGTGGTAAGCGTAAAGACAGAGGCGAGGCGATTATCGTCAGAACTGATGATAAAAGCTACGCCGAAGTCTTGAAGGCCATGAGAGTTAACGATAAACCGATAAACTCTCTGGCCTAGGAGGGGATGTCAACTGCATCCGAAGGACGTGGAAAGGCGAGATGATTCTCGTCTTGAAGCGGGATGCTGCTTAGAAGAGTTCTGAGTACAAAATGTTAACGGAGGAGGTCCTGTGTGATGGGGTTCAAGTAAGAGCCTTATGCCCAGTTTCGAACATCCAATGCAAGGGCCTGGATGAAGTAACCGAGGCCAGAGACCTGGTCGACGCACTGAGAGATCAGTGCAATGTCGAGATCCATGAATCTGCGGTTCGGTTACGCAAATGCTACGCAGAAATGCAGGTTGTCTTATTCCAAGTACCTCAGGCTAAGGCCAAAAAGGTAATGGATAGGGCTAAGCTGAAAGTGGGTATAAGCCAACCGCTTCAGACCTGCTTTAGGTGTCTTGGCAACGGTCATAAGTCATATGACTGTAAAGGACCTGATCGCAGTAAGCTATGCCGTAGGTGTGGAGTTGAAGGCCACCAAGCTCGCACCTGTCAGGCTGCACCAAGGTGTCTGAATCTGTCCCCCGGGTACAGACAACAAACCTTACCAGAGTCCAGGCCTGTCCGGCCTCTAGGCAAGTAACACAGCTAAACCTGAACCACTTCGAGGCGGCTCAACTGCTGCTACAACAGTTGGTCACCGAGTGTAAAGCTGATGTAGCCTTGCTGTCCGATTCATACCGCATCCCTGCTGGAAACGACAGTTGGATTGCGGATAAGTCCCAGATGGCCATCAGGGCCATCTGGACTTGCGGGCGATATCCCATCCAGGAGATTTTATCATCACCTGATGATGAGGGTTTCGTCATAGCAAAGGTAAACGGTGTTTACTTTTGTAGCTGCTACTGTCCTCCCAGGTGGAGTATACTGCAGTTTACTAGAGTAGTCGACATTCTTGCAGCGAAACTAACTGGCTTAAAACCATTAGTTGTAGCAGGTGACTTCAATGCGTGGGCAGTCCCCAGTCCACTGGGGATCCCGGTCCACAAATGCTAGAGGTCATACCCTGCTAGAGTCGCTAGCGGTATTGAACGTAGTCCTGCTGAACGAAGTCCAAGTGCCAACGTTCAGGGGACCGAGCGGTGCATCATGCATCGATGTGACCTTCTGTAGCGCGGGATGGGCGGTGGAGCCAGAATGGAAGGTTCATGAGGGGCATACCTCCAGCGATCATCAGGAAATTCGTTTTATGATCCGGTATACCCCCGTCGCAACCACAATGCGGATCGGCAAATCCGATCTAGGATGGCGCACCTCGCAGTTCAACCTAGAAATCTTGGAGCTAAGAGAAGGTTGCGACGTGCCCGAACAGACGCTGAAAAGGTCGAGAGACGCCGTGTGTTCCAGACAGCAAGCAGAGCTCTGAAATACGAGATTAAAGGTAGTAACCCGATCAGGAATACATAACAAAATTATAACTCAATTCTATCAATGGTTGTTATTTAAAACAACGTGTGTTATAATTAGATAATTCGATAAAAATGTGTCTTCGGCCAGTTTTATTTCATATCAAATTTATAACAACTTTAGTTATGTATATTTACACAAAATAATTGCCTACATTTTTTGATATTGGAAAAAAGCGGAGGTAATCACCTCCAGTATAACTTGAATCAATGTTCGATGTTAATAGCTAGTACAAAGTTAATTGCCTACATTATGGATGGAAATCCGGCGTTGTACCCGATCAAGAATGCATAACAAAATTATAACAAGGGGAGTTATTTATTTCAGAAAAATAATGTAACAAAATGTGTTATAAAATTGGCTGGTTAGTTGTTAAAATAACAAAAATTATATCAAAATTCCCTCTAGCCGTAACATAATTATATCAGAGGTTGTTACCTTCATTTCAACATTATAACAACCGTTGATATGATTATGAGGTACATAAATCTACTTTCATGGTAATTGCCTACATTACGTATAAAAATGTGGTACGCTACAACGCCGGATTTCCATCCATAATGTAGGCAATTAACTTTGTACTAGCTATTAACATCGAACATTGATTCAAGTTATACTGGAGGTGATTACCTCCGCTTTTTTCCAATATCAAAAAATGTAGGCAATTATTTTGTGTAAATATACATAACTAAAGTTGTTATAAATTTGATATGAAATAAAACTGGCCGAAGACACATTTTTATCGAATTATCTAATTATAACACACGTTGTTTTAAATAACAACCATTGATAGAATTGAGTTATAATTTTGTTATGTATTCCTGATCGGGTAGCGTACCACATTTTTATACGTAATGTAGGCAATTACCATGAAAGTAGATTTATGTACCTCATAATCATATCAACGGTTGTTATAATGTTGAAATGAAGGTAACAACCTCTGATATAATTATGTTACGGCTAGAGGGAATTTTGATATAATTTTTGTTATTTTAACAACTAACCAGCCAATTTTATAACACATTTTGTTACATTATTTTTCTGAAATAAATAACTCCCCTTGTTATAATTTTGTTATGCATTCTTGATCGGGAAGGTAGTACCCTGCTTTGAGCGGCTGTGCAGGATGGTAAACGATAATACACGGGGAGATGCATACAGGATGGTGATGGCTAGGACTAACAGCACGCCACCTGAGGAATCTCCGGAGATGTTGGCCAAAACAGTCGAAGGGTTGTTTCCGAGGCATGAATCATCGAACTGGCCCGCTACCCCTTACGAGTCAGTCGACGTGATACCGCTTGTGACTAACGAGGAGCTTATCGTAGCTGCAAGGAAATTTAAGCTAAAATAAGGCACCAGGCCCGGATAATATTCTAAACCTGGTCCTTAGACACGCTATTCTGGCTGATCCAGATCCAGACATGTTCAGGAGCTGCCTCCAAAGATGCATGAACGAAGGAAACTTCCTATATCAATAGAAACGGCAGAAATTGGTGCTACTACCGAAGCCCGGCAAGCAGCCGGGAGACCCTTCGGCATACTGACCAATTTGCCTACTCGACACAACTAAAAAGCTGCTAGAGAGGGTCATCCTGACTGAATAGATTGTCGGCTTATACAGAGTGTGCTGGTGGCTTATACAGAGCATGTCCGTGGGCTTCATTTTCGATGAAATCTTTATCACGAATGATGTCCAACAGATCGGCGGCGCACAGTCAGGTGCGTAGGTTTATAGCGGGTGTAGTACTGTCTATTATCCGCTATGGCGTACCAGCATGGGCCGTAGCACTGAATGCCGAGTACAATGTGAAGAAACTTGTCATAGTACACCGGCTGATGTGCCTACGCGTCGCGAGCGCATATCGCACCATATCATATGAGGCGGTGTGCGTAATAGCTGGGATGATGCCGATAGACATACTCCTAGAGGAAGATGTTGAGTGCTACAACGAAAGCGACTCGGTGCAAGTGCGACGTGTCAAGAGAGCAGCCTCGCTGCTCAAATGGCAAAGAGCATGGCACAACTGGGTCGGTAGAAAGCATGGTCAGGTCAACTTGTACCTAACACAGGTGTTGTGCGAACATGGCTGCTTTAAAAAAAATCCTACACAGGTTTGGCTTCGCAGATTCTGCGGAGTGTCCAGAATGTGTAGGTGAGGTAGAGTCGGCAGAGCATGTGATGTTCGCATGCCCGAGATTCGACGTAGAACACAATGCCATGATGCTTGTCAGCGGTATGGATACAACCCCGGACAACCTCGCCGAGAGGATGTGCGGGAAGGAAGTTATATGGAATGCGGTGAACAAAGCATCTTTATGTCGAAACTGCAACGGTGGTGGCGTCTTGAACAAAACCAACGAATGCAGTAGGGGCATCTGTAGTGCAGTGAACACTTTGCTCACCCCGACAACTAACATGTCGCGGGTGGGCTGCGGGGACCTCCGTATGTAGATATAGAAGGCATTGCGGTTCATACGCGGTGGTTGTTGTCGGAGTGTTCGTGTCCAACGTGAGATCATGATACGGACCGCTAGGTCACTATCATAGCTTACGATCGACGGGTGGTGAGGTTACCACCCTTGAAGTCGATGTTGTGTGTTTTAACGTCAAGTGCGTTAGCATAAACGTGAGCGTTCTCAAAATCTCCGAGAATTCGATAGTCTGCATCTTTTAACGTCCAAGGTTCATGCCCGTACAGGCGAACTGGACGAATCAACGATTTGTACAGAGTTAATTTTGCCTGAGTCGCTACTAGTATGCCTGAAACTGAGAATCCATTCGCATATAATGCAGTTAATAAAAAGCCACTTCTAAACATTAAATGTTTTAAATGTTATCTACAGCTTAAAATGTCTCATCCCTAACCGGATAAAATTTTAAGAACATCAATTAACCTCTTACGACGCTATTCAAACCTATGGTCAACGACCGTAACAACTCAACGCGAACAACGCAAAGATTATGTGTGATCAGGCTTGGGCACATGCTACCCCATCAATGAACGTTCGGTTAATTATACATAGTGAAATATAGTAATTTGCTTAAACCACACTTCACACTAATATATCAATGTAGAGAACCAGATGTGCCGCACTATACCTAAATATAACATACAGCAGCTTCAAGTTGCTATTTCAACGTTCAACCAAATAAATATTGTGTTGTCACAAACCATCTTTTTTCTGGTCAAAAAACAACGCGAACCATCACTCAGGGCTTCACATTGATGTATCGGAATGGTGTTGGCTATTTCGACAAGCGACCGGTCAACCAAGCGAGTCAACGGTGCAATAAATCAAGGATAAATTTGAAACTCCTAAAACGTTTTCACTTTTTTTCAGCAGGGGTAGCTTTGTGCTTTGATGGGTTATCGACAGCGCCCTTAATGTGCAATGGAATTGCTGATTTAGCACGATTACGTTTGATTTTATTTAATTTAACTTCTTTTTTCAGCTTCTATGTTATTTTGATGACATTGAATTATGTTTATTATGTATATTTGTCTACGGGGTAACTGCACTTTTAATTGAATTAACATATTATATTAGCAATTCAAAATGGATCTACAAAAATAACTCATAATATGTATGCCAAGGGTACGAAATAACGAAAATTCCACTATTTCATTTTGAGTCATAAAAGTAAAAGTCTTTTTTTCAGTCAATAAAAAAATGCCGGTTTAAGATGGGTCAAACAGCGGGGCAAAATGGGTCACCTTTCAATTCTACATTTAATATTGTTTTTTTTATTCACCATATCAAATCACACAGATAGATAGGTTGTAATGGCACCATGGTCCTCCGGAAATTTAAGGGGTTTGGTGTCAGGCCCTGCAAGCCAGCCTTTAAAAAAACTCACGCTACGAACAATCAACAAGAGAGTACGGACTGGAGTCATCGGCGACCACTGCGACGAAAAGGGACTAGCGGTTGGAAACTCGGTTTGTGGAACTGTAAATCTCTCAAAATGTGCTCAAGGACCGTGGATTCGGCATCGTAGCACTGCATGAGGATTGTTGGAAGGGATAAATGGTGCAAATGCGAACTTATTTACTTACTTATGGATCCTGTACACCTCCGGTGTTGCAAAGGGCCGACTTGAAAGATCTCCATTCAGACCGTTGCCCAGCTATCGCTTTAACCTGTTGCCAGGTTAGATTTCGGTCGACTTCTTTTATTTCTTTATTGAGGCTTCGCCGCCATGAGCTTCTGGGTATGCCTCTGCTGCGATGTCCCGCTGGGTTCCAGTCTAATGCTTGTTTACAGATTTCGTTTCCGCCCCTACGTAGAGTGTGGCCGACCCAGCCCCACTTCCGATCCCGAATTTCTGTTGCTATCGGCCTCTGGTGACAACGACGATGGAGCTCGTTGTTTGAGATCCAGTTGTGAGGCCACCAGGCCCGAATTATATACCGCAGGCATCTATTGGTGCACCTGTAGCCGTTGAGTGTTCTCCACTGATACACACCATGATACACACCGAACAAGACCCCATTGTGCAGCATTCTCCACGAGAAGGCCTCATCGAGGCACAGCGATGAGGCCGATGATTTTCTCAGGAGCCATCTTGCGTCTCAGGGCCCCCACATATCCTCGTGATTGAGACGGTCGAAAGCTTTTTCGTAGTCAATGAATATCAAGTAGAGGGACTCTTGGAAGTCGTTGACCTGCTCCAGAATGATACGGAGCGTGACAATATGGTCTACACAGGATCTTCCGGCACGGAATCCGGCCTGCTGCCGCCGGAGAGTCGCATCGATCTTCTCCTGAATCCGGGCTAGGATAATTTTGCATAGCACTTTGAGAACGGTACACAGCAACATAATGCCTCGCCAGTTATCGCATACAGTCAGGTCACCCTTTTTGGGTACCTTTACTAAGATACCTTGCATCCAGTCGACCGGGAAAGTTGCGGTGTCCCAGATATTACGAAATAAACGATGCAGTAGTTGAGCGGATCTCATGGGATCGACCTCTGGGGTTTTATTCGATTTTATGCTTTGGATGGCTGTTTGAATCTCTAGCATTGATGGAGCTTCGGTATTGACGCGTGTTATACGTCGGATCCTAGGCAGATCATGCCGAGGTGATGATGGCCTGGCTGGCACTGGTCAGTTGGGTCGGTCAATAACTGATCATTCGCGTCTTTCACAGGCATCGTTGCATTCATCTTCGCCCCGCTTAAGCGTCGTTAAATATCGTAGAAGAGGCGAATGTCCCCGGTTGCTGCGGCTCTCTCTCCTTCGTCGGTGGCGATGAAGGCATTCTTGATGGCGGTCCATTGGTCTTCCACGCTGCCACCTTCCGGAATATCTGCAGCACGCGTCTCCAGTTCTTCAACGAAGGACCGTTTCACCGTGGCATCTTCCAGTCTGCGTATGTTGAATCGTCGTCCAACTCTTTCCTCATGCCAGACGCGATATCGGCACTACGATTAGTCCGTTCATCAAGAAGGCTCCGTTTGCATTTTCAGCTGATGCAGATGTGGTCGATTTTATCTTCTGTAAAGCCGTCCGGGAGACCCACGTGACCTTGTAAACCGGTCAATGAGAGAAGAGCGATCCCCCGATTACCATGTCGTTATTACCACAAAATTCTGCGAACAGCTATCCGTTTTCGCTAATTTCTCCGAGACCATGGTGTTCCATAATGCGCTTATGGTTCGAGTTGTCAGATCCGATCTTCGCATTGAAGTCGCCAAAACAGATCTTGATATCACCCTTCAGAATTTTATCTACGACGGCATTGAGTTGACTGTAGAAGTTCTCTTTGTCTTGCAGATCGGCAGCATCGGTTGGGGCATAACATTGGATTATAGTAAGGTTTCGGACCCGTGTTATAAATCTGGCAACGATTATCCTTTCACTTATAGGTTCCCACTTCATAAGCGCAGAGTGTGCCTGAGCGTTCAGTAGGAAGCCAACTCCGCGATGCCGGGGAGCGTGTTCACCTCGTAAACCAGCATAGCAGAACTTGTCCCGACGGCGTTCTGTGTTCTCTAAAGTTTGGCCAACGGACTTCACTCAGTCCCAGGATCTCAAGCTTCATGCGACGTGCCTCATTGGCAAGTTGTGCCAATTTACCCTGCTGGGCTAGGGTTAAAACGTTCCATGTTCCTATTCGTGTCCGTTGTTTCGCGCTAAGAGTCGTCGTCGTAAAATCAGTCCGTATTCTTTCATTATCCGATTTTCGAACAAATTGATGTTTCGGGAGCAGTAGGTTGTTGGCCCAAGGTTCCCTATCCACCGGGATGGGGCTGCCATCTTAGGTATAGCTTCCGGGGAATAGCATTTCATACTCAGCCGCTGGATGCCAGAACAGACGCTGTTGGAGCCGCACCTCCTTGGTGGACAGACGCTCGATCAGTCGGGTCAAATTTGTTTAAAGTCCTACCCAACACCAGGACTAGGCTAGTGCGCTTTGAGCGGCACACGGTCGCTTTGATAGGGCCTGCTTGGGGACACATGCAGCTTTTTATAGAAGTTCAACAGAGCCCACTGTCGAACCCCACCACATCCTAGGCAGAGCCCACTGGACGCACCCTCTCACTCTATCTGATGTCAAACGGACAACAGTGCCCAGGCTACACTACCAGCTAAGTGTTGAGAATCTTTCTTCCAAATAATACTCGGATTGTTCTCAGGTTTGAAGATAATTTATTGAGCTTTCAATACGTCAAGTGGTTTATATCAAACATGGTTATTTATCGATACAATCATTCTAGTTTCATATTCTGTATAAGCTTGTCTATGTAATCTACAGTGTCTATATTGTATACAACTAATTCTAACTTCTAAGTTCCATGCAACTCGTAAAGCTTCTTGTTTGCCACAAGAAGCTCTTCGTACATTATTGCATACAATGTCTGATTGGATACAAGTTCTTCCTTCCATAGTCGACATTGGATTGACAGTCGACATTTCGTTTGTCAGTAGTGAGATGTCAGAATGACATCTTGTTTATCAGTATTAGAATGAATGGCAAATTGTTATTGTTTATGTTTCATAGTGCAATCAATCGGATCGAAACATTTTTCTCAACACTTCCCCACAATTTGCACATTCAACATACTAAACAGTTTTCTATGCGTGTTTTAGGTAACCCTTTGTAAACGCGTCCGCTGGTTGGTCTACGCTTGGGATGAATTGCAGCTTGAGTTTCCCTCCTTTGATAAGTTCCCGAATGAAAAGGTATTTGATGTCCAAGTGCTTCATTCGCTGGTGTGATCTCGGCTCCTCCGCTATACTGATGCACGGGATGCTGTCTTCCATGATGATGAATGGTGTTGTGATGATATTCAATTCATTGAGAAGTGATGTTAGCCACACCCCTTCTTTTGCAGCAGCGCACAGTGCAATCAATTCCGCTTCACTCGTTGATAAACTGATGGTTGGTTGCCGTTTCGTTGACCACGAAATTAGATTCCCATATAATAGATATGCATATCCTGATAATGATTTTCTATCATCTGGATCGTTTGCAAAATCTGCATCACCAAATCCTACTAATGGGGGCTTATCTTCATGTTTTGAGTATACAATTTTTGTGTCGGTCGTTCCCCGTAGGTATCGCAATATTCGTTTTAATCCTGACCAGTGCCAGTCCGTGGCACAGTTCGTATATTTGCTCAAAATGCTGACTGCAATACAAATATCTGGTCTTGATGTTATCGAAAGGTATTGTAGGCATCCAAGCAATTCTCTGTAAGGCTGTTCGGTGAGTTTTTCCTCAGGCTTCGACCATTTGGTGTTGTAATCCAATGGTGTCCCCACTGGTTTACACTCGGCCATTCCAAATCTTTTGAGAAGCTTCTCTATGTATTGTGGTTGAGAAATTTCTATCGTCTGATTTTCAAAATCACGTACGATTTCCATTCCCAGAAAATGCTTTACCTCCAACATATCTTTCATTTGGAATAACCTTCCTAACTTTTCCTTAACCCAGGATATATCTTCGTTATTCTTTCCAATTACCAGAATGTCATCTACATATAAGATGAGTATTATTCCTTTGGATTTTGACTTGTATATACAACAGTCATTTTTCAATGGAATGAAACCAAGTTTTCGTATAGCATCATCAAAGCGTTTATTCCATGATCGGCTGGCTTGCTTCAAGCCGTATAAACACTTATGAAGTTGAACAATGTGACCTTGATCATTTCCATTTCTTGGGAGTTTCATATAGATTTCCTCGTCTAATTCTCCATTTAGAAATGCAGTCTTGACATCCATTTGATGTACATGCAAATTATGTTCGTTGGCCAGTGCTAGGGCTAACCGAACGCTCTCTAGTTTAGCAACTGGTGCATAGGTTTCAGCGAAATCAAACCCAGGACGCTGAGAACACCCTTTTGCCACCAATCTAGCTTTATACCTTCCATCTTCTTTCATCAAAACCCATTTCGATTGAATTGGTTTTACACCTTTTGGTAGACAGTTAACAACTGTCCAAGTGTCATTTTGATGTAATGCGTCGAGTTCGTCTTGAATTGCCAGTTTCCATTCTTCCCAGTCTTCAGTTCTCTTCAGTTCTTCTATGTTTTGTGGAATAACTTCGTTACATATCCCGGCGACATGTGCTTTATAATCTGAATACCAAGTTGGTATTTTTCTTTCTCGTTTACTTCGCCGTAACCCTTGTTGTTCGTCGTCTTCATCTTCTTCGTCTGCGTGACTTTCGTATGTACTTTCATAGTCAGTTTCTTCAACTGATTCTTCGAGTGATTGTTGATCTTCTTGATCTATCTCGACTATAGTACGATCACCGTCTATCGAATCTTCCGCTGACAACTGTTCCGTTCCATTTTCTGTGCCTTCTGACAACATGCTTTGATCAAATCGTGCGTTTAAAATCACGTCTTGATCCGACGAGAAATTATGTTCTTTTGATTCGGTTGACCTAAAATCATCATTGATGATATTAGACTCGTTGAATATCACGTTTCTACCAATCTCGACAGATCGTGTATTTTTATTCCACAGTCTATATCCATTGTTTGCGTATCCCACAAATATCAATGATATCGTTCTTGGATCTAATTTTCGTCGTTTTTCTTTCGGCTTCGCAGCCAAACACTCTTAAATTTTTCAAATTTGGTCGTCTTCCAAACCACATCTCATATGGTGTTTTGTTTTCATCTACCCCATTTGTTGGGGATCTATTTATCAGATATGTTGCTGCATATAATGCTTCTCCCCACATATCCTTGGATAGCTGACTATCATACAGCATTGCTCTAACCTTTTCCATCAAAGTTCGATTCATGCGTTCACTAACGCCATTTTGTTGTGGAGTGTATGGAACTGTAAATATCATTTGAATTCCATTTTTCTTGCAATAAGTTTGAAATTCGGTATTGGCATATTCTCCACCATTATCACACCTTAGCATAGAAATTCGTGTACCAAAATACGATGAAGACATGGCTTCAAACTCCTTGAATTTCTCAAAAACTTCTGATTTATTTTTCAAAAGATAAACTACCAGAAAGTGTGTGTAGTCATCTATAAAGGTCACAAAGTAGCGGTATCCGTCATACGTTTCCTTTTCCATGCTCCCGCATACGTCTGAATGAATTAATTCAAGCGGCCGTTTCGATCTTGGGTGTTTCATATGTATGAACTTGTTAGCGGTCTGTTTCCCTGCTAAACATCCTTCACACATGTCTGCTTTACTCCAGTCTTCCGAATGTATATTGATACCCTCAACCATTCCTTTCTTTATTAGCTTTTCTATCCCCGAAATACTCAAGTGTCCCATTCGCTTATGCACAGTCTCTAAACTCAATTGATTTCCAATATATGCTGAACCTTCAGCATATTCAATAGACTTTGCTTCCCAAACGAAATCAATGTGAAACAAACCTTCAATGAAGCTTCCAGAAGCAATCACTTCGCCCTCATTTTCAAAAATGACCTCTTCATCAATGAAAGTAACCCTATTTCCGCTTTTACTAGCTTTTCTTACAGAAAGGAGATTTTCTTCAAGTTCAGGGATGAAAAAGACATTGTACAATTCAACATTCTTTATTAAATTTTTCCGACAATGCTTTTCAACTTAATCTTCCCCATCTTCGTAGCCCGAAGCTTTTCTCCAGACTTTGCTGTGGAAATCAACACAGGTTTCTCCAAATCTTGGATATCCTCCAGAAGATTTCTGTCGTTGACCATGTGGTCGCTCGCTCCCGAATCTACAACGAATCTTACCCGCTTCCTCTCAAACTTTCTGGCTTTCTCCGCGTTGGTTTTAGTCATCATGGCGATTGTTCTTTTTGGGTTCTTCTTCTTTTCTTTCAGGTACTTCTCCTTCTCCTTGGCAATGAACTTCTTCATTAAAGGACATTTGTTCTTGAAGTGACCGATCTCGTTGCATCCAAAGCATCGGGTTGTCGCCTTCTTCGATGCTAGCGCTATGTTTCTGGGTTCCTTCTGAAAGTCTTCCCGGATTCGGCGTCGAAAAACATCCGCTTGATGTCAGTCACGGACTTCTGGCACAACTCTTCATTGGACAGAACAAGCAATGCTCCTTTCACATGTTTGTAATGGTCTGGAATAGCGCTGAGTAGGGCATGGACCTTCTCTTCCTGAGTTATTCCAGAACGCATTCTCTCAATTCTCTGATTATCAGATCGTATTCGTCGAAGGTTTCCCTCAACGAGTTATGTTTGCGGTATTTGATGGAGAATAACCTCTCTCTCATGCTGACCATGGCAGCGGTTCCTGCCTTCTCGTATGTTTTACCAAAACATCCATGGCGTCTTTCGCGTATTCCAGTCCGATGAGTTTGTTGAGGATGTCGTTGTTCACGAGCATGACGATCTCGTCCAGAGCCTCAACGTCTTCTTCTTTTCGTTTGTTCAAACGCTCCATCCTCTCCTTCTTCCTCTCTTCCGATTCGCCGGGAACTGGGGCATAGTATTCTTCTTCAATCGGTGTCCTGACCAGCGTATGAGCTAATTTAAGTTTAGCCAACCTGTGCTCAATACGCCACTTCCAGGCTGGAAAATTGGCCTCCGTGCCATCAAAAACATTGGCGCGGTCCCCGCTGAGCAGGACGCCGGTGATCGGCATGGTGCGCTCGAGAGTTCCCCTCTCGTAGCCACCGCTCCTGCGTCCACTGCTGCTCGCCGAAGTCATTCCTTCTGGTTGCTCTCCAGAAGCGTCTACCAGGCCAGAATCGTCCACCAGTCCAGAATCGTCCACCGGTTCAGAATCGTCCACCGGTTCAAAGTCTTCCACCAGTCCAAGATCGTCCACCAGTCCAGAATCGTCCACCAGTCCAGAGTCGTCCACCAGTCCAGAGTCATCCACCAGTCCAGAATCGTCCACCAGTCCAGAAGGAAGTCTGTGTCCAACGGTATAGTACGACCGTTACTGCCAGTTAACCACTGGGCCCATAACCATTTGTTGAGAATCTTTCTTCCAAATAATACTCGGATTGTTCTCAGGTTTGAAGATAATTTATTGAGCTTTCAATACGTCAAGTGGTTTATATCAAACATGGTTATTTATCGATACAATCATTCTAGTTTCATATTCTGTATAAGCTTGTCTATGTAATCTACAGTGTCTATATTGTATACAACTAATTCTAACTTCTAAGTTCCATGCAACTCGTAAAGCTTCTTGTTTGCCACAAGAAGCTCTTCGTACATTATTGCATACAATGTCTGATTGGATACAAGTTCTTCCTTCCATAGTCGACATTGGATTGACAGTCGACATTTCGTTTGTCAGTAGTGAGATGTCAGAATGACATCTTGTTTATCAGTATTAGAATGAATGGCCAATTGTTATTGTTTATGTTTCATAGTGCAATCAATCGGATCGAAACATTTTTCTCAACACTAAGTACGCAACCCTTAGCTGGCGGTCAATTGTCATCGGAAGACCCGTGGAAGTGTGAGTATTGGAACTTGTGAGGACCAGAGCTATGTTAGGCGCTCCTTCCCGGATGTCAACTCATCATTTCGAAGCCCTGCGAGAGGGAACGTTTAGAGGTAATCATACCTTCTACCAGAGCTGCGGCAACACACACGAGCTGGGAACAGCTTTCATAGTGATGGGCGATATGCAAAGGCGCGTGATCGGGTAGTGGCCGATCAATGAGAGAATGTGCAAGTTCAAGATCAAAGGCCGGTTCTTCAACTTCAGCATAATCAGCTGTCGTAGCCAAGCAAATCCGTTTTCCGATTTGCCTTTTACCAACGAAAACAACCGCAGAACACCGAAGGGTAATTCGCATGTTCACGCCTCAAAAAACAGAACACTGAATCATGATCGTTTTTTTTTTCACCGTTCGAATAACCCTAGGATAGGATGTGACAATCCAGTATTTTGCGCTCGATAATGGCGGCCTAGTGAGTTCCTTTTTGACATTCAAGAGGTAGAAAATATTGACATGTTTTAATCAATGTAGGCCTCGATTTGTTGAAAAATATTGGCACTCATCCGACTGTTCCAAACAAACAAACGTCAAACATTTTCCAATAGAATCGTGTAGTTTTTCTTTAGATAACACATTTTATATAAAATATTAATTTTTGTCAGGAAACGCGTACTACATTGACGGAATGCAACGAAGTGATGAATTACTATCTGTGCATCAATCATTCATGCTGGCTTTCTTAATGGAGAGAAAAGATATGTTCTTCACAACTGAAGCCAGAAGAAAACGTTGAAAAAATACAACTCTGAACTAAGCCAGTCAATTTAATTAGGAATTGATTAAAATTTCATTATGCGTTCCGTGTTAATAGCCAGTTTTACACTTAACTAGAGAGCGCCAGATCCTACCACCACTATGCAGAGAAATTTTTGTTTGTGATTGATAATGAAAATTTGGCTGAATTAACTCCCAAAGTTCATACTGTATTTCAATATTTTGATTTAAAGTACCGTTGACTATGACTATGAGGTTTCCTTATTGACGATTTGTATTTTAGAAAATAAAGTTGTCATAATACAAATGATACAAATAGTATGGCTCATATACAAGGGGTTTTGAGATTCACGTGTATTTCATTCTGTGCACTCGGATATCTCGTGTTACAAGAACTCGACTTGAAAAAGTTCTTGTTTCAGTTTCAACGATAATTTTTAGATGTATGTACATTCAATGGGGCCCTCCTTAGCCGTGCGGTAAGACGCGCGGCTACAAAGCAAGACCATGCTGAGGGTGGCTGGGTTCGATTCCCGGTGCCGGTCTAGGCAATTTTCGGATTGGAAATTGTCTCGACTTCCCTGGGCATAAAGTATCATCGTGCTAGCCTCATGATATACGAATGCAAAAATGGTAACCTGGCTAAGAAACCTCGCAGTTAATAACTGTGGAAGGGCTTAATGAACACTAAGCTGCGAGGCGGCTCTGTCCCAGTATGGGGATGTAATGCCAATAATAAGAAGAAGAAGAAGAATGTACATTCAATATGGGACAATGTTGGTTTGCTATTTTGTTACATTTCTTCTGAACAAAATCTCACATTTCAAGACAAAATTTTCAAAACGACTTATCTGCTTTTGTAAACAAAGATTTAAACGACGATTTGAAGAATCTGATAGCTCTCCCACGCAAACCAACACCACCAATAGGTAGGTGAATGTTTCCTCTCTACCGCACAGGCCACTTCGGCCTTAGTCTGAATAAATAATAATAAATAAATGAATCCTTGATAACGGCTAATAACAATGTTAGTCGTGAAATACGAAGGTGCATCATCTGTGGAAGTCGGGCCTACTACGGGCTCCAGAAGAAACTGCGGTCAAAAAATATTCGCCACCGCACCAAATGTGTCATGTACAAGACGCTAATAAGACCGGGTGTCCTCAACAGACATGAAACATGGACAATGCTCGAGGAGGACTTGCAAGCACTCGGAGTATTCGGGAGACGGGTGCTTAGGACCATATTTGGCGGTGTGCAATTGAGTTCTCCAAGCGCAGTTTTTCGCACACCAACGTCACTGTATAGGATATATGGAATAAAAGTGGGTGGTAATCTTGTTGCGGCAAAAATATCACGAATACTTTTGGAGGAAGACAGCACACATTGACAGGAATACAGCGAAGTCACGCACACTTTCATTTATTTGGAGAAGTCAATAAGACGGTGTGTGGCGGCGGAAGCCGCACAACAACCCGAGGCAGATACGAGACGGCGTGGAGCACAGCGAGCGAGGTGGGCAGACCAGGTGCATAGCGACTTGGCGAGCCTGGGGCGCATTGAAGGATGAAGAGATGCGGCCTCGAACCATGTATTGTGTTGTTGATTCAGTGTTACCTGCAAGGTACACTGGGGGAGGTGGAAAAAAGGGGTAAGGGGTCGTACACTATTTTTTATAAAAAAAAAATAAAAATTAAAAAATTAAAAAAAATGGGTCGTACACTAATTACGTAAGCACTTATGGGGGGAGGGGTCTGTCATTTTCTTACGCTCCATATAAACAAAAAATAATTTTATGATAAAAGTCTTACATGGGGGGAAGGGGGTTCGAAAAACCCGGATGCTTACGTAATTAGTTGACGACCCCTAAGTCAAGACAAAATTTTCAAAACGACTTATCTGCTTTTGTAAACAAAGATTCAAACGACGATTTGACGAATGTGAGAGCTCTCCCACGCAAACCAACATCATCAACAGGTAGCGGAAACCATGTGTTGGTTTGCGTGGGAGAGCTATCAGATTCGTCAAATCGTCGTTTGAATCTTTGTTTACAAGAGCAGATAAGTCGTTTTGAAAATTTTGTCTTGAAGCGTAAAAATCGACTCGAAAAATTGGAATTGCACATGCTTTGCTTCGAGCTGCTTATTGGACAGCATCAATGTATTCTGAGCCAGTTCAACAGTGTCTTGATGGACGACATTCTCAGGACGACATGATCCTTGTACGGCTTGAAAACTGCTTCAACAGTTATTAACATGTCTGTGAGAGGGTGCTTTATAACCCCATCAATTGGTTGGGGTTCAGCCAAATCACACCAAGCGCCATTGAAAAAAAAATCGATTTTCTCATTTTCTCGATTCTCGCATCGTAGCAGGCATCGCTTTCAGCGACAAAGAATCGTTCTCTTTCGTGTTTGAACTGCCAAGCAAGCAGGTTGTGTGTGCTGGGCGACAGTATGAGCACAATGCAGATTTAACAAATGGCTACCGTGACAGGAGCCACCTTTTCTAGGTGGCATTTTTTTTCTCCTTCCATTTCAATTAATATTGCTGTTACTGTCGCCCATCACACACAAGTAAAGTTGCAGTTAAATTAGTTACCGGGCAAAGAAAAACTACAGGTAGATTTACGTTTTTTAAAAAAAAAAACTGATGCGTAATGCCACTGGTGCTGGTTTCTCACAGTTGGAGAAAAACCGAGCGATCCAGGGCTACTGTTTTTTTATTTGCACGGGGAAGTTTTACGGGAGCAAGTTTGCTCACTGATTCGAGCCGGCAAAAGAGTACGGAGCCACTGGTGCTGGTTTCTCACAGTTGAAGAAACACCGAGAGACCCAGGGCTACTGTTTTTTTTATTTTTCGGGAGTTTTCCGGGAGCAAGTTTGCTCACTGGTTCGAGCCGGCAAAAGAGTACGGAGCCACTGGTGCTGGTTTCTCACAGTCGGAGAAAACCGAGCGACCCAGGGCTACTGTTTTTTGATTTGCACGGGGAAGTTTTCCGGGAGCAAGTTTGCTTACTGGTTCGAGCCGGCAAAAGCGTACGGAGCCACTGATGCTGGTTTCTCACACTTGGAGAAATCCGAGCGACCCAGGACTACTGTTTCTTTGATTTGCACGGGGGGAGCCACTGGTGCTGGTTTCTCACAGTTGAAGAAACACCGAGAGACCCAGGGCTACTGTTTTTTTTTTTCGGGAGTTTTCCGGGAGTAAGTTTGCTCACTAGTTCGAGCCGGCAAAAGAGTACGGAGCCACTGGTGCTGGTTTCTCACAGTTGGAGAAACTCCGAGTGACATAGGGCTACTGTTTTTTTATTTGCACGGGAGCGATTTCCGCCAGCAAGTTTGCTCACTGGTTTGATCCGGTAAATGTAACGAAGCCACCGGTGCCGGTTTCTCACAGTTAGAGAAAATGCGAGCGACCCAGGGCTACTAGTGTTTTGCACGTGGGAGAGTTCCGGGAGCATTTAAGTTTGCTCACTGGTTCGATCCGGTAAATGAGCTGGGTTTTCTCTATCTATTGATTCCGATATTTGGTTTTAATTCGTATTCAACTGAATCAACCTTTTCCGGGGAAGTAGGGGGATGTGAGAGGGTGCTTTATAACCCCATCAATTGGTCGGGGTTCAGCCAAATCACACCAAGCGCCATTGAAAAAAAAATCGATTTTCTCATTTTCTCGATTCTCGCATCGTAGCAGACATCGCTTTCAGCGACAAAGAATCGTCCTTTTTTCGTGTTTGAACTCCCAAGCAAGCAGGTTGTGTGTGCTGGGCGACAGTATGAGCACAATGCAGATTTCACAATGTCATTTTTATGAGCCGGGGATTAAATACTTTCTTATATTTGATAAAAAGAAAACTTCGGATTTAGTAACTTCCTACGATGAAGCATTGGGTAAGATCGTTCCATGTTAGTCGGAAAATCTGCTTCGGAAGATTTTGAGCGCCTATAATGATAATAGACATCCAGAGCCGTAGCGTGGACTCCCAGCGCCCTTGGCGAAACCTTCATTAGGCGCCCCTCACTCTTGCAGATGTTCGAAACAAGAAGTGTGCTAAGAGCAGGGAGCAGTGTTGTAAAATGTCATTTGCATTCGTTTGTATAATTTTCCCAGAACTTTTTTCAGAAGGTAGCTATCAATTCATGTTGTATGACGAACTTATAGCGGTTAAATGGGCCTACAACTTTATCTAACGAGACTTTGCTGTAAATATGTAATCTGGGGCGTGGGAGGCAAAATGTCATTCAAATGACATTATGTCAAATGACACGTGACATTTTGGAGAGTTTTCACTCTCCAGCCTTTGATGTTATACTTAGAGCAATGTACCCTTGGACAAAAATATAACCCTACTCAAGCGTTATGAGTACATTCTAAATTATGGAGGAAATTTTGCTTCTAAAGAAAGTTATGAACAAATTAGTCAAATGACATGCAGATGACATTTTACAAGCCTGGCAGGGAGAATAAAAATTAACTTTTTTTGCGGGGGGGATTTAATGTATTTTTGCATTATAAATTCCTAAAGCCTCTATAACCTGCATATGTTCCATTAGGTAGAAAGTAAGGGTTATTAAAAGACCAGAACATTTTTAGAAATCCCATGAAGTTTAACGATTTTCGTCATTTCTCATTTATTAACATTCATTTCAATGCATTGCAGCAATTTCCGAAAAAAAATGGCAAAAAAATATGTTTTGTTAATATCTCCGGAACGCAATGTTCATTCGGTCTAATTTTCAATAGGGTCTAACTAGGCCTCAATCTGCGTCGAATGCAACTCGGATAATGCTAAGTACAAAAAAGTTTGTGTCACATTTCTTGTACACATACACACACATATACATACGCATATACAGGCATCAGTCTATTATAGAGTCGATTGGATGACCTTCGGAAACGCCATTAGTTCTTGGCTTGGTTTGCAAAAACTTTTGATCTTTCAATGAACTTCCACTTTGGGGTGAATTGGTTGATTGTGAGAATAGCGATTGGTCCAAGTAGTATCAGGAACAAAACAACTAGGTTGATTGATGGCCAGAATAACCAACGGGCCTGTTTAGATCAAGGTAGATGAATTTTTAGAGTGGGTCTGACGGTAGTTTGGTAGCACTGGTTGTTTTGATTGAACCAATAAATTTCAATTTCAGCATACCATCATTTCAAATACTCTTCCCCGTTAAAAGCTTTACCAGTTTATAAAGATTACGCTGACGGAAGCCGATAACAAGGCGTTAGTTGGCACTATTTGTGAGAAAAGCTGGGACGAACAATAGCTGTCTTTGTCAGGACGCCGTATGACAAAATGGCGTTCGTGGCGAGGTACCGCCCGTCGGTTCGGATGAGAAAGTACCTCCAGGAATGCGTAGAAATCCCGGCACCTCTGGGCAGAATGTTAGCAGGCTCGGTGGTTCTAACTTGGCAGAGGTCTTGCTAAGCTCGGGGACGATCTGCTTGTACAATACGCACCGCTCGCTGGAAGTCGTCTGCCAACCGGATAGCCAACAGTTGTCAACCCCGGAAACGAATAACCAAACGTCGGCCAGCCAAATGGTAATTCCTGGCAGTATTCGCTCCGGAGGTGCACTTAGGCACGCGCCGACTTGCAAGATGGCGTTCTCGTGGCGTCTTCAAATTCCGAGTTTCACGAGGAATGAAATAAACTTCAAAGATGCGAATTGGCTGTAGGTTCTTAGTATCTCGTACCTCGACTGATCGCTTTCTTCCTTTTTTGCCTTCTTCATCGAAGCCTCTGGAGCTCATATTTTTGGTAACCGTATTTATTTGCCACCAACTTTGCCAAAATTCACCGCTTTGATTCATCGCCCACCCGTTTTGAAATGACGGTTAGACACTCAAATTATTTCCCTGCATTCCAACACCATACACAAAGTGTTACCATTCGGTAATAACCTGATTATGGATGTAGTCCCCGAGAGAATCGTGATAAGATGTTAAATTTGTATCCGTTTGCACCAGTGAATTTGTGAATAATTTAACTCGTAATTTGTGAATAACTTAACTCCTCTTACACACTTAAATTATTTTCTAGACCTCGGTAAAATTTTTGCCGAGATTCCAACAGCCGAGATCTTGTTAATATTTTTTACTGAAATTCAGTAATTCCTTTACCGAAATTTCGTCAATATTTTGCCGAAATTCGGCAAAGTTTATTTTTTGCCGAGATCTCGGCAACGATTACCGATGACTCGGTAAAGTTTACCGAAATCTCGGTAAAATTTTTACCGAAATTCGTCGAAATTATTACCAATATCTCGGCTGTTGGATTCTCGGCAATCGGTAAACTTAGAATTTTAAGTGTGTAGACGGTAGAATAATTTGTCATCCTTTTCCATAGCGGAATTCTGGATTTCGGCGCCCCCCTAAGGCATGGCGCCCTTGGCGGGGGCCAACCCTGCCAACCACACGCTACGGCGCTGTAGACATCTAAATAACATATATAAACTGACAATATGATTTGATTCTGAAAATAAAATGACAAAAATGACTTCAATATATTTATTCCTTCCGATTCAGTTGCAATTGCAACAGTGACTTCTTGGACGACGTATTTCTTTGCAGCTACGGCTGGCTAAGACCTAAAAAGATAGTATTCGACGTTTTTTAAATGACTTTCAGAATTTATAGGTAGTGGTTAGAAGATGAAAATGTTTGATAATTGCTTGGTGAATGGTTCTGAACTTTAACCCGCATTTTGAATCAATTTCAGAATATTTCACTAAATAATCTTCAAAATTTTAGGCGTTTAATATTCATCCAAATCTATAATGCGATGTTATTGTACAAAATACGTTTCCATTAGTTTTCAAATTCATCATCAACTAATACTAAAACTGATTCTTATGAATGATGATTAACTCAACAATTTTTTTAGTGACCCTACCATCACTAAAAATGAGTGCCTATCAGACCTGCATCTCTTGGCACACAAATAATAATGGAATCATCGTTTTCTCTTCTAATAATAAATCGTTCTCTTGCTGCGTATTATCCGTAAATTAACATTTCCAAAATTTATTCACCGCCACGGACTAATCATATCAGTGCATTTAGCTCATATTATTAATGTATTCTTCGACTTCCTCTTTGGTGAACATCCGGAAAAGGCCACCTGGAGTCATAGTCATTACTTCAACGTTGGTGGAATTGAGTTTTTCTTCCATTACTTGCTTCAAAGTGCTGAGAGCTAAATTGATAGCTTCTTTGATGGTCATTGTCTGGAGGTAGTATTCCTACGATAAAAAATCTTGTAATGCATTGTCTTCTAGATAAATGATTATCCAAATACCTGTAGATTCTGCTGCGCTCCTTCGCTGCCAGATCCAATTGCCTTGGCATCATAACGGATATACGTTCCCGAGGGATCCATGTGCCACAGCTGGGGCTCTCCGTTCTCGATGCCGGCAAACAAAATGGCCACCCCGAACGGGCGACTCATAGCCGAACCCGTATCGTCACTGTCACCGAATTGGATTGCTAAACTAGACACAGCCTGGGCACACGACTCCACGGACATTCGCTCGTCATAAACGAACCAATGATTCTGGCACTCCACCCTTGCCCGGTCCAACAGGGTGCGAGCGTCGGCCATCAAACCCGAGGTGGCGCAACCGATATGTCGATCGACCTCAACGATTTTTTCGACTTTCGTCGGCTCCATCAGAGGTGACGTGATGCGTTTTTCTACAGCCATTACAACACCTGGTAGAGAGAAAACATATTTATAATGATTTTTTTTTTTTTTCATAAAGTGAAATATCAGTAATGTTGCGGTTGACATCAGGTTCAGAAATATTTGTTTTTAACGCATTCAACATGTCTTCATATCTCATTGTTACAAGTCAAAGAGACATTTTGTTCTGTCTTGTTTAGCGAGACTTTCAGCCCTAGGCTGGCTCGTCTTGTAGTCAAAGAGACATGATTGCCTCCTTTTTCACAATTTTCTTATTAGAACAGGTATTCATAAACCCTAAAGTCAGCCTAAATTTGAAAATTGTTTAGAGATTTCATCATTTAAAGCGCTTTATAAGGTTTTTTAAATATATAATCTAACGTAAAGATTCGTGGAATAGTTGAATTTAAATTGTATGCAAATCCGCATTTTGGCCAAATTGACTATAAGAGTATCATAATCATAGAATAATTAGTAGAAAAGCCAGCACAGCTGGGACTGATATCCACTCAAAGGCAATTTAGTAATGTTTATTGTGGGTCCCAAATTACCTGCATGGCAATGCCACCCAGATATATAAATTAATGCTGTCAGGAAAACAGATTACAGTGCTTGTTGTTAAAGGTCCTGTGCTTTTTGCACAGGATCCATCACCATCCCTGATCTTTCATCAAAACTCTTAAAACTGCTTACATACCTTCTTGGGTAGAAATCCCAATGGCCGTGGAGCCTAGTTTAATAGCTTCGATCGCGTACTCTACTTGAAAGAGACGTCCCTCCGGCGAGAATGTGTTCACACCACGGTCATATTCGGATCTGGTCAGGAACATCTGCAAGGAAAAATTTGGTATAGCTTTCACATATCTGAACCGTCCTTCGTCGGTGAATTGTTCGAAAGGTTATGTTTCGAGTGACAATGCAAATCATAACAAAACCGAAAGGCACAGTACTGCAGAACGAATTTTTGAAGCTTATGCATACTTTACTATTTTCACAGTCATTTACATTTAAGTTTTAATGCAAATACATACCTTTCAATACTATTTTAAATTAATCAAAGTCGGTAAACTAACAAAATCTCTTCAGCAAAAATGACAAACAACTTTTGAAGAAACAAGAACCGCAACGCAAACTCCTGATCAACGTGAACTGTCAAACTTTCACCCCTGTTGCTGGAAATAGCTGGAAAATATACAACAAACTTAACGAAATTAAATTTCAGACGCACATTTCTAATGGGCCTAAACTAAATTCAAGACAAAATTTTCAAAACGACTTATCTGCTTTTGTAAAGATTCAAACGACGATTTGACGAATCTGATAGCTCTCCCACGTAAACCAACACCATCAACAGGTAGCGGAATCCTTCATCTATCTATTGATGGTGTTGGTTTGCGTGGGAGAGCTATCAGATTCGTCAAATCGTCGTTTGAATCTTTGGTTACAAAAACAGATAAGTCGTTTTGAAAATTTTGTCTTGAATTTTACCTTTCAGCCAGGCTATAGACATCCCTATCTAACTCCCTTAGCTTAAAAATAGCCATCATGTCCCGGGCACAGTGTGCAGATAGACCGCTGTCAGTTGCATGAGATGTCAACAATCGTCAACAACACCAATGATTGTAGCTTGATAATTGAAAATATCCTCAACAATAAAAGAGCAGGATTTATTTTTAAATTCTGATCAAGCTTTTCACGGTGAAATAAAAGACAAATTGTTGATCTCCATGTAAGTAAAATCAAAATTGATCATGTAGAATAAGTTTTGAATCAATTAAACTCATTAGTCATATTTAATGAATATTCCCGATTAAAGTTGCATATTGAAGAAAGCTGAATTTGGATGTTTTATGATGTTAGGCTTTTTTAGATTTGACGTACGTTGCTCGGCGTTGGTGTTGGTGTTGGCTACGCTAAACATGAGCTCTTAGCATAGGCCTGCTTTCAGCAAAGTAAATAAGGGTCTGTTCAAATATTACGTTACGCGAAAAACGATGTTTTCGACCTTTTTTAAGAACCCCCCTACTTTTTATTGAGAAAAGTCAGCTGTTCAAAAATCCACACTTTTTTTTGGTAAAAATCTAAAGAAATTTTCAAATAAATTTTATCTGTGCGTTAGACGATCGCCACCAGTGCACTGAGGATTGGACGTATGATTTCCAATCAAACGCATTATGAAAATTTGCCACAAGGAATCGGTACGAATTTCAATAAATATGTTGCCTTATGAATGATGCACACTATAGATAGTGTAGATTCTACTATCTATAATGCACACTTAAAAGCCAGATTTTATTTCGGTAAAATCATTTAACGAATATCGTTAAAACATATTGATTTATCGATATATTTTAAAATTAATTACCGAAAATCAGCTAATTAAATGTACTACTGAAATTCGGCAGAATATTTTGCGATCATCGTCGGTAAAGGCTACCTTACACCTCGGGAAAATTTTCCGCCGGATTTTGGTCCCCGTGCATTTTAAATGGGGCCGGGATTTTGATTTTCCGTGCCCAAATCCCGAAAACATCGCATATGCAAAAATACATGGGGAAAAAATCCGCGAACCAAATTCCCGAGGTGTGAGGCTACCTTAAACCACAGATAACAGATATTGAGGCTGGCATCCGATACGTGTGTAAACATCCGCAACCGTTAATTCAAATGTATTTTAAATTGGGACCGCGTTAGGCAATCGATTGGAGATAGCGCAAGGATCATTGTTATTAAAAACGCAGCCCGAATGCTGCTGTCAAATGCATTGGCTGCGTTCAACGGTTGTAAATCAGCTGCGTCCGTATGTACTGCCGCACACAGTTGAGTAGATGGCAGTAGTGGGCCAACGTATATCAATTCAAAAGTTTACACAGGATTTTCAATAAAATTTGTTCTAGCTTAAATATCTAATGCTGTCCAATGAGCAGCTCGAAGTAGCTCGAAGTTGTTCCCGTCCTTCTTGTTCTTTTTTGTCAACAAATGGGCATGAGCAGGACAGGGAGAAACTTCGAGCTACTTCAAGCTCTCATTGGACAGCACTTCTGTTATCTGTGCTTAAACCATCCACTTTTACCGATTTTCGGAGAAATCTCGCTTAACTTTTCAAAAGGACCTAAGTAACATTTTATTCATGATTTAATTTGAATAGCGCAATCAACAGAGCAACATGAAAGCTATCAATTGCAGTATTCAAATTAATTCATGAAAAAATGTTACTTAGATCCTTTTGGAAAGTTAAGCAAGAAATAGATTTGTCAAACGTCAAAGCGCCGCAAAAGCACGTGTTGAACAAAAAAATAAACAAACGACTTGAATGGTTTTCCGACAACGGCTGCTAAAAATATCTCCAAGTAAGTCTTAAAATCTAAATTTACTTTATGTCGGGCTTAAATAGGCAGTGGCGTAGCCAGAAAATTGGTCTGGGGGGGGGTTTTCTGAACATATTTTTTTTTGAAAAAAAAAATTCTTCTAAAAATTTTGTCTTTGGGGGGGGTTTTATGCCCAAAACCACCCCCCTGGCTACGCCACTGTAAATAGGTATTTGTTTTTTTAGGACATACCATCGAAATGATTGAGTAAGACGATTTTTCAACGATTTTCGTGACATGGAAGAGGTTTCCAGCTCGCCATCTTTTAACAACTTTATAACGGTATTTTGTGTACAAAAAAAAATTCATTTTTTTATAAATTCATTTTCTGTCCATATTATTCGTGAATAAATATTTTTGTGGTTTCCTGCTGCATTACACTTTGGTTTTTTCATTATGTTTCACTAAAAAACCTACAAAAGAAAGCAATAATTTACAAGATTTCTGTAAATCTTTCATCATAAATTTTATGTGCGAATTCGCAATTCACATTAAAGTATTGTGTATTTCTGAGGTTATGTAGTTTTTAAACGGTTCTATTCGTTCAGTTTTACATCAGGCAATCCAATTCAAACGTCAAACTTCACAACCTCGCTCACCGCAACTCTTTTTGCTGTCAAAGCGCCATCTTTGATTTTTTCTTTTTCTCGTAGACACCGACGTGTAGAAAACGTGTTAACGTAGCTAGTGTCTATTTTTCCATTTTAACAGCAAAATGGTAAGTTTTTACTACTGTTTTTCAATTATAATGAATGTTTATAACTAGCAATATAATGTGCAAGGATTAGAAAGTAAGAATAGTTTGAATTAACATTGCATTATTGTGTTGAAATTTTTCATATATGATCGCTCCTGCGTCACCATTTTCTCCTCATGGAGCCTATTTTTAGTTCTCGCCTGCTTTATTTTGATTGTAAAATTAAGTAGTCTTGTACATTACATTTATTGTCTATAGTTAAACAACTCATAAACAATCCGGAACCAGCGTAAACATATCTTCCACTGGCCTAACTGCCGCTGGTAGATTCTAACCTCAAAGTGTTGACAGCTTCTTATTGATTTTGTTTGTCTTCCAACAGGGTTTCGTGAAGGTTGTTAAGAACAAGCAGTACTTCAAGCGTTACCAGGTCAGGTTCCGCCGGCGCCGTGAGGGCAAGACCGATTACTATGCCCGCAAGCGTCTTATCTTCCAGGATAAGAACAAGTATAACACACCGAAATATCGGATGATTGTCCGTTTGAGCAATCGGGACATCACTTGCCAGATTGCGTACGCCCGGATTGAGGGAGATCGCATTGTGTGCGCGGCCTACTCGCACGAACTGTCACGCTATGGCGTCAAGGTAAGTGTGTCCTCCCTGATATTTGTTTACAAGTGCGTAGGGCTATTCGACGTTGCATCATTAGGGCAAAAAATGTAAACATTCAGTTATTGTAATTGTTTGTTTATTTTAAACCGTAACCTGTTAGTATGTACCTACTTTATATCGAGGTCAAGGAAGCTTCTATAATATGAATATGATAAAAATACATTTGCTTTAAAAATTGTTTATTGCTCAATATACTTTTGACGAGAGTTACTTTCAAATAATAATCTCTTTGTATTTTTCTTTTCTCTTAGGTTGGTCTTACCAACTACGCAGCTGCTTACTGCACGGGATTGCTGGTTGCCCGTCGCATCCTGCAAAAGCTTCGCCTGGATACTCTGTACACTGGATGTACCGATGTTACTGGTGAAGAATATTTGGTCGAACCAGTCGATGATGGACCGGGAGCGTTCCGATGCTATCTGGATGTCGGCCTCGCCCGTACCACCACTGGCGCTCGTGTCTTCGGTGCCATGAAGGGTGCCGTCGATGGTGGCCTCAACATCCCCCACTCCGTCAAGCGTTTCCCAGGCTACAGCGCTGAAAACAAGAGCTTCAACGCTGAAGTTCACCGCGCTCATATTTTCGGCCAGCACGTCG
Source organism: Armigeres subalbatus (assembly GCF_024139115.2). Classification (NCBI taxonomy): domain Eukaryota; kingdom Metazoa; phylum Arthropoda; class Insecta; order Diptera; family Culicidae; genus Armigeres; species Armigeres subalbatus. The sequence goes on along the minus strand of NC_085140.1, from coordinate 383,747,235 downwards.
CCGACTACATGCGCACCCTGGAGGAAGAGGATGAGGAGGCATACAAGCGCCAGTTCAGCAAATACATCGGCCTCGGAATCAAGGCTGACGATGTGAGTATTGTTTTGAAAGTATCTAATGTGGCACGTCCATTCCCAAATTTCTGCTGGAACATTCCAGTTCCAGTCGATTCCGAAAATGGACCACATCAAATATGATAATCAGTTCGGTGTTTTCGAGTTATCAGTCTTGAAAACTTCCTAAATTTTTATCAAACAGTTTACCTACTCAAAGAAGTTGTCGACGTTTAATTGTGCGTTGCGCAAAGTCTTACGTTTATAAATAGCGTGAGATCTTTAATTTTTGCAAGTTCCGGTTATATGCACTACGTAGCTGTGGCGAAAGACATCTAAAGCGGATTTTCTCGAAAGTGGGAACAGGAAAGTTTCCGCTACTACGTTTTTCGGTTTAATTTCGAGAAATTCAACCATAGATACCTTTCGCCTCATTGATTTTGAAAAGTTAACTCCTAGTGTGCCGCTGTAAACACATTCATTTGTATGGCGTAAAACATTTATATTCTTCAGCAGTATAACTTCTTTGGCTCTACATTCCAACTAGAACGTGTTTGCTTTATAACTTAGTATTCTTTAGCCTTTCCTCAGTTATTTGTTGAAAGCGTTTCTATTCCCGCTATTGCATGAGTATGTATCTTGTATGGCAAGTACTACAATAGATATACTATGCCCACGGAATCAAAAATGTGTCCCACCCTGAAACATCCTAGACCGGACCGAGAATCGAACCTGCCATTTCCGGATTGGCAATCCTAAGCCATCGCTCGCAAAGTTAACTGGAGACCCCAGTGGCCAGGATAGCTATTAGATGTCGAAAAATAATATGTCGATACTTCCTAATTTTTGTAATCCTATATAAAAACAAAGACATTGAACGCCATATTGGAGGAACGATGGGTAGACGAATTGACCAGCCCTTCTGTCTTTCGCCTTCGTTGATTAACTACCGTAGCATTAATGATCGCTGTACTTATTTTCGAATTTTGTTCGACCTTTCCAGATTGAAACCATCTACAAGAACGCCCACGCCGCCATCCGTAAGGATCCGGTCTTCCACAAGAAGCCGGAGAAGAAGGTCACCAAGAAGCGCTTCAACCTGGCCAAGCTGACCCTCGAAGCCCGCAAGGCGAAAATCGCCAAGCACAAGGCCGACTTCATGGCCAAGATCCAGGCCGATGTCGAAGCCTAAACCTCATTTTTGCTGTTATGCTCCAGTGGATAGGTTCGGGATATGGCCAGATTTCTCCATCTATATCGCATTCCCGAAGCTACACCCAGCAATCATGTGGAGGAAAATAAGCAATGTTTGTATTTTTGAATAAATGCAGTGTTTCTTATTCAGCTGAAACGTGAGAAATTGTTGGCTTTTTACTGATCTATTCACGTTCTAAATAACTACATAGTTTCTTAAGAATTATTATATTAAGCTCTGAAAATATATTGCACGTTTAAAACCATTAGAATTTTCTTTCCTCCGCTATTCTTGTTAGAAAAATGTTTAATAATGGTTAGTGATATTAACAAGATGGCATGAACAGAACTTTCTCGAGAAAATTTTTATTTGCTCAAATGCTTTCTAGGTGACAAAAGTAGCCTGATTTTAAAAGCTCGAGAAAAGGAAAATCAAATTTTATTGTTGAATTTTTCAAACACCGTCAACGGGAGTGGGAAAGAGATAAAAAGTAATAAGATAGCCGTAGCTCTCATCAAATGTCTGTGTAGGTGGGATATAACTATAAATTGTTCAAAAAGGTCTCTTATATTTTAGTTTTCTTGTTCTTATATACCATCAATTCCATTATAGCGGGCTTGGTAGTCATATGGCTACTGCTTCTGCCTCATACGCAGGAGGTCGTGGGTTCAATCCCAGGTCCGTTCCATTCTCCTACTTTGTATCTTTCTCTTTATTTCTCATGTTCTAGCAATCGCTAGAACTGGAAATGGACTTCCATACCGTTTCCATTATTATTCCTATACCTTCAACTTGAGTATTCTATCAGTAATCTGATAGAATTGGAAATGAACTATAGAGCTCGTTTCCTACATCCAATTAGAAATTCCATCAGTTACCTTCTCCTATCTATCACATTGGCAACTCGTTAACCAAGACGGACCTCTGCCTCTCCAACCTAACCCAGAAATTCCAACAAATTCCGCATGAACTCGTGGCAAGTGCAGAGGTATATTCGGCTTGCAGTGGGCGAGTGATTGCATCATCATTTCCTCCCCCTTCCCTATATTGACTTGCATTCTGACGTGGCAGGCGCCAGTATGACCTAACAAATGAGATCACCAGTACTTGTACATTGAAGATGTGTGCTAGTCCCAAGCGAACATCTGTTGGTTCCCTGTACAAGAACAGCTGATCTGGTCATAATGGAGTAGCAACTACGAGCAGTCAATCAAGCTCAAGCTCTTATATACCATCAATTCCATTATAAAGACATTGTGGCCATTGTCACTCCCATGACGGTACTAATAGTTGGAACGCACAACTTGGATGCTATATTTATCGATTAATTTAGAGCGGTTGGTTTGTAACGGTCAGCGTCAGTCATAGAAAACAACTCCGTGTATACCGCTCAATCACAAGCTATAGCTCACATATGATATCATCTGGTTTCTCAACAACCGCTGCCAGCATCCAGGCGTTTACGTAACGTCAGATTCTACTTTACTCTTTTTTTTTTTTTTTTTTTTTCCTTTTGGTGGCACATTCCTGTTGGTCCATATTTGCCAAGTGTCAAATTAGATTGAATTGAATGACCATTTTATTTAAAATGACGGTTACGCGAATGTTAGACTATTTGACTATTCTCAAAGCATATGAAGGAAAACAAACTACAACGGAGCATGTTCGGACAGAAATCAATGGTTATATTCACAAGTGAAAGTTAAAAAATTCAAACATTAATCTTTGCCTGATTGATAAATTCTGATATTTGGAGGTATTCATCAATATTTTTTTTCTTCAAAATGATATTTAGGTCTATTTTATTGTGGAGCACAGGGAATTTGTTTCTAATCGTCGATAGTTTAGCACAGTCATATAGAATATGGTGAAGAGTTTCTGGTGTATTACAGGTTGAACAAAGGTCTGAGTTAATTAAATTCCATTTTACTAGTCTGTCTTTTGTCGCTGTATGAAATGTTCTGATTCTATTGATAATAATTGTCTCTGTTGTTGATAACCTAATATTGTAATACCATGGTTTTAGTTCTATTTTATTCATTATTTCATAGTGTTTCATTCCTTTTTCTTGGGATAGGGATTTGTACTCATTGTTCCATTCTGTAACAAGTTCTTGTTTGAAATTCAATAAACAATCACCCATAGTAAGTGCGTAATTTTCCTGTTGTATTCTTTGTATGCCTAATTTTGCCGCTGTGTCGGCTCTGTCATTACCTGTTAAATTGATATGTCCTGGAATCCACTGTATGATTATTTCATCAAAATGATTGTAACTAATTAATGTAATGAGTTTATTGATTAAATAATTGTCTTTGTTAGTGTTTAATAATGCTCTGCAACTACTTTGAGAATCGGTTAAAATTACTATTTTTGTATGATTTGTACAAATTGCATATTCTATGGCTTCAATTATTGCGACTAATTCTGCGTTCATTATTGAGAAGTGATAACTAAGTTTGAAACTAAAAGACTTTTTGTTCTCTTCGTCATAGAAACCACACCCTACACCCTGGCTGGTCTTTGATCCATCTGTAAAAATCTTAAAATGTGTAAAATAATTTTCTTCAATAATCTTTTGAGTTAGATATTTCTGCATTGCAATAGGAGTATTGTGTTTGTTCAGATTTTTTATGGTAGAATGTATGATGAGTTTGTCAATATCATTAATTTGCACCGTATTATTATTTGGAATTTTTAATTGAAGAAAGTGAAAATTATTAAGCGAGGCTATTTTTTCTAAATAAGATGTAAATTTGGGTAGCTCATTAGAGTTAATGAGTTCAGAAAGTTTATCTAAAATTGGACTATTACTGTAATACAATGTTTTGAGAATTTCTTTAAAAGTTAAATATTGTGCTCTGTATTTTAAGGGTAATTCACCTGCTTCTGCATATATATAACATGTATCGGTGTTGATTGTAAATATCTAAGGCTTGTTCTGATGGACAAATTTTGAACTTTTTCTAATCTATTGAAATCTGTTTTTGAAGCCGAGGAATAAACTGAAATACCATAATCTAAAACGGATCTAATTATTGAGTTGTTGATTTTTTGTAAGGTTTCCGGATGACAGCCACCTTTTTTTCTACTGAGCATTTTAATGATATTAATTTTTTTCTTTGCCTTGATTGTGGTTTCTGTTATGTGGGTTTTGAAATTAAGCCGGTGATCTAACCAAATTCCGAGGTATTGATGGACTGGTTTCAATTCTATTTGATTATTGTTAATATGTACATTTAAATTATCAGGGATGTTATTCGTAAAACAGACTGTTCCTGATTTATTAGGGTTTATTTGCATTTCTAAAGTTTCAAGCTCGGAGTTTATTATGTTTAAAGATGAGTTCATTTTATTTTCAGCTTCCGTTATATCGTTTCCTTCTGATACTAAGGCAAAGTCATCAGCAAATTGAATTAAGATGCTTTCTATTTCAGTTGAGTGGAGTTTGGAGGTGTAAATATTGAATAGAATGGGAGATAAAGGACATCCTTGCGGAAGTCCTTTATTTGTCTGCCTACGAATACTGGTTCCATCATTAAGTGTTAAGATAATAGTTCTTTGCTTTAAATACATGTACAGCCAGTTAATTAATTCAGATGGATAATTGAAATCTATGAGTATTTCTAAAAGTTTAGTAATATTTACATTATCAAAGGCCTTTGTTAAATCTAGAAAGGTAACTAAAATAACCTTTCTATTGTTTTTGGCAGTATTAATCAATGAAGTCAAAGTATTTACACAATTTACAGCTGGAGTGTTTTCTCGAAATCCAAAAGAATACTTAGGAATAATGTTATTATCAATGGTAAATTTAGTTAAAACTATTTTAACTTTAATATTTATAGTTTTAAGAAAAGTAGAAATCAAACAAATTGGTCTGTAAGATTCAGGTAGATTCTCTGGCTTCCCGGGTTTTAAAATTGGAACACATTTAATATTCAACCAGTCATCGGGTATATTTGTAGTGGAAATAACTATGTTACAGATCAATTCTATTTTTTTCAATAATTCGGGACTGAGTTGTTTTAATATACAGTAAGACACATTATCTAAACCTGGGGACGAACTTTTTTTCTTAGACTTGATAACATTAGTTATATCATTATAACTAATTGATAATTTATTTACAGTGGGTAAAATAGAAAATTGAACTTCGTTGGTTATGTTAGGGAAATTATTATTCATAAATTGAGTCGATAAATTTACATCATTCAATAATATTACATTTTGCTTTTTATTAAAACCACCGCTGATCAGTTTAATTGTTGACCATAGTTGTTTAATATTTAATTCAGGAGTCAAAGTATCAGTTAATTGATGAAAACATTTCCTTTTTTCTTTTCTGATTTTAGCCTTAAGAATAGTTCTTGACTTTTTGAAATCTAAGAAATGTTCTAAGGTTAGACTATTACAGTATGTTGCTAATTTCCTATTTTTTTCGTCGTATAGTTCTTGAATTTCAAGAGTCCACCATATTTTTGGTTGAAATTTTTGGTTAGGTTTATATTTCGCATTTATTATGTTGTGGTTAAATATATTAATTAGTTCTTCTGGAGTATTTATTGTACAAGGGTCAATTTTATTTAAATTTTCTATTGCTTTTTTGTTGTTAACTAATTCTTTGTTACAGAGATGTTGTTTTGCTGCATTTATTATTTGGAAATTTATGATCTTATGATCACCACAAATTTCCTCATCTAACACCGCCCAATTAGTTTTAGGAGCTATGCCAGATGAAACAAATGTTAGATCAATCGCTGATGGAGTCGTATTAGGGGGTTTTATCATGGTCGGGGAGCCATCATTAATGGAAATAAGATCTCTATTCTCAATCATATCAACTATTAGTTCTCCTCTTGGACAGATTTTAGATGCATTATTCCATAATGGATGATGTGCATTGAAATCTCCTGCTAAAACTGTACCTAAATTAACTTTATCGATGAAATCTAACAGAAGTTTGAGGGGATTTTTAATTTGATTGTTATTAATTGGACTTGGGGGAATGTATATTGAAATAAACAAATAAGGTTCAGATGTATTAATTGTTTGAATAGCTATTGCTTCTATTGGATGGATATTTGGCATTTTTAGGAGTTTGAAGTCTATTTCATTCTTAATCAGAAAAGCAACTCCACCATAACCTTTGTCACGGGTTTTTTTTTCGGAAACTTATATCCTGGAAAGTTAAAATCTTCTTTTGGTTTGAGCCAAATCTCTGATAAAAAAGCTATGTCGATTTTGTGTAATTTTAAGAAATGTGTAAGCAAAGACCGGTTTGAATTTGGACGAATACTGTTTATATTATTTTGTAGAATGTTCAAATTCCTGAATTTAGACATCTTGTGTCTTATTATCCGGTGGTTCGGGTAATCGCAAAATTTCCGGGTTAACCAGCTCATTCAGCTGTTTATTAATATTGATGAGTAGTTGTCGATTATCTGATTTACTATTTTCTTCATTAGTCGTTGAAATATTGTTCATAATTGTTTCTTGAATTTCCTTGATTTTGGTGATCAGTTTTGTGACATTCAATTGTTTAACTATTTCTACTTTGAGTTGGTTAACAATCTGTTCTAGTTCAGTTTTGGTAATATATTCAGATGTTGTAATATTACTGTATGTTTTAGATTGACTATTTTGAATCGGATTATTAGTTGGTTGCTGTTGGGTGATTGGTTTATTGGGATTATGTCTTAGTTTTTCATTGATTATGGGAGTTTCTGTTTGGATTTCTGGTTGGGTGAGAATCGGGAACTGAGAGTTATCCTGGAGCCTGTATTGAATTTGAGAGGGTAATGGATATGATCTGGCGGCTTCTGCAAATGTTAATTTATTGTATGCCATAGATTTTCTTATGTTATCCTGTCTACCTTTTTCCCTGCACTCTGGGTCAAAAGCTTTATGTCCTGCTTTGCAATGCCAACAGCAAATGCTAAGTGACGTACAATCTTTTCCTTCGTGACCTTCACAAGAACAATTAATGCATCTTACTTTTGGGGACTTGCATGCTTTTGTGGAGTGCCCGTATCTGACACATCTTACACAGCACTTCATGGGAAATACGTAATAATCCACCTCATATGGCAGATCAAAGATTCTTACCTGACGGGAAGCTTTTCCCTTCGGCATAAATCTTGATTGCATATGTCGGAACCAAGTATTTTTTGTTTAGTTTCTTGATTCTCTCAATTTCCGTTATTTTGATTCTGTCAGACTCCAGGTTATTCAAAATTTCCGATTCAGATATAGACGGCGGTACATTCCTGATGACACCAATGGTCTCTTTGTACATAGTTGGCACAAAAATTTTATATTTGAAGTCCTCGATAAGCACCCTTGAATTAATTAATGGTTCTGCGTGTCTGGGATTTTCAAAAATGATTTTGAATCTGTTTCTACCGGCTTTTACGAGATCTTTGTATGTTACTTTGATATTGCGTAGGAGTCTTGCTATTTCCATAATATGAATTGGTTCGGAGTTCTGTTCATTCGGTTCAAGAATGAACGTTTTGAAAATTTTGTTTTTATGCCAACCGTCCCTGAGACCATCGTTGCCATCTGTTTTGTTCTTGCTCTTGTCCTTATTTTTGTCTTTGACCTTTTTTTCATTTTTGTTCGTTCCGGTGTCCATTTTCTGTTTTTTGCATACTACGTTACCGTTAGTATCCATTTTCCTGCGTAAGTTACCTTCCGTTTTTCCTTCTGTAGCTGAATCGTAGTCTGTTATTGTCTCGTCATCTTCAAGGGGACTAACAAATCCCCCGCTCTCATCTTCACTGTCGTTCATCAAACGAGGATCATTTGATCACTCGTTGACTCACGAAAACACTCCTATCAGCACTTGATAAATAAAGCAAAGATCTATGGAATAGCAAAAACTTGTTCACAAACCACCTCTATCTTCACAATACACCGTATGCAGAGAAATCACCACCACAACGCCGACAATAGTCAAAAGTTGTGGTTTATTAACAATCGTATTAAAAACGCCGCGAAATTCGACACTTGAGAATATTTTCCAACGTCCGTCTTGCACCAAATTTGGAGGGAGAATGTACTTTACTCTTCTTCAACTTTTATAGCTGAAAGATAACTAAAATGACATTTCCTGTCTAAAAGTTTCATTTGCTCAATCATTTTTTAAATTTATTTTACCAAACGACCCACGTTTTTTACGCCTCTAATTTAAAGTTTAAAATAAAAAGTCAAAAAAGCGCTGCAATTTAATGTTGGCTTAATATTCTTCAAATTTTGGATATCATGTCGGTTCACACTGCGGCACTTTTTTTATGTTTTGTTTTTGATTAAATAAAATATGGGTTCTTTGGAAGTGTTAACTTTAAGCAAGAGTCAGAAGAGTGTTGAATCACAGATAACAGATATTGAGACTAGTATCACGTGTGTGAACATCTGCAACCGTTGATTCAATTATATTCAAGGCAATCACTTTAGATGACGCAACGATCAATTTATTCAGTGTAAAACGCAGCCCAAATGCAGATGTCCGTATGTACTTCCGCAATCAGTTGAGTAGATGGCAGTAGTGAGTCAACGTATCAGTTCAAAAGTTTACGCACAACATTTTCAGATCCAGATTTTATTGAAATTTTTATTTTAAAATTTTATTGAAAATTTTGTGTAAACTTTTGAATGAATTATTGGCAGTGGCTGGTTTCCTACCCGCCGCTGTCAGCATCCAGGCGCTATCGTATATGTTATTTATTTATTAATGTCCCCATGCAGCATTTTTTGATCAGTCGCATTTCAATAAAATAACGATTGATATTGTAAAAAATTGTAAAGCCTGGGACGGGACTTGCAAAGAGGAAAAAATGTAACTTCATCTGCAACCTGTCAGCGCTGTCACGAATTGTTAGATGCAACCAGCACCTTTTTATGTGAAAGTATTGGTATCTTGAGCTTGAGCTTGATTGACTGCTCGTAGTTGCTACTCCATTATGACCAAAACAGCTGTTCTTGCACAGGGAACCAACAGATGTTTGCTTGGGACAAGCTCACATCTTCAATGTACAAGTACTGGTGATCTCATATGTTAGGTTATACTGGCGCCTGCCACGTCAGAATGCAAGTCAATGTAGGGAAGGGGGAGGAAATGATGATGTAATCACTCGCCCACTGCAAGCCGAATATACCTCTGCACTTGCCACGAGTTCATGCGGAATTTGTTGGAATTTTTGGGTTAGATTCGAGAGGCAGAGGTCCGTCTGTCTTGGTTAACGAGCTGCCAATGTGATAGATAGCAAGTGATGGAATTTCTAATTGGATGTTTGAAAACGCGCTTTATAGTTCATTTCCAATTCTAGCAGATTACTGTTAGAATATTCAAGTTGAAGGTATAGAAATTGAGATGGAAACGGTATGGAAGTCCATGGACGATTGCTAGAACATGAGAAATATAGAGAAAGATACAAAAGTAGGAGAATGGAACGGACCTGGGATTGAACCCACGACCTCCTGCGTATGAGGCAGAAGCAGTAGCCATATGACTACCAAGCCCGCTATCACTCTTTTTATGTGAAAGTATTCTTTAGCCAAGCAAGCCTTTGGTACAGCAGAGTGCTATTGATTCGCATTCTATATCAGTCCGCCCAACCATGGAGTGCGATCCTCTCATTTAATAAACAATGTGCACTCGCTTGACTGTGGATATACAACAGTAAAGCACATGTGAAGATTGGACAAATCAAGCATACGAAAGATATTCAATTTGCAAAAAGAGAGCTAACCGCGGTGGAAGTTGGTAAATACTCGGATTCTGATGGCTTTTCCGGTTATCATTCCGGTTTCGGGTTATCACGCCTATCTAGAGAGTAGGAGGTTGAGGCACAGACAACAAACGTAACAGCTTGAACATTTTTCTGAAAAACTTCCCCAACTTCTCTACCACCATCTTGCGAGCATGTTACACGAAACAATGTTTTGTAAGACATTGTCACCAGAAGGCGCTGGAGTGAAATGTCAGACTCGAAGGATTACGATGCTGGCGCCTCTAGTTTTGAAACGTGCAATCAATCAAATTCAAATTGATCGTTGAAGTCATGGTCGATGGTAATTTTTCTAGTGTTACGTCTGTTTGTCTGTGGTTGAGGGTTCGAGTCCCTCCAAGACACGTGGATTCTTTTTCGTAAATTTCATATCAATTTGTCCATTTCGAAACATGTGCTGTGCATACTGCATATGCACAGCAAAGATATTTAACAAAAAAAAATGGTTTTCTAACGGCCGAGTTGCCGAATAATATGCAATTAATTCTAGATTGCTTTGAGAATAGGTCGTATGTGCAAAAGAGAGATTCTCTTTGATCACGCTCTCTTTCGCTAATATATCGGCTAGTTTGGCATGTTTTGCTACATTTCCACTTCAGCATGATAGACAAAGCTATTGTCTTTGTATACCTGCCAAGAAATTCGAAGTAAACTGTTGTATAGTTTCGTAATAATCGAAAGAGAATAGATCCAAAGAGAGACTCTCTTTTGCACATACGACCTATTTTCAAAGCACTCTAGAATTACGAGATTAATTGTATCCATTGTGTTTGGCCCATAAATTCGATGAACCGCTGCACAGGTCTATTAGTTCAAAAGTTTACACAACATTTTCAGATCCAGTGATTTTTCGCAACTCGGTCGTCGTGAAACTATGCTAATATTAGAAAAAAATCTTAAGGAGCTGCAGTCAAAAAATCAATGCTCTGTCGGAAAAAAAGACCGCGCAGGGAAGTAGAGATAATAAATGTCTTGACTGGGAAGCTACCGTTCGATGATTTTAATGCGATCAATTTGTCAAGATCTTCTGTATCATTTGACCTTTCATTTTATTTACCTATATTGCATAATTATGATGGCGAAGGATCATATAGAAAATAATTCTTAAAAGAAGATGTTTCAAACTAATTTTCTTCACGTTTTTTTAAATCTTATTACAGCCACTTCACAGATAACAGATATTGAGGCTGGCATCCGACATGTGTGTAAACATCCGCAACCGTTATTTCAAATGTATTTTAAATTGGCACCGCGTTTGGTAATCGATTGGAGATGGCGCAAGGCAGAGTGTGTGTAATTAAGAGTAGAAATACTAGAATAAGAGATCGGCAAAGACGCCATCTTGTTTCCAATCGAACCGTCAAAAGCGGTTCCAATTCGAGTTGTTTACTTTTTGCTTCCATAAGAAGCAAGCAAAAAGTTCAAGTGCTACCAGTATTATTTCCGCGATTTCATGCATTTTCATACGTTGCCAATTCGACAGTTTTTCACTCCGCCGGTCTCTGGTTATAGGGTTGCTAATTAAGAGTGGCGACATGTGCCGCATTTGACAGGTCTCCTGCTCGTTTGGAACACGATTTTGTATGGGAATGACAGATGAATTTTGTTCCAATTCTGACAGTGTTGCCACTCTTAATTACATACACTCTGGCGCAAGGATCATTGTTATTGAAAACGCAGCCCGAATGCGGCTGTGTTCGACGGTTGTTAATCAACTGCGTCTGTGTGTACTGCCGCAATCAAAAGATATTTTAGTTACTAGATAAAGATTGTCGCTTCGATTCTCTTTGTTCTGCTGTCCGGAACATGTTGGGTACCAAGCTGTCAAATCGTATGGATTTTCCTTCTTTGACATTTAGCTCCCCTATCCTCGCCAGCAAAAGATGTTCCGGACGGCGACGACAGCGACAATCTTTATCTAGTAACTAAAATATCTTTTCCGCAATCAGTTGAGTACATGGCAGTAGTGTGCCAACGTATATCAATTCAAAAGTTTACACAGGATTTTCAATAAAATTTGTTCTAGCCTAAATATCTGTTATCTGTGGCCACAAGTTTTATTGAAAATCTTGTGTAAACTTTTGAATGAATTATTGGCAGTAGCTGGTTTCCTATCCGCCCCTGCCAGCATCCAGGGGCTATCTTATATGTTATAATATCAATGTCCCCATGCAGCATTTTTTGATCAGCCGCATTTCAATAAAATGACGATTGATATTGTAAAACCTGGGATGGGACTTCACTTTGAAAAGTATTCTAGAATAGTCGGACAGCATAGTATTGAACAGTTATAAATACGTTTTTTATTCCCAATAGGAAAATCTTTATAAATAGAAATTTAACAAATCCGTAAATAGCAAACACTTTTATTTTGCTCAGAAGATTCTACCCGGGATTTAGGTGAAACACTCAGGGAAACAGTTGAGAATCGATGATCAACTGTGCTAAAAAGAAGAACAAGTGTAAAAACAAGGAAAAAGAAGCCGTTTTTGCATGCAAACTGCATCAGGTCTCGTCTCATGTGTAAAACACGTAAAACATTATCAAAACTCCTTCAAGAATAATGATAAAAGTTGTTGGTGCATATGAGCCCTAGCTTGAAAATAAATCAGTGATACAAATTTTTTGACACTTCCGTTGACAGCTGTCCAACGTCAACGAACTCAGCCAGTGTTTGACATCTGCACACGACCACAAGACACGCAGCCAAAATTGCACAAAAGTCAATCAACTCGCACGAACGGCACCACACACAGATGCTTTTCGCATCACCAGCAAGAGTCAGAAGAGTGTCCCAAAAAGCAAAGGAAAAAGGTATCGGATACCCGTGGCAATAAAAGGCATTTTTAACCCGTTCCGTTCCCGTTTGTTACGAATGTTTCGGTTCGCGCAGATTGTCCGCGTTCTAGTCCCCTTCGAATAGTAGCCAAAATCCGACGGTGCTCGCGCGTTTCGCGTACCCAACAAGAACGAAGAATCCGAAAGAAAATCGTTCCTCGACCGACACTCGGCCATCTTGAAAGTTGATCCCCTCGTCTTCACTCTCGGGGTGCTGTTGGTCGTTCGTAATCCCTACAGGGAAATATTCGGCTATTTGCCGTAATTACGGTGCAGTGCGTTCCAGCTCAGAAAGGAATAAGCGGCCGCTGGTTCGTCCCAAAAAGGAAAGGCCAGTAAAAGGGAGAAACACTTTCCCGGGATTGACCCCAATCTTTCTTTGTTACGAGTTTTTCCGTTCGGATCGAACCGGGTAGAAAACAGCATAAGCATTGGTAGACAGTGCTAAGAAAGCAGAAGCTGAAAGCGGAGATTTCTGTCCAGTTGTATGTTCAGATTATGCCTGATCCCTGCGACCAGATGTCCACATAGCCATGGCTGCGACGCGAAAGTTGCAAGGTGAGAACGTCAGGAATGGGAAACCTTTCCCACCGAAATCAATTACTATAGGTATCAGTGGTTCTTCATTGCGTTTTGAAAAGTTTGAATGGTTTTGTTTTGTTTCTCAATGGAAAGTTTATTAAAGTAGTGTATTGGCAAAGGGGTTAAATCAAGAACGTAAACATTGACTTCAGCTTCAAGACCAAAAAGATTTTAATATAAATGACTTATCTCCCTGCGGGGGCAGGCAGAGATAAGTGAAAACGATTAATTTAAAAGATTGTCATCTTTGATGATTTCTCCTATGTAGGTATAGAACAAACGAACCGGTTATCGTTTTCAATATAAATAACTTCTCGCTTAATTTTCCAAAAGGTCCTAAGTAACATTTTTTTCATGATTTAATCTGAATAATGCAATCAATATATTTCATGTTAATCTGTTGATTCCAATACTCAAATTAAATCATGAAAAAAATGTTACTTAGGACCTTTTGAAAAGTTAAGCGAGACTTTTACAACTAATTAGAAATTCTAGTTTGATGCTTTACTTGATTGATTCTACATTTATTTGAAGAGTAAAGAGATTTGTTTTTCCCTTCCTCTCCACACAAAAATATATTTCTGTTTTGTTACAAAGTTGTAACAAGATAACGTATGCAATAAAGTTATACACACAATTTACTACTGATGGCATAATTGCGTACAGTGGTTCTTCATAGTGTTCGAGGAAAAAGTCACATTCATATTGATGATGGTTTATTCGGATTGAGCTAGTAATTACGAGTAATAGAAAAAGTTTTTTCTAATTTTTTCAATTGCTCCATATTCCAACTGGAACTTCGATCAGCTGTTCGGCTTTTTTTGTAGTGTTTCCACAGCTCTGAATTCAAAGCTTTTAGACGGCTGATATTGCATCATTGTATCTTGTGTGGCAAATACAATAGATACACTATGCCCAGGGAGTCGAGATTTTTTCCCAGACGATAACATCCTAGATCGGATCGAGAGTCGAACTCGTAATCTCCGGATTGCTCGCAAGGATAACTAAAGCCTGTCCACGTTATATTTCGGACAGTTCGATAATGCTCAATCGATTTATCGCCATTTCATCAATTTAGACGTGAGCTAAACATGCTGAAGGCAGCACACAAACCGTAGAGATTCAGCTGTCATGTAAATGGTTTGTCTCCGTAGTTTGTAAAAATGTTTAAAAATCGCGTTAAAAGATGGGTGTCCGAAATTTAACGTGGACAGGCTTTAGATAACTGTTTCTGAATTACTTGATAAATCGCACAACTATGCCGGCAGAAAAACAAATAAACCTTGTCAGAGCAGGGAGAGAATTTAGAAAGAATATGTTTCATTCATCATCTCTGTATACACTCACGATATATAGCATATCATGAGAAACTATTTTTCTTTATTAATGTGATTCGTTATTCAAAAATAAGTTCATCAGCTAATCATGAGGAACGTTTTTCACAATCTGTAACGGTATTGAACTAATTCGGAAGGACTCCATGGCAAAATTTAAAGCAGCTTTCATTGTGGGGCACCGGTGCTGATGATACATTTTAACTTATTTTTACACAATTATGCGAAAAACCCGTAAACCGATAAATTGCAAATGTGCGTAGGGGTGGGGGGGTTCTTAAAACAATGTTTTTTTTGCGTTACGTTTTATTTGAACAGACCCTTATCAGTTGAGAGCGAATTCTACATACACTGCAATAGAGGATGAGTACAAAGTATCATATAAACATGTTTGTATATCATTTAGAATTTATTTATTTATTTAAGGCCTACATCAACAGACTACTTATGTCCTAATGATGGTAATAAAAAAAAAGATTTAAGTATGCATATCGTCAAAAACTTAGAAAAAATGGACACAAACACTAAAACAGCTATCTATTGTGATGTGAAAAATTCTTTGAATCTTCGACGCAGCATCTGACGAGGCAGGTTGAAGTCGAATATTGTAGAAATCCTGTTGAATATAAGCTGTAATCCTTCAATACTACCGTTAATACTGTGGTTAGTCCGACGAAATGGCATTCTTAACATAGCCACACATAGCGTTATTGCGAAGTGTTCTCAGCTGTACGTTAATATTAATCTGTTCCAAAATGTCACTACAATCTTTTCGGCCTTGCAAAACGTCTGCAACAAGTACAACTCGAGCGTGTTACGGCGTTCTCTTAGCGGCTCCAGATCGATAAGCCGACAGCGGCTTTCATAACTTGGCAGGCGTAATGGATCTCTCCACGGTAGTCTACGCAGAGCAAATCGTAGGAAGCGTCGTTGCACGGACTCAATTCGTTCGGCACCGTTCGTATAATTGGGATTCCAAACGGCGGAGCACTACTCCAGTATCGACCGCACCAGTGAGCAATACAAAGACTTTAGACAGTAAATGTCAGAAAATTCTTTACCCATCCGAAAGATGAAGCCCAGGGTTTTGGAAGCCTTATCTACAACGTATGAGATATGCATTTTGTACGTCAGCTGGGAATCCAAAATTACGCCCAAGTCTTTGACATGACTCAGACGTTCTATGCTGGTATTCAAAAGCGTGTAGTCGAATCTAACGGGATTTTTAATCCGAGAAAAAGTGATCATCGAGCATTTTTCCGGATTGACTATCATACGGTTGACGTTGCACCAATTGGCAAAGGATTCTAACTGACGTTGAAGGAAATAGCAATCGTCGATGGATTGGATTTGCAAGAACATTTTCAGGTCATCAGCATACGATAGGCGGGGAACTTCGAGGAACGAGGGGAGGGGAACGAGTTTGAACAGTTTTGATATTGCACTCAGCGAAGTTATTCCTCGATAATTATCCACGTCACGTTTGTTCCCTTTCTTGTGCACAGGAAACATTTGTGCAATCTTCCAACATGAAGGAAAGATGCTACTGGATAACGAAAGCCGAAACAGGAGGAGCAACGGATACTGCAAACTGGAAATGTGTCTTTTCAGGAAATTGGATGGAATACCATCGGGACCAGGTTTGATCGATGACTTTAGTTTTGATGCAGCATTTCTTCGCTGATGTCGATAACACCTAGTACATGGCCGCATAGGAGAACATTGTCTGCTGCGTGATGTACTTCGTTGTCGGTAAGCTGTTCATCGGTAAAAACGTCAGCAAACTTTAGCGAAAACAGTCTACAGATCTCCTGCAGTGATGATACAGTTTCGCCCTGAAATGTCATACAGGAAGGGAGGCCAGATTCCCCGCGTTGTTTGTTGACATGATTCCAAAACAGTTTAGGATGCGTTTTGAGATTGATTTGGATCTTACTTTGATATCGGGAATAGCATATACGACTGACCCGTTTATAGGCGTTGTTGAGTCTGACGTAGTGGAAGGAAAACGTGCGGTATTTAGTGTATTTCCTTAAGGCGGCTCTCTTGGCAGTTTTAGGTTCTCTTAATTCCCGAGTGTACCAGGACGGATGAGAGCTATTCTTGTGTACTTTTTTGGGAACATGTCGGTCAATAACGTATGCCAAGATATGCGAGAAAGTCGACGCAGCATTTTCGACATTATCGGCAAGTATAGCGTCCCAACGCATACCAGATAGTACGTCGACAATGCTTTGATGATCGGCCTTCTGAAAGTTGTAAGATACGGAAGCGGGAAATACATTGAACTCGTTGACCAGGCTCACCGGAATTCGGACAACTAAAGGAGGGTGATGAGGGACGAGCTTAACCATGGGAGCTGGAGCTGCGGCGATGAACGGGGCGAATTCTTGCTTGCTCACAAAACATAAGTCCAAGCAACGTTGATTCTCATTCGCTACATGATTGATTTGAGATAGCATCGCCGTGCTGTAGTCATAGAGAAGATGCAAAGCACCCGAGTGAAATACTAATCCCGATCTCCATCGGGATAGAGGAAACCATTATGGTGAGACGGTCTCCACGAAACACCGGAAAGATTAAAGTCACCAATGGCAAGAAGCTCATCCGCCGCTGCCATACCCTCGCCTACGGTGAAGACGGAACGGCAGTGGGTATCTAAGTAGTCAACGTCACGTGTTCTATCTGGAGGTATGTACACGGCACAAAGGAAAATAGCGCTCTTCTTCAATTGGATGGATATCCAGACTTGCTCCAAACATTGCCACGTGGAATTTCAATACAGTAGCATAAAATGAAAGATGTTTCTCGCATGCTGTAATGAAACAGATTTGGAAAGTACCTACACATGATAAATTTCTTCTAAAAAGCTCCAATTGCGAAGGGCGCCTGCGCTAAAGATGTTTTTGATTTGTTTAACACAGCTGTGGGGAAAATCATTGTCCCTAATGTTAAATGAGCGAAAACAAAGCGTTTTATTATGATTTGTTGGTGGAGACTGGGGACTTCTTCTAAGATTGTTTTTTTACACTTTGTATCAGGTTGCTATATATGTATTGTTGCGAATCGGTTTGGGCAAATGACTGGGAAACCACTGGTCTTGATAGCTCGTATATTTAACGCTTCAAAGCTAAAATAATATTTCATATTAGTCACAAATTTTGACCTTGATGAAGCAACTTACAATTCAGTGGGACCTTCAGTAAGTACCCAGTAATACTGCCTACGATTCCGTGATTGTTCAACAAGACCTGTACAACTAATGGAATTTAATAACTAGCTTTCGAATTCAATAAATTGTTTACCTTGACTCCAATCAATTTCACCTCCTATGCTCAATGCTCCTGCTATTGTCCTAGAGGAATCCCTATGGCATTGAATTATTGTTAGAACGGAATAATATGGACGTAAATCCGGGTAGCTTACCTCCCGTTACAACTATGAGAGTTTACGAATGAATTGTTAAATAAACCTGGATATCCAATATCATAAATCGACGAGAACTATTGCACTTATTGCTTCCAATCTACCCAGAAACCTGCATGTCATTATTCTTTCCACCTTTAACAACGCATTTTCCCTCTTCTAACATTTCGTATTCGAATGAGGTATCGCTATCTAGCCTACGCCACCCGTGTGTGTGGCCGTGATGCCAATTCGTTCGTCGCTATGACAACATGTATGTATGTACTTGTTTTTACAACTAGTCATGATTGCGAGAGGTTCAGGGAATTGAGAACGTATTCTGCAACTCTTGATACTTCTGATCATGTTTCTTTTGGATTCTCCGTCTAAAATGCCATTAGAAACCAACTATGCAAAAGTAAGTTGATATCACATAAATCCATACAACTTACGAAAAACTGCCAAGGGCTTTGTAAACCCGTCTATAGTATTCAAGCTTAATATTTATAAGCAAAGGTTTATAAGCAAAGTTATCATCTTGCATTTGTATATGATGATACTTTTATGCTGTCGAGAAAGTTTCATCCAGAGCCGGGAATCGACCGGACCAGGAATCGAATCAGCATGGTCTTGCTTTGTAGCCGCGCATCTTACCGCATCGCACTCATCGTTACCAATAGTGAGCCCTTATTCGATCACGAAAACACTCTTCCATTGGACTTCAAATGCATCGATTTTGCCTCGCTACATAACTTCTTAGAGCATGTCGAATGGAGCGGAATTCTCGCTAATGTTGATGTTGACTGCTGTGCAAATATTTTCCGATGTTATCTTGAACTGGCTTTCATCGAACGTTCCAAAAAAGCGTTTACCTGCGAAGCCACCCTGGGGAAACGGTAGACTCCGTTCGCTAAAACGCGAGAAAAATGCATGCCAGCGTTACTACCGCAGACTACGAACGCCACTCCAAAGGCGTCGTTTTCAAGCTGCTAGTGAGCATACAGAACAATCATCGTTACATCCAGTATGTCGACAGAATGCAAAGAAGTCTCCGTCGATATCCTGACTAAACGATTCTGCAATTTTGTGAACTCTAAGCGTAAACAGAACGAGGATGTCCCAGCTTTAGTATCCCTTGGCGAAGAAATAGCAACAACTGCTTCGGAGAAATGCGAACTTTTCGCAAAGCATTTTTCGAGCGTTTACAATATAGATGTACCTTTAAATGTACTCAAAAATCTGTGCGACATTGGTATTCCACTCGTGACTGAAGATAACCTACGAAATGCTGCGAAAAAGATGAAATCCTCCACAACATCAGGACCGGATGGGATTCCCGCCATCGTATTTAAAAAGTCCATTGATGTAGGTACTTGCCATTCCGCCAGCAAAAGATGTTTCGGACAGCGACGACAGCGACAATCTTTATCTGATAACTAAAATATATTTTTTCAGAAGTCATCGATCGTGCGAATCGTCAGCTGGGGTTCATCATGAGGATAACACAAGATTTTACCGATATTAGCTGTCTAAAAATTGTTTGGGGTTGTATACAAGACACGACCGCTCGACGTAAACAACGTAAAACCAAATAAAGTACACTGAGCCATATATTCCGATCTATATAGAAGAGAAGGAATTAACCCCCGACACTACTTCCAAGCATTTTGCACTGTGTGAGGAAGTAGGCACTGTCCGGCAGCTGGGCCAGCTCATTCATACACCCCAGTTCAACAATCGATAATACCCTAAAAGTAGGCAATTACCAAGGATTGGAACGCGCTGCATAGGAGATGTATGATGCATGAAAGAACTAAAATTTTCAATAGTTCAGCGTTGATACTTAAAAATTTCAATACTACTGGCAAATTGGTGGAAAGTTTGCGAATCGATTGATATATAAATCTTTAAAATCCATTGAAAGATAAGAGACCTATTAATGTTACAAATCTTACATGATTTCGTGACGGTCTCGAATTTGGAAATTTTCATTTGTCACCCTGTATCCGAGTCTTCCCCTTAGACGTAGTTTACGTCAAAACACTCTACACCTCGCTAGTTAGGTCGATTCTGGAATCTTCGTCTGTTGTGGGCTGTCCATATCAAGCGAACTGGATTGGCAGGCTGGAACGAATTCAAAAACGTTTTGTACGCTATGCTTTACGGCTGCTTCCATGGAGGGACCGTGTCAATCTCCAACCATACACTGCCCGGTGTTGTTTGTTTGGAATGGAAACGCTGGAACAACGGCGGACCATACAACAAGCTGTGACTGCTGCCAAGGTGCTGAACGGTGAAATAGACTCTCCGAATCTTTTTGCAAGATTATTTCTGAACGCTAACAGAATACAACGTAGAAGCCTTGAACGGATGCTCGGTACAAATGTTCATCGATCTTTATATGTCTATTATGAACCGATGTCCTCGCCCAATTAATGTTTGCATAGTTTAAGTAGCATTCATTAGGATTTCTGTCAGATGGATTAAAAACAAATTAATAATTAAATAGCTAAGGAAGGCCCCAGCTCAAATAACAAATTAATGAATTTTGCCTCACAAGGTGATACGGCGACGGTTGCTTGCCTTTCGACGCTCCTTTTATCGACTTTCGTTAGGTATATGCTACCCAATCCGCATCGGTATAGCCTGTCTTGCCTATCGCATTCGTGCAGCGCGCATATCGACGACTTCCGTGTGTTACTATGTTCCTCCACACTCAAACAACGGACAAGAGTCCTCGGAGCATTCATCGAAAAATTATCAAATGGAAAGGAAATTGTAAATCGGCTGCCATCTGTAAACATTTTCTGTTGCTATCACGTGATTTTAAATGCGAAGCCGTAAGATAATTCAACCTGTGCCGTTTATGTTTTTGACGACAGTTTGGAAAGTGTAGCGCAAAACCATGTTGTAGGAACGATTGTTCGTACTTTCATCACGTACTTCTACACAACAATAAAAAAGTTCCAGCTATTGATGCCGGACACTACAATTAAAGATACATCTCAAGTGAATTATAAGAAAGGATGTAGTACACACCAGTCAGTTACCAATACATATCATATTGCCTTGATTCTATGACATTAACCCGAATGTCACTACCCCGAACGCCAGTATCCCGAAAGGTCACTACCCCGAATATTCCACTACCCAGAAAGGCCATTACCCCGAATATCATATAAATATATTACGCTATAATTTTAATTATTACTTTTGCATATGCTAACAATTATCCTAATATTTGAGCCGGGAACGCTCGGGATAATGCGAAAGAGCGAATGCAAGAGACCTTGCCACAGACGGTGCCTATATAGAGACCAACAAAGAGAATGAAAGCAAATCTGGCTTCACGACCTTCACGAGAAATTTGTGAAAACGTGACTGACTGTAAGGACTTGGTCGGCGCCGTTTTTGATTACCATGTGCGAGCTGCTGAAACCTGCACTTCGAGAATAGATGGTAAACCCCAACCACTATTCACTTGGATCGTAGTGCAATTTGCACCAGCTCTGATCAATCACGGAGTATGTATGAACATGCAGTCTAAGCTAAGCTAAGCCTAATTTTTGTGAAAAATTAGCCGCAAAATGTCCGAATTTTTTGCACGTTAAGCTCGCTCCTGTTTTTTTTCGCAGTCTGGTTGACGTGCGTTCTGTTTGGTATAAAAATCCGCTTCTGCAACAGCCTATGAAAACTTGAATGTTCATTTGCCATCTTGTATCTTGTAAGATTTTTACCTTCAAAACATACGCTGTCAATTCCCTGAAGCTTGAAGTCCCATGATTATTGGATTGTAATACATATTCCGGAAATTCTTTCATCAGTAGCCGAAGTCAACGAAGTCCCTTTAAAAAATATTTCGCTCAAGCTATTCGTTGTTGTAACAAGATTCTTCGCAACATACCGTCATCCTGGAACGACTATTGCAAATTGTCCCATGCTGCTTTCGGTGCTTTACAACCTTTGAAATAATCATATTATCTTTTCTCTACCTCAGGCGAAATTGATCGGTGTCTCAAAAAGGTCACTGAAGGCGTAGAAACGTTCGAAGATATTTGGCAAAAAGTTCACAATGCTACAAACAGTAATCAAAAGGTATGCTTTCGTTTGTTTCTTTTCATTGTATCTATTTCTACAATCGATTTTACCATATCAATTACAGGAAAAATATGAAGCCGATCTCAAAAAGGAAATCAAGAAACTGCAGAGGTTACGTGATCAGATCAAATCATGGATCGCATCCGGCGAGATCAAAGACAAAAGTGCGCTGCTGGAGAATCGACGGCTCATAGAGACCGTGAGTGGCATCAGCGCGTTGCCTTCGAACACGTGTACATTCTACTGTAATCTTTTCCTGTTACAGCAAATGGAACGATTCAAAGTTGTGGAGCGAGAAACGAAAACAAAAGCATACTCCAAGGAAGGACTAGGCGCTGCGCAAAAGATGGATCCAGCGCAGCGCGAAAAGGAGGAGATTAGCAGTTGGCTGACATCGTCCATCAGCTCGCTGCAGATTCAGATCGACCAGTTCGAATGCGAGGTCGAATCGTTGATAGCAGGCAAGAAAAAAAAGCTCGACAAGGACAAGCAGGAGAAGATGGACGAGCTGAAAGGTAAGCTGGAGAGGCACAAGTTTCACGTAACCAAACTAGAAACGTTACTCCGAATGCTGGACAACGACGGTGTGGAGGTGGAGCAGATCAAAAAAATAAAAGAAGACGTGGAGTACTACATCGATTCCTCTCAGGAACCCGATTTCGAAGAGAACGAGTACATCTACGACGATATCATCGGGATGGACGAGGTGGAAATCTCTGGTGAGCTTAGTGCTTCATCTTTTGTGGAATTGATTTACTTGACTGATTCTAGTGCTTCCGTTAGCAGGTATGGGGCCCGGAGGCACGGAAAGCAATAATAGCAATGAAACCGCAGGATCTCCCAGCAGCTTGATATCTGGAACTAGCCCATCGCAATCGCCTGTGATGAACTGCAGTGCGTCTACGATACATAACCACAGCAGTGATGCGTCTGTGATTGCCGTCGACGGTAGTGGCGATAAACGACCGAAAGATGTTAAAATTACGGTAACTATTTTACCATGCGTTGGGGTACAAATTCGTTGTTGACAATGCACATCACACTATTTTGGACAGAAGTTTAGAAATCCAAAGTAAACTAATATTTATGTTTGGTTCTGATACCTACGTATCTTACACTACAAATAGCAATCATTTCTATTTTCCGGGTATTGGACCACCCGACTTGGACAATAATTTACAATGTTCTGAAAACTCAGATGTGGATATGTACATTATGTGAGATTTTGATTTGAAAAACTTTCCTTCGATGAGACTCGGAACCCACGACCCTCAGTACGCTAGACTGGTGCTTTTAACCAACTAAGCTACGGAGGACCTCCGTCGGCCTTCGCAACTGAGCGGCTACTGGATGAGCCCGAGATTCCCAAATCGGACGCATAGTAGAAGCACTCACAATTCATATTCCAAACCAACGCTTCCACATGTGTGTATGGCACATTGGTTCTGAAGTGGTATTTCGGAGGCCCAACAAGACCGACAACCTGTGCATCCGAACACCATGAAAACTCCTCCACTCACGGAAAGTCTGTCAGAAGAGTAATTTGCCCAGTCAGCATCCGTAAAGACTTCTAGCAATGGAGCGTTGTGTTCTTCTCGGAAACTTCAAGGCACTTTCGATGGGCGTTGAGCACGGTTTGCAGTCCTCCATTTTGAATCTCTTCAGTACGTTTTCCAGGTAATGATGTTGACTCACCTTCAATACACCGCCGGCAGGATCGTAATTCACTTGATTTTACTGCCTTCAGTGATGTACCAGCAATTATAATATCGTCAACATAGAGGATCATGAACACCTTACATACTTCGGATCCACGAAAATATAGGCAACGGTCATTGGAATTTTTTTCAAACCCTGTAACATTTTCCCCTAAGACGCTCAAAATTAATTATTGATTGGAATTTTGCCAAACGATTCACTGCAAAACTGTAAAATCGGCTCTTTTCAGTACAAAAAGCCTTTTTAAGACCATACAGGAACTTTTCTAATCGACAAACTAGGTCCTTCCCAACGACGAAGCCCTGTGGCTGCATCATAAATCTTTCTTCCGCGAGTGTCCCATTCATAAAGGCAGTGCGAACATCCATTCAGGGGCGTCGCGTGGAATAATTGGGAACCTGTTCAAAAATGTTCAATAACCAAATAACATTCTTATTTATTCTTCATCACGTGTGCAGTCCTGAAACGCCCGTGCAGGCTCGCTCGTATTAGGTTTTTTCGTAAGTGTTGTACACTAGTGGTTTAAGAGGTGGGGCGCTAGCACGCTTTATTCCAAAGACAACGTTTTTGCACCATGTTGTGCCCTACCAAATAACTATGACTGGCGTCACCAGTGACCATCGGAAGGAGAAGTGCGAAGGAGGCAATATATTTGACACAGTTAAGAAAATTTTGAAAAGAATAATTATTGAAAAAGTAATTGCAAAATGGATTCGCCTAATATTCTGCATAACAAGCTTTCTACTATTATAGAATGTGTACAAATAATTAAACTTCGAAATATAAGTTTATTTCTTAGTTTTTAGTCTGTTTTTATGTGGTACTTGAGGTGCCCAACTTAACGCACTAATTTTACCATGTTCCTAATTTGACGCAAAGTTGTTCCTAATTTGACGCACTTTGAAATTGTGTTAAACTCAATCAAATAAACACCTTATTTTTTGTTTATATAATGACAGTGCAAAATAACTTTGGACGTTAGAAAACAACAAGTTAATTCATTTTACAAAGCAGCATTTCATTTATTTTTGTTCAGTTGTTCTGCAAGTTATATGCTACGTGGCATATGAGAGTTTTGTTAGTTTCATGTACCCAATGCATCAATCAAAATGCTTCTCAACTAGGTGTAAGAGTAATGTCAAAACATATATTCACGGGAGAACTAACTTTGACATTTCATTGCATAACCAGCCTATCATGGTCTGTTGCATTTGTAATAAAAACCACTTTTTTTGGTAAACTGCAATTTTGAATCTATAAACTGAGACGGATACAAGGAACACAACCTGGATATGAACATTTTTAGAACAACGTTGAAGCTACCAATATGCAAATGCTACTTGATCAGCAGATATATCTCAAAAATATGAGCTGTCCGTCTATACATATACATTTTTTCAATAAACTATTAACGTAAACTGAAGCTTATATAAGAAAGGCAGGCATATTTTTGTTTGATTTCCTATTCAGGGTTGCCTGACTAGTGGCTTGTATAGCAATAGAGTAATTAATTAAAAATGTGTTCATTTTTTTGGCCTGTTAGAATTTCGTACAGAGAAAGTAAATTGAATTGTATGATACTAATTTATTATATAATATTAATTTCTCGCGAGAATCTCAAAACCAGCAAAGAAAAACTGCATAATTACCAAATACCGTGTAAAAAACGCGTGAAAAAACGCATCAAAATCGAAGACAGTATAAGGCATACTACCATGGGTTGGACACTTAGTGGAATAATACAATGTTGATTAATATTCTAAGTAGTAGAGATTTAGTTTAAATAAAATGAAAACATATTGCTTATCCTAAGAGTATTATTGAGGTTTCTAAGCACTGCATTTTATATTCGTCTGATAAGGTTAATTAGGAACATCAAAATGAATTGTGAGCCTAATTTGACGCAGAACATTTTGGGTTGAAAAATGCGTTCGAATGTTGCAATGTTCAGCATAAAAGGAAAAGCTTACTCATAATGCTCGGCTGTTTGTAGGTAGGGGTCGAAAATTCTCACAAAAGTAATTTTGCGTGCAAAAAATGATCATTCGATTCTTACTATTGTGGCTAAGAAAGCGAAAAATTGACGCATTATGAGTATGACCTCCATATATTTGATTCGGATAAGTTAATTCTTCATCGATAATATGCTTTTTATGCAATATACGCAAAGAAGAAGAGCAAATAAAGCTATCTAGCTTGGTTCTTTGATATATTTTTGACGAAAACAAGTTTTATGAATCATTTGATATGAAAGTGCGCCAAGTTTGGACCTGCGTCAAATATGGTACTTCCACGGTAGCAATCATTTCTATTTTCCGGGTATTGGACCACCCGACTTGGACAATAATTTACAATGTTCAGAAAACTCAGATGTGGATATGTACCTTATGTGAGATTTTGATTTGAAAACTTTCCTTCGATGAGACTCGGAACCCACGACCCTCAGTACTGGTGCTTTTAACCAACTAAGCTACGAAGGACCTCTGTCCGCCTTCGCAACATAGTGGCTACTGAATGAGCCAGAGATTCCCAAATCGGACGCTTAGTCGAAGCACTCACATTTCATATTCCAAACCAACGCTTCCACATGTGTGTATGGTACATTGGTTCTGAAGTGGTATTTCGGAGGCCCAACAAGACCGACAACCTGTGCATCCGAACACCATGAAAACTCCTCCACTCACGGAAAGTCTGTCAGAAGAGTAATTTGCCCAGTCCGCATCCGTAAAGACTTCTAGCAATGGAGCGTTGTGTTCCTCTCGGAAACTTCAAGGCACTTTCGATGGGCGTTGAGCACGGTTTGCAGTCCTCCATTTTGAATCTCTTCAGTACGTTTTCCAGGTAATGATGTTGACTCACCTTCAATACTGCCTTCAGTGATGTACCAGCAATTATAATATCGTCAACATAGAGTATCATGAACACCTTACATACTTCGGATCCACGAAAATATAGGCAACGGTCATAGGAATTTTTTTTCAAACCCTGTAACATTTTCCCCTAAGACGCTCAAAATTAATTATTGATTGGAATTTTGCCAAACGATTCACTGCAAAACTGTAAAATCGGCAAGAAGCCTTTTTAAGACCATACAGGAACTTTTCTAATCGACAAACTAGGTCCTTCCCAACGACGAAGCCCTGTGGCTGCATCATAAATCTTTCTTCCGCGAGTGTCCCATTCATAAAGGCAGTGCGAACATCCATTTGATGCACTATCATTTTATTTCGACAAGCGATCGCCATAACTGATCGTAACGTGTCTAGTTTTGCTACTGGACTGTAAGTTGTTTCGCTATAGTCGAAGCCGTACTTTTGGCGGATGCCTCTAGCCACCAGTCTGGCTTTATAGCGACCTGGCTCTTCATTTATTCCGTGCTTTACTTAAAAAATCCACTTGTATTGGTTTATGATCTCCTGGCAGTGCACTTATCCAAGTCTTGTTTTTCTTCAAAGCTTCCATCTCCTCGTTGACATCAGCTTCCCACTTCGGCCAATCATTGCGCGTCTTAGCTTCGTTCTCGGCAAATCTTCGACAAGCTCGGTAGCATTCAACGCGATACTCCATATGCTAATCAGCCTAATCGCGTATACCCCATCCGACTTCGCTTCAACACATTCAGACTTTTCATCATCATCCGCAGGACTCGAGAAAATATCGAGTTACAGGCAGTATACATTAGAAATACTAGAATAAGAGATCGGCGAAGACGCCATCTTGTTTCCAATCGAACCGTCAAAAGCGGTTCCATTTCGACTTGTTTACTTTTTGCATCCATAAGAAGCAAGCAAAAAGTTCAAGTGCTGCCAGAATAATTTTCACGATTTCATGCATTTTCATACGTTGCCATTTCTGACAGTTTTTCACTCCGCCGGTCTCTGGTTATAGGGTGGCAAAAATCTAAAGAAATTTACAAATAAATTTTATGTGTGCGTTAATAACCACCCGCTATAGGAGAATCCACATAAAGGTTATTAATTAATAACGGTTATGTGTGTTTCCACATATATGCTATGCGAATTCACATAGCCATTATGTGGGAAATGCTATAGTCAAAATTTATGTGTGCCACACATAATGGATATGATTGGATTTTTGTCAGTGTAGTATACATGTGCTTTGTGTGCTGTGGATTTGTTTACTTATGTTTCTTTTCACACTATTTCTTTATCCTTGGACATTCTGCCGATTTTTTGCCCTTTTTTTTTATTCTTAATTAAGGTGTCGTTGTCCTCTTGCTTGCAACCGAAGCACTTGATTTTTCGTTGCTTCGGAAATTGTTTATAGTCATGAAAAGCAGCTCTTGCTCACTTCTCACTGTGCTCACATCTGTTCCCTTTTTCTTCGTCTTGTCGTCTTGCAGCCTACACTTCTCGGGTACTTATTCAAAAGGACGTATGTGATTTTGTAAACAAAGATTCAAACGTCGATTTGTCCAATCTGATGGCACTCCCACGCAAACCAACACCACCAACAGGTAGCCGAAGGCTTCCCCAACCTGTCGGTGGTGATGGTTTGCGTGGGAGTTCTATCAGATTGGACAAATCGACGTTTGAATCTTTGTTTACAAAATCACATACGTCCTTTTGAATAAGTACCCGAGACTTGATGGCATACAATATCAAGCTCATCCGGGTCGCACCGGTTGCCCGATATTTACGCACTAGTTTATCAAAAACGGAAAATGTTGTAGCAGACTGCCAGTTTCGTACACTCTGAAAAATTTTCACGTCACATTTACCTGAAAACAAATGTGGTTCTCATCCACCATACTTTTCACGTAAGAGTGACCTGAATGACAAGTAACCTGAACAAAATTTAGTTTCCTTAAGTTACGTGATTCATCCGGTGACTCTGACTGGATCTTCCAGTACTAATGACGTGAACCTTGAAAGTAGTTACGTGTTTGATCAGGTGAACCTAACGTGATTTGTACGTACTGGTTACGTGAAATTTTAGTGAAAGCTACAAGACAGCAGGTTACCACTACATGTTTTGAAATGTATTGCAATATAGTGATTTTGAAATGAATGCAAAAATTAACAGGGACTGCCCATAAAAGGGAATCTTTTTCGCGTTGTTGATGCATTGATATAGGGAATGCCGTGATTTAGTCATTGCGCTTTGGAGTTATCGCAGAAACACTGTTGAAGAAAAAATAAAGTTATAGGCGGATGTTGAATGAATTTTATCAGATTTGTTGAGAAATGATGTCAATGTGAATCATTGAGAATTTGAAACCAGTTTCTTGCTAAAAATTGCTTATATTGCCGCTGGTAATTAACCAAAAAGTAGGGGAACCTAGACTATAAATTTTATACTAACGCGACCGAAAAACTGTAGCCCAAGGCTTCCACGCAGCTTCCTTTTCTTTCAAACCATTTTCAATGAATCTAATAAATTTTATCCAACACTTCCGAAAATATCCGCCTAGATGCACCTGAAAAATCACTCACCTCAGCGAAGCCCTTATTATGTTTAGGTTATGTATAAATCATTCTTGTTTACAATGCAGGTCCTCCGCAAATGCCGAAGCTGCAATCATACTAACACAATCTCACTTAAATTGTTTACGTGGATGTACAGTCATATTCACCAAGATTTTCAGTAAAAGTTACTTGAATTTCAGGTGAGCATTACTAACGTCACGTAACAATCGTCGTTTGTTCAAGACAGATAAGTTACGTGATTTTTCACGTGAATATGACGTGATGATTTTTTAGAGTGTAAGGCAGAGTGAGCATTTGGCGCTTTAGGGCCGATGCCCACGTAGCGTTTTTTCAAGCTGCGTGCACGCCGCGTCCACGCAAGGTACCCAGCATCAAATGTAGTCGTGCACACGTTTACGTGTGCATTACTCCATTTGATGCTGGGTACATTGCGTGAACGCGGCGTGCACGCAGCGTAAAAAACCGCTACGTGGACATCGGCCCTTAGATGCACTCCACTCGCCACACTATGCCTTTCGAACACGCGGTGCGAGACATCCAACACATCTTTCGGGGCCCTTTGGTCTCGAACGTATTCTAACTGCGAATCATGAATCCGCCTTACAAGTAGGGATTTGCACCGTCGATCTTTTTTGGCTCTTTTCTTGCGCTCTTTTTCTTTCTTATTCTTCTGCTCCTGGGTATCAGCCGGGTCATCTTTGAGCTCTTTAACATCCACAGCATAGCGCTCAATGTCAAAAACTTGAAAGAAAACACGATCTTGCTTTTCTTCCTCTATAATATTTCTCTTGATAACGCGACGAAACTGATCAATCACTAAACTCAAAACCTGGCTCACCACTGACTGGCGTACTTTTTGAGCAACCACTTTTAAATTTTGAATTGAGGGTACCGCACGCACCATACTTTGCGCAGTTAAGGAAATACAAAATTGAATCAACTCGTACAACTTACAGAAAGTAGCTATCTGCCTGAAATAGTTTCCATGCTGTAGTATTATTATTATATTAATGTTTGAGAACTAAATTTGGTACAAAAATCTAAAATAAATAGTAAATTGAACTTCAAAGCAGACCCCTTATTATATGCCTAACTTTGCGCACATAACTTGGAAAATTTCTAACACGAAGCAAGCGTCTATCATACAATTTTTCATCCAAATTTTATTTTTTCGGCTAATACTACTATTACAATTTATGTTCATTCCATTTGTAGGCATATTTGAGCATATTTGAGAATATGAGGATGCCCGGCATTATTTTCTTATGATTCGACATACTTAGTATGTTTTCACGTCTGTTGGTGTATGTACAGCCTCATTTATGTACATTGGCCACAGCTAACAATAGTAGTTTTGCGTAAACCCTATTCTGACGAGGCATATCATAAATGTTGAAATTATCGAAGAAATACGAGTTGTGCGCAAAATTAGGTACACTGTATTGAAAAATTGTTCCTAACATTGCGCATCATATATTTTAAAGAAAAATGTAAATAAAATTCTCAAATTCTCATGAGATGGCTTGTACAATATTATAATTATTGGGTCCATGTGTAATCAGTTGTCAGCGAATGTATTTATTACAAAATATACAGTTCTTTTGGGTAAACCGTCATTTGTGCTAAGAACACGCCATTTTGGTAATTTTCACTGTTTTCAGTACAAGTTTCGACTATTAAAATGAAAAATATGTCATTTAACAGCGAAAAAATGCATGCACTGTTATGATAACATGTATATTGTGCTGACAAGTAATAATTATATTTCGAAATGCAATTTTAACGCATTCTATTACAAAAATATCCACAAAATGCGCAAAGTTAGGAGCTGCGCAAAGTTGGGTGCGTGCACGGTAATTTGGAAGGTAAAACAAATAAGTCCTGTTTTCTCTCTTTTTGAACCCACTTACGCTCAGGGTGAACCATTTCAAAGAACACAAGAAATTGATAAGAATATTCCATCTGCTTTCAGCCGGTGAAACCTACGGCAATCAGGCCGAACAAAGTGGACATCAGCACCTTATCAGCCGCTGCCGGAAGCATTGCTATGAGTATCAGTAGTACTACCAACAATACGTCCAGTAGTAAGCCAGGTCTAATAAGTTCGACGCCGAGTAAAAACCACACGAATGCAGCGGCTGTGGTGGCGGGAGCGGTGGTACCTAATTTAAGCGGTATTGTAGCTCCGCAAGCGCCTCCTGGTGGACTTGTCCAGCCAATTATTGGACCGGCATTTGCAGCTGTGGCTAAACAGCATCCCAGTAAGATTGAAATCTTTTTATTGTAGCCTTTCTGTGTATAATAATAAATTCGTTTGCCTACCCAGAAAACGGCACGATACATCAGTCCAGCGTTTCATCCACGTCGACGACATCGTCTGTTTCAAGTGGTCAACCGTCGGCGACAATAGTACCCAATGCATCTGGTGCCGCAGTTAGTAACCTCAGTCAGATTGTGAATGCATCTCAACCTACGCTTAGTCAACAGTTGCAACAGGCGCAGCAACAACAGCAGCAGACTAATCTCGCGTCCAGTTTGCTGACGAATGCTGCGGCTGTAGTGGCAGCCGGAGGTAATGCGCCTTCCCAACCTCCGCCGCAACAGCAACCACAGCAGCAGCAGCCCCCGCAGGTTCCTGGCCAAAATTCCATACCACCTCCACATGGTGGCGTGCTCACGTCTGCGTCATCCGGTATCGAGAATAATCACGTAATGACGAGTTCATCGGCATCAACCATTAGCAGTAGTGGAGCGAATATCATCAACAACTGTGTATCTCCTAGTAACTCAGCTGTCAGCAGCAGGTATTTATCATAAAATGATTGCACTACATATTCTGGTAAATCATTCAACCATTATAAATTTACACTGACCCTACAATCATGGGTCACACACTTATATGAGTCATTTCCATTTGACCAACATGCAACTCTGAAAAATCTTCACGTCATATTTACCTGAAAACAAATGTGGTTCTCATCCACCATACTTTTCACGTAAGAGTGACCTGAATGACAAGTAACCTGAACAAATTTTAGTTCCCTTGAGTTACGTGATTTATCCGGTGACTCTGACTGGATCTTCCAGTACTAATGACGTGAAGCTTGAAAGTAGTTACGTGTTTGATCAGGTGAACCTGACGTGATTTGGTCGTACTGGTTACGTGAAATTTTAGTGAAAGCTACAAGACAGCAGGTAACCACTGCATGTTTTGAAATGTATTGAAATATAGTGATTTTGGAATGAATGCAAACATGAACAGGGACTTCCTATAAAAGGGAATCTTTTTCATGTTGTTGATGCATTGATACATTGAAATGCCATCATTTGGTCATTGCGCTTTGGAGTTATTGCAGAAACACTGTTGAAGAAAAAAACAAAGTTATCGGCGGATGTTGAATGGAATTTATCAGATTTGTTGAGAAATGATTTCAATGAGAAAAGCTGAGAATTTTAAAACCAGTTTTTTGCTCGAAAAATTGCTAATATTGCCGCTGTTAATTAAACAAAAAGTAGTGGAAACTAGACTACAAATTTTATACTAACGCGACCGGAAAACTGTAGCTCTAGACTTCCAAGCAGCTTCTTTTTCTTTCACATCATTTTTCAACGATTCTAATAAATTTTATCCAACCTCCGTTGATTTTTTCCAAGGAGGAAAAATGCAGGTACGGAAAATATCACTTACCTCCGCGAAGCCTCATTATGTTTAGGTTATGTATCATTCATTCTTGTTTACAATGCAGGTCTTCCGCAAATGCCGAAGCTGCAATCACACTAACACAATTTCACTTAAATTGTTTACGTGGGTATACAGTCATATTCACCAAGATTTTTAGTAAAAGTTACGTGAATTTCAGGTGAGCATTACTAACGTCACGTAACAATCGTCGTTTGTTCAAGACAGACGAGTTACGTGATTTTTCACGTGAATATGACGTGATGATTTTTTAGAGTGTAGTGAATAACTTTTGTTACAAAGTGGCCCATAGGGTAAATTGTATATTTTGAACATGTACATATTTTGGACTAGCCTGAGCTTCTTCGATTAATTTAAGATAATGGCCCGTATGAATAAAAAGTAGTAATCCACACTTTACTACAAATTATGTAGTATTTACTACTTTTGTAGCAAAACGGTATGAATAAAAGCACGTTTACTTTACTACAATTTTCGAACATACTACTTTTGTGCAACTTGTTTGACAGTTGGTATGAATAAAAGCAGTAAGTACTACAAATTATTTGTAGTCTGCTCAGGAGCTTGCTACAAAGTTATTCCATCGCCTGCATTCAAATTTGCCTAAGGTGTTTACGAATTGAAATGACTGTCGCAAATAATATGATGCGATACAATTAGTGCTGTTTATCAAAGTTTATACGATTGGGTCGGTTTTTACTAGTTTTTCTCAAGCCGGTCGTTTTTATGCGATGAATTAATTTCGAAATTGTGGTACGCGGTTGTTTAAAATGATCGGGAGATACGGTACCAGGGTACGTCCCCCACGTAAAAACCGACAATGTATCGATTTTTGGAAGTGGACGTAAAACCACAGAGAAACAGACGTCTCACTCAACACATGTTCCATCGTTCACCTTTTCAACGGAAGATTCAATTTTTTGTAGGTGGTCAATCGGCCACCGATGGCGCTTCCATCGATTTAGCTTGTGTTTGACGTTTGCACACTACCGCCATCTGGTTTCCGATTGTCCAATCACAGTGCATTTAGCATTGGGCGATAATGTTTCCGTGACGATGATTTTAATTCCATTTTGTTCTAAGTGAGACGTCTGTTTCTCTGTTGTAAAACGTTTGACGAAACATTTCTTAACTGAATCGAATCACGAGGAGAAGCGACGAACGGCCAATGCGATCTATACATCCGCGTAACAAAGCAGCAAATTCCAAAAAACGCGGTCAAAATGACTTCAACTTCGATTTATACGTACCTCTGACCATAATAAAAAAACCCGTAAAATAACTTCAAAAAAATCCGCGTGAAAACCCACAAAGATCCCCAAATCAAAATAGTTGCGTAAAAATGAATTACGTGAAAAAAAGCGTAAATGTTATTCATATACCAGAGCAAGCTATAGCGTGTCAGAAAATTGCCGGAAAAGCCGACCGTTGGATTCAATTCCCGAACTCAGAGAATCAAAATTTCTCCCATGCTAGGCTTTTTTACTTAATTTGAATTTGAACTTTCAATAAATATGGTAGGGAACAACTGCAACATGAACAACAAAACATAAACAAATCAAATTTTGACAGATATAATTTGTAGCAAATACTACTCTTTTATTTTCGAAAGTAGTATTTACTACAATGTTCGAAAAAGTTTATTATTCATACCAAAGCAACTTGACTATATGTGGACCTTACTACAAAGTAGTAACTACATATTGTAGATTTTACTACTTTTTATTCACACGGGCCAATGTGTAGGGAAAATTTTATCGAAAGTATGACCATTGCATAGTTTTACCTAAACTCTAGCGGCTCCTGGTGATTCACTGAATTCACTGACCAACTACTACATTACACTGCAAAAACTTTCTATCAAAGCGCCAGTATGCAGTATGCGAGAACATGCATTATAGGACTCTTCGTGGGACTCTTGCACCTGAAACACGTTTCAATTGGTTCAAACGAAAATCTTGAGGTTCTTCAGCCAAAGTTTGATTGTAATTGAGATACTAATAGATTCCAATGGCTTAACATGAACTTGAGACGGATGAAAAATGAGTGACCAAAATTATGTTTTATGCATCAGACATTTATTGGTCACCTCATGTATAATACATGGATGAAATATTTAATTGCCAACTTTTAGGCTGTTTTCAATGATATTGATAAGATTGCGAAACAATGTACTTGTTATGCGAGAAACTGGCCAAATTGGTAACATTGGTACAGTTACCCTATCTCAGAAAAACAAAATCAGTTAAATCTAAAATGTCAAAAAGATTGGAGGCCATTTTCGATTTTGTTTTTTCTAGCAGCAGTGCTAAAACGCTCGTAAACAAAATTTTCTCGAATTTGAGCATATGAATAGATTTGAACTCATTTTTATCAAAAACCAAATGTAGAAGCAGATTTACAACAGTAAAGCACATGTGACGATTGGGCAAATCAAGCATCCGCGGTGGAGGTTGGTATTCGGATTCTGATGGCTTTTCCGCAAACGTGATTTAAGTGGTCTTGTTGTGTAGGGGTTATCACGCCTATCTAGAGAGTAGGAGGTTATGGGTTCTAGTCCCGCTTATTTGCAAATTTTATATCAATTCAGCTTCAAGTAATATCGGCTCGGGCAATGGCCTGTTATAAGGCCTGTGTATCTGTTAAGATCTTTTTTTGAAAGATCTAAAATTTTGCGAGTGATAAATACGTTTGGTGTGATGAAACGTTTAGACTGCCTCGCAATCTATGTGTTTTTCCAGATGTCCTCTATTTTAGAATGTTCCCAAGATTTTAGTTCCATTCGAAGAGAACACGCAGATACACCACCACACAACAAACCTATGAATTGTCGAGATGAACCAAGTCTGGCCAGCATATCAGCTTGTTCATTGCCTTCAATGCCATAATGACCAGGAACCCAATACAGGTTCACTTTGTTACGACTACCCAAGGTTTGGCTGAACACATTCCCAAACGAGTTTAGATCTGCATACTGCTGATTTCAAAGCATCCAATGCTGCTTGACTGTCAGACATTATGCAAATATTTGAATGCCTATAATTTCTGCGTAAGCATAATTTAGAGCATTCAAGCATAGCCTGAACTTCAGCTTGGAAAACAGTTGGCCATTTGCCCATGGGAATCGAAATAGTTATCACTGTGTTTATCACTGAAATATTTATCATTGTTCAGCTTTGAACCATCGGTGTAAAATACAATTGATCCTGGGCGAAGATTTGGTCCACCGTTTGCCCATGTATTTCGTCCACAAATGCTTATATATGCCTAATAGTTTACCCAAACTAACAATTGGATAAGATTTGTGTAACATCTGGGGAATTTATGTGATGCACGCTAATGGAGGTGTGTTGACATTATGTAGACAAAAATAAAACACGTCTAGTTCGGTTCACATGCAGACAACTTCTGCTTCATTTACAATTTATGCTTCTAAAGAAACACAGTAGCTCAGATCTCTAAATCTTCAGTAGAGTTTCTCTGGATAAGCTACACCAGCAGGGGTTCTCTATCTGGCTACTACAGTTTGAAGAAAATATAATCGGCAATACCGTGCTGTGCCCTTATTCCAATCAGTTCCTAATTCCGTTCACGCAAGACAAAATAATAAATAATGAAGAATTTTTGTATAAAAGTAACATAACCATATTTTTGTACTTTTGTGCAGTGTCATTTTTAGCGATAAATATTGAAAACTAGTCGACCCGGCAGACGTTGTCCTGCATAGTAGGCGAAAATGCGCGTTCTGAAGTACCCATGCAAAATGCCCATACGAATCTCAATTTTAGTTTTTCACGATTTACTCAACCTAACCGTGATTTTCACATAAGGAAATATCATATAAACCCGTCGGAAAGGATAACAAACATATCTGCTGAATAATGAAGAAAATCCGTCCAGCCGTTTTCGAGTTTTGCGGATACGAACACAGACCATTTCATTTTTATTATATAGATTTCACTACAGGCGCCATTTTGACTTTTTTCATTAACCCACTTGCTAAGAACGTCTAGCATTTAAGCATTTTTAGAAGAAAATTTTCCCTGAATTTGAAACAAAGCAGCACAACAAGGTAGGTAACATTGCAGTGTATTACCTAATCGTTGTCTGTATTTTACCAATATAAAATGCTGAAAAGGGAAAAATATCTTGACTGGAATAAGGGTACCGTAACATGCCCTAATACCGTGGGGTTAAGAGCATGTTCAACTTAAAATGGTAATAAAAAAAATGAATATGCGATCATCGTAATTGATCAACGCGTTGCTTCAATCAATATTTCATATTCTTTATGGAAAAAAATTAATTTGTGCTAATGAATTGACAAAACACGCGAAAATGATAATATTTTGTCGACATACACATACGCCTAATACCGTGCTTTTTTTAGGTGTGATTCCAAATACCGCGCAGAAAAGTTCCTAATTCCGTGTGTTATTAAATAGACTTGTTCAATACAATATACAATACATTTCAAATTAATGCTCACTGAGCAACAATTATTTAACTTTATTTCCAATTTATCATTATTAAAAATCATATATAATCACTTTTGCTTCTTCTTCTTCTTATTCTTCAGTAATTCGGCCTTTTTGTCTGCTAGTAGCTTCCTCTTCTCTTGCCGTTCCATTTTCTTTTTTTCCTTATGCAGTAGTTTGGTGGTCTTGATGTTCTCGATATTTTCCAAATACATTCCATAAGCATCGCTAATTGCGACCGAGGGGGTATTGGGGGACATTGTGTTTGGCGTTTGTTTCTTTTCAACTAGGGATGCAAAAAAAAGTCTTCAGTGCATCTCTAGAACGTTCGGATGAGCGGTACGACATGTATAATGATGCGTTTCGCTTTGGTGAACCTATAGTAAACATTTCAATTTAGCAAATTGTAAAAAATATCATTATATCTAATACCTAGAGATTCCCCGAAGCCACTGAATGATGGTTCTGCGTCCAGCGATGTCCTCACTTGTACATGTACTGGCATTTCCATTGGGGTAGGACTACGTTGATCCTTTTTTATTTTTTGCCAGACGTGGAAAAGTGCAGTTTCTTCTGGGCAACCCAACCACTCGTTGGAAGAATCACTTCGATTGAATACATCAATTTATTTCTGCGTCATGTAAGCCTGAACCTCTGCCAACAAGTTTGCATGATTACCACTTGCTTGCGGTTTATTCGTAAATTCTTTATATGCTCGATTCTCATAAGTAGCACCTTCTGTAGTAGTTAGTCTATCCAACAGTGCCGAATAGTTAACCGCATTAACATCCCACGGGTACAAACCACATCGTTTAAAACCGTTCATGAGAATTGATTCCAAGTTATCCATTCTTTTGACTGCTTTGTGGAGCAACGGAGCAATTTCACTGCGTGGTAGCAAGTCCCCTGCATGATCAATTCTCCATTCAACTAGAAGTTGATTCCAGTACTGTTTCAGCGGCCTTAAGAAACTAACGTCCAATGGTTGTGTTATCTGGGTCGTATTAGGCGGTAAACAAATAAGAGCCATATTCTTCTCTTTACAAAAAGCAATCGACTCTACAGAAACGTGCGAAGAATGGTTGTCACGAATATGACGACAAGGAATTCAATTTTCTCACGCAAAAGATACGGATGAAAAACATCCCGCATATAGAGGAAAAATGTATCTCTTGTCATTCATCCGGAATCAGTTTTGCCAGCAGCCCATCCTTTCGGAAGTTTTCTATATATATCGCCAGGCACTCTTTGCTTATAAGGAACAGCATCATTGTAGGAGCAAGCATACCAGCAGCATTTCCGGAAAAAGAGCTGTATATGATTCCTTATCTGAATTCCCAACACGAGTATGCACTTGTTTTCCATTTGCTTCTGCCAACACTACGTCCCGTGTTGGAATAGTGCGCACAGCAGTTTCATCCATATTAAAAATTTGTTTGGGTTTTTTCATAGCTTCTTGCAGATTTCCCTCTTTAATGTAAGCTGAGATTTCTTCAAACCATAGCTTGATTTGCTCCGGGGATACTTTGGCTCTGCTCTTCGATAGGGAGCTTGCAACTCTACGTGAAATTTTTGGATGACGTTTCAAAAATCCTGCCACCCACTTGGTTCCGGG
Source organism: Armigeres subalbatus (assembly GCF_024139115.2). Lineage (NCBI taxonomy): Eukaryota > Metazoa > Arthropoda > Insecta > Diptera > Culicidae > Armigeres > Armigeres subalbatus. The sequence goes on along the minus strand of NC_085140.1, from coordinate 383,707,979 downwards.
AATTCCAGTTTTAAAAGGGTTTTTGATCTTCGCTATTTTTATATATTTAGCGACAAAAGCACGCAGGCGTTGTGTGTTTATAGGAAGTCCAGCTTTAGCCATACCAATCAGCCAATCAACTATGCAATTTTCATCTTCATACTTGAGGATTGGTGGTGCTCCAGGCGAAGACTTTGAATATCGCAATTTTATCTTATCTCGAATGGTGCTTTCGAGCATCTCATACAAATGAGAGGCAGAGCGGATTGATGCACCGTTTCTCACACTGTCCAAGGCCTTGGCCATGTGATCCAAGGAGTACAGTATACGTTTTTTAGGAGTCATTTTACTGAAGAAATTGAACCACGGTATTATGCACTACTGAGCGGGATGGTGGCCTAATACCGTGGAAATTGTTTTGTGAACTAAAAAACCAAAATTGATATTTTTTTTGTAAAAACTTCATTACCTAATTGAAAAACATACCTGTGGTGACAAAATATACACGAATGTTGCTACGAAACTTTTTAAAATACACAAGTAAAAAGGTTTTCAAATTCACACTCAATTTAAGCAGCTTTGCTAAGCAGATGCCTACGTTTGACAGTTCGGGGCAAACGTTTTTGTTTATGTTTTTTATTTTCCCCGTTGAGCATAGTTGAATGTCAATATAAGTGTGGTGAACAATGTTTATAGTATATTTATATGTTGAACGAAAAAAAATATAAATTTAGTAAGTGTTTCATGAATATTCTCAATTTTACTTTAAAAACGCGGTATTAGGCGCTGCGCGGAATTAGGGCGGGTCACGGTAGATCTATATCAACTCGTTCTTTATTCCGCTCTATGGGTTCTTCTTCTTATTTTTGGCATTACATCCCCACACTGGGACAGAGCCGCCTCGCAGCTTAGTGTTCATCATTAAGCACTTCCACAGTTATTAACTGCGAGGTTTCTAAGCCAGGCTACCATTTTTGCATTCGTATATCATGAGGCTAGCACGATGATACTTTTATGCCCAGGGAAGTCGAGACAATTTCCAATCCGAAAATTGACCGGTTACCGAGAATCGAACCCAGCCACCCTCAGCATGGTCTTGCTTTGTAGCCGCGCGTCTTACCGCACGGCTAAGGAGGGCCCAACCCGTTCTATGGGTCTGGAGGATGAATTTCGAAAATTCTATTCGTGAGAATATAATCTATGAGTAAGAAAAGGTACATCGTACATTAATGAAGCCATATGAATGATGGACTTTAGAAATTCTATCCTGCAAGCAGTCAGACCGAAAAGAACTCCGTTTACAACTCTACGCAAAATGGTTATTGGAACGCTTTTTCCACTCATGCCGGGAAATGCCGTTTTTCTTCTTCAGTTGATGGTGAATGACGAATTGTCAAGTGGTTGCTGGACAATGTTAAAAAAGGGCTTCCGAAGAACATGGACAGTTGAAAACAGCACAGAACCAATTTTGTTGTGGCGTTCTTGTTTTTTAAGCTTTATCCTGATTTCTTGGCGAGTTCGAGTCCACTACAAAACACTGCTGTCTCTGAGCTACAGACAAGATTATGTTTTACCGAAATCCGTGAATACTTTGTAGAAGAAGGGTTTTCCGGTGTTTTAAAGAATACCAACTAAGGAAATATCATTAACTGTATTTTAAATTTAGAAGAAAAAAATATTTTAATATTTGCAATAATAATGAATGAAAAGATGAATTTGTGAGAAAAATTATGTCTGATATTAATTTCTCCAAGAAATCAAATGTTTTTCGGGTGATTGGAATTAGGAACGCGAATGAACGGAATTAGGAACAATGCCGTTTCAGATGATTGGAATTAGGATCACAGAATTGCTCCAGTTTGTTTCCACTATTGGAACCTAAGTCTATGAATGCATCCCAACATATTTTATTTTCAATTGTATATTGTAATTCAATTGTAATCAATTGTATATCAATTGTAAAGAACCAGAATAATTTGGGTTTAAATTAGAGTTGATTTCAAACAACGGATAGAAAGTTAGTTTCAGCCTTGTTTATGATCAGTGACTACAAAATCAATATTCGCCAGTTTTGGAATGAACATCATTCGTGCATGAAGTGCAAAAATGATATCTAATGTTTTATCAAGTTCAAAACTTTTTTTCAAATATTTTATGGACAATAGGCGAATTCGCCCTATACTGTAAATAAAGGCCTTGAAAAAACATTATTTTTTCAAACGTAGTTATAAGATGTATTAACTTTAAATAGGTTTAAACAATTTTTAAACTTGGTTTAGTATTTTTCTCGATTTCTTCACCTTCATTTAACTACTAAATATGGCTTATTAGATTTTGGTTATTCTGGAAGGTATCAAAAAGTGCAAATATAAAAATGAACACACGACGCCAGCACATTTGGGATCGGCCTTGTTGGACATTTTTGGGAAGTGATAGTGAAGACGAGGACGATACTATTGGCCTACAATTAGCACGTCGTCAGTATAAAATGCGTACTCGTATTAGTATTGATACATGGGATGATCAGGATTTCTTTATGAGATTCCGCCTTCAAAAAAGCACCGTCGCAATGGTCTTGGAAATAATTCGTCCTAATTTCCTCGAACTATTGGTGCGATTGATTGTACACATGTCAAGATACAATCACCTGGAGGTGATCATGCTGAGAATTATCGAAATCGCAAATCATGGTTCTCACTAAATGTACAAACAGTGAGTTCGGCAAATCTAAAAGTTTTGAATATAGTTGCAAGATGGCCGGGAGCATCACACGACCAGCACATTTTTAATAACTCAACTTTAAAAATGAAACTTGAACGAGCTCTATACAACGAAAGTCAAATTCGTACCCGAAATGTCGTGGAACGGTCATGCGTGGCGTGGCGTGCTGAAGCGTAGATTTCCAGTATTATCTTTAGGCATGCGTGTGAGAATATCTACAGTTCAACTGATTATTGTAGCATGTGCAGTATTGCATAACATAGCAATTGATGCGAAGGAATCTGAACCACCTGAAGAAATCGAAGGTTTTGAGGAAATGTTGGCTGCCACTATCGTTCCAGATTTCCCCAACATGGAGAGAAGCGCAACAGGTTGTGTTCGTGAACATTTTGTTCGTCAATATTTTTCTCAACGTTAAACCATCATACAACGCTTCTTCTTGCAAGATACGAATATACTTCCAATGAATCTTTAAAGGGATCTAACCACTGGTCATTTGACTAGGCTTATTTCTCCTCATTTATAGACAATCATCACCTTACAGAATAACGAATTCCGGTGTTTCGATGACCATAGCCACTGGTCAATACCGGCTTTTACAGGCTCAACAGAAGTTTATTACTTGGTGAATAATTTGGATTTTTGGCTAGAAACAAAAATGCAGCTTCTCCGAGGGAATCAAGGGATATACTAAAGACGCTCAAGCTTCGGAGATGGCGAGTTTAATTTTCGGTCCGATCTTGGATGTTTTCGGATGGGAAACTGGGAAAATTCTCGGGACCCAGAGCGTAGTGTATCCATTGTACTTGACGCACAAGATACATACTTACTCATGCATAGAAGATATTTCAATTATTAAATGTGAAAATGCTCGTAGAACATAAGAAAGGAAGTAGGAGATTTTGGGTTCGAGTCCCTCCAAGACACGTGGATTCTTTTTCGCAAATTTGATATCAATTTGTCTATTTCGAAACATGTGCTGTACATATCACAGTCAAAATATTTGACAAAAAATTGAGAAGCTGCGCTTAAGTTCCAGTGGGATTGTATAGCCATTGAAGAAGAAGAAGAAGAATGATGTCCTAAAGGCTCTTATGCTCAGAAATTTCATCGGTTTTGTTGCTAATTTAATGTCAAATAATTTATTCGGAAGTACAGTGCATAAATTATAAAAAGAAAGAGAAATTTCAGAATATGAAGTTTATGCAACTCATTTTCTAACTTCATTCATTTATTTAACAAGTGGAATAGTAATAGACATATCATATTTTCATTCACTCTCTGATCCAGAACTATTATTCTGGTTTCCTGGGTTCTGATAATGTGTGACTCCCAAAAGCTTCATAAGTACAGCATGTTCTTCCCGCATGTGCTGGTAACGCAGCTGCTGTGTTTAAAGCTTCATTTTGTTGGTCTTGAATGTAATATTGAAAGCGCCGTTTCAAGCTCTACTTTTCTTTTCTGAACTTCAAGACGATGGAGCTCTTCCATCATCTCATGGTCACGCTCCAACAACTTCTTTTTAAGTTCCGACTCAACCGTCGTCACTTGTCGTGAGGCTTGACGGCTCTTGCGTGTTTTTAAAACCTCGCTCGTGGGCTTCCTCAACATCGCAGGACTGTAGTTTTCCCACTTTTCGAGTCCATTTGAAATTCGGCACCTTGGTCATCAACAGGTAGAACAACGAGCGACTTCTCAGGGGTTTCGTTAGTTACGGCTTCCTGTTCTCCACTGACATGCTCATCTTCCAAATATTCAACCACAAATGCATCTCTCGTATTAATTTCGCGCAACCCTCTGTCTTCAGTGTGCTCATCAGCGTCCACATTTAGATCTTCACCTCGGCCGTCGTCATCGCACAAGGAAGGAAGTCCATCCACAGACAGCGCAATCACATCACGAAGTTCTGCCATTACCTCTGATTTTGGACGCCATTCATCAGGACCTCTACCATCTCCGGTGGCCTTACGTGACATTTTTTCTTTTGAAGCATTTTGGCGGATATATTTTTTAATATTCTCATACTTTTTCTGGAGTACCGCTGCAGTGCGCACCTAAAAAAATATTTTTAACCGGAAAAAGAAACCGCAACAACTCAAAAAAGTACTAAAATTCAGCTATTTTACTCACCGTGTTAAGACATGTCTGCAGTTTGCATTGAATTCGAAACAGATATCATCCCATGCCTTAGACTTATCTTCGTTTCTTTGTGCGTCACTCGCCTTGCACTCGATTATGCACTTCCGGCTCAATGCGAGCTGTACCAGCAGTTCCTCCTCTGCTTCTGAAAAATTGGCCGAACGAATTCGCTTTTTCCTCTCGCAATTCGCTGCCATTTTTTCACTTTAAAAATTCTCACGCAAGATGCGTTAAACCAACAAAAATCAAAACCAAAGGCTGGGAATGAAGTGTCGATTGGAAAGTAATGGAAGGATATTGGAAAATTAGTTAAACACGGCTTACGTTAAGCGACGGCCTCCAACCATTAAGCGCGCGTGAAGAAATCAAATTTTTAGGCTTGGCTTAAAAGTGACGTTTAAATATAAGCAAAGCTTATGATAAACCAGGTTTATGACGCTAAGCGCGGCTGGTGAAGAAATCGGCCCTAAGAGACACATCTGCAGTACACCCAGTTCTTTTTTTACACGGGTGGGTTTTAGTCGATTAAGACCCTTAGCGTTAATGAAACTATGAGTTAACCCCATGAAAAAATTTACACAAAAATCAAAGAAAATTCAGGTGGTATTTAAAAAGTTGTGAAAAATCAGGTTAACCGGGAAATTAAAGAATACCAATCGTGTAAAAAAAATATTGGGTGTATGTGAAGGATTTTAATGTTGCACAAGAGCCAGAGCCTAGAGTGACGATCTTGCCCAACTTTCCCCTACAATATCGTTTGGTATATAATTTCATAGCCTTGCCGAGTTTATTTGACCTTTTACCAGTTTTGATCGTTTGTGATTCGGACTTTAGTTACCTATTTAGTCTTTTATAATAGACCTGTGTTGCGTTCTATCTGTATGAGTTCCACCAAAATATCAGTTTAATCCTTTATAAGGCAAAATGACAAATTTCATATCATCTCATTGACCGTATTTATCGTATTCTCAAATCAGCTGAAATGCCAACTCCTTTTTCTCTCCTAGGGCATCTCCCAGCTTGATGTCCCCGCCACAGCAGCAACTGTTGAACGGTCCTACAACACTCGGTAAGAATGCCACCAATCATGCTGTATCAATGCATATAGCAAGCACTCACCCGATGTCTACATTGAAAAACATAGCCCAGGAAGTGATAAACCGGACCACTGGGACCTTGGATGCTAGCCAATCATCGGTCGCTGGTAGTGCAGTGGTTCCTCAACAGCCCTCGCAAGCCGGTACTCAATCCCAGCAGCAACCTCCGACGGTACAGCAGCCACCCCAGCCCCAACCAGATACGAGACAACCCGGTGGTCAGCCTGTTCAACCAGGCCAACAGCAGCCCGGCGCTCAGCAACAACAGCCACCACCGCAGCAAACACAGCCGCAGCAACAGCAGTCTTTTACCCTGGTGGATCCGGCTAGCAGTGCGAACTCTCTAATACCTACGTCGTCATCTACTGCCATCAGTAACGGGCCGAATGCTATCAACACTAGCACTAGTATTGTTGCAAATACGGCGAATCCTAATGTGCCCAGCGCCAATATGAAAGTAAGCGGAACGAATGAGGCGCACATACCGCCGCTATTAGGTGTGGCACCACTTGGGCCATCGCCGCTGCAGAAAGAACACCAGATACAAGTAATAACCAGAATAGTGATGGCGTTCGTTCAAACACGGATTTTTCTAACGGGTTTGATTGTATTTTAGTTCCAAATGATGGAAGCCGCGTACTACCACTTGCCAACGCCAAGTGATTCCGAAAGGCTTAAGACCTATTTGCAACGGCAGCCCGTGCAGACACCTCCGCATTACCCACAGGTAAGTTTTAGGTATTGGTTAAATTTGGGCTACGAGTACAGTGTATATGAGGCAGCGTTGGTAAAATCTCAATCTCAAAATCTCAAGAACTGCAGCAATCAAGTGCAAGTAAAATCGCGATGAACTCCTCTCAAACCAAATGCATTTTGGAGCGTTTTGCCAAATGAATGGATTATGCATGAAAAACTCAAGACGATGTTTTTACATGCAGCATTACTAGCATGTTTTTTGGCAACACTGAAATAATGCGGGAATCCTGGAATGCTACATTTGAAATCCGCGTTCGGTTCTAGAAAGAATTGTCAAATCGGCAATTACTCCGTAGAAACTGTTTCATTTTATTCTTGTTCAAATCAACTTGCAAACTTTATTAGCAGCGCAATAAAAAATATCTACTTAGGGACACTTATTTTGTAGAGGGTTGTAGGAGGTAGGGATAGTTGCTCTATATAAATAAAGAATTGCAACGTTGCTTTTCTGTGATTGAACGTCTGTTGAAGCCATTGATTTTTTTTAAAACAAGTAAATTACTGTCACTCTACTTATTCTATAAATTATTTCAGCAACCACTTCCACATTCTGACACGGTAGAGTTTTTCCAACGCCTCTCGCCTGAAACGCTGTTCTTTGTGTTTTACTACATGGAGGGCACCAAGGCGCAATATCTGGCGGCGAAGGCTCTCAAAAAGCAGAGCTGGCGATTTCATACAAAGTATATGATGTGGTTCCAGCGCCATGAAGAGCCGAAAATCATCAACGAAGAGTTCGAGCAGGTACGTATAATGTTTACTCAGATGATTCTAAAGTATCAAAAATATGTTTAAACGTTTGCTTTTTTTTTAAATCAGGGCACCTACATCTACTTCGATTACGAGAAGTGGGGTCAGCGGAAAAAGGAAGGATTCACTTTTGAATACAAGTACTTAGAAGACAGGGACCTGAATTGATCTACGATGATTGTGGAACTTCTTTTTAAAGAAATGTTATAAAAAATGCAAAAACAGAAAAAATAAAAAATCGGAAATATACTGAAAGCATATTTGAAACCAAGATAACAACAAGGGTCAAATTGAACAAAATCGAAACACACTATATTTGCCCCGTCAACGTCATCGAGGATGAGCGTGAGGATTCTTCCGTTTAAAACACCCGCTCCGCAGGTGAAATAGCGGTGTCCAGACTACCCTGCGTTTAGGAAAAATCATTTTAGAACAATACAGTGAGTGCGCACAGTCGTGTACTGCATCCGAGAATCTCGAGAGTGAGATAACGACATCGATACCGTAAACAGTACCAATTGGCACGAAAAAGGTGCCCGAAAAGGGTAGGAATATTAACCACTTTCAGCTGTTGATTGGAACACTGTCCAAATTGCTCAGAACATCGCCCAAAACATGAAAATTCTACAACACAAGCAAGCACATTCACACGCATATTTTACTGATCGTCAGTTGTGAGTTGCGCAAACTTCATTCAGAGATTTTACGTTTTGCTTCTGTCTCGTCCGACTATGCAGTAACGTCCCGCATAATTTGTTTGTTCATAAGTCGCTTATTTTGTACTGCCATTCATTGAGTCGATTTAAGGTTTTGTTACTTTGGATTCCATTCCACTATAGTCCAGAAAGTAAATTCACGAAAAATGTGCACGTTTGAGTTTAAAATTGTATTTCTGCAAAACTGACATAAGGTAACATACAAATTTCAAATGAAATCCGGTTTATCAAGTGAGATCAAATCTTGTTCACATATGATGTATATGATCTGTTTATGGAGAAAAAAGAATCTTCACAGACAAAAAACACCTATTTTTTACCGTAAAGGTCTAATACGGTAGTAGATTCGAGAGCTATCTTCATGAAACAAAGTAGTTCGAACCTTTCTAAACTTCAACGTCATATATTTTCGAGTGACCACAAGGATTTATTATGGCAAACTAATGTGTTATTTTTTGTTTTATGTTCCGGCAATACTTTACATTAATATGTAATATCTATATTTATTACGGCCATTAACGTTTAGCCTAAAATTCATTTTTATAGGTATTCCAACAAGATAATAAACTGAAGGCAGTGGTTGATTTTCTCGACACCGCTGCCAACATTCAGGTTCAAACGTATATGCGCAAATAACAGGTAATTAAGTGATGTACCGTGCACGCACCATACTTTGCGCAGTTAAGGAAATGCAAAATTGAATCAACTCGTACAACTTACAGAAAGTAGCTATTTGCCTGAAATAGTTTCCATGCTGTAGTATTATTATCATATTATTGTTTGAGAACTAAATTTGGTACAAAAATTCGAAATAAATAGTAAATTGAACTTCAAAGCAGACCACTTATTATATGCCTAACTTTGCGCACATAACTTGGAAAATTTCGAACACGAAGGTCGCGTCTATCATACAATTTTTCATTCAAATTTTATTTTTTCAGCTAATACTACTATTACAAAGCATGTTCATTCCATTTCTAGGCATATTTGAGCATATTTGAGAATATGAGGGATGCCCAGCATTATTTTCTTATGATTCGATATACTTAGTATATTTTCACGTCTGTTGGTGTATGTACAGCCACATTTATGTACAGTGGCCACAGCTAACAAAGTTCTTTTTGCGAAAACCCTATTCCGACGAGGTACATCATAAATGTTAAAAATATCGAAGAAATACGAGTTGTGCGCAAAATTAGGTACACTGTATTTAAAAATTGTTCCTAACATTGCGCATCATATATTTTAACGAAAAATGTAAATAACAGACCAAATTCTCATAAGATGGCTTCAACAATATTATAATTATTAGGTCCATGTGTAATCAGTTGTCAGCGAATGTAAAAATTTACAAAAAATACAGTTTTTCGGGTATACCGTCACTTGTCATTTGTGCTAAGAACCAGAGCTTAAAATATTCATCTTCATGAAGCAACTTCGGTCCGAATTTTGACAAACATCGCATGAATATTCAAAACATAGAATGACATAGTCAGATGACTACTCCACGAACTCATTCATTCGACTGTCACTGAGTGTAATTACTATGAGCAGAAAAAACATAATTAGCATTGTTTATGTTGATGTTTACCGTTGAAAGTGCATCGCGGATGAAAATCGGATTCAGTCCTGTGTGATAAATCACTTTACTCATTTGAAACGTGCTCTGATTTCAGATAATTTATCTATTTGTAAAATGTGCATAAATATTCAATGACTAATATTCAACTGAATATTGACTGTCCAGAGCCGACTATGAATGTGTCGGAAGTGAACTGACAAATGAAGAAAAATTTTCGATTATTTTACACTCTGCTAAGAACACGCCATTTTGGTCATTTTCACTGTTTTCAGTACACATTCCAACTATTAAAATGAAAAATGTGTGATTTAATTGCAGCAAAATGCATGCACTGTTATAATAACATGTATATTATGCTGACAAGTTGTAATTATATTTCGAAATTCAATTTATACGCATTCTATAACAAAAATAATCGCGAAATGCGCAAAGTTAGGAGCTGCGCAAAGTTAGGTGCGTACACGGTACTGCTACTTGCAAAAAAATCAATCTAATAAAGGAAGAAAATAGTTTTTTTTAATGTTTATTAATGGGTATTTTTAATGGTTTAAAAATTCAACACAGTTAGTTGTCAGAAACTCGTGTGTCGAAAAACATCTAACAGAGTTTTTTTTTCAAAAGTAGTACTTTTCTTGAATAATATATGCAGGGAGGTGTTCGCTACTACGTCTGCCTGCCTAGTTATCTTTTCGATAGAGAAGCTTAATTTTAATAAAATTAACCTTTTCTTGCCTATGATTTTTTTCTCTCAAATACTTCAATAGAAAAGAATCAAATTTGATGAAAATTCTAGTATAAAAGTCTACCAAAACCATAAATACAAACTCGATAAAAGTTGGAAGTTACAAAATTTGATGGTGCTCCACAGCTATCATTGGCGGGGAAGGGTCGCATACTAATTTTAAAAAGTTCACTCCTAGTGTTCTAAATTTTATTTTTGCAACCAACGAGACATAGACTAGTGTGCCACTGTAAACACGCTCAACTAGGTAACGGATTGTGACAGTTTTGCAGAGTTTTATTTAATCCCTATTTCAAGCTCAGAATGTGTCTTTGTCGTGAATTTACATTTTGCACCATAGTGCATTCATCTTGAATGTCCTATGTACTAGTTGTCCTGTCGTTTCCCACTGGAAACATTGTTATACAAATCGATCAAATACTTGTTTAGAGTAATAATCGAAAGTTAAATGTTACAAAATTATTTATTTGAACACATAATGATTAACAACAGCAGTTTTTATTTGCAAAATTATTGACAAAAATGTAAAGTATTTTCAATTCTTTAAATAAAATCACAATTAATTAAAAATAAAACGTTGTTGGAGACATTTTAGCATGTACAGTGTGGAATCTAGGTTCGCCTAGAGTTAATCAAGCAGGAATCAATATAATGAGAAAATTAAAAAAATAAGAAAAAAATCACAAAAAGTAAGCAGTTTTTTCATCCGCCAGTCGCCAACGCAAAACATTATCATTATAGTTGTAGTAGGAAAATCAGTCATTGTAGATCAAGGCTAACTCAGCGTTTAAAGACTTAAGGCATTCATTTTATAAATACACACCACATCAACCAACAAGCGCGTTCTCAAATAAAAGAATGCATCCGAAGTATAAAAACAAATCAACTTTCTATTTAACATATTAGCACACGTTTTTTGAACAGTATGAAGTAGCGATAGCAGTTCCGTTTCTTTTTAACCGGAAAGAAATAGCTCCTTCCATTCGGTCAGCAAACAAAGGAAAACAAAAATCGTATTATATCTTTACGCCCAAACCAAAACGAACAGTCAGTTTGTGGTGGAACAGTATAACATAAATTGAGAGCCCGCTCGTCCTCGTAAACCAAGTACGACCGAACCATTGCGTTGTAGTCTAAATAAATGAAAGTGGTTAAAATGCATTGTTCAGTTGAAAATGAAGATACGTCAACGTCAACTCACTTGAAAACCAGAGAATTACAAAATGAACACAGAAACGTGAAACAAGTAATGAGAAAATAAAACTGCATTCAAATGTGATTTATAACTATAGATAAAATAAAAAAACAAAATACACTTATATATTAAAAAATAGTTTGTTTGTCCGTTCGCTGGGTTCTGTCTGCTTCCGGCTACGATTGCTTTCTCCTGTCTGTTTTGCTTTCAGTTTGGTTGATGATTTCCATAACAATAACTTAAGGTAAGTTCTCTATAGTCATTAACATCTGCCATTTGTACCAAAGTACATTCAAGTACATACTCATCATAATTTTCTATCTGAGCTCATGCACAAACGATGACACTATAGAAATAGGCAAAGATGCTTCTCCTTCTTCTTATTGGTATTACATTCTTCACTGAGGCATTGCCGCATCGCAGCTTAACAGGTAAATTAATATTACATTTGCAAATAAAAACCCACGTGCTTTTTTTATACTTTATTAAAGTGATTTTTTTTTGGCTTCGATATGGATTTCTTCCGGGTGAGCCGTTTATTATTTATCATATATATATTTATTTATTGTAATGATTATTACCAATAATAAAGCAATAAATTAGCGTTGATGACGAGAATATTAAGAAAAACAAAATCGGTAAAACCGAAAAATGTAAAAAAATGGCCTCCATTAGTACTTAGTAGCAGCGCTAAAACGCACGTGAACAAATTTTTCCCGAATTCGAGCAAAAAAAAATTCGGGCTCATTTTTTTAAAAGCGAAGTGCAAAAGCAGCTTATTTGTTGCTTCAATATGATGAAAATCTGCTTTCAAAGTGTAATGTCTATCTTATAGAAAGCAATTTATGTTGCGCAGAATATGGCACAAAATTTACTCTCTGTTCCTAATTGTGCGCGCGAAATGGATAGGTACAATAAGCCTGGCTAAAACGAGAAGAGCAAAAGAAAGGAGAAGATAGATTATCCGGAAAGAGACAAGGGATATCTGCTACTTGGCCTTGCGCACCACACTGAGCATTTTTTAAACTTCGAGGTACCTATCTAATCTAAATGTGTATATCACGTGACTAGCATGAATAATATTGAAAAATCGACATAATTCCTCACTAGGAGATTTCCTAGGTCGGACTGACGTTCCGACATTTGAGAAAATAGCACTTTGGGCAATATTAGCATTTATGAAGGACTGGTCTTATTATTCGCGTTGGATTACATTTATTTCCATCTTCTATATAATAAAAATGAAATGGTCTGTGTTCGTATCCGCATAACTCGAAAACGGCCGGATGGATTTTATTCATTCCTTCAGTAGTTACATTCGTTATAGTTTCCGACGGGTTTATATGATATTGCCTCTGTGGAAAATCATCAGTTAAGTTGAGTAAATCATGAAATACTAAAATGAAGATTTGTATGGAAATTTCGCATAGGCACTTCTCAACGCGCATTTTCGCCTACTACGCAGGACAACGTCTGCCGGGTCGACTAGTTCCATATAAATATCCGATTTGATCTGAATAAAAAATTGCCTTTTCATTAATTGCGAACTTTAGTAAACAAGACAAAACAGTGATTTGACCATTGGCATGAACACAATGACCGATCTGAGTGGAGTTGTCTTAACGGAAAAAATGGATCGTCGAAAGCAACTTGTGGCGATGGCGAGCAATTGGATAATGGCTTTGAAAAATGAATAAGATCTTTGTGCACATACATCATACACACATACACGCACACACAGGCATCATCTACATTCATCGTAGCTGAGTCGATTGGGTTTGGACCGCCAAGTCTTATAAAGCCTGTCCACGTTAAATTTCGGACACCCATAATCCAATGCGAATTTTTAAAATTTTCGCAAACTACTGAGAAGATCAATTTGCATGACAGCTGAAACTCTCCGCTTTAAGTGATACTTTTAGCATGTTTTCATTCTTGACCAAATTGTTAAATTGGCTATAAATCAATTGGTAATTCTCTCAGTGTCCGAAATTTAACGTAGACAGGCTTTATTAAAGTTCGTCTTGGAGCAGACGTTTTTTCGTATACTTAGCGTACAAGAACGGTCTAACGTTGTAACCAGATTGACTTTAGGAAGCATACAAGGTACTAAAAACGTGCAAAAGTAATGAAATATTTGTATAAATGTTCAAAACCATTTCATAAGACAAAAAATAACCCAAACTGAGTTTTTATTATTTTGCGCAGAATTAGGAACATTGTGCGCAGAATATGGAACATTTCAAAATATGTGCGCAGAATTAGGCACCATATGGCAATTTACAAATCGATTAATAATATATGTTCTTAGTCAATTTAATCAAAATTTTCATGATTCATATTCTTCCGTGGATTATAGTTACACATCTACTACATAAACGTATTCATAAATCATTATGGTTTTTCGATAACAACGATTTTATTTCAAAATTTTCTTAAATGCGCAGAATATGGTACCTCCACGGTATAACGTTTTTTGAAAAGATGAAGAGATTTTGTGCCTTTTTGAGAAAGAATTCGAAAGGAATTCACTCAAAGGGGCTTTTCTTTCTTCCAAAATTTTTGTTAAAATAAATAATTAAATTAATAAAATTAACAAAAAAATTTATTTTTTCCTCATATGGAGTTCGTCACTTAAATAATAGAGGAAAACGGCTGAGGGGCTATTCTCCTGAATATGATAGTCTTCACACAGACAAACAAACGTAACAGTTAGAACAATTTCCTGGGAAAATTTTCGCCCAGTTACTTTATTGGCCCTGACGAAAGCGAGAAAACAAAACGGGGGTCGGCTGATGCTTTTTTATTTCACCCAGCAAGGGATATAGGACGTCAATTTTAAAATGATTATTACAAAAAAAACACACACATTTTAGCCGAAAATTGTTCATTTTTTTGGGTTAGAAATTTAATTTACTTTTATATAGGTAACACGAAAGTTGAATTATTTTGATTTAAAAAACATGTGTAGATAAGGAGCCTAACATGTAGTTTTTCAAAATTCTAACCCTATATATTTAAAAGTTTTCAACATATCACGGTTAATAACATTTTAAAAGCATACTTCCTATACTTCACCATGTTGAAAACCAGTGATTTCACGCACACGTCCGTCGCCGCTAGATGGCAACAACGCGGCTGCGTCAAAGCGAATCGCCTTCTCGCGTGCTTGTTGCCCGAAATGTTGTTTAGTAGGACCGGACGTTGTCAACAGAAGGTGCTAGTGTGAGATGTCAAATCAAAAGGTAAACGATGCAGGCGCCTCTAGGTATGAAATCAGTAAGCATTACAATTTATAACGACCGTTTAGAGCATGGACGATAAAAATTTCATCAGTGTTACGCCTGTTTGTCTGTGGTCTTCATATTGCGATAAATTGAATGTCCCTCTGGATCCGAGTTTAAAACTGTTGAAACCCGTGTTTGCAATTTCACTTGTGCCGTAAAACGGGGCGAATAGAAACACTCTGCACCATATAAGAAGTTGTATAAAAATAACTGCGGTCTATGAATTCAATTCAGTTTTTTTAATTAAATTTAAGGACTTTGCTGTTGGGGGAAGAAAAGTGCAATGGGTATAATGGCTAAAATGATAAGCAAAAAACAATGTCCACTCTAAGGGACCTTCCTTAGCTGTGCGGTAAGATGCGCGGCTACAAATCAAGACCATGCTGACGGTGGATTTTTACGAAGTCCGTCCAACAATTTGGTTTCGCCGACGATATATATCATAGCACGTAACTTTGAGAAGATGGAGGAATCCTACATCAGATTGAAAAGCGAAGCTAAGTAGTTCGGACTAGTCATCAACACGTCGAATACGAAGTATATGATAGGAAGAGGACCAAGAGAAGCAACGTGAGCCACTTGGGCTCACTGGTGACCTCCGATAACGATACCAGCAAAGAGATTTAGAGACGAATCGTGGCTGGAAACCGTACATACCTTGGACTCCACAAGACGCTCCGATCGAATAGTTTCTCGACAACGATTTGATGGGACCGAGAATGCGAGCGAGCAAGGTGGATCGATCAGGTAAAGACGATTTACGGACCCTTCGTAGACTGCGTGTTGGGTGCGTTGCATCCATGGACCGAGTTGAATGGAGAAGAGGACTTCGGGTGTTCTACACAGCGACCAAAGCTCTGAACTACGAGATCAAACCCAAGTAATCTAAAGTTCCTTTAAAAGTACTTGTCATTTTTATTTTTTAAGTGGTGGAATTCAATGGGATTGTACAAACTCGTCTTATGACAAGTAAAGACATTCCACTAAAAAGCTCAAAATATTTTTTTTAAAGTACGTTTTTCGCTTAATCTGCTTGAATGAGCTGATTAAGCGAATAACGTACTTTTTATGGAACTTTTGGTACTTGAGAATGTAGTATAAGAGCCTGATTTGAAAAGCTGTGTAGGATGGTCAACGATACCCCGTGGGGTGCATACAGGATAGTAGTGGCTAAGACTGACAGCAAACCTCCTGATAAATAGCCGGAGATATTAGCCAGTATCGTCGAAGGTTTGTTCCCGAAGCATAACACATAGAACTGGCCCGCTACACCGTACGACGTGGTACCGCTAGTGAATAACGATGAGCTTATCGTCGCTGCAACAAAACTTGAGCTAAATAAGACACCAGGTCCTGATGTATTCCCAACCTGGTACTTAAGTACGAGATTCTTGCTGCTCCAGGTATGTTCAGTAGCTGCCTCCAACCATGCCTGGGTAAGGGAAACTTCCCAGACCACTGGAAACGGCAGAAGCTGTTGCCTAAACCTGGGAAAGCCCCGGGAGATCATAAATGCCGTTCTACCATCGAAGCAATTCGATCGGTAACGGAAACGGCTAAGATATCGCGTGGTTTAAATACGAGAGGTATTAGTCACTAGATGTAAAGAATGCATTTAATAACGTAGCTGAGTCCCTGCATCGCTCGAAAGTCCCTGATTATAATCGACAGGAATCGAGAGTAATCGATTAGTTACTAATCGATTAATCGGGATTTTACATCTCTAGCTGTCAGTTTGAATATGAATCTGAATCATGCACTTTCCCAGCAGTGGCTCAAGATTCATTTTTTATAACAGTCGAGATTCAAAAGCTTAAAACTGTTATACCGCTCAGTTCTATTTTCTGCAGATTTGAACCGCGAATGAATCACGAGATTCAAATATTTTTCAATTGTTTTGGTGCATGAATGCGTCATTTTATGTACGGATCAATCCACTTTGCATTTACCGCGCCTTCCTCAGCAGTAACATAATCATTTCATTTAATGGAAAAACAATCACTGCTGGGGAAGAACCAAACTAGAAAAGTATTCGAAAATTTGCAACCAAACTGAATCACTACTGATTTCACTCTAAGTGCTTCGGAAATGAGCATAACAAGATCGTGCTTATATAGCACACCAATGTAAATAAATACTAAGGTATGGAAATCCATATATTGTGTGCGTGCCTTTCGTGTATGGCGAAAAATCTTTCACTACTACATTCAAACACAGAGAACAGACGTTGAAGCTGCACTCACTATGTTGTGATAACTTTTTACTGTTCATTTTGAAATAACTTTGGAATGTCGCCGTTATCCCGTGCATAATCAGCGCTAGCGTCATCAAAAAATGCCACTGTGCGCTAGTATCGCTATGCATGCAAGAGTATAGCAGCGCCATCGTGTTGTCAAAATGAGATTGTGAGTTGCAATGTCGACGTCGTTGGCGTTGCAGTTCGGTTTGTTTGTTTACACATGTTTTGCAAGAAACTTTGTTCGAGCCTCCATGTCTGTTCTCTGTGATTCAAACGAGCTCCCATAAGAAGCCGTGCAAATATGTACGTCACCATTTGCTGTTTACATTTTCCATCATCCACTAATACACTTGCATTTGGTCTTCTTCCTCACCTTATATCTATTCTCATTGATAGCACACGTATGGCATATGTCAAAATGACAATCATCCATATTCTTGTTTACGTACGAACGCGCTTTCGAACGATAGTTGAAGCGCATTCTCGTTTACGCCAGCAAAATCAAATGGAGAAACGGTTCGAATGAATCACATTTGTTCGAAAGTATCTTTCGTCCGTAAACAAGAATAAGCGTTGTCGTATTCCAGCCGAAAACGGCTAAATAGAATCCGCTTTTGAATAGCGGTGCGACACTTCGACAACAACTGCACCGTCAGCCTCGCCGTCGCTACTCAATCTCACGACCACACCACTACCATCACGTCCGGCGTCGGCCTCGGCATCGATGCGCTAGCATTGCAGTTCCCTGCCGCGCAACCTCTCGCAGCCTCTCATAAGCCACCGATTCATTTACTCTCGCATAAACGAAGGAGAGTTCGAATTATTGGATATTTTGAACGGTAAATTGGGGCTCATGGAACATAGCTTCATTAAATTGGAATGACTGCTTCCTAATATTTTATATGCTATCCGCAACCACAGAATCACATTATATGATTGAATCTAAAATAGTGATTATAAACTAAAATCGTTTGCCATCAACTATGAATACTACAAGGGTGAATATCTGTTTTCTGTCAAAAGTTACGACGGGGTGCCGACAACCGACCACTGATGGCAACCGACAACCTTCCCCTACTGTAATGCTGTGAACACCTCGCTCACCCCAACAGCAAAAATGTCTCAGGTGTGGGACGAAAATCATTGCGGTTCATGCGCGGTGGTTGTTGCCGTGGTTCTCTTCCCCTAAGTGAGTGAGTGATAAAGACCGTTAGGACTCTAGCACAGCTTGCATTGCAATCGACAAGTGGTGAGGTTACTATCTAGAAATCGATGTTATGTGTTTTAATTTGCCTTGTACGTAAGCATAAGTGAGAGCGTTCTTAATAGTCCCCCCTGATGTATTGCTTAGTTGCGGGCCGGAGGATATGGACTAGCGAATAGGTTTTGCTTTTAGTGGGTCGGGTAAAAACCGGTTTGGTGTAAAGTGTTCTCGAAGGGCATGTAGGGCTTACTATTCTGACAGAATCAAAACCTCATCAGCTGGAAGATGTGTATTGATACTAGCAAGACCCAGGGCATCAACTACTCACTCACTCATGTATCCTGAGCATATCTAGGGGTACATAAGGCCAATGTAATAGATCTCCATCCTGTGTGGCTGCTCACTTTAACCTTGACCTGGGCCCAGGTCAGATTCTTGTCGACCTCCTTTATTTCTTTGTTGAGGCTACGCCACCAAGAGCCTCTGGGTCTGCTTTTGCTGCGATGTCCTGCTGGATGCCAGTCCAGCGCTTGCTTGCAGATATCGTCTCCGCTTTTTCGTAATGTGTGTGACCGACCCACCTCCATTTACGCTCTCGAATTTCTGTCGATATGGGTTTTAGATGGTATCGTCGATGGAGCTCAGCATTCGATATCCAATTGTGAGGCCAACAGGCCTACAGCCAACAGGCCCGAATTATAAAACGTGAACATCGGTTGATAAGTACTTGCAGTTTCTGCATAAACATGAACAAAAGATTTTACGAATGTTCTGCATCGTACCTAAAACACGTCCGATCGCGTACCAATTATTTACTCACTCGACCGCGCAAACTATCTGCTTACTGAACAGAAACACGAGAAAACACGCACTGATTGGACACGACACCTTCCATCCACTCCTGCGGCAGAACATCATCCTCCCAAACCTTGGTAATTACCCAGTGCAGCGCTCTAGTCAGTGCATCACCACCGTGTTTAAACAGCTCTCCTGGTATTTGGTCAACTCCAAGGGCTTTGTTGTTTTTCAGCCGGCCGATCTCTTCCTGGATTTCCTGGAGATTCCGAACCGGAAGTCGCATGTCCTGCACGCGGCTCCAAAGTTCCGTTCATTTCCATACCGCCACCGTTTTCTGCCACATCGCAATTCAGGAGCTATTCGTAGTGCTGCCGCCACCTTTGGATCACCTCACGCTCGTCTGTAAGAAGGTTCCCGTTTATGTCCTCACATAAATCGGGCTGTGGTACGTGGCCCTTAAGTGAACGGTTTAACTTCTCATAGAACTTTCGTGCGTTATTAGCGCGGTACAGTTGCTCCGTCTCGATCTTCCTGCTGGCGCTTTTTCCTCCGAAATATGAGTTTTGTCTGTTCCGCGCCCGTTTGTATCGTACCTCGTTCGCCCTCGGTGATGTTGCGGTGTTGCAGCAATCTCGCCCATGCTGCATTCTTCTCCTCAACTAACTGCTCACATTCGCCGTCATACCAGTCGTTTCTTTGATTCGGAGCCACCGTGCCTAGTGGAGCGGTTGCGGTGCTTCCAATGGCGGATCGAATATCTCTCCAGCCATCTTCAAGTGAGGCTGCGCCCTACCGGCTCTTCCGTTGGGAGTGCCACTTCCAGCTGCTGCGCGTAGTCTTGGCCTAGTCTACCGTCTTGTAGCCGCCCAATATTTGGCCGCTGCGGACGACTCCGACGCGTGTTGTACACCGTCGAGCGTTTTGAGCGCAGACATACTGCAACGAGGTAGTGGTCGGTAAGTGCGTACGTTCGTGATGTTGGAGAAGAATTTACCGTCGATTTGGTTTTCTGTTACTTGATTAGGTGATTTCCATGTGGCCTTGTGGATATTCTTGTGGGGGAAGAAAGTGCTTCGGACTACCATTCCGGGGGAGGCTCAAAAGTCCGGTCCGATGACCGATCTATACATTTCCTCCCTTCCTATCTGAGCATCCATCGTATGTCTGCTCCAGCTGTGCATAGAACGCTTCTTTCTCATCGTCGGGTCTCCCTTCGTGTGGGCTGTGCACGTTGATGATGCTATAGTTGAAGAATCGGCCTTTTATCCTCAGCTTGCACATCCTTGCGTTGATTGGCTGCCACCCAATCACGCGTTGACGCATCTTTCCCAGCACTATGTCGATCTTGGTTACACCGTCCGACGCTAACTGGCTGCCAAGATATTGAAAGTTTTCGACCTTCTCCACTGCTTGCCCGGCTACCGTAAAGTTGGAGGGGTTGTTTGTGTTTGTGTCTAACGATTTAGTCTTGTTGAATTTGATGGTGAGACCCGCCGTTGAGGAGCGTTCTGGCAGGTCGTTCAGCTCACTCTCAAGTCCAAATCCTCTACACTTGTTTGGCGGTACCCCGTTTGGCATAATGGTCATTTGGCATAGGGTCGTTTAACATAATGGTCATTTAATCATAATTCACATCAGTTGTTTATGGCTGTTTGGTATAATTCTATTCTGCGTTTTGTATCATTTGGTGGATTACCATTCCACAGTTGGTACAATTTCGCGACGAACCGTTTCGCGGCCAATATCCCAGCAAATGCGAGTATTCCAAGAAGGTAAACTAGCACATTCCACCTTACACCGGGCAAATGCAAACATGTGAAGAAGGAAAAACATCTCGTTTTGCCTTATACCGGGCAAATACGAGCAATTAAGAAAGGCAAAATATCACATTTTGCATTATACCAGGCAAACGCGTACACCGCTAAATAATTAATATTTCCTGCTGAAGTTCTTTGTTTATTACAATGGAATTTTTGAGCCGACTAGTTGTTATAAGTTTTTGTTGATACTCCTTAAATCCCTTCCAGGACCCAAAAATAATGTCAGGGTCCGTTACCAGATATTCGTCCAGCAGGCCATTTGAGATCTGTTCTTTAATCTAGTCTGCTAGAGGGGATCATTTTTGCTAGAATATCTAGAGCTTTGGATAGTTTCTCTATACATATAAAAGAAATCTTGAACATAATGTGTGTTAATTATAATAATTTATTTTTAATGACTTTCCCGTCCCGATGTGTACCAAACCATGTTTTTTGTATTTTTAGTAATGTATCTGATCTTAGATCAATTAATTAATTTTATTGGTTGCACTTATCCTCAATAAATTTATGTTTTGCAGCTTATTTGTATGTTGCAACTTCTATTATTTGCATTGTAACTTATTTTGCATATAAAAAGAACCTCAATTCCATTAATGAAGTACAATATTCGTTTCACTATAAACCTAATAAGGAATTAATTTTGAGTTGTAATCAGCAATCTCAATGTTTGCATATATAATAGCATTTAAAACTGAACAATCGTAATCAACAAGCGTATAATGATAAAAGGGATAATACGAATTGAACTTTTCGAATGAATTTCTATCGTACTTGTGTTGGGTATGCTGATAAAAAACAGTGGCGCCTCCTACTGGTTTTGCTGATTATGTATGAGTTTTGTATTTGAGTTGATCCAAAAATATATGTGGATACAATATGTCACTTCTTTTCTACATTCTTAAATAAGCTTGAAGAAGTCTATTCTAAGATTTTCTAATGGCTATACGTATATTTCAATGGTTGGAATCTGTTTGTTGTATTGACTGGACTTTACCGGCATAACATCGTCAAGAGAAAACCATACTTGGTGGGACAAACAAACTTAAAGATAACCTCTATGAGAGAAAGTACTGTAAGTAAAAAAAGTACGAACGTATACTGCTTCTGATGTCTCGAACATGTAGTCGACCATACGTTTCTGTTTTTGAACAAAAATCTTTTATTAAATTTATCACAGATTTACATTAACACTTTATATAATTATTACTATTTCTCGCCTACCCGTGCTACATATCGTACTGAATGTTCATGAAAATGTTCGCAACTATTACTTAGTAGTAAATATATCAGAACGGTTTATACACTGTTGAAAACAATGGAAACTTTGTAGGTGATATAACATAGTGGGGTCGGTCATTGCTATAGCCTCATAAGTTTGTTCTACTTGGCGGTGAAGTTAATAGATGTGAGGTAAAGAGATTCACGATAGTTGTGATCCTAGGTCCTATATTCAAAGCAACTATACATTTGCTTCATGTACAGCGGGTATTTTGCTATGTGTACCAGTTGTAAAATATATACCACATTGAACTCTATACCGTTGTATAGACCATGATAAGCAGAGTTTTGTTTCTTCTCTTGTGATGTACACAATAATTTATGGTTTGGCTTCGCTAAATCAGGTAGAAAAATGACTTCGATCCTGTAAGCTTCTGTATTCGTGCAACATCAATAAAGTGTGATTTTTGCTTAATAGTAGGGTTACTTGTATAAAATGATTCGAATAACTGTATCTGTAGACTTTGTTTCAAGGTAGAATTTGAGATCATAATCTGCTGTTAAACGATTGAAAATTCACATGTAGGTTTCTACACGCTTCTGTCTGATATTGTCTTATGTCTAAGTCACGCGGACATAAATTTGCTAATTACTTTTGACCTAAATACATTATCTACTGCCTTGTTCATAAATGATGCCGATGTTATGCAGTTCAGGTTTTATGTTTGCAATGATGTATACAACACGTTTCACACTTCACCATTCTGAACCATCAAGCATACTGTTAAAAGATTCTTCGTTCCTTGATTGTTTGCTTATTGTTTCTATGTTACAACCTTTGAAATTGCAATAATTTATCAAATCAAATGCAACTTTGCATGTGTCATCAATGTGAAATGTTAGCCGTTATGCTTACTACCATCAAAAGAGATTCTACGCTACTTTCAGAAAGAATGAGAATGGGGGATGCTCATGCAATTGACCCCTTAGTGGCGCGGGGTAGCATCAGTCTCATCAGTTTCGTCTCATCGAGATTGCAGACTGTTCGAGGAGAATCCCGATTGCAGACTAGTCATTGAGCCTTTGTAGTTGGCGGAGCTGAGAATCTCATGAAAGTACATCAATTGAGCAGGGCCATCGCAGGATGGCGGACACATCCACTGCAGAACGTATGTTCCGGCAGTGGCCATTTCGTGGGAACCCTTTGAAAATAGTCGATTATAGCTAGACAAGAAACAATAGATCAAAGAACACTTACTTGTACGCCCTCTTTAGGTTTACATCTGACCTTCTCTTCGAGTCTAAAGTAATGTACGCCTTCTTTCATTTCAGGGTTGTCGAACACGGATGAAAATGACTCTGTAATCAATAATAGTTATGTTAGACAATCATTCAACCTCTAAGAGATCCTCTTACCGTTGAAACTTTGTTCCAGATCGTTATCGGTTCTATAGAGCGCGAATAAGATGTCGTTCTTGAGTACGTCAATGTCCCACGTTAAAACCGATTTGGGGTCGGTGTTCTTGATGATCAGTTCGAACATCTGCCCCGGTTTGAGATCGACCGATTTGTACAATCCATGGTGCTCGTGCGTGTGCGTTGCGCCATTGTTTTCTTCTGCCGATTCCGATTTGTACAAATGCTTCGGTATAAGACCGCCTTCGTGAATCATCGTCTAGAAGCAATTGAGCACCAATTGTAGTCTGAACTCGATGGTCGTCTGATTTATAATTATCAACTAATATTGAAGTATGAATATACAAAGAAAATATTGAGCACGGGTGTTTAGTGAAACAGAATTGCCTTCGAAGTATGCGATGCTTGTTTTATTTTTAGTTAACCCTCAATTAATTTTAAGATCTTGGTTTTTCAAATACTTCAGGATGTGTTTTAGTTTTGCACAATATGCTTCAAATATTTCAAATGATCTACATATTAGTTGCGCATGATGGATTCGATTCTGTTTCACTTCAAGCGATTTTTTTTTTAAACTTGGTGGTCTATTAACTTTTATGCACATAAGCTTTGTTCAATGAGAGCAATTACCAGAATAAATTCATCTAATTTGAATCGCTGGAGGGGAAGCCAATTATGAGATTGAAGAGTTAAAGTTGAAATAACAAGTTGGAATGTTGTATTGTTTTCGTTAGGTTGTTTTCTAATTCCTTATTTCTAATAAATAACCTTAAAATTGACTTCCATTCAGTAAAAAATATAGTTTAAAATACATCAGCAATTAATGCTGCTCATTGGACAAAACATTTACCTACTAGTGGATCAAATAATGAGTTCTGAAGGATTATTTTAGAATGTGGGATTTGGTGATGAGTATAACGACATCACTGTTCAGAGGGTTTGTTTACAAAGCCTGAAGACGTATACTTCGGAAAGATGCATAAACAACTAAACATGATGAAAATTACTTTAACCTTCCAAACATGATAACTTGATGTAGGGTAAATGACGGCTTTAGTAAGAATTGACAACTCCCATAAAAAAAAACAGGTAAGCAATCTCTCTGAACTGTCGTAACAACTGATATTGGTGTCTTTAAATACTCCATAGAACTGGTGGTGATGTTCCGAAATGGCTGAATGTGTTGTTCTATTTGCTTACTGTGAGCTAGGATAAACAACATGTATGAATGGAACAAGCAGCGGCTAGTATACGGTGTTCTGCATAACATTTTGGATGGGGAATTTGAAGACCATCACAATGGAAACATATTTTTTGTGACTTATAAATGAATATACCTAATATATTTTATGGACGGACAAATTAGTAAAGTAGTATTATGGCTATTTACAAAAAAAAGTAATATAAAAATATAGAAAACATATATTCTTTAATTGGCTAAAAATGAAGAGTTGTATGATCCGTCATAGGGATCACCGTAGCCACTGCACCAATTGCAGAAAGTACAGACAAAAACCATGACGTTGTTTGATTCGGGTCTATAAGTGGCCCTTTCCCCCAGGGCACCTGATCCAGGGACATGGCCAGATGGACACAGACAGAAAATATACGAAATTGCCAGCAATGAACTGGGATTGTAAAATCATGAAGTTTGATACGTCGCATGACGTTGTTTGATTCGGAACGATAAGTGGCCATCTTCCCGAGATCCTGGTCCGGGGACATGGCCAGATTGACAGAGATAGAAATATAATGCCTGAAATGACCAGGAATGCACTGGCATTGCAAAATCGTAAAGTTTGAAACGTCACAAGGCCTTGTTTCGATTGGGTTGGTAAGTGGCCACTTCCGCCAGGGTACCAGGCACCAGGTACTTCCAAAGTGGCCCAATAATCATAGGGAATCTATGCGGTCATTCTGCTTTACGTATTATAACATCTGTCGATGAATTTATATTTTACAATCATTAAATGGCTGAGAAAAGGATTTTTTTCTATACCAAAATAATCTATTACCCCAACGGAATCCGGAATATCTTCGGAACCATGTTACGGACCGTCTCCAGATTTCGGGAACGAAGATTTTATGAATTTCTGGATCCAACAACACCAGAAGCAATCTGTGGTTATTTGACCAAGTTAGAGTAGATTGAAGGAAAAAAAGTTACTTAAAAAAATAGGTCGGTATTGGTGCGATTCTCATGAATGCAAAAAATATAATTGAGTATTTTTTAGCATGTGTTTTATGCAACGTACACACCAGTCAAGCAGTTTGACGAACATTGACTCCGCCCCCAAGAAATCGCTTCGGTTGCTGCTTTGTTTGAACGTGTGTGAAGTTGTTCGAACAACCATTTGACAGTTGGCGGCTCGGTTGGAAAAAATTAAAACGGTTTGATTTTGGTTTGAGTTGGCGGGGGTGGAGTCAAGGTTCGCCGAACATGTTTGAGCATTTGTAGTGAAGTTGCACAAACCCCCATATATTTTTTGATGGTTGGTGCTCGAGTTGGTGCTTCGGTCGTTCGTGTGTGATATTGTTGGTCGAATAAATTGATTGTTCGTGTCGCTGTTGGTAAAACTTGATGGATGTTTGAATAAACGAGAGGTGGAGTCAATGTTGGTCGAACTGCTTGACCGTGTGTACGTTCCATTAGGCGAGTCATACAGTCACTCTCAAAATTGAGCGTACAGCATGTATTAGATGAATATATTTGAAAATTCCAAAGGAAATTTAATTATTGGCTCGGTTGTTTTTACTGCATTTCAATATTCATCCCTTCCTTTAATGTATGCGTATCACTGAGAAAAATTTTATAGTAGAAACTACCATTTTAGGGGTAATATTGAGAACAAAACCGACGTTTTTCAACCGAAGTGCCAATTGTCTTAAAATAACTAACATATGGTCTATCTTACGATAAAATTAGTATGTTCAACCGCTTACATGGTTATTCTTACTGAAAACATAGTAAAATTGTGTGGGAAAATCAACTATTTCGTTTGAGTCTATGCTAAATAACAATTTTTGTGGTAAAATTGAAAATAATATCAATCAAATTCACTACATTTATAGTAAAATTAAGTGAAGTGTCCCTTCGGTTGAAAAACGTCGGTACTGTTCTTAATTTTACTACAAAATTGTAATTTCTACTACAAAGTTTTTTTTTTCAGTGTACATAAAATGGTTGAATTTTTTTCTCTAAAATTCATTTATTTGAAAATAATTTACGCTACTTAAACATTCAATGTTTTTAAATTAAACCTTTAATCAAAATGACGAGCAAGTAAGATGTATAAACAATGCTATTTAATAATTCAATGCTTCTGGGCAAAATATATGCTTTAAGATATGAATTTCTCCGGCATCGTGTCTTATATATGATAGATTATCGAAATCGAGCGAGACATACGATAAATTTGGGAAAATTCAGTCGGTAAATGATGAAAACAGATGTAAACATACAGAGGAAAGGACAAATGTTGGGAATGGCATATTTCAAATTAAGTATAACTTTTTTTTAAAAGTCGATGTATAGGTAGCTTATAAGCTCAGGACACTCATTAATAATAATATCAATAAAAGAGCAGCACGCGGATACATTATAAGATATCATTTCATATTTGAAGACTCAGTC
Organism: Armigeres subalbatus; assembly: GCF_024139115.2. NCBI lineage: Eukaryota > Metazoa > Arthropoda > Insecta > Diptera > Culicidae > Armigeres > Armigeres subalbatus. The sequence goes on along the minus strand of NC_085140.1, from coordinate 383,680,686 downwards.
ATCGTAGGAACAAATTTGGTTGAATCATTTAAATTCACCAAGATATCATTAAATAAGCTGCCGAACTCTTAAAAAAGTTTATTTTCACTCGCCACATGGAAATCATCCAATTGTATCCCTTATGGTAACAGATCGTGGAGTTTAATCCAAATTTAATTATGAAATTACGATTTTAAGCTATCTTTTCAATATTCAATCAGAAGTTATGTTCGGTACCTTAATATGCACCTTGTACTTTCAGAATTTGAAGGTGAATGATTGGATTCAATAATATAACTCTTAATGATAGACCTGAGCCAATAATCGAGCTTTAAAACAAATTTAAGTTGAAGCCATACTAAATTTTAATTATGTAATTCCTAACCTTTGTCGTTTTCTCTGTATGTTTACAACTGTTTTCATCATTTACCGACTGAATTTTCCCAAATTAATCGTATGTCTCGCTCGATTTCAATTATCTATCATATATAAGATACGATGCCGGTGAAACATACAAATTAAAGCATCTATTTTGCCCAGCAGCATTGAATTGTTAAATAGCAATGTTCTTACCTCTCACTTGTTCGTCATTTTGACCAAAACATGGTTTAATTTCAAAACATTGAATGTTTAAGTAGCGGATGTTTATTATTATAAATATAATCATGAAAAAACAGTATTAAAATACATTTATAATAATGTTATAATGTTTATAATAAAAAAATTTATAGAAAAAAATCGCTGTATGCTCAATTTTGTCACATCTAATAGACGTATTTTGAGTCTATTTTCTAATAAATAAACTTTAGACAAAAAATTTCAACAATTTTATGTAAGCATTCATTGAAGGAAGGGATGAATAGTGAAATACATTAAAAACAACCGAGCCAACCATTTAATTTCCTTTGAAATATTCGAATGTTGTCAACTAATCCATACTGTACGCGTTGTCAACTAACCCATACTAATCCATAATCCTTACAGTACGAGTGACTGTAAGTACGAGACACTGAAGACGACCTTACTGTTGAGGTCGAAATACGTATCTTTCAAGATAAAATCAAGTAGTTTTATGGCCATAACTTCTGATCCCATAGTCCGTTCTGGCCAATTCTCAATAGCAAACAATGGAAAAGGCCCCGTTATCGATTGGAACCTGTTGCGAGTAATTCGGGAAATGCTAAGTTTCATAAAGTGTGTCTCGTACGAGAAAGTTCAAAGGGTCGGCAAATACGAGCAGCAAGTAAAACTCCGTGGGTAAGAATATAGCAAAAAAGAAAGAAGGCAAATGTAGCACTAAACAAATTTGTTTTTTTTTTAATCTTTATTTAGCTTGAGCTTGAGCTTGATTGACTGCTCGTAGTTGCTACTCCATTATGACCAGATCAGCTGTTCTTGCACAGGGAACCAACAGATGTTTGCTTGGGACTAGCACACATCTTCAATGTACAAGTACTGGTGATCTCATTTGTTAGGTCATACTGGCGCCTGCCACGTCAGAATGCAAGTTAATGTAGGGAAGGGGAGGAAATGATGATGCAATCACTCGCCCACTGCAAGCCGAATATACCTCTGCACTTGCCACGAGTTCATGCGGAATTTGTTGGAATTTCTGGGTTAGGTTGGAGAGGCAGAGGTTCGTCTTGGTTAACGAGCTGCCAATGTGATAGATAGGAGAAGGTAACTGATGGAATTTCTGATTGGATGTAGGAAACGAGCTCTATAGTTCATTTCCAATTCTAGCAGATTACTGTTAGAATACTCAAGTTGAAGGTATAGAAATAGTAAATGGAAACGGTATGGAAGTCCATTTCCAGTTCTAACGATTGCTAGAACATGAGAAATAAAGAGAAAGATACAAAGTAGGAGAATGGAACGGATCTGGGATTGAACCCACGACCTCCTGCGTATGAGGCAGAAGCAGTAGCCATATGACTATCAAGCCCGCCTCGAAACAAAAGAGATCACGCACTGAACTGATTAATTTTATTACCGGCCGCGCAATGCAGAACACAATATTTCGTCCGACCGCGCGATCGTTCTGCTGTTCGAAACAAAAGAGATCACGCACTGAACTGATGAATTTTATTACCGGCCGCGCAATGCAAAACACAATAATGCGGCCGACCGCGCGATCGTTCTGCTGTCCGAAACAAGAGAGATCACGCACTGAACTGATTAATTTTATTACCGGCCGCGCAATGCAGAACACAATATTTCGTCCGACCGCGCGATGTTTTTTTTAATCTTTATTTGAGTGATAAACAAATTTGTGTGGAAAAGGAAAAGGCGCCAGCAAAAAGTTCGAGATCGCGTTCAAGGCGCCAGTAAGACGTTCGAATTGTACCGCGCTGATGACATACAAGATCCTTAGGGGCCGTACACATATTACGTAAGCACTTATGGGGGGAGGTCCGTAATTTTCTTACGCGCCATATAAATAAAAAATCATGTTACAGTCGACTCTCTACATCTCGATGTTCTATATCTCGATATCTCTCCCTATGCCGATGGTTTTCTCGGTCCCTTCGATTTCCGTACATTTGGGAATAAGGTACCAGTCAAAACGATTAATGCAAGAGATGGCGTTTTTTCAATGGTAGTAAAATCGAAATTTCATCAGTATTAGGCTACTAATCAGTGCAAACTAAGTGCAGGAGATAATCTTTTCACATCATACTTCATTCCTTATCACTACTTTCTTCTAAAACACCACCATTTTCCATAAATTTGCAAAATACTTGATTTTCCCATACATTTTATCGATTTCCAACAAGGTACCAGTCAAAACGATTAATGCAAGAGATGGCGTTTTTTCAGTGGTAGTAAAATCGAAAATTCATCACTATAAAACTACTAATCAGTGCAAACTAAGTGCAGGGGATAATCTTTTCACCTCATACTTCATTCCTTATCACTACTATCTTCTAAAACACTTCCATTTTCCATAAATTTGCAAAATACTTGATTTTCCCATACATTTTTTCGATTTCCAACTACCATTCTTCCATGAGCTCATGGTGGAAAATGTGAAAATCTCAGAACATAGAGTAGCAGGCTTAACAACACAGATAGAAACGCCGGTATCGCCACTCAGTGACGAGTACCGTAAACATGGTGCACGGAAGGTTGTTGTCTACACGTTTTACGGCTGCTGCACCCTGGAAGTAAATGGCATCGAAGTAAACAGGCGGTTCGTTACTACCATTCTTCCATGAGCTCATGGTGAAAATTGTGAAAATCTCAGAACATAGAGTAGCAGGCTTAACAACACAGATAGAAACGCCGGTGTCGCCACTCAGTGACGAGTACCGCAAACATGGTGCACGGAAGGTTGTTGTCTACACTTTTTACGGCTGCTGCACCCTGGAAGTAAATGTCATCGAAGTAAACAGTCGGTCCCTTATTCCACATCTCGATAACCTCCCTATCTCAATATCTCTCTATCTCGATGTGTTCTGGTCATAATTTGCTCAGTATTCTTTCTTCCTATGTCGATATATTCATATTTCTAGGCTACTAGACGACTTTTGGACAATAACAAACACATGAACAACAATAGATGACATTTGTTTTGTTGTCGTTTTTCATAGCAACGAGCTTTTTTAAATCTAGTACCCATTTCAATTATCCTTACATTCCTCGATCTCTCCCTATCTCGATGATCCCTTCAATATCACGTTCCCTTCACGTAGTAGAATGATTCTGGTTTCCCAAAAAAATGTTACTTGCAAATTTTGCTGCTATGTAGCCTACGAAAAACAAATTTTGCTGCAGTCCGGTCTACGAAAACTGTAGTCACTATGATCAAAACAGGTCAAAACGTTATCAGACTACAGTACCAGTACCATTATCATAATATGTTTCAACCTGGAACGCATACCGTTCCAATAATGGTTCGGCTATCGTTCACTGCTCCAAAACACTGTTTTTCAAGATTGTTTATGCATGCCGATTTTTAACCACATTTCAATACCAAATTTGCAAAACGACTTATCTGCTTTTGTAAACAAAGATTCAAACATCGATTTGACGAATCTGATAGCACTCCCACGCAAACCAATAACATCAACAGAAAGCAGAAGCCTTCATCTACGTAATGATGGTATTGGTTTGCGTGGGTGCTCTCAGATTTGTTAAATCGGCGTTTGAATCTTTATTTACAATAGCAGATTAGTCGTTCTTAAAATTTTCATTGATTTTTAGAAACTGGTCCAGGCCAAAAATGATGGTGTTGATGTGTTATGGTGTGATTCACTTGTGTATAAGTAGTGGATTGGGCGTTCAAAAATCAACTCAAAGGAAATAAAATGGATATCAGAGCAATTTAATTAACCTAATTGAATCATAAAACATCGACATGATTTACAAATAATTCTTAGCTTAGAAAACGATCAAAGCTTAAATTTCGGACACTTCGAAAAAAAATTATATTTTTAATGAATCCATAGACACAATGAGATGCCAGTCAAAAATACATTTGACTTTACAGGTCAGCCCAGGAGGACTATTTGTACATTCTTTTTAGCTAATACCATTCGTAAAAAAAGTTGTAAATCGTGATAAGTCAATAACAACATCATAAACCATGAAATACTCACGATGCTTAAAAAAATCCTATATTTTTATACCACAGCTTCCCAAATTTGGGAGGTCGCGACCACCTTCCATAAGATTTTCACAGGCTGGGCTGGTGGATCGCGACCCACCACTTTGTGAAACTATGTGTTATACAATTTGTATCATTATTAATTGAGTAAATCACACTATAGCCCGGCGTATTTGTATTTTCAAATGGTAGTTATTTAAGACATTACATGAAAAAAAAAAGTTCATATAGTTGGTAATGAATGTTTATGATTTGATCGGTATTTCAATTTCCCGATTGGTTTCATGATTTCCCGCATTTTTTCGCGGTCGGGTCCAATTCCCGTTTTTTTTTGCTTTTCCCGACTTGGTGGACACCCTGCAGATGTTTTGGTGTCGGACAATGGCCCCCCTTTCAGTTCGATTACTTTTGTCCAGTTTTTAGAAAGGCAAGGGATAGTGGTGATGAAAAGCCCACTATATAACCCTCTGAGCAACGGGCAAGCTAAAAGGCTTATAAAGACAGTCCAAGACGTATTAAATATTTTTTTACTAGATGAAGAATTTTTGAGTGTAGATTTGGAGAATCAGATTAATTTGTTCCTTTTTTAATTAATATAGAAATAATTGTTTGGCGGAGGATGGACGATTTCCATCACAGAACATTTTCTCATTCGAACCCAAACAACTTGTAGATTTAGTAAACCTAAAAACAAAACATTATAAACAGCAAATGTCGCAAAAGCAAGCTATAACACATGATGGTTTGGGCCTTAACATGAATGCTAATTTGGCAGTAAACCCTTTTAACATCCTGATAGAAGGGTAAGAAGTATCATAACCCTCATATTCCAGGATAGAAGCATATTTTTAAAAAATACTTTCTATAAATGCATTTCCAGATCATGATTGAAAGCGTGTCAACTATGGCACATCGTCATCAACTTAAATTAGCAAAGAATTCTGAATCCGTCCCAGGACCTACGGTGACCACAACAATCAGAGCGTGCACGAAAGTCCATCACCTTGTCTTAGTCCCCGGCGCGATTCGAACGAACTGGAGTGTTCGCCTAGTTGCACACCATCCACTGTTGCTTTGATCAGTCTGGCAAGCTTGCCAGGGAAGTACTGTACTCGTCTATAATTTTCTATAGCTCTACGCGGTCAATACTGTCGTATGCCGCCTTAAAATCGATAAACAAATGGTTCGTTGGGACCTGGTATTGACGTAATTTTTAGAGAATTTGCTCTACAGTAAAAATTTGGTCCGTTGTCAAGCGGGTGTCAACGAAGACGGCTTGATAACTCCTCACGAACTTATATCACTATATTAGTTGCACTTACTGAATTAAAATAATAAAATCGTTTATAAATCAAAGAGCAGAATTTTCTGCACAAAATGTAGGACAACACTGGCAGCACAATTATGTTCGAAGCAGGTAGTTCTTTCTTATATAGGGGGAATGACGGCTTTGGCAGGTTTTGTTTTATTATTGGCAGGGTTTTTTTTTATGACTGACTAGGCTCAAATTTGGCCTAAACATTCTTTGCATATCAAAGAATATTGTGGCCAAATTTCATAAAATTTGGTCAACAAAAACCCCCCTGCCAATAATAGAACAAAACCTGCCAAAGCCGTCTTTCCCCCTATATATTTTTTATCATAATCATAAATACTTTATGACTAGCATTTAAAAGCTGCCCTGCGATGTACCTGCGGTTAATTTTATTAACTTTATCTTGTCAATAGCCATAATATTACCAGCAATCAAAACTTCTGATGGTACGTCTTGGGGATTCCTGCTCCCTCTCCCAGCGGAAGTGGTGGAAAGGTGTTGCAACATAGTGTGAATAATTAGTGATCAACACTTTTCGCTTGCGGATGCGTGAACATGTGAGTAATACAGAGGTCGAGAATAAAAATGTGATCAACAGAGCATTCCTTACACAATGACACGCGCTCAGAAAGCACCGTGTGTACAATTTAGATGGCACCGGTTCCGCCACTGCCGAAATGCTTGGCTGCATGTAAAATTGCAACGCGCACGCCACACGGGTACGCAGCAGATATACATAGATAGCGTTTGCAGAGTGGTAGATACAAAGTATTGTATACATGTGAAATACGGGAAGGGAAGGGATAGTTAGTACATACAAGAAATTGTAGAGTATTTCAAGTTACGTTAGTCGAAGAAAAGATAAGAAGAAGATAAAGTTTTACAAAATTAAATACAATATAATTTACATTGAAAAAGTATTTTTATGAGAATAAAAATTAAATAAAAGTCTGGAAGAAAATGCGTTAGAAATATTAATACTTACATTACAGGAACCGCCTAAAAAATTGGGTATGGTTTCTGTCGGTATATAATGTTCCAATCCATCTTCTATGTGCAAGCAATCAGGCCCACCAAAAAACAAAAACTTGGATCGAGTATTTTCATCTGCAGAAATGAGGAAATGTTAGTAGGTAATATTTGTATAACTACCTTCGAAACTTACCAATGAACGTACTAACGATCGTCCACAATACTGGGAACACACGAGGCGCCCTTACGATCAGTACTCGGCCCATGGTTTCCGGGTAGTTTTTCTCGACGGTTTCGATTATTCGTAACAGGGCTTTCACCCCGGGTCGCCATAGGTGACGCATCGAAAGACCGTCCAGATCCACCAGAAGACACCAGTTCCATATAGGCTTCCCAAACAATTTGGTCGCTTCTTTCATGAGCCTTAATCCTTCTTCGCATATGTGCAACGTCTGGAAGTAGAGACAATAAAACTATGCAGTACACTATGGTGACGTCATACAGATAAAACATAGATTCCCGGGGCAGCTTTGGCAAAATAATTTTCCTGTTTATTGATTTTTATCATGTGCCAGGAATGGGATCACTGAGCAACCCTATACCATTTGTTGAAATGCATAAAATCATATTTAATAATTGCTAAATATGTACGTCGCAGGAAAGAAGCCACGATGCTAACAGCATTTTCATTCTGGTGTGAAATGATAATTTTTGCATGATGATCACTAAGGGTTAAGAATTCGACTAAACATTGAAAACCTACCAGCTTTAATAGCTCGTCCTCGCCAACGGATTTGAGCAGGCCTTTCACGTCCATGTTACCTAACCGCAGGATATATAAAGGTCGGCCGTCTTTATCGTGATGGTGCCACCCGCCGGGAAAATACTTTTCCACTACAATTGGCATTTTGTACTCGCTGAGAATGTCATCGATGCGGTGCTCCTCACGCCACTGTAACGACTCCTGCAACATGCTGGCAGCTTTTTCGATACTGAAGTCCCGTGCCCGCAGAAATCGCAATAGGGTTTGAAAGTCGGGCACTTTGCGTTCATGGTTGGTTTCTTCGATCTTTTTCCTAAATTGAACCAGTTTGGATTCCTGCAGCGGCGACAGCTGGCCCAAGTAGGTGGCTATATAATCCGCATCCAATATACTGTTATCACGTGTGAGGGGCGGTTTTTCGCTGGAAACTGATACCGTTGCTGTACAGGTTGCAGTGGGTTCTGTTGTTTCATCTTCTTTCCATCTGGAAGTGAATTTGAACAGAAAATTAGCCGCAAATTTTCATTCAAAAATGTGCAAGTACATATACGACTGAAATAAAAACGCATAATTAAAAACTTGAGAGTTACCAATGAAGAAAGGAAGAAATTTTCCAATTTCCAAGAAATAATTAAAAATGTTCATGAACAAAAAGTTTACTGCAAATCAAGAATAAACTGTTTCAGGTAATGTAAACATCTGTGTTGAACTTAATCTAGAATAAAAAACACATAAATAAAGTTAAAAAAATCAACATCATTGTAAAAAACAATTTCCCATATCGATATTGCAAACAAAGATTTAAATTATGTGAAACAAAATAACCATCACTTATGAGAACCATTGTTAACATTGTAAACAGGCAGCGTAACCGTTAGTGGAGTAAATATTTTTTGGTAGTTTTTTAGGTTAAATAGCAATCTAATTTTGATTTTGGAACTTCGATATCTAAAACATTAAAATTGTAAGTTTCGCTTAACTTTCGATTTTTAAAAATATGTAAGGTAAAATTACTATTGGTATCGCTGCCCTACGCCTATTCCACACTGCCGTTCAAATAGCAAAAAACAGTTATTTTACCTTTCCACATGCGTGATGCCTTCCTTCTTCAGTTCGTTGATAAAGAATTCGATGATTTCTTTGCCCTTTTGGGTAGTTTGCGAGTACTGTTTCATGCCCATCTTTTCCATCGAATGCTCGAAGCCGAAAAAGTTCTTGATGTCTAGTGTGGCCGTCTGGTCGAAGCAGGTCCAATCTGGATTTTCCGGGTGAGCGTAGTAGCGGCATTTTTCGAAGATCTCTATCCTGGATGAGAAAGTTTCGTTGATGGCTTCGATGCTCAGCGTGCGGGCCTTCATGTCCAGGAAGTTGGTTTGGATGAAGAAAGCCACATCGATGCCGATGATTTTTTTGAACAGGTAAGGTGCATCAACGGCCAGCTTGCACCGTCGCTTCGTTTCTCGTTTGGCACCGTTATCTGATTGTGCATCATCCACCACTTCACAGTCCAAAACGATTGGCATCTGGGGACACGTAGGAAACCGGCGTTCATATGCCTGAAAACGAGATATATACATAGGAAACATCAATCAATGACAGGGCTGGATTATGTTTAACTGCTTGTAAATCGAGTTCACGTTAACAGTTCATTCGGTGGATAATCTAATTATCGATAAACTGTTCATTGGTATCGGGGACAATTAATACTGATTGGATAGAAAATCGTCACCATACTTTGGTTACCACAAAGGCACGAAACATTAATGAATAATTAAAATGACCGGCTAGCGAGGTAGGTGCTCTCTATACAAAATGAATGGCGAGCATACCAACAGAGGTCAAAGCTAATTGATTGGTTTATCATGGGCGGAAGGTGGCGAAACGGCTATATCACGACACCTCTCGCCACCACCACCCACAAAGGCGACCTTTTGAATATCCTAATCTCATAGATTCGCTTCCAGAATGTAGGTGTTGGAGAGTGGAAAATTCCTGATACTGGTAGCATGGAAGGTAGGTGCTGTGGCTCAACAGCATGTAGGTAGGTGATGTGATAAAGTATGTGCATAGAAATTCACGCATTATGCCACGGCAACATGCTGCTAGGCGGTGAAGGATGAAAAGCTTTAGGGACTAACTTAGCCGCATGCCATATGACTGATATGTAACTCAAACGTTTGTCTTCGGTTCAAACAGGCTGCTGCATGGCAAGACTCGGCTAACCCAAACGGATGTGGGATGTGGAAGCGGTTGCGTTACACGATATAAATAAAAAATACATTCAAAGCTTTTGATAATGAAGCGCGCCAACGGCTGTTGCTGCGGGATTCGCTGCCAAAACGGTATAATGCATAACAAAAGAGCAAGAGCGGTGCTGCCGGCGGCGGCCACGGTACAAAAGCCATAGAGCTACGTAAACATGGAAATATTGCTGTAGCTGTAGGCATGGATACCTTTACGGATATTGTCACTGACAAGCTGCATAAAATCGATGGAGTGTAAACAGTATTCACTGCGTCATTGTTGAGGACCGAGTTGAGCAAGGAGATGACAAGTTTCGCCTTTGTATGATGGATGAGTAGCTTTTAGATAATAAGGCGCTTTGATTAGTTTAGTGAAATTTACAGGAAAGTACTTTTCGAACCGGAAGGCTATTATGTTTAACCAAGTTGAAAAATGTTTGAGTGTTTCTTTCTGCAATCCTTGCTGCGTATTTTGATATGCAGGATTCGTTACGATTTTCTGGGGATACTTTCACAACTTCTTACTATTACCGAACTCAAATTCAAAATTTACAAAATTTTTAAAATTTCTTCTGATTGGAATGTTTAAAGTTTAGGCAATTGTAAATCATTAAAATATATTTTGAAAAATTGTCAGGAACTAATCGATGTGGATGTCATGAGGCGAGTGAGCCTATATTTGTTACTAAAACCCTGATTAATCCACCTAGCAGTGTTGGTGCCTTTCTCGAACAAAAAAAAATACTGAAAAATATGAGTGCATGTATTTTGGCCATAACTTCTGATCCCATAGTCCAATCTGGCCAATTTTCAATAGCAGACAATGGGACAAGATTCTCAGTCGAATGGAACTTGTTGCGAGTAATTCGGCCAATGCTAAGTTCCAAAAAGTGTATCTACAAAATTTTGTACACATACACACACACATACATACACACACACATACATACATACACACAAACAGACATCACCTCAATTCGTCGAGCTGAGTCGATTGGTATATAACACTATGGGTCTCCGAGCCTTCTATAAAAAGTTTGTTTTTGGAGCGATATACGTATACTTAGTATACGAGAAAGGCAAAAAGGACAAAAAAACGATAAACAGTTTCAGAAAAATATATTAAGCTCTTTTTAGTGGAATGTATTAAACCGTCTAAGACGAATTAAGTACTGTCCATTTAATTCCACTAGTTAATTTTCGTTGTTGTGGTCGAAATACGTATCTGCAAAGATAACGAAAATTAACTAGTGGAATTAAATGGACAGTACTTAATTCGTCTTGGATAAACAGTTTTTTTTAGCAATTCCTTGCTCACTATTGAAACACTAAAAAGTTCATTTAAAATCCAACCTGAATAGTTCAACTTACGCTATGGAGTAGGATAGCTTTTGAAAAAGATCAGTTACCCCGGGTTGTAATGGATGGATGGTTAGAGAACATCAAATTTTACGAGGTCAATTGGGTTCTAAAACCTTGTTTATGGTTGAAAATCGATTCATCATTTTACGTCCCAGTTGCCTTCTTTAGTTATCCGAAATTATGAAAAATTACAATGAAGTCCAATACAATCCAAATATAACCCAAATCCAATCCAAAACTAATCAAAATTCAATTCAGTTCTATTCCAATCGAAATTCAATCCATATCTAATCCAAATCCGATCCAATTCCAATCCAAATCCAATTCAAGTCCAATCCACTGCCCATGATCGCATATTTGTAACATTTGCATTTTTGTCGATTTTGAGATAAGCTCATGAATCATCTCCAAATTGCTAATTATTTCAGTTGACCAGGTAAAATAAGAAAGTTTGTTCCAAAAAACTCGAAAAAACTACCAAGTTGTTTTGTAACATTAGGCAAAGTGACCGCATAACCGTAACACTGAAAAACTTGATTGCCGGTACGCCATGTGCTGTGTACAAAAAAAATTGCAATTAGTTTGCTTTCAAATACCAAGTAATGGAACTGTTTCTACCAAAACATCCAACTGGATAAAGTGTTTGTGCAATTTTTGGGAATTTTTAGAAAATCATTGGGATTTGCATACTTATGCATATCATAAACTTCATCGATCCATTTCTCCCGTAGGCATGGGTAGGTAGGTAGGCATGTCGATTGTTACAAATATGCGATCATAGGCAGTCCAGGTCCAATATAAATTCAATCCATATCTAATCCAAATCCAATGAATCGCCTACTTTGAGCGTGCTTACAGCGGCACACTAGGAGTTAACCTTCGGAAATCAGTATGGCGAAAGGCATCTAAGGTTCAATTCTCAAGATTAGGCACCTACCCTTAGATAGGTAAGGTCAAGCATAAATCGAGGATTCACCAAGCAAAGTGATGTAGTCCATGCCACATTAAAAAAGGAACGGGCCTGGGATTGAACCCACGACCTCCTGCTTGTAATATAGAAGCGGTAGTCACTAGAACACCTCCTTAGCCGTGCGGTAAGATGCGCGGCTACAAAGCAAGACCATGCTGAGGGTGGCTGGGTTCGATTCCCGGTGCCGGTCTAGACAATTTTCGGATTGGAAATTGCCTCGACTTCCCTGGGCATAAAAGTATCATCGTGTTAGCCTCATGATATACAAATGCAAAAATGGTACCTTGGCTTAGAAACCTCGCAGTTAATAACTGTGGAAGTGCTTAATGATGAACACTAAGCTGCGGGGCGGCAATGTCCCAGTGTGGGAATGTAATGCCATGAAGAAGAAGAAGAAGAAGTCACTAGAACACCGAGCTCGTTCCAATCCACATCCAATCCAAATTGAATAAAAATTGATGAGATTTTTACAAATAGAATGATTGCAATTAACCCTTTCAGGCCCAAATTCTTCTAAGCGGTATTAACCAGTAAATTTGATATGTTCCATTTGTTTTCGTGATTAATAATGAAGAAATGACAAAACAAGTTGAAAAATATTTTTTCGGAATGTACTAGATCATCCAAACTGTCCTTGAGTCCAGAACTTGCGATCTACAAGTTACCATGCGAGCTTTTTCGGCAATCCAAGCTTGGATATGTATTCAACCATATCCATATTATATTCCTAAAGATCAAGAAACATGGTAAGATGGTTTTGGAATATCCTGGGTTATCCAAACTGTCCTTGAGTTCAGAACTTGTGATCTACGGCCACAACACTACCTTTTTTGACACTTGAAGCTTGGATACGTATTCAACTATATCCATAACAACTATATCTATAACAGAAGAACATGAGACATGGTAAGATGATTTTGGGATATTCCGGGTCATCTGCTTACCGTCCTTGAGTTCAACTATGTATACCCATAATATATTTGGTTAGATGGTTTTGACATACCCTTTTTTTCTTCCTAAGCAATGGAGGGGGAATCTGCTCAACAGACATCCTGGGTTGGACGTCCAGGAAGTGCGGGATTAGGGACCACCTCCATCAGCAAACGAGGGAGGCAGGACTACATCCCCGACCCGCTAAACCGTTTCCATTACCGCCAAGCCCATCGTCCCCTCGGTACAACCAGAAAGTAATGCTGCAAAGGGGGCCAGTGCACAATGCACCCTCGAGGATAGCTGCGTGTCCTTGGAGCACCGAACATCGTGACTCGCTTTTTTAGAAGAGCACCATGGTATCGTGCCAGCGCATTGCCGACTTTTCAGGTGGCCTTACCACGCCCTATGTGCTCGGAAGGTGGGAAGGGTCGACTTCACGCCTGCTTCTCTCTGCACGGCTGGTATCAAGAATGATGATGCCGCGTGCACCCCAAATTGACCCCTCTGCGATCGCCATCACACAGAGGGACTTGCCGACGCGGTGCCTACGCCTGCCCCAGCCTTGATGAGGACCCTTTTCCGTCCGCGGGCTCGGAACCTGCGTGGATGACGCGAAAGCGACGATACCATGTTTAGAGGTGTGCGCCGCCGCGCCACGCCGCCGCCACCGACAGTTTTTGGCACGCCGCCGCCAACGACATTTTTGCATCGGCGCGCCGCCGTTTAAAATTTGTCACGCCGCTGATCTATAATTTTCCACGCCGTTAAAAAATTTCAGTGGAAACTCCTTCATTGGATTTTCCGTATAATTTCCTGATAGATCTCTACAACATTACGTTGAAACTCCAGAGAATTTTTCGTGAAGATAACAATTATTTCCATGAAAAATCCATACAACATCTTGTTAAAATTTCGAAGAGCTCTCCGTAAAAACTGAGCGTGAAAATTGCGAAGGAGTTCCCGTTGAAATAAAAAAAATCTGTATGAAATTTAATTTTTGAACAGAAAGAGTTGTTCGGCGGAAAGTTGTTAGGCCGAATCGTTTAACCGAAAAGACTATTTGGTAGAAGCCTACCCGAGCAAAGCTTAAGAGCAAATCAATAACTTGTTTTAATGTTATGAAATTATCGATTATGTTTACTTAATTTGATATATTTTCGATTGTTTAAACGGTTCATCTTACTATCGTACTGTGACATAAAATCAAAAACTATTTCTGCTGTCGATGAGAGCAAATTGAAAACTAAATTTGATATTGGTTTCCGATAGCAAAATAAACACACAGTGTGATGTCATATCATTCAATTTAGTAATTTAGAGATCAAAATTTGTAATCAATCATGATGATTTATACATATTTGAAAACAATTATGAATCAAGTCAAAATCAAAATATTCTATATGCTCTTATTATGTTTTCAGACTTTGGTAGGATATCTAGCCTACAGATATTTGGCCGAGAATGTCATTTGGTCGAACAGTTACTTTGGCTGAAAAAATCGTGAACTCGTCCTTCGGCCGAAATAGTCGTTTGGTCGAATGGACAATTTAATCAAAAGGACATTCGGTCGAAAGTGTCGTTCGGCTGAATTGGTCATTTTGGATATTTTCACGACAATAACGGGAGAATCCTTAGCCGTGCGGTAAGACGCGCGACTACAAAGCAAGACCATGCTGAGGGTGGCTGGGTTCGATTTCCGATGCCGGTCTAGGCAATTTTCGGATTGGAAATTGTCTCGACTTCTGTGGGCATAAAAATATCATCGTGCAAGCTTCCTGATAATACGAATGCAAAAATGGTAACCTAGCTTAGAAACCTTGCAGATAATGAGAATCTCTACAGAGTTTTTACGGGAAGTTGTTCCAAATTTCTACAGGAAAATATTCGAAATATTCACGGAAAGTTCCTATTGAGTCTATTTTGAGTATTCTTTAAAATTCACACAAAAAAATATGACTAGTGAAAGAGATGCTTTAACGTTGACTTCCCCAATCTAAATTAATCAAGACGGTTAGTTTTTTATCCTGCATTAGAGTGATTTTTTTTTCGCAGGGAGAAGTTCATCATTAAACGGCTAGTTTGGCATAGCCAACTTTAAAACATCGGAAAAATGCTCGGAATTTTTGAGGATTGTTTTTGGATTTCTTCAGAAAATTCTTTCTATTTCGATTGGTAAGTTCCATCCCATTCCAATAAGACAGACGGCCAAGCTGGTAATTTGGCCGAAAAAGCCGTTTGCCCTAACAGGTCGTCTGGCCGAAACCATCGTTGCCTAAAAATGCCAATTTAGCAGAAATAGTTTTTGATAGAATGGGCCATTTGGCCAAAAATGTCATTTGGTCTAACGGGGTCATACGGCCAAATTTCAATGACTGAACCTCGTACTGAACGGGTAATATGGTCAGAAATGGCCACTTGTTTGGCGAAATGGTATTTTTGTCAATTGACCATTGAACAAAATTCCGTGGCCTCTGCATTTTAAGGTCGATACTGGACTTTAGGCTAAAAGACATCTAGCCAGGTACCATTTAGCAAAACGATTCACGGAAACTGTTATCAGATCAAAACTGGTTTAAACAAAATGTTGGTTCGCCGAAAGCGATGTTCAGCCAAAAGGAAAATTTGGACGGACTTGCAAAAAGTTGTTTACCCTAACAGGTCATTTGGCTGAAAATGCCGTTCGGGTGAAAAAGTCGTTTGATCGAATACACATCATCATCATAACAAAAATGACGTTTGGTAAAAAAAATGCATTTGGCAGAAAGAGCCATTTGGCCCTTAAAGGTCCTTTTTGCAACCTTCCTTGAAAAGTGTCGTTCGGCATAATTGATAATTTTGCCAAAAAAGACGTTTATCCAAATAGGTCATTTGACAGAAAATGTCGTTCGGGCAGAAGGGTTGTTTTGCAGAAAGGACATTTCGGGCCAAATTACCATTCCTACCAAAACGTCATTTTCGGTCAAATGCTATTCGGTTAAACGATTTTTTCGGCTAAAATACCAGTTCGGCTGAATGTCGATTTCGGCTGTATGTCGTTTTCGGTAAAAATACACTTTTGGTCAAACCATTTTGACCTGATAACAGTTTCGGAAAAACGTTCATTCGGCTTAATGGGATTAGCTGGCTTTTGGCTTGAATGCCAGTATTGACTTGAAAGTTGAGAGGTTACGAAATTTTATTCAACAGTCGTTTGACAAAAGGCATTTTCATCGTAAATGTCATTAGGCCAAACGGATGGATATTTTGGACTAAATTACCCATTCAGTTGTTGACATTTGGCCGTATGACTTGTTGGTCTAAACGATATTTTCGGACAAATGACCCATTCTGTCAAACGACCATATCGGCCAAACGGCATTTTTGGACCAAACGGCCAAACGACCTGTTAGGAAAAACGACTTTTTCAGCCAAATTACCAGTTCGGACATACGGCTTTCAGCCAATGGAATTTCCCAAGAATTTCTTACGGACAATACACTAGTCGTTCGATAACTGCAACATGACGCATTCTAGACGTCAAACAATTGTCAGACGTCGTCAAAATAGAAGTGCATCTAGTTCACCGCTATGCTATTCTAGTGCAAGTTCACCGTTATGCAGCTATCATCGACTTTGACATAATTTTGTAGCTCAGCTGTCCGATAACTGCAAAACTGATGTAACTTTCGAAATGCAGTTGAAAGCATTGTAGTTAAATGACTTTCAGCTATCGAACGTCTACTGTACAAAGAATTTCCCGTAGAATTCCAATAATTTCGAACAATTTTTCGTTGAATCATTTTGAACAATCCTCCGCGGAAATTCTAAAGAAGTTTCCGTTAAACTTATGGAGAATTTCTCTTGAACAATCCAGAGAATTCTTCTCGAAAACTCCTTAGAGTCTCCCGCGGAAATTCTTAAGAATTTACTGTTTTATCGTTGGCCACGCCAAACTAGCCGTCTCTTTTATTATAGACTGTGAAAGCCAACGGTAAAAAAAAAACCATTCAACAAGAAAAAATATTTTAAGCTCTTTTTAGTGGAATGTATTCAACCGTCTAAGACGAGTTAAGTAACTCCATTTGAATCCACTAATTATTTCGATTCTTTGCATATACGTATTTCGACAACAACTGTGTGGTCGTCTTCAGTGTCTCGTACTTGACTCGACTAGCCTAGCCAACTAGCCTACAATTATCAATAAGGTTCTGTGCAAATTTGGAAGAATACTCAACAGAAACTCAACAAGAAATTTTCATAAATTTCCGAAGTTTTTCCTGTAGAAGTTAAGAACATTTTTTTGTTAAAATTTTGAAGTTTCTTTTGTAAATTGCGACAAATTTTCTGCTGAAATTTCAAACAATTTTATTTGGGGATTCAAAAGAGCTTCTTTTGGTAATTCCAAAGATTTCTCAAAACTTCAAACAATCCTAAAATATTTTTCAAATTTTGGTTTTTCTCCAGATATTTCTGGAGAAGTTCATAAGATTTTTCATGCGAAAATCAAAAAATTCTTCTTTTAATGTCTTGAAAATATGCCGAAAAAATGCAAAAAAAAATCTTAGAAAAACGTAATGAAAAAATCGCCACGCCGATTCACGCCGCCGCCGCCGCCGGGTAAAATGGCTTTCGGCGTGACGCCGAAAACGCCGCCGCCGCCGACCAAAATTCTGACAAACGCCGCCGCCGACGAATATTGGACCGGCGCACACCTCTAACCATGTTGTTCTTCGCGCGGCCACTTGTTCGATAAAAGGATCGAACTCGACCACAGGGCACGTGTCTGACCCATGAAGCCAACTCCGAACCCTTGGACCACCTCTTATTTGCGCCTGAACTAGTCATTCCTCGAGTCCACCACGCCCACGTCCATTACCACGCCCACCGGGAACTTCAACCTCAAGACACCGTCGTACATGACATTCGATAACACCTTACCCAGTATGGAACTTTGCGGAACCCCTGATGTTATGTTAACGTACTTCCGCCCCGCCTCCGTGTCGTATACCAGTACTCGATACTGGAAATAGCTTCCGAGAATCTTGTACAGGTACTCGGGAATTCCAAGACGCAGGAGCGCATCTGCAATAGCTGCCCAACTGGCACTATTGAATGCATTCCTCACGTCGAATCACTACTGCACAATAGCGAACTCCGCGGATTTGGTAACCGACAAGATAGCGTCTACGGTCGACTTACCCTTTCGGAAGCCAAACTGGTTACTCGATAGACCATCCGCACCCTCCGTGCGTATCAACAACCTGTTGAGGATGATCTTCTCGAGAACCTTCCCGCCGTATCAAGCAGGCATATTGGTCTATATGCCGACGGATGCCCGGTGGTTTTCCCACCTTTGCAATAGGACCAAGCTCTGCCTTTTCCATGCTTCAGGGAAGACTCCCTCGTCCAGGCATCTCTGCATGACAGATCTGCACATCTCGGGAGCCTTAGCAATGGCCGCTTTGATTGCCAGGTTCGGAATACCATTCGGTCCTGGCGCCTTACCTACACTAAGGGAATGTGCGATCCCCGCAAGTTTCGCCACAGTTAATCTTCCCTCGTCGGCCACCCTGGCCCATGGCAACTCCACAAAGTGAGGCCAGGGACTTGGGTCATGACGTGGGAAGAGCCCTGCGATGATACTCTACATGGAGACCGCTCTGTAGGGGCCATCGCCCTACGTGTCTTGGCCATTACGACCCTATAGGCGTCACCCCATGGATTCGCGTTGGCACTTTGACACAGGCCCACGAAGCAGGCTTTTTTGCTTGATGCGGCTCTAGCAGCCACGAACGCCACCCGTCGTTCAACAAGCTCCTCTTCTGTGTGTGCTCACTGCATCCGCCTCCGTGCCCGTAGGCAGGCGCGGCGCAGGTTCGCAATTGCTTGAATCCATCAGTAAGCCGGCGGCCTCCCATTCCTAGGGTGGACTTTCCTAGGCATATTGGCATCGTATGCACGCGAGAGTACTGTTACCAGCTCGCCGCTCAGACCGAGAGTATTGTGCTCGCGGCGGTGCGCTTCCTTAAACACCCCGTCGTCGAAGTACAATGTCTTCCACATACGAGGGCTAGGCCTCGCCCCTTCTTCCGTCTGCGGAATGCTGGTCGTATAGTCGATACTGTAGCGACATACCCTGGTTCATCCAAACTGTCCTTGAGTTCAGAACTTGCGATCTACATCCGCGACACTAGATTTTTTCGTCACTGCAAGCTTGGATATGTATTCAATCATATCCATAATACATTCCTGAAGATCGAGGAACATGTTTAGATGGTTTTGGGATATCTTAGGTCATCAAAACTGGCCTTGAGTCCAGAACTTGCGATCCACAGCAACAGCAGTAGATTTTCCAGGTGACCGTAAGCAATTAAATAAACCCGTACATGCGACTATATCGCTGTCATAGTGCAAACATGCTTTATACTAGCTTATAGAGTCTGGCTTATATCTTTATATAGCCCAAATATAGTGCTAATGATTACTTGGGGTTTCCGTGACTCAAAGCTCCAATATATCGCCACCAACACTTCAAATTTTCTCAAAGTTGCTATATATATATATTAGGGTGGCTCAAAAAACACTTTTTCAATTTTTTTGATGGGCCGCCCTCTTATTCGGTTCTATTTGATGCCCTGATGCTTTAGACAAAATTTCAGCCAAATCGGTCAACGTTTGGGTAGTGCTAAACTCGTTGGAAGTTTCTATGGAAAACTGTATGCAGAAACATCCAAAAACAGTGATTTGCAGTTGGACAGCACAATTTACGATCAAGAACCATGATACTCATTCAGTTCTTGTAAAATAAAATACAGAATGTTATGCTGAAAACCGCGAGAAGATTAGAGTTTATTACGCAAAGATATTAGCATTTTACTGGAGTGTTGTAGGGGTGAATTTATTTCTTTTCAAAGGTAAAAGAAACGAAATTTGCTCAAACCCCACTTCAGAGAAATGCTAATAACTTAGCCGGGCAAACTCTAATCTTCTCGCGGTTTTCTGCATAACATTCTGTATTAAATTCTCCAAGATCTGAATGAGTATCATAGTTCTTCATCGTAAGTTGTGTAGTCCAGCTGCAATTCACTGTTTTTGGATGTTTCTGCATACATTTTTCCATATAAACTTCCAACGAGTTTAGCACCGCCCAAACGTTGACCGATTTATTGAAATTTTGTCCAGAGCATCAGGGCATAAAATAGAACCGAATAAGAGGGCGGCCCATAAAAAAAATTGAACAAAGTTTTTCCCATACTAATTTGAGCCACCCTAATATATATATATATATATATATATATATATATATATATATATATATATATATATATATATATATATATGTGTGATTATTGTTGAATATATCGGCTCCAATATTTCCTAAGGGCAAAACTGCAAAAACTCACGTCGCTGGTGGGCTAATTTTTGCTCAACCACGTAATTTAACACCACTGAAGAAACAGCGAACCCTCTTGTTTCGTTAAGAAAATTATTTTGAGCTTTTTAGTGGAATGTCTTCACTTGTCATAAGACGAGTTTGTACAATCCCATTGAATTCCACCACTTAATTGTATCTTGACAGATACGTATTCCGACCTCAACAACGACCTCAACTGACACTGAAGACGGCCTTACTGTTGAGGTCGAAATACGTATCTGTCAAGATACAATTAAGTGGTGGAATTCAATGGGATTGTACAAACTCGTCTTATGACAAGCCTCTTGTTTCATTAAATTACACTGGATTGCGTGGGTGGGCACAAATAAGCCCACCAGCGACGTGATAAGCTCTTGTTCACAAAAGCAGTTTCTCAGCAGATGTGATGAACAAGTTTGACCATATTTCGAGACATTGAGAGACAAGAACGCTACTTTGGAAGCTTAAGATCGAAGATTTGTGCGAATTGTGCGAAACTTTTCTTATGGCAGTATCCTACGATATTCTTTGTCTTCCCGGGAGATATACTGGATACAATTAAATGCAGATTGAAGCTTTGAGCATCCAAACGATCTTCTAGGCAGCTGTAGATCTCAAGTTCCGAACTTAAGGATTGTTCAGATTGCCCAGATTATTTCAAAACTATCTTACCATATTGGCTGACCTCCAGGGAGGTGTAAAGGAAATACTTGAATGGATATTAAATCTTTAAGTACCGAAAAGAGCTTCTAAGCAGCGGTAAATCTCAAGTCCCGGACTCAAGGGCAGTTTGGATTGCCCAGAAAATCTTATAACTATCAAAGCATATCCGTTAACCTCCCAGGAGGTATAATGGAAATAATTAAACAGATATTAAAGCTTTGAGTATCGAAAAAAATCGCTTAGCAGCTGTAAATCTAAAGTCCCGGACTCAAGGACAGTTTGGATTGCTCAGAATATGTCAAAACTATCCTACGATATCGTTTGTCCTTCCGGGAGGTGTAATGGATATTATTGAATGTATATTGAAGCATTGAGTACTGAAAATCGATTTTCTTAAAGCTGTAGATCTCATGTTCCGAATTAAAGGACAGTTTGGATGACGCAGAATATCCCAAAACGATCTTACGATATCTCATGATCTCTCAGGAGATTGTAATGGATACAATTGAATGCATATCGCAGCTTTGAGTACCAAACAAACTTCTAAGCAGTTGTACATCTCAATTCCCCGAACTCAAGAATAGTTTGGATAACCCAAACTATCCCAGAACCACCTATATAACAATAAGGTCGTCTTCAGTGTCTCGTACTTGACTCGACTTAAGTTCCTTAAGTCCCATTTTTCCCTGATAGGGGAGGGATTTAATTTCAAGCAATTTTGATGAAGATTGTGTTCGTTTTCATCCATCGTGCGATTTTATACATCCATTTTTCTTCATTCACAATGCATTCAGTCTTCCACCTGATCGATCCACCTTGCTCGCTGCGCACCTCGCCTTCTTGTTCCCTTCGGATCGTTGTCGTTAATCATTTTCAGCGGTTTACTTTCCGACATTCTGGCTGTCCACTGTAATCATCCAGTTTTTGAGGTGTAAACGATGGATGGTCCTCCTAACAGCTGAACTCATAGTTCTTTTTCCTTTCGTAAACTCCAAGTGCGCGTTGATCCTCCACGAACATCGTCCAGGGAGGGGAGGCAGGGAGAGCATCGCGTTTGAATTTTTCGGGCAGAATCGCATCGACTCGCCGAAAAATTATTTCGCTCTATAAGGCATAAAAACCCATCTCGAGGCGTATTTTTATTTACATATGAATTTATATTCCATTATTATAAGCAAGAAAAGGTAATTCGTTGCCACCAACAAAGATTTGAGATTTTACCAACACTGGTTGTACATCACCAAGCATTGGAGCTTTAAAAACGAACCACCTTTTTCTAGTGAAAGGAGCGAGAATTAATTTTCACGGGTTAAACTTCAAATCCTCCTGAATACAGCAGTTTTGTTGGTTAGCTTAAGGATCTTCTGCGTTATTTCGGCAATAATAGTGTCAAATTTTCCTCTCATGAAGAAAAAGTTATCCACGGAGTCTTTGTTATATATTTAACTAAGAAAAAAGTCAACTTTCGTTACCACGAAATGTTATAACTATTTAACGACTTAATTCATAGGAAGTGGTTGAGCATGTAATTTATAAAAACTATATTATCACATTTCTACTGTCTGGGAAGAATTGATTTGAGACTGACGCATCTTATGTTGGTTCCCTATTTATGGTACGAGCTACTTTTTAGCTTAGTGCTAATTTGACAGAATTTATAAGTTTATTTGCACCATTAGGAGTAATGATTCATCTTGAGCCTACATTTTTTCCTTAGAATTTGAATGGTTCCAGAACTACCTACCTTATCTCAGTGCACTACACATAAATAACTATGAGTACGGAGCAAACAGTTCTCTGACACTAGGTACTTCAGCTTGTCTCAACTATTGTACATAAAAGACAAGTTCAAACTCATAGATATGACACTTGACTGTAGTGGCTTCTCCTCTACCATCGACCTCGGTTGAAAACCCGCGTCCTGTTGGGGTGGCGGGTAGAGGACTATGCCACGGTTGGCTCTTCAATGGTACGGCATTTGTACCGCAGCATCTCACCAAAAGTAACCGTGGTGCACCCCGTGTGTGCGTAAATACCTATGTATGTGCGGTAGTGCGATGTGCATTATTTTCAAGGTTCTTTCAATCAGCTTTGAGTGTCTCTCGGTGTTTCACTCATTCTTTTCCCCAACGTTCGGCCCAACAGCTGCCCAAGATGGATCTTCGCATATTGCACATATAAGTCAGCCCCCGTATGTATGAGTTGGACATATTAGTTTTTCGTAGCGTTAAATTTCCAGCAATATTCGCCAACTGTGTATGCGAGTTGCTTGTTGTTATGGTTGTTGCTTTTTGATAGTATAATTGAGAAGTGTGGAATGATTCGAAGCACTTGTCTTCTTGCGAAGTTGCTGTAGAGCATATTGATTCGAAATGACCAGTCCGATATGAAAAACGGAGCGCATCTTTCTATCGGTTGGCTTGTTAGAGTAGCCTGTTCAGTCCGACTGGCGACAGACTGTATTTTTAAAGGCTAAGCACATGACTTGTCGTTTCGTTTTAGTTCTTAAAATTATTTGCGGGTTTAATGATCGTTTGAATTTTTTTGCGTCCGTGTTTTTTCTCCACTTATAGGCGGTTTTGAAATATTCAACTGGCTGAGAATCTTACATTCTGGATTTGCTTTTTTGTGTTCTGCGAATATTGTATCGTTTCTGATTGCGATTATTCTGGTAAATCATGCAGTGTTTTAGTATTACAGTAATATCCCGATTTTATCACCCCCTGGTGAATTTTGGGGTGATAAAACAGGGTATGTGACAAAATCGAAAAAAAAAATATTTTCAAACTTTTAATTCATTTCACAAATTTGAATCATTTTATGCCTTGGAAAGGCAAAATACGTGAACGGTACCCGTTATTTCTTGTCAAGAATGCTTACAAAATTCATCAGAGGTATCCAGAAGTCATTTATAATAAACTACAGGCGGTGAAAAATATTTAATGAAAATCAATGTTGTTTGCGTTATTATTTGCGGAAATAAAAAGAACGACTAAAATTTTCAATTTTTTTTGGGGTGACAAAATCAGGTCGAAAACGTGATAAAATCGGGTCGAAAAGGTGATAAAATCGGGGGTAGACAAAATCGGGGAGTGACCAAATCGGGTCGACACTGTATCCCCTTTGCATTGGTTGGCGATATTTAGAAGGAATATATGCGCTGTTGGGGCCCTCCATAGCTTAGCGGTAAGATGTGCGACTACAAAGCAAGACCAGGGGAAATCATGGTCATTTTTTGGTCAGTTTTTTTTTCAAAAACTTCCTATTTTGTACTCATATTATTTGTTATAATATCGTTGGGCGGTATAATCTAAAAGAAATAACAAGGGAAGGGAGTGCGCGCTCGAACGTTTAACTTCGATTATACTACACGCTTTCGCTACCGGTGTTCAG
This sequence comes from Armigeres subalbatus, assembly GCF_024139115.2. Classification (NCBI taxonomy): domain Eukaryota; kingdom Metazoa; phylum Arthropoda; class Insecta; order Diptera; family Culicidae; genus Armigeres; species Armigeres subalbatus. The sequence goes on along the minus strand of NC_085140.1, from coordinate 383,656,091 downwards.
GCCTTTTCGGCATCTAGAAGGATCCAGACACGCAGGTAACACAGCTAAACCTGAACCACTGCAAAGCGGCTCAACTGCTGCTACAACAGTCGGTTACCGAGTGTAAAGCTGATGTAGCCTGGCTGTCCGATTCATACCGCATCCCTGCTGGAAACGGCAGTTGGATTGCGGACAAGTCTCAGATGGTGGACATTTGGACTTGCGGCCGATAACCCATCCAGGAGATATTATCATCACCTGATGATAAGGGTTTCGTCATAGCAAAGGTAAACGTTGTTTACTTTTGTAGCTGCTACTGTCCTCCCAGTTAGAGTATAGTGCAGTGTAGTCGATATTCTTGCTGCGAAACTAACTGGCTTAAAACCATTAGTTGTAGCAGGCGACTTCAATGCGTGGGTAGTGGACTGGGGATCCCGGCCCACCAACGCTAGAGGTCATACCCTGCTGGAGTCGCTAGCGGCATTGAACGTAGTCTAGCTGAAAGAAGGCCAAGTGCCAACGTTCAGAGGACCGAGCGGTGATTTATGTTCTTCTTCTTCTTATTGGCATTACATCCCCACACTGAGACAGAGCCGCCTCACAGCTTAGTGTTCATTAAGCACTTCCACAGTTATTAACTGCGAGGTTTCTAAGCCAGGTTACCATTTTTGCATTCGTATATCATGAGGTATGGTCTTGCTTTGTAGCCGCGCGTCTTACCGCACGGCTAAGGAGGGCCCACCGGTGATTTATGTATCGATGTGATTTTCTGAAGCGCGGGATGGATGGTGGAGCCAGAATGGTTCATGAGGGGCATACCTTCAGTAACCATCAGAATATTCGTTTTATGGTCCAATATACCCTCGTCACAACCACAAGGCGGATCGGCACAGCCGATCCAGGATGGCGCACCTCGCAGTTCAACCCAGAACCCTTGGAGTAATCACTACAATGGGAAAGACAAACAACGGGATTAAGTGGCGATGAGTTAGTCGATGTACTAACCCGTGCATGCGATATGACGATGCCTAGGAGGGCCAAACCTCCCGAAAATCGACAATCAGCATTCTGGTGGTCAGACACAATTGCAGGTCTTCGTAGAACCTGTCTTCGAGCTAAAAAAAAAAAGGTTGCGACCTGCCAAAACAGACGCTAAAAAGGTCGATAGACGCCGGGTGTTCCAGACAGCGAGCAGAGCTCTGAGCTACGAGAATTAATCTAGTAAGAGAGTCTGCTTTGAACAGCTGTGCAGGATGGCGAACGATAATCCATGGGGCCGATGCCGAGTCCAATGTGCAAAAAACCTTATCAGAGTACGAGTCGCGAGCGCATATCGCATTATATCATATGAGGTGGTGTGCGTTCTAGCTGGGGTGATGCCGATAGACATACTCCTAGAGGAAGATGTGGAGTGTTACAACGAAAGGGACTTGGTGTAAGTGTGACGTGTCAAGAGAGCAGCTTCGCTGCTCAAATGGTAAAGAGCATGGGACACCGCAGTCAAAGGTCGTTGGACCCACAGACTAATTCCGGATGTGTCAAATTGGGTTAGTAGAAAGCATGGACAGGTCAACTTCCACCTAACACAGGTGTTGTCTGAACATGGCTGCTTTAAAAAAAATCCTACACAGGTTTGGCTTCGCAGATTCTGCGGAGTGCCCTGAATATGTAGGGGAGGTAGAGCGACTCGACGTAGAACGCAATGCCATGCTGCTTGCATCCCCATGGATACAACCTCGGACAACCTCGCCGAGAGGATTGCGGGACGGGGGTAATGACTGATGAAGGGTTTTGGTTTTAGTGAATCGGGTAAGAGTTACATGACATACCCATCCTCACACTACCTGAGTTAACCTCCTCAGGTGTCTCGTTGCAGAATTCCGTTTACCCTTGCTCATGGAAAAAAACATCACGACGACGCGACGCCTCTGCATTACATTCTGCAATTTTATAAAACCGACCGACAACAAAATAAAATTTGAGTGAGTGTATTTGTCCCACTTATATACTCACAAAATCACACATATCAAATAGACATAGTTTCAATCAACAAAATGGTTATGATTAATTATTTTAGAATGGGTTGGTTTAGAAACAAAATGGGTTGATTAATAAGTCTTTTTAGAAGTGAATTTATAGCCTTTCGGTACACCTTGGTGTACGATATAAGAAACTATGATTAATTATCTAAGTTGTAATAATTAACTTAAAGCTAGTGTTCCCGTACCACAATACATGTTATGTTGAGTCGCAATGATTAGCCAGCCGATGTTAGGTTTTTTTGGCACTACAATAACAATTTTTCGAATGTTGCTACACACATCACGAAAATAGGTTTACCGTTACCGTAGAAGCAAAACAACTGCTTTGATACCACCAACAGTGGCGGTTATATTCACACACTCGAAATGTTAGCACAAGAAACGGTATACATGTGTATTTTGCAGTATTTCGTTGCTGAAATTAAAAAAAAAAGATGAATCCACTTAAGCTATCAGTACACTGTTTGTCATGATCCATGTCGATTTCTAATCACTCTGATAGATATCCGGATGAACTTGAGAAATAATTTTCATTATGACAAATATTGGACTGAGAGCTTTAGCGGTTTTGGTGTCTTTCTCGTGCTTCAGATATACCTAAAAATATGAGTGAGTTTTTTTCAAAGTGTTCTGCGTACAAACATAATATTTTGGCAATAACTTTTCATCCCATAATTAGATCTGGCCAGTTTTTAATAGCAAACAATGGATTCAGCGCCGAATGAAACCTGTTGCGAGTTAAGCGACCAATTTCGAAATTGTATATGCCAAATTATTATACAACTTCTATAAGGTTCTTATGCAGAACTGTATGTATTACAACCTGCCATCCTCTGGTTGGGTGGATAGTGGACATACAGTTATCACCGCAGTTCGTCGAATTAAGTTGATTGGACTATAACACTATGGGTCTTCAGGCTGGCTAGAAAGATCGTTTTTGGAGTGATCATATAGCCTTTACGTACACTTAGTGTACGAGAGAGACGAAAATGGTGAATTTCGAATTTTCTCTTATTTTGTTCTAACACTTGTTTTTTCTTATCATCTCCGAATGCCGGGAATGGACTTGGCACAGTGAATATGTTTGCTATTCTCCAAGGAGTCAAATTTTACGATGAACTTTTCCTTACTCGATGTGTCTCTAACTTAGTCTATTGCTTGCATATGGCAATTAGCTTATAGTCGACTCTCAGTTTGAAGACCAGTTATCATTTAAGATCTTTCGATGCCAAACAAATGCATGATTTTGTATACTGTGTGGCAAGTACAGAAAGATTGGAGAAGAAATAGAAGTAAGCAAAGTTATACTCTACGTCTAGAGAAATTAAGAAAATATTCAATCCGAAAGATTCCTTCGACCGAATCGATGCTTTGTTATTACACGCCTTTACTGACTAGGATATTTGAGCTATCTTACTACTATATTTTCCTCATTAGTCGAATTATGTTAGGCAAACATTTATGTTCTGATCTGTAATTCTAATCTGTAACTAATATTATTTATTCATATAAAATTTATAATTATGTGAGCTGTACAATTCAAATCGCTACAACACAAATATTTTTTTTCTCATTTCAGCCCAGTACTATTACAATACAAAATTGCAGGGCGGTGGTGACACTGCGAAAGTAAAGCAACGTGTCCACACAGTGCCGTGTTGTTGCAAGTTAGACCAAACGTTTCGAAATCAAACCAATTCGCAATTTGTTTACTTGTAAAGTGGCGAATATTTGGCAACTTGTGGCAATAATCGTCACATAGCAAACTATGCGCGGCTGCTAGGTTTGCTGTTTATCGGTCTCGACTCATAGCTGCAGCAGGCGTGCAGGTCGCGGCAACTGTGATAAACAGCCCAGTAGGGGGATGGACTATTTCAGCATGTGGCTAATCAGCTTCGACATCACTTTTGAAAACATTCATCCTACCGATTCATGGTTTAGCAAGGGACATTAAATTGAAATATTTTTTCGATGACGAAAATAAGACCATTGCCGAGATGGATACCTTTACCCTATACAGGTATGTATAAGCGAAGTGTGAGGTGAGGAGAACAAGTAGCATGATCTAGATATGGATGTGCAATTCTTTTAGGACTAGTTAGAGTCGATAAATATATCGCCGCATGTTGCTGCGTTCACATCCGCAAATATGTTTCCTCTTTTTCTGATTTGAGTGCTACACAGCTGATCCGACGCGGTTATAAACAACTTACGATGACTAGTTTTTATCTTTTGTTGATATGTATAAAGACTAGCACGTTGTTACATTCTGATTTTATCACACAAGTGCACGGATATAACAGCACGTTTTAATATTAGAATATTTCTATGCGGATCGGAATAAAATAGATAGTAAACTTGCTTCGTGATTCATCACTGTTGGTTGAAATCGTGTTTAAAACCGGTCATTTTTATTAGCTTGGATGTTGAATAGATGTAATACAACCATCCCAGAAGGGAAATTTTTGATCACCGAACCAGATAGTTGATCAATGTATTCTTCGTAAATTGCGTTGACAAATCTATCCTAACTGGTTCTGAACTGAAGGCCATTGTAAGAATAAAACCGATAAAGGTATGATATCGCTTCCGCCCGCTGATATTTATTCAGATGCTCGTTCCATTGCAATTAAAATTATATAAACGAGTCTTGGGACATCTTGTTTAATATGCTATAATAAGATTTAACATGTCAAGATTTCATGCAGGTTTTGTAAGATTGACTTTTAGCTGCTGATAAGGAACTTAAAGGGGGCAGCAGGGACTATGTCCAAGGGCTTAACGATCCCTCCCCAGGCCATCTGCGAGTTGTGGCGCCTGCCTTGGATGTGGTGGGGTTTGACAGTGGGCTCTGTTAAACCTCTATAAAAAGCTGCATGAATCCGCTAGTAGGCTCCGCCAAAGCGACCGTGTGCCGCTCAAAGCGCACAAGCCCAAGTCCTGGTGTTAGGTGGGATGCTAAACAGCCCTGACACGACGGCCCTCCGACGAGACAGGAGGTTTGCGCAGGCCCAATAAGCCGCCTTTAAAAACAACTATTACGAACGACATAGAAGATAATACGACTCGATACAATCGGCAACGACCTAGGCGACGAATAAAGGATCACGATTGGAAGCTTGGAACATGGAACTGCAAGTCGCTAGGCTTCGCAGGTTGCGACAGGATAATCTACGACGAATTACATCCAGCGCTGCAGGAAATCTGCTGGACAGGACAGAAAGTGTGGAAAAGCGGGCATCGAGCGGCTACCTTCTACCAAAGCTGTGGCACCACCAACGAGCTGGGAACCGTCTTCATATTGCTGGGAAAGATGCGCCAACGCGTGATTGGGTGGCAGCCAATCAACGCAAGGATGTGCAAGCTGAGGATAAAAGGCCGTTTCTTCAACTATAGCATCATCAACGTGCACTGCCCACACGAAGGGAGATCCGACCTAATCAAGTAACGGAAAACCAAATCGACCACGTTCTAATCGACGGTTAATTCTTCTCCGACATCACGAACGTACGCACTTACCGCAGTGCGAATATTGAATCCGACCACTACCTCGTTGCAGTATGTCTGCGCTCAAAACTCTCGACGGTGATCAACACGCGTCGGAGTCGTCCGCTGCGGCTAAACATTGGGCGGCTACAAGACGGTAGACTAGCCCAAGACTACGCGCAGCAGCTGGAAGTTGCACTCCCAACGGAAGAGCAGCTAGGCGCAGCATCTCTTGAAGATGGCTGGAGAGATATTCGATCCGCCATTGGAAGCACCGCAACCGCTGCACTAGGCACGTTGGCTCCGGATCAGAGGAACGACTGGTATGACGGCGAATGTGAGCAGTTAGTTGAGGAGAAGAATGCAGCATGGGCGAGATTGCGATACAAACGGGCGCGGAACAGACAAAACTCTATTTTCCGGATGAAAAAGCGCCAGCAGGAAGATCGGGACCGCGCTAATAACGCACGAAAGTTCTATGAGAAGTTGAACCGTTCACGTAAGGGCCACGTGCCACAGCCTGATATGTGTAAGGACATAAACGGGAACCTTCTTACGAACGAGCGTGAGGTGATCCAAAGGTGGCGGCAGCACTACGAAGAGCACCTGAATGGCGATATGGCAGACAACGGTGGCGGTATGGTAATGAACCTAGGAGCACGCGCGCAGGACATGCGACTTCCGGCTCCGAATCTCCTGGAAATCCAGGAGGAGATCGGCCGGCTGAAAAACAACAAAGCCCCTGGAGTTGACCAACTACCAGGAGAGCTGTTTAAACACGGTGGTGAGGCACTGGCTAGAGCGCTGCACTGGGTGATTACCAAGGTTTGGGAGGATGAGGTTCTGCCGCAGGAGTGGATGGAAGGTGTCGTGTGTCCCATCTTCAAAAAGGACGATTGCTGAACGCCGCCTACAAGGTACTCTCCCAAATTTTATGCCGCCGACTAACACCAATTGCAAGAGAGTTCGTGGAGCAGTACCAGGCGGGATTTATGGGTGAAAGCTCTACCACAGACCAGGTGTTCGCCATACGTCAGGTACTGTAGAAATGCCGCGAATACAACGTGCCCACACATTATCTATTTATCGACTTCAAAGCCGCATATGATACAATCGATCGGGACCAGATATGGCAGCTAATGCACGAAAACGGATTTCCGGATAAACTGATACGGTTGATCAAGGCGACGATGGATCGGGTGATGTGCGTAGTACGAGTTTCAGGGGCATTCTCGAGTCCGTTCGAAACGCGTAGAGGATTACGGCAAGGTGATGGTCTTTCGTGTCTGCTATTCAACATCGCTTTGGAAGGGGTAATACGAAGGGCAGGAATTGACACGAGTGATACGATTTTCACGAAATCCGTCCAGTTATTTGGTTTCGCCGACGACATTGATATCATGGCACGTAACTTTGAGAGGATGGAGGAAGCCTACATCAGACTGAAGCGAAGCTAAACGGATTGGACTAGTCATCAACACGTCGAAGACGAAGTACATGGTAGGAAGAGGCTCAAGAGAGGTCAATGTGAGCCACCCACCACGAGTTTCTATCGGTGGTGACGAAATCGAGGTGGTTGAAGAATTCGTGTACTTGGGCTTACTGGTGACCGCCGAAAACGATACCAGCAGAGAAATTCGGAGGCCCATAGTGGCTGGAAATCGTACGTACTTTGACTCCGTAAGACGCTCCGATCGAATAGAGTTCGCCGCCGTACCAAACTGACAATATACAAAACGCTCATTAGACCGGTAGTTTTCTACGGACACGAGACCTGGACGATGCTCGTGGAGGACTAACGCGCACTTGGAGTATTCGGACGGTACGTGGAGGATGCGAATGAACCACGAGTTGCATCAGCTGTTGGGAGAACCATCCATCGTTCACACCGCGAAAATCGGAAGACTGCGGTGGGCCGGGAACGTAGCCAGAATGTCGGACAGTAATCCGGTGAAAATGGTTCTCGACAACGATCCGACGGGAACAAGAAGGCGAGGTGCACAGCGGCAAGGTGGATCGATCAGGTGGAGGACGATTTGCGGACCCTCCGCAGACTGCGTGGTTGGCGAAGTGCAGCCATGGACCGAGATGAATTGAGAAGACTTTTATGTGCAGCACAGGCCACTCCGGCCTTAGTCTGATCTTATATACATAAAAATGAATTTCTGTCTGTCTGAACCTTATAGACTCCGAAATCATTGAACCGATCGGCGTGAAAATTTGTATGTAGAGGTTTTTGGGGCCGGGGAAGGTTCTTAAGATAGTTCGAGACCCCTCCCTCCTTTGGAAAGGGGGGCTCCCATACAAATGAAACAGAAATTTCTGCTTAACTCGAAAACTAAGCAGAGAATAAATTTATTTTAGGGTAAACAAAGTTCGTCGGGTCTGCTAGTAATAAATAAAAGGAACTTAAAATGTGTAATATATCCCGACCAGTTAGTCATAACAAAAATTTATCACAATTATATCAATATCTGTTACAAGTAACAAAACTTGTAATGATTTTGTTGTAATTTTTCTGTCAAAGTTGGAGGAAAGAAAGTTTTATGATCGACATAACATGATTATAACATAATGTGTTATGTTTTCTTTCTGAAAAAAAAATTGCCTACATTTTTGGTAGATAGGAATTGACAAAAAAAACGAAGATACCACCTTCAGTATAACTTGAGCCTACATTCAAAGTTGAACCAGCAGGACAAAGTAATTGCCTACATTATGGATAATCATAATCTTTTCAATAACATAATTTGTTATAGTATAAGCTATTTTCACCGCTTTTAATGTAACACATCGAGTTATATTTTTGTTCGATTGATAACATATTTAGTAATATTTTTGTTAAAACTAGAAGAGATTTTGTTACAATTCTTGTTATTTTAACTACTAATGGTTCATGTTTTATAACAACCGCTGTTATAAACAACTTCTGTAACAGAATAACAAGTTCTGATATAAATCTGTTACTATGTACTGGTCGGGATGCCCATCCTTTTCCCTACACATCTTGACTTGCGGCAAGCCTTTGCGGGATGCGTTGAGCATCTGATAGAACTTGCGTGTTTCTTGTTAATGGCACATCTTCTCTTCAAATAGGTGCACGACTTCGTCCTGAATACCAAACTTGAATCGGCTGGTGCTCAACCAGTTTTTGTTCAAATCGGCTTTTGGAGGATATTCGGAGCATGGGACGGAATCGAGTGAGCGTGGTGGAGCTGGGTCGTTTTTTGAACCACCCGCGAATCTACCAACCAAGCTTATATGGTTCAACACACCATCATAACTTTTGAACGCCGTTTTGACTGACCATGATTATATTCAATAGTCATCAACTATGGTTTGTCCCCCATCGAATGCAACTTGTTGCGAGGAAATCGGATAATAATTAGTACATGAAAAAGAGGCTAATGTTTTTTTTTCATATTTGTGTGCACACACATACACACGGACTGACAGACATTTGTTCAGCTCAACGAGCTGAGTTAATTGGTATTGTAACCTTGCAAGTTCCAAAGCAGTAGAGAAAAGTATTATCGCGATTTTCACTATTTGGATAGTATATGGAAACGGTGGTACGGTTTTAGAACCCTATTACGCGGGCATATGCTACCAACGAATGGAGACGACAAACTCCCCAACAGATGGCGCTTGTTGGTAGCTGGGTGACAGAATAGAGAACGGAGGTCGGGGAAATGATACGAAGAATGTCGAGAATGGGGGGAAAAGACCTGGATGACTGTATGGGTGGGGACAGGAGATTCTGAGTGATGATTGCTTTGGGGGGTTTGATTGTGAAGCATCGTGGAGAATGGTCCTTGCAAGGTGAAGTAAATTAGAGCGAGTTTCAAAACGTAATTCCCACAATAGTGCGTTAGTAATTAAGGACAGTTTGGTCCAAATTTCGGGAAGCGGTCATTCGAGTACTAGCAACAGATTTCGGCTTCCGTTTATCATTCTGGCCGCCTACACGAGACGCCGACTGTGTAACCGCTTTTCCGGTCCATTACGTCAGCTGCTTGCCAGCTAGGCCATCGACCGTTTCCCCGGCCGGCCCGGCTATTGTCGGCATTACGGTTGCCGTTGAATCTGACCGTCACCCCCGCAAACCTGTTTGTCATGCTATTGCCGCCATCGTAATTAGAGCTAGTCCTGCCCAGCGCTCAGAAAGCCTGAGTTACCATCACCATCAACATTCCCGCCCAGCGGTCAAGCCTATAAACATATTACCGTAATCGCGATTGTCTTTGATCCAGCGCTTCGCCCAGTCAGCCTGTTTGCTTATAGTTGCTGCCGCCATCGCGATTCTCGTCATGATATCAGCCGTCCACCAACCTGTCAAGCTACGTTTGATTGGAACCCGGCCCCCTTTATCAAAGGCTAGCGTTGCCATTAGCAGAACCACGACCCGGTTCGTAAATTACGCCGAATTACTTACCGGTCCTACCAGCAACTCCAGCCGTAGCAATTCACGGCCTTGCAGTGTAGCATACGAGTGAGTTCTAAAATTTAACCCACGATTCCGTTGCTCACCAACTCGAGGGACTCGAGGACAAAAAGAGTCTTTTCACGCCCACCCCGTTGGCTGCCGTAGGTTAGACCAGTGGCCTGGGGTTTTATTCGGATTCCCCTTCTGGGTTCCGGATTGCCATCCTCGAGGGCTAAAAGAGCCACCAGTAGAGCATAACATCATGGGTCTCCAAGACAAAAAGTTCTATTTTGGAGTGAAATGATAGCCTTTCGGTACAACTTTGTTGTACGCGAAAGGCAAAAAGGAGGGAAAAAAGTACTAAGCGTTAAGTTATGTTAAAGTTTTAACGAAATCGATGTATTTGCCCACAAAGATTGAGACCACGATTAAGCAAGAGAAAAGACAGTATTATCATTAGGTGAATATATTAGTTTTCCTCTAAAAATACCAGATTAAACAAATTTTCTTCGATCAATATTTTATATGGCATAAAAGGTTATAAAATACATCATCAGTAACGATTATTTCAAGCTCTTGGCACGCTGTGCTATTACTGTTTTGTTGTTAGGATTTGAAAGTCATTTCCATACATTAGGTCGCGAACACTTCAAGCGGCACACGACACAGGATGTACTAAGCACATCACATGTGACACGGTACAACATTAGATTTCCATGAAGCCCCGTAAATATTCCGAAACCACTTGATGATTACATAAGTTTTCGAAGGTTGAACACATCGTTTAAAATAGTTAACATTTCACTCGAATGGGATGACCAAAGGCATCTCAAAAAACACACGATTATAATTGTTGCAGCATAGTTAATTGCTTTCATTTTCCTCGGTCTGACGTCATTGTTCACCGTAATATTTCTTGCAATCTTGGAAAGTGGCACTTACTGTACAGGTTGGCGTCATACGGTGGCACTTGAGTGAGCGAGATTTACATTTAGAAGGTCATTATCGCATTGACGACACCACATTGTGGTTTCGGTTGTTGGTACCACTAATAGACGCTCATGCAAATGGCAGGCATGAAAAGCCTCCAATTAATGACTGGAAATTTATTATGTTCGATAAGCTTGATACGTTTATGCACGAGCACGACATGTGAAATAATGCAATGTAAATAATATAATGTCAACTGTGGGTTCAATTCGGATCGCAGTAGTCGCTTGTGATGGCTGATCAAGTTTTATTTTGCTCTGTCAATTTTTTTTCCTCAAATTAAAAAATTATTTAGCAATCCTGAATATCTGAAATATATATGTGCTTGGACATTGTGGTATAAGTGTTATAAGTTGATTGTGTGTTTCGAAGCGAATGCAAAAAGTGTCTTACGAGCAAGCTTACGAGGGTTACAATGAAATTGTGTGTGTGAAGCAGTAATGTTCTCTGTCATAAGTGTCAGTAGGAGTTTCGAAAAATATAGATGGTCTGGAGAAAGAAGCTGGAAGCTGTCCTATAAGAGGAGTTAAAAAGGGAGGTAGGGTCTACAAATGACGAGTTGTGCCCCGCCATCTTTCGCTGTTATCCAAGAATATATATTTTTGCCGGATTCAGGAAAGATCTCCATTCTGGGTGGCTCTTTGATTTGGCACTGACCTGGTTCCTGATCAGATTAATGCTGACTTCTTTGTTGCTTGGTAGTGAACAGTAAACAGGTAACACTGGAAGGAATACCATAAAGGAGCATGAAGGTAAGGGATAATTTGTGCCAATTTACACAATTTATGGACAACAAATAGTGCAAACAATAGAGGCTTGTTTGCAGCCGTTTGATCCTTTATTCATCCACTTAGAATTCATTTGTTGATCAAAATCATTATCATATCAGGGGGGAAGGGGAATTTAATTTCTTTTTGCTCTTTTTTCGTTTCAGAGAGCGAGCAAAGGCGCTTAAACCTAGGCTATTAGCCAGGGCAAGGCTAATACCTTCGCCCCATCCGAGAAAAATCATCGGCAAGGATAATGGAGTGACATAAATTTCTTAGCAAAGTCACTCCCAACGTATTTCCACAAACTTTCTATCATTTGCTTATAATGATACTCCTAAACCACATACCCTACCCACCATCCAATTCCTTGACATCTATGAGGGCGTCGGTGAGTCGCTGGCCTCTCGTTAAGTAGATGTCATATCATCATTTCCTTCCCTTTCCTAGTAACGGAGAAGATGGGCGTGGCCGGCAATGATAGCTTTCATGTTTTATCATTTTGGATCCCCAATTGGATTTCCATTGAATCCCAAATGGAAATCCATAAGCAATTGGGGTAAGAAAGGTAAAGAATATACATGACAACTATCAGTATGCAATCTACGAAATACTCCGTTACAACGCAACGCAACGCAACGCAACGCAAATAATATAATGTCAACTGTGATTGCTAACATGAAAGGCAAATCAATGCAATGTAAATAATGCTAAATGGTAAAAACGTAGACTTTCTAGATTCTTTCTAGATTTTCTTTCATATGACGAACGATTACGCATTAGATAACATCATTGATATACTTAGTACTAATCACACTTAGCACTATTCTAATCAAATAGAAACAAAAACTGGACTAAAACACGTGAGCTCACACCACAAATACAAGGCATAATTGTACACATCTCTCCAATTAAAAACACCTGTTGTAATTCTCCAGCGCTTCCCGCGGAAATGAATGCCGGTCTACCACATGCATGGTAGGTAGGAGGTACATCGATTCCACCTACACAATGTATAATGGCAACAATCAGTAGCTGCAGCAGCAGCATATCAATCTGTAAAATTCTTATTGATCAAAATGGATGGGTGTTACACGTGGGCGAACCATATCAAGGAAGCTCCAGTTTAAAAGGGGGTTTGAATATTTGATGACATTGGCACAGTGTAGTTTATGTGTTTTACACATAATCCTATCAAGTCGTGTCCTGTCCTGGTGACATTAATATTGAAGAACTAGATGTTACACCACCAAAGGATAATTATGGTTTAGAATAATGAATGAACACTTGAAACATTGTCGTTGGTTTAGTCACATTTTTAGTCGATGTACCATTAATCGACTTAGTCCGTATACTATCAATAGATAATCGGTCCATTTTGAAGCTATTTTTTGAGGGTTGGAACGGCTATGGATTGAGCTTCGATATATGAACAAAAATGTTTTAATGGGATCTTTCATAACGAATGCCAGAAATCAGCTGAATATTTATTTTCGCCTAGCAATCAAGCATTTTGTTAGCTAAAACTCGATGCTTATGCGCTAATAGAAATTCGCATAACTGATTGTTCATGAAGAAAAAAAATGCCCTTAAAATTCTAGAGATATTTATAGAAAACAATGTCAAAGGCCTTTCTTAGCTGTCAAATGCATGGCTTCAAAGCATGGCCACGCTGAAGGTGGTTAGGTAAATTCCACAGAACATTCAATAAACTAATGGCAAGTTTGATTAATCAAACATGCCATTAGTTTATTTATTTTAATTATTCAGTCTAAAGCCAAAGTGGCCGCTGCAGTACAGTACGGTTCATGACTATACGTCGCGACGCCAGCCACGCAGTCTACGGAGGGTCCTTCTTTGATCGACCCACCTTGCCGAGAACAATTTTCACTGGGTTACTGTCCAACATTCTGGCTACATGCCCGGCCCACCACAGTCTTCTATTTTTTTGCGATGTGAACAATGACAGGTTCTCCTAAGAGCTGATGCAACTCGTGGTTCATTTACCTTCTCCACGTACCGTCTATCATCTGCACCCCAACATAGATAGTACCCAGCACTTCCTTTTCGAAAACGACAGTGAGCCCAAGTACACGAATTCTTCGACCACCTCGATTTCAGCACGTGCCATAATACCAATGTCGTCGGCGAAACCAAATAACTGAACGGACTTCGTGAAAATCTCAACCCTCAATTAGTTTCCAGCTGTTTTATTTTTAGTTGGGTTGTGTACTCTGGAGTTTGAACGCCTTGCATTCCAATTGCGTTTTTCAATTTGACATTTTCATCGAACAGTTCGACTGTTGAGTGTGTGACGAAAAAAATCGACTACTAAATAATACGACTACTAAACAACCTAACAAATGAACACCGTACACGACTTCTAAATTTGAACCGAAAGTTTTGCTTTTCATTTTCAATGAGTGACGCGTATGTGCACTAGAATGAAAAGCATTTCCAACTCTTTATCTTCTACCACATTTCATCCAACGCTGGGTGAACAGTGGAAGCATCTATTCTCCGAACTATAGAAGATATCGCGAAGGCAATTGAATTTAATGAATTCGAATTTAATAAGTGGGCTGTTGAAGACACGTACAAGTTTGGGAACTCTGTTTATTTGCGATTCTGAACCTGTATATCACAAGAATGTAGTTCTGCCGTGAAAGATATGATAGACTTTTATTTACTCGGTTCGGTTGGACAGGAAAGGAAGAGAGTGGCAAAGGTGGACAACACTAGATTGGAGGGCACCAGACGATATTCCAATATATTCATATCGCATGAAAACTTGTTCGCATATTATTATCGTTTATTAACAGGGTATCCGAAGTGTGTGATTGACTTCATAACATTCCTTTGTTACGGGGTTGAAAACGCTTCTGTTGCAGATATTATTATTTAATAGTAAAGTAATGTTTTTTGACCTTTACTTTCTTTTTCTATGGGTCTACATTCCAACTTGAACTTGGCCTGTTTTTAAACTTAGTGTTCCACAGTTATTATCTACTCCTCCGCTTATTTTTAATCGCAACCAAAAATGAGCGCCAGATAGTCGCCTAAGAAAAATATACTTCCAGAAAAAAAGCTACTTTGATATTTTTGAAAATTCGGCCGCCACGTGGTTAATTGTCGTTAATTGATAGCACGTGCTATTTGTACTGCGGATAAATTTTTCACATCTATGAGAATCAAACTCGCCATCTCCAGATTGACAATCCACCGCCTTTGCTCGCAAGAAGACCCGTATTTCACACAAAAATGTTTGATTATTAGCTTTGAAGAATAAAATTGAGAACCCGAAAATCTTACCCAGAAAGTGAATTTTTCTAACGCTCTTTTTCTATGCTTTAAAAGGGGGTATGTGTTGTACGGTTACGGTTACGTACGCATACATATCAAAAACGCGAAGCATTGGAATATAGGCCCCATTATGGTTCTAAATAGTGTCAAACCCTTTTTTAGGCTAGGGCTAGGTGCAAATAATTGAACGACAAAACAACGACAAACAACAAATAGGGTCGCTATAAAAGGGTATACGATATTTCGTAAAATATTACATAGACAGGGTGTTTACTCATCTAAAAACAAAATTTCCTGATTTTTGAAAGTTTTTTCAGGTGATTTACATTAATTTCCGGGTAAAAAGAAACGTGCAATATTTAGATTTTTGCAGCAAAAAAATCAATTTAAACAAGTGAATATTACGAAAAAAATCCCAAAAGAAAACATTGGAAATTGAGGCCTCACATTTTTTCTCGTTAATTACTTAAGAAATTCTTTATAACATACCTCCAGGATTTCCTAAGTAAGTACATCTAGAAATTGCTTCAGTCATGTAATCAAAAACCCTTCAGTAATTCCATCTTAAATTCCACCAGGTATTCCTTCAAAAATTGCTCCTGGGAATCGAATAATTCTCTAGAAATGAATTCCCTCCATGATTTCATTCTTTATTTCCTTTACGGACTCTTTCGAACATTTCTCAAGAGAATTCCCCGGAAATATCTTCGCAAAGTACTTTGGAGATTTATTCAGGTATTCTTTTGAAATATCTTCTAGAATTTCTTGAGGAATTTCTCGAAAATTTATTTAATAATTCTTTTTCAAAGAAACTTTCCAGAAATTAGATTCGAAATTTCTTCGGGTATTCCTTTACGAGCTCTTTCAGTAATTCTTTTAGCAATTTCGTCGGAAATGTTTAAGTGAAATTAAGTAATAAATTTAAGAAGATCCATCAAAAATGACTTTAGAAACTCGTTCGGAAATACAGTTGATGCAAATGTCGCTCCCGTTCGCGTGACCAACATCTAGTTTGCTTGGACCTAGCAGCCATAGTACCGATGCTATTGTCGGCGTAGCACCAACTTAGAATTCGGAAGTCGGGACTTCCGAACCGAACTTTCTTCTGAAGTTTTATCTGTCAAACTAATTAATGCGTTGTTTAGCATGTATCTGGAGAAAAATCTAACCTCGGTTTAAAAAGCGTTCTAACTTTGTTCCGGATAGACAATATAAATGTCAAACCGTTGTTGGTGATAAAACCAAACTTGCACTAGGGTAACTGTACTAGTTTTGCCATGTTCCTAATTTGGCCAGTTTCTCGCACAACTCCGAAATTAAAGAAATTCTCGAGGGTTTCATTAGCTGTAACAGGAGATATATCCCTTATGTTTCTTTGCTTTGTTTGCTTTCCCTTATGTTTCTTATGTTTCTTTGTGCTATGCTACTTTTTGCAAAATATGCATTTTTCAGGGTTTTCAGGGCAAAATCGGTACACTTACCCTACAACACTATGGACAACAAGCAGCCAAGTTAAGCTAGGCAAAATTATTGTAATGGCTACAGCGCCAATGCCGTTGCAGTACTTATACTTCTATTGAAAAAACCTTCGGAAAATAAAATACTTAAACAATTCCTTGAGATTTTTTTTACAAAATTTCGTAAATTTCTTTACTAAATCTTTGGAAAACACATTAAGGAATGCTTTCGGATATTCCTACGAAAATTTCCGTTTTATTTGTTTATTACCAGACTAAGGCCGGAGTGGCCTGTGCTGCACATAAAAGTCTTCTCCATTCAGCTCGGTCCATGGCTGCACTTCGCCAACCACGCAGTCTGCGGAGGGTCCGCAAATCGTCCTCCACCTGATCGATCCACCTTGCCCGCTGTGCACCTCGCCTTCTTGTTCCCGTTGGATCGTTGTCGAGAACTATTTTCACCGGATTACTGTCCGACATTCTGGATACGTGCCCGGCCCACCGCAGTCTTCCGATTTTCGTGGTGTGAACGATGGATGGTTCTCCCAACAGCTGATGCAACTCGTGGTTTATTCGCCTCCTCCACCGTCCGCCATCTGCACCGCACCATAGATGGTACGCAACACTTTCCTTTCGAAAACTCCCAATGCGCGTTGGTCCGTAGAGAACTACCGGTCTTATAAGCGTTTTGTAGATTGTCAGTTTGGTACGGCGGCGAACTCTATTCGATCGCTCAGCGTCTTGCGGAGTCCAAAGTACGTACGATTTCCAGCCACTATGCGTCTCCGAATTTCTCTGCTGGTATCGTTATCAGCGGTCACCAGTGAGCCCAAGTACACGAATTCTTCAACCACCTCGATTTCGTCACCACCGATAGAAACTCGTGGTGGGTGGCTTGCATTGACTTCTCTTGAGCCTCTTCCTATCATGTACTTCGTCTTCGACGTTTTGATGACTAGTCCAATCCGTTTAGCTTCGCTTTTCAGTCTGATGTAGGCTTCCTCCATCCTCTCAAAGTTACGTGCCATGATATCAATGTCGTCGGCGAAACCAAATAACGGACGGACGGAGGACGGACTTCGTGAAAATCGTGCCACTCGTGTCAATCCCTGCCCTTCGTATTACTCCCTCCAAAGCGATGTTGAATAGCAGACACGAAACACCATCACCTTGCCGTAACCCTCTACGCGTTTCGAAGGGACTCGAGAATGCTCCTGAAACTCGAACTACGCACATCACCCGATCCATCGTCGCCTTGATCAACCGTATCAGTTTATCCGGAAATCCGTTTTCGTGAATTAGCTGCCATAGCTGGTCCCGATCGATTGTATCATATGCGGCTTTGAAGTCGATAAATAGATGATGTGTGGGCACGTTGTATTCGCGGCATTTCTGCAATACCTGACGTATGGCGAACAAAAATTTCAGATTCCTTTGTAAATGCCTTTACGGATTTATTGGGGAATTTTAATAAATTTCTTCAGCAATTTCTTAGGAAACAATTTCTGGAATTCCTTAAGGAAATTGTTCCAGCATTTTTTTTGGAAATTTCCTCGGCCATTTCTAGAGAATTTCTTTTAACAACTCTATTCAAAAATTTATTTGAAAATTCATTTTGGAACCCCTTTGAAAAATCCTTTTTACATTCTTTGTAGAATATCTTCACAAATTCCTTCAAAAAATAATCTTTGAAAATCCATTCGGAATTCCTTCGAAAATCCTTCAGTTGTTTTCGAAAATCTCTTAAGGAATTCCATAAAAAATCCTTCGGAAATTCCTTTCGAAATTCCTCCAGGAGTTCTTTCAGGGACTCACCTTGGATGCCACCAGGAATAATTTAGAAAAGGACTAACCTTGAAAAATCCTCTGGAAATTTTTAATATTTCCCAGATTGTATATGGAATTCTCTGATAATTCCAGGATGTTTCCAGGTGAGAAAAAAATCCTTGATAGTTCCAGGTTTTTCCACCCTGATAGATATGAAATTTTAAATCAGATTTTTTGTACCTATTATTTTTGCCGTTCTCGTAGGTACACTATTATGTTGAAATCAAAATATCTGTCCAAAAATTTAACAAAAGGGAACGTAATGTAATGAAAATGTAATAGATTGAAGTAAGCAAGCAAAAGCGTAGAATTCCCAATCCGGAGATGGTGAGTTCGATTCTCGGTCCGGTCTAGGATGTTTTCGGATTGGATACATTCTCGACTCCTGGGCATAGTGTATCCATTGCCACACAAGATACATACTCATGCAATGACGAGCATAGAAAAGCTTTCAATTAATAACTGAGAAAATGCTAATAGAATACTAAGTTGCAGTTGGAGTCATTTAAGAAGAAGAAGAAGTAGTAGTAGAAGAAGAATATAATCTCGAATCAGGAAGTCGTTCCGAGCCATTTGACTAAGTTCGATGAAATGATCACATGTTTGATTTACATACAGATTGTGATCTTTTCAAAGTAGAATGTTAGTTCAACCTGCTATAATGACTTTCAAATTTATTACGTTGGTGTTATTGCGAACCATTCACATTTAAGCTGGACATTTGATGAAAAAATAGGCAAAATAAGTTCAATTCATTTCATTTTCCCAATTTCCGGGTATAGGGAATCAGCTACTACTGTGTTGGAATCCGGTATGTGCATATGCACAGCATGTGAAAGATTTAATTCGAAACAATCATAGGAGGTAACCACTTTGCCTGTGCCATGTGGAAAAATGATTCCAAAAATAGATTATAGAGCGATATGATGTGTTTGGTTTGGATTTCGGATTCGTCAAGAGCTGCTGCTGGGCTGTGAAGTCCGACGGAGGCCCTTCGTAGCTTAGCCGGAAAAGCGCCTTCCTAGCGTACACGGATCGTGGGTTCGGATCTCACCGAAAGATAATGATTGCTCTGATACGTTTTTGTAAATTAAATTATTTAGGATTACTGCTCCTGGATTTCATCTAATAGCAATCTAATTTGTTCCTTATTTTTGTGATTTTTTTCAGCAGTGAGCACGCATGTTAGCAAAAAGAAGCGACGAAATTGGTGCCGTATTTCTTTGTTTCACGATGGGTTGAATATATGTTCAGTGAGATGGAAAACGGAACAGTTCCCATACATACAGTTAACATCAAGGTAAATGAAAAAAAAAATTAGCTTTCCATTAACTTTTGGTAATATTTCAACAAAAAACATCTTAAAATACATGTTGAATTAAAATGAGTGTATCCAGGGTGTATTGAATTTAGGATGGGAGGGTGTTTAGTTGTGTAGGTAATGTAAGCTTAGGAAATTTAATTTTTTTATATTTTTTTTATGAAAAAGATCACGATTCAGTTTTTTTTATGGAAGCTTTCCAAAACAATTTTTTTTTCGTTGGTATTGAATTGTTCCCCACAGCATAAAGATTTTGTCGATTATATGCTGCTCAAACATCACTACATTATTAATTTTTGATTTGTTGCTCAAAGTCGCCGCATTCAAATTTGTTGTCTTGTGGCAAATTTCCAATGGCAATACACTCACAGGTATTCCCGGCACAATCTCAAAACCCTGCAATATCATCTTTAATACATAATCCTCATGAGTTTAGGAGACTGATTAAAATTTTTGAGCATACCCAGCTTGAAACACTCTAAACATTCACGAAAGTTCAGTATATTTACGTTGTCGAATCGTTTGTCATTTTTATAAAGGTTACGAGCAAGAATACACCAAGGGTTGAAGGATTAGGATCCGAAGAAAATGCTGATCCTTTGAGCACTTGTATGTTTTCTATCTATTTAAGAACCAAGCTCTAGTCAATTTAAAGTTGTGAAAGAGCTGAAAAGCGATGACTGTACTGCCTATGATCGCTCATTAGTCCCAAATGAATTTTAGTCATATTCGGATTAGAATCTGTTACGGTCATATTTATCATAGAATTTTCAAATGCAACCATTAAATACGAATGCTTGTTTGTTCAGGAAAAGTCGAAAAATATCAGGCCAGACTGCCCTGGATGGTAAATGACCGCATATGAGTCCTTTTCTCCTTGATAGTGGGACTAATAACCCGATCAAGAATGCATAACAAAATTATAACAAGGGGAGTTATTTATTTCAGGAAAATAATGTAACAAAATGTGTTTTAAAATTAGCTGGTTAGTTGTTAAAATAACAAAAATTATATCAAAATTCCCTCTAGCCGTAACATAATTATATCAAAGGCTGTTATTTTCATTTCAACATTATAACAACCGTTGATATGATTATGAGGTACAAAAATCTACTTTCATGGTAATTGCCTACATCACGTATAAAAATGTGGTACGCTACAACGCCGGATTTCCATCCATAATGTAGGCAATTAACTTTGCACTAGCTATTAACATCGAACATTGATTCAAGTTATACTGGAAGTGATTACCTCCGCTTTTTTCCAATATCAAAAAATGTAGGCAATTATTTTGTGTAAATATACATAACTAATGTTGTTATAATTTTGATATGAAATAAAACTGGCCGAAGACACATGTTTATCGAATTATCTAATTATAACATACGTTGCTTTAAATAACAACCATTGATAGAATTGAATTATAATTTTGTTATGTATTCCTGATCGGGAAGCGGTCATTTTTTCAAGATGGGCAAGTAGGTTTGATGTTTGTTCCTCATTCTCTCAATTTGATGTTTTTTTCCATATGGGACCAATATGCGATCATAAGCAGTGTACTCATAAATTACCTACCCTGTTTGCTTAAGCATATCTTTATAATTATTTCGATGTAATACTCGTACTCAATCGGGTGGATATTCACGCCAATGGAGGATTTTCTCGAAGAACTCCCCAAACCATCAATACACCATCGCCATCAATTTTGACCGTCATACATTCCTAAATTTGGCAGAGAATGCAACTTTCAGCAAAATCAAAACAAAGCGATTAAGAGCATGCCATTCTGTCAAGATGGACTTGTCGAGTCATTTGTGCCACTTCAATTGTCCGTTGCTTTAGCTGCAAATATCTTGTTGTTGCTGGATGTTGCAGTTCTGCATGGATTTGTGATGCTGCTCTATTTTCGTTCACTGATTACTTAGAATTTCTTCGCTTATATTTCATTGTAAGCTTGTATTTTTCCTACCTCGTTTGTCTGTGCGATTAGAGTATGATGTAATCGGAACTTTTTTACGATCAATTCATTTCGCACAGTGTGTCCTAAGCTGATACAAGTTCGATCGAAATACGAACAGCTAAGACACTACGCATTGGTCTTACCTATTTAACTTTGATGTCACGCTTTTCGCACAGTTGATAGATATTTTCATTTTGCAGCGTTTGGTGGGGCAATGAGAGCGCAAGTCATTCCAAAGCCGATAATAGAGGGGGTAATGACAGAAGAGTCCTTGCAGACCACTTGAACGTCATGGGGTGGGTTAAGGATGGGTTGATGTGAGGTTAGGATTTTGGAATGGCTCGGCATACTGCAAAATTTAAAAAAAAATTAAAGAAAATAAAAAGCTTTAGTTGCAGTAACAATGGAAAGTTTTTTTTTTTATTTAAGCTTTCAAAGATGAAAAGAATTCAACAATTGTAATTAGAGCTAACAATTACTCAACAAATTCCCCATTATTTCGAAAAAATTCCCTATATTTTTCATGCAATGTCTTATATGATAACCATTTTTTTATTTTTATTTTAAATTGTCCAATAATAGGTTTCAGGCGCAATAGGTTTTTTTTTTCATTTAGGTAAATCAGTGTTAATAATGTTTTAGTAATTTGCGATGTGTTAAAAAATAAGTTTTAGTTTGTTACTTACTATTTTTGATGATACTTCTGTCATACGATGCTTCTTGTGAATCTATTTCGAAGTGATTCTATTGTTCCACTGTTCCACCACCCTTCATGTTAATCTGAAATTGTTGAGATATCTGTTCATGCTCATGCTTCAACCATCAGGTTGAGTTAGCATCAGAAGAATGTTAAAAGAGTAGAAAATAGGAAATAGAGAAAAAATTGATTAGCGAATAATTCATCTTGGAGTTAGGTTATTAGTTTTGTATTACTAATTCAAATATATTATTCTACGATACGAAAAATGTAATGAGTCGATAAATATTATGTTTATTATTTTAGTTGATTTGTTTCTCACTTACCTTATTTATCTTAAATTTAATGGGTTAATTGTGATTATTTTATATTGATTTATTTGTAAATAATGCTAGAAACCTTCCAGCACGGAAGAATTATCACTCTCAAATCTTTTAAAGTCTGTTGGTATGATTTCATCATTTGAATTGTCAGTGTTCTCACTGCTACTATCTTCATCGTCCGATTCTTGCAAATTGGCAAAGAGTTTTCTAGTTTCTGAATCCATTTTTCCTTTATCTGTGGCCCATTATTCCATCGAGATTCTACTTCTTTCGATATCTTGGCGAATGGAGGTTCTCCACGTGAATGCTGGCCTTCCTAACTTTTTCTTTTTGTCAATCCTGTACTTCAGTGCTGTCCTCAATATGCCCCTGTTTCCACTTCGTATAACATGCCCATAATACTTTAGCCTTGATATTCGTATTTTGTTATTTCTAGACCAACATTTGAAAAGGGCGGAACAGCCAAAATGTAAACATTGCAGTTTTTCGTTTAAATGCATAGAATATGGTGCAAACTAGCCCATAGTTATGAAAAAAATAATATTTTCTATCAGTAAAAGTTATTTTGAGATACTTGAAAAAATGGCCGATTTCCATCCTGGTTATATTCACCAAACATGGTTCTTACGCTATTCTTTCAAAAGCATAGGTACTTAGCGAAATTTGTGTGAATAAGGTAGGTTTTACTCTATCCTTCATATTAAGTCAATATTTATTGCATTTTCACTTTTATTTGCTGTAATAATGAATGTTTAATGAGAAATACGAAATAAGGATTTCATACCTTTTGCTAGAGCTATTGCTGTTACGGCGCGTACATCAGCCTGTTGAAAGATTTATAGTGGAAATACGCCTTTCGAAAATAATCAGGTGCAGGCTCTCGCGAGAGCTCTGTACCTTTAAATTTTTGTTCAATGTGTACACTGGAATAGCATAGAAGTGATTAGATACCACGTTTGTTTCTATTAAACCTTAATAATGCATAAAAATCATAATTAAATAGAATTTATTGATTTCTTTTTTGGTTCTTTACTGGAAACCTAACAAAAGCGCATTTTCGTTATGAAACCTAAAAAATGTATATTAATAGCTGTTTTGCCCATATGTAACATGAAACTATTTGGAAGCAAATCTACTTCAGTTAGGTCATGTAAAATGAAACATTAGCATCATTACTAATGTCTTTCAGTGAGTGGATCAGTACCTTACCGAGTTGAGGCAAGCTTTAAGACCAATTATTTGAGAGACGTTCTTTAAGAATCAGTCACCCCCAGAAGTGATTCACCATATGCTGTTTATATTAGTTTAATTTGAATTAGTAAAATCGATTGTAAAACGATATAAAAACTCAAAGGTGCAGCCCAGCGTTGTACGCAAAGGTGATGCAGAACCATGTATGTAATGAGTATTATTTGTATTTAAGTTTGTGTGTCTTTAGTACAATGATATTTTACTCTTCTCAAAGTCTCAGCATTAACCCTCGGTACCGTTGCGTTTGAATTTTCTACAGCAACCACTTCCAACAACCGTAATCAATGCTGAAGGTTTACGGTTGCAAACTGAGGATTAGAACTAAACTTATTGTTGCATTAATTTGACTTCAAGGCGATGCACTAATAGGTTTGGTTGATTCACCGAAACCCATTGCGAAACTGTTAGAAAAGTATCAATAGTAAATAGTTATCAATATATTTTATTTAATACATTGGATATGAAGAATTGACTCTTCCTTGATCGAATGGTCCAAGAAAATAGAGAATCCATCGAGAAACGGCTGAGATATTAACGTTCAAGTCTATCATATGTTTTTCAGTTTTTCGCAATCGCTAAATTTACCCCAATATAGAAAATACAGACGTGGCTCCAAATCAAACCTAATTTTCTCCTATCTATGATGAAAAACTTCGAAATTAATGTTTTAATTGGTTTATTTCTTGAGAATAACTTGCTACGCAATTCAAGCTGTACAGAAATAACCTAAAAGTAGGCAATTTATCGGTGAACAGTTGGGCGGAACAACACAGGCAGTTGGTAACAGGACTAATTTCCATGGCGTATTTCCAGTGAGACTTTGATTTTGAGCGTAGTGCATGTAATTTTCATTTCTGAAGCTAATATACACTTAGCTGCATATTTTGGCACAGCACATCGAAGAGAAAGGTAGTTTTCATCTATAATATGCAAAAAAAATCAATTTTTATTGAATATTCACTAAATAGGAATTGATTTACAAGCTCGAAACTTGGAGAGCAATTTTCTCGGTTTCATGTTAATGGAATTCCGCCCTTTTCAAATGTTGGTCTAGATTTATTGTCCGTCCATCGAGTAGTTTTGAAGGTACACATTCTTGTTGTTGCGCTGCTTGGTTGTTCTCGTAGTGTTCATTCTCTGGCACGTCGTCTCCTCTTCCTTCGTCTATGCTCAGTTGTAATAAGGTTTCTAGCATGTTTTTTTTTCATTTTTCTCAAGTCATTTCTATTTCTCTTAAGTAATGCTGATACCTCCATCCCATATGTGACCACAGGTGTTATTAAGGTGTGATACAATTTTTTGATTACCTTCCATTTTAATTTAAATTTCCTTAGAAACGAGCATAACGCATGAAATGCTTTTTTGGCTTTCTTTATTCTTTCAGCAGTTATCTCCTTTCTAGTTAAGCTACTCGTAATGTAAGCTCCCAAGTATCGTAGTTTCGTTACCACTGTTAGTTCAAATTTGGCGAGTTTTACATTTCGATTAGGTTCGATGAATATTGTAAGGATCTCTGTACAGTAACTTAGTTTTATCAGTGTTTATGGGGTTCCAAGACATCTAACAGTTTTTCGATTTCCTCCTCTGTTTCACATATTATCATTATCAATATGTCGTCAGCATATGCTAAGATACATGGCATCTGTAACTGTCCCGTGTGTTCTAAATTGAGTTCTGGTACAAACTCTTTCAGTGTCAGCAGTACGTGATGGAGCATGAGTATGAAGAGACGGGGATTGAGTGGGCAGCCTTGTTTGATACCTCTTTGTTTATTTACGCTTGGGGTTCGTTGTCCATACCATTGAAGAGATGTTTCCTCCACTAAGCATGCTTCTATTATTCTATTGATAAGAGCTGGTGATACTCCTAGTTCTAGTAGAATAGGTGCTAGTTTTGATCGTGCTAGTTTTGCTAGATCGATTGTGTCGAAAGCTTGTTTCAAATCCACTGACAGCAGAATTGACTGTCTCCCTTTCCTCCATCTTTCATCTATTATCCTTCTGAGAACAAATAGTTGATCTGCTGCGCTTCGTGCTTCTTGGAATGCCATTTGATATGATAGCATCGGTGGTAGTTGATTTCGGAGCCGTTCTAGTAAGATTGTTGCATATATTTTATAGGCAACATTGCATAGCGTAATGCATCTATAATCTTCTATTTTTTGTGGGTCATTCATTTTGGGGATAGGAACTTGTAATGGGTTGGTCTAGGATTACGGTATAGAGTTCTCCATGAAAGCTTTCTTTATCACTAGCAGACCCGACGAACTTTGTTTCGCCTACAATTGATTTATTCTCTGATTAGTTCTCGAGTTAAGCAGAAATGTGTGTTCCATTTGTATGGGAGCCCCCCTTTCCAAAAGGGGGAGGGGTCTCAAACCATCTTAAGAACCTTCCCCGACCCCGAAAACCTCTGCATGTAAATTTTCACGCCGATCGGCTCAGTAGTTTCCGAGTATATAAGGGTCAGACAGACAGAAATTCATTTTTATGTATATAGATTTCATACAACATGTCTATTAGGTTTTCAGTACCGAATTTAAACAGTTCTGCTGGCAGACCATCTGTTCCAGGGGCTGCGTTATTTTTCATTCGTGTGATGATTTCTTCAATTTCTCTTCTTGTTGGCTCTGCACCTGGGCTGCTTCCTTCTTCATTCAATTTAATAAATTCTTCATTGCCTTCTGCGTTTTTG
This sequence comes from Armigeres subalbatus, assembly GCF_024139115.2. Taxonomy (NCBI): domain Eukaryota; kingdom Metazoa; phylum Arthropoda; class Insecta; order Diptera; family Culicidae; genus Armigeres; species Armigeres subalbatus. The sequence continues at coordinate 383,629,568 of NC_085140.1, read as the reverse complement.
AGTTTGCTTTCCCATTTTTGTTTATTTATGTATTTCTTTGTACATGTTTTTGACGTTCTATTGTACTGTTTCATGAATCTGAAGGTTCTAGTCATTTGTTCCAATGGATTCTCTTTACTTATTTCATCCAGAAATGTTTGGACCTTTTCTTCAAAATGTTGCCTTCCCCTGGAGATTTGTAAGGAGCAAAACTATTGAGAGCCCATTGAATCGATTCAGTAGTTATGATTCTACGAGCCTGAGCCCAAGACCCATAACTACATGAAAAGACATCAGGAACATCCGAAGATGCAATATCTACACATCCAGGGAAGTGTGTATCAAATAAGTGCTCTAACGCTTCTTCGTCAGAAGAAGTGTAGTCGCCATTTGGCTTGCGAATTTCGCCAACTTGGAAATCCTTGGATCTCGCAAGAATTTCGTTCAATCGAGTGGCTTCACTCAAATTGGAAACATTTGCACAAAGTTTTTTCCAGCCGAATCGTTCAGCAGATCGTAGAGCCTTCTTGTAAGCTTTGCGAGCCAACTTGAAAGAATCCGTCCCTGCTGAATGGCGTCTGTTCCAACTCCTTCTACACTGCTTCCTGAGCTTAGCCAAATCGGAATTCCACCACGGGGTTCCTCTTGAGGTTTTCACAGAACGCAAGGGGCAAGCTTCTTCAAAAGCTTCCACGATATGCAACGTTGTAGTATCAACGGCATCATCCAAGTCGGTAGGAGTTTCAATGGATGGTAGATATCCATGAAATTTTGTCGAGAGCAACTCTGTATAGAGATCCCAGTTGGTTGAACGAGGATTTCTAAAACGCAAGGTCTACGAAGAAACATTCAACTGATCAAAATAGATGTAGCGATAGTCAGATATGGATTCCTCATCTGACACATTCCAATTCGTCAACTCGTGACTGATTCTATTGGAGCAGAGAGTTATGGCTAATACTTCTGCTCTATTAGATACCATAAAGGTTGGGCGATTGCCTATGTTAAGTAAACCAAGTTCGGTACTACCTAAGTATTCCATCAAGCTGGAGCCTCTTAGATTGATATCCGAGCTACCCCAGATGATGTGATGAGCATTAGCATCACTGCCGACAATTAGCGGAAGGCCTTTTGAAGTGCAATATATGACAACTCGTTTGAAAGCATCCGTAGGGGATAGTTCATCATGTGGTAAATAAACCGAACAATAGACGGGGGTTCCGCCAGTTGCATCAATTGTGACAGCACATACATCTCTGGTTGTTAGTTCAGAGATAAGTGTAGCAAAGATAGCGTTGTTAACAAGTACACATGCACGCGGCATTGATCGGGAGTTTGCCATTTCTTTGAAATAAAAATATCAAAAAATGGATTAACTTGTACCAAACGGCCAGTTGCCATGTATTTGGATGGATAGAATGTTTTTCTAATTGGAATATTTCGGCCACAAACTTATTTTTTCTCGTCATAAAAAAGGTTTTGATTACACTAAACACTAGGTACTTGTTAAAGATGTATTTTTTAAAACTTGAATAATCCACCTAGCGGTGTTGGTGCCTACCTCATGGACTGCCTTAGATCGCATATTTGTAACAATCGACAAGAGTAGGCATGCTAGAAATGGAAGGTTTGTATGGAAATCCAAATGATTTTCTAAAAAAAATGAAGTGCATTGCATTAGATTTTCAAAAATAAACAATGGGATCTGATACGCCAATAATCTAATAATCTTGTTGATAATAATAATCTAATAATCTTGTTGATTGAAGCGGTTGTCAAAAAGGCTTAGTGATGATTTTTACCTTGGTTTAGGATTATTAAGCACCTGACAGTTAATTCGTGAGGAATAATCCATACGTCGGGGCCCTCCTTAGCCGTGCGGTAAGACGCGCGGCTACAAAGCAAGACCATGCTGAGGGTGGCTGGGTTCGATTCCCGGTGCCGGTCTAGGCAATTTACGGATTGGAAATTGTCTCGACATCCCTGGGCATAAAAGTATCATCGCGCTAGCCTCATGATATACGAATGCAAAAATGGTAACCTGGCTTAGAAACCTCGCAGTTATTAACTGTGGAAGTGCTTAATGAACACTAAGCTGCGAGGCGGCTCTGTCCCAGTGTGGGGATGTAATGCCAATAAAAAGAAGAAGAAGATCCATACGTATTTCAACAAATTTTGAATCAAACTGATTTAGGTTTTGGATAATATACCAGCAGATATGGAGCTGCGTGCGATTTTCAAAATTGAATCACATCACAAACACGAATACCGACTATACAAACTAAACTGGCTACAATAAAACTTCATGAATTTTTCTTGTACGTATCAAATTTAAGAGGAAGGTGTACTAATTCATTTTATATTAAATATTTTAAGCGTTGCTACCCTGCAAATGACGAAATCAAGGTACACTTTATCAAGAAATGAAGTTCGTCTGAATAGACTATTACTCGAGCCTCTTATAATGAAAGAATTCGGAATAAACTCTAGCCCGTATAGCGTACACCCTTAAGTGCAGTGTGAATGGCTTTTCTTCGAATGCAAGCTGAAAAACCTTTGCGTGTTTGAGTGTTGGTGACACATACTCTGGATGTTTGGCAAACGCAGAGAAGGGTGTTGAAACAAAATTCATATTGTAGATCCAAGGTCGATTAAGTAATTTATATGTACCTACTTTGCCATATACTAAGAATTTAAAGTTCAAAATAAAATCACTTACCGCCATAACTAGCTCGAAGGGATATTTATATATCCTCACGGGAGACTCGTACTTCTGCACCATTTTCCTACTGTTATAATCCTTTTTCTGTATCTATGTGCTGGAACGGTGCTTCTGCTACTGTGAAAAAGGGTGGTGGATTTCCACTTGGATTTAATTTTCGGGACACTTCTCTGACGGTACAAACACGATTCACTGGTGGAATCTTATTATTACACTGTTGTGCTTTTCGATTTGATTTTCTTATAATGCTCTTTCGTGCCACCTTTCCACTATTTCAAGCATAATTTTTCATAACGACGTATGTAACAATTATGAGGATTCGAGAAATCCTTTGCAGAAAGTTGGCAAAACTTTTTCTAAAACTGTTTTAAAATTAAATCTTTTTTCAATACTTTTTTCCGCTGGCATGCATCATTACATGACACGTAATAAGCGTGCTTCACAGCAAAGCTCAGTTCATTCAAATTCACTGTGAAAAACGATAAAATTAAACATACACCGGTATGCTACATGTACGTCGGTGTACATTGGTCGGTTTTCCATAGTGCACGATTGACGCAACTGCAGTTTTGTTTTGTTTTGCTTCTTTTGTTACATAGGTCGCTCTTAGTTCCCATATGTTAAAGCGACGTATGTAACAGTGAGACTTCAAAAATAAAAATTTTTACATACGTCGATTCGCAAAAAGATCGAATTAAAGAATTTTAAGATCTGAAATCAGTAAAATCGATGCGTATTATATAAAGCCGCGTGTGATTGTCACGTTGTATTAAAAACCCCGTTTTGTTTACTTTTGTTACATACGTCGTTATGAAAAATTATGCTTGATTTCACCTTTACACCACCTATTTGCTCAAAACATTTTACAGTAAACACAACATTATGAACCGAAAGCATCATCAGGAATAGGGTGCGACTTATGGTACGAATTTTTCAGAAATGTCCAACATTATGATACCGCATTGATAATTTTACCCGCGCAAAAATATACTTCTAGTTTCACACATGGATATGTATCAATTTTAATTGAATTTGATTAGCCTTTTCTTTCCTATTCGTAACTTGCGTTTGTCTATTATGTTGCCATCAATGATTTTTAATCTTAAAGGAATCCAAGAATATTAAAAATGATATAATCAATGCATTTTGCAACTTCTACCTATCCATCTTTTTGCTTACTGCCGGCACTTAGCTATGTTCTAAAGCCACTTTCAGAGTTTAAATGGAAAGTATAATATAATTCCAACATTATTGAATGGATTTGTTTGATGGCAACATGATAGTCAAACCCAAGTCCTTATAAAAATTATATTTAAAAAAAATATTCGCAAATTGGACAGATCAATATCATTCGAAAAATATGTTACACTCTAATAAATCGTTTCGTGGGGGTGTAAAACACTACATAGAAAAATGCACCCAATATAATCTTCCAGCCGATGTTAATCCCACTAGGCAGGTTTTCTTCCTTTCGTGTGATGCAATTTAGTTACACATTGTAGCACAAACGTCGGATGTAGACAATTCCCTTTACTTTCAAACTAGTAGCGAGTAGATAGAACTAAATCAATAGTTACAGGAAATTGTTTAAGTTTACCACAGGCACAAGGCGAAGAAAATGTTGAACTCACGGAACGCGACGCAACCGAAAGGAAATCCAAATTCGCTCTGAGCCGAAGATGGATGTTTGTGTGTTGTTTTATGAATGAAAACGAGCTTTTCTTTTCTTCGGCATCCTGAACGATTCGTGAGAAAGCTTGACCCATGTGGCCAAATTGACATAAACTGTCAATTCACACTGTGCCACCAAAGTACTCTTTAATGGGTAAAATAGTACCCATTATGAAGTTAAATACTAGGAACTTTTTTCAAATAGGCGTAACTGTATTTGACCTTAAAATTTGAAATGGCTAATACTCTCTCAATTCTGCATATTTGATACAACTGTCAAACAACATATTTGATACAATTAACAGATAGATTGGAATCTATTTTTCCTGTGGGCACATAAGTTCACCGAAATAGTTTGAATGAAGAGCACAATCGCCATTACAAAACTTAAGGTCAGAATCAGCGTGGGGCGTACTCGAGGATGGAGAGATGCGGCCTCGAACCATGTATTGTGGCGTCAAATTGTTGATTCAGTGTTATCTGTTTAGATGTAGACTAAATAAATTAAATGAATGAAGGTCAGAATCAATTAGGACCATTTGAAAAAAGTTCCTAGAATAGTTCAACTCGACACAGTTGTTTCATAAGGGCCAATGTCGCAATGTGCTCGAATGGAGAAAAATGGGTTCCAATGTTCCATGACATGTTTTCAATTGTAGTTAAAAAATTAGATGTTATTTTAAATGTTAATAGTTTGCATGAAATACATCCACATCTAATCTTTGAAGCCCCATATAAATGAAATTTACTTTGGATTGATTTCGATTTGAAAATATGATTAAAGAACTAGTCGTCCTTTTTTTCTAACAGTGTACATTTGCGCCCTTCAGAAATGCGCCATAATGTTTTTGACAACATCCTTTTCGCGAAAATTCCATTCCCGGCTGTCAACCTATTTGTCAATATCGCCTGTTTGCACCTAATAGAATCCCATATTGCTTGCGACCCACCAGGTACCAAATTCATTGATTTTGTGAAATTAGATAAAAATGAGTTCTCTAACGCGAACGCGAACAAATCATTATAAATTGCTTTCTATTCCATCACTAGCAGACCCGACGAACTTCGTTTTGCCTAAAATTAATTTATTCTCTGCCTAGTTCTCGAGTTATGTAGAAATTTCTGTTTCATTTGTATAGGAGTCCCCATTTCCAAAGAAGGGAGGGGTCTCGAACCATCTTAAGAACCTTCCCCGGCCCCTGAAACCTTTGCATACACATTTTCACGCCAATAGGTTCAGTAGTTTCGGAGTCTATCCAGCTTTCCACGCTCACCATAATGGCGGATGCTATAATAAGTTTGACAAGAACTGCTTCCCGACACTGAACTGAAATTTTCGTCTCAGGAAACCCTGATTTTGCCGATTTTTCCTGTTACCAACGATACACAATTATTTGTTTATTTTTCCATCAACAAAAGCATTTGTGCAAGGCTCCAAATCTTATATTTTTTTATTTACTATGCTTCCTAACTCTCCTTATTTTGCAGGTATTATTGGATAATGAAAAATGCAAGGAAATATACATACAATTCCAGATTCTATTGGTTTTAATTTAGCTTCAATTCTAACATGGCCTTGAAGTTTGAGAAGCATGTGACCAACAGCAGTATACATATTTTGTTCAGTAACTGTGTCCGTTATGTCACACAAAATTAGTTGGGCATATAATACGTATAAAGCAGAGCTTCATGAAGTCTGGTAAAAGCGATTTAGGGTTTTTGAAACCAGCATTTTTAAACAATCGATAATCTAGCTGTGCCGTTGCATGCACTTGCAAAGTAGAAGTTATTTGGGGTAAAGAAACGAATATAGTATTGTGATACTATTCGAATGAGGAGTAAAACATTGAATGTTTCAGTTTAAATTGTCGGTATCAAGAATTTAAGTCAGAGTTGTCCTGAATTGATGACTTTCATGTTACTTTACTTGTGCTGTATGACAAAAAAATGCAAAAGAAAAAAGTATTGAATTGAAAAGTTTTTTTTTACATTTGAATAGAACTTCTGACAATTTAGTAAGGTGATACGATCCTACGCAGCTCAACTCCCCGGGATCATACTATTGCGGATGCGTGGCGGATGATGCGATGCGTGTTGTGCTAGCACTATAAGTTCTTAGCAATTAATATACCATTCCTTTTTTAAATGAGAATAATAGATATTAGCGTTTTACAAATGTCTTACATCATATCTTGATACATATATTTCAAACACGAGTTCTACGGTCCTAGGCTATGGGAGGTAACATCCAGATCCACACGGTTTTACGTGAAACCGGCGTCTACGCTTTTTTTAAACATAGGATTATATTCCAACAATTGTAAATCTCTGGCAAAATGTTCGTGAATACGAAAATTTAAAACAAATGCTATTCCAAATTGATATTGGTGGAAAGCTTCAGTATTCCATTGGTTTCGGGAAGACCGATAAGACTTCTTCACGAACCTTCTAGCGAGGGATTCCGCTACCCTTAGTCATGTTTTATGGAAATTAGTGGAACCGTTAAATTACAAAACTCTTCATTCATGACTGTTTACTCCGGGATCATTTTATCATATCTGAAATAAGAAAAACATTAGAAAATGTTCGCACGATTATTAATAAGAAATTTAGAAGTCTTGCGTAAATTTGGTTGTTGATAAAATAATAAACAATGCTATAGGTGTCATTGGTAACGAGAACAATCAGCGTTTGCTTAGATTGGAATTTCAGTTCAGTGTCGGGAAACAGTTCTTGTCAAAACTTTTATAGCATCCGCCATTATGGTGAGCGTGGAAAGCTGGATAAGGTTCAGACAGACAGAAATTCATTTTTATGTATATAGATTGTATTTGCCACAAATTTCGTCAATTTTTTTAATTGAATGTGGATTGGATTTGGATGGGATTTGAATTGAATTTGGATTTGGATTGGATTTGAAATTAATTCAGTTTGGATTTGAATAAGGTACCAGTCAAAACGATTAATGCAAATCGAAATTGCATCACTATTAAACCACAGAGAACAGACGTTCATCTTCATTCGCGTGCTTGTGTAAAGTTTTTACTGGTCATTTTGAAGTATGTCGTTATGCCCCCGTTGCGCGGTGCTAGTGTGCTGATAAAAATGGTGAAAATTTGCCGTGTTTTACTTTTTAGCGCTAGTGTTCATTCCGAATTGTTCTAGGTGGCAGCACTACATTGTTTATGTAGTGTATTCCAACGCCATCACTTAGTGAAATTGAGTTTATATGTCGGGCAGCCTGTGTTGGCGGCGCTGAGGTGCGATTTAAATCTTTACACACGTTTTACCGAAATTTTGTTCGAGCATCCATGTCTGTTCTCTGTGATTAGACTACTAATCAGTGCAAACTAAGTGCAGGAGATAATCTTTTCACCTCATACTTCATTCCTTATCACTACTTTCTTCTAAAACACCATCATTTTCCATAAATTTCCAAAATACTTAATTTTCCCATACATTTTATCGATTTCCAACTACCATTCTTCCATGAGCTCATGGTGAAAATTTTGAAAATCTCAGAACATAGAGTAGCAGGCTTAACAACACAGATAGAAACGCCGGTATCGCCACTCAGTGACGAGTACCGTAAACCTGGTGCACGGAAGGTTGTTGTCTACACTTTTTACGGCTGCTGCACCCTGGAAGTAAATGTCATCGAAGTAAACAGTCGGTCCCTTATTGGATTTCGATTTGATTAGGGTTGGATTTGGATTGATTTGAATTGGATTTGGATTGGATTTTAAAAAGATTTGGATTTGATTTAGATTGGATTCGAATTGGATTAGGATTGGTTTTGGATTGAGATTTTTTCAAAATATTCAAAATATGGAATAGATTTGTGGGACAAAATAGTAACAAAATTATGAATTAAGATTTGTCTTTCGCGACCCACAGTTTGGGAACCTCTGCATTAAGCTATTTATTGCCATTTTCCTGCGCATTAAATTTTTTATACATTTTTCAATGCCTTAGATTTATAGGCAGCCGTGAAGGTAAGACGCGCACCCCAATAAGCCACCGCATAGGCTGCGCATCCGGCGACTGACGAGGGTTTTTGTGGAGGGGCTGGCGAACCAGGCGAACGTGTAGCCAACTACGCTACACTACTAAAAATCCACACATATTTATTGGCAAAAATCCATAAATTTAACTTATGACGTATATCAGTGCACACATAACCATTCTCCACGCGAACTACTAATAAAATATATATCCAAATAAACATTATATGTGGGCTCAAATGGATACTTTTTGACAGTTTACCTTGGAGATTTTTTGGCACTCGTTTTGACTCTATCCGCAGCTCCCAGCTGCAAACATCAAACATGACTCTAACGTTTTTCTCTTTATTAATATAAGTTTTGATTTTGATGGTCAATCCTTCACTTGACCCTAATTTTAATAAAATCTTTTTTTAATGAAGTAGTTACAGTCGGGATTCGCTGGTTGGGATTTTGATACACGTAAAAAAATGTAATTATTTTATTTACTAAATATGATTTAATTATTTCAGTGGGTATAAACATATATATTTCATTATTCCAGACAATAATCATTATTTTGTGTTTGCATATCATGTATTTAGCGTGTACATGTCTTCTATTTTATGGCGGAATGAAAAGTATAAGGTTTTCCTAATGGCAAAAATGTATTAGGCTAAACTTATACTTTTTCATTTGAAGCCTGGAGTGAAAAAAAAACATGGCGATCGGGACTTGTGGAGATAATCATCTCACGCGATGGTTCATAAGGTAGGTTCATTTTCATTATCTAGTGAAACTTTCTACATAATAAAAAAATGATTTTCCAGATTATGTTAAACAGTATCCGTTGAAGAGATTGCAAGTTAAGTCAGGCTTTCATACAAGAGGACTCGGCTAAAAAAGACCCCTGAGGAACTCGCACGGAACAGGCACGACATGAGGACAGGCACAATGGGGAATCGAAACAGAAAAAGCAACGGCCAAGAATCTATATAGGTATGTACGATATGAATGTACATATGCTATCGATATCCGTACTAGCATATATTAATAAATAATAAATATATTAACATAGATTAACAAATTATAACTTGATTCCTCTTATCTTTTATTTCAGCAGCGCAGCATACCTATTCCGTCGAGACAAGATGTTATGCCAAAATATTTCATGAGCTGCCAATAAAAATGCTAGTAATGACAAAATGAAAACCTTGTGCTGTTTAATTCTAATTATTCTTCGAAATTGAATTTGATTTAAAATTATGGGAAAACCAACCAAAATACATACCTATTTCATTAATTAGAATAAGCTTATACATGCCATGCATAATCTTAATACTCATCATTATTCAATATGAATGATGCTCATAAAGCTAGACTTATACTTTTTATGGTTTGTTCTTTATAGCTGACATATGATGTTGCATACGTATCATTAGAAATGCTGAATGGCAAAAATATATAAGATTTTCTTATACATTCGTTATGAAATTTTTTTTTCGTGTACTTGGGTCACTTTTTAGTTGGGCCTCCGCTAATTGGGCCATTGCCTAACTAAAAAGCAACCGTATGTCAAAATTCAATGTAAACACGGAAAATGGGATCGGAAAATGAGATCATTTGTGATGTTCAAGTCGAAATACACGTGTTCAAAAACCGGTCGTGGCCCAACAAGCGAATCACGACTGTATTAAATAATTTACTCAATTCCTGGATTGTTCCAGTTTTAACAAAAAAGAGACAGAATTGACACAATTTTGTGTAGGCTATGCTTAGCGTGTATGCCGTGCCAGTTTGTGGAACATGTTTTAGTGTTGTGTATTGAGATGTAGATGTCACTTTCACGAAAAGCCTTGTTCTGATAGTGAGCTTTAAAAGCTGTTGAAAGTTTCCTAGTTTGTTGAAACCACCGCTGCGCAAAGTTGGCGCCGACAAAAGATGGGAACACGGAGAAAAATATATGGTAAATGACAAACAAGTTTCAAACCAAAAATTCAGGTTGAAATGGCACAACCCAAAATTAGCTTGTGTCTATCAAGTACTTTGGTTGAATCATACAATCAAAGTTTATTGCCTAATTTCCGGGTAGACCACCTAGAGTGAAAATTTATTACTAGAGGTTGTCCATATATGGGATCACGCATAGAATTTGTGATTGGTTGTTTTAATAAAAAAGTTTGTCATATGCAACTAACTATTTTTGTCAAACCAACAAACAATTTTTGTCATATCAATAAGTACGTATTGTTTGATCCACTATATTTAAGGTCGAGTCAACAATCTAGTTTGTTGAAAATGAAGAAGTTTTTTGAAACTTGTAAAAAAAAATCACAGTGTAGTGTTAGAGAAATTAGTTTCATTTGAATGTTTCATCAAACTAAAAGAAGAATCCTGTGGTATCATTGTGCTTAATAGTAAGTTTTATCTCGAGTTTTATTCATGCTCATTATTCTAGGTTGTTCGTAAACTACAACAAAAAAGCAGTAAGTACTTCAAATAATTATTTAAGAGTGACAATAACTATAAAAAAACATTTGTATTCTAGTGGAGAACAAGCCACGGATTACGCATCGCTGCAGGCGTTATTCGTGGAACAAAAAAAAATGGAGAAAAGGATCATTTTATGTATACATAAATTAGTGACCGATTTGTACAAAAATGTTAATAAAAAATATATTGATTAAAAATAGGTATGAAAACTGCATTTTTTATTCACAAGAAATGAAAACAAAACATCTGGAGGTTAAATATCAAAATAAATAAACATATTGTTGAATCAACAAACCGAATTGTTGATGTAACAAAATTGATTGTTGAATGGGCTGTCATTTCGATTTCTGGCGATAACTATCAAGATTGTTGAGTTAATAATAAATTGGTTGAATTCAACAAAATGTTTGTAAGCCTCAGATAACAAAACATGTTTGCCGAGTTTGACCCAAATTTTTGTTAAGAGAACAAACTATTTTTCTGCGTGATATTGCAGTTCTGTTTTCTCATTGCGTCCGAGGCAGCTAAGTTGGTTGCGACGAGACGGACGCAATGAGAAAACAGAACTGTGCAATAAAAATCCTATTCGACTAAATGCTGATGTCATATTAGAAATTTAGAGACAGTACTCGTCGATAGAAAAATCCTTCCACACCCGATGGCATATGAACAAGTCAAACCACCTTCCTTTTGTCAGTGCAGATATATCAGCTTCCACACTGATATTCTTCCCTCCCCCTTCATACGGGAGCTTGGCAGAAGGAAGGTCGTGTAATACGTGCCATCACAAATATTGCCCTCCGCTCGCTTTCAAATCGACTTCTATAAAAACATTCTTCACGCCTGCCGTATCCTAACGGAACTATCATTCTATACTTTCGCCTCTAATTCTATCATGAACATGTACGTCTAAGTTTGGAAGATGATATTAGCATTTCCATTGTTATATCGGCGGAAAATAGTTCGGACGCGAAATCAAAGACGACCGGTTCTTACTTGTCACGTTTCTTTACTCACTCATTATTTTTTCGGTTGGTAATACATATGGTATGATTCAAAGTATGTTATAGTTCAACAGGTTATACAATACACTGAATGAAATCATATCAACTCACCCCCTCGTAAAAAAAGTAATACAATACTAGGAATAAGGTACCAGTCAAAACGATTAATGCAAGAGATGGCGTTTTTTCAATGGTAGTAAAATCGAAATTTCATCACTATTAGACTACTAATCAGTGCAAACTAAGGGCAGAAGATAATGTTTTCACCTCATACTTCATTCCTTTTCACTACTTTCTTCTAAAACTCCACCATTTTCCATAAATTTACAAAATACTTGATTTTCCCATACATTTTATCGATTTCCAACTACCATTCTTCCATGAGCTCATGGTGAAAATTGTGAAAATCTCAGAACATAGAGTAGCAGGCTCAGGCATTGAAAAAAATCAGATCATGAGTAAAAATCGGCTAAATTCATGCCAACTTGATGCTCTGCTGCGGCCTAATCGTTGATGCTTTCTAGATCGTTGAAATTTGGCGTTCGTTGATTCAATGTTTAAAGATCTTCATCGCTCACCAATGGAAAACAACTGAGTGAGGCAAATCACTTGGTAACCTAACAATGAGTGTTGTTACCACACGCTGTTAGAAAAATCTCTCCAGACATTAGGAAAATAAAAGTCCGCTATGAGAATGGAACTCTGATACATTGCATGGGAGGCTTTGATACTTTCTCTCCTCCATCCCAGCAACTTGAAAGCAGAGTGAATAAAGCAGAACACCTGATGTGTTTTAGTTTTATTCTAGTAGAGCAAGCGTAGTCGTAGCTCCAGTCGTAGCTTCCCTGGATACCATACCAAATTTGGCTTGTCGAACTCTGTTGCTCGTTGTTTACGCAACAACGATCACTCATAATCGTTGTTTGGTATCCATCTGGGCAAGGCTGTTCACTCACTGGCATAGGATGCTATGATTGAATTTGATCAATGCTCGTCCGCTTCACTCACGTTTTCAATGCCTGAGCAGGCTTAACAACACAGATAGAAACGCCGGTATCGCCACTCAGTGACGAGTACCGTAAACATGGTGCACGGAAGGTTGTTGTTCTACACTTTTAACGGTTGCTGCCTCCTGGAAGTAAATGTCATCAGAGTAAACAGTCGGTCCCTTATTAATACAACTAATTAGAGATTAAGCCTTTGAGGGGGTTTTACTACTCTACTAGATCGTCTTAATGGTTGTTGATCATCTGTGTGTCGCTGTCGTGGTCGCACCTGCTCGTCAGGTACCTCGACTGATGTTTGTTGCTCTTCGTCGTTCGCAGGTTGAACAGGTAAGGACACCTGCGTTGAACCAGATGTTCCAGGAATGAGGGACCGACTGTTTATTTCGATGACATTTACTTCCAGGGTGCAGCAGCCGTAAAAAGTGTAGACAACAACCTTCCGTGCACCATGTCTACGGTACTCGTCACTGAGTGGCGACACCGGCGTTTCTATCTGTGTTGTTAAACCTGCTACTCTATGTTCTGAGATTTTCTGAATTTTCACCATGAACTCATGGAAGAATGGTAGTTGGAAATCGATAAAATGTATGGGAATATCAGGTATTTTGCAAATTTATGGAAAATGGTGGTGTTTTAGAAGAAAGTAGTGATAAGGAATGAAGTATGAGGTGAAAAGATTATCTCCTGCACTTAGTTTGCACTGATTAGTAGTCTAATAGTGATGAAATTTCGATTTTACTACCATTGAAAAAACGCCATCTCACAGAGAACAGACGTTGAAGCTGCACTCGTCATGTTGTGATAACTTTTTACTGTTCATTTTGAATAACTTTGGAATGTCGACGTTATCCCGTGCATAATCAGCGCTAGCGTCATCAAAAAATGCCACTGTGCGCTAGTGTCGTTATGCATGCAAGAGTATATCAGCGCCATCGTGTTGTCAAAATTGGATTGTGAGTTGCAATGTCGACGTCGATGGCGTTGAGGTTCGGTGTGTTTGTTTACACATGTTTTGCAAGAAATTTTGTTCGAGCCTCCATGTCTGTTCTCTGTGGCCATCTCTTGCATTAATCGTTTCGAATTGTACCTTATTGGCTGATCTCCCGGCTCTTCTGCAGCACCTTCTCCATTTCGACCGCCGCTCCGAATTGCAGGCGCTACAGTTTCGGAGAACCCGTGATAATCTTCGGCCGTACGTCTCAACTGTTTTTCATTCGATGAAACTAGATTATCTCCCACACCGACCATATGATCGATATGTCTCTCCCAAAGCCTTCCGTCGTCGAGCCGAACTGAATACCTCATCTTCCCTAGTTTTGTCATCACTCGTCCAAATTGCCACTTATTCGTTGACAGGAAATCACGAACCCGTACTCTATCGCCATCGAAAAACACACGAGAAACCGGATTCGGTGGTCTTTTCTCCGGGACACTTGGTAACATCAGATCTAGGCGGGATCTAATCTGTCTCCCAAACATCATCATAGACGGTGATTGTCCGGTTGACGGATGAATCATCTTTCGATAGGTCATCAGAATATTGGCAAGTTCGACATCTAGCTGTGACTTGGAACAGCGCAAAGCCTTTAGCTTATGTTTGAAGGTTTGCACATATCGCTCGGCCTGGCCGTTTGTCGCGGGGTGATAGGGTGCACCCATCTTGTGAGTTACTCCGTTTTGCTTCAGGAATTTCTGGAACGATTCAGCCGTGAACTGTGTTCCGTGATCACTTACAAACACCGCAGGAATTCCAAATCGACTAAAAATTTCTCTACACATTTTCTCTGTATTCCCGGCAGTGATCGATGTGCAGACTTGGATTTCAGGCCATTTCGTATAAGCATCCACCATAATGAAGAAATACGAGTCCAGGAACGGCCCGGCAAAGTCGGCATGAACTCTCTGAAACGCTTCAGTAGCAGGTTCCCACGGATGTGGAAGAACTTTGGTTGGCTCTGAACGGGTTGACTGACAATTTTCACAGTTTGAAATCATACTTTCGATGTCACGATCAATTCCCATCCACCAGCAGAATCCTCTCGCAAGTGATTTGGTGCGTGTAATATGGGGCACACACTTGTGGTATTCGTACCATGGTACAAGGCGACAAGAAAATAATTTCAAGGCTATCTTTAATGAAGACAATAATTGATATGGCACTCATTTTAAGATTTTTGTACCATGGTACGAATACCACAAGTGTGTCCCCATGTAATGCCGAAATGAGTTGAGTGAAGCTCCTCCAATACACGCTCTCGCAGTGGGCTCGGAACGTACACGCGTATTCCTCGCAATAAGCATCCATTTTGTACGGAAAACTCGGTCTGATCCAACCCAAACCGATCCTTCCCTTCGACTGCTTGTCCGTACCGCAATCCTTGTATCAATTTCTGTACGCTTTTGTCCTCCGATGTAGCTTGCGACAACTCTTCTGCTGTCAAAGGAAGGGTGCCTATTTGATTCAGTTCCACCACATCCGATTCTTCCACAACATTGTCTGGATCAGATTTCTTTAGTGGACACCTGGACATTGCATCTGCATTAGCATGCTGGCTGGACTTGCGGAACCGTACCTCGTAATCAAATGACTGAAGGAACGTGGCATAATGCTGCATTCTCAACGCAGACATTACGGGAAGGCCTTTTTGTTCGCTGAAGATCTTTGTAACGGCCTGATTGTCCGTCACCAGGGTGAATCTGCGGCCGTACAAGTATTGAAAAAACTTTTTGACCCCGAAGATTATAGCGTAGGCCTCCTTGTCTACTTGCATATACTTTTGCTGTGTAGCATTTAGTGTTTGGGAGGCGAATTGTATTGGTCGCTCCAAACCATCCGGACAAATGTGGCTCAAAACTGCTCCTACGCCGTAGGGCGACGCATCCGTGGCTAGAATCAATGGCAACTCCGGCGAATAATGGACCAAACACACCGTTCACAATCCTTAGTCCACTTGAAAACCACGGAGTTCTTGAGCAGATTGTTCAGCGGATATAGCATGGTACTCAAATTGTCGAAAAAACGCCCGTAATAGTTTACGAATCCTACGAACGATCTCACTTCATCTTTGTTTCGCGGTGGTGGCATGTCTTGAATGGCATCCATCTTCTTAGGAACTTTGTGAACACCCTCTCGATCGAGCAGATACCCGCAATATTCTATTCGCTCGGCAAAAAACACACACTTATTCTTGTTGACTCTGATGTTGTGACGCAGTACTTCCTCCAGTCGAGCTAGATGAACGGCATCGTTTGGACCTGTGATCTTAATGTCATCCAAAAATACTGTAACACCTTCGATCCCTTGTAAGATGATCTCGATTTGACGTTGCCATATAGCAGGAGCGGACGCAATACCGTACATAAGGCGATTCGGCCGGTAAAGTCCACGGTGTGTGTTCAACGTTAAAATTTTCCTGTCTTCTGGAGCAACTTCCAATTGCAAATACGCCTGAACAAGATCGATTTTTGAAAACTTCTCCCCTCCTGCCAGAGACGCAAACAGTTCATCGACTGTTGGAAGCGGATGCCGATCCACCTTTAAGTTGGGGTTAACCGTCTGCTTGTAATCCCCGCAAATCCTTACTCGATTCTCCGTTTTCTTGACCGGAACAATAGGAGTTGCCCAGTTACTGTTGTCCACCTTGGTCAGCACGCCTTCGAAAACCAATTTGTCCAGTTCATCCTCAACTGCCTTTTGCCTTTTTTCGTATACTAAGTATACGATAAAGGCTATATGATCGCTCCAAAACAAACTTTTTATAGAAGGCCCGGAGACCCATAGTGTTATATACCGATCGACTCAGCTCGACGAATTGAGGTGATGTCTGAGTGTATGTGTGTGTGTGTGTGTGTGTGTGTGTGTGTGTGTGTGTGTGTGTATGTGTGTGTGTATGTGCGCAACAACCCAAAAAAAATGTCACTCATTTTTAGGTACTTATCCTTAACTGATTTACTCGCAACAAATTGCATTCGACGCAAGATACTCTACCATTGTTTCCTATTGAAAATTGGTCAGATCGGACTATGAGCTCGGAAGTTATGGTCAAAATACCACATTTTTATAGAAAAATTGAATAAAAAATGTCACTCATTTTTCAGGCACTTATCCTTAACTGATTTACTCGCAACAAGTTGCATTCGACGCAGGTTACTTTATCATTGTGTCCTATTGAAAATTGGTCAGATTGGACTATGGGCTCGAAGTTATGGCCAAAATACCACATTTTTATAGAAAATTTAGAAAAATGTCACTCATTTTTTCAGGCATTTATCCTTTACTGATTTACTCGCAACAAGTTGCATTCGACGCAGAATACTCTCCCATTGTTTCCTATTGAAAATTGGCCAGATCGGACTATGGGCTCCCGAGTAATGGCCAAAATACTATTTTTATAATGCACGAGAAAGGCACCATCACCGCTAGGTGGATTAATCTGGGTTTTTAAATTAAACGGCACCTTGCGAGCCTTAAGAAAAACAGGAGCAGTCGTCGGCTTCAACGTGAGATGAGCTTGCACAGAGGAAATTCTGCCAATCGAATCCTCGAACACTTTCCCATATTTCTCGAAAAGTGTTTTCAACGCCGCAGAAGTAACAGTAGGTGAATTAATCGAGCAGACTGTAGATGGTTTTCGCAAAATCGAGTTCCAATCAACTGCTAGAACTTTCAGCCACCCCCGTCCTAGTAGAGGATGCTTCCCAGATTCAACAACGTACAATGGCAATCGTGACTCTATTCCGTTGAACTTCTCTTCCGCATCAATAACTCCATTCACATGGATATTCGTATTGCAGTAGCTCACCAAATTAACATCGCTCTCTTGCAAGGGAATCCCGCGGAAATATTTACTGTAGCACTTGGAGTTGATAATGCTAACAGGACTACCCGTATCAATTTCAAAACGTAGCTCGGTACCACAGACTTCCGCCGTCAACCACAACTTCTGGTCTAACGAACGTGATTCCACTGTACAGATCTCCCCAACAACAACATCCCCACCAGAAGCCAATTCCCCTCTCCTTGTATCCTCACGCAGTTCGATGTAACTCGTCTTCGAAGCACCCGGTTTTACACCTTGTCGGCTGGAATCCCCTTTATTCGTTGTAGCCTTCCGCATACACACGCGCTCCAGGTGCCCTTTGATTTTACAAAAAGAGCAAACTGTGTTTTGATGCCGACATTTCTTGGCCAGGTGCGATTTATCGCCACAGCGATAGCAATGAAGGTCACCAGCGGACTTGCCAGCTGCCTGACTCGGTCCTCCCACTTTCTTAGTTTTAGGCTTACCTGGTGGGTGTTGTAGGGCATGTACATCCTGTTTAGCCAAAGCACCTTCTATTTCGGCGCCTCCTTTGAGAGACAACTCCATCCCGACAGCAATATCTCTTGCATCTTGCAAAGTCAGCACCCGTTTCTCTAGCAATCTGCTCCGTATGTCGTTCCGTTTCATCCCGAACACTAGCTGATTCCTCAGTGCAGTCTCCAAGTAGGCTCCAAAATTACAGGTTACGGCAATCTTCCGTAATGCAACCAGGTATTCGTCGATTGTCTCGTCCGGAGAACATGCGTTTTTGTCCCCCTGCCGACGGCATTTGAACCTAAAGTTCTCACTAATTTCGAGGGGTTGAGGATTGAAATGCCCCTCGAGCACATCGACAATCTCTTGATACGTCATGTTGCGCAAGTTTTGTGGAGCCACCTTGTCGCTGGCGATCTCGTACGTGTCGGGTCCCATCAAATGCTCCGATTCCGTAGATAGAAAACGCCGTTTCTAACCTCTCCACCCATCGCGACCACTTGATTTTCTTCCGGTCGTAGGCGTCGATGTGGAAGTTTGGTGGCGGAGCACCGCCTACGGCTGCTGGTGCCGCCGGTAGCGCCATCCTCGTCGCCAACTGTTATATCGGCGGAAAATAGTTCGGACGCGAAATCAAAGACGACCGGTTCTTACCTGAGACGAGACCTGCAAAGACGGCTTTCTTTTTCCTTGTTTTGTCACTTGTTCTTCTTTTCATCACAGTTGATCATCAATTCTCAACTGTTTCCTTGAGTGTTTCACCTAGATCCCGGTAGAATCTTTCTGACCACAATAAACGTGTTTGCAATTTACGAATTTGTAAACTTATTTTATAAAGATTTTCCTATCGGAAATAAAACATGTATTTATAACTGTTCAATAATAATCTGTCCGGCTATTGTAGAATACTTTTCAAAGTGAAAAAGTACTCGTAGAATAAAATCATTCGGAATACTTTTCGAGGGATACCAATACTTTCACACAAAAAGGTGCTGGTTGCATCTGACAATTCGTGACAGCGCTTGCTGGTTGCAGATGAAGTTACATTTTTTCCTCTTTGCAAGTCCCGTCCCAGGTTCTTACTTGTCACGTTTCTTTACTCACTCATTATTTTTTCGGTTGGTAATACATATGGTATGATTCAAAGTATGTTATAGTTCAACAGGTTATACAATACACTGAATGAAATCATATCATCCATATCATTGTAAATCGTTTAACTTCACGTAGAAGTAACACACACAAAATCATTAATTTAATAAATTACGTGCAAAATGTAATACACACATCTCTGACAGTGACAAGGTAGGTCATCCAAATCGTGTCCGTGAGCCAAGTAACAATTTCTCTTGTTTATATTTTATACCTTATTTTATAAAATTTTTACAGCCTGGTTTGTCTCCTTTGTCGTCAATTTATGAAATGTCATGAGATGATCCCGGTAATCTTTGTTGAAATTGGTTTTGAAAGGTTCTCCAGATTCAGTTACCGTGGGACAATATTTGCATTGATACAGAAATTTACCTCTATGTATCGACGTAGAAATAACATGTTTCCTAAGATTTTCCTAAAACGTCCAAAACAAATGCTTTAGCTTAATAAAATGTATAGATTTCTTACGCTATGAATACTTACAATGTTATTACAGCTGTACTCGCAGTGGGGACATTGAAATGGTTTTTTCCCACTATGAACCAGCAGATGTCGCCTCAAATGTCCCGGGATTCTGGTGGCAAAGTCACACTGATTGCATCTGTACTTTTTCTCTGTATTCTCGTGCCGTTGTGTATGTCTGCAGAATAATAAGTATAATGAGTAATGCCGCCGAAGATAGAAAAATTGGTATTTTTTTTCTGCAGAGAGAAAGAAATAGCCGGGGGGTCCGGTAGCGTAGTTGGCTACACGTTCGCCTTACAAGCGAATGGTCATGGATTCGATTCCCAGCCCCTCCACCAAACCCTCGTCAGTCTCCGGATTCGCAGCCCATACGGTGGCGTTTGGGGTGCGCGCCTTACCGTCACGGCTGCCTGATGACGACTGACAAATTGTTCTTCTCGGAGGCATTCCTCCAACGTTACCCGAATAAATGGCAACCGAACAATGCAACGATCAATGGATACACGACATGGACAAACGGACACAATGGACTCACGACGAGCTGGACTGGCATCGACAACAATAATGGTAATGGAAATCTAAAAATAAATCCTCTGTGGATTCTGTACAGCAGAATACCACAGTAGATCTCGGCACAGTAGCGGTTAAGTAACACAGAGTGCCTAACAAATAAATAAATAAAGGAACAAAAACAAAAGAAAGAAATAGCACATGGAAGAACCCAATAATGAGCAAACGTCTTAAGTGGGGCCCTCCTTAGCCGTGCGGTAAGATGCGCGGCTACAAAGCAAGACCATGCTGCGGGTGGCTGGGTTCGATTCCCGGTGCCGGTCTAGGCAATTTTCGGTTTGGAAATTGTCTCGACTTCCCTGGGCATAACAGTATCATCGTGTTAGTCTCATGATATACGAATGCAAAAATGGTTACTTGGGAAACCTCGCAGTTAATAACTGTGGAAGTGCTTAATGAACACTAAGCTGCGAGGCGGCTCTGTCCCAGTGTGGGGATGTAATGCCAATAAGAAGAAGAAGAAGAAGTCTCAAGGCCTAATAGGATTGCCAATCCGGAGATGGCGAGTTCGATTCTCGGTCCGGTCTAGGATGGGCATCGTGTATCCATTATACTTGCCACACAAGATTCATGCAATGGCGGGCATAGAAAAACTTTCAATTAATAACTGAGGAAATGCTAAAAAGAATATTGAAAAGCAGCTTGTCATAAAGACGAGTTCGTACAATTCCATTTTTAATTCCACCATTTGATTGCACCTTCGACAGATACGTATTTTGACCTCAACAGTAAGGGTGTCTTCGGTGCCTCGTAGTTGACTCGACTCGGATTTTGTTTAGTAAACGAACAATTTAGTGTAACTTTCAACTCACAGGACCGATTTCAACAAAATCTTGTAAACATATTCGGACTGAACACTTAATTTAACACCTAGTATAAGACCAGGACTACATAACACCCAGTGGACCAGTGGAGAATTTTCCGATCACGAAAAGTTTCCTCTTTACCGGGGCGGGAATCGAACCCACACTTCCTAGCACACGCGTCTAGACGATTGACGTCACTAACCGCACGGCCACGAATGCCATTGAATATAGGATGGTAATTGTGGGAAGGGTGAGCGTCTACGCTTCAAGAAACTTCAAGAAAGTGGAGGAAAGAACCTGCTGTCACTATGCTGCTGTTGGAAACCTGGACGGAACAGATATAGCTACGTAATCGTTGCAAACAATGGTCACGAATTTATCAATTGTTTTCAGATTTCCTTCATCTGCTCTTTTGCTACACTTCATCTATCCCTCCTTTGCTCAGAATCGTCTTTGACCCCCAAGCTATGCAGCCATCTTTTCGAGCCTTTATTATTATTTTTATTATAAGTAATGTATGAGCCATTATCGTCTAACTATAGACGAGAAGAACAACTACAAACTACACAATATACAAGACGTGCTTCCCCGACTGGCCCCCATCACTTCTCTTGGAAGGACACGAAAAACAAAAGCAAGGAGATAGCTGCCCACTGAGCAATATCAGTTAGTTTCGCGAACCCATCATCATCCTCGTCGTTGTACAGTAGCAGGAAGACGGGCAGAAAGTCGTTTTTGTCGAAGTTCGTATTTTATGCATTATATTTTGAAGGTATTTTCGATTATTATTTCAAAATCGCCATTCTTGCTCGACGTACCTATATGGACATCCTTTATCAATGATGATTTTTCATTATGTATCACACTGTAGGGGTAGGGAGGGGGTGTGGGGAAACACCCTAGCAAAGCAAAGTCTGCTGTAATGTCTAAGCTGTATCGATTTTCAAGGATATTTTTGCCTCATGCAACAGTTAAGTAATATAGCAAACTTAAAATTGTAGAATATCTGAATCAAATTGTTATGATTAACATTTCAAAAAAGTTGTCATATATTGTTGCAGGAAAATTCATGAGACACAATGCCTTTCAGGTGGCAGCTCTCGAGGAATAATGCACCACGCGTCGGTGAATTAGCATTTTGGAATGGACAGTGTGTGGACACGCGTAGTACATTGTAGGACAGTCCAACTAGGGCGTTTTTGGGATTGCGTTTTGGGTCCTCTTTTCCTATCATCTTGATAACTATACATAAAGAGCCCATGTACTATCGAAACGAGCTAAGACTTGTCTCACATCTTGAAAAAAAAAACCATTCGGGATGCTCCCATTGTATTCATAACTTAACAGGTGATTTTTTAAAATTTCTATGGCGGAATCACGTTATTACCTACAAATCAACGATCTCGAATTTTTCATATTTGTTGTTTATTTGGATCGGTTATTGAGCTCCGGAGCTGTGTCTGATCCACAGTTATTTTTACTAAGGTAAGGCATACATACAGGGCCCTCCTTAGCCGTGCGGTAAGACGCGTGGCTACAAAGCAATACCATGCTGAGGGTGGCTGGGTTCGATTCCCGGTTCCGGTCTAGGCAATTTTCGGATTGAAAATTGTCTCGACTTCCCTGGGCATACAAATATCATCATGTTAGCCTCGTAATATACGAATGCAAAAATGGTAACTTGGCTTAGAAACATCGCAGTTAATAACAGTTGAAGTGCTTAATGAACACTAAGCTATGAGGCGGCTCTGTCCCAGTGTGGGGATGTAATGCCAATAAGTAATGCCATATTGTTTTGAAAATTAGCTAGTCTATGAAAATTTTAGACATATTTTTATAAGTCTTACACCAATTCCTTCCTGAAATTCGACATTTTTGTCGAAACTCTGCTATTTTACTTTTTATTATAGGTCTGCAGTTAGCCTTGCGAGCAAAGGCGTAAGATCACCAATCCGGAAATGGGGAGTTGGATTCTTTAAGCATAAAAGCTTAGTAAAAATAACTATGGAAATGCTAATAGAACACAATGTTGAAAAGCAAGCGAGTTCCAGTTGAAACGTATAGAGTCATAGGAGAAGAAGATGAAGAAATGGAGAAGAAGACTGTAGATCTGAAAATTGAAGAATTATTTTGAAATCATAAAACATAATTCGAGAAAACTTTCAGTTTTATCCATGTTTTGCTCGAAGTAACCGCACTACATATTGTTCTTTGTCATCGTCGTTTCGTTTGATGCTGCATCAAGCGAGCGAGGGCTAGCTTGAAGAGGAGACATTTTATGTTATTATTATTTTATTTTATTATCATTAGCATTATTATATGCATTCCTCTGGCCGGGTCCGAAGTGTTGGTGGTGGTACCCAGCATACAGTTGCAATTTTACATATCCGTTTGTCCATAACTGCGGGTTTTAGCTTCCGCAGTCACAAAAGAGGTTCCAAGCAAGATTCTAGGGGTCTCTCCCTGTCATAATCAATAAATTCATATCTCGCCTCACCTTTCCTCACAGATCGTTTTATTGTGACTGAGTGCTGAACCGTTGCTGCAGGAGGAACTTCTTTCCGCTCGGTTGGTTTGCCTAATTTGCGTTGTAAACTTGTGCATCTAAACCCCATTGGAATGTGATGGCAGCGAGCGAGAAACATCACGACCGGAACATTATTCCTATTTTGTTTGTTGTGACCATGTTGAGCGGCGTTCTTGCAATGGCTGGTCAGTTGGAAAAATAATTCCCAAAGATGCTGATGGTGGTTTTCACGCGTAGATTTCTGCTATATTTGAATGGTAATTGACTACTGGATACAGTTCTGTCGGTTGCATGCAGGTCACTGTATATTGGTACAGTTCCTACACTATTGGGGCTTAGATCATAGCATCATTCTCATTGGCAAATAAAATCCATTCGATATTGGTAGGGGAAGAAATGGTAAAACGGTCTGTTCTCCATGTCAGGATCGGCTCACAACAGCGTCTGTTCTCCATGTTAGGGGCGGCTGATCATCGTCCGAGTGCCAGCGAGGGACTCTAAGTGAAACTGTGCACCATGGTCCACCGGGAATAAGGAGGAATGGTCCTCCAGAAATTTGGGGGGTTTGGTGTCAGGCCCTGCAAGCCAGCCTTTAAAAAAACATACGCAACGAACAATCAACAAGAGAGTACGGACCGGAACTATCGGCGAAGACCACTGCGACGAAAAGGGACTAGCGATTGAAAATTCGGTTCGTGGAACTGCAAATCTCTCAACTTCATCGGGAGCACACGCATACTCGCCGATGTGCTCAAGGACCGTGGATTCGGCATCGTAGCGCTGCAGGAGGTTTGTTGGAAGGGATCAATGGTGCGAACGTTTAGAGGTAATCATACCATCTACCAGAGCTGCGGCAACACACACGAGCTGGGAACAGCTTTCATAGTGATGGGCGATATGCAAAGGCGCGTGATCGGGTGGTGGCCGAACAATGAAAGAATGTACAGGTTGAGGATCAAAGGCCGGTTCTTCAACTTTAGCATAATCAACGTCCATAACCCACACTCTGGAAGCACTGATGATGATAAGGACGCATTCTACGTGCAGCTGAAACGTGAGTACGACAGCTGCCCAAGCCACGACGTCAAAATCATCATAGGAGATTTGAACGTTCAGGTTGGCCAAGAGGAGGAGTTTAGACCGACTATTGGGAAGTTCAGCGCTCACCGGCTGACGAACGAGAACGGCCTACGACTAATTGATTTCGCCGCCTCCAAGAATATGGCCATTCGCATCACCTAAAGCCTGTCCACGTTGAATTTCGGACACTTGGATAATGTCCATGTGATTTGTCGCCATTTCATCAATTTTGACGAGAGCTAAAACATGCTGAAAGCATCACATGAAGTGTGGAGATTCATCTGTTATGAAAATGAATCGTGTCAGTGGTTTGTGAATTTTTCAAAAAATCGCATTGGAAGATTGGTGTCCGAGATTTAACGTGGACAGGATTTACTTCCAACACAGCCTCCCGTATCGGTACACCTGGAGATCACAACTGCAGACAGAATCACAAATCAACCACGTTCTGATTGATGGACGGCACTTCTCCGACATTATCGACGTCAGGACATATCGTGGCGCTAACATCGACTCTGACCAATATCTGGTGATGGTTAAGGCTCGATGCCCACGTAGCGTCATTTCAACGCAGAGTGTACGTGGCGTCAAAAAACGCAGGTGTGCACCGGGAAAAAGCGGTAACGCAACGTCACCACGCCGATGCACACCAGCGTTATTTTAACGCTGCGTGCACGTGGCGTTGAAAAACCGCTACGTGGGCATCGGCCCTAAACTGCGCCCAAAACTATCCGTCATCAACAATGTTCGGTACCGACGACCGCCGCGGTACGACCTAGAGCGACTGAAGCAACCTGATGTCGTCACTGCATACGCGCAGCATCTCGAGGTAGCGTTGCCGGAAGATGTGGAGCTCGATGGGGCCTCTCTTGAGGAATGCTGGAATACATTCAAAGCAGCCATTAACGACGCATCGGAGAACAACGTCGGGTATATGGGACGAAGTCGACGGAACGATTGGTTCGACGAAGAGTGCAGCCAGATTCTGAAGAAGAAGGACTCAGCGTGGGCGGTCGCGCTGCAGCAAGGTACCCGGCAGAACGTGGAACGTTATAGACGGAAGCGGAGACAGCAGACCCGCCTTTTTCAGGAGAAGAAACGCCGCCTGGAAGAAGCGGATTGCAAGGAGATGGAACAGCTGTGCCGTTCGCAAGAATCTCGCAAGTTCTACCAGAAGCTCAACGCATCCCGCAAAGGCTTCCTACCGCGAGCCGAAATGTGCCGGGATAAGTATGGGAGTATCTTGACGGACGAACGTTTGGTGATCGAAAGGTGGAAGCAGCACTACGAGGAACATTTGAATGGCGCTGAGAGTACAGGCAGTGAAAGTCAAGGCAGCGGAGGAGATGACTACGTCAGTTCAGCGGACGATGGAAGCCAACCAGCCCCTACCTTGAGGGAAGTTAAGGATGCCTTCCGACAGCTAAAGACCAATAAAGCAGCTGGTAAGGATGGTATCGAAGCTGAGCTCATCAATATGGGCCCGGAAAAGCTAGCCTAGGGAAACTGAACAGCTACCGGAGGAGTGGAAGGAAGGGGTTATATGCCCCATCTACAAGAAAGGCGACAAGCTGGAGTGTGAGAACTTTCGAGCGATCACCATCCTTAATGCCGCCTACAAAGTCATATTCCAGATCATCTTCCTTCGTCTGTCACCATTAGTGAATGCGTTCGTGGGAAGTTATCAAGGGGGCTTCGTTGACGGCCGCTCGACAACGGACAAGATCTTTACTGTACGGCAAATCCTTCAAAAATGCCGTGAATACCAGGTCCTAACGCACCATCTGTTCGTTGATTTCAAGGCGGCGTATGACAGTATTGACCGCGTAGAGCTATGGAAAATTATGGACGAGAACAGCTTCCCTGGGAAGCTTACCAGACTGATCAAAGCAACGGTGGATGGTGTGCAAAACTGTGTGAAGATTTCGGGCGAACACTCCAGTTCGTTCAAATCGCGCCGGGGACTAAGACAAGGTGATAGACTTTCGTGCCTGTTATTCAACATTGCGCTAGAAGGTGTCATGCAGAGAGCCGGGTGTAACAGCCGGGATACGATTTCCAACAGATCCAGTCAATTTATTTGTTTCGTGGATGACATGGACAATGTCGGCATGAACATTTGCAAAGGTGGCAGAACTGTACGTACACCCGCCTGAAATGTGAAGCAACAAAAGTTGGACTGGTGGTGAATGAGGCAAAAACAAAGTTCATGCTTGTGGGCGAAACCGAGCGCGACAGGGCCCGCCTGGGAAGCAGTGTTACGATAGACGGGGATACCTTCGAGGCGGTAGAGGAATTCGTCTACCTCAAATCCTTGCTAATGGCTGATAACAATGTTGGTCGTGAAATATGAAGGCGCATTATCTGTGGAAGTCGGACCTACCACGGGCTCCAGGAAGAAACTGCGGTCAAAAAATATTCGCCACCGCACCAAATGTGTCATGTACAAGACGCTTATAAGACTGGTTGTCCTCTACGGAACCCAGTATCCAGAAGGTAGCTAAAGCCGGAAGGGTACGATGGGCAGGGCATGTTGCAAGAATGCCGGACAGCAACCCTGCAAAGATGGTGTTCGCTTCCGATCCGGCAGGTACGAGACGACGTGGAGCGCAGCGAGCGAGATGGGCAGACCAGGTGCAAAACGATTTGGCGAGCGTGGAGCGTATTCGAGGATGGAGAGATGCGGCCTCGAACCGTGTATTGTGGCGTCAAATTGTTGATTCAGTGTTATCTGTTTAGATGTAGACTAAATAAATGAAATGAATGCAAGAGAAAGACACCAACACAGTTGAGTGGATTAATCAGATTAAAAACTTCAGAAAAACTTAATTTTCAAAAGCACAAATTTACGCGCAATAAATTGAGCTAAAATTCTTCACTCAGTTTCGCGCCAAGTTTTCACGAAAGATGGAAGACCAAAGTACAATGAACCGATGGAGTTAAATTTGGCGATCGGTGATGACTAAGGAGCAGTTAACATTGTGTTCGATACCTGGAATTGCATATTCTACTCCTTAGCCTTCACACTTCATCACAAAACGGCGGGTGAAACCAGGCGCGCTTGCGAATCGAAACAAAAATATCTTATTTGATCTAGATTTTGACAATATTGTGGTGGCGAACGGCTTGTGGAACTGTGGAAGACGTGTTTCGGTAAATTTATTCCATCGAAGGATGCACCCGGATTGGATCACGAAGACTAGCGGGTTTTCAAATTTTTTGCATCACTTTTTCGGTCGCGATTTTCCCGTGGTCTCGGCTGTGTCCCGCTGCCGGCAGCCAGGCGGGAGGGGACAAGGCTCATCTTATTATCATCATCGATACGTGCATCTCAAGTGCATTCTTCTCGGTGCTGTTGTGGTCGCATGTGCATTGCCAATCGAAGCCGTTCGATGTCGTTCGCGAGGCAGTTGAATTATTGTGCATTATTCACATCACCGACGACATCGGGCCGGAAAGTACGGTACAGTCAGGGTGGAGACAGTACCAGTGCACAAATCCAGGGTTCTTCTCTGAAGCATGGCAGCTCGGCATTTTGCGGTGGTGCGGTGGAGATGTCCGTCCGTTTCTTCGGATCCGAGAGGTGAGGTTTTTACATGAAGCCACAACAATATGCATTATGGGTTGGCTGATTGCCTTTTTGGGGCATGATATGGTATCGCATTTTTTCTCGTGAGCTTCGCTTCGGAAACTGGAGTAGCTGGTGGGATGAAGCAACGGCTGCAGTAGCGCGCTGAGCCTTTTCATCTTTGAGTGCGATATAGAAGTAAAGGCCTGTCGTTTATCATGTAATAAGGGATGTGGGGTGCGAGTAACTTGTATCATGATAGATTGTATCAGTTCTGATCAGCTTAGATTACAAATTAAAAAGTTTGAAAATGTTCGGTTAGCCTCTAAATAGTTTAAAATTATAAAGCGACTAGAATCGAGAACCAATCAGAAGATATTCTACGGCTGTAGATTAAAAGATAGAAAGAGAAAATATCAAGGAAATAAAAGTACTTTGGACAAAAAGGACACATTTGAGAACTGAATTTCCAATACACTGTCAATTAAGTTAATTTCTATTTATTAATACTGTCAAAAATACTAGTGGTGAAAATTTATACATTAATGTTAAAAATATATTCAAGTCATTTGGCCCAAATCTTCCTTAACGTGTAACAAATCTCGTTCAACCCTGTGGGACGAATGCCACCCGTTTTTTTGTCCTGTGACCACCGTTGTTATTCACTCGTGAAGAAACATACCGCGATTAGTTTTGCGATTGGCAAGGATTGAATTTATGTTGAGATTATTCCTCTCACTTTCGTCTCCACCTTCGGTTGCTTCGGACAGCGTATAGAGCAACGGCTTATCGTCCTTCAGTCAGTCTTATGTGTGCCGTCCAATTATGCAAACGGCCCGAGACAAGTTGCAAGGCAAACTTACGTATGACCGGTAGTGTGTGAGATGGAAAATTAAAAACAATAAAAAGTAGTTCGATACCGGTGGAATGCAGCATTAATTTAGTTTAATTATTCTTTTTAGTTTGGTTCTAAGATTTTTCGGACGCGTAACGAGCTGCAAAAATGAAGCAAACTCAATGCAGCTGGATTGATAAATTATTCGCATTTTTGTGTTACGGTTGGGGAGGAGTTCAGTCATACATTAGGGTGCCTCGCGAGATAAACCAGCATTGGTCCGTACATCCCGATAATACAGTGAAAGAACAGAAAAGAATAATATTGGCAATGCATTAGCAATAATTTATTAATAAAGAACATATGTTTCTGAATCAATCAAAGAAATTATAACATTGATGAGCCAAATTATGCAAATGATTAAATTTTCAAAGGAAATTATTGATGATAAATTTGTATGTCTGTTTGTCAGGTTTATAATGAGTGTGGGGTCTTTGGTGGGGTTGTATAAACTCATTCCTTAGATATATACTTTTAGATTATTGTATGTAAATGGGGCCCTCCTTAGCCGTGCGCTAACACGCGCGGCTACAAAGCAACACCATGTTGAGGGTGGCTGGGTTCGACTCCCGGTGCCGGTCTAGACAATTTTCGGTTTGGAAATTGTCTCGACTTCCCTGGGCATAAAAGTATCTTCGTGTTAGCCACATGATATACGAGTGCAAAAATGGTAACCTGGCTAAGAAACCTCGCAGTTAATAAACTGTGGAAGTGCTTAATGAATACTAAGGTGCGAGGCGGCTCTGTCCCAGTGGGGGATGTAATGCCAATAACAAGAAGAAGAAGATGTAAATGTTTTATTGATTAAAATTATACCCTCAAACTAGCGGGGATATTTTTTGTGATACACTTGCCCCGAATTCCGCATCATTGTTCGAAATAGTTTTTTCTTTCGAAAAACGAGTGGCTTTCCAAAAAATCAGACTATTAATTTTTCAACATCTAACTGTTTGGAATACCCTATATTACAGAGGCGGTTCAAAGTACAGTACTTTCTTTATGTGCATTGAAAGAAAAAAGGTCGATCGATTGGCGGAGTTGGATTGCTGCTATATTGGTACCACATGGCGTGATTGTCCTTTTATAGGGTTCCTCTGAATTGCGGAATCGAACAACATTGTGCGAGAAGGTACACATTCAATTGGCCATTGAATGGTAATTTTCGTTCGTACTTGTTGCCAATTACAACCAGGAAAATGCTCCTGAGTCGTCGCGTCCATACGCGTGAGCGTTATATCGTCATTCTTCTCTATATTATAGTGGAAGGAATTCTGTGGAAATATTCCCTACGGCTAAAAACCTCATCAATTAGACATCATTCAGCACTCAGGTGCAGCTAACGTAATTAATTAATCACAATCATAAGGATGTGGGGCCAATCGATCAAATAAATGTTTCCTCGTGGAGATAATTCTGGAAATGATGGAATATTCCCACAGTTCCATGAAAATGGCAATCATTAGCGTCAATGCCACAAAAGGGAAGGTGTGAAAATTGGCACCAACAATAATGCAACATCCAATCAATCCCGTCTTCTAATTCTCTCGGCTTATTCCCTAATTATCACACCACCCACACCCTTGCAGTATTCGGTTTTCTTACCTACGTAGCTGGGCGAGGGTTTTGCCCCGGTAGTCACAGTCCGGTTCGGTGCACACAAAGCTACGCTCGTCCGAGTGGCAGCTAAGCAGATGGGTTCGCACCTTGGCCGCATTCGATCCGATGTAGAAACAGTTTTCGTGATGACAGGCGAATTCTTTGATCGATTTGCGCTCCACGTGGACTTTGGCGTGTTGGAGTAGGATTTTGCTAAAACAGAAGAAGAAGGTATTTGGAAGTTAGTGAATTTCCAATAATGTGTAGGATGATTAAGTATGACAATTATTATTAATTAACTCATGTTTATTTAAACAAATATTTGCAAATATCTCTAAATTATAAATAGCCGTATTTCTGGGTTTTAGTTTTAAACATCTATAAAGATTCGGCAGCAAAAATTTTGTTTTGAAGTGGATAGTTGCATGCATATCTGGTAGACCTTATTTTTGACACGGCTAAAAGAAGTTCGAATAATCCTACACAGCTCCGTTAATGAGTGCCTATAACTTGTTTATTTCAACTAAATGTAATTCTACATGGAGAAGAATTCTACAACCATGAAAACCATTTTTTTGTGAGTTGGTCTGAATTTTCGGACGCTGTTCTGTCTGTGGGTCGCTGGCAAGCATTAATCCTCGGTTTGTCTGTTCAAGAAGAGGGGTTCCGGGCCGCCATTATGCTCTGAGGTTTGATGATACCCACCGGAAAGAGTTACCGTTACTTCGGTCTGCTTTGGTCAAACGGTCGGCGGTGGTCCACAAATGTTCGGAGCAAAGCAACCGACAGCCAACAATAGGCAGGCGTATGGGGTAAAATAATATATCTTGCGCGTCCGCAAGTGTAAAAGTAAGAGCCACACATCCTAATGCGCCGTTGTATTTTGGGGACACTTTTCGTGGTGCAAGTGCTGGCACCAACCTACCACAAAGGCTGTCTCCTCCAACCCACTACTCGGGGAGTAACAATTTCCAAAGCAAATAAAAGGAAAATCTTCATAATTTATTTGCTATTTAGATTTATATTTATGCTTAATGGGGTATTGTAGCTGGACTTGCTGGACCGCTCCCCTATAAAGGCACTACATTGTAACTAGAGAAGTGAAGTTAACCGAACTGGAGTCGTTAGTGCCATCCCCAAAAGGTACTAGGATGGATGTAGTTACTGTTTTGGACCTCAGTTCAGCGTAGTGGAATTGCGACGATATCATTTTTTTCGAGGAAGTTTCAATACAAATTTCAGAGTTGTTTTTTTAATGTTATCTGTAGATTATAGCTCAGGTTTTAATGGGACAGTTAGCTGCGTTACAAATTTTGGGTTATCTTTTTGCCTTTCTCGTAAAACAAAGTTGTACCGAAAGGCTATAGGATTACTCCAACTGAGATGATGTCTGTATGTGTGTTAGGGGGGCTCAAATTATTGTGGAAAAAACTGTTTTCCAAATATTTTGATGGGCCGCCCTCCTATTCGGTACTTTTTGATGCCCTGATGCTCTGGACAAAATTTTAGCCAAATCGGTCAACGTTTAGGCGGTGCTAAACTTGTTGGAAGTTTGAGAAAAATGTATGCAGAAAAATTGAGAAACAGTGAATTCAAAACAAAATTTTCAAAACGACTTATCTGCTTTTGTAAACAAAGATTCAAACGACGATTTGACTAATCTGATGGCAAGTGAAAGACAAATACTCGGAGACCATTTGATTCAAACTCCAGGAGGATTTGGAGATCTTAAAGCATCTCATATGTCTGGATTTGAGACCCATGCGAAAGACAAATACTCGGAGGACATAATTGGGTTGATACCGCGGCTGGGGACATCATAAAAGCCTTGGTTGATTCGGCAGACCATTTGATTAAAACTCAAGGGCAATTTGGAGATCTTAGAACAACTCATATGCCTACATTTGAGACGCAAGTGAAAGACAAATATTCGGAGGACATATTTGGGATGATTCCGCGGTTGAGGAGTCTAGGGAATTCTTGGATGACCAGGAAAGGAACGGCTGCTTAAGGCATATTGAGTTTGGTTTAATAGATCATATAGAGCATGAACCATTTAATAAAAGAGATAACAGCCCTTCGGTATCGCGGGTAGACCTCAAGACCTATAATCCAGGGAATTCTTGTATGACCTGGAACGGAATTTGGTTCAATATATCAAATTGGGCATAAACCATTTTTTTACAATAGATAACAGCTCTTTCGCTACGCTTGTAGACCTTAGGTCCTCGGTTACGCGTGTAGACTCCAGGAAATTCTTGAATGACCTGGAACGGAACAATTGTTGAAGGTAAATGATGCGTATACAAAGCATCTACTTTGTTCTTTGGGTTTCTAAGAGTGCCTTCTTATAGGCTTACTTTTGGATGTCAATAATGTTTCAAATTCTTTTTACGTCACGTGCCGTAAACAGGAGGCCGTAAAACGAAGTGACGTAAAAAAACTGCCGTTAAAAAAAGGGGTGAGTGTATTGTTTGGCCCGATCAGACGTTGCATTCCGGAGTTATTGAAAAACTATTGTTTTTTTTTACAAAATCTAAAAAAAATATTTTTTTTCAAGAATCGTATCCATGCATATTAATTAATGCAAAAGCATGCAAAATGATGGAAAAAATGCGATCTATTCACCTAAAGTGCTTTTTTATTTTTCTGCATTTTATAATGCACGAGAAAGGCATCACCGTCGCTACGTAGATTTTTTTCTTTTTTGCTGGTTGCCGAATTATTTTTTGAAACCAGTAGTGGTATCAAGAATACATATTTATGCTCTACTCAAAAGTTACTCACGAGTCCAAACAAAATTTTTCAGTCTTGAAGATCAATATTTGTATATCGGTTGACTCAGCTCGAATTTATTTTTTCCTGTTTCGCAGTTTCAATTAACCGACGAAAGAAACCGATGAATCGAGAAATGCCAAGAATTGTTTTTTTAATACTACTACGACTTGTTGATAATAATGAAACATACACTCTATTAAATGACAATGCAATAAATTAGTAAACATAACAAACGACGTTTTACAAAATGTAGACACCTATCGTTGATGATACCACACTTTGTTATCAGCTAGCATGCTCTTCCCCACCCAAAACTGACCAACATCGCCATAAAGATGATGATAATAGCCGAAAGCTTTATTTCTACACATGTAACGTACGAGACTTACAATGCTTGCTTACGGGAAGACCAGAGTAGGTACAGAAGCATGAGGATTCTTCTCCCGTAGACAACACTGGCGAATGGAGGGAAAATGCTCCTCTATACTTAAGAGACCATTATTTTCAACATTTTTTTCTCTGCTACATCGGTTTTGCACCGATGCGGTGACCGGCCGTTTAACAGCCACGCTGCAGCGGGATGAACACTATTTAAGGCTCTGTCTCAGTTCACGAAATAAATATAAAAAAATAATAGTTAAATATTACAAATTAACCCGCATGTCAACATATGTACCTGAATTTAATATACATCGAAACATTTTTGGAACTATGCCGTTCTCATATATTAGAAAATATCATATGGCAAGTTTCATCATTCTCAGTTATTCACAATCAAACCTATTTTTATATTCATTATTTTTATTTTTTTTATTGCACAACGAAGGGGGGCATAATTTCCAAAATGTTACTCCTAAAATGTAATTCTTCAACTGAGGCAGTCCCTAAGGCGCGCACAAGAGTTGGCCGCACCGACGGCGCAATGTTTTATTGCACAAATAGAAAAAAGGACACACAGGATAGATTTCTCCTGCAGATCTAGAATGTCCCAACATGCAGGATTCCGCCATATACGAAGAGGTGTAAGACGGTCGTGCAACGAACGAACCGCGGTTTGTCGGACTCGGTCCCCGTTTGGCAAACGGCACACCAGAAAGGCATTTATTTTGATAGGTGGAAAAATATTCTTATTTTAGTTGACCATAACATAAATGTCTATAAATATTTGGAATCCTACGACTGGTATTTTTCAGCCTCACGGGCCACCACCATTCAGCAGTATCTGTAGGTAATAATAATAGATTTTCTCCGAGTCAGTTGGACTCGGTGTGTGGTCACTATTTTTTTTTCTTCCGATACGGGTGTGAGGTCATGGTGGCCAGTCAGTGCCTTGCAATGTCCGTATGACCAGCAATCATTGGCAGAACTCTTTGGAGCCGAGCAAAAGAAACTGCCACCAGGAAAGGATATATTTCACAGTGAATTTCCGACGCCACCGTTGCTCTCTGTTCGATTGAATACTTTTATCTTTCATATACAACGAACATGATTTACTGCGAGCTCTGCCGGCACACATTCAGAAATATGTGTTAGGCAGCAGCGGTACAAATGCTCCAAGAGTTAAGGGTATGCGAAATGTAGCATGTGTCAAATTTTAAAACAAGGAATTAGGACAGCCAGTGACTATTTTTTAGCAAGGGTAAATATTATTTTATTATTTAATCAGACTAAGGCCGAAGTGGCCTGTGCGGTATATAAGAGTCTTCTCCATTCGGCTCGGTCCATGGCTACACGTCGCCAACCACGCAGTCTACGGAGGGTCCGCAAGTCATCTTCCACCTGATCGATCCACCTTGCCCGCTGCGCACCTCGCCTTCTTGTGCCCGTCGGATCGTTGTCGAGAACCATTTTCACCGGGTTACTGTCCGACATTCTGGCTACGTGCCCGGCCCATCGCAGTCGTCCGATTTTCGCGGTGTGAACGATGGATGGTTCTCCCAACAGCTGATGCAATTCGTGGTTCATTCGCCTCCTCCACGTACCGTCCGCCATCTGCACCCCACCATAGATGGTACGCAGCACTTTCCTTTCGAAAACTCCAAGTGCGCGTTGGTCCTCCACGAGCATCGTCCAGGTCTCGTGTCCGTAGAGGACTACCGGTCTAATTAGCGTTTTGTAGATTGTCAGTTTGGTACGCCGGCGAACTCTATTCGATCGGAGCGTCTTGCGGAGTCCAAAGTACGTACGATTTCCAGCCACTATGCGTCTCCGAATTTCTCTGCTGGTGTCATTTTCGGCAGTCACCAGTGAGCCCAAGTACACAAATTCTTCTACCACCTCGATTTCGTCACCACCGATGCAAACTCGCGGTGGGTGGCTCACATTGTCTTCTCTTGAACCTCTTCCTATCATGTACTTCGTCTTCGACGTGTTGATGACTAGTCCGATCCGCTTAGCTTCCCTCTTCAGTCTGATGTAGGCTTCCTCCATCTTCTCAAAGTTACGTGCCATAATATCTATGTCGTCGGCGAAACCAAATAGCTGGACGGACTTATTGAAAATTGTACCACTCGTGTTAATCCCTGCTCTTCGTATTACCCCTTCCAAAGCGATGTTGAATAGCAAACACGAAAGACCATCACCTTGCCGTAACCCTCTGCGGGTTTCGAAGGGACTCGAGAAAACTCGAACTACGCACATCACCCGATCCATCGTCGCTTTGATCAACCGTGTCAGTTTATCCGGAAAACCGTGTTCGTGCATTAGCTGCCATAGCTGGTCCCGATCGATTGTATCATATGCGGCTTTGAAGTCGATGAATAGATGATGTGTGGGCACGTTGTATTCGCGGCATTTCTGCAGTACTTGACGAATGGCGAACACCTGGTCCGTGGTGGAGCGTTCGCCCATAAAACCCGCCTGGTACTGCCCCACGAACTCCCTTGCAGTTGGTGCTAGTCGACGGCATAAAATTTGGGAGAGTACCTTGTAGGCGGCGTTCAGCAATGTGATTGCGCGGTAGTTGCTACAATCCAGCTTATCGCCCTTTTTGTAGATGGGACACACGACACCTTCCATCCACTCCTGCGGCAAAACTTCCTCCTCCCAAATCTTGGTAATGACCCTGTGCAGCGCTCTAGCTAGTGCCTCACCACCGTGTTTAAACAGCTCTCCTGGTAGTTTGTCAACTCCAGGGGCTTTGTTGTTCTTCAGTCGGACAATCTCCTCCTGGATTTCCTGGAGATCCGGAGCCGGTAGAATTATGTCCTGCGCGCGTTCTCCCAGGTCCATCACCATACCGCCATCTTCGTCTGCCACATCGCCATTCAGGTGTTCTTCGTAGTGCTGCCGCCACCTTTGGATCACCTCACGCTCGTTCGTAAGAAGGTTCCCGTTTATGTCCTTACACATATCAGGCTGTGGCACGTGGCCCTTACGTGAACGGTTTAACTTCTCATAGAACTTTCGTGTGTTATTAGCGCGGTACAGTTGCTCCGTTTCTTCACGGTCTCGATCTTCCTGCTGGCGCTTTTTCCTCCGGAAAATCGAGTTTTGTCTGTTCCGCGCCTGTTTATATCGTGCCTCGTTCGCCCTCGTGCGGTGTTGCAGCAATCTCGCCCATGCTGCATTCTTCTCTTCCACTAACTGCTCACATTCGCCGTCATACCAGTCGTTTCTCTGATCCGGGGGCACCGTGCCAAGTGCAGCGGTTGCGGTGCTACCAATGGCGGATCGGATATCTCTCCAGCCATCTTCAAGAGACGCTGCGCCTAGCTGCTCTTCCGTTGGAAGTGCCACTTCCAGCTGCTGCGCGTATTCTTGGGCTAGTCTACCATCTTGTAGCCGCCCAATGTTAAGCCGCGGCGTCCGACTTCGATGCGTGTTGTACACCGTCGAGAGTTTTGAGCGCAGGCATACTGCAACGAGGTAGTGGTCGGATTCAATATTCGCACTGCGGTAAGTGCGGACGTTCGTGATGTCGGAGAAGAATTTACCGTCGATTAGAACGTGGTCGATTTGGTTTTCCGTTTCTTGGTTAGGTGATCTCCATGTGGCCTTGTGGATATTTTTGCGGGGAAAGAAGGTGCTTCGGACTACCATTCCGCGGGAGGCTGCGAAGTTTATGCATCGTTGGCCGTTGTCATTCGATACGGTGTGCAGACTATCCGGTCCGATGACCGGTCTATACATTTCCTCCCTTCCTACCTGTGCGTTCATGTCACCGATGACGATTTTAACGTCCCGCAGTGGGCATCCATCGTATATCTGCTCCAGCTGTGTGTAGAACGCTTCTTTCTCGTCGTCGGGTCTCCCTTCGTGTGGGCAGTGCACGTTGATGATGCTATAGTTGAAGAAACGGCCTTTAATCCTCAGCTTGCACATCCTTGCGTTGATTGGCTGCCACCCAATCACGCGTTGGCGCATCTTACCCAGCACTATGAAGCCGGTTCCCAGCTCGTTGGTGGTGCCACAGCTTTGGTAGAAGGTAGCCGCTCGATGCCCGCTTTTCCACACTTTCTGTCCTGTCCAGCAAATCTCCTGCAGCGCCACGACGTCGAAGTTGCGGGGATGTAATTCATCGTAGATCATCCTGTTGCAACCTGCGAAACCTAGCGACTTGCAATTCCATGTTCCAAGCTTCCAATCGTGATCCTGTATTCGTCGCCTTGGTCTTTGCCGATTATATCGAGTCGCATTATCTCTTATATTGTTCGTAATGATTGGTTTTCTAGGCGGCTTATTGGGCCAGCGCAAACCTCCTGTCTCGTCGGAGGGCCGTCGTGTCAGGGCTGTTTAGCGTCCCACCTAACACCAGGACTTGGGCTTGTGCGCTTTGAGCGGCACACGGTCGCTTTGGTGGGGCCTACTTGCGGATACATGCAGCTTTTTATAGAGGTTTAACAGGGCCCACTGTCAAACCCCACCACATCCTAGGCAAGCCCCACAACTCGCAGATGGCCTGGGGAGGGATCGTCAAGCCCTTGGACATAGTCCCTGCTGCCCTGAAGCAAGGGTAAATATATAAGCCTTATATCTTCTTCTTATTGGCATTACATCCCCACACTGGGACAGAGCCGCCTCGCAGCTTAGTGTTCGTTAAGCACTTCCACAGTTATTAACTGCGACTGCGAGGTTTCTAAGCCAAGTTACCATTTTTGCATTCGTATATCATGAGGCTAACACGATGATACTTTTATGCCCAGGGAAGTCAAGACATTTCTAATCCGGAAATTTGCCTAGACCGGCACTGGGAATCGAACCCAGCCACCCTCAGCATGGTCTTGCTTTGTAGCCGCGCGTCTTACCGCACGGCTAAGAAGGGTCCCCTAGCCTTATATATCTATTATAATAAAAAATAGTTGAGATTTTCTTCCTGACTATTTAACTTGCGAACGGGTTGATCGATTTGCAAGATTTTCTCCCCAATCAATTCGTTTTGAGATCCGCTAGGTTTGTATATACAGAAGGTTGGTGAATTGAACGGGGAAAGGTAAAAAATCATTAGAATACAAACCCGGACAAAGCTGGGTATTTTTCGCTATTTTTTTATTATTAAAAGTATTGGAAATAGTTGGAGCTAATGTAGTACACGGTTTTAAGAAAAAGTCTTCCTTTTACTTCCACTAATTCGTTTTTTCGTATCTACACAAATACGAAAAAACGAATTAGTAGAAGTAAAAGGAAGACAAGTTTTTTAAAACCGTGTGTTTGAGCATCAAATAGGCAAGTTCATCGATGCACCCCTTAGCGAAATATGCGGCTGGTGGTTGTGCGTAACCACCCATCTCCCACGACAAGGTTTTCTTCAGTAACGGTGCCATTTCAAAATTGATTAGTCTACTACTAGCCATTAAACGGCTCGGACAGAGTTCAAATTACCGAGGAATTGAATCCAAAATATATGTGTAGTGTTTAAGTAAAATAAATGTAGTTTCTGTTAAATAAAGTGTTGTTTAATAAGCCAATGTAGTGTGATGTTTAATGTGCTGTGGACCTTAAACAAATAAATATGTAAATGTGTAAAAGACGTGTTGAATTTGGACCAAAAGCCCGAGGAAACCAACCCAAAGCTCACGAATAGAATCCCAATCGGCCGCCCAAGAATGTGTTCACCTCAGCCCCCAGGATCGCCTTTGGAAAACCACCAAATTATACAGTCCACTTCGGAGGTAGAGGACCAGCTCCCAAACACCGTGTAACATTTTCCCCTAAGACGCTCGCAAATAATTATTAATTTGTGTAGTAGTTTTACATAAGATGGATTTAAAATTAGACGAATTATTACTATTCAATTTAATTCCAAAAATTTGAAATCTTTCACACCAGATATTCTGATGCTCGATTTTGATATTCTGATCGAGCATCAGAATATCCGGTTACACACGAATCAGCCTAATCCGCTTTATAAAAAGCCGTGCCCTTGCATTATCTTCCATCGTTCGTTCGTTTTGTTTCACTGAGTCGTACACTCTTGAGTCCACAAACTGATGAAGCCTTCGCAAGTTGTGTTTCCGGTAGGATTTGTCGCAGACTAAACGTCTGGTTTGTTGTTGATCGTACATCTCGTAAATCTATATATGAGGCTATTAGGCCAGATTGGAGGCGTTTGTTTCTCTCTGCCAGATCATTTAAATACAGAGTATGAATGATACCAAGAACTTCTGAGACTATTGTATTGACTACCTCGCGGACTTGCTACCTTAAATGCGTTCAGATTCTCCCCAAAAAGATGTTCTTCGATTCATTCGCCGAGTTTATGAGCGAATTGTTCCGCAATTATTTTACCGGACAGTCGCTGTTTATTCAGCTACATGGTTTTCCTCTCACGCCTAGTGTTCCGAGTCGGTATTTAGATTTTTTGTACCAGTCGAGTCCTTGACTTATTTAAAGTCAAATTTCACAAAAAACATATTATTTGATGCCTCTAAATATTAAACTGTTTAAAAACTGTCAACTATTTACCACGTCCCTATTAAATGAGATTCCTCGATTTTTTCTTCTTCCAATCATCATATAAAAACTAAGGAGGAAGCGATTATTACCAAGTTATAGTCTATGTTTGCTTTTGAGCTGTTGACTGCTTACTGGTCGGAAACGAAGTGAACGAGTCACCCTGTTCTGACAGTTCAACAACTGTATTTATTGTTTAGAGTAGATAGGTTCAGACATACGTTTTCAAGGAAGTAATAGAATTTATCATCGTTTACTGATACCAACACAGTGATATAATTTGAATAGGGTGGTTCATTATCCTACAGACTCCCCCCGCCATAATCATCTAGTGGTAATAAGCACAGTTTCGATACACATCGCTTGAATTCACCGTTAATGGTACGAAGAGTAACTACTCGTACCATACCATCTGGCCCTGGATGCACTTTAACGACTCGTCCAGTTATCCAAGTAAGGGGGGGTAGGTTGTCGTCCTTTAATAAGCATAATTGTCCTATTGCCAGGTTGGGTTGACTGCTAGATGAAGACTTAGTTCGCTGCTGAAGATTGTTTAAATATTCAATTCTCCACCTTTTCCAAAATAGTTGAAGATTTTTTTGAACTTCCTCATAACGATTTAATCGGTTTGTAGGAAATCCAGTTACATCTTTGTCTGGTAGGGCATTAATCGGACCACCTGTCAGGAAGTGTCCTGGGGTCAGTGGAGTAATATCATTTGGATCAGAAGACATAGGTGATATAGGCCGTGAGTTTAGACATCCTTCGACTTGCTTTAATAGCGTTAGCATTTCCTCGTAAGTGGGTATACTAGACCCAAGAACTCGCTTCATGTGATGCTTGACGCTCTTAATTCTCGCTTCCCAGATACCTCCGAAATTAGGTGCTCGAGGAGGAATGAACTTCCATTCAATCCTTCCATGGCACAAAACTCTTAATGTCCGGGTGACACTTCCTGTTCGAATTTATCGGCTAAGATACCTAGCTCAGTTTTAGTACCAACAAAATTAGTACCGTTATCACAGTGTATAATGCTACTTCGACCACGTTGGCTGCTGAATCTTCTAAGGGCAGCGATGAAGCAAGAACTCGACAATCCACTCACGAGCTCGATATGCACTGCACGAGTAGACAGACAAATGAACAATGCCACATATACCTTCAAAGTTTTTTGAGTTCTCACCAAATTTTCTTTGATTATGAACGGACCACCAAAATCAACTCCAGCAACTTGAAACGGTCTTCCTGGATTAATCCTTGCCTCCGGTATTTGTCCCATGATTTGGTGCAAATTTTTTGGGTTGTTTCTGAAGCAAGGGATGCATCGATGAATTATTTGACGAGCCAAGCTTTTTCCGTGGATTGGCCAGTATTCCAATCTCAAGGCGTAGAGTAACCCTTGTGGTCCAACATGTAGATTTTTGAGATGATAATCGGTTGCGATTAATCGTGTTAAGTTACACTTTGAGGGTAAGATTGGATGCTGTTGATCATATGTTACTCCAGCAGCTTGAATACGCCCACCAACACGTAACAAGCCAATGTCGTTTATAAACGGATTTAGCTTTAGCAGATAACTGTTTTCCGTTTACACACTTTTATTCTTTAGGTTCTTTACTTCTTCGGTAAAATGTTTTTGTTGAACCATCTTAATGATCCTTATACGGGCTGATTCGATGTCATGTACCGTTAAACCTTCTTGTCGCACTTTTTGATGTTTTCGCCGACAGTTGTTTGCAAACCGCAAAATATAGGCGGTAACCCTCTGTAGCTTCCCAAAATTGGAAAATCGGTCAAGAAAATCCAACTCTAACTCTGCATCGGTGTCCTTTTTAGTCACGTTCGTTTCCACAGTTAGTATGCGTGTTGGTTCTTGCATCCACGGTTGTCGATGTTCTCGTAAAAAATTTGGTCCACACCACCATATATCACTGTTAGCTAACTTCTTGGTGGATACGCCTCTAGAGATGAGATCTGCCGGATTGTTTTTTGACCGTATATGATGCCAGTCGTGAATAGACGATTTTTGATTAATCATTTTAACCCTATTGGAAATGAAGGTCGGCCATCTATTTTCCGGTTTGTGGATCCAATCCAGCGTTACCATTGAGTCCGTCCAATAGTGAATTGAATGAATCGATACGTTGAGCGCTTCCTTTGTCGTTTTCATCAACTCCACTAATAATGTAGCTGCTCTTAACTCCATGCGAGGAATAGTTAAATTTTCTTTGTTGCTTCGTTCACTTGATGGAGCGATTCGTGATTTAGCGCATAGTAAATGTACTTGAACTCCGTTACTGTCCAATGTCCTCATGTAAATGGCCGCCCCATACGCCCGTTTCGCCGCATCGGAGAATCCATGGAGCTCAATAACCTCACGCATCGGCTTAACGTGCCGTTGGAAATTTATTTTTGACAGCTCGTTAATTTGGCTGTTAAACCAACTCCACCGGTCTGCTAGTTCCGATGGCAATAGTTCATCCCAAGCAAGCTTATTAGCCCAAATGTCTTGCATCAACATTTTTCCATGGACGATTATGGGACTAAGAGTGCCTAACGGATCATAAACTTTTTGCACTTCGGAAAGCACATTGCGCTTGGTAATTGCTAGGTGGTTGTTAAACTCATCGCTGAAGCTAAACATATCTGTGCGAGGATTCCATCGTAGACCTAAAATCTTGATGTATTCATCAGTTTGGTTCGGTTCTCCTGGTATGTTGGATGTCCATTTATGCAGTTCGAAGCCAGCACTACTCAGTATTGATATCAACTGCTGTTTAATTACAGCGAGTTCTTCCGAATCGTCGCGACCGGTTAAAACATCGTCCATATAAAAGTCGTTCCCCAATACCTGCTCCGGCAAATAGAATAAATTAATTAGTTTAATATTAGGTTTAGCTAGAACCTAAGTACCTTTGAAGCTTCCGGGTAGATATCAGCAAACTCCCGCGCTAGCTGTTTCAAACATCTCGCTGCTGCGAATGGCGCTGAACATGTACCATACGTTACTGTTTTCAGGCAATAAGTATTTACTTCGTCGTCTGGTGAAAATCTCCATAATATACGCTGGAGCTGACAATCATCTTCGTGGATTTCAATTTGTCTATACATTTTTATGATATCCGCAGTTATTACAAACTTAGGACCAGTGTTGGTAAAATCACTCATAAATCTCAATCAACGAGCGCTCCCGTGCGAATGAAATCGTCTGCGATTTTAAAGGAATTCATCACGCTTGAATTTTTCATGCTAAAACGCATCATATCACTCATTTGCCAAAAAATCATTTTGGTTCAAAAACGCATTTGAAATCAATTTGGGGAAATTTATTGCTTATACATAGAAGAGTGTCCAATATTTTATGCGACAAATGTCATTTCACTGTTTTTAACGAAGGAGAACAAAAGAAAACCTGCGATGATTCAAATGGATGATTCAACTCATCCATGAGTTTTTAGGTACTGAGTTGGGTGCGTTTCAACTCACGCTTGATTTGAATCATCCATGAGTTTTGAGATATTGAGTTTTTACCAACACTGCTTAGGACACCGGAATCTGAGTAAGATTTGAAACAAATCATTTTGTACACTAGGTCCGACCATCAAAATATCGTTTAAAGAGACACCGTTCGATGTTATCGCCGAACCGTTGAAAACGGTTCTCAATTTTGTTGTGGTATTCTCGGGCTTCAGAATCGGATGATGAGGAAAGTAGAACACCTGTCCAGTATGTATCAATCTGGTCTCACTTAATTGTTCCATGTGGCCCAGATCCTTGTATGCTTGCATGAACGCAGTATATTCTCGTTGCAATTTGGGATTTCGTGTAAAACGGTTTTCCAATTTCAAGAGCCTGTCTAACGCCATTTCTCTTGATTCCCCTAATGGTTGAGCATTTGGTTTCAATGGGAGTCGTACTTTAAATCTGCCATCTTTATTACGTGTGGTTGTTTCAGTGAAGAACTGTTCACACAGTTCCTCTTCTTCGGTCAATGTACGTGTCATCAAGCTGTTGGTTTGGTCATTGATAAGTTTATTCCACTCGATATTAGTGCCCATCCTTGTGAAATCTCCTCCAACTATCCATCCGAGAGCGGTATTTTGAAGTGAGGGGAAGTGCTCCGCTAGCTTTATGTTTCCGTCACGAAGAATGTCAAAGAGTACAGCAACTCCCAACAGCATGTCTACAGGTCGGCTACAATAAAATTCTGGATCTGCTA
This sequence comes from Armigeres subalbatus, assembly GCF_024139115.2. Classification (NCBI taxonomy): domain Eukaryota; kingdom Metazoa; phylum Arthropoda; class Insecta; order Diptera; family Culicidae; genus Armigeres; species Armigeres subalbatus. The sequence continues at coordinate 383,584,865 of NC_085140.1, read as the reverse complement.
AAATCACTTCTGTGTCCATCAAGCTCCTCATATTAATATCGGTTGGTGGCAATCTTCCTGTTATTTTGTCCGCAACAAGTACATTCACAGTAATTTGATAGGAGGATGTACGAGACTTTAAAGTGATAATTGCTCTTTCCTTGATAGCACGAACGTTTTGACCAAAACCAACCACAGATGCTCTAGTGGCAGTGGTTTTTATTCCCAAATGACGAACTAAATCTGTTGTTGCGAAATTGGATTGGGAACCTGAATCCAATAATACCCGACACATGATAGTAGAGCCATTTTCACAGTAGACTAGAACAGAAGCCGTTGGCAGAATGGATTGCTTCGATAAAGGAAGAACATCTTTGTGCGTGTCTGGCAAGTTTATTACAAAAACAATAATAGATTAACAAAACTTTAATTGAATCAATCGAATATTTACTCACTGGCGCCGTGTCGAGACCGCCCTTGTTGTGTCTCTGGTCTATGTCCTCGGTGAATCAATGTATGATGTTTACGCCCACACTTGATACAGCCTCTGCTGCGACATTGATCTGCTGTATGCTTCGGTTTTAGGCAATTGAAACAAAGGGAGAAACGTTTGACGACCTTGACTTTCTCCTCCACTGATTTCTCGCCAAACCGATGACAGTGTCCAATGAAATGCTCTTTACTGCAGACTGCACATTTTTGTTCACGTGGAGTTTTACTTACTGTGAATGATCGGGTTTCAAGTTTAGCTTTTTTTGGCATACTGGTTTCGAGGGCTGCTTTTCGCTTGACAGGCATGGCGTCCAACATTTGACATCTACCCAAAACGAAGGTTTCCAGTTGCTTGTATGTTGGCGGTTCTGTTCCCGATGCCATTGATTCCCATTCTCGTCGTGTAACAGGATCAAGCTTGTTTGCCAGTTGGTACACTAACACGGCATCCCATGATTCTACCGGCTGCTTCAGAATTTGAAGACACCTCAGGTTTTTTCTAGCTGTATCAAACAAATTCCTTGGCGCTTCCGCTGATTCTACACCAACAGGTTCCAATTCAAATAAGTCGCGCATGTGTTTTTGCACAAGCAATTTAGGGTTGTTGTAGCGATTTACAAGTAAATCATATGCTACCAAATAATTGGATTCCGTTGTTTGCAGCGAGTCCACCAATCCTAATGCCGTACCTCGGAGAGACAGTTTGAGATACTCAAACTTCTGAATAGTTTCCAAGAATTTCGTTTGTGAATGAGGGCGTTGAATTTATCAAACCATTCAAGCCAGTTCTCGTTGGCTCCAGAGAATGTCGGCAAGTCTACGGTTGGTAGACGGACCATGTCGCTCCCAGATCTAAGTTTTGCATTGCTTCTCTTGTTGACAATCGCTTTGTCAAACATAGCTAAACCGGCTACGTATTTAACCTCAACTTCGTCCCGCTTATCAGCTTCATTTGGTATATATTGCTCCAACCAATTTTGTGCCTGGTCGAGATTTTTGTAGCAGTCTTCAGTAACATCACATCACTTTCAAAAACATACATGGTTTCAATTATGTTGGCGATCCTCGTTATAGCATGGTTTCGTTGTACCGAAAAACGATCGAAATCCGATTGCAGCACGAAAGTTGGCTGATCGCTTCTTTCGCCCGTTGTCTCCTCCTGCATAATTGCAACATTATGTGAGCTTTCCTCCGCCATTATTGTACCTGTTGAGATATTATCACGTGAAAGTTATGCCTTCTAGCGTACGTTTTTTTTTTTTTTTTTTCAAATTTTAATTAAATTATTCGTATCATTACTTTTTAAACAAAGTTCTTGTCAGGCACCACAATCAAAATTTCTTGTTTGGCACTGTGCAGACCGATCAACCCACGCGTCGATCTTGAATTTAAATTATTTACGTCTGACAGAAAATCACTTCCGTTTCATGCGCCATATTGAATACGACCCTCGTGTCAATTCAAACTATCGAAATTTTCATTTTAACACGCATTGAATACGACCCATGTGTCGGATTTACTATTCGCTAAAAGCATCATTTTGATTTCGACCCTCGTGCCGATTCAATTCTGAGAATATTAACTTCCCAAGCAAAGTATCTTAGATATAGATCTACTCCCAACTTTTCACTATTCGCTTGATGCGCCATTTTGAATGCGACCCTCGTGTCGATTCCACAGCATTTGATTTTTTGTTTCATAGCTATTCAATGTCTGCTGCGCCCCTACGTTTTGAAAAAAAAAAGAATTTTCACACTTTACCTGTTTTCGCTTCGCTGGTATCCGGTTCGATGGACCACTTTATGTTTGCTTTTGAGCTGTTGACTGCTTGCTGGTCGGAAACGAAGTGAACGAGTCACCATGTTCTGACAGTTCAACAACTGTATTTATTGTTTAGAGTAGATAGGTTCAGACATACGTTTTCAAGGAAGTAATAGAAATCATCATCGTTTACTGATACCAACACAGTGATACAATTTGAATAGGGTGGTTCATTATCCTACAGTCTAAATAACTTGTTTATGAAGCTCAAGCGTCAAAGAGCATAACGAAGCCGAACTCACGCCTAGTGTTTCGAGTCGGTATTTAGATTTTTTGTACCAGTCGAGTCCTTGACTTATTTAAAGTCAAATTTCGCAAAGAACCATATTATTTGATGCCTCTGAATATTAAAAAAAAAACAAATTTATCCACCGGTGGTGATGATGCCTTTCTCGATCCAATATGTTCAATAAGGTACCAGTCAAAACGATTAATGCAAGAGATGGCGTTTTTTCAATGGTAGTAAAATCGAAATTTCATCACTATTAGACTACTAATCAGTGCAAACTAAGTGCAGGAGATAATCGTTTCACCTTATACTTCATTCCTTATCACTACTTTCTTCTAAAACACTACCACTTTCCATAAATTTGCAAAATACTTGAGTTTCCCATACATTTTATCGATTTCCAACTACCATTCTTCCATGAGCTCATGGTGGAAATTGTGAAAATCTCAGAACATAGAGTAGCAGGCTTAACAACACAGATAGAAACGCCGGTATCGCCACTCAGTGACGAGTACCGTAAACATGGCGCACGGAAGGTTGTTGTCTACACTTTTTACTGCTGCTGCACCCTGGAAGTAAATGTCATCGAAGTAAACAGTCGGTCCCTTATTAAGGTACCAGTCAAAACGATTAATGCAAGAGATGGCGTTTTTTCAGTGGTAGTAAAATCGAAATTTCATAACTATAGGAGATCGTCAGTTGCATTCTACCAAAAAATCCGCTTGAGGCCCTTTCAAAACATGTTAACAACAGCCACTACACCTGATGGTATAATTGCAATATTTCCATTATCATGCGACAGGTGGTGTTGCTGCGTGTTTGTATTAATGTAATATTGCATATACACTAGTGACATCTGCTGTTCGATATCGTAAGCTTTCAATGTTCCTCCCACACACGAGGTGGAGAACAGTCTTGAAGAAATTGAAAGTATACAGCTAGAATTTAGTATGGAAGTACAATGAAATCTCTTTTATTGTTTAGAACTGCAAAACAAGTCGTGGGTACAAAAATCTGAAAATTATTTGTTGCTTTTTGACCTAGCTTTCATATTGATGCGATGCGTATTTAGTTGATGGGAACGGATGATTTGTCCATACACTGAAAATAATGTTGAAGTAACAATAACCATGGAACAGCGGTTAAAATTACTATTCAAGTTTGTTTTTGACATAAACGAAAACATATTTAAAATAAAAACACATTTGTAAATTTTACTACACGCAATGGTTCAAATAATAACATTATGTGGTGTAGAAAATTTACAAAACAAAGAACATTCTCAGGCCAACATCGAGAATGATATGGGTGGCAAATCAATTTAGCTGCGGATAATTAAGTACTAATCTGCTCAATCGAATACCTTGGGGATAATGGTGAGTATTTATTTAAATTTAATGTGTTAAAGGAAACACTCGTGGCTGTTGAAGAATCTCATTATTATTCCTTGCATTTTTGTCTTACAGACTATCGTTCTATTCGTCACTGAAAGTGGTTCGTATGGATTCATACTGGCCCGGAATATTCATCAAGGAAGTGCAGGTTCTCAGGTATTACGAGAATCAAGAATGTAATGACCAAAGTGATCCGACGTAGGTGCCATACAAGTAACTGCTGTCGCTGAAAGATTCCTGTTGCTGCCGAAAACTTAGAAAATCCGGAGGAATGACGGATTGCAATTTTTATTCGTACCTACTCGAACATGTTTTATCACAAATATTCTTTATCATGCGCCAATGTTCTATTAGTTAAACAATAAATGCTAATAAATGTTCAATGCAAACAATAAATAAACCAAAATTAATCATTTTCTTATTCCCTTACACAAATGAAAATATCAATTGTTAATACTACTATGGATCAAAAATGGGCATGGTTAAAAGTACCGCAATATTTACTGCTGCACATAGTAGTATTAACAAAAAACATGGTACAATTGGACAAGAAATGTCAAAAAGACACCATAGTAAAATCAACTGCAGTTATGGTTGATTCAAGTGTATGCTGTAGTCTGCACAAATCAAGTGGTAAAATGTTTTTAATTTTACCCTCGATTTGGTAGATATTACCATGCCGCTTCTTTCAGTGTACAAGGAAATTCATTTTACTTTAAATGTTGTGGCGCGATCTCGTTCAAACAGCACCTTTGTCTTTGCCCTATTAGACTACTAATCAGTGCAAACTAAGTGCAGGAGATAATCTTTTCACCTCATACTTCATTCCTTTTCACTACTTTCTTCTAAAACACCACCATTTTCCATAAATTTGCAAAATACCTGATTTTCCCATACATTTTATCGATTTCCAACTACCATTCTTCCATGAGCTCATGATGAAAATTGTAAAAATCTCAGAACATAGAGTAGCAGGCTTTACAACACAGGTAGAAACGCCGGTATCGCTACTCAGTGACGAGTACCGTAAACATGGTGCACGGAAGGTTGTTGTCTACACTTTCTACGGCTGCTGCAACCTGGAAGTAAATGTCATCGAAGTAAACAGTCGGTCCCTTATTAATGTTGTAAATACAGTGCTTATTGCCTACATTTCGGCGGTAAAAAGATTTGGTGCAATTCTAGTACGTTGCTAAAAAATTACTTACCGTGGGTTACCGTGGGTTGCGCCACGGCTAAAATGAATAATGATTCAATGTGCATTTGTGTTTTTGCTGATTAAAAAATAAAAATATAATCCAAACTGCTTAATTTATTAAAAAACAAAAACAATAGTGTCCAACTAGGAAATTTGCTCCGTCGAATGAAACCAGTTGCACTCGAATCTGTCAAGCCCTTCTATATGAAACGCGTTTAACAAAAAAAATATTTATGGGCTACACACATACACACTTTTGGAGTGAAATTATAGCCTTCTGGTACAACTTTGTTGTACGAGAAAGGCAAAAACAAATCTTTAACATCAAAAAAGTGTTGCATCGAGACGAGCTGCAGATGTAGGAACAAAACAGGCAAACAGCAAAATGGTGTAATGCAAAAAGTGAATAATGAATGGTAACTTTAACAGCAATCAGATCTCGATGTTTCATGCATTTCTAGGACATTCGGTTCCCCCTCCTTTGGAAATTTTTCGTGTTTCAAAACAGTCAAACTTTGACCGCTTTGGTCAAACACTTTACAAAGTCCGATTGAGCTTTTTTCCGAACTTTTTTCGAGGAGATGAAACTTTTCAGCATTGCCCGTTTTTGAAATTCGAAAAGTCGGTTTTCATTGGTACCCTAATAAACAACCACAGATCGTGTAACCTGTATTCTCCGGTGGTTTCAGCTGCAAAGGAGGCAACCTTAAGGCAGATAGCCATTTACAAATAAGGGCGAAGTGGCACAATACCTGCCACTGAGCTAAGCAGGTGAGCTCAAGTGTGTAGAGTAACCTGCTATCAACGATACCTAACCCTAATTTAAGACGTAGGGGTAGGTTTTTTGTTTGGAGCGGTCTGGCAAAGGTTTACACCACGTTGGTCCGCCAGCTATCTTTAACGGATCGAAAGTGGAGGAGGAACGTGATGCAACGTTGGATGTGAATCTCAGATTTTATAATTTTTCAATTGGGGATGGGTTGTTCGCCTAGCCTGATGCCTTGGCTTGACAACTGATGCCTACCCTTGAAGACAAGCCCCTCAACACTGCTGACTGACAGGGTTGTTACGACTACGCGGATTTCGCGATTTTCGCGGTTTTCGCGGATTTGGCGCGGATTTACATAACGATTTTAGGGTTTCGCGCGGATTTAGTTTTAGGTGAAAATTTCTAAGAAAAAATCTAAGGAAGTTTATTTGAAAATTAGTTTTATCATAAAAACGTTTATGCCTATCTAGATGGGCTTTATTTTCATTACCAAATGTTGTTGAGAACAAATTTACGTTTCAAGTTTATTAACATTATTTTTTGGATATGTCCAAGTCCTTATTTAATGGCATGCATTACACTCTCAAGCATCATTTAAACAAATGTTATGAGGAGAGATACGCCACTTGTTGTCATTTTAATCCATTCTAAAACACGACGCACATAAACCATGTCTATTGAAGGACATGAGCACCCATTTTCATCTTGTCAATTTCTTCGTAATTCCAAGATATTTGTCAGTTTCTGATTGGTTGTTTATTTTACGATGAACCACTCAGCATATCATTTTTCAAAAGTCATCAGGAATTCTTTCATAATATTGGAATATTTTATATTTCCTTTATAACATTCATCTAGTACGAATGAAGGTTTATACAACATTGAAAACATAAAAATGTTCTGTGATTTAATGCTGATGCTTCATTTTAATAATTTCTTCCGAAAGTCGATCAAAAATTAGAAGATGATTCTCAAAAGTTACTTCTGGGCTTTGGCGGTTTTTTTTATGATATTTTCGGTTAACTCCGGTGGTATTTTACAGAATCCTTGTATATATTCCTTGCAAATAAATTTCCACAGCGTAAAGAGGATTTCTGCAGCATTAAAAACCCGAAAAATTATAAAGATTATATATATGGAGGAGGTTCCTGGAGCGGTGACCGCAGGAATGACTATAGAAAATTGAAAAGAATACCGTCTTGAATTTACAAAAGAGTTATAGCGATGGTCACAGATATTTCTTTAATAAGTGCTCAAAAATTGAACCGGGAGTTTTTCCGCAGGAAGTCACTAATCAATTTCTGCAAGAATTTCTAAAGCGATTTCCGTAGGAATCATGAAGGGATTTCTGCAAGTAAGCTCTGAAGATATTCCGCAGGTTATTTGTGGAGAATTTACTTGAACTCACGACAAAATTCCCAAACGAATTACAAAATAGTTTCCCAGGGGAATTTTTGTAAGAATACTCGGAGAAATTCCCACAGATGTTCTCGGAAGAATACCGTGGGGCATCGAAATCCGTACACTTAAGCACCTTAGTATATGAAAAAGTCATTAGAAAATAGGATTCGAATGTAAATAAAACGTTTGTCATTGACACAGGCGCATGAAGGCCTCTACTTTTGAAGTGTTTCATATTTACTCATTAAAAACTACGAAAAACATGATAGAATAATGAATTAAATCAACTACTCCTGACTCGAAATCCGTACACCGTGGACGGATTTCGAATCAAAGGATCAAAATCCGTACAGCTATTTCTTCACTAAATATTTAAATTGAAACAGTCTGATTGACTAAACTACCACTGTAAATAGTTCGATACGCAGCTTGAGAAGCAATGTCTTCGATTTGTATTCCGCTTATCTTATATAATGATTTGCAATTAGCAATTAAAACACAGTTACTTTTGGTGCAATTATGCTCTACCCGAAAACAAAATGGCGGCACAAACTCCGCGTTTGGTGGGTGGAAATTTGTTTTTGATTTTTTTGTTTTAATTTCAAAGCCTTCTTTCCAGTTCTATGCCCTAGAAGCTTACTGTCAAGTATCTGAACAGGAAAAGATTTATTATTCCTACATTAATTAACTTTAACCTCCTTTCATTTATTGATATCTCATGAGGTGGACGGATTTCGGTGCTGTACGGATTTCGGTCCCGCACGGTATCCACAGACAATTTGGAGCAACTTCTGCACTTCAGCAGATCCAAGTGCAGTTGGAATTCGGCAAACATTCCCATGAAAATTTCCGGAGGATGACCCGCAGAAATCTTTGGGATGAATCGGCGCACGAACAATGAATTTCTACAGGAGTTCTCGGAATTTTTAAATGAAATTCCAGTAAGAATGATAAAAAAAACTGCGTGAATTTTTAGAAAAGCTTGTTACAAGAATTGAAGGAGAAATAACGGACTAATTTCTGTTGGACTTTACGCAAATTATTCTGCCGTATTTCCAAAGAAATTTCTTCTGAAATTTCTAAAAATATTCCTCTGGAATTTTTGAAGGAATTTACGCTTGATTCTGACTTAAAAATCAACGGAGCTTGAGCAACTATGTTAGATTTTGTATTATTTGTTTCTTGATATGAATTCAAATATTTGTTTCACAGAAGTTTTGTTTAAAAACGGAGCTTCATTGTCTAATTCCTTAATATCTAAGCAAGTTTGTCTTGTGTTGGCACGTTTATCTTTAATCAATTATGATCAAATCTGACCTTAACATTCATTTGTAATGAACGTATCTTGTGCAGAATTTTATAAAGTTCTATCAACAAAAAAAAACTGATAATAACGGAACAAATCATGCCAAAGCCATCATCTAATCCAAAAAGCGGTGCTTATGCAAATAGTTTTGACTGTTTAGTTCTTGTTCTCTTGCATTCAGTACTTCTAGTGGCGAATAAGGCCATTCAGAAGGGTTGTAATATTTACTGCCGGTTTATTAGTCCTATTAGCATTTTGATACAAACATATGTTGCTGTTTTAAATCATATTTAAAATCAGTAATAATTGTAAAAAAATAAATTTTTGAGAAGACGCTCAGAAGACAGAAGACATTTAGCGTGTATTTGCTTAGAATTTAGATCTGGATCGCACGGATTTGGCGCGAAATGGGTTTCATGTCGCGCGGAAATGGCGCGGATTTGATTTTAGTCGGCGCGGATTTGGCGCGGAAAATATTTCAGGATCTCCGTAACAACCCTGGACTGATCTGGTAAAACCAACCGAGGTTGCCCAACGAAAATCAGAGGAGAATGTCAACGGTAACAACATACGGTAAAGATATAGACATGGAAATCTGGAAGATGGTGGCTGCCAGTACAGACCCCAGGCCCAGACAGATTCCTCATGGAAGGATCCGGAGGAAGAGTATCCGATTAGTACTCGGAGAATGCAGCCGGAGAGCAAATTCTGGACAAAGGCCAACATATTTTCAGTGTACGGGCAGCTATTCAACCAGCTAGTTCAGTGGTCGTTCACTAATTACGTAAGTATTTTTTCTTGGTTTTTTGGTTTTTTTGGCCACTCCATTCCTAGTTGATTAATTCCATGAATGTGGCTTCAGCTGATAGTGATTAGTGTTTCAGCATCGGATATTTTATTTTATCTGACCAGCTCCGCCGCCAAGAAAGGCTGATTAATGAGTGTCCCTGGTAAGTCTGGAGGAACCCGATAATGCTCCTGAGTAAGATCGCTGGTAGCAAAAGAACTCCAAGCGGGAGTAGTCTGCAGAAACCAGTGAAGCGAAATACTCCTCGAGGCGGCTAGAGATAATATTCCCTTGGAGCTCCAAATAGCGGAGCGGACCGTATCCTACCGCTATGTGAGTTGACTTCACCCCAAATTCCCTGACTGGGATAAATTTCCTGTATGGTAGTTCGCCATTCATACTACTTTTCTTTGTATCACATTAGAGCACTCATCTTAGTCGGGTGTCCGGGAGGAAGTATTTTTAACGAACGGAGGGGCCTTTTTCATAGCTTCAACTGCACGCCTACACAGATAAATTCGATCGATTGATTGTTCTTTTGAAACGAAATAAATTTAAACCGTGCTTGCTTGTAAAATTCAGTCAAATCTAATTGAATATCGAGTGTTTATTCGTTTGTTGGGATTGGTTGCAATTTCACACGTTGCAATTTCACATTTTCGAAATCATTTACTGTTTAGTCTCCTCCGACAACAAGCGGACTACTTTACTGCCGAGGTGGCAACTAGTTTGAGGGTTGGTTGCGCGGGAGACATCAATGAAGACCTGGGCGAACTCCGGTACGTTTTCCAGTCAGCGTCATTGTAGCGCCGCGGAGCTTCTTGGTAGTGGAGGGAGGCATGTGCTGAAATTTGAATTGGGTAGTGGTTACTGTCGTAGAGGTCCGAGCTAACTTTCCATTACGGGATTGACAGAGTGGATCTACAGGCAGTGTCGACATCAATTGCTGTAGGAGAATGGACATTGAAGAAGATGGTAGACATATCGTTGAGGGGCACAAAGTCTGCATCCCCGAATGCTTCGAGGAGGGCAACGCCAAGAGGATCTAACCCCCGCGACAACCACCCAGGCGGCATTTCTAACTCCTTCAGAATTTCATGAGTTCTAGATGTCGCAAAATCCATGATGACACTGTTTGCATGATGGAATGTGGAGCATATATGTAGTCTGTATAAACCAAATAACAAAAAAATAGACAAAATTTATCCCTTGGAATGATTGAAAAAACTTCAAAATTAGAAATTTTACCAGGTCATAGGTTTATTCTATAAAAATGTTTCCTTAAGTTAAAATATGAGAAAGGCAAAAATAAGAGATTTGCTAAAATGGTAGAAAGGGTTGACAGGTGGCATGTGCAATTGTAAAGGATTTGAATAAACAACAAGGAAGATATGAAGTTAGATAATTTTCTGGCCATTTTAGCTAAACATAATTATGTTTCCGCAACTATAGACTGTCACAGAAAAAGCACACTAAAAAAAGTCGGCAGATTGATATGCAAGTAAAGTTCCATGAAGATTGCGTTGCATCCTATAGATAATATCCATTTAATAAATGTATTTTTTCTGAAATTTTTGCTTCAAATTTAGAAAATATGTAGCTTTTATTTTGGGACAAAAAATTGCTTTGCACAAATTGAACTTTTTTAGGGTGCCTTTTTTTTAATCACCTAGTAAAAAACGTAGAGCTATTACATCAGTCGAATTTTCTTTGGAAGTGTATTGGAATGTTTGTCTTGTCTTCTAAAAGTGATTGCAAATATGTTGCAAAGGTTAGGAAACCTCGAAAAAGTGCAAAACTTTACCTAGGTAAAAAAGCTACATAAAAATCAAATTACTTCGGCTTTTAGTATATGTTGGGGTTTATTAAGAATCCTAGTCATAAGCCAACACTGATTAAATAAGCAAAAACCTGTTAAATAAGCGAAAACGAGGGCTCGAGATTTATTTGATTTTTCGAGCGACTCCGTGTGAATTTCAAATGCTCTAAGTAGTTTAATTCTCCTCTCTCTCCGGTTACAACAATGTTTTAAATTTCGACACCTGTAATGCTTGGTAGACAAGTATAATGATCATATGCAGTGTATTTAGTGTAGATATTGATAAGAAATTTAAAGAAACGTCTTGAAACTGTCTTGTGCAAACATCTCAAAACCGTGTGAAGGAAAAAATCCTAAAACATGACTTATATTCAACAAAATTTCCGATCACTATTCTAGTTTGAATCTAGTTTGTATCTGGAATCAGCTGGTTTCCCCAGCAGTTTTTCATTAATGTTTTTAATTTTTTTATATAAATGAAACAATTATTTTGCTGTCAAGAAAGGCGCCGTAATTGCAAAGTAGATTGATCCGTAGATAAAATAATGCATTCATACACCAACGAAAATCGAAATATTTGAATCTTGTGATTCATTCGTGGTTCAATTTTGCAGAAAATAGACTGAGCGTTTAAAGAGTTGACTGGTAAAAAAAAATAATCTAGAACAGTTGCTGGGAAAATAAATGCTTGAGATTCATATTCAAAATGATAGCCCCGAACAATTTGAATCAATGCTGATTTCGCTCTTAACCAACATTTTGCCAAAACAATCATAGCTCTTACCAATTACCAATCTGTAAAAATTCAATATTTGGGTCAAAATTGAACGGATTGCAATTTTCATGTGAAAACTTTTCACGTGAAAAACAGTAGGCGAGTTGTCGCCAGCTTCAACATTTCAAATTTTGTACTCAAACGATAATAAACACAGAATTTTCATTCCAACATTAATCTTTACTAATGTCAGCTAATTGTCAACAGTCCCGTTATATCTTCTATTTGGCGTTATGGTTTCATAGTAGCGTAGTAAGGAAAAAGAGTTCAAAATGTAACGGTAAATGCTTCAAATGAAGATACGATTTCCAAACGAGTTTTTATCAGTTGATAATTTAAAAGTAAGATGTGAGCTTTGATCACCCTCGATTTTTTTTTTTTGAAAATTTGGTTATCCCATCCCTGAGCTTAAGGATAATAATGTTTTTTCGCGTTCACCTGATGCTATTCGTGTCGTCAACATAGAGTTTGTATTTTCCTGTTAGGCCTTCAGAATGTCATCCGGACAAATTCAAAAGATGTGATTTGAAAAAAAACATGTGTATTTTCGAGGACGTCGATTTTATGTCATATGTTGTATTTCAAAATTGGTCAACCGAAAAGCGAAATAAAAAAATGGAATTTATTTTCAAAATCAATTCACCATGATTAATTTGACCAATATCTGCGAAGTTCAAAGAAATCGTATATCGATTTAACATGGAATCGTAAAATGTATAGTGTAAATGTAAATGACTTACATTAAGAAACTTCTAAAACGTATTATGGATCACTTCTTAAAGTTTAAATAGATATACAGCCGACTTTCTACATCTCGATGTTCTATATCTCGATATCTCTCCCTATGTTGATGATTTCCTCAGTACCTCAAATCTACATACATTTCGGCTTTCTACATCTCGAAAACCTCCCTATCTCAATGTGTTCTGATCATATTTTGTTATTTTTTTAAATTTGGCCACCGCGTGGTGGCTTCTGATGGTGAATGCTTTGATAGCATGTGCTTATGTACTGCGGATAAATTGTACACATTTATGAAAGAGTATGACCTACATACTCTTCATATTTTTGCTTTTTTTCTGAGTCCTTTTATTTAAACCTTCGGAAATACCGCATACCCTTACCAAGAGCAATGGAGTAGGAAAAGTGAAAATCATCATGAAAAGTACGGATAAATGTGGGAAATAAAAAGTTTTCCCGAAATCTTTCGCCTCTGACGATCTATCTGCATTCCACAGGAATGTGGTGTGTATGCGACGATTGAAAAATATCATCACCTTGCGCTGCCCCAGTCGGTGGATGTTTGTAGGAATCCGATTCCCACACTCTGCTCGGATGGATGCCTTTGCTTTGCGAGCTGCAGCGGTCATCCGTATAAGAGACTGAGGATTGGTCCATAAATGTCATCCCGTTCGTTAGTGGGACGATTGCTCAACGCTGACTGCTGTATGGTGCAGCATAGGAAAGGAAGTTTATCGTAACGCATTATTAATGGAGTCTAGTCAATAATGACAACCGGAGAGACCATCATGCGTGGTCCAGGCAGCGGTGGTGGAAGCGGCGTTCGTGATGGGATGGAATCCCGAGATGATTCCGATACGCATAAGCCACCATTGCAATAACTCTCCCAGGGATACTGGATCTCCGTTGCGTTCCCTTCTATGGATCCTTATAAATCTTTTGACTTTGGCATAGCATCATATCACTGCCTGACCAAGCACTCGTCAGCATCCTCGTCGTCGTCGTCATCACCGGGAGATTCGGAGCGGAAGCCAGCTCACATAGCCGATTGAACGTGGAAGAGTTTTCTGAAGGACCATGAAAAGGGCCGTTTGTAATGTCGAGGAAAAACCGTTTGATGGTTGCATTATTATTACATACTCTTGGGCTGCAGGGTACGGAGGTATGTTTGTCGAGATGTATTTGGCAGCGTGTGGTCGTAAATCGCCGAAAACAAATCATTCTTATCTTGAAGTTGTACCGGCGACCGGGCATTGGGTACTGTAACGGTAATGTCTTTTTTGGTCTTTAGTGGTTTGAAAGTGCTCTTCGAAGACCATTTGACGGTGATAAATTATGGACCGTGAATTTCCAAAAGGAATTTGATGATAATTCATGTGGTAACTTGATTTATGGATGTGGACGGACACTCAATGAATGAGAAGCAATATGACATTGCCTTGTTCGGCGTGTAATTTTACTAAGTGTAACAAGCTGCGAGGAGACCTACAAAAATGTTTCTTTTCTTCTAATGTTTTGAAACATGTTTTACTTTTTATCTTCGGTGCGTTAATTTTAACTAATTCACTTAAGCTACGTGTGAACTTTCTTATACGAAAGAGAGAAAACATAATAAAACTCAAAAAAATCAATGGATTTAGTCATTTTAAAATATGTAATTCAATTTTATGAAACTAAATTTTATGGAGCAAAATTTCCAATGTTTTTTGTTGTCAACAAAGCTCATACATTTTACCAATTTAGAATACTCATGTTCTCAGAATCTCACAAATAAGGTGTACATCCCCAAATTAAATCTTATCTCGGAAAAATATGGGCAAATTATTTTGAGAAAAATATTATCTCAGCATAAATATGCAAATACCCAACTGGGTGCGCCAACATTCAGTAGCATATATTATGCCCTACGTCAAATCATACCAACAAAGAACGAAGGCAGGCAGCACAGCTTGTCAGTCCGCGAGGCATCTCTCACTCAAAGGAGGGTTATTTTCCAGACGGTTGTCTGCTTTCCCTGATACATAAAATAAAGAAAGCACGTCCCGTTTTACCTTTTGCCAAAATCGCAAAAATACAATCCGTTCCGCACGTATACGGAAAAATTGTTTGACTGATACCAACACACCAGGATTGCAACTTAGGATATTCTCATTTTTCTTCTACACGGGGGAGGAGTGTAGTTCCAAGGTACACGTCAGAATCAGTCAGTCGTTTTTGTCCGTCGCATATCTGCTACCCAACCCACCCCAAAAATGCTCGCTGTGAAAATGTAAAATCTCAAACTTTATATTTGCAGCATCACAACTACCTACAGCAAAACAGAACGATCTCTTCATATCACTCTTCTGCAGGTTTGGTAGATGTTTTTGATACTGAAGCAAGCAACGTCTACCGAGTGAGCGAGAAAAATACACCCCATCCAACGGCACCCAGATGAGGAGGAGATGTCAAGAGTACGTCAGCAGAGCAGAGCGATGTCGGTTCCCTTGGGATACGGAATGTAGATTGGTACGAGATTGAGCTGCGGATTCTCTCCGTTCTGTGGTGGTGGCTTCCTGATGAAGCACTGCTGGCTGAGATAGGGCAGTCGCCGCCGCCGCCGCCGTTGTCGGTGGGTATGCCATGCGGAATGTATGTGTAAGCTGTATCGTGTGCGCAGCAGTGGCAGAATGATTGACAGGTTGATAAAATCGCTCTCGTTTTGTTGTTGGGCAACCATTTATTCGTTCCTGCTCGTAAAACGTGGGTAGAACCGGATGCCAGTGGATTTTGTACTCTTTCTCTTCGGTTGAGTCCCACTAGTGACCCGCATCATACCTATATGGTCGTGAATTCACCAATCGTAATCAGGTGCAAGAAGGCGTAGAGTAGAAGTATGCTGGATGCCGAAAGATGTGTGTTGGACATGGGTAAAATGGATGAATTTTATAACGAAGCAAATGAGGTTGATATTGGATTTATGCAGGCGCCATTAGTTGTAATAATTACGGGCTACGTCGAATATAAACGGGATGATAACTGACAATTCATAGAAAATGTAAATGCTAGGATTTGTTTCGACTAGAGGTGTGCGTCGGTTCGAAAATCAGCGGCGGCGTTTGTTAGAATTTTGGTTGGCGGCGGCGTGGAGATTTTTTTAATGTTCGTTTCTTAAAGATTTTTCTCTGTATTTTTTTCGGGATATTTCCAAGACTTCAGCGAGAGAATCTTTCGAATTTCGTCGGAAAAATCTGATGAATTAATCTCCCGAAAATACTCTCCCAAACATTAATTTGAAAGTTATTTTGAAGTATCTTGAAGTTTTGAGATTTATTTTGGAATTTCCTAGGGAAGCACTTCGGAATTTCCAAGAAAAATTGTTTGATATTTCTGTGGGAAATTCCTTGGCATTTACTTGAAACATTCTTCAGAAAAATAGTTCATAGTTTTTACAGAACAGTGTTCGAAAAACCCACGAAAAGCTTTTGCAATTTACACAGAAAATTCTTCAAAGTTTCCGCGGGAGTTTGCTCAAAATGTGGATATCAGCAAAAAAAATGGATTTGAGCGGCAAATGGTTCGAAATTTTCATAGGAAATTCATTGGAATTTGCATGCGATTTTTAGAAAGTTCTATTGTAAGTTTTTCGAAATTTGTACTAGAACTGTTCAGAATGTCTACGTGATTTTTTCTTATTTCACGGAAAACTGTTCGGTATTGCAACGAAAAAATATCTGAATTTTGAAGGAATTTCTACACAAAATTATTCGTATTGCCCATAAGAAAATCTTCGGAAATTCAAGGGAAAAACCAGATTAACCCACCTTGCATTGGTGTCAGTTCTGTAAAATGTCCTCTGCATGTCATTTCACTAATTTGTTTTGAACTTTTTTTCGGGAACCAAATTTACTTTATATTCTTGATGCATTCATAAAGCTTGAGTAGGCCTAAATTTTTGACCAAAGGTACATAGCTCCAAATATAACAGCTGAGGCTAGGGAGTTGCTGTTTTGAAAACCGCACTCGCTCGAGGGCTACTTTTTGACTGCCTGTTGATAAGTGATTGTTCTATATAAGGCTCAAACCAACAGCCGTCGAATTCGGTCTAAAAACTCTACAGCACAAAATGAGTTATAACACTGTAGGTATTAGACTATAGGTATTAGACTAGGGCTAATACCTTAAATTTTTGGGAGCGAGTGTCCTTATTTTGAAAGGGAAAAAATAATTTAAAATTAAAAAAAGGTTAGATGAAGTGGTAGAAAACTATCAAACTTACAACCTGACAAGGCCATAGGTAGAACAACAATCACATTCAAATCACTCGGAAGACTAGGTTTCCCACAGATATGGCAAGAGGACAACCCGACCAGTTAGTCATAACAAAATTTTATCACAATTATATTAATATGTGTTACAAATAACAATACTTGTAATAATTTTGTTATAAATTCTCTGTCAAAGGTGGAGAAAAGAAAATCTCATGATCGTCATAACAGGATTATAACATAATGTGTTATATTTATTTTTACCGCAAAAAAATGCCTACATTTTTGGTATATAGGAATTGAAAAAAAAAACGAAGGTATCACCTTCAGTCTAACTTGAACCTACAACCCAGCTGGACAAAGTTGATTGCATACATTATGAATAATCATAATCTTTTCAATAACATAATTTGTTATAGTATAAGCCAGTGGCGTAGTCAGAAAATTGGTCTGGGGGGGGTTTTCTGAACATTTTTTTAACTAAAAAAAATTACTTCTAAAAATGTTGTCTCTGGGGGGTTATGGTATAAGCTATTTTCACTGCTTTTTATGTAACACATCAAGTTATATTTTTGTTTGATTTTGTTACAATTTTTATTATTTTAACTACTAATGGTACATGTTTTATAACAACCGCTGTTATAAAAAACTGCTGCAACAGAATAACAAGTTCTGATATAAATCTGTTACTATCTACTGGTAGAGGTGTGCGCCGGTCCTAAAATCGTCGGCGGCGGCGTTTTCGGCGTCACGCCAAAAGCCATTTTAACCGGCGTTGGCGGCGGCGCGAATCGGCGTGGCAATTTTCTATTACATTCATATTTTTACAAGTTTTTTTTTTGCATATTTTCAAGACATTAACGGATTTTTTTTTTAGAATTTCAGGGGAAAAGTCTGAGGAACTTCCCCACAAAAGTCACTAAGTTTTTCTAAAATATTCATTTGGAAATTATTTTTGAATTTTTCACGTGAACTACTTTTCCGTTTCGATAATTCTTTGGAAACTCTTTAGAACTCGCAAAGAAAATTATAAATGAAAAAATCTTCAGATTTTCTACGAGAAATTGATCTTAATTTCAACAGGATGCTCCGGAGTTTTCACGGAAAATTCTTCAGAGTTTCCGCGGAAAATTGTTCGGAAGTTCCATGGGAAATTGAATGGAACTAGAATGTTTTTTTAAAATTTTTTTACAGGGAGAAAAATGTGTTAGAATAAACCGGTTTCTGCAACAATAACAATATTTATTGTTGATACAACAAATAGGGTTGAATCAACCATACGGTATATACGCGATAGTTCAGTGGTTTATTTCACTGGTTTGTTTCTTTAATTACACAAACAGACAAGACACATTCTAGTTGATTCAACTCTCATATATGTTTGTTCTAACCATGCTTCCAAGCTATCACTGTCAAATAATCAGGGATCGTAATGCTCACTCGTTCTCACAGAGCAGACGATGCTCGCTCACGCAGATTTTTACCGAGAAATCATTTTGCGGGAAAAAGGCCTTATGAGAGATAGCTATTTGTTCATGACTGTTCGAACCGTGAAAAGTTGATTTGCTCAAGTCGAGTCAAGTACAAGACACTGAAGACGACCACACAGTTGTGGTCGAAATACGTATCTGCAAAGATAACGAAAATTAACTGGTGGAATTAAATGGACAGTACTTAATTCGTCTTAGACGGTTGAATACATTCCACTAAAAGAGCTAGGGGGAAAGACGGCTTTGGCAAGTTTTGTTCTATTATTGGCAGGGGGGTTTTTGTCGACCAAATTTTATGAAATTTGGCCACAATATTCTTTGATATGCAAAGAATGTTTAGGCCAAATTTGAGCCTAGTCAGTCATAAAAAACCCCCCTGCCAATAATAGAACAAAACCTGCCAAAGCCGTCATTCCCCCTATATATATTTTTCTGATTTGCTTGTTTTTTGACATCTTTTATCTTTTTCGTGCCTTCACCAATGCACCAAAGAAGAGTAGCCTTTGTGGAATAAATACATATCCCAACAAGCAGTCAACGGTATGGCTAGAGTTAGCGCAATCCAGTGCTATTTTTGTTGGTGTTAAGGTTCGAATCCCATTGCAGGCTTTCTTTTATAAACGCACACTGAAAATTTCCGCGAAAAATTAGTGAGGCGTAAGAATTATGAAACGAAAAAGAGTTTCATCAAGTAGATTTTCGTTTATTTTTCAGGCCAGCTCTAGAGAAAAAAGAACGAGTGAAATATATTTCTCGAAACAGAATGCCAAAAAAGATTCTCCTTCGGCTCGGATTCTCCTTCGGAAAATCGCTTGTTTTTGTCTCACCGAAACGAAATGTACAAACTCTGCAAATAATACGTCAGAACACTGAATAAATTTCTGCGAAACTACTTTATTGACAATATGATGATTTCAATGAAAGTGGAAAAAAATATTACAACAGAATTGAATTAGCTTCATGGCGAGTGAGAGTCCACCGTATCACATAAGTTATAAGAACGAAATTATTTTTGTTTAAGTCATACGATGCAGGATTGAAAAAAACAATGAAGTTCGTTTGAATAAAGCAGTGAATCGCAGTGAAATTTGAAGATTGAAACAACAATGCCCTCATTGTTTGATGCAACAAACGAAACAGTTGTTTCAATCGTACAAGATTCTTCTGCGTGTTTAGAAAACTTTTCAAAATTTCCACGAGGAATTTTCCGGAATTTCCACTAAACCTTTTCAGAATTTAAACATTAATTTTAATTTTTTACGAAAAGCAGTTTTGTTTTCAGAATTTTGAACGGAACATTCTTTGTTTGGCTCATAGGAAAATCTTTCAAAATTCTTCAGAAATTACTAAAAAAATGGGAAAGTATCGTTTGGCTGAAAATTATTTGAAGGAAAGAAATTTCGTGCAAAACGGTTATAAATGAAGAATGGTTTGACCAAAAATTTTCATTTGGCCAAAGCGACAGTCAGCCGAAAAAAAAAAAACGTTGTCTCTAACAGGCTGTTGGCCAAAATGGTCGTTTGACCGAATGAGTCAAATGCCGTTTGGTCGTAATGATCGTTTGAAAGAAAGGGGCATTTCGTCGAATGAATCATACAACTAAATGGCCATTCAGCCAGATGCCATTTCGGCCAAAGAACCTTTTTGGCAAACAGCATTTTAGGCCAAAAGACCAAACAATATTTTCTGTCGTATATCCCTTTCGTTAAATGATATTTAAGGCCAGGTGCGTCTAATGATTTATTTGGCCAAACACCTTTCGGCCAAATGGCCCTTCCTGTCGTTTGGTCGAAAGTCATACGGTGAAAAGCCACTTGTTCAAATGTCGCTTGGCCGAAAAACACAGTAAGCCGAATTTCATTTGGCGAATTATGTAAACGAACATGTAATTTGGCCAATAAAGTTGTTTGCCCTAGCAACCCTGTAGGCTGAAATTGCCGTTTGGTAGAAATAATCGTTTGGTTGAAAATGTCGTTTTGCTGAATAAATCATTTAGCCGAAAATGACCTTTCCGCAAAAAACTTCGACAGTTTAGGCAATTGAGCTATTCGGCCAACGGATTTTTTTCAGCCAAAGAAACTGTTCGGCCGAACGACATATTCGGCAGTATGTACCTTCCGACCAAACGACATTTTCGGCGAAATAACTTTGAGCTAGATAGGCTTCGGCAAAATGGTTTGTTCGGTCAAATGCCATATTTGGCCAAACAACATTGGGCTTTCGGGCAAATGTCTTTCTGCCAACGACTCTTTTCCGTTCAAAAATTCTATTCCAATGGAAATCCTAAAACACGGTAAAAAAAGTTAAAAAAGAACTGTTTGTACGACGATTGTTTCTTTTGTATTTTAGTAAAAAAACGGCGACTCGGTCTTTATTTGGTAAAACGTTATTTATTCAACGTATCGACACGGTATTTCCCCCTGAAGAAGATACAATCCCAATGTCGAAACGCTAGGTAAATGTTATTTACTTGTTTTACTAAATGAAGACTGAGTAGTCGTTTTTTTAATTAAATAAAAAACGGGTATTTCTTCAGAATTTGCACTCAAAGTTCCTCTCAGTTTTGCCTTTCGCGTATACTAAGTATACGTAAAGGCTATAGGATCACTTCAAAAACGAGCTTTTGATAGAAGGCTCGGAGACCCATAGTGTTCTATACCAATCGAATCAGTTCGATGAATTGAGGTGATGTCTGTATGTTTTTTTTTTTTCCTAAACAATGGAGGGGGAATCTGCTCAACAGACATCCTGGGTTGACCAGGAAGTGCGGGGTTAGGGATCACCGAGGGAGGCAGGACTACATCCCCGACCCGCTAAACCGTTTTCATTGCCGCCAAGCCCATAGTCCCTTCGGTACAACCAGAAAGTAATGCTTCAAAGGGGGGCCAGTGCACAACGCACCCTCGAGGTTCGCTGCGTGTCCTTGCAGCACCGAACATCGTAACTCGCTTTTTTAGAAGAACACCATGGTATCGTGCCAGCGCGTTGCCGGCTTTCCAGGTGGCCTTATCACGCCCTATGCCCTCGGAAGGTGGGAAGGGTCGACTTCGCGCCTGCTTCCCTCTGCACGACTGGTATAAAAAATGATGATGCCGCGTGCACCCCAAATTGACCTTTCTGCGATAGGGCCTATTCGCCAGCACACAGAGGGACTTGCCGACGCGGTGCTTACGCCTGCCCCAGCCTTGACGAGGACCCCTTTCCGTCCTCGGGCTCGGAACCCGCCCGGTTGACCGACGCCGCGAAAGCGACGATACCATGTTGTTCTTCGCGCGGCCACTTGTTCGGTAAAAGGATCGAGTTCGACCACAGAGCATGACCACCGGTATGACCCATGAAGCCGACTCCGATCCCTTGGACTACCTCTTATTTGCGCCTGAACTAGCCATCCTTGAGTCCACGCGCCACCTTCTATGTAGCTCCGAGACGATTTGGGCGATAGCCGATAAAACGGCGTTCCAGCCAAATTCATCTTTACACATCCTCCGAACTAGGTTGTCCGGGGTAGTGTCCAGACCACATGTGGCAAGCATGTGGTCACGCATTGCGCGAAAACGTGAGCACACGAACAACACGTGTTCCACCGTTTCCTCTAAACCTGCGCACACCAAACACTCGGGCAAGGCCGAGCAAGCCAGCTGGTGATTTTGCAGCACGCTTAAACGCCGGGCACATCGAACCCCCCATGGGGTGCTTGCTGTTCACAGCTTTGCTGGAACAAATCAAACAATTGGGAGGGTTCGTGCAGCATTGTGCCTTATGTCCTCCAATCCGCAGCGTCGGCAGAGATTGCTTCTGTCAGGGCCTTTGCAGTCCCATTGCTTGTGCCCCGATTCCAGGCACTTGAAGCAAACTTCGGGTTGCTCGTATATGCGCACAGGGCATACCGACCATCCCACTTTGACGCTTCCTAACTTGACTACCTTGAGGCGTCCGCTGCAGATAGCCGAACCAATGCTACCTGCGTCCCTGCCGGACCTTTCCGTAGCCGAACGGCTGCGGTGGGCGTCTCCACTTCACACTGTCGCCGCAGTGCCGTGACGAGCTCTTCGACTTCAGTGATCTCGTCCAGATCTTTAACCCTTAGATTCACCTCCGTCGTGAGTGCCCTCACCTTGACCGTCTCGCCTAGGACTTCCTCCGCCATCTTCTTGTAAGCGGCGCCCTTTTGCGAGACACCCCGCTTCAGCTCGAGGATCATCTCGCCCATCCGGGTACGTCTTATTCGACGTACGTCGGCGCCGAGTTCACCGAGCTTGACGTCACTCCTCATCGCCTTCAAAACATCCGAGTACTTAGCCTCGTCCGCCGTGATGACTAGGGCATCGCCCCTGGAGCGATTGGCGCCTACCCTAGACTTCTTGCTACCCTCATTCGCCTGGGCCTTCTTTTCGGCCCTTGACGTCTTCGGTTTCCTCTTGTTCTTGACCAGGGTCCAGGAGGCGTCATCCCCCTCTATTTCCCTGGTCTGGTGCGGCTGAGAACTTTCAGCCTGCCGTAACCCCTTGCCACCGTCTTTCCTGAGTGGACGGACCTTTCCAGGTCCTTCCTCCCCCGGTTTTGGAGGTACCTGGCCGGGATTCAGCTCCAGCCCCACTACCCTTGTTCGGGGTAGTAACCCTCCGCGTTTTGGAGCGCCCCCAGGGAGCTCATCCCCTGGAGACTGTCTCCTCCGTTTTTGTGTCTGCTCCGTTGGAGCAGTCACCCCCGACGTACCCGCAAATACTTGACACCACCGTCTTCGCTGGCACGCCTTCGGTCGATTCGACCTTGCCCGAGTCCGTGAATTCTTGGGCCTCAGTCTGGGTAGACCTCGACTCCACTGATTTCACGGGTTTACACTTGGCCGTCCCGACCGCCCTCTCCAGCTTGTCGTCCAGCATCGACTTTCGAAGTTTCTGCAAGCTCCTCTTGAGGTCCTTGCTGATATTATGCTTCGATGACGCAAAGTCGATGATGGCGTCCAGCTGTTCCGTCGCCACCTCGAAGGCCGAAAGCCCATCGCGTTTGCGGTTCATCGCCTCCACAAGCCATGGGCCGTCAATAACCCCTACCGGCGTTTTTCTAGCCGAGAGGAAGGTTGAGTGACCCACGCTGGCGCTGCGCACTGAGCTGCCGACTATTGCCTCTGGCCTACTAGGCGGAGACCTGAACCACCCACCTCTTGCGAAGGGGTTTTCGCCTACACTACTACCACTAATTGAAGAATTGACTTGGTTTTCCATTTTTGTCCCACGAGTTGCTCGGGAAAAGAGGTCCACCACGCCAGAGCCCAGCATGACGCGGTAAGGGACATTTACTGTCGAGGGTGCCCAGGTACCCCACACCCAGTAAACCACATATCGTATAACAAACAGCAAATAAAGTCGCATTTGCGTCCATCAAAAATCTGAATCGCATTGTATATCAAACTTCGTCAGATTATTGTCAAAGGATGTTGTATTGAATGCATTGTATACGATAATTTTTACCGTAGTGAAAATCAATCGTAATTGTGTGAATAAAAACTCGTGATGACTTACACTCCTTGCAATATCCTATATGAGTGCGAATGAATGTCTATGTGAATCGTAATACAATCGAAATCACTTCAGTCCAAACGGCTTGTTGAAGTTTCAAGCAGTTGTAAAAATATAAATTGTGTAGTTTATGTTGGATAAAAATCCGAATCAGTTCAAGATGTGCAGTATGGTGCAGTGGTAGAGTATCCGCCTGCAAATCCAAAGATCGCATGTTCGAGACTTGGTGCTGGCAATTTTTTTTAATTTTTCATATTTTTATGTATAATCGTAATACTGTTCTCATGATGTCGGGAAAAATCGTATAATAAAACTCGTATGTACCTATATCGCCTCCGCTTTGATACGTATGTAGCCATTCTGTGCATTATATACGATTAAGTTGGTTCTTATATAATAACCGATACCAAGAGATATAGGTACCAAAATGTTGACTGGGCAGGCTCCGTTAAAAGCCTAGCTCATTATTTCACCCCCCTGGCCATGCATCCCCTCTGCACGGGTCGCTTGACGCCTTGGGATTAGGGGTTAGGGACGATGGTCCCGGTCTAACTCGCAGTGGCCATGGGGAGGGGTCGTCAAGCCCTTGGACAAAGTCCCTTCTGCCCCCGGTGATGTCTGTATGTGTGTATGCATGTATGTATGTGTGTGTGCACAAAAAAATGTGAGACACACTTTTTTGTACTTAGCTTTATCCGATTTGCTTGCAACAGGTTGCATTCGACGGGGAATCCATTCGTTATTGAAAATTGGCCCAATTGGCTATTGCGTTCCGTAGTTATTAAAAAAACATTGTTTTCCCCCATTTTTTCCAAATTTCAAAATAGATTTTTTTTTTCAAAAACAGCTGCAATGCATTTAAATGAACGCAAATAAATGTGAATTGATGGAAATAACTGAATCTATCTCCTTAAAGTCCAATTTTGACCTCTCTTATGTGTAAGTAAGTAAGTAAGTAATCTCACGAAAATTTCAGTGGAGTTTTAACGTGATAAGTTGGAGATATCTATCGAAAAATTCAGCGGACCTCTTCAAATTTGAATCGGCGTGGAAAATCATACTTCAGCGGCGTGACAAATTTTAAACGGCGGAGCGCCGATGCAAAATTGTCGGCGGCGGCGGCGTATCAAAAACTGTCGGCGGCGGCGGCGTGGCGTGGCGGCGCACACCTCTAATGGCATGCTACAAAAATCTTAAAAATATTTGTTCCGTGACAGGGCATGAAAGTGTGCAATATCTGCTTTATTACCACTTTCAACTCGGTGAATTAAAGAGGTATGATTAATTTATCGACTAGTCACTATTCTTCGCATGTATCTATTAAAACAACTTAGAATTTTTTATTGTATTAAAATGAATGCAAATAAATGCGGATAATAATGGAATCTATCTTTTTTATGTTTAATTTTGACCTTTTTAATGTCATGATTTCAATACATTTTACAATACGCGAGAAAGGCACCACCCGGGTTTTGTTTAAAGAAAAGACGAAAAAAGCCATTAGGAGTGATTCAAATATGACGTCCACTACTTTTTGAGACTTCTATACCCCCCTCCTCCCCTCTGTCACGCTTTTTTGTATACCTAGTTTATGTACTGTCACAAAATCATAGACCCCCTCCCTCCCTTAAACCTGTGACATCATTATTGAACGACCCTTTAACATTCTTTCAACTGCCATTCAAATTTTCTCCTAACTTCAATTAACTTCAAAGCCGGCACGAATCAATACCTCTGAAGCCAACACAAGATTCTTCTGAAGTTGTTGCCATGTCATCCGGTAGCAAAAGTCGAGTGCCATCGAACATCAAGTGCATCTGCATATTCATAGTTTTCGGTTATTTTTCTCCACCATGACACATTTGCTTCATCAACTTTGAACGATAAAACTTCTCGGCCATTCGTCCTCTTCTGGATTACACTCCGGCACTATATGTAGCACGTGTATCTCCGGTTTTTGGCTGTGTTGCTTTCGTCCGTCTTGAGCTCGTTGACATCGACGACGACGTCGTCGTCGGTCGGTCCGTCGCCTCTCCTAAAGGAAGCGATGCAATTATCATATATATCTTCCTCTGTGTGACATTTTCGTTTCATGCAAATGTCATTTCGGAATATTTTTTAAATAAATGTGGTGATAAATTTTTATGTTTATTATTATAATCAAGTATAGTTTTCTTGCACTGCTGTCGTATTTTCTTATTTCAGAGTGTGCAACTTTTTTCGGAAGCTTGCACTTCCTGATGACTCTCGTTGGCAGTGCATTTCCACCATACCGATAGGATCCCTGGCGTATATACCTTAACCTTAGTTAATGGAACGGGTACAGGATGACGGAGGTTCCAGATGAGAGTGCGCTTCATCGACAGCCGGGACAGTGGATCGTCAATCGAATGGCTATTGCTCTTTCTCGTCTCCCTGCTGCAGCCAAGCAGCCTTTTTTCTTCAGGTTGTAGATATCGATTTGACAAGAGGAGAACTTTCAGCTTTCGACGGTGATGAGAAACCATTGTACGTGAACAAGTTTCTTATCCTTTAGGGAAAGTTTTCTACGAGACGTTATCGAAGAATGAAGTTGATGGCTTTCAATAATGATGATGGGTTTTTCGAGGTGCCTTAATTGATTTCGTTTGAAGAGGCAACTCAGCACTGCATTCTTCCTCTATTCTAAGTTAAACCGAGGCAAAAACTAAGTTCATAACGTCAGATAACGCCATATTATGTTTTAGATGTTTGAAAGAACATAATGAGATTTTCAAGGATCTGTACACAAAGGATGCCTTCAACGGTGTACGAAGTGTCACCATCATATCTTAACTATATCATTTTCCTAAATTACAGTATGAATATGTAATTACTTCCAACTGGCTTACATCAAACCCTCACGGTCGACGAAAGCAAAACAGAGACTGCAGAGCAGTGCATATGCTGCCAAAATTTATTCGATAAATTTTTCCTACCATCGGTGGATGTGTGCTCATAATGTGTACGTGTGTAGCAAGTATACCGAGTTGAACGCTATTGTAGCTCGTTTGGATGTCATCTCGCTCACCCCAAATGATGTCCCCAGGACTCTTCGTATTGTTTGTAGCGCGATACGTTGATGAAGGCGATGGCGGGGGCAGTGATTGTCGGCAGCGGTGGTAGTGGTGCAGTAAATCTTAAAACCTACATCCTTTCTCATCCCTCGGCATAATTTGTGAGGAGAGTTTCCAGTCGGAGGGTGTTTGTAATGTATGCGCTCTTCCAAAGTATATCACCCGATGTGTCATATTAATATCATAAATTTGGAAGGGTTGTCCCTGTAACGAAAGTATTCGAATGGGCTGGGCGAGGGTGCGGTGCTTGGTAGGTCGGGATACAACTAGCGGACCAATTAAGAGCAGAATGAACTTGAATATATGAATCTAGATGTCTCGGGGGCACCCAAAAGATGGCGTCGGATGTTCGCCAAAATTTGAACTATGTGGAGACCATGTCGTGTGCTTGGAATTTATCTACTTAATGTCAAACTTTCTCTGTTGGTAGCTGCTTTTGAATGGAGTTGTTGTGTAGAGGTGCTCAGCTCATACTATCCAAATTTTTCCTTTCTGAGCACCTTCTGTGACACATAGGGTTGTCATGCTGAGTGATTGTTCGCGGGGTTGTTACCAGGGTTTTGAAGCGTCGATTAGTATAGGGGAAGAGGTTCGGTTATGGGTATCCTTCTGTTTTTGGTCTATAACTCTGGCCGTAGACAAACAACCTACAACCAAGAAATTAGGCTGATTTTGTTGATTTGGAAAATTTCAATGACAGGTTTGAAAATTTTACATTTTTGAACATTTGAATTTTGTTGTTCGGTTGTGGGCACCCTTGTCAACAAACCACCTGTACACAATGTACCAAATAGTGACTTGTGCCATAGAAAATCTGTCCTGTTTAACATACTGAGGTACAAACTCCTTCAGGGTTTTCCAAAAAAAACACCAATGTTAAACTTACGTGTCACTGTAGTGCATATTTCAGACATAGACAATTACCGTCAAATCGACGAATTCCGATAAAGAATTTTGTAATCAAGCCCTGAAGAAATTATAAATCCAACAACGAAACGTCGGCGATTATTAAATATACATCATTCAGCATCCCTCCAAAGACTATATTTATATAAAGCACACTGCTTCGACTGTAGATTTAATTTGACGTTTTTAAGCTCTACGAAATGGCTACGAAATGGTGAGTTGACATCCGGGAAGGAGCGCCTAACATAGCTCTGGTCCTCACAAGTTCCAATTCTCACGCTTCCACGGGTCTTCCGTTGACAACTTACCGCCATCTAAGGGTTGCGTACTTAGCTGGTAGTGTAGCCTGGGCACTGTTGTCCTTCTGACATCATCTAGAGTGAGAGGGTGCGTCCTGTGGGGTCTGCCTAGGATGTGGTGGGGTTCGACAGTGGGCTCTGTTGAACTTCTATAAAAAGCTACATGTGTCCCCAAGCAGGCCCTATCAAAGCGACCGTGTACCGCTCAAAGCGCACTAGCCTAGTCCTGGTGTTGGGTGGGACTTTGACTGATCGAACGTCTGTTCACCAAGGAGGTGCGGCTCCAACAGCGTTTGTTCTGGCATCCAGCAGCTGAGTCTGAAATGCTATTCCCCGGAAGCTATACCTAAGATGGCAGCCCCATCCCGGTGGATAGGGAACCTTGGGCCAACAACCTACTGTTACCGAAACATCAATTTGTTCGAGAATCCGATAATGAATGAATACGGACTGATTTTACGGTGACTACTCTTAGCGTGAAACAACGGACACGAATAGGAACATGGAACGTTTTAACCCTAGCCCAGCAGGGTGAATTGGCACAACTTGCCAATGAGGCACGCCACATGAAGCTTGAAATCCTGGGACTGAATGAAGTCTGTTGGCGAAACTTTGGAGAACACAGAACGCCGTCGGGCTCGGGACAACTTCTGCTATACTCTGGTTTACGATGTGAACACGCTCCCCGGCATCTCGGAGTTGGCTTTCTACTAAGCGCTCTGACACACTCTGCGCTTATGAAGTGGGAAGCTATAAGTGAAAGGATATTCGTTGCCAGTTTTAGAACGCGGGTCCGAAACCTCACTATAATCCAATGCTATGCGACAACCGATGCTGCCGATCTGCAAGACAAAGAGAACTTCTACAGTCAACTCAATGCCGTCGAAGATAGAATTCCGAAGGGTGATATCAAGATCTCTTTGGGCGACTTAATTGCGAAGATCGAATCCGACAACTCGAACCATGAGCGCATTATGGAACGAGAAATGAGCGAAAATGGAGAGTTGTTCGCAGAATTCTGTGGTAATAATGACATGGTGATCGGGGGTTCACAAGGTCACGTGGATCTCCCGTGACGGCTTTACAGAATATCAAATCGACCACATCTACATCAGCCGAAAATGGAAACGGAGCCTTCATGATGTACGGAATAAACGTAGTGCCGATATCGCGTCTAATCATCACCTCCTCATCGGCGAAATACGCCTACGCATTGCGCGGATTCGTCGGCAGGAGGAAAGAGTTGGACGATGATTCAACACACGCCGACTGGAAGATGTCACGGTGAAACGATCCTTCTTTGAAGAACTGGAGAGACGTGCTGCAGATATTCCGAAAGGTGACAGCGTGGAAGACCAATGGACCACCATCAAGAATACCTTCATCGCCACCAGCGAGAACAATCTGGGCGAATTGCGCACCCAGAGAAAACAATGGATCACCGATGAGATTTGGAGGAGGATAGAGGAGCCAAGAGAAGCCAAAGCCGTGATAGAGCGATCAAAAATCAGAGGAGCCAACGTCTTAGCCCGTCAACGATACGCGGCTCTTGAGAAGGAAGTAAAACGCTCATGTCGACGGGACAAGCGAGCGTGGGCAGACTCTCTGGCCGGCGGAGGAGAGAGAGCCGCCGCCTCCTCTACGATATCTCACGACGCTTAAATGGGGCGAAGATGAATGCAACGATGCCTGTGAAAGACGCGAATGATCAGTTATTGACCGACCCAACTGACCAGCTGAAACGCTGGTTTGAGCACTTCGAACAACTTTTCAAAGTGCCAGCCAGGCCATCACCACCTCGGCATGATCTGCCTAGGATCCGACGTATAACACGCGTCAATACCGAAGCTCCATCACTGCTAGTGATTCAAACAGCCATCCAAAGCATGAAATCAAATAAAGCCCCAGGGGTCGATCGCATATCAGCCGAGATGCTCAAAGCTGATCCCATGACATCCGCTCAACTACTGCATAGTTTATTTCGTAATATCTGGAACACCGCAACTTTCTCGGTCGACTGGATGCAAGGTATCTTAGTGAAGGTGCCCAAAAAGGGTGACCTGACTGTATGCGATAACTGGCGAGGCATTATGTTGCTGTGTACCGTTCTCAAAGTTCTGTGCAAAATTATCCTAGCCCGGATTCAGGAGGAGATCGATGCGACTCTCCGGCGGCAGCAGGCCGGATTCAGTGCCGGAAGATCCTGTGTGGATCATATTGTCACGCTCCGTATCATTCTGGAGCAGGTCAACGAATTCCAAGAGTCCCGTTACTTGGTATTCATTGACTACGAAAAAGCTTTCGACCGTCTCAATCACGAGAATATGTGGGGCGCCCTGAGACGCAAGAGGGTTCCTGAGAAAATCATCGCACAGTACGAGGCCTTTTTGGGTAGAGTGCTTCACAATGGGGTATTGTCCGACCCTATCCGGGTCGTAGCTGGTGTGAGGCAAGGATGTATTCTATCACCGTTATTGTTGCTCATCGTAATCGACGAGATTCTGGTAGATGCGATTGACCGTGAACCAAACCGCGGGCTGTTATGGCAGCCTATAACCATGGAGCACTTAAACGACTATGAATTGGCTGATGACGTTGCACTCCTCGCACAACAGCGCTCTGATATGCAGAATAAGGTCAACGACCTTGCCGAGCGCTCCTTTTCGGCAGGTTTAGTCATCAACGTCAACAAAACCAAATCGTTGGATGTAAACACGGTGACTCCTTCCAATATCTTGGTAGCAAAATGGCGTCAGACGGCGGTACCAAGATTTATATAGGCGCACGGATCAAGAAAGAAAGGGCTGCCTTTGCGAGTTGAATAAATATCTGAAAAAACAGGCAGATAAGTGAACGCACCAAAATACGAATTTTCAACTCTAACGTGAAACCTGTGCTGTTATACGCTAGCGAAACATGGTGTGTATCCGTGGAGAACACTCAACGGCTGCAGGTGTTCATCAACAGATGCCTGCGGTATATAATTCGGGCCTGGTGGCCTCACAACTGGATCTCAAACAACGAGCTTCATCGTCGTTGTCACCAGAGACCGACAGCAACAGAAATTCGGGATCGAAAGTGGGGCTGGGTCGGCCACACTCTACGTAGGGGTGAAAACGAAATCTGTAAACAAGCATTAGACTGGAAACCAGCGGGACATTGCAGCAGAGACAGACCCAGAGGCTCTTGGCGGCGAAGCCTCAATAAAGAAATAAGAGAAGTCGACCGAAATCTAACCTGGCAACAGGTTGAAGCGCTAGCTGGACAACGCTCAGGATCTCAGATCTTTCAAGTCGGCCCTTTGCACCACCAGAGGTGTACAGGATTCATAAGTAAGTAAGTTTTTAAGCTCTGCTTTATCTATCAGAGTTTTTTTCAATCATCGGATACTACTTCGACTACAGATCCGCCTTAAGTACTTTTTGGTTCTTCTGATGCTCTGCCTTAACAATCAAAGATCAGTTCTTAACGCTGAATACTGCCTCGTCTACAGTCCAGCATTTTTTGACGTAAACTACGTCCAAGGGAAGACTCAGATACAGGGTGTAAAACCGAAATTTCCAAATTCGAGACCGTCACGAAATTAGGATAGATTTCAAACGCTAATAGCGTCTTTATCTTTCGATGGATTTTCGAGATTTGCTTATCAATAGATTCGGAAACTCTCCAGCAATTTGCCAATTCTATTGATACTATTGATTATCAACGTTAAACTATTGAAAATGTTATTTCTTTCCAAAACGGGTGATAAATTCAATTCCGTTCATAAATCCCCAACACGGACATCAGATTGCAGTAAGGTACGGGCCTTTTGATCCACTGCTTCGTTTTCCCTGTGTATAAAAAGCCCCATGTTTCGCGTGCGCGCGACATTTTCATTCTGGATGTCACGGAGAACGGACCAGCGCGGTTCCAGCGATAACGCCTGTGGTTTGGTCTGTTGTGGTGAAAACTCATGGACGATTCAAATCAAGCCCAACTCAGCACCTAAAAACTCATGGATGAGTTGAATCATCGTATGTTTTCTGTATGTATGTAGAATCACGAGCGCACGTCAAACGGAGAAGCTGCAAAAATGTATCCGCATGGATGACTATCTACTAAAATTTTGCCTTTCTCTGAATCGTGTTCTCGTGATTCTACTACCGACGGAAAACAATCTGCTATCACCAAACAATTAAGTTTTACTTTGATCAAAATTCATCTCGCCTCAGATTGTGACTTAAGAGCTACTTTCATTGATGGTAGCCAATCGTTAGTAGGGGAAATTACGGCTTTGGCAGGTTTTGTTCTATTATTGTCAGGGGGTTTTCTGTAACTAATTATGCTCAAATTTGGCCTAAACATTCTTTGCATATAAAAGAATATTGTGGCCAAATTTTATAAAATTAGGTCAACAAACCCCCCAAAGCAAAAATAGAACAAAACCTGCAAAAGCCGTCATTCTTCCTACTTCATACAAGAAAATTTAAACTGAGCGCTGCTTATGTTAATGACGACGACCACGCGACCCACACCATCGCCGGGAATAAAATTTCCGGTAGGAGCTCCGCCGATGCAGAAGGTCTGCTCTCCGCGACATCTCGAACGAAATGGCTCGCGCGCGCGGAAGAGCTGCTTTCTTGTAATCAATAAAGTTGAACCTGTAGCCACGCCCCTTTGGTGAGTATGTGACGGTTACACAATATTTGCAGCCATACCGGACAACAAAGAGGCGGGACTAATGAGCCATCTTTATTGATTATAAGAAAACTGCTCTACCGCGCGCGCGTGGCATTTCAGCACCTAAAAACTCATGGATGAGTTGAATCATCGTATGTTTTTTGTATGTATGTAAAATCACGAGCGCGCGTCAAACGGAGAAGCTGCAAAAATGTTTTCGCATGGATGACTATCTACTAAAATTTTAAGTCTTTCTCTGAATCGTGCTCTCGTGATTCT
The DNA here is from genome assembly GCF_024139115.2 of Armigeres subalbatus. Taxonomy (NCBI): domain Eukaryota; kingdom Metazoa; phylum Arthropoda; class Insecta; order Diptera; family Culicidae; genus Armigeres; species Armigeres subalbatus. Next base: position 383,551,657 of record NC_085140.1, on the reverse strand, counting down.
ACTACCGACGGAAAACAATCTGCCATCACCAGGCAATTAAGTTTTACTTTGATCAAAATTCATCTCGCCTCACGTTATGACTTAAGAGCTACTTTCATTGATGGTAGCCAATCGTTAGTAGGGGAAATTACGGCTTTGGCAGGTTTTGTTCTATTATTGTCAGGGGGTTTTCTGTAACTAATTATGCTCAAATTTGGCCAAAAACATGCTTTGCATATCAAAGAATATTGTGGTTAAATTTTATAAAATTAGGTCAACAAACCACCACCTCTCCCCCACCCCTCGACAATAATAGAACAAAACCTGCCAAAGCCGTCATTCCTCCTACTTAATACAAGAAAAATTAAACTGAGCGCTGCTTATGTTAATGACGACGACCGCGCGACCCACACCATCGCCGGGAATAAAATTTCCGGTAGGAGCTCCGCCGATGCCAAGGTGATACCACGGTCTGCTCTCCGCGACATCTCGAACGAAATGGCTCGCGCGCGCGGAAGAGCTGCTTTCTTGTAATCAATAAAGTTGAACCTGTAGCCACGCCCCTTTGGTGAGTGTGTGACGGTTACACAATATTTGCAGTCATACCGGACAACAAAGAGGCGGGACTAATGAGCCATCTTTGTTGATTATAAGAAAACTGCTCTACCGCGCGCGCGTGGCATTCCAGCACCTAAAAACTCATGGATGAGTTGAATCATCGTATGTTTTCTGTATGTATGTAAAATCACGAGCGCGCGTCAAACGGAGAAGCTGCAAAAATGTTTTCGCATGGATGACTATCTACCAAAATTATAAGTCTTTCTCTGAATCGTGCTCTCGTGATTCTACTACCGACGGAAAACAATCTTCCATCACCAAGCAATTAAGTTTTACTTTGATCAAAATTCAATGCGAATAAATTTATTGCAACGTCTCTCTCCGACAAAGTGCGCAGAATTGAATATGATTGCGTCGAAAAGTAAAGTTCGCAACATTCTGACTTTGGATTTTTTGTTATGACTGATTGGAAATGCGTATTATTGAAAACAAATTGGACTATTAAAAATAATTGGTTATTATCATTGCACCAAAAGGTTTTTCGTAGTTTACGTCGGGCGGTCGTGTCTTGCACACAACCCTTCTGATTTTTTTTCTACTTCGGATATTTCTACTGATTCGCTGTTCGCCATTCGCCAAGAACTGTTGAAATTCAGCGAATACAACGTGCCTACGCATCATCTATTCATCGACTAGCTATGACAGCTTATGCACGAAAACGGATTTCCGGATAAACTAACACGGTTAATCAAAGCGATGATGGATCGGGTGATGTACGTAGTTTGAGTTTCAGGGGCATTCTCGAGTCCCTTCGAAACGCGCAGAGGGTTACGGCAAGGTGATGGTCTTTCGTGTCTGTTCGTGCCATAATAGCTATTTGGCTTCGCCGACGATATAGGTATTATGGCACGTAACTTTGGGAAGATAAGGGAAGCCTACATCAGACTGAAGTGGGAAGCTAATTGGATCGGACCAGTCATTAACACGTCGAAGACGAAGTACATTATAGGAAGAGGTTCAAAAAAAAAAACAATGTGACCCACCCACTGTGAGTTTGCATCGGTGGTGACGAAATCGAGGTGGTAGAAGAATTTGTGTACTTGGGCTCACTTGTGACTGTCGAAAATGATACCAGCAGAGAAATTCGGAGACGCATAGTGGCTGGAAATCGTACGTACTTGAAACTCCACAAGACGCTCCGATCGAATAGAGTTCGCCGCCGTACCAAACTGACAATCTACACAATCTACAAAACGCTCATTAGACCGGTAGTCCTCTACGGACACGAGACCTCAACGATGCTCGTGGAGGTCTAAAGCGCACTTGGAGTTTTCGAAAGGAATGTGCTGCGTACCATCTATGGTGGAGTGCAGATGGCTGAAGGTACGTGGAGGAGGCGAATGAACCACGAGTTGCATGAGGTGCTGGGAGAACCATCCATCGTTCACACTGCGGACGACTGCGGTGGGCCGGGCACGTAGCCAGAATGTCGGCCAGTAACCCGGTGAAAATGGTTCTCGACAACGATCCGTCGGGCACAGGAAGGCGAGGTGCGCAGCGGGCAAGGGAACGTGCCACCCGAGCCGGAGTTCTGATACCTCATCATTGTACGAAACATTTACAGTACAACTTCGAGCTGCTCTCTGGACAGTATTACTCTGTCGCTACCCAAGCTACTGGTCAGACAACCCTGAATACGAAATCAAACAAAAATATACCTGCCGAAGAAAGCTCGTTATGCAGAATATTTAACGTAAAAATTTTGCGATTATTCATAAAATGATGATTCTTTTCAAAAATTTCTTAACTGCGTCAAATATGGTGCCTTCACGGTACACAATTTGTTGAGAAATTTGAGTATTTCTATCAGAATTATGTTTGTAATGGATTCATCCTCTATATTTCAATGATTTTTCGTATGAAATTGAACACTCCAACATATTTTCTGTATTCATTGATCCATTATAAATGCTCAATTTGTTGTTTTCCGTCTGCTATAGCTCTTCACATCAGATGTATGTACCTAAAGATACACGTGAGGTACGACACTGCTAAACACCGACATAAATAAGTCTATTGATCCCCATTTGTGCTCTTCCAATACCAGCGAGCCGTTAGCTGCTTAACGGACTACGACAAAAAGCTATCGCCTCTACCGGCTAGACACTGGCCGGCAAGAAGCATCACTTTTGTATAAATCTATCAAGTCAAGTAGCTATTTTCACAAATTACGTTAGATTTTCTGTAATTAACTTTGCATTTTATCGGTTCACCTCTGATATTCTTTTTCTCCGGGTGCTTTTGTCAGCCACCATCCAGGGCCAACCAACGAACCGGTCATCGTTTGGATGGAGACGCTATATTGAAGCTGTTGCTTTCACGGTAGCTTCGATGAACGATCCAAACAGCATATCACACACCTGAAAGCAGAACCATAAGTAGGACCCACAAGGGACCAATGGGATAATGTTTGGGCTTCATTGGGGATTAGAGTGAGGCATGGGCGAGAACGAGCCATGTGTCCAAGTGGCGAGTAAAAACCACTTACAATGAATCTTTCTCCTTCGATAAATTTATTGAAATCTGCACACAATACGGTCAGAACAGAGGCTTCTTATATTGAGGAGAGTGATTCGATTGTTTGATAGGGAGTATGGAAGTTGATCCAAAATTACCGGACTGCTCAAGCCTAATAAAGGTGTGGTTGATTCTTATAGTTCGGCCGTCCAGTCACACGTGCATTAAAGGATGTACGACGACGACGACAACGACAGCAGCGATAATGATGATGGTTGGTCATGACGCTGTTGTTATTTTGCTTTTCCCCAGAAACAGAACCATAGTCCGGCAAAATCCAAACTTCGGTCATCTACCTTGGTGACGATAAGGGTGGGTCGTTGGGTGCAGCATGGCTGCCACCTCTCAGTAATGTGGAGTAGGTGGTCTCGTCGTATAATATATCCAAGCTGGATCAACGATGTTTGGATAGCGAATTTGAGGTTTTTGTTTGCTCCACGGCAACGGGAACAGTAATTTCCCCATATTACGTTTATCCAGGATTGCCGATGGAACACGCGCGTTTGATCCTTGGAGAATGATAGGCAACAGTAGTGGAGCGGTGGTATATGTACGTGGCTTTGGGGATCTGTTTTGTTCGATTGACAAAATTTGCCCACGTTTTGTTTTTAGTCGACGTGAATGGCATCGACGAATCAGAAAGCAAGGACGTCTAGTGAAGTCATAGGTGTATCTGGAATGAATGTGGATTTCCCGTTCATTGGCGAATGGTAAATGCATATTGAATAATTGGTGACTCTTCCTCAATTCTCTGGTTTACTGAACTGGAGCCGAACATTATTATTATTGAGCCGGAAAAAATATTATTTTCTACTTCTGTCACCGCTCCCTCGATTTTTTGTGACTTTATTTTCTTATTCGAGGAGGGAATTCAAAATTTGATTGGAAAAAAAATAAAATATTAAGCTTTTCTAGAAAATTATTTAAGAAAACTGATGAGTTTCACGATTTTATCAATTTATAATTTTTTAAATTTACCACGAACATGACAAAAGAAGGAATTCATATTTGTTCCGGCCTTATTAGCTCATACTAAGGCCGGAGAGACCTGTGCAGTACATCAAAGCCTTCTCCAGTAAAATAGGTTTATGGCTGCACGTCGCCAACCACGCAGTCTGCGGAGGGTCCGCAAATCATCTAATCGAAACCACCTAATCGATCCATCTTGCTCGCTGCGCACATCGCCTTTTTGGTCCCGTCAGGTCGTTGTCGAGAACCATTTACACTGGATTACTGGCATTCTGGCTACGTGCCCGGCCCACCGCAGTCGTCCGTTTTTAGCGGTGCTAACGTTGGATGGTTCTCCCAACAGGTGATGCAACTCGTGGTTCATTCGCCTCCTTCACGTACCGCACGCCATCTGCACCTCACCATAGACGGTACGCAGCACTGTCGAAAACTCCAAGTGTGCGTTGGTCCAAAAGATATTTTAGTTACCATATAAAGATTGTCGCTACGGTCCCCTTTGTTCTGCTGTCCGAAACATGTGTGATACCTAACTATCAAATCGTACGTATTTTTCCTTCATTGATATTTAGATCCCCTATCCTCGCCAGCAAAAGATGTTTCGGACAGCGACGACAGCAACAATATTTATCTGGTAACTAAAATATCTTTTGTTGGTCCTCCACGAGCATCATCCAGGTTGCGTATCCGTAGAGAACTGCCGGTCTAATCAGCGTTTTCTAGGTAATCAGTTCGGTACGGCGTCAAACTCGTTCAAAAAACGTACGACTTCCTGCCACAGTGCGTCTTCGAATGTTTCTGCTGGTATCGATATCGGAAGCCATCACTATTAGTGAGCCCAAGTGCACGAATTATTCAACCACCTCGATTTCGTCACCAACGATACAACCTTGTGTATCAAGACATACTTGTCAAGCCGGCTTCGTTGATGGTAGTTATTACAAGTAGTTATTTGACAGGCTCAGGCATGTATAACACTTCACGTAGCCAAGACTCTTTATGATATTTACAAACTATATTATTAAATTTTATCAACAGTTGGTGAAAATGACATGGACCAAGATACTCGTAGGTCACGTCATTGAAGGCACTTATTATGGAGGACATTGGTTCATAATATGGTACTGCACGAACGATACTCTTTCTCTTTGGTTCCTTATGAAAGTTAGAAAATAACAAGTCCAATAAATCAAGAACGATGATTTCTGAACGATGATCGTTGATGTTCAGACTGGTACCTATCAAGCAAGACACCCAAATCTTTTACTTGACTGACCCTGTGAATAGTTGTTCCGCCAATTTTGTAATCCATATGAACAGTGACTGCAAAGCGGTGGAAGGCTATCACGAAGCACTTATTGATGCTGAACGTCATGGGATTAACTTCGCACCAACGGACGAAAGTGATCAAAAAGATATGTAGGGTAAAACGACCTATTATGGAGGGGTTAAGCGCCGCGCCAAATCAAAATTGATTTCGAAAATTCTTTAAAAAGGAAATTTATTAATGAAAAATGTTGATTTTTCATCATTTTGAACGGAATTTTGTCAAACAAAAGGTGTTCTAGTGCAAGGAGCCAGACTTTACTAAGGTGGCGCAGATCAGCGCTGCGTGCCACTAGTTGTCTTTTTTACTCTCCCGCTGACCTTATGCAACGCAATTAGTGACGTCACTATTTGCGATACATAAGATCAACGGGTGAATAAAGGAGACAACTAGTGGCACGCAGCGCTGATCTGCGCCACCTTAGTAAAGTCTAGCTCATTGGTTCTAGTGGTTGATTCGAAGAGTTTTGGCGGATCCAGGATGGACTATTTAAACACTACCGCAATATTAGGACCTACCACAACGATAGGACGTTTTACCCTATTGTTCACAGTCGGCAAGACTTTGTGAAAAAATGAATCGATATTACTTCTTTGAGGCATAACCGAGAAATTGGAGAATCTAAAGTTTTATTAATTTTTCGTCAACCGTCGTAGACTAGTACATATAAATATACATATTTTTTTTTCATTTCTTAATGCTAATATACATAAATTGTGAAGTATTTACCATATATTTATAATAAAAAAATAACTAGAGATTAAATAGTACAGATAAAAAATGTTATATCTTTTGTCTTATGTGTTGCGATTTCGAATACTATTAAAATATGTTTTAAGATTCTGCCGAGACATTGTAAAGTCGATAGCTTCGCAGTGTTGATTGTAAATGTTCATTATTCGATTCAAAGGTCCAAATTTGGCATAATTTGTTCGATGATAGTTTGTTATAAATAAGGTGCGATTACGAAGTTGCCTTGAAGGAATATAAAAGTTTAATTTTGATAAGATTTCAGGTGAATCAACACGTTGCGAAACGATATCATTTACGAAGGAAACCATTGCTAGTTCACGCCGCTCTTTCAAAGTCTGTATGTCAATAAGCATGCAGCGTGCTTTGTATGATGGGAGTGGAAATGATGTCCAGCCTAATTTACGAAGAGCAAATAGTAAAAATTGCTTTTGTACAGATTCTAATCTCTCTTCGTGCGTGATTGAGAAAGGAGACCATACAATACTGCAATATTCCATTATTGATCTAACATAAGCTACATAAAGTGTTTTAATTGTATATGGGTCATGAAAGTTATAGCAGAAACGCTTTATGAACCCTAGCATGTTATTAGCCCTGTGAATGATTGTGTTGTAGTGGTCTACGAAAGAAAGTTTAGAGTCTAAGATTACTCCTAAGTCCCTTACTCTTTCACATTTTTCCACATTCTGATTTCCTAATGCGATTGAAATGTTTGGTATTGTTCTTTTTCTGCTAAATGATATTAAGTTGCATTTCTTTACATTCAGTTCTAATAGGCTTTTCTTGCACCATATGTAGAATTTGTATATTTCATTGCGGAATACATTGATGTCGACTTCATTTCTTATTTCCATGAAGAGCTTCATATCATCGGCATAAATTAACACTTTAATGTTTTTCAGAATGAAGGAAATGTCGTTTACGTACAAGATAAAAAGAAGAGGGCCCAAATGAGAGCCTTGAGGGACTCCCGAAGTGACTTGAATTGGTTTTGATTTGTGTCCATTGAATTTGATAATTTGTTGGCGGTCAGTTAGGTATGATTCAAGCCATTTCAGGAGTCGTGGTTCAATTCCAATTTTGTGTAGTTTAAAAAGCAGCATCGGTATATCAATGCGATCGAATGCCTTGCTAAAGTCCGTATATAGAGCTTCTACATGGTTGCCGTTATCCATTGCATTCAATGAAAAATCTACGAATTGAAGTAGATTTGTTGAGGTCGAGCGACCTTTAAAAAAGCCGTGTTGTGTGTCAGTTACTCTGTTTTTGATTTGCAAAAATAGCTTCTCGTTGACAATTGCCTCGAAAAGTTTTGGAATGCAAGAGATAAGGGCTATGCCACGATAATTACGTACGTCTGATTTTCGACCAGATTTAAATATTGTTGCTAGAAAAGAGCTTTTCCATATTTTTGGGAAGATTCCAGATTCCAGAGACTTATTGAAAAGCCAATATAGAGAAGTAGTGAGTTCTTTTGCTAATTTTTAATAAATACTGGTGGAATCGTGTCAGGGCCAGGTCACTTCGAAGCATCCAAGTTCATTAGAGCGTCGAAAATTTCCTGGACTTGAATTTGATTTACACCAACATCTCTGAAAAATTCTGGATAAAACGCAAAATAATCGCGATCGCGATCCTCTTCCGAAAATGTAGTATAGATGTCTTGGAAAAAATTGGCAAATAAATTACAGTTTTTTTCCGAGCTATCGCCAACATTTTCGTCGAGGTGCATTACAGATGGAAAATTGTCTGATTTTAATTTTGTTTTTACGTAATTGAAAAAGTTTTTTGGACAGGACTTTATTTCAAGCTCAATTTTTGAATTATATTTTTCAAGTGCATTACTGATGGCTAGATTCAGTTGGTCGCAGAGTTCCAAATATTTCGCTAAGTTTTGATCACTCTCTTCTTTCTTGTAGATTTTATGTGCTTTTTGTTCGCGATTTTTCAAATTTTTGATTTGACTGTTGTACCAGCTTGGACTTTCTGCATTTCTTTGTCGTCGTTTTTTCTTAAGTGGAATTTCTTGTTCAATTATTTGCTGTAAAGTTTCGTTAAAAGTGTATGCAGCAGTATCGATGTTTCCTTCATTCCTTATAATTGACTGCCAATTAATACTATTTAATCTTAGTTTAATTCTTTCATAGTCTGCTGAATGGTATTCGAAGACTTCCTCGTACTCATAGTCGTTGGGTCTTTGGTGGGCGTGAATAATTGAAGAATATTCGATTGCTGTGTAAAACGCTTCATTTTTCCACAATGGATTTAATGATTCAGTCACACAGAAATCTTCATATACGTTAGTTAAAAAAAAGTCCAAATAGCATTGCTGTCTGTTTTGCCTTTCTCGTATACAAAGTATACGTAAAGGCTATAGGATCACTCCAAAACCGAACTTTTGATAGAAGGCTCGGAGACCCATAGTGTTATATACCAATCGACTCAGCTCGACGAATTGAGGTGATGTCTGTTTGTGTGTATGTATGTATGTGTGTGTGTGTGTGTGTATGTGTACAAATTTTGTAGACACACTTTTTGGAACTTGGCATTACCCAATTTACTCGCAACAAGTTGCATTCCACGAGGAATGCGGTCCCATTGTTTGCTATTGAAAATTAGCCCGATCGGACATTGCATTTCGGAATTATTGAAAAATCATTGTTTTTTCCCAAGGGTATGGAAAAAATCAAAACCGAAAAAAAATTCAAAAAAATCTTTTTTTTCGGAATTGGGAATGCATAGTAATTATTGTTAAACCATGCAAAATTATAGAAAAAATGCAATCTATTCTCCTAAAGTGCTTTTTTGACCTTTCCTATGTGATTTTTTCAATACATTTTACGATGCACGAGAAAGGCATCATCACCACTAGGTGGATTAATCTGGGTTTTTATATGGTTAATTTGATTAAGCCAAAGTTTAGAGGTTGAATCGAAAATAAATTGCAATGTTTCATTGTCCCCAACGACTGGGAGTAGAATACTTTCATTTTCAGAGTCCAGAATGAAATCGGCATTGCGTTGGTTAAAGTCACCATAGATGTGAACTTTAACCTCTGGAGGGAGTTGTGATAAAATTTGTTCAGCACATTGGAAAAAACTTTCATACGTGCTTTTATGAGCATGGTCAGGTGGAAAATACACCGAGGCAAACACGTGTGTTTCACCTGCGATGTATGATTTCACCCAAACATGCTCAAATTCTTTAAATTTAGATGTAGGAATCATATCTGAATTAAAGGTAGTCGAAATAGCTACAAGAACTCCCCTACCTGATTTTCTATTGGACTCAAATTTCTAAAAAAAACTAAAAATTTCTGTAGTTTCGATATACATTAAAGCCGCTTCCAAAAACTTCTTCGCTTTTTACGCTTTCGTCCCAGCTAGTTTCGGTAGCCAAAATGGCCAAAAAAGAAGTGCTCAAAAAGTTTTTATAAATTTCCTTCATTTTAGCTGGACTTTTCATGCGATTGAAATTTTGACAATATATCGAAACTTCAGTCACATTCTGTTTAAATTCTGAAGAAGTTTTTGGCTGCTCGTCGGTCAAAGAAATAGTGCTACATACTTCAGGCGAAGAAGGCGTCCTTACTTGCGAAAATTTCTGGGGGAAGGAGAGTGGAACCTGGTTGAGCTCTCCCTTAGCTGTTGCAAGCGATGTGTCCGTTCACTCGAAAGGTATTGGCGATAAGACTGCAGGTCTGCTGCGGCTTCAACTGGCCCAACTCCATATTCCCGATGTACTTCGGTGAATATGCGATGAAGGTGTTCAGGAGACGATGGTAGTCCTTCAGATGCAAGAAGCATCTTGATGCTGGTTGGCGTCATTCCATCGATGCATACATTTGGGGGCTGGTCTTTCATGTACGCAAGATACTTCCGTAGATTGTTGCGTCAGACGAACGATGGGTGGTCTCATTGGGTTTAGTTCGAATTGGCCGTCAGGATTTGGTGGCTGTTCTTGTTGCTGTAGTTGCTGCTGCTGATGCTGTTGTTGCTGCTGCTGCCGTTGCTGTTGATTCTGCTGAGTATTAGCGTAAGGTGGTTGAGGTTTCATTTGTGATTTTTCAGCTGGATAGATGGTTTCACCCTTCTTAAAGTGGATGAAAGATTTTGCACTAGGAGCTGATAGAGCTGCAATTGGATGTTCTATTGTTATTGGAGGACCAGAAAATTGACTTTTTGCCATTAGTTAGTAGTTGTTAGTAGTTGCTTATCATTTGGTTTGTTGTTGCTTTTACTGCGTCGTTCAGGTCGTTTAATCATTTCAGTGGTTCGTTTGACATTCGTCTTGTCAACGATGTTGGTTTTGATATTGCTGCCTTGGGTATTGGTGCTGTTGAGACGATTGTTTTGCATGGAGATGTTCTGATGACGCCGTTCATGTTCCAATTTTTTCCAGTCTGGGCTCCACCTACATTTCCCCACCATGAAAGCATTTCCAGCCGGGTTCGTTGATATGCGTAGAGCAACTTCCTTTTACTTGAGTATCGGTACTTAGCATTTTGCACGACGCTCAGCAAAAAAGTTTGGCAACGGCATTACGCGCAAGTTTATTCGATGGGGGGTCTGGTTGCAGCTGCTGTTGTGCGCGCTGTTGAAGCAGGGTGATGAGAGGTAGGCTATTATTTTCTGTTAATTCTTCCTCCAGAGTTTTTGGCTGGCTAGCACTGGTTCCCGCTGCATCTAATTGTGGGGCGAATATATTCGCGGACACAAATTTTACTTCGTCGTGAATTTCTTGAAGTTTTGATGCTTAGCTCGATGTGCCAGTGTTTCGGTACTTTTGTTAAAAGAACCACGTCATTTTGTAGGCAAATAAGCCTCTCGTCACAAAGATGGTGAATTTTTTGTGACAATGCCGTATTCGACTTACAAATGTTGGCAATTGTAGAGGTCGCACGTGAGTCACACGACTTCATATGTTCATTTAGCGAAGTGCATAAGCGTTCGTTGTTTTGGTTGGTCGTAGCCAGTACGTTTTTAACATCATTGAGCAGGTGCTCAATGTTTTCAAATAGCAATGACACTGAAGAAAAGTTCTTCAGGTCAGCCATAATACGATGGTTTGCGTCCGTTTGTGTACGAATTGCCTTTATAAGCTCTTCCTGCTGATGTAGCATTATGCGCACGTCGGCCTCTTTCCTTAGAATGTCCTGGCAGTCCGCACATAAAGGAGCAACAAACGCAGTGATAAGTTCTTCCCGATGTCGTTGAACTCCGATACAGGCTGCATGGAATCGCTTATTGCAGTACTCGCATTTCCACAAGTAACGATCGTCGTTTATGTTGCACGATTTAACACCACACGGCATGATTTTAGAAGAAAATAAATTTCTCACGACACAGTCGGTTCGATGACTCGCGCGCGACGAAAACTTATGTATATTTATAAAAAAGTAAACTTAAACAGTTACTGGCGAAGCACGAGAAGCGCACAACGCGGTTGCGTCGTAGAGGTAAAAAAATATATATACAATTTAAATTGCGGACCGTACCGAAAAGACGTCCACACCTCACGACTGTATACTTGTATCTGCTGGAAGACCGCGGTTCAATTTTGACGCAAAGTCTTCTGATTCAAAGATATGACACTAACTAAGCTTAGTCAACTTGCACAATAAGATACGATGGTCGATCCTTCGTTTCGCCTTGTACCGAGCATACAGGGTTTTTTATGACGTCTACTTAATTATAACTGAATTTCGCCGAATAACTTTCGGTGAAATTGTACATTCCGCGAGACGTCTTTCGGTGAAATGGTAGATTCTCCAAGATGTTCTATTGCAGAAAAATATTCGAATCGTCCTAATGACTAGTTCGGCCAAATGATTTTCGGCTAAACGTCTAATTCAGCCAACTGATTTTTAGCCCAATAAACATTTCGGCCAAACGTTCAATTTGGCCAAATGGAATATGACTAGATGATTTTCAGGCCTGACGTGTGATTCGGCCATGTGACATTCGGCCAAATGGCTTCGGTCGAATCACTTGGCCGCTTTTGATTTGCCTCTGAATCAACAAAAGGGGTAACCTAAGGAACGCTCACGCCAATGGCTGAACCCAGGTTTGACCATCGAGAGCAAGAGCTTATCTAAATAGCCGTAAAGTATGGTGTAAGAATATAAGCATATTTAATTATTTACACCGAACTGTATGCATATGCGAGTATGTTTTCGTAAGCTCTGAAAGCTGGGCTAAACGATGGACATCAGCTGCTGGGCGAGGCTGCTTTTTGTCGTGTGTCAACGCGTTAACGCATCACCGTTTCAGTATGCTTCGATGGCATTAATATGTCATTTTAACGCTTTTGAAACTGTAACTTTTTGTGTAGTAATCAACTTTTGATGGATGTGAGCTAATAAGCAAATAATTCAGAAGTTGTAGATCTGTGATAGTGAAAGCAAATAAATTCACTTACCTATTGGAGAACGCCTTGCCACAAGTAGTACAAATAGCACTTTTCGGTGGTTCTGTTGTCGACTGCTTAGGATGATTACCCGGCTCAAACTTGATTTGCTTCTTTGCCACGTGCATGTTTACTACGTGATTCTTGAGATTAGCCTTTCGAGTGAAACTCATGGGACACAGCTCACATTGGAACATCCGCTCGTCTGTATGTTGGCGCAGGTGTAAACGCAATGAGGTTCTCGAAAATAGCTTTTTACACAGAGGACAGTTCAGTTTTGCTGCCATGTCCGATTCCCGTGTCGCCGTAGGGTTCATTTTTGATGCGTGCAATACTCCATGATACAGAAAATCTGCTTGCGAGCTCGAACTGGTGAAAATGGGGTGATATTGACAAAAAATACAACATAATGATAAGAAAAATTAATGAAGAGGAACAGAGAAATGTTTTTCCCTTTGTAAAGTAAGCAAACCCATGTGATCCAAATTTAAAAAAAGATCTCGAAATAAAATGCAATCAAAAAGTACCTGAATGGGCATATTTTACACTGCCATGATACGGCCGAGCTGTCCTCGGTGGTGGTGCCAACAATTTCATCAACGTAAACAGTATTATTTTCGGACGCATTATTAGCCATGGTGAAAAAGATTTCCGCTGACGTGGACGCACTGGCGACAATGTTATCATCATTACCATCGTCGTTTGATGAGACCGTGTTTGGCTGGGTCACCGTTTCTGGAAGTACGATAAGCGGGTGGTGTACTGCTGACAAGGATGGCTGCGAGGCCGACGACGGGCTCGGAAGGAGAAAATTGTGGGTCGATGTTACGATGACTCGGTGGGTCTCAATCGATGGGAGTGATCCCGCTGTAGTTGTAGGCAGGAGGTTGGAGTAATGGTCCATCATGGTCATCGCTGGAACCGGTCCGAAAGCTGTAAGTTCATAAGGACATGGTTTATTAAATTTTGGGGGTGAAAGGAATGTTATTTGTTGGAATTATAATGCGTGTCTGTCTTTTATAGTTAAAAGCCAACTGACCCGGCAATCTCGCTCAAAATTAATTAATTAACAAAAACAGAAGTTAGCATTTGAAGTAATCAAGATACCGAATGTGTGATAAATCTATTCAAGTTTTATCATATTTTTTCCTTATGAAAGATGAAAAAACTATTAAAAAGCCATTCAAAATGGTCTATCCCTTTAAAGATGCGCGGTCGTTAGAAGAACTCTCTTATCACATGAAAAGGTTAAAAAATAGACAATCATTTATTAGAAAATTATTATAAGCTTTTAGTGGAATGTCTTCACTTGTCATAAAACAAGTTCGTACAATTCCATTCAATTCCACCCCTTGAAAATATTTTAATATTGTACATTTGCTAGTTTTCGCCAATATTGAAGTCCTTAGTCCTTGTCTTGGGTCTATTTAACTTTTAAGATACATAAAACCATGCAGGTACTCTTAATAATCTTGAATTATGGTGAATGTAAAATCATAAAATCTATTTCAATCTTAAATTATTTTATATGCGAATTAAAACAAAAAAGATTAGCCCAATAGAATCTGTTTAAATAAATTATGCATAATATGTAGATACTTCTGAATTTCGTACATAGCTCCACATTAGTATAAAAAAAACAAAGCTGGACTCCACACAAATCCATCAGATTAGCTATGTGTAAAATCTCCATCTCCAGATTAGCCAACTAAAAGCGGGCGTCCCAAAAATGTTCATGTAAAAGTTATAAATTTTCATAAAGTTTTATCCTTTCCTCTCCGCTCCCCATTCCCATTGCACCATCCAACCGACCTGTTTGACAGAAAGCACCATCTGCTTTAGTAAGGGAAAAATTTATCTAAAAAGCCATACATACCTTCCGACTCATCAACTTCTGCTGCTGCTGTGGGTGCTATCCTGGAAAGTGGCTCGTCCCTGGGTTGACCCGTTGCTTTCACAGTGCGAGCCCCACCAGCCACAGTTGCTGGCGGCCCTCTCGCTGATCTCGAAGAATACAGATGTGACTCCGATGCTGCTTCACGATCATTCATATTTACTTTAATTGAATCATTTGGGATAATTGAATTTTCGGCCGGCGTCGTTGTCGCCACAGTCGTGGCTGGGTGCGTGGCTCGGGATGTTGACGGGATTGCTACCACGTTTGGTAGCACGAAGGATGCCACGTTCAATGATGACGACGACGGCGACGACGATGATGTGGTGGAATTGAAAAATGAACAATTTTTGTCACGTACGTGTCTGCCAAGTTCTTGGCCTAGAACGAATTTTTGACCACACTGTGGGCAGCTGTTGTTGGTGTAGGGAGAGTGAGATGAGAACAGTCCAGAGTTAGCAGAGGTATAGAAAGTTGTTCTGGGCAAAACACGTAAGCTTAGTACGAGATGGTCAATATTAGAATACTAAATAACACAAACATGGAAGTAAGTAGCATTTCATGATAAATACATTTTAAGATTTGACATCGTCTTAGTTTTTTTTTCTTCTTTATTAAAAGGCACGGCAAATGCTGGGTAAAGCGTACCATTGGTACTTCGCGTACCTGAAGGAATAAAATAGACCCCATCTCGCGGTCCTTAGCCTCTTACCCAGCAACTCCTATCCCTACCTCCCCGCGGTGCTGGCCGGGATACGAGCAACCTTAGGGAAGATCGGGTAACCAACCCTAGTGGGAACTATGGTCGTATGCTGACAGGGAAGGGAGGGTTTGCTCATCTCCGGAGGTGCAAATCTTATTGAGCGTCTGTTCTCCATGTCAGGATCGGCTCACAACAGCGTCTGTTCTCCATGTTAGGGGCGGCTGATCATCGTCCGAGTGCCAGCGAGGCACTCCAAATGAAACTGTGTACCATGGTCCACCGGAAATAAGGAGGAATGGTCCTCCGGAAATTTAGGGGTTTGGTGTCAGGCCCTGCAAGCCAGCCTTAAAAAATCATAATCAACGAACAATCAACAAGAGAGTACGGACCGGAACCATCGGCGAAGACCACTGCGACGAAAAGGGACTAGCGATTGGAAACTCGGTTCGTGGAACTGCAAATCTCTCAACTTCATCGGGAGCACACGCATACTCGCCGATGTGCTCAAGGACCGTGGATTCGGCATCGTAGCGCTGCAGGAGGTTTGTTGGAAGGGATCAATGGTGCGAACGTTTAGAGGTAATCATACCATCTACCAGAGCTGCGGCAGCACACACGAGCTGGGAACAGCTTTCATAGTGATGGGCGACATGCAAAGGCGCGTGATCGGGTGGTGGCCGATCAACGAGAGAATGTGCAGGTTGAGGATCAAAGGCCGGTTCTTCAACTTCAGCATAATCAACGTCCATAGCCCACACTCCGGAAGCACTGATGATGATAAGGACGCATTCTACGCGCAGCTGGAACGTGAGTACGACAGCTGCCCAAGCCACGACGTCAAAATCATCATAGGAGATTTGAACGCTCAGGTTGGCCAAGAGGAGGAGTTTAGACCGACTATTGGAAAGTTCAGCGCTCACCGGCTGACGAACGAAAACGGCCTACGACTAATTGATTTCGCCGCCTCCAAGAATATGGCCATTCGCAGCACCTACTTCCAACACAGCCTCCCGTATCGGTACACCTGGAGATCGCCATTGCAGACAGAATCACAAATCGACCACGTTCTGATTGATGGACGGCACTTCTCCGACATTATCGACGTCAGGACTTATCGTGGCGCTAACATCGACTCTGACCACTATCTGGTGATGGTTAAACTGCGCCCAAAACTATCCGTCATCAACAATGTTCGGTACCGACGACCGCCGCGGTACGACCTAGAGCGACTGAAGCAACCTGATGTCGCCACTGCATACGCGCAGCATCTCGAGGCAGCGTTGCCGGAAGAGGGTGAGCTCGATGGGGCCCCTCTTGAGGACTGCTGGAATACAGTCAAAGCAGCCATTAACGACGCAGCGGAGAACAACGTCGGGTATATGGGTCGAAGTCGACGGAACGATTGGTTCGACGAAGAGTGCAGACAGATTCTGGAGGAGAAGGACGCAGCGCGGGCGGTCGCGCTGCAGCAAGGTACCCGGCAGAACGTGGAACGTTATAGACGGAAGCGGAGACAGCAGACCCGCCTTTTTCAGGAGAAGAAACGCCGCCTGGAAGAAGCGGAGTGCGAGGAGATGGAACAGCTGTGCCGTTCTCAAGATACACGCAAGTTCTATCAGAAGCTCAACGCATCCCGCAAAGGCTTCGTGCCGCGAGCCGAAATGTGCCGGGATAAGGATGGGAGCATCTTGACGGACGAACGTGTGGTGATCGAAAGGTGGAAGCAGCACTACGAGGAACATCTGAATGGCGCTGAGAGTACAGGCAATGAAAGTCAAGGCAGCGGAGGAGATGACTACGTCAGTTCAGCGGACGATGGAAGCCAACCAGCCCCCACCTTGAGGGAAGTTAAGGATGCCATTCAACAGCTAAAGACCAATAAAGCAGCTGGTAAGGATGGTATCGGAGCTGAGCTCATCAAGATGGGCCCGGAAAAGCTGGCCACTTGCCTGCACAAACTGATAGTCAGAATCTGGGAAAACGAACAGCTACCGGAGGAGTGGAAGGAAGTGATTATATTCCCAATCTACAAGAAAGGTGACAAACTGGATTGTGAGAACTTTCGAGCGATCACCATCCTTAATGCCGCCTACAAAGTGATATCCCAGATCATCTTCCGTCGTCTGTCACCATTAGTGAACGAGTTCGTGGGAAGTTATCAAGCCGGCTTCGTTGACGGCCGCTCGACAACGGACCAGATCTTTACTGTACGGCAAATCCTTCAAAAATGCCGTGAATACCAGGTCCCAACGCACCATCTGTTCGTTGATTTCAAGGCGGCATACGACAGTATAGACCGCGTAGAGCTATGGAAAATTATGGACGAGAACAGCTTCCCTGGAAAGCTTACCAGACTGATCAAAGCAACGGTGGATGGTGTGCAAAACTGTGTGAAGATCTCGGGCGAACACTCCAGTTCGTTCGAATCGCGCCGGGGACTAAGACAAGGTGATGGACTTTCGTGCCTGTTGTTCAACATTGCGCTAGAAGGTGTCATGCGGAGAGCCGGGTGTAACAGCCGGGAAACGATTTTCAACAGATCCAGTCAATTTATTTGCTTCGCGGATGACATGGACATTGTCGGCCGAACATTTGCAAAGGTGGCAGAACTGTACACCCGCCTGAAACGTGAAGCAACAAAAGTTGGACTGGTGGTGAATGCGTCAAAGACAAAGTACATGCTTGTGGGCGGAACCGAGCGCGACAGGGCCCGCCTGGGAAGCAGTGTTACGATAGACGGGGATATCTTCGAGGTGGTCGAGGAATTCATCTACCTCGGATCCTTGCTAACGGCTGACAACAACGTTAGTCGTGAAATACGAAGGCGCATCATCTGTGGAAGTCGGGCCTACTACGGGCTCCAGAAGAAACTGCGGTCGAAAAAGATTCGCCACCGCACCAAATGTGTCATGTACAAGACGTTAATAAGACCGGTAGTCCTCTACGGACATGAATCATGGACAATGCTCGAGGAGGACTTGCAAGCACTCGGAGTATTCGAGAGACGGGTGCTTAGGACCATCTTTGGCGGTGTACAAGAAGACGGTGTGTGGCGGCGAAGAATGAACCACGAGCTCGCCCAGCTCTACGGCGAACCCAGTATCCAGAAGTTAGCTATAGCCGGAAGGGTACGATGGGCAGGGCATGTTGCAAGAATGGCGGACAGCAACCCTGCAAAGATGGTGTTCGCTTCCGATCTGGCAGGTACGAGACTGCGTGGAGCGCAGCGAGCGAGATGGGCAGACCAGGTGCAGAACGACTTGGCGAGCGTGGGGCGTATTCGAGGATGGAGAGATGCGGCCTCGAACCGTGTATTGTGGCGTCAAATTGTTGATTCAGTGTTATCTGTATAGATGTAGACTAAATAAATGAAATAAAATGAATTATTAAAAAGGCTTTCAGCTCTTGGCTGGTTCACCTCTGCCATCGCCTTAGTTCGTTGAGTTACGCTGGTTGGTTTATAACCGGGTCGACTATTCGAAGTTCATTTTTGAAGTAACTCTAATTTTTAATAAAAGCAATAATACAGATTAATTCACCTGGTAGCGTTATTACTTTTCTCATGTAGGAAAGATGAGAATTCGTGGGGAGTGGGATGTGGCAAAGGGTGTATGGTGTAGAGTTCTGGTAATGGTAGGGCATCAGCATTTTTGGCGAAATTGGTTCATTTATAATTTGGCGTCAATAGTAAGAACTATAATTGGAAGCGTAAATCAATTAAAAAAATGTCGGGCAGTTTCAAGTATTACACAATTCTAGTTCATTTTATTGTCTCCAATTGAAACTATAAATTTTTTGGAATATTTTTCCAAAAATTTCCATTTCCTGTATGATAATGGATAGATTGTAATTGCGACATTTTGGGGGGTTTTCTGGCAAGCAATTCCAGAGTCAAAATCGGGTTTTACTATTGACCAGAATTCTTCGGATGTTCTGAAAAGAATTACGGGAGCCAAAGGGGTGGAATACCTGGAAGAATATCTTATTTTCTGAAAATTTCCTAAAGGAATTCTTGAAGAAAATTCCGGAGTGTTTTTCAAAAGAATTTTAAGATAATGTTTTTAAGAAATGTTCAAAAGAATTCCTAAGACGATCCCCACCAGTGCGTAAATAAAGCCAAAATAGCAACCTCTATCATGACGCGAACTCGCACCGGTCGTTGGTAAACGGGTTTGGGAAATGTAAACGCAACCTTGGGTGAATAGCGAGTTGGCAAATTTGGCGACCCGCTCCAATCGTTGCCAAACCATCATACGGAAATATAAAGTAACCCATAAATAAAAAATCTGCCGTCTGCTGAAAAATTGTTCGGGTACGCATCATCAAAACCATTGTGATGGAGGTCAGTTTAGTTTGGATTTCAACTGATTGGCGACGCTAGTGCATATGAAATAACCTGATAGGTTAGATATCTCGAAATCTGGATTTTTTAGAATATTGGCGTCTTCTACAAAGTTGTTCAGGTGGTCAAAACCATCATGACGAAAACAAGTTTAATTTGAAATACAACCGCTTGGCGGCGCTAGTGAATTGGAAATAACCTAAATGGTTAGATATTTCGATAGTTCAAATCTTAAGAATATTGCCGTCTTCTACAAAATTGTTCGGATGATTAAAGCCATCATGACGAAAGCAAGTTTAGTTAATTATACAACCGCTTGGCGGCGCTAGTGTATTGGAAATAACCTGAAAGGTATCTCATAATATGTAATTTTTAGAATATTGCCGCCTTTTATAAAGTTGTTCGAGTGGTCAAAACCATTATGATCAACGCAGGTTTAGATTAAGATATAACCGCTTGGTGGCGCTAGATGTAAAAGAAATAACCTGCTAGGTTAGATATTTCGAAAACTGAAATTTTTAGAATATTGCCGTATTCCACAAAGTTGTTCGGGTGGTGAAAACCGTCATGATGCAAGCAAGTTTAGTTTTAAACAC
This sequence comes from Armigeres subalbatus, assembly GCF_024139115.2. Classification (NCBI taxonomy): domain Eukaryota; kingdom Metazoa; phylum Arthropoda; class Insecta; order Diptera; family Culicidae; genus Armigeres; species Armigeres subalbatus. The sequence goes on along the minus strand of NC_085140.1, from coordinate 383,531,554 downwards.
AATCGCTTAGCGGCGCTAGTGTATAAGAAATAAACTGATAGGTTAAATATCTCAAAATCTGGGATTTTCAGAATATTGCCGTATTCTACAAAGTAACTTGCCATAAGACGAGTTCGTACAATTCCATTTAATTCCACCACTTGGTTGTACCTTTGACAGATACTACAGTAAGACAATCTTCAGTGTCTCGTACTTGACTCGATTCGACTCAACTCGAGCGCCAATAAGTATTGCGGTTTCAAACTAAACTTCTGGTTTTGATTACCCTTTTAAATCTTACATAATAACCAACCTAACAGATAATTCGGATAACTTTGTAGAAGATGGCCACTTTCTAACTCTAACGGATTTAGAAATATTTAACCTAACAGGTTATTTCTCATACACTAGCGCCGCTATGCGTATGAATTCCAAACTAAACTAGTCTCCATCATAAATGTTATGGCTACCCGAACAACTTTGTAGAAGACAAAATCTTTCTAAGTCTTATAGATCTCGAGATATCCACCTCACTAAATTATTGCATATAAGCTAGCGCCACCTAGCAGATGTGTGTCTAGCTAATCTGATAATCACAAAATGCATTACGCACATATTTATATTACAAAAGTTGGAGCGCGTTCTGAAAGATTTGAAAATAAATAATATTTTTTTCCTGATTTTATTTATTTCCGTGTTTGCCTCAATAGCAACCGGATATTCACCACCGGTGCGAAGCATGATTGCACTTCAACAACCTTGATAGAAACAACCGGTGCGAGAACAAGTGCATAAATAAAATATGAACGCATTTCGTTCCTATACTAGACACTCATTTGGATACACATCGGTGGGGATCGCCTAAGGGAATTTCTGGAGATGTTTCTAGATTGATGCGAAGGGCTTATGAAGAAATTCCTTGAGGATGGTTGTTGATTTTTTCGGAAATTCTTTCTGAAATACATTTTGAAATTCTACAAGAATTTGTGATTTCTCTAGAAAATCGTCCCGATATACTTTCGAGAACTCCAGGAATAATTTATAAAATTTCCCCAGGAGCACATTTGAATATTTCTCCAGGGATTCTTTCGTAAAACCTCCCAAAAGACCTTTGTAAATTCCTTTAGAAATTCTTTTAGTACAGCGGTTCTCAACCTTTTATTTGAGAGGTACCACTTCGAACTTTTGCATTAATTGAGGTACCCCCTATTTTTTGCTGTGAATGAAAATAAGTGTAAGTAAGTAAGACGAGCTCGGTGGTCTAGTGGCTATTGATTCTGCTTTATAAGCAGAAGGTCGTGGGTTCAATTCCAGGCTCGTCCCTTTCCTACTTTGTATTTCTATCTTAGTTCTTTCTGTGTTTCACGTTCTACCAAAACGATTCCTACTGTTATAGCCTTCTATACTAACAATGCCGAAAAAACTCCGTGTCACCTATAAGAGGTCATAGAGTTCTCTGCATCTTTCTTAGGTAGGTGTCCAACTAATCATCCTCTCCCTTCCTCAGCATTCACAAGGACGTGGCTAGGAGAGAACTTGATTATTGAAGAGTGCAGTGCTTCCATCTAAGAGATTGTGAGTAGTCCTAAATCAATATCTGTGGTAACGGGTGAAAGTGATTCTACTCGCATACAATAGTCCAGGCTTGTACCACCTACGAACCTACGAACGAATTGCTCAATGCTAATGCGAATAAATGAAAATAAGTCTAACTCAATATATGAAATTTCCATTATTCCGTGAAACTTTCCAATTCAAATTAAATTTTTTACATCAAATTTCCTACAGGGCTATTGTGACTACTGCGGGCTATCGAGTTTCTTGAAAGGAGGCTTCAGGGCCTCAAGAAAGAAGGCTTTCTGAACTCTTGACATGATGATTGCGGGCCTTTTGAAAGGAGGTTTCCGGGTCTCTTAAAAGGAGGCTTTCTGACATCTTGTAAGGAGGCTTCCGAGCTTCTTGAAAGGAGGCTTCCAAACCTTTTGAAAGGAGCCTTCCAAGGCTCTTAAAAGGAGGCTTCCGAGCTTCTTGATAGGAGGCTTCCTAGCCTCTTGAAAGGATGCCCCCGAGCCCCTTGAAAGGAGGCGTCCGGGCATCTTGGAATTAGACTTCTGAGCCTTTTGCATGGAGGCTTCCGGGCCTTTTAAAAGGAGGCGTCTGGGGATCTTGGAAGGAGGCTTCCCAGACTCTTGAAAGGAGGCTTCCCGGACTCTTGAAAGGAGGCTTCCGAGCCTCTTGAAAGGAGGCTTTAGAGCCTCTTCAAAGGAGGCTTCCGAGCCTCTTGAAAGGAGGCTTCCGAGCCTCTTGAAAGGAGGCTTCCGAGCCTCTTGAAAGGAGGCTTCCGAGCCTCTTGAAAGAAGGCTTCCGAGCCTCTTGAAAGGAGGCTTCCAGGCCTCTTGCAAGGAGGCTTCCGAGCCTCTTGCAAGGAGGCTTGAGCCTCTTGAAAGGAGGCTTCCGAGCCTCTTGAAAGGAGGCTTCCGAGCCTCTTGAAAGGAGGCTTCCAGGCCTCTTGAAGGAGGCTTCCAGGCCTCTTGAAAGGAGGCTTCCGAGCCTCTTGAAAGGAGGCTTCCTGGAGCCTCTTGAAAGGAAGCCTGAGCCTCTTGAAAGGAGGCTTCCAGGCCTCTTGAAGGGAGGCTTCCTGAGCCTCTTGAAAGGAGGCTTCTGAGCCTCATGAAAGGAGGCTCTGAGCCTCATGAAAGGAGGCTTCCAGGCCTCATGAAAGGAGGCTTCTGAGCCTCTTGAAAGGAGGCTTCCAGGCCTCTTGAAAGGAGGCTTCCAGGCCTCTTGAAAGGAGGCTTCTGAGCCTCTTGAAAGGAGGCTTCCGAGCCTCTTGAAAGGAGGCTTCCAGGCCTCTTGAAAGGAGGCTTCCGAGCCTCTTGAAAGGAGGCTCTGAGCCTCTTGAAAGGAGGCTTCCAGGCCCCTTAAAGGAGGCTCCAGGCCCCTTAAAGGAGGCTTCCAAGCCTCTAGAATGCAGGCTTCCGAGCCTTTTGAAAGGAGGCTTCCTAGCCTCTTGAAATGAGGCTTCCAAGCCTTTTGAAAGGAGACTTCCAAGCCTCTTGAAAGGAGGCTTTCGAGCCTTTTGAAAGGAGGCTTCCAGGCCTCTTGAAAGGAGGCTTCCTAGCCCCTTAAAAGGAGGCCCTGAGCACCTTAAAATACGGGCTCCCTGAGCCCCTTAAAAGGAGGCCCTGAGCCCTTAAAAGGAGGCTCCAGCCCCTTAAAAGGGGGCTCCCAGGCCCCTTAAAGGAGGCTCCCAGAGCTCCTTAAAAGGAGGCTCCCGAGCCCCTTAAGAGGAGGCTTCCGAGCCTCTTGAAAGGAGGCTTTCGAGCCTCTTGAAAGGAGGTTTCAGAGCCTCATGAAACCCGAGCAGCACAAGTCAGACATAAATGGTTGCAGCAACTTGATTGTGACCAGATCTGGTCACATATGAGATGCAGTAACATACGTGGTACATGTGTGCTGCTAGGGAAGAAAGCTTCCGAGCATCTTGAAAGAGGGTTTCCGAGCCTCTGGATAAAAGGCTTCTAAGCCTCTCGAAAGAAGGCTTCCAAGCCTTTTGAAAGAAGGTTCCAGAGTGCGTTAGAATGAGGCTTAGAGCGTGTTGAAATGAGCCTCTTAAGGGGGACTTCTAAGCCTCTTGAAAGGAGGCTTCCGCTCCTTTTGAAAGGAGGTTTCCGAGCCTCTAGAAAGGAGGCTTCCGAGCTGCTTGGATGGAGGATTCCGAGGAGCGTAGAGCCAGGCTTACTATCTTCTTGCAACAAAGCAACTGACCTTTTCGAAAAAAAAATCATTCATAATGCTCAAATGAATGCTTCCAAACCTTTAGACTCTTGATTTTAGTTCAGAAGGATATTCTTCAAATATTATTCACCATTTTGTTCTGATCAGGTAGAAGATTTTTCAAATTTGTTCAGCCCTTCATACTCTGTTCTGGTTGTGTAGAGCAGGATTCAATTGGTTTCAATTTACTAATCGCCCTGCATGACTAAGTATTTAAATAAAACAATTATAAAAAAAAATTTCAACAAGATTGAATAATAATTGTAATACATCCGCCATTACATATTTTTGCCCGCAGTAGCCCCTGGGGTCAGCGAAGGTACCTCCAGAGGTACATATACCCCAGGTTGAGAATCACTGTTTTAGTAAAACAGGATTCCTGACAAAAAATTTAAAGGTTTTTTTTATGGGACCCCGAAAAAAAAAATTAAAAAGAATCTCCGAAGGTCTAAAGTTATTCCAGGAAGAGTTGCTAAAAAATCCTGATGAATGAGCGTAAGAATTCCTATAAGAATTTTCGATAGAATTTCTGGAAATCTGAAGCAATTCCTAGAGTTTCCGAAGGGATTTCTTGAGGAAGTACTGGCAGAATTCCTAAAACATATTCCGAAAAGAATTCGGAAATGAAATTCGGAATGACTTTCAAATTTTTCTCACAATGCCAATCTTTGAATTTTCGAAGGAATATTATGAGGAATACCCAATAAAATCCTCCGATTTATTTCCGGAATTCAATTTTTTGCCTTTCTCGTATACAAAGTATACGTAAAGGCTATATGTTCGCTCCAAAAACGAACTTTTTATAGGAGGCCCGGAGACCCTTAGTGTTATATACCGATCGATCCAGCTCACGCATTTTTAGGCACTTACTCTTAGCCGATTTGCGCGTAACAAGTTTCATTCGACGCAGAATCTTGTCCCATTATTTTCTATTGAAAATTGGCCATATCAATTGGTTATGACCAAAATACTATTTTTATAACACACGAGAAAGGCTTTATCACCGCTAGGTGGATTAATCTGAGATTTTCAATTTGTCTTCGGAAATACATACCTTACGGAATATTATCGAAAATTCATTTAGAAATTCTTTCAAAAATTCGAGAATTCAATTACAAAATCTTTTAGGAAGTTCTTCGGCAACTCTTTTGCTAATTTCATTGGAAATTTGTTTGGAGTTCCAACGGAAAACCTTCCAGGTGAATTCCTGCGGAAATTAATTTTTTTTCAAGAAATTGCATCAGCAAATATTTTAGGTTTTTGCCAAACAAATTCTTCTAATAATTCCTCAAGAAACCCTAGGAAGAAATTCTTAGAATTCCTTTGAGATTTCACTTAAAGATTTATTCAGAGCTTCATCCAAGAATTCTTTCAAAACTTTATTTAGGAATACTTTCGGACATTCCACCGAGAATTTAATTAGAAACTTTTCAACACAATCAGGTATTTATTTAGAAATTCTTCCGGGAATCGCTTCAGAAATTCATTAATAAAATCTATTACGAATCATTTAGAAATTACTTCAAGGGTTCCTCGAAAAAATCATCTGAAAATACTTTCAATATTTCCGTTAAAAAACCATCCGAAAACCGGATTGCCTATGTAATTGTTTGATATATTTCATGAAAAAATCTACCAGCAAAATTTCTGGAACTTTGTATGGTTTTACTAAAAAAAGGAAGCTCCGAAGAAATTTTTGAATGAAATAACGAACGCTTTTCCATAGAATTTTCCGAAGGAGAAGGCTTTTGGAGGAAACTCAAAAGGAACATACACCCGGTTATTTTTTTACACGGATGGGTTTTAGTTGATTACGACCTTCAGCGTTGATGAAACTATGAGTTAACCCCATGAAAAAATTCACAAAAAATCAAAGAAAATTCAGGTGGTATTTAAAAAGCTGTGAAAAATCAGGCTAACCGGGAAATTAAAGAATACCACCTAGACCTGTGCGCCGCCGCGCCACGCCGCCGCCGCCGGTGGTTTTACTCACGCCGCCGCCGACGACGATTTTGGGTCGGCGCGCCGCTGATCATAATTTTGCCACGCCGATGACTAATCGCAATAAAAACAAATCAATTAACTTGAGTTGAGTCGAGTCAAGCACGAGACACTGAAGACGGCCTAACAGTTGAGGTCTAAATACGTATCTGTATAGCTATACAATGTGGTGGAGTTGATTGGAGAAGTACTAAACTTGTCTTATGACAATTCATGTTAAGGTGGAACTCGTCAGAATTCAATTTCAAATCCACCTCAAGTGATGTAGTCTCTTAGTCAGTGTAGTGACATACATTGACTTGGTTAATTAATAAGTTGGTTGATTAGTTTAGACTTTTGAACGAGGCTTTATCTAGTAAAATAACACATAATTTTTTTAAATGGTTGGAATTCATCTAAAACAGGACCTCATTCAGTCAGGCACCTAAACAATTTGCATAGCATCTGGCAATGGTGTAGGCAAATCATTGCAGTTCAGGAATATCAAATTTAGTAGCACAGTCATTATCTTGACAGTATTTACTTTTTATTTATTGAAATCAATCAGGCCAGTTTAATTTGTTTTTAGATTTGTGCTAATATGACAGATGACCTAATTGACAAAACTCAGCAAAGTTATTAAATCCTTTCTGTGAATGCTTTTCCAGTTTTTTCACGAGTAACTAATTTTTATTTGGAAATCAATTTTTGATTATGATTGACAAAACCACTTGGTATACTGCGAGCATCAGTTGAAAACGCTTCTTCTTTTCCTATTAACTGCTACTGTAACCCAGAGCTGGGATGTTGTCGCCTCGCCGCTTAGTATTTAGTAAACTTATTTAGTTACTTCCGGAAAGTTTCCTTTGAAAACCTTAAAAAATTGCTTCAGGAATTTTTCCGGAAATTTCTTTATGTATTTCTTTGGAAATTCCTAACGAAATTGCTCCGAAGATTCCTTCAAAATTTCCATTGCCGATTTCTTTAGAAAATCTTTTACAAATTTTATTCGGAATTCTTTAAGGAATGCATACGAAAATGGAGGAGTTCCTACGAAAATATCGTTGGGAATTCCTCCGGAAACTCCTTAAAGAATTTCTAAAGAAATTCCGTTGGTAGTTTCTCCAAAAATTGTTTAGGATTTTTTTTAAAGCAATACCTTTGGAAATTTCTTTGAGAAATCCTTCTGATATCCCACCTTTTAAAATTTCTTTGGCAATTATTACATGAATTCCTTAAATAAATTCTTCAAGATATTGCGTAAGGAATTCCTTCAAAATTTACCCCAAAGAATTTTTACAGAACTTCCCTCACCAATTCTCTTAAAACATTCTCCGGGAAATCTTTCAGAACTTCCTAAAAAAATTCATTCATGATTGCCTTTATGAGTCCATTCCGAAAATCTTTCAGTAGGTAATCCATCCGGATTTTTTTTTTCGACAATTCTTTTTATAAGACTTTTGGTGTTTATTTTATGAATTCTTTCAAAAAATTTATGAGTAATGAAAGTTATTTTTAAATTATTTAAGAAATAAAGTTCTGGTGCAGTCTCAAATGATTTTTTGGAGAAGTTTTTGAAAAAAAAATATTGAGAGTTTTGTGCAGGAATTTCCAAATAAATTTTTGAAGACATTTCCAAAAGAGAATCTGAAAGGAATTTCATAAATAATTCCTGAAAGAACTGCTTAATAGAGATGAGCCAGCCGGAGGCTGAAAATCTCTCTTCTTCTTCTTCTTCTTCTTCTTCACCTGTCATAAGACGAGTTTGAACAATCCCATTGAATTCCACCACTTAATTGTATCCTGACAGATACGTATTTCGACCTCAACAGTAAGGCCGTCTTCAGTGTCTTGTACTTGACTCGACTTATTCTTCTTCTTCTTCTTCAATGGCTCTACATTCCAGCTGGAACTTGGCCTGCTTTTCAACTTAGTATTCTACTAGCATTTATTAATTATTAATTGAAAGCTTTTCTATGCCCGCCATTGCATGAGAATGTATCATGTGTGGCTAGTACAATGAATACGCTATGCCCTGAGAGTCGAGAATATTTCCAACCCGAAAACATTCTAGATAGGACCGAGAAACGAACTCGCCATCTCCGGATTGACAATCCTACGCCTTTGCTCGCAAGGTTACTGGAGACCCCTCTAGATAAAAAAGAACTGCTTAGAAAGTTTTAAGGTGTTTCTAAAAGACTTTCCAAAATAAATCCTAAAGGAATTTTCAGAGGAATCCATAAAACAATTTCTGAAAGATTTTTTGAAGGAATTTTAGGAGGAATTCTCAAAGGCATTTACGAAGAAATTCTAAATACAGTTTCAAAGGAAATGCTTACTGGTATTTCTGACGTAATTCCTAGATTTCTCCAGGTATTCCTCCCGATTGTTTTTCATTAATCTATCCGCAATTTTCTCCAGAAATTCTTTTGGAGATTCGTCTGGTAATTCCCTCGGAAATTGTCTCAAGGAGTTCTACAAAAACTATCCTAGAAAGTCTTTTGGAAATTCTTTCGGGTATTTTTTGTTATTTCTCTTAGGAATTAGTTCGGAATTTCCTCCACCAATTTCTTTCAAAAATTTGTATAGGAAAACATTGGGAAATTCGTTATTCTTGATAAAATACCTCCAAAAAATTTTCTGAGAACTATTTTGGAATTCCTTGCAAAGTTTTAGGACGAAATTCTAGGAAATTCCTTAAGAATTCCTGAACAAATTACGAATTTTCGCAACAACTCCATAAGATACTTCCGACAATCTGAGATTTCTCCAAAAGTTCTTTTGGACATTCCGTCGAGACTTCGTTCAGAAATTCCTTTAGAGATTTCTTTGGAAAATCTGAAAATAAATCTAGAAATTAAATAAATGTTGAAATGTTTCAAGATGTTCCTCCAAAAATTAAATTAAAAGAAGGGTTTCTAAGAACTATTCCTAAACTTCCCTCAGGAATTCTTTAAGAACCTTCTACAAAAATTCTTTATGAGTTTTCTTTGGAATTTCTGCAGGAATTCCTTAGCAAATGTCATAAGGAATTGCTTCAAAATTTCGATTTTTTTTAGGAATTCCCTTCAGATATACTTTCTGAAAATCCTTCGCAAATTTCTTTTGAAATATCTACAGAGAATATTTTAGAAGTTCCTTCAAAAATTGTTTTAAAATTCCTCCAAAAATTTCTTCTGAAATTAATTTGCGGGTTTCTTTAGGCTTTGGAAATTTGCTCAGAAATTCAAATCCAAAATTAATTTAGGAATTTTCGGGAGATTCTTTTAGGCATTCCTTCGAATTTCTTGTATAAATTACTTTGGAAAATTATTGAAATTTCCTCTAGGGGTTCCTTAGCAAGCTTCTTGACATTTTTCCAGAAATTCTCATAGGATTTTTTCAGAACTACTTTAAGTATTTCGTTTGGAAATTCTTAGGGTAATCCTTAGAAAATTCATCTAGTATGTTCGGTAACTTTAGGATTTTTTTTGTCCATTTTTCTCAGGAATTCCTTTACAACATTCTGCATTTTTTTCAATTTCATTCGGGGATCTCTTCAGAAATTAATTCAAAACTCCTTAAGATTTTTTTTTTTAAACTCAAATGGCAATGTTTGATGGGATGCATTCGGAAATTCTGTTAGGAATTCTTTTGAAAATGTCTGTAGGGATTTCTTCGAAATTTCCTTATAATGTTTCTTCTGATTTTTCTTCGAAAATTCCTTCGGCTCCATAAGTTCTTCCGGAAATTTGCCGGAAATGCCTTCAAAAACAATTTCGTACATTACTTCAGGAATTCTTTCGGAAAGTCCTTTAGGAATCCCTTCGAAAATTCTTCAAGGATTCTTTCGGAAATTCTTTTAGGAATATCATCGGAAACTATTCCATTCCTCAATAAATTTCCGAATGAATTCCAGCAGGAATATTGTATGATTTTACTAAAAAAATCCCAAAAAGAACATGAATGGATTTTTGAAAAAATGCCTATATGAATTTCCCAGAAATTCTCATAGGATTTTATCAAGACGAGCTCGGTGGTCTAGTGGCTATCGCTTCTGCCTAATAAGCAGGACATCGTGGGTTCAGTCCCAGGCTCGTCCCTTTCCTATTTGTATTTCTATCTTAGGTTTTACTGTGTTTCACATTTTACCAAAACGATTCCTAGTGTTATACCTTTCACATTACCAACTCCAAAACCTCCCGTGGCACTAAAGAGAGTAGAGTTATCTGCATCTTTCATAAGCAGGTGTCCAACTAATAATCCTTCCTCTTCACCAGCATTCGCAAGAACGTGGTCAGGGCAGATCTCATCTGTTGAAGAGTGCCCTGCTCAGAGCATGAAATATTCACTTTCATGAAGCATATTCGTTCCGACTTTTGACAATCGTGTTTTGATTATTCAAAACATAGAATGACTTACTCAGTTTACTTCTTTATAGATTCATTCAATTGATTACCACTGAATATGGTAACTGCGCGCGAAAAAAACATAATTAGCCTTGATTGTACTGAGATGCCCCTCAAGAACCGGTGCCAGCGAAAGTGGTACATAAACCATTTTTGTCAATTTTGAGTTTTTTACACGAACGGCTTCTATTTGCAAAGATCTAGTAAGGGAATAACGAAAAAGTGATTTTTGGCAACTAAATCTGGAGATATGCACATTTTATTTTCTGGTATATAGCACAATGGCCATTTCGTTGCCAGAAAAAGTGGTACATGTACAGTTCCACCCACTAAAATCAGCTTATTTAAAAAAAATTCGGCAGCATGACTGTTTTCACAACAGATTTTAATCCTATTTTGAATTTCAATATAGTTTTCTGCCGTTTAGAACGATTTTGAAAATGTACATGTACCACTTTTACTGTCAACGTTTTTCGGTTTCTGTTTCCTTTTGTTCCCATTAATAGTGGTACATGTGCAATTTGCTCCAATAAACATGAAATTTGTCATAAACTTCGCTTATTTTTCACTGCTATCTTTAGGCACATCAGTCATAACATGTTGGCACAGTTTAATTGCAAAAAATTGCAAATATGAATTTATTATTCGATGTTTTTGGGAAAATGCGTCTCCTGAAAAATTTACTTAATGTAACATGTACCACTTTCGCTGGCACCGGTTCAATTGAACGTCAGGATAAGATCTATGCGTGTATTTATTTAAATCACCAAACATGTGTTCAGTTTTACGATAATTTGATAAATTGTGAAACTCAAATAAATACTCACTGACCCAAATTCATTCCGCAAATTTACTGTGCAGAGCCGAATATGAATATGTTTAGGAGTGAAGTGACAAAGAAGGCCGATGTGCTTCATAAAAAATATTCGAATATTTAAAACTCTGCCCCTGCTTCCATCTAAGAGATAGTGATTGGTCCCAAATCAATATATTTGGTAACTAATGAAGGTAATGCTACTCTCTTACATATCACCTACGAATTTGTGTGAATCGCTCAATGCTAATGCCAAATTCTCATAGGATTGAGCTTACCATAGGAGAAGTTTCCCAAAGGATGCCTGTAGAAATTTATAAGAAACCTAGTTCTAGAAGTTCTTTCAGAACAAGAAAGAACACTTTGGGCATATTTAATTAAATTTCAGGGAAAATATTCAATTTGGTTAGTCGGTACCAGTCCTACTCAGCCAGTGCGCATTAAGTTATGTTGATCATCTATTGAGATTTGTGAATACAAGAAAGTGAGGTGGGAAATAAACTGTCCATCATGTATGTCCTTCAGGGCCCAGGTTTCACACCAGGTAAACGAAGTAACTATGCAAATTATCTCAATAAACTAGATATGCAGCACCTCAAACATCGCTCAATTTTATATGTAATTTAACAAATAGTAGTTCGAATTTTTCTGAAATTTAAATATATTGTGAAGTAAAACCACTGAAATGTAGGTATCAAAATCCTGAATTGGGAATAACTTTTGAATCTAATTCTCAACACTACTCAGGGATCATGAAAAGTGAAGCAGAATTTATTGAATTTAATTCATAAAAATCCGGGAATAATAAAATAGTTTTAATTTAAATAACATTTTGTAAACAGGTACTAATTAGTGTCATCAGCACTATTGAATGTGCTGTTTGATGATCGGAAAGCGTATAAAATTGCAATTTTAACTGAAGTCAATTTGTATACGGGTGAGAAGTACGGGTGGTGATTCGTACCGTGTGAATAAAAAAATCGGCGTTGAAATTGATTTTTTCAGCCATTGATTTTTTCATCTACGCCGGTTCACGCCGCCGCCGCCGCCGCCGATGAAAGCCAACGGCGCGCCGCCGTGACGCCGCCGCCGCCGGGGCAAAAGTGACCACCACGCCGCCGCCGCCGATTATACGACCGGCGCACAGGTCTAATACCAACCGCGTAAAAAAATATTGGGTGTATGGAAAACAATTCTAAATTATTCCTGGATGGAATTCCTGGAGTGGAAATAATTCTGGGGGATACCAATTTAGAAGAAATTTTCGAATAAATTCCTGGAGAAATTACAAAATGAATTCTCGAAAAAAAATCGAAAGGAGAGCCTGAAAGATTTTCGGATAGATTAGGTAAAGGAATTCTAACAGGAATTTGCGTTGGAATTTTCAATAGAATTTCCGGACAAATACCGATTGGATTTTTCGAAATAAGTTCCTAGAATTCTTTCGAAAATAACTTCAAAATTTACATTGGATTTTTCTCCAGGTTCATTCGTATATAATTGGCGTAAATAATTAAATAACAGAGGAATAATCGATGTGACGGGTCACGTGCCTCATCGTGCCCCAGCTTAACACTGCCAGATACAGAAAAAAAATCTAATTTGTCAAGAAAAAGGATAGTTTGTTCTCACCTAAATTTATTTTCAGGATGCTCATCGCGAATGTGATCTTTCAACGCTAGAATATCCGGACACTGTTTCTTACATATGTGACACACTTTGGACAGCACCAGATTCTTTTGGCGCTTCCTGGCGGACATCACTTTGTGGGCCGTAGTTTTTCGATGCTTTGACGATTCGGCGGGAGTTGCAAATGTGACTTCGCAAATCGAACAGTAATAGGTGGTTATTCGATGTAGTTTCTGATTATGCTGCAGAAGTAGCGTGTTGCTGTGGAAGGATGCTTTGCAGATGGTACAAACAAACAAATTTTGGAACGATTGTCTAACACGGATGGCATCTTCTGGCGTTCCTTCGTTGCAGTACTCGTGATGTTTGTTCAGCATGGCGTTGTAACGAAACTCATCTCCGCAGAACTCACATCGAATGGGACTTATCAAGCGAATGATGATCGGTACAGATCGATTGATGACGGAGATCACTTCTTGATGATCTTGATCTAGCAAATGGTTAGTCATCTGGAGATTTTCTGAGCACTCAAATTTGCAGAAACTACACCAGAGTTTTCCACCAGAGCTGACATTGTGTTCGTGCTCGTCCGAGTTCCAATGAGCCATGAAATGCTCTTCCGTGTTGGCGTAGAACTTACAAGGGTGACATTGAAATGGAGATTGGAGGACAATGCGGTGAATATTTCTCAAAATAACGTCAGTGCATTGAACTGGATGGTTTAGCATCCGGCGGTAGTGATATCGTGAGATCAAATGTTTCCCCAAAAGATGTATAGGAAGACGAGTTTTACAGATCTCACATTTTGTGTAGTAGCATTTTCGCTTTCGTTTAACCTTTGTAGTTAATGATGATTTTTCTTCGGCAGGAATGAGTGGCGTTGAGCTTTTTTCGGGGCTCAGATTTCCACTGAAGAAATCATCCCCCAAATAAACTGAAGGTTTGCAGATTCGCTTCGATAGCTCATTTGAATAAATACCCGGTTTGACCGCTCTTTCCAGCTCGGATTCTTCTTGAGCTCTTTTCAGATGCAGCTTTGATTTCAAGTGCCTCTCATAGACAAACCGAGAAGCAAGCTTTCGATTGCATATGCTGCACCAGTAGCTCTCATCGAAAGGTTTACTTGGAAACGAAGGGGCTCTGTATTCTAGGCGAGTGATTTTCGACCCCGGAACCCATTTGCCCTTGGTGTGACCAGGAGGTGGCGAGAAACTTTTGTAATCTTCATCATCTTCTTGTTCAATTGATTTATCAAGATGTGCGTCCTGATCTGGCCAATGGTGCCACTGGGAAGAGGATGGACGATTTTCCGGTTTCCATTTGCCCCCTGTGTGCGTTCTGGGTGGAGCATCGTAGTCTTCATCGTCATCACTCTCATCTTCGGATGGTTCTGGTGATTCGTGCTGAAAAAGTGGAAATAATTCAACTCGCTTGGTTCCACTAATATCACTAACTGCTTTCATCAATTTCTCCGAATCGGGTTCAGGAGGGATCCAATCATCCTCGTGATCTTGCTCATGTTCTGGATCTGTGTTTGACAGAGAAACTGTCGGTTTTCGTCCTTTCGATCGAGGAGTAACGTTCAGTTTACTGGTGGACGCATTTAAATTGCCACCTTTCTTCGAACTACTTTGGAGCTCCAATGATGAAAAGAATAAATCCGCTCCCAACTCGTAATCATAATTGACATCATTTTTATATTCCGTTTTACTATCCGGCCGCTGTACCGGATCACTTTGGTGGGCCTCCAAATCATAGTTGAATGCATAGTTAGACAGTTTCTTGTGATGATCCGGCTCTTTAATGCCATCGCCAAAGTCAAACGATGAATAGTGTTGTTCTGGTCCGATTCGAGGACTGGGACCGCTGGCAATCGTCGCCGTTGCAGGCTTGGGTGTTGAGCAAGGCACATTTCGATGTTTGATGTAGTTCTCCAGTCCCACTATCGTGCGACCACATTTGTTGCACAGGTGCGTATCATCCAGATCGACCTCTTCGTGCAGCATGACTTCGGTGGTGGTGCCACTGTCGCTGGAGGCCTGTAACGAGTAAATCAAACTTTCAGTTTACATTTGCACGTTGATAGAACTTTCAGGGCTGTCAGCGGAACGATTTTAGATTGGAATTGGTTATACATACTACAAATCAAAAGCTGGATAATAGTGGTTGTATGCTGTATGGCGGAAACTCATTATGTTGAAATATTCTAAACTCCACTTCCCTTAAGAATTATTTTTAGTTAGTGGATTGGTCACTGAGCAAGATTGTTGTTGCACCTTCATTGCATGAAACAGTATCTCAAATATCGTTTTTATTTTTCCATGAATTCTCAAATTGGCAAAGAATATGTTCTAAATTACATTCTTTCATATAAAGCAAGATATGATCTATTAACTACTACAAGACGTGTTGCGTGAAACGAAATAAAAAAGGAATTGATGTTTCCCATGGTCAGTTTCATTGACATTTTACATTGGCACCAGCCCTGCGTCACAGAAAATGTATAAATCTCGAAAGCGAAGGCCACACTATGCAGTCCGGTAATTATGACCGGTCGCTGGGAGTGTAGAATGTAGTTTTCAAGGTGATAAAGAACTTTCTGATAAATATATCATGTAAAAACATTTATTGCCTTACTTTGCACTCTTGGCTTTCAGAGTGATATGCAAGGCCGAACGAGCAGCCTGGGTAGGGAATGATAAAATATTGGTTCCAGAAGGAAAACATGACGATGATGATGTTCCTACCATCCGTGTGGAGCCTAGAAGCTAGATGAACTAGAGAGAAAGCTGACCCAAACTTGAGACGGCGCGACGCAACGGGCACCAAGGGGGAGGAGAAGTTATGGATACACTTTTCGAAAATGAATCCATTTGGCCGGAATCACTCCGATATGGCATGGTTAGCAGAAGGCTCATACATGTGCAGCAGCGCATCGGAAAGGCCATGTGGTGAGTAGTGACTTGTACAACATCGTCATTTTCGAATATGAGTACTATGTACCTCCAGGACCAGGAAATGCTTCAAAACAAGGAGCACACACAACGTACACACGAAAGCAAACCTTCCCCGGCGTTGATGCAGCAGCACCATATTACAGTGAGCAGCATAGTAGAAGGAGTACACTATCGGACTGGTGCTGGGCTTTTGAATATATATGATCCCTTAGGAGGATGATTATAGTGCCATCTAGAGCTTGTTATGGTCGTAAAACTGAAATCCTTATTTTGATGAATGGCCAAAGTTGTTGTCTAATTGTTGGAATAAATTCTATTTGATATATCACATGGTTATTACACAAACTTATGTACACATACAAACAAGGTTCGGACTTTTGTATTGGTTCAAATCGGGTGAGGCCATTTTCACCCAAGACGAAAGCATCATCAGTAGAGAGAAATTAATGTCTGATTTTGTGCAATAGTGATGCAAGCAAGCGTTGGTGAGCTTCCACTGGAAGAATAAGCTTTTTCTCATCCTTATAGGTAATATTAGTTCTTCTAATTAGAGAGGTGACGGATACAGACAATTACAGTCAGTTCTCACACAACATTGTTAATCGGTGTGTTCGCCTTTTAGGATTCATTTTTGGTAAGACTTTGGTAGACTCAATGGGGAAACTTTGATATCTTTTCTAGGGCAGAAAAATATTCCATATTTTGTTTATTGAAATCAATACAAACATCAAAACACAGACTAACGTCTTCCCTTCCGGAATAATGCACTGATGCATTATGTGATGTTGGAATTGGGTGCTGCGAATGGCCATGTTCTTGGGCGCAGCGAAGTCAATTAGGCCGTTCTCAATCAAAAAACACTGACTCCATCTGGCAAACTTGAAAGTTCGAATATCCCATGGAAATTTTGATGGCGTAGCTTCAGCTACTGTCGTACTCGCGTTTGAATTGCGTGTATAATGGGTTTTCTACCAAAAAATCTCAGAACCAATTTTAAGGGGGAATTGTTGTGGTAATTGTTGAGAAGTGCTTGAAGGAATTTTTGGTCAATTTCTGTGTAAGATTTCCCGGTTGAATTCGCAATAGAATATTTATAGGAATTTGGTAGAATTCCCGGATGTTTGGTTTGAGGAATAGTTTAAGGATTTTCGGGAAGAACTTCCTTACCTGAGCAGCCCACATGTGGTATGGAGGTTTCTGTTACCTCTACATATACCTGGAATCGGTCACATTTGAGCAACAGCAACAAAATCGGTTCATATTGTGCTGCTAAAAACTATTGAAGGAAATACCCGAGCAGTTTCTGGAGGAACTCACGAAAGAATTTTTGGTTTGCCTTTAGGAAAAACTACTGAAGAAGCTTTATAAGTAGTTCCTGAACTTTCCCCGGAGTTCCTGGAAGATTTTTCGAAAGAATTGCTATAGAAACTTCCGGAGGAATTCCTAGAGAAACATCCCGAGGAATTACTGAAGGAACTTCCCGAGGAATTCTTGAAAACACCTCTAGAGAAACTTCTGGGTGATGAACTTTCTGATGAATTTCTTGTAGAACTTCCGAAAGAATTTCTGGTTGATCTCCTGGAGGAATTCCTAATGGAATAAATTTCTTCCCTAGGAGTTCCTGGATGAAGTTTTGAAGGAACTTTGCCGAGAAATGTCTAAAGAAGCTTCCCAAGGAATTCTTTTAGAGTTCCTGAAGGAATTTTTCACGGAACTACTGGAAGAACTTCCGAAAGAATTCTGATACAATCTTCCGGACGAATTTCTGAAGGGACCTCCGGAATAATTGCTGAAAGAACATTCGAAGAAATTCCAGAAGGAACTTACGGTGGAATTCCTCCGAAAGTTCCTCCTAGAATTTCTCCGAAAGTTTCTCTAGGAATTCCTTCTACTTCAAGTTCTTCCAGGAATTCCTCCGAAAGTTCCTCCAGGAATTCCTCCGGAAGTTCTTCAAGGAATTTCTCCAGAAGTTCCTCCAGGATTTCCTACGGACATTCCTCCAGGAATTCCCCCCCAAGTTCCTACAGGAATTTCTCCGAAAGTCCCCCGGAAATTCATCAAATTAATCCTCCTAAAATTTCGAAGGATTTTCCTAAAACGATTTCCGTAGGTATTCTTAAAGGAATTCCTAAAAGATTTTCCCAAGGAATTTCTAAATGAATTTTGGAAGATATCCCAATAAGAATTTGAAAAGGAATTCTCGAAGAAATCCTTAAAAGAATTTCCGAAGGAATTTCTGGAGGAATTTTCCAAGAAGTTTCGAAAGGTATTTCCGAAAATAATTTGTACTTCCCGAGGAATTTTTGCGAAAATATCCGAAGCATTTCTCCTAAAACAATTTCCGAATGTATTCCTAAAATAAGTTTATACAAGTATTCCCTTAGAATTTTCCAAAATAATTCCTAAGTGAATTTCCAAGGGAATTTCTAAAAGAGATCGTCCTGATCGAATTTCCGACATTCCAAAATTTCTGCAAGAGTTTCTTTCTGGAATTTCTTCTGAATACCCTCCGAAAATTACTTCGGAGATAAATCCGAAGATTCCTCATGATGTTCTTTTGAAAAATCAAAGAAGGAATTATAAGTAATAAATCAAAATTTCATTTACGAATTCTTTCAGGAATTTCTGCAGTACCTTACCTACAACACCTACCTACCTATTCCTATCCTCTTAGGAATTTCTTCGGAATATATTTTAAGAATTTTGCCAGTACTTTCAAATTCCTTTAGAATCTTCATAAAGATTTTCTTTTTCGAAATATTCCTCAGGAATTTCTTTAGAACTTCCTCAAGGAATTCTTTCGAATTTTTTTTAGAAATTCCTTCGGCCATTCCTCCGGATTTTATCTAACAACTCTTTCAAAAATTTCTTTAGACCCTCTGAAATTCCTCTGAAATTTTTTCTGCTGAACTACGTGAGGATTTTTTTAAATATTCCTAAGGGAGTTCCCGAAGGATTTTTTAGAGTATTTTCTGGAGAAATTTTAGAAGAAATTTCTGGAGAAATTACTTCAGAAACTGCTGCAAAAATTCGTTCGGGAACATCTGAGGGCATTCCTTCGGGAATTCTGCCAGGAATTTCTCCGGGAATTCCTTCGATAATCTGGACAGTATCAGGTATCAGGTATCAGAACGTCGGCTCAGGAGGCACGTTCCCCTCAATTTGGTAGATTTGTGCCATCGCCTTCACTGGCCTTTCTCATCATTTACCTGACGGAAAAGGAAGTGAAAAGGGAAAAGGAAGAGGAAGTGAAGTTGGAAAGGAGAATGGAACCATTTATAGGAAAGCCAATTATGTAGACTCACACGCATTCAGCTAGGGACTAAAGAGAGGTGTCACAAAAACACAGAGGACGTAACAATGGACGAACGTCAAAGACGAAACACAGAGTGCACTGTGAAAAACGCATAATGCGAATCCATATAGGTGACAATCACAAAGTACATTGTAAAAATCGCATAATGCGAATCCATATAGGTGACAATTTGTTGAAAACTAAGTAAAACACATATTCATAACCCCACTCTTATTTAACCTCACGTTGAGATTGAACAAGAGTTACCGAAGCCGAACGTCAAGGACGAAACACAGAGTACACTGTGAAAAACACATAATGTGAATCCATAAACGTAACATACACAAAGTACATTGACGAATTTCGCGCCAACTCGACCAGAGGTTGGCAGCACCATCTCAGAATCGAATGAAACTTGGTGGGCATAAAGATATGGTATTTCTAAGCCACTCTGCATACTTAGTTTTTCAAAAATTGTTTTTCTAACAAAAACTTTTTTCATGTCCATATTGAGTGGAAATTTTTCAGCAGCAGCAGCCTATCATCAACCAACGACACATTTTGGACGTATAAAAATTTGTTTAGAAAGCAGTTTAGCATAATCCAACATTAATATGGACCAACATTTGAAAAGGGCGTAGATTTTCCTAGATTTCTTATATCAATGTTACATACAAATGACCAGATTTACAAAATTGTGATGTTTGATGGACTATTGTAAATTTGTCTGAACTGTAAAATCTGAAACATAAAAGAGCGTTTCGTTCACTGAGAAAATAAATCAATGAATGTAAAGATTAAAATTGGTTTAGCAAAAAAAAAATTGGAGTTTAATTTTTTTATCAGATAAACATTTTGATTCCAAACGATGAAGCTCGGTAGATAATTTCATTAGGGGGATTTCGGATAAACGCACATTCAAAAAATAATAACTTTTTCGCATTTTTTTATTTTTTCTTCAATTTTATTTGTTACTACATTTAATTCTTATTTCTACTTGAATACTCATTAATTTGTTAATTTACTCGAACAATTTGAAAACTTTTGGGTCTTCATCTGAGTTGGAATATTTTTTAGCCAGGATTTTATTATGAGCGATTGGTATAAAAGAATGAAACTTTTGTGTGCCAGTTATAGTTTTTGCTTTTTTGAAAAGTTCATCAAACTCTTCTGCCATTGTTGAGTATTGCTCATTCGAGATATAACAGAAATGTAATTTAGTGATATTTTTGCCTGATTGTGTAACTGCCCATTCGTACTTAATAGTATTTCCATAATCTTTGGCAAGACTTACTCGTTTTGTAATTCGTTTGAAGGTGCCACCAATAGCTTCGCAAGGGCCTTTTCCGTGCGATGTTGCAAAAAGTGTCATTCTGCTTCTAAGCTATGTTTTGAATTAAAACTGCACAGACTTAAGTTCTTTTTATTTTTATAATGTGCTGCAGCTCCACCAGACACAAAAGTAATTTTTGTAAAATCGATCAACTTGTCAAAGTTCAATTAATTTTGAAATGAATAAGTGAACAGCTTTTGTGACATGGGTCATTACTTCTGATTAATAAAGCTAACGTTTTCTAACGTTTTCAATTTCGTTTCGACAACATTTGCCCGTTTTCAAAGCAATTATTTGTTTTTTTTTGTAATATCAATTGTTTTTAAGTTACTTCGATACAAAAAGTCAAAGAAAATATAAACCTTTTCAAATGTTGGTCCTCAAATATGTTAGATTATGCTAAATTGCTTCATAAACAAATTTTTTTACGTCCAAAATGTATCGTTGTTTAATGATAGGCTGCTGAACCTATATTTGGCGCTGTAGGCATAAAACACGCTGATAAATTTTCACTCAATATGGACATGGAAAAAGTTTTTGTTAGAAAAACTTTTTTTCCTTAAATATGTCACAGGAACATTATTCCCAGAAAAGTTAGATAATTGAAATACCTATCTGCAGAAAAAATTTCATCGATTTCTGAGATGAGGTTTTTTTGTAATATCGATTTTAATTTTTAAAACTATTTTTTTACGGTGTAGAAATCCGTTTTTTTTTGGATATTTTTCCAAAAAACTTCAGGGAATTTCACGACAGTCCGCCATACAACACTTTTTGTAGGTCTTGTAATTTTAGAGTCACATCGATTTTTAAAAAATCAATGAAAAAAATTAGGCCCTCATCAAATGTTACCCTTGACAATTTTTGAAAAACTAAGTATGCAGAGTGGCTTAGAAATATCATATCTTTATGCCCACCAAGTTTCATTTGATTCTGAGATGGTGCTGCCAGCCTCATAGAAGGGTTGGCGCGAAATTCGTCCATTGTAAAAAAAAAACGCATAATGCGAATCCATATAGGTGACAATTTGTTGAAAACTAAGTAAAACACATATCCATAACCCCACTCTTATTTGACCTCACATTGAGATTGAACAAGAGTAGCCGAAGCCAAACGTCAAGGACGAGACACAGAGTACACTGTGAAAAAACGCATAATGCATATAGGTGACAATTTGTTGAAAACTAAGTAAAACACATATTCAAAATCCCTCTCTTTTTTAACCTCACGATAAGGTTGAATAAGAGTAGCCGATTATCTCGGAGAAGTAAAAAGTCAACTACGCCATAGCTCCGGTTAGCGCAGCGAGGGCTAAAATACTGTGAAGGGGGCCCTGGTGCTTCACAGGCTCCGTTTGCGGTTAGATTCTTATTAGACCCCCTAACCATTCATTCGTAGGCACGGTAAGCGTAAAGCCGCATCACACCGAGAATTAGGGGTCACCTGTATGGTGGACTTTTACCACTGGAACAGGCAATCCGTAATGTTATTCTTAGCCAGATAACCAGCTGCCGACACCACACGGCTATCTAGGCTGTTCGTGGAGAGAAGCTGACATTGACTTTACGTCAACTCTCAATGTGGCCGAACAGCCGCGATTTATACAGGTTTTCCCTTAGAGTTTTCCAAAATATTTCCTAAGTGAATTTCCAAGGGAATTTCTAAAAGAGATCGTCCTGATCGAATTTCCGACATTCCTAAATTTCTGCAAAAGTTTCTTTGAACCTTTTTCCAAGATCTTTTTTTCGGATTTTCATGGGATTTCTTCTGAATACCCTCCGGAAATTATATCGGAGATAAATCCGAAGATTCCTCATGATGTTCTTTTGAAAAATCAAAGAAGGAATTATAAGTAATAAATCAAAATTTCATTTACGAATTCCTTCAAGAATTTCTGCAGTGCCTTACCTACAACACCTACCTACCTTTTCCTTTTCCTTTAGGAATTGCTTCGGAATATATTTTAAGTATTTTGCTAGTACTTTTAAATTCCTTTAAAATCTGCAGGAAGAATTTTTTTTTCAAAATTTTTCTCAGGAATTTCTTTAGAACTTCCTCAAAGAATTCTTTCGAAAATTCTTTTAGGAATTCCTTCGGCCATTCCTCCGGATTTTATCTAGCAACTCTTTCAAAAATTTCTTTAGACATTTTGAAATTCCTCTGAAATTTTTCCTGCTGACCTACGGGAGGATTTTTTTTTAAATATTCCCGAAAGAATTTTTAGAGTATTTTCTGGAGAAATTTTAGAAGAAATTCCTGGAGAAATTACTTCAGAAACTCCTGCAAGAATTCGTTCGGGAACATCTGAGGGCATTCCTTCGGGAAATCTGCCAGGTATTTCTCCGGGAATTCCTTCGATAATCTGGACAGTAGTAAAACAAAACAGTTATTTTCTGGGGGATCCGTTCGCCGTGCATTTTTGATTTGGTGGAGAATTAAGTGTTACCGACATTTTCGGCTTAGCCGGTTTTAACAAAAAATTCATGATACTCACCTGACACTTAAATTGGATGGATATTAAGAAGTAAAGAACAATAGAACATTCACTTTTATTAATCCACTGATATTGACATTTCATAAATTAATTCAAAAGTTCGTTCGGAAAACCCTCTAAACATTTTTTTTCCAGAAAAATACCCTCAGGAATTAATTCTGTTAGCCATCCAGGATTATTTCAGGCTTATCTTCAAAAAAATTTCCAGGAATTCCATTGTAAATTTCCTTTCTCTCTACAAGGAATTTCTTCAAAAATCCTCCGCAAATGAATCCAGAAATATTTTCAAAATTTTGTCTAAGAATTCTTTTAGAAACCCTTCCGGAATTTCCTTCATGAATTCATTTAGCAATACTTTCAGTAAATCTTCCAGGCATTCCATAAGAAATTCCACACAATGACAATTTTCCGATTTTTTTGTCAAAAGGAATTCCGAGCGCAATTTTCTAAATTATTCCTGGAGTGAATTCCGGAAGAAATTCTCAAAAGAATTTCTGACGGATTATATAAAACAAATTCCGAAGAAATTACGAAATCAATTTCCGAACAAATTCCTAAAGGAATTTTCAAAGAAATTTCCTAAGGATTTCTCCTAAAGGAATTTCCGAAGAAATTTTCAAACGAATTTCAAAGTAATTTCTAAAAGAATTTCTGAAGAAATTCCTGAAAGAATTCGTAAAGGAATTTCCGAAGAAATTTTGGAGTTTTTTTTAGAATTGCTTCATTGAATTTTCAAAGGAATATCTTGAGGAATTTCCAACGGAATTTCCGGAGGATTTTTTGGGATAATTTAAGAATGTCGGAAATACCTCCAAGAGTTCGGTTATAAATGTCGTTAGGAAATTTTTTTTGGGAACTCCTAAGGAAATTTCTGAAATTTTGTCCAAGAATTTTGAAAAGGTAAAGGTTGCTCCTAACATATTTCAATTTGTCTGGTTTGAATTAATTACCGAGGAATTCATAAATTGATAGTGATTGGATGTCGCCGAAAAAAGCCAATCAATTCCAATTAACTAATTAATATTTCGATTTGTTTTTTACTGATAATTTTTCTAGATTTCTTTTATTCGGCTTGCAATTCTGAGCTGTATACAAAAAATATGTTAAATTTTATTCACAAATAAGGCTACGAACTCAAAGCACTACATGGAAAAGGCTATGAAATAGGATTTTATACCTAATAAATAACATAAAAATGAACAGTGTAAGCAGTATGACAGACTACAGCTTACTGCTGTAGTCAATATCAATTTTACAACCAATAGTAAAATTGATATTGATTAATTAGTACATATTATTGTCTATTTTGAGTTTTGACACGTCTATCAATTCCAATTGTGATTAAAACTGGTTGCCTTTAACATATTAGAAAAACATTATCATCTCAGATATTATGCCAAGCATTTGCCCAAAACTGAAACAAATCATTACATACCGCACTAGCTTGTCTGCCGCATTAAAAACCACTTCATCTTCCTCAGCCTAATTCCTACTGGAACCAAAAACACCTATCATTCTTACCCGAACCGAAACCCGTCTGAGACTGCTAATTGCCTGCATCATTGCTGCTATTTGAGCCTCGTTACTTTTTCATACACACAAGTGCCGTTCTGCTGTTTATCTTCACTCGGCCTGCCTGCATCATAGAGGCTAGGTTAGAATTCCCACCACACCCAACCAGCCAGCTCCACAAAAGTGCTGTTCATCTCGGTTGCAAAAAGCTAAGCTTCACACCATAAACACTAACCGGAAGAAGAGTGATGAATCTCGCGGGAACGAAAATTATTCATTATTTCGAAATGTGCTATCGTCAATTTGTCATCACCTTGTCTTGCATGTCTCTGCTACTAACGGTGCTGCGGCGTCCTAGATCCGTTTTGCTTGAACCGAGGTGCCGAATAAAGTATTCCTCTCTCCGTATGTAAAACATACGGCCACCAAGAGACAGCAACGACGATTCCATCTAGCTAATTCAAGAGGAACCCCTCCCCAATTGTAATACCCCCTCCCGGAAGGGGACCCACACACGCATGTTACCGCATAGGACGCAATCTAGGCACACCGCTCGCTCGTCGACTGACTGCCCTGGATAAGCATACAAAACATCCTGTAGAACCAGTCAAGAGCTTTCGTCTATTCTTCTCAAGTCTCTCGAAGCAAAGAGCGCCATCAGCATCTGCCCAAGCCGATGCGCCACATTGTGCCACTGCGTTGCCGTTGCTGGGAAGTTATGATGATGATTGCTGTGAGGAAATAGGCATTCTCCGGTGTGTTAACTTAAATCTACTGTAAAATAGCGAAAATTGCAAACAATCTCCTGATGCAAGTACATTCGCAATGATTTTCCCCGCTGTCTATCTAAACGTGTAAGCCACTTCTGGTAGACAAGCATGTAGCATGGAGCACATACACTTTCCATACCATTCCACGGTCCTATGCTAGAACGTGGCTACACTTCATACATGTCGTTCTAGTTGGCGAGATGCTGGAACCAAATATGCGTTGCTGCCGCTTCAATGGTGGGATGCGGAAAACGTGTATACAAACATAAACAACAGCCTACAACGCAACGACACGGCCGAGTTCTGTGTGGAGGCAATCGCAACGCAACCGATTCCTATTCTTGTGGTTTCGGTTGGTTTGGCGCGATCTGAACTTGGTCGGAACCGTACGTACGGGTTACTGCTGACTGGTAGCTTGCAGGCACTTATCCTCGCCATCTCGCACTTTTGTGTCCTCACCGTTTCATCATCGCCGGGGTGCGCGGCCGGTGCGGAGTGCCATTTATCTTTGGCCAAAGCACACCTGAAACGGGGCGCGTTAATATGGGAATATTCTGCACGGCTCGACCCTCCAGATTGCCTAGCTCCGTTGTGATCTCTTTCGGAGTTCAAACTTCAGCGAATGGAGAACACTTCCAAACAGTTGCCAAAAAGGCGAACAAGTGTATTATAAATATGAAATGTTACGCTTCCGTGGGTTAGGCTATGCGAATTTGACGTACTTTGAGGATGAAATTGGGTCAGTTTACTTTAATTTCCGTTAATTATATCTTACGAGTGTTGTAAGTCCGTTTTGAATATTTGTAATTTATTGGCCGATTTTCCCAACACAAACTTTAAGCTCGTTGAGCACCCACTGAAAACGAATCTTCTTAAGAATAGTGGGTTCTGTATACGTTAAAATTCGGTGAATTAGAAAGCTGTCGATGCAGTCCAGTGTGTGGTTCCGCGTACATTATTATTATTTATTCAGACTAAGGCCGAAGTGGCCTGTGCGGTATATAAGTGTCTTATCCATTCGGCTCGATCCATGGCAACACGTCGCCAACCACGCAGTCATCGGAGGGTCCGCAAGTCATCTTCCACCTGATCGATCCATCTTGCCCGCTGTGCACCTCGTCTTCTTGTTCCCGTCGGATCGTTGTCGAGAACCATTTTCACCGGATTACTGTCCGACATTCTGGCTACGTGCCCGGCCCACCGCAGTGGTCCGATTTTTGCGGTGTGAACGATGGATGGTTCTCCCAGCAGCTCATGCAACTCGTGCACCATGGTTCATTCGGCTCCTCCACGTACCGTCCGCCATCTGCACCCCACCATAGATGGTACGCAGCACTTTCCTTTCGAAAACTCCAAGTGCGCGTTGGTCCTCCACGAGCATCGTCCAGGTCTCGTGTCCGTAGAGGAATACCGGTCTAATGAGCGTTTTGTAGATTGTCAGTTTGGTACGGCGGCGAACTCTATTCGATCAAAAATCGATACAAAAAAATTGGAAGATACTTAAAAACCGCTGAAAATCGCTTTTCGTTGAAGTTGTTTTTTAGTGTGTTTTAGGTATTCACGCGGTTTTGATTTACGTGGTACGTATCCCCCGCGTAAAAATCGACTTACACTTTTTTAGCCTTCTTCAATTAATTCATGTTTTTATTTTTATCAATCATCATTATGTTTTCAATCTTACGTAACATTTCAAAACTTCCCCCTTGTATAAATATTGTCTCTTAAATCTTCTCTCTTTTCTTTATATTCGTTCTCTCTTAATGATTTATTTTTCGTTTTTTACCGCTTTCTTCTTTGTTTCCTATTTCGTCTTTTTATTTCTTTTCTTCTTCTTTCATTTTTTTATATTTTTTATTCTTTCATTTACATTTTTTCTTCTATTTTTCCTTTTTTCTTCCAACTTTGTTATTTTTTATTCGTTTTTATTCTTTCTTTTTTCTATTTATTATTTGTTCTATCGCCTATATTAACTTGTTCTTTTTTCACTATCTCTTCTTTCTCCTTTATTCTACTTTCATTCTACAAGTGTTAAGAAAAGCCCTTAGAGAAGGAAGAGGGCTTAAGCAGTGAACTTCCGGTTGAATCTGGGGACTTTCTGCAAGTTAAATTGCTTAAGCTTAAGCTTAAATTAACAAGCAAATATTAGAGCTTAACACTTTAACCAACAGGACGTCGGACTTGAATCACAGCAAGTATGTATAATCGCCTAATCTGTGTCAAAAGGCAGAAAGACAAAAGGTCAAAAAGACAAAAGATCGAAGGGACAAAAGGTCGAAAAGACAAAAGGACGAATAGACAAACGGTCGAAAGGATAAAAGATCGATGGGAAGAAAGGTCGAAAAAATGACAGAAGGTTGAAGGAAAAAAAGGTTGGAAAAAATAACTGGGTCAAAAGGTCGAAGAGATAAAAGGTTGACAGAAAAAAAAGTCGGGATTAAAGGTTTCATTCTATTAATCTTAGGCTGTTCTTACGAGTTATGCCTTATATTTTAAACAAATGCTGTTCTCTAGAGTTTACTTAACCCTCTAACACTCAAAGTTTTGTTTTCGCACACTATTTTGCTTTCTTAAACCGATCTGAACACAGTTTAGGCAAAAAAAATGCGATTTCATCAATTTCACTTTTTTAGAATTTTCTTTTTCTAGTTTAGAATTAATTTTAACCAGATTTGAACAAACATTGAGCTTTATATTCTTGATCGACACTCAAACTTTTTGAAATCTGAACAATTAAAATTACAAAAAAAATGTCAAAATGTTGGGCGTTAGAGGGTTACTAGTTGATTTCATTAAATGAAACAATAATAAGGGTTCGTTCACAAATTACGTAACGAAAATTTGATCAACTCCATACCCCTTCCTACTTTACAACGGAACGAAAGGGTTTCTTATAATAAAAATAAATTTATTTTATTTCTTTATATTTGCTTTAAAAAAATGATAAAAATATAAATATAAAATTATTAAGCTCGTTTAGTGGAATGTATTAAAATTAACGAAAATTAACTGGTGGAATTAAATGGACAGTACTTAATTCGTCTTAGACGATAAAATTATTGTCATTTGAAGCTGGTACGCTAAGCTAAAAAAATATATTTGAATGATCATTTTGATGAAAATGAGTGAAGAACTAGTTTCAGGAGTTAAAATTTAAGCAACACTGACGTAAATATTAATTTTAGAATATACCTCTGAAGAATACCCTATGTTTGAACAATAACTCGAAAGAACAGCCTATAACTAAAAGATGGAAAAATTCAACTATAAAAATCAGGTTAAACAAAAATAAATTTAAATGTGCGAAACACGGAAAAAAAAACCGACGATTAAAAGAAGGAAAAATTGTACAATGAAATATTATCAGCGTGAAAAATAAATAAACATAGGGGGGTCCCGTAGCGTAGTTGGCTACACGTTCGCCTTACAAGCGAATGGTCATAGGTTCGATTCCCAGCCCCTCCACCAAACCCTCGTCAGTCGCCAGATCCGCAGCCCAAACGGTGGCGTTTGGGGTACGCGCCTTACCGTCACGGCTGCCTGATGACGACTGACAACTTGTTCTTCTCGGAGGCATTCCTCCAACGTTACCCGGATTAATGGCAACCGAATAATGCAACGATCATTGTATACACGACATGGACAAACGGACACAATGGACTCACGATGAGATGGACTGGCAACGACAACAATAATGGTAATGGAAATCTAAAAATAGTTTCTGTGTGGATTCTGTAGAGCAGAATACCACAGTAGATCTCGGCACAGTAGCGGTTAAGTAACACAGAGTGCCTAACAAATAAAATAAAGGGAATAAAAAAAAAACATAATTGTGTAATAAAAAAAGTTGATTATTACTCGACGTTTTGCCTCAGTTTTTGTTATTTCAACCTCTTACCCCATCTCTCCTTTTGACCATTCGACCTTTTGTCCTTCATCCGTTATTTCTATGTTTTGTTCTTTCAACCTTTCTTCCTTTCGACCTTTTGACTCATATTTTTTTGTTTCGACCTTTTGTCTTTTTGACCTTCGACCTTTTGTCCTTCGATCTACTGACTCAGATTTTTGTTTCGTCCTTTTGTTCCTTCGACTTTTTGACCCTTCGGCCTTTTGTCCTTTCGATCTTTCGACCTTCGACCTTTTATCCTTCAACCTTTTGACCTGCGACCTTTTGTCCTACAACCAAAATCGTCTGCTATTATGGAGAATCTCAATCGAATAAGGTTCGCCAGATTGGCCAACAAGGGGGTGTACAGGATGATCCGAAGATCAGAACGGAAAAATAAATTAGCGCTCTGATGAGTTGTTATTGCCAGAAAAGGGGATCCAAGCTTAACACGCAAAGCATCGATCCATTGAACTGGCCATGAAAAATGAAACTTTCTGAACGGAAAATTTTCGTAATGGCACTAACCAGAACATTAATTTAAGAGTAGGGAGGCCCGCACACCTTCTGTTGTTGGATTTACAGCCCAAGTTTTGAAACTCGGGTTGGCCCATGATGGCAGCAACGGTTCAGTGAGGCAACATAAGCTTCCATTCTTGAGGAAAGAGATTAGGGCTGCAAGGATGCTCGGATCATTCGCGAGTGAACGCAAAGTGAAAAAATTCTGCCTCACAGAGCAGAAATTTATTTAAACAGTGTGCGATCGATCGTGTTGTTGCTGATCACGCCAGCTGGCGCGGGAGAACGCGAAGTAAAAAAAATTTGCCTTACAGAGCAGAAATTTGTTTAAACAGGGTGCGATCGAGCGTGTTGCTGCTGGTCTGCTGTGGTCTCGCCAGCTAGTCCAGAAGAACGCATCGAAGAGCAGAAAATTTATCAGTGCGGAAACGATCGTCTAGTTGAATCTTATCAAAGAAAGCACGTTGATTACGCTTGGGCAGCAGGGACTATGTCCAAGGGCTTGACGATCCCTCCCCAGGCCATCTGCGAGTTGTGGGGCTTGCCTAGAATGTGGTGGGGTTTGACAGTGGGCCCTGTTAAACCTCTATAAAAAGCTGCATGTATCCGCAAGTAGGCTCCACCAAAGCGACCGTGTGCCGCTCAAAGCGCACAAGCCCAAGTCCTGGTGTTAGGTGGGACGCTAAACAGCCCTGACACGACGGCCCTCCGACGAGACAGGAGGTTTGCGCAGGCCCAATAAGCCGCCTAGAAAATCAATCATTACGAACAATATAAGAGATAATGCGACTCGATATAATCGGCAAAGACCTAGGCGACGAATACAGGATCACGATTGGAAGCTTGGAACATGGAATTGCAAGTCGCTAGGTTTCGCAGGTTGCGACAGGATGATCTACGATGAATTACATCCCCGCAACTTCGACGTCGTGGCGCTGCAGGAGATTTGCTGGACAGGACAGAAAGTGTGGAAAAGCGGGCATCGAGCGGCTACCTTCTACCAAAGCTGTGGCACCACCAACGAGCTGGGAACCGGCTTCATAGTGCTGGGTAAGATGCGCCAACGCGTGATTGGGTGGCAGCCAATCAACGCAAGGATGTGCAAGCTGAGGATTAAAGGCCGTTTCTTCAACTATAGCATCATCAACGTGCACTGCCCACACGAAGGGAGACCTGACGACGAGAAAGAAGCGTTCTACGCACAGCTGGAGCAGACATACGATGGATGCCCACTGCGGGACGTTAAAATCGTCATCGGTGACATGAACGCACAGGTAGGAAGGAGGAAATGTATAGACCGGTCATCGGACCGGATAGTCTGCACACCGTATCGAATGACAACGGCCAACGATGCATAAACTTCGCAGCCTCCCGCGGAATGGTAGTCCGAAGCACCTTCTTTCCCCGCAAAATATCCACAAGGCCACATGGAGATCACCTAACCAAGAAACGGAAAACCAAATCGACCACGTTCTAATCGACGGTAAATTCTTCTCCGACATCACGAACGTCCGCACTTACCGCAGTGCGAATATTGAATCCGACCACTACCTCGTTGCAGTATGCCTGCGCTCAAAACTCTCGACGGTGTACAACACGCGTCGAAGTCGGACGCCGCGGCTTAACATTGGGCGGCTACAAGACGGTAGACTAGCCCAAGAATACGCGCAGCAGCTGGAAGTGGCACTTCCAACGGAAGAGCAGCTAGGCGCAGCGTCTCTTGAAGATGGCTGGAGAGATATTCGATCCGCCATTGGTAGCACCGCAACCGCTGCACTTGGCACGGTGCCCCGGATCAGAGAAACGACTGGTATGACGGCGAATGTGAGCAGTTAGTGGAAGAGAAGAATGCAGCATGGGCGAGATTGCTGCAACACCGCACGAGGGCGAACGAGGCACGATATAAACAGGCGCGGAAAAGACAAAACTCGATTTTCCGGCGGAGAAAAGAGCCCGAAGGAAGATCGAGACCGTGAAGAAACGGAGCAACTGTACCGCGCTAATAACACACGAAAGTTCTATGAGAAGTTAAACCGTTCACGTAAGGGCCACGTGCCACAGCCCGATATGTGTAAGGACATAAACGGGAACCTTCTTACGAACGAGCGTGAGGTGATCCAAAGGTGGCGGCAGCACTACGAAGAACACCTGAATGGCGATGTGGCAGACGAAGATGGCGGTATGGTGATGGACCTGGGAGAACGCGCGCAGGACATAATTCTACCGGCTCCGGATCTCCAGGAAATCCAGGAGGAGATTGGCCGGCTGAAGAACAACAAAGCCCCTGGGGTTGACCAACTACCAAGAGAGCTATTTAAACACGGTGGTGAGGCACTGGCTAGAGCGCTGCACTGGGTCATTACCAAGATTTGGGAGGAGGAAGTTTTGCCGCAGGAGTGGATGGAAGGTGTCTACAAAATGGGCGATAAGCTGGATTGTAGCAACTACCACGCAATCACATTGCTGAACGCCGCCTACAAGGTACTCTCCCAAATTTTATGCCGTCGACTAGCACCAACTGCAAGGGAGTTCGTGGGGCAGTACAAGGTGTGTTTTATGGGCGAACGCTCCACCACGGACCAGGTGTTCGCCATTCGCCAAGTACTGCAGAAATGCCGCGAATACAACGTGCCCACACATCATCTATTCATCGACTTCAAAGCCGCATATGATACAATCGATCGGGACCAGCTATGGCAGATAATGCACGAACACGGTTTTCCGGATAAACTGACACGGTTGATCAAAGCGACGATGGATCGGGTGATGTGCGTAGTTCGAGTTTCAGGGGCATTCTCGAGTCCCTTCGAAACCCGCAGAGGGTTACGGCAAGGTGATGGTCTTTCGTGTTTGCTATTCAACATCGCTTTGGAAGGTGTAATACGAAGAGCAGGGATTAACACGAGTGGTACAATTTTCAATAAGTCCGTCCAGCTATTTGGTTTCGCCGACGACATAGATATTATGGCACGTAACTTTGAGAAGATGAAGGAAGCCTACATCAGACTGAAGAGGGAAGCTAAGCGGATCGGACTAGTCATCAACACGTCGAAGACGAAGTACATGATAGGAAGAGGTTCAAGAGAAGACAATATGAGCCACCCACCGCGAGTTTGCATCGGTGGTGACGAAATCGAGGTGGTAGAAGAATTTGTGTACTTGGGCTCACTGGTGACTGCCGAAAATGACACCAGCAGAGAAATTCGGAGACGCATAGTGGCTGGAAATCGTACGTACTTGGACTCCGCAAGACGCTCCGATCGAATAGAGTTCGCCGCCGTACCAAACTGACAATCTACAAAACGCTAATTAGACCGGTAGTCCTCTACGGACACGAGACCTGGACGATGCTCGTGGAGGACCAACGCGCACTTGGAGTTTTCGAAAGGAAAGTGCTGCGTACCATCTATGGTGGGGTGCAGATGGCGGACGGTACGTGGAGGAGGCGAATGAACCACGAATTGCATCAGCTGTTGGGAGAACCATCCATCGTTCACACCGCGAAAATCGGACGACTGCGATGGGCCGGGCACGTAGCCAGAATGTCGGACAGTAACCCGGTGAAAATGGTTCTCGACAACGATCCGACGGGCACAAGAAGGCGAGGTGCGCAGCGGGCAAGGTGGATCGATCAGGTGGAAGATGACTTGCGGACCCTCCGTAGACTGCGTGGTTGGCGACGTGTAGCCATGGACCGAGCCGAATGGAGAAGACTCTTATATACCGCACAGGCCACTTCGGCCTTAGTCTGAATAAATAAATAATAACGTTGATTACGCTTTGGAGTGATTTGAAATACGGTTTTCGTCTGCCTGCTTTCAAAATATTTTTGTTCACAATAAATCTTTAGCCGCCTACCAAGGTGACTTCCCATAATCAATAACCTTCTCAACTAACAAACTATTCCTTTCTCGTGTCACTCACGGAGATATAGAGGATTGCTTGTTTTTTTTTTGTAGAAATGAGTGTCGAACTAATTTTATTCCCCAAATCCTAAATTGACTGTGAGGACGTGGCCGGCAACGTTATTGGTCTTGAATTAAAGAAACTCCGAAGCATGTACAATGAGAGTAGCTTTCTAGTCCCAAGAAGATTACTCGGCCAATCACGACTAGCAACTATACGATGTGTACAGTGAATTAAACTAAGCAGAATCAATGGATACGTGGAAACCCCGGCATCTTCGGTGGAGCAGATATTTAAAATGCTGGGTAGGCTGTCTAGGATGGTCATGCTGGGATCATTCACCCCGATTCCAACTCCACAGTCTGAAACCGACCCATCTGTGAACCTGTGTTCATTGTTTCTGTATTGCAAGCGGTCTGCCATTGACCTTCTAGGTGTCTCTGAATTGTTTTCTCTGCGAAAACATTGCGCTATGAAGCTGTTTGTTGTGGTTGAAGAGGACTGCTAGTTCCTCGTTCCATGCCAGTGGAGCCGACCATCTTGCGCACATTGTGAATATATTTCTTCCGAGTCTATGGAGGCGTGGCTTCGGCGAACATATTCTCGCGGTTGATGCGGTGACGCAAATTATTGATAATGAATAGCATTCCAGTTCGAGACAGCAGCACGTACGGACGTGTTTTTTTCTCGCGCATTTTTTCCAAGTGTTTTATCTTGTTCGTTCGCTGTTTACGTTTTCACTTCGTCGCGTTGGCGTTATTTTCTCCCGGACTCGTCATGGGAGACTCGGTGACCGATTCGGTCGCTGGAAAAGTGCTTAAGCGCACTGCTCTTGGAGGCGCGGGTAACCCCTCCAAGCAGCTTTGGCAGAGCAACGTGTTCTCTCCGTTGCCACTTGATGACGCCGGCAATCCGCCGAAAAAGAGGAAGAAGCAGCAATCGCAGCTGCCGCAGGTGTAGCCGGAGCGGAAGGAGAAGTGCCCGCCCATGTTTGTGAAGGGTGACCCAACGGATTTGCGCCCAAAAATTCGTCAGCTGATCGCTAAAGGGCTGAAATGTACTTTTCGGCTCTGCAGCGAGGGCGTGAAAGTAATGCCGGCAAACAAGGACCATCATCAATCCGTCGTGGAGTTCCTCGAGGTCCACAAGTATGAGTACTACACTCATGACCACCCCGGCAAGAAGCCGCTTAAGGCTTTGCTGCGAGGACTCCACGACATGAAGGAAGAGGAGCTAAAAGCTGAGCTCGAAAGTTGCGGATTGAAGCCAGTGGCCGTGCACAA
Organism: Armigeres subalbatus; assembly: GCF_024139115.2. Classification (NCBI taxonomy): domain Eukaryota; kingdom Metazoa; phylum Arthropoda; class Insecta; order Diptera; family Culicidae; genus Armigeres; species Armigeres subalbatus. Next base: position 383,497,035 of record NC_085140.1, on the reverse strand, counting down.
GATCGCTCGTCACGACAAGACGAGGAGATATCGCGACCAGCTTTACCTGGTCCACCTGGAGCACGGCTCTGTCGTGAGATTCCAATACTACCACGGCTACAGCCGCACAAACGACTGGCAGCGGCAGCTGCATCGGTCCAAGCTCCAGCATCGTCGGCACCATCCACCAGCGAATGGGCCCCGCTCCCTCCTCCTGGGTTCCGTCGGCAGGCGGAGAACGAAGCCGTCCCACCGGAAGAATCTGCCCCGCTGTACACTCCGGAGCAACTAATGCCGATCTTCGCGCAGCTCGCCACTCGGCTGCGCAGCTGCAAAACCCGCTTCGACCTGGTCTTCACTCTTGGCATGTTCATCATTGAAAATTTCTGCTAGGGTGGGCCTGGTCAACTGGAACGCTTGCTCGCTAAAGAGCAAAATGATTAAGCTGAAGGATTTCCTTGATGAGAAGGAAATAGACGTGGCGTTCATCACCGAAACGCACCTAAAACCGGAGGTGAACGTCAACATCCCGGACTTCCGCATCGTGCGACTTGACCGGCCGACCAGGGGAGGCGGTGTGGCTATCGCTCTTCGCTACAACATCAACTGTCGTCTGCTTCCAAGCTTCCAGCTCAGTGTCATCGAGGCCATCGGTGTCGAAATCACCACTTCGGTCGGCACAATTGCGCTCATCGCGGCGTACTGTCCAACAAAGCCGACGATGGATCATCGGCTGCCCTTCGGAGGGACATCGTCAAGCTTACGCGGAGGCAAGGTCAGTTTATCATTGCCGGCGACCTCAATGCCAAACATCAAGCCTGGGGCAACAGTCGCGGCAATCGAAACGGCACCATCTGGAGCAACGACATGGAGGAAGGCCACTACACGATCTTGAGCCCGGATTCCCCCACTCGGCTGAGTCGGTCCGGTGTCCACGCAACCCTCGACCTCTACATAACAAACCTGAATGACCACGTCTCGCAGCCGGTCGTCTACCAGGAGCTCAGTTCGGATAACTATCCGGTGGTGGCGGAACTGGGCTCCTCGGTCAATCGGCACCAGCAGTTATGGCGAAACTACCATCGAGTGAACTGGCAGCGGTTCCACCAGTGCGTCGATAACACCGTCGATTACGAGGTGCGTCCGGAGACGCCAGAAAGTATCGACCGCCAGTTTTGCGCTATCGAGGAGGCGATCACGGCGGCCCGGGAGCAACATGTACCGACGGCTTGGCAGGTAAGCAACTTCTTAAACATCGATACACTCACCAAAGATTTGATTCGATTACGGAATGTCACTCGCAGGCAATTCCAGCGTACTGGACTGCCTGAACTTAAGGCACGCTGCAATCGAATCACAAAAAATATCCAGGCCTCCACCACCGACCACCATCGACTACCTTGGCTTGACCCTCGACAGCATGCTTATTTTCAGGCAACAGGTTGACAAAACGGTGACAAAGTGTAACGTTTTGTTGAAACTACTGTAGCCCTTTGATCAACCGCCGGTCGTCATTGCACTATGGTCCAGGATACAGATTTACGCGGAAATGTGCATTTGACGCCAAAACTATATTTTTTAGAAAAAACTGTTGTTCTACAAAATTGTTCGAAATAGTAAGGCCATCATTACAGTTCTACCAAAAAATAGGGTGGCCCGTCATATAAAAAAAATTAGATTTTTTTTTTTATTTCTCAGATTATTGAAATGTTATGTTCTACAAAGTTGTAACGCAGCTTATTCCAATCAATTTTGCTGAAAAAACTTTTTCTGTAGCTCTTAAGTTGGCTGATTTAGAGCAATTTTACCTAATTGGATTACCTCACAAAAACAGTATTTTTTATCTACTTTTTTTGTTTTATATTTCTCGAAAAATTTTAGTCAAATTGATCAAAAAATTGAGATAAAAAAATAACATATCCCCAATTTTTTGACATAACAAAGAATATTAATTTCTCTTTCAAATACCGTGTAAATATATTTTTTTGGTCTGCCCTAATCGGAGATATCAACTTATGAAAAAAAAAATGTAATTTTGACAGAAAAACGATTATAACTTTTGATTGGAAAAAGATATTGAGCATATTTACCAATAAAAAGTTGCATTTTTTTGAGCTCTAAAAGTCACCTGAAGACGGCTTTTTCAAGAAATCTAAAACAAAAAAAAGTTGATCAAAAATACTGTTTTTTTGAGGTACACCCTAATCCAATTAGGTAAAATTGCTCTAAATCAGCTAAATGAAGAGCTACAGAAAAAGTTTTATTAGCAAAATTGATTGAAATAAGCTACGCTACAACTTTGTAGAACATAACATGTCAATATTCCGAGAAATAAAAAAAATATTTTCTAATTTTTTTTTATATGATGGGCCACCCTATTTTTTGATAGAACTATAATGATGGCCTTACTATTTTGTAGAACAACAGTTTTTTCTAAAAAATATAGTTTTGGCGTAAAATGCATCTTTCCGCGTAAATCTGTATCCTGGACCATAGTGCATTGTCCCTGAAAAATATGCTTGCTGTCTACAAGCAAATCATCCTCCCCGTGATCGAATATGGCATGCTGGTCTGGGAGAGCTGCGCTAAAACCCACCACCTCAAACTTCAACGGGTCCAAAAAAAATTCCTGAGGATGATCCTCAACACCCCTCCCAGGACAAGAACATCCGAGGTTCACCGTCTGGCTGGAATAAAAACCTTACACGAACGCTTTGGTGAGTGTAAAGAAAAGTTTAGGGTCCGTTGCTTGCATTCGGATTAGGCTCCAATTAGGGTGCTAGTTGCAATCTAGGTTATCAAATTTTTATTGAAAATATTAGTGTATATAGTAGTAAGGTTATCAATTTTTAAAAACACACTAGCGCCTCCTGAAGGCCGTCATGATACATTATATTCTAAAAATTAAGTAACAACATAAAAATTATAATAGTAATAATTAAAATTGAAGTTGGAGGGCCAAGCCGGCCGATCACTGTACATGTTTGAAAATAATTGTAGAACAAAAAAATGTTTAAATAAAGAAGAATTTTACTACTACTTACTTGATAATGAATACAGTGACTACACGGATAAAAATAAAAAAGCTAAATAGATTAAACTTTAAGCTAAAACCATATTCGGTCTATCCACTCATTACGATGCTTAAAATGGCAATAAGCTTTGGATGATTAATTAAAGTTTAATCATTGAAAATGATTATTCAATTTTTAATCTTTAATGGAGATTAAATGCGTTTTATTTGGCAAAGCCTTGTTTATTAGAGCAAAATAAAAACAATTTTGCTTTTCAATCGTCATGGCAACATCATGAAACTCGGAATCTATCAAAATAATGATTTTTTATTAAAACCTCTGGACATATAGATTTATTTTGTGGTTCTGAGGAATTTGGAAATGCATGGTAGCGGTAGGTAGCGGTCATTCATCATGGTCTATATATCAACAGTAATCTGAGACTTTTTCGAGGATTCACTGAAAAAGATCCGCTCCTGGACGTGTCGATCATAGTGCTGTTGCCGGTGGCGTTGCAGCTCCTGGTGAAACGATGGGAAAGCTTCTAAGGCGTCGTTCATTGTTGATTAATCGGATTCGGTATCATTTCACGAATTTCAACCTGTGGAAAAATGAAATTAAAAAATGTAAGAATCGCAACGAGTCCACTGAAAAGACAATTGAAAATTACCTGTCAATCCTAGATTACGTGGCAGCGCACGAAAACCGGCGAGCCTCCATTGTTGTTCTGTGCGTGTTCCGCTCAGCTATCCGATTACCGCTGCCGCTGCTCGTATTTGATGATGGTATTTAGTAAGCCCATGACAGCAAGATCGCCGACAAATTTATCGGAAGTAAGACCATGACAGAGCACCACAGAAACTGTTTTTTCGTTATTGCCGATAACAAAAACCTAAGCGATATGCCATATGAACGTGTGGCAAGAGACATGAATACTTTTACTAATGTAGTCTTAAAGACTACCAATGCGGACTTGATAATCAATTTAGCGATTATATTTCAGGAAAGCATTTCAGTGCTTAAAATAAATCTAATTTTTAATTTTCGGGAAGATTAAAATTTGAAAAATCTTGGTGAGGCATAAATAATAAGCTAATTAGCTTTTTCATTTTTCTCCGTGTATATACGGTGGAGTGCTCCTGCTTTGCGTAACTTTAGCTTAGCAGGTAGAAGTACATGTTTTGTTGGTTGGCAATGTCATTCATTCTGTAAAGGTCCGGTTAAGCGTGCCTTTTGTTCGTGTAAGCAGCTCAAAAAGTGTAAACATACTTCATTAGCGGATTGATGCCATTCATCTTGCACAATATTCTATTTATGTAAGTTCTTTTGTTTCCGTCGGACAACACGAACACAATTACTGACTCCATCGTTTCATTCACAAACAACGTAACGCATTAGGGGCCGAGAAGGTATCTGTCTCAGCGTTACGGCCGATATAAATTCTAGAACCCTCCCATACAAAAAACGTTTCTAGGGGGTGGGTAAACGTTATGTAATTTGTGAATGAACCTTTTTAAATCCATAACATGGGATTAGAAGAATGCAATTTACTTATGTGAAATGGAACAAAGAAGGGCTAGTCGTCCGACCGAGACAAGTACTGGATTCAGTACAGAATAATGAACGATTTTGGACGGGAAACGTTTGCAGGCTAATATGCTCTAACGCGCGTCGGATGTTGTTGACAAAGGACTTCCAGTCGGGGCATCATAATGTCAACGCTGCTCTTGGTGGCGTTTGAGAGGGAGGCGTTAGCAGTGACCAGAATTAGGATTTTTTTCTTCTTCTACCTCCTTTTCTTCTATACTTCATCTTTCATGTTTCTTTATTCTTACGTCTTTTTTCATTTTTCTGTTTCCTTGTTGCATTTTCATTCTTCATATCCCCTTACCTTTTCAATAAATTTCTTCCTTGTTGTTTGACTCTTTTTTCTTAAAAATTCTTTTTTTATCGTATTTCTTTTATGTACTTTCTTTTTTTCGTCGCCACCCATATATGATTGTTTCTTCTTGCTTCGCACTTCGTTCTAATTTATTCTTGCTTCGTCTTCCATTTTTATTATTTTTACTTCTTTTTATTACTTTCTTCTTTTTTTGTTATATCTTGTTCAGAACATCAGACCATACTCACTTCTCATGTCCTACCTATCATTCATTATTGTGAAAAACCGGAAATAAAAGTATAAATAGAGAAGTGAGGCGTCTCATTTGCTATCGCTTACGGTTACCAACAATAGGCGAGAGGATTGAAATGTTTCTCTTTTCATATCTCACTTCCAACTGTGAGAAAGCTAAAGGAAGAAATAAGCACAAAACATAACAAAACTTTATTCAAAATATGACGACCATTGGAAAACTATTTTGCCTTAATGATGACCTCCAAAATCCACAAAATTTTCCTGGCATAAAATTCACTAACTTACGTCATCTCGCATTCGATGAGCATTACCCCGATGCGTGCACCGCAATGTAAAACACCGGAACCATCCGTAAATGAAATCCTGTTCCGGCTAGCCTAATGTGCCATTGTCGGTGTCGTCATCGTCGTCAGCGTCACTTTACTCTTACGGATCCAGCCAAAGGCATAATCGTCATCATCGTCGTCGTCGTCGTCGTCGTCGCCAAACGATCTCTTCCATCCGTTGAGGAAAACCGAACCTGAACAACACTTTCGCTTGCACGGTGTCTGCTTCGTCGTTTGCGGTTTGGAGGCTAATAACCACAAGAATTTGAAGCGCGAATCATTAAATCAGTGCAAGTTATTAGAGTACTTTAGAAAGCAATTGTTATATCATATATTTATTACGTGAAATCTGGTGCTAGCCTTCACCGCTAGCGAGGATCTGCAAAAGTAGTACCTTCAACATGAATGCGTGGGGATTATGGCAAAATATGCTTTTCATCGACTATCCTAATGTGTTATCAAACATAAGTTCTGTTTGATCCAGTTGAAATTTCCTCTTGTTTGGACACAAATCTCCATGCACAAAGAAACATGTAATAATAAGTAATGTAATGAGTAATCGATCAGAATCAATTTCTATAATTACCAACTAGACAACACGTTGAGTCCGTGAATATTGGTTGAGAATTAATAGATGGAAATTTACAGAAAATAATCTAAAGTGAATTGATTTGTTTTGTATAAATTCGTTGCATGAAAAACGTCTTTAAATCTGGGAAGCAGCACAATGTACAGGCTTTCATCAAGCTTGAAAGATAGGAATTCAGCAAAATGGGACAATCTCATTGCACACTGGGCCACGGGGCGGAGCTAGCCCGACAAAATACCTTGGAGCTTAGGGGATGCGTAATTTTGAGTTGGTGTCTTCGGTAGAGTGTCGTGTTTTGAAAAAATATGAAGCTCAGTGTCGAGCATTAGTTAAATTTTTCGCCGCATAGGTGGCGCTGCGAAGCAAACTTTTTTGTTTTACGTTCTAGAGATTGGTGTCTTCAGCAAAGTTGTAGAACTTAAAAAAATAACTGTAGTCGCCGAAGACACCTAAGCTCTACGTCTTCAAATTGCTGAGATATAGTAAAAATTGTAAAATTTATTTGATTTTTATATTTCTCGCACTATTTTACCCAAAATTGTAAAAAAAAAAACTAATCGCGACAGAACTAACTGATTTACACAACTGATTATGGTTATGGACCATGCTTGAGTTGTTTTTACTGTAACTTGGTATAAAAGTATCATAGAGTTAGGGAGGTTATTGAATTCGAAACATTAAACTATCATATAAAGATAAAGGAACCGATCAGAGTAGTCCATATTTTTATCGAGTAACAAAACACACAGTACAAATCATCGGATAAAGATCGATTTCAATGAGTTAATGCAATCTAAACGCATAACATGATTGACATTTTTAGTCATATATATTTGTTTACGATAAATTCAGTTAATAATCGATGCACGGTAACGTGTTCTGCAAATCTTTGCCACAACATATCGATTAAGAATCGTAGTAGGCAAAGCGTATGCTGTTGATCTTAGTATACATATTTACCGAGGGTTATGCAGGTGAGATTTCAAAATCAAAACATTTCATCTTCATTAATTGTGGTTTTCTTGTTAAACATTATAGCGAATGTGTTTTTTTTTTGCTTTTATCCGATAACCATACGAACAATTCTCGAGAAAACAGTTTCCTCAAACGGCCAGAGATTTCTTCCCAGAATCAGTGCAACAACTATTGAAGTGAGCAAATAAAAGCATTTTCATAATTGTTTGTAGATTAGTCATTTTTATTATTTTTTCCTTCATATGTTACGTTGTCCAATGAAAGTTGAAGTCTGGGAAAAATAATAGAAGGTAACTGAAGTATATTGTGTTTGCAAACTAAAGGGTGTACGGAATCAAATTGCACCACTTTCAAAAGTCGATAACATTTCACCTACTGGGCTGATTACAACGAAATTTTGTGAAAGACGACTTCAGCATGTGTTATTCACACTGCGTGAATTTCATTAAGAAACTTCCAGTAGTTTCGAAAATACAGCCGAAGGAACAGGACGTGTGAAAATAAATCTTGCGCATTCACCTCCATATTCCACATCTTATAAAAAGATGTTAATAATCCAATTTTTTGCCTTTGACCCCGATATCACCAGAATTGCGACAGATTGAAAGATACTGGTCTGGTTTGAAAACACGAGCTTCGGAAGCCTCCAAAATTGATTATTACGGAACATAAAATGTTAATTTGGCCTTTCGCGTCAACATTTCGTATTGGTTTCTAACTCCAACGTTAACATTTTCGTTTATCCGACTAATACAGGTAAACTTTTCAAAAAACTTTCTGTTTTGTCGCTTCTATAGTAAACAACCAAAATAAAAAAAAAAACAAAAAAAAAACGCTGAAATCTAATTTTGGACTGATATTTGTCAGATTTTGAGAGAGCATCAATCTCATTGTTCAGGCCGGTTCACACTGCAGCACTTTTTTGATTTTTTGTTTTCGATTTTTGTAATAGTTAGAAGCGTCAAAAAATATGGTTTCTTTGGGAAAGTTGACTTTAATTAAGTTAAATAATCGACTGCGACAATAAAATTAGTTAATTTTTTTGTTGGGATAGATTGCAGGATGAAAAATGTTAGTCAGGGACATGAACAAAATCTTATGAGTTCATTTAAGAAAAAAGTTTCAGCATTTGGATGTATTTAAGAATTGCAGTGAAACAGTGATTCATAGTCAAAGCTTCTATATTGTATTTCAGTCCCTGAAAATTTCATGCCATCGGTTGATAGACTAATTTTTGACGACTAGTTCAAAGTGGTGCAATTTGATTCCGTACACCCTTTAGTTTTCTTGGTTAGCCATGAATTGTTTGCTTTGACCCACTAATGTTACTTTTATACTAAACTTTAAAACTATTTAATATATTTGATTCCAAAAAACCATGATATGTTTCAATATTCAGGTTAATATTTCTCTTTGAACTTGATGAAATATCAAAAACTCTTGCATAAAGCATGAGCACTATCGACTGTGACAGACTACTAGGTTTTAATATGTTATTTTTTACATTTTTCGTAAATAGTCCAAGAAAATCGAAAAAAAGATGAAACTTAACAATTTTTACTATATCTCTGCAAATAGAAGGTATACAGCTTAGGTGTCTTCGGCAACTACAATTATTTTTCCTTGTTCTACAACTTTGCCGAAGACACCAAAGCTTTAAACCGTAAAACAAAAAAGTGTGTATTGCAGCGCCACCTATGCGGCGAAAATTTGAACTAATGCTCGACGCTGGGCTTCATATTTTTTCAAAACACGACACTCTTCCGAAGACACCAACTCAAAATTACGCATACCCTAAGCTCCAAGGTATTTTGTCGGGCTAGCTCCGCCCCGTGGCCCAATGTGCATTGGACGTAGTAACATGGTGAAAATTTTAAAAAAACATTTAACTATGCATTATTATTACAAAACATTCTTCGGAGATACTATTTTGTAAAGTTAAATACCTAATCGGCATATTGTTTGAAAATTTGTTAATCATTGTACGTTTAATATCTATTCCAAGTGAGCTTTCAACACACAATGAACGGTTTAGACCATTTTCCATGGATCTTTGTGATGACCAACGGGACAGTTGCCAAAACGTGAGACCGTTCCCTAATGGGGCCTTTCTAGGAAAGCGACGTGACTTGACGCTGGAGACATAACACAGCATAGTTCAGTGAGCAGATCAGATTCTGTTGGCCGATGCAAAGCACCACTGACCACAAGCAACCAACGAACGTCGACCACATACACACAGAGAGTAGATTTTCGAGACCGTTAACAGCAGTACTAGCCCCACGGTTGACAAAGTGTCCACCAGGTTTGCATACGCTAGCGGCCAATCAGCTGGCCATCTAAATCTTGTCAAAACGCACAAAAACTGCAAGGCCACAATGGAGATGGCCGCTAACATCTGAGCGTTATCGCATCATCGACGTATCCCCACCAGTGCGGTTTCCTGGGTTGTACTGCGATGGAAGTAAAATTTCATCTAGATTCTTCCATTGGTAAATCGTTCTTCGATGCGTGTACCACCATTGGATTGTGTCCAGCCGGAAGGAAAATGCAACGATTGTTGTACCTACACTTGCGGTTTCAGATACCATGCAGCAGTCAAATGAGGTGCTTTGAGGAAATCGAAGTCGACCGAGTTATGTAAAACGTGAGGGAATTTAATAGACCTTGGGGAAAATTTTATTGTTTTCAAATTCGAACGAATTATCATTGAATGTAATCTGTTCAATATGGAACTATTTTGTGCGATTTTATATAGCTATAGATGAGAACACAAATTCAGAACATTTTTAGATTTTTTTTTAACTTGCACAGTTTTTGTTTTCAAGTAAAAATTATAAAAGCACTGACTATCAATGAAGCATTTTTTGAGAAACTCTAGATCAGCATGCTTTGGAAATCACTACTTTAGATGCATTTTTATAGCAATTTCTGATGGATTGCTTTGAAGAAAGGAAAAATCTGAAGAAAAAAACAATCTCAATGGATGTTTTATTAGCATTAAACATACTGTTTTTCCTGATAACAAGGGTAAAATCGTAAAAAACCAAAAAACACAAATGAAGAAATTTCATAAAAAAATCTAGAACCATCCTCAGTCGAACATTTGTAATAAAACCTAAATATAGTAATGGAATCAAAAATCCTCCTTGTTATACCTATCTTTAAGAGGTATTTCTTGGTAATATTATTTTATTTATTTTGCTGTAAGTTTTGGAAAGCTTATTTAAATTCGGAATCAGTGTTATTATTTTTGCTATTTTAGCAGCTATATCAAACAAACTAATATCAGATTTTGCTATTCAGTTATTCATATATTAATAGTAAAACATGATATTATTTTGCTGTTTTCTTCTACTTGGGCAGTGACGCCAAAAAAAAAGATGGGTTTGATGAGAAGTGCTAGCGAGTGACGGACGAGAAAAATGCTGCCAGGAGTCGGATGCCAGTCAGTGGCTGGTGCCTGATACAACTGAGAACGGTGTACAGTTTAGCAAGAACAGAATAGAAACGAGTCCACCGCAAAAGGAAAAGGCATCACAAAGAGAGTGTGAAAGATGAAGCGCAGGATAACATGGATTGAAACAGTATGCGGAGGTTTTACGCGACTGTCAATGGCGCGTGGCACAAGACTGCGCAAGTGACCGCCGTGTGCAATGGCTGAGTAAAAATTGCTTACTAACAATTATGGTTGTTGAACAGTGAAAATGAAGATGCATTAATTAACAGGATGAACAGCGTCGTCGACGGTCAAGCTATGGAACCACCAACGATGGATCAGGTTAAGAAGCAGGGAAGAGATCCCGGCCGAGCTAATCAAATTGTAAGCAAGTGTGCAGCTGCTTAAATCAATCCACCACATTGTTCAGAAAGCTTGAGAAGGATGATGAACTGACTACCGATTAATTGGATAGCTTAATATGCCTGGAACAAACTCGAGTATGCCAATTACAAAGGGATTGAACTCGGCGTATGCGCAGACGCATAAATCTTGAGCTATATTAAATGTACAAAGAAGAAAATACTGTGAATCGTATATCGTGTGGACCTTGTGAATCGTATATCGTATGGACCTTGAAGAACCTTAGTCAGTATTAAGAGACTTTCGTTGTTAACCCTCTTGGTTTTGTATTATCTGACGAAGGACTGTCAAAAGAGAGAAATCTGGTTGTATTTTTTGGCGGTAATTTTGGTGGTCATTTGGCATAAAGTCGTTTGGCATAATGTAGTTTTTACAAAATGTAGCAAAAGGCCGTTTGGTGTAATGTCGCTTAGCATAATGTTGATTTGTCATTATGGTCATTTGACATAATACTGTGCGGGACCGAAATCCGTACAGCACCGAAATCCGTCCACCTCATGAGATATCAATAAATTGTAGGGCATTAAAGGTAATTAATGTCAAAATAATTTATCTTGTCCTGTTTAGATACTTGGCATAGAAATGGAAAGAAGGATTTGAAATTAAAACAACAAAAATCAAAAACAAATCGCCACCCACCAAACGCGGAGTTTTAGCCGCCATTTTGTTTTTGGGTAGAGTATAATTGCACCAAAAGTAACTGTTTTAATTGCTAATTGCAAATCATTACATAAGATAAGCGGAATACAAATCGAAGGGATGGCTTCTTAAGGTGCGTATCGAACTATTTACAGTGGCAGTTTAGTCAATCAGACAGCTTCAATTTAAATATTTAGTTAAAAAATAGCTGTACGGATTTTGATCCTTTGATTCGATGTCCGTCCACGGTGGACGGATTTCGAGTCAGGAGTAGTTGATTTTATTCATTATTTTATCATGTTTTTCGTAGTTTTTAATGAGTAAATGTGAAACACTTTAAAAGTAGAAGCCTTCATGCTCCTGTGTCAATGACAAATGTTTTATTTACATTCGATTCCTATTTTCTAATGACTTTTTCATATACTAAGGTGCTTAAGAGTACGGATTTCGATGCCCCACGGTAGTCATGTAATCACTGATTACGGAACGAATATGTAATTGGAGGAGATTTCATTGTATCACATTTGTATGGTCAAAAGTCAAAAGAGGTCTTTATCTTTTAAAGCATGAGCTTGCTTGTTATAAGTCAAGGAAAATTTTCTTTCTTTCAAAGGCTGTTGTTGAATATAGTTTGAAATTTGAAAACACCCTCACACAGATTAAAAAACCAAAGGATAAATGTGCTTGGCATATGTCAAAAGTAAATATGATTCCTTCTATACATACACTATACACGGAAGAAATAAACTACCCAATAGTGAGTTTAATTCACCCAACCTTGACCATCCGTACGGGAAGCCAAAATAGGAGATCGTCAGTTGCATTCTACCAAAAAATCCGCTTGAGGCCCTTTCAAAACATGTTAACAACAGCCACTACACCTGATGGTATAATTGCAATATTTCCATTATCATGCGACAGGTGGTGTTGCTGCGTGTTTGTATTAATGTAATATTGCATATACACTAGTGACATCTGCTGTTCGATATCGTAAGCTTTCAATGTTCCTCCCACACACACGAGGTGGAGAACAGTCTTGAAGAAATTGAAAGTATACAGCTAGAATTTAGTATGGAAGTACAATGAAATCTCTTTTATTGTTTAGAACTGTAAAACAAGTCGTGGGTACAAAAAATCCGAAAATTATTTGTTGCTTTTTGACCTAGCTTTCATATTGATGCGATGCGTAGTTGATGAGAACGGATGATTTGTCCATACAAGGAAATTCATTTTACTTTAAATGTTGTGGCGCCATCTCGTTCAAACAGCACCTTTGTCTTTGCCCAATTGAGTAAGTAGGGTCGAAGTAGTTTGCCTTTACTCCCATGTTAAAAGGACCCAACGGAAAATTGATTTAACCCAGGGCTTGTAAAAAGTGCAGATTTGTGAATATACTCTATGATAATTTGTTGCATGGAAATTCTCAGATTCATCGAGAGAGAGGAGATACACATATTCGATGTACTGTGTTTGCGGCACAAATACTGCACGGGAGATTTGCCGTGCTTCATTTTTGCGTATGAAGTATTGTTGCTCGGTGTTGCAACCTACTCACAACAGCATTTAGCAACAAAGCTTCTCTCTCGCTTTGCTTGTGTTGCTGGCATAATTTACTGGTTTGTTTTGCTCGGAAGTTCCATTTCTACGGGTCGGAACCGAGAAGGATTGCTTCATGCTACAACATGGCACTGAGAAGATACATGTTTAATTCGTTCAGTACTGTAGTAAGAGAGCGTATAGACACAATCAACGTACGTTCACCATTCGCATGCTGGAAGCGTGCAATAAAAGAATGGTGGAGAATAGGGAATGCACCTAAATGATGAAGTATAAAAACAAACTCTTATTATCGTGTAGCTTCTAAAAAACGAAAATTTCAGTAATTCAATTATTTTCTATGAGAACATTAATACTTTCAGAGAAATAATACTTATGTGAAAAAATTCTTAGAATATTCAGAAAATTGTCGCCCACAAACTTTTACTCCAGCATGTTCAATTATAAAACATGCCATCAAAACAGGAAGTACTGTGGCGCGCATTGTACAGTACTTTTAAGCGAACAAAGATTGTGGGAAAAGTACACGGTGGAGAATATTAAGCGTGAAAATGTTTAGAAAACTGCTTGAGTATTTTTGGTCTACTGAGCTGCATTGTATACAAACGTGATTTGAAGGCCAAAGACACGAAGCACCTCATCAATAGGATAAGAAGCAGCATCCGGAAATGGCATCCGTTAAACTACGCCGCGCAGCGGACCACGAACCATACACTATCATTCATTAATCTATGTTTAAATACTAAGGACTACTATTTATAATAACGTAATACAGATTGAGCTGCACTTCTTTTCAGTTTTCTTCCCGAGCCATTTTTTCCATTCCCGCTATTTAGTGGCCACCCATTAGATGTGTTATTTTCAGGGAATGTAAAACAACAACATTGCTAATGACAACAACATTTTCCTTTTTTGTAAATGTTAGGACAAACTCAACTCGCAATAAACGTTTGTCCCAAACTGCAACAGAATAGGACAATGATCGCCTGCCGCGCATTTCGAGAATTAATCGATTTTCGACGATGTGTTAGGTTAAATAAGTATCAGTTATGGGCTGAAAGTCTCCTTAATAAAGACAAAAAAAGTATCAGTTATCAATATTTAGACATAAACTTAACCATCTGTTGTTTTGCTTCTGAAATATACAAGTTATTGCAGTTTGGAATGTTCCCAACATATACCTTTCCATGTTTGTTGCAAATGTTGCAAATAAACTGGAACTCAGCGTTGTCTTTATCCTCTGCAGATGAGGGCAAAGACGAAAGATATTTCAGTTACCAGATAAAGATTGTCGCTGTCGTCGCTGTCCGGAACATCTTTTGCTGGCGAGGATAGGGGATCTAAATGTCAATGAAGGAATTTGACAGTTAGGTACCACACATGTTTCGGACAGCAGAACAAAAAGAACCGAAGCGACAATCTTTATCTGGTAACTAAAATATCTTTGCAAAAGATTTATCGCTCTTCTCTTTTATAACATTGCTTGGTTTTTTGCAATAGAAAATTTTGTATATATTTGTTTAGTAGGCTTGTGAGACAACCAGTTGAATTAGATATCTCGGAATCTGTGAAATTGAAAAAGTTGTGACATTCTACAAAGTTGTTCGAAAGATCAAACCCATTGTGGACAACATCTAATTAGTTCTGAATTCATCCACTTGGCGGCGCTAGCGTATATGACACTACCAGTTGAATTAGATATCTCGGAGTCTGTGAAATTTAGAGAGTTGTGATTTTCTACAAAGTTGTTCGAAAGATCAAACCCATTGTGGACAACATCTTATTAGTTCGGAATATATCCACTTGGCGGCGCTAGCGTATATGACACTACCAGTTGAATAATATATCTCGGAATCTGTGAAATTTAGAGAGTTGTAATATTCTACAAAGTTGTTCGAAAGATCAAACCCATTGTGGACAACATCTAATTAATTCGAAATTCATCCGCATGGTGGCACTAGCGTATATGGGACTACCAGTTGAATACGATATCTCGGAATCTGTGAAATTTAAAGAGTTGTGACATTCTACAAAGGTGTTCGAAAGATCAAACCCATTGTGGACAACATCTAATTACAGTAAAACCTCCATGAGCCGATATTGAAGGGACCATCGACTCATGGAAATATCGAGATGTGGAATAGAAAATTCTTGGAAAGCTGTTTGAAGAAACCATCACAGCAACCCAAAAAATATTTTTTACTATGGCATAATTTGCTTCCATGAGTCGATATCGAGTCATAGAACATCGACTCATGGAGGTTTGACTGTAGTTCGGAATTCATCCACTTGGCGGATGGTGGATGGATTGGTGGCTAGCGTATATGACACTACCAGTTGAATAAGATATCTCGGAATCTGTGAAATTAAGAGAGTTGTGACATTCTACAAAGTTGTTCGAAAGATCAAATCCATTGAGGAGAACATCTAGTTAGTTCGGAATTCATCCACTTGGCGGCGCTTGCGTATATGACACTACCAGTTGAATAACATATCTCGGAATCTGTGAAATTTAGAGAGTTGTGGACAACATCTAATTAGTTCGGAATATATCCAGTTGAATAACATATCTCGGAATCTGTGAAATTTAGAGAGTTGTGATATTCTACAAAGTTGTTCGAGATCTGTAAAATTTTGAGAGTTGTGACATTCTACAAAGTTGTTCGAAAGATCAAACCCATTGTGAACAACATCTAATTAATTCGAAATTCATCCGCATGGTGGCTAGCGTCTATTTGAACGAAATATGCACATTCTACGAATGGTGCAATGAAAGCCTATTGCAACTGAATGTAAAAAAATGTAACCTTATATCATTCAGCAGAAAAAGAACAGCATCAAATCTCTCGATTAAATTAGGAAACCAGGTTGTAGAAAAATGCGATAGAATTAGGGATTTGGGAATTATCTTAGACTCCAAACTAACGTTCATCGACCACTACAACACCATTATTCATAAAGCAAATAATATGATGGGTTTTATAAAACGTTTCTGCTATAACTTTCATGACCCATACACAATTAAAACATTATATATTGCTTATGTAAGTTCGATACTGGAATATTGCAGCATTGTATGTTCTCCATTTTCAATAACACACGAAGAAAGATTAGAATCAGTACAAAAACAATTCCTATTATTTGCTCTTCGTAAATTAGGTTGGAGAACATTCCCACTTCCATCATATGAGACACGCTGCTAGCTTATAAACATTCAATCTTTGAAAGAGTGTCGTGAAACTGCAATGGTTTCATTTATTAACGATATAGTTTCGCAGCGTATTGATTCAACAAACATTTTATCGAAATTAAATTTCTACATACCATCTCGACAACTGCGTCATTGACATACATTTTTAATTATTCACTGCCGTACAAATTATGCAAAAGTCGGACCTCTCAATCAGATGATGGCCATCTATAATCAACACTGCGAAACTATCGACGCAATGTCTCGACAGAACTTAAAAAAATATGTTGTCACAATTCGAAACCTACACATCTAAATTTACATTAAATCAATTTACGCAAAATTAAACACTACTTAACCAAACTATTTTTATTTTTATACACTATAATACCGTATTTATAGCATTAAGAAAATAAAGAAAAACATGTATATTGTATATGTACTAGTCTACGTCGGTTGACGAAATAAATAAATAAATAAATGAGACTACCAGTTGAATAAGATATCTCAGAATCTGTGAAATTTGGAGAGTTGTGATATTCTACAAAGTTGTTCGAATGTCAAACCCATTGCCAAAAATGTCTTATTACTTATTTCGCAATTCATCCGAAAGGTGGCACTAGCGTCTATGAGACTACCAGTTGAATTAGATATCTCGGAATCAGTGAAATTCAAAGAATTTTGATATTCCACAATGTTGTTCGAAAGATCAAACCCTTTGGAGAACATCTAATTGGCCCTGACGGCAGCGCGAAAACAAAATGGGGGCTGGGTGATGCTTTTTTGTTTCACCCGGCAAAGCATATAGGACGTCAATTTTAAAATGCTTATTAGAACTTTAAAACACGTTTTAGCCAAAAATAGTTAGATTTTTCGGGTTAGAAGTTTGATTTACTTTTAGATTAATAACACGAAAGTCGAATTATTTCGATTAAAAAACATGTGTTTATAAGTAGCCTAACATGTAGTTTTCCAAAATTCTAACCATACATATTCAAAAGATTTCAGTATAACTCTGTTAAACACATTTTAAAAGCTTTTACAAAAATAATTCCTATCTTCACCATGTCGAAATACAGTGATTTCACGCACACGTCCATCTCCGCGAGATGGCAGTAGCGCGGCTTCGTCAAGGCGAATTAATTCGGAATTCATCTGCTTGGCGGCACTAGCGCATATAGGTATACCAGAATTAGATATCTTAGAATCTTAAAAATTTAGAAAGTTGTGATATTGCATAAAGTTGTTCGAAAGATCAAAACCATTACGATGAACATCTCATTATTTCTAAATTCATCCGCCTGGCAGCGCTTGCGCATATGAGACTATCAATTGAATTAGAAATCTTGGAATCTGTAGAATTTAGAGAGTTGCGATATTTTACAAAGTTGTTAAAAAGATCAAACCCATGACGCAGAACAACTAAATAATTGGAAATTCATCCGCTTGGCAGCGCTAGCGTATATGAGATCACCAGTTGAATGAGACATCTTGCACTCTGTAGAATTTAGATAGTTGTGTTTTTTTTACAAAGTTTTTCAAAGGATCAAAACTATTACGGTGGACGTCTGATTAATTCAGAATTCATCTGCTTGGTGGAGCTAGCGTATATGAGAGAATTAGATATCTCGGAACTAGATTATAGATTTGTGATATTACACTAAGTTGTTATATATCAGAATCTGTTTAATTCTGAGAGTTGTGATGTTCCACAGAGCTAGAATGATCAAAACCTTACGGTGAATTAAGTCCTTAACTCGAGATTGATTTTTTAGGTGGCGGAAACGCACATGAGGCTACCAATTGAATAAGATATCACAGAATATGTATCATTTAGAGAGTTATGATTCTCTATAAAGTTGTTCGGAAGGTCAGAACCATTATATTTCAAATCTTATTATTATGGTATTCATCCGCTTGGTGGCGCTAGCGCACACAAAACTAGTGGAATATGTGAAATTTAGAGAGCTGTGATGCCGTCAATCACTATCAACAACCACCGCTGCTGCACCATCGATGATTGCCCCCAATGCCATCACTGCGATAGTCGTTTTCGCAGACAAACAGAAATAACACTCGTCAAACCTCCATCGTTCACTGATTTACTGGTCAATTCAAATAATCATTAGTTGGCCAATTGATAACTCGTGGCGTACGCATCGGATATGCTCTGGTTTGACGTTTGCTCACTACCGCCATCTGGTTCGTGATTTGCCAAATTAACTGAAATCAACAGTTGTCGTTAGTGTTTGTACGACGATAAATTTGATGAGTGAATGTTCAATATGTTATGTCTGTCTGTGCTTTAACGTAATGATTTCGACCTTTCGAACAAACTTTGTAGAAGACGGCTTCTTTCTAAATTGAATAGATTCCCAGATATCCTACCTTGTTTAAAGACACTTGTACACTAGCGCCGTTGGGTGGATGAATTCTGAACTAAACTAATATTTAACGTGATGGTTTTGACCATTTGATCTTTCTAAATTGAATAGCTTCCGAGATATCCTACCTACCTGTCGAAAGTCTCTTGTACACTAGCGCCATTGAGTGGATGAATTCTGAGCTAAACTAATCTTCAACATGATGGTTTTGTCCTTCCGGCCAACTTTGTAGAAGACGGCTACTTTCTAAGTTGAATAACTTCCGAGATATCCTACCTTACCGAAGCGCCGTTCGGTGAATCAATTCTGAACTAAACTAATCTTCAATATAATGGTTTTAATCTTTCGAACAACTTTGTAGAAGACGGCTTTTTCTAGATTGAATAGCTTCCGAGATATCCTACCTTGCCGAAAATCTTTTGTACACTAGCGCCATTGAGTGGATGAATTCTGAACTAAACTAATCTTCAACATAACATAATGGTTTCGACCTTTCGAACAACTTTTTAGGAGACAGCTACTTTCTAAGTTGAATAGATTCCGAGATATCCTACCTTGCTGAAAGTCTCATGTACACTAGCGCCGTTCGATGGATCAATTCAGAACTAAACTTACCATCAACATAATGGTTTTGACCTTTTGAACAACTTTGTAGAAGACGGCTTCTTTCTAAATTGTATAGATTCCAAGATATCCTACCTTGCTGAATCTTATGTACATACTAGCGCCTTTGGGTGGGTGATTTCGAACTAAACTTATCTCCAACATAATGGTTTTGACTTTTCGATAAACTTTGTAGAAGACGATGAATTTCTAAGTTAAATAGATTCCGAGATATCCTACCTTACTGAAACTCTCACGTACATTAGCGCCGTTGGGTAGATGAATTCTGAACAAAACTAATCTTTAACATAATGGTTTTTACCATCCAAACAAATTTGTAGAATACAGCTACTTGCTAAATTGAATAGATTCTTAGATATCCTACTTTGCTGAAAATCTTATGTACATACTAGCGCCTAATTGCGGTAACTTAAACTAAATGATTGGAATTTTGTTATTATTTAGTCTAAGTTACTGAAACTATATAGCTATAACTCCGTTAATAAAGGAATTCAAACAACGAACTATTAGACAGAGTCAGTGGCGCCGGGAGTGGGTGGGACAAGTAGGACATGTCCTACGCATGAATTTTCCTGGGTGGGACAGTCAAAGCATTGTCCTACCCATGATTATGGAAAGAACATATGAAGTCATTGGCTGACAAGAATCTGTGTGTTAGCAAAAGGTGATTTCAAAGTAAATTAGAGTACATATAAACAATAATCATAGAGGTTTCTGTGATCTTTAAGAAATAGACTACATACTACCTGTTCTTAAGTACTTCAGGTACTTTATAATACCGGTAATCAAAGATGTCTAAAACAATGGTTTTTCGATTATTTAGTAATTTGGGTTCCAATAATTTATTCAATAATTCATTTAAGAGGCTAAACTCCAAAATGGGTTGTATGCCGGACTTCTATTGTGATGGTTTTTCTACGACTCGGCCTAACAAATTGCTGTTTTTATTTCACTAATAAAGGAGTTAAAGCGTTAGTAACAGTATCGTATACTAAATGATAACATAATTTTAATTATTTATTTTAAATCACTACAACTAGCGCTTTATGCCCATTATGGAATGCAAACAAATAAATATAAGGCAAAGTTGCAGTAAAACTTTTGCACTAGAAATCCTCCATACTATACATTTCGGAAAGCAGCCGATCCAAAAACATACTAAACCTTTGTAATTGGTAAAATATCCTTGTTTTCCCGAGGTGAAAAAGGTGGTTGAAATCTGCAAATGCAATTTTTTTGAAGTACCTAATGTTATTAAGCACGTTTAAAATGGATTATTGGAAGCACGCACTGTGCATTTGGCACTGGGCGATAATGCTTTCGTGACGATTTATTTGAATGCATTTTGTTCTAAGTGAGACGTCAGTTTCTCTTTGATGAAACCATTGCAGACTTATACAAATTTCTGTGATCTATGATTTCCACTGAAAAATTGTAAAGATATTCGATAACCCAAGGATTCCAAGATCTACGTCATGCTTCCTTGAAAAATCATAAACCATTCTGGAAAAGCAATATTTCTCCAGAAAATTGAAGAAATTTTCTCAAATTAAGTGAGTATTCTGTCCACAAAGATTTTATCAAATTCAGTTGATTCTTAGATTTGAATATGTTGTTGTTCACGTTCTACCAAAACGATTCCTACTGTCGTTCCTTCCAGACTAACCTTCCGTGGCACCTATGAGAAGTCGTAGAGTTATCTATTCGCAAGAACGTGACCAGAACCGAAATCGACTGTTTGAAAGTGATTTGCTTCCATCTAAGAGGTAGCGATTAGTCCCAAATCATTATCTATGAACGGCTTGAAATGATGCAACTCGCAAACAATATTCTGGGCTTGTAACCCATTCGAATTTGTGCGAATCGTCTAGTACTAATGCTAATATCAGGACTTGTGCCCAAATCGGTATTACTTATTTGTCCTACCCACGACTCGGAACGTGGATGCGCGTAGAAAAGCCTTCGCACTAGAAGTCCACCATGTCCATACAACACATTTTGAAACTCAGCTTTAGGGATGAGTTATTGACAAACTACTAAATGATTGATAACATCCTTGACTTTAGGTATAGATTACGAGATATCTTATCTTATAAGTCTCATGAACAATGAATTCCGAAATAAACTAATTCTCAACAAAATAGTTTTGACCTTCCGAAGAACATTGTAAAATACGACTACTTTCTAAATCTAACCGCTTCCATAGTAGGCGAAAATGCGCGTTGTGAACTGCCCATGCAAAATATCCATATGAATCTTAATTTCAGTTTTTCACGATTTGATCATCCTTACCATAGACTTTCGCATGAGGAAATATCATACAAACCCGTCGGAAACGATAACGAACATATCTGCTGAAGGAATGCAGAAAATCTATCCAGCCGTTTTCGAGTTATGAGGATACGAACACAAACCATTTCATTTTTATTACATAGAGAAGAAAATAGGAAAAGACTAGTCGACCCAGCAGACGTTCTCCTGCATAATAGGCGAAAATGCGCGTTCTGAGCTGCCCATGCGAAATATCTTAATTTAAGTTTTTCATAATTTCTTCACCCTTACTCATGATTTTCGCAAGAGAAAATAAAAATATCATATAAACCCGTTGGAAACGACAACAGATATAGGGGAACTGTTCCGTTTTCTATCTCACTGAACATATATTCATTTCATCGCAAAACAAAGAAATACAGCACCAATATCGTGGCTTCTTTTTGCTAACACGCGTGCTCACTACTGAAAAAAATTACAAAAATAAGAAACAAACCATATTCTTTTTCATTGCTTTGTTTTTGATGGGATGGAGCTATGGAATGAAGTGCTAAACCGTTCCCTATTTTCTGAAGGAATGTAGGATATCTATCCAGCCGTTTCCGAGTTATGCGGATACGAACACAGACCATTTCATTTTATTAGGGTTTGGCAGGTTTTGTCCTATTATTGTCAGGGGGGTTTTTGTTGCCCAAATTTTATGAACTTCAACCACAATATTCTTTGATATACAAAGTATGTTTAGGCCAAATTTGAACATAATTGGTTAAAGAAAACCCCTGACAGGGACAATAATAGAACAAAATTGCAAAAGCCGTCATCTCCCTATATAGAAGATAGATTATACCCAATTAGTCTCTAGCCCGTCGAAACAACCGCATTTTTTTGTTGCGCGTATGGATCAAAACTGCTTCGTAAAAACATGTATTCAGAGAGAAGCGCTACATTTGTCTCGTATATTGCAGCCTGAGAACAGCTGCAAAATTCCGAATTGTGTTGGTTTGTTATGTATCATCTTCTCCCGTAATACAACGCAGGAGTGACATCAATACAAGAGTTCGTTACAATCGCTTCCCTCGGTAGGCGATCAAACAACGAACATGTATGATTCAGTAGCTTATGTGTGACAAGAGCATCGAAGCTTCGTGTTGCTTGCCGAATTTGTTTCCTCACTACCACTGGCTGCTTGTGAAGCAAGCAAGAGAATGAGGCATGCGTGGTTTGCTCATCTTCATTGGATTGCAAGCCCTGATTTACCCAAATGAAAGTTTAATTCACTCAATATCGACCTCAGGTGATGAAACTCAAAATTGGCTTCCCATATTGAACTGGCGTCGTTGGATTGTTTGGCTCTTTTGTTTTTGACAACAAAAGAAAGAGTGGATGAAAGAGAAGAGAAAAAATAACTCAAAAGTAAGTTTAAAAATACTCAATTTTGGGTACTTTTTTTTCTTCCGTGTAGGTTCCATAGACGAGCTGAGGCGAAGGCGAGTGTAGCCAAACGAGCATGACGTCACGATTGCAATCCAAGCAACGCAGCGTGTGACGTCAAATTCGCGTGGTACACTGAAAAAGTGGAAAACACACTTAATCGAAATGACCCAAACGTGCCTGCCCTCGTCTGTGGAACCTACACGGAAGAAATAAACTACTCAATAGTGAGTTCAATTCACCCAACCTCGAACATCCGTACGGAAAGCCAAAATTGAGTAAACGGGGTCGAAGTAGTTTGCCATGGGAGGTTAAAAAAGTACCCAATGCAAAATTTGGGTAAAAATGGAGGTTTATTTCACTCAATTTCAACCTCAGGAAATAAAACTCAAAATTGGCTTCCCGTATTAAACTGGCGTCGTTGGATTGTTTCGCTCTTTTGTTTGTTCGAAAGAGTGGATGAAAGAGAAGAGAAAAAATAATTCAAAAGTAAGTTTAAAAAAACTCAACGCTGGGTACTTTTTTTCTTCCGTGTATAGTGTCTATAATTGCTTCTTACAATGTACGCATATACGCGGTATAAGGCAAAAGGGAAATTGTTCACCGATTTGCCCGGCTTAAGGCAAATGAATATATGATTCCTTCCTTCAAAGGATTCATTTTCGTGGTATACGGCAAGAGAGGATATGGTTCTAGTTTTCAATTCATGCTTTTGGATGGTTTATGGCAAAATAGGATATGTTTTTTCTGCCAATTTATTTTTTTGCACGGTTTAAGGCAAGGAATGATACACTAGTTCGGCAAAAGGAAGAAGAGGATATGAATCCTTAATTACATTCTTGCATTTGCTTGGCGTAAGGCAAGAGAAAATATTATTCGTTTTTCCAAAGGATGCATTTGACGGAAAACACAAGCATGCGTTAACTTTCTCATGATGATTCGCGCATCCTTAAGTTATCAGTAGTTGGGCACACATCTGACACTATTAATATCAACTTATTTACACAGCCTCGTCATGTAATCATGCATCAAAATATGGAACATTTCAGAAGACACAAAAACAAACAAAATCAATTTACAAATCTTATTAATAAAACAGACAGCCCTACCACTATGCTATACAACCATTACACAATGGTCGGAAAAATTCGAAATTTGGCCAGTTTCATCGCATTTTTCACTAGATTATCTTATCTGGATGCTATATAGAGGGAATACAGTGTATTAAAGTAACATTCAGGTTATTTTAAGGGAGGTTGGGGTCGGCATACCACAACATGAAATGTTCGTTTTTTTTAAATATGATATTTTTTAAAATTTGAAGGAAATAATGTTCAGATGTACAAAAAGCATATAAAACTGTGGTTAAAATGTTTGTTGTTAGCTTTAAATGGTTGTATACTATTTCGCCGAAAGTCATTCCGCGGAATGCCATTTGGCGGAATTCAGTTAGAATAATTATCATTTAAATAATTACCGATTTCTGCTAAATTACATAAAATCCGGGCCGCACGCAATTTTCCACGAAAAATTCAAACTAGTTATTTTCTGGTTCTCTTAAAATTGAAAAAAAATGTAAGCCCAAACAACAAACTCGCCTCACAATTAACAAAACTGAATAACATAATTTGCAGTGTTTTATTTCTCAAACCCGTACCCGACACGAACCCGATATTGTAGTAATTTTTCAAACCCGAACCCATCGGGTACGGGTTCGACTCGACCGTATCTACCGCCCATTAAAAGGCGAAAGGAGTTGCTAATGCTTTCTTTCAAAGAACACGTCTCCTGGTATAAGGCGAAGGGAGGGGTAACGCCTTCTCTAAATGGATGCATCTGCCCGGTATAAGGCGAAAGGAGTTGATAATGCCTTCTTTAAAAGGAGTATATAGGTATAAGGCGAAAGGAGGGGTAACGCCTTCTTTAAATGGATGTATAAGGCGAAAGGAGTTGATAATGCCTTCTTCGAATGAATGCGTCTGCCCGGTAAAAGGCGAAAGGAGTAGATAATGTCTTCTTTAAAAGAACGCCTCTGCCCGGTATGAGGCGAAAGAAGTGGTAATTCCTTCTTTAAATAAAAGCGTCTGTCCGGTATGAGGCGAAAGGAGTTGATAATGCCTTCTTTAAAAGTACGCATCTGCCCGGTATAAGGCGAAGACAGGGGTAACGCCTTCTTTAAATGGATGCATCTGCTCGGTATAAGGCGAAATAAGTTGATAATGCCTTCTCTAAAAAATGGTACATTCCGCCAAAAGTCATTCGGCGAAAAGGTACAATCCGCCAAATGTCGTACTGCGAAAAGTTACAAACCGCCAAATGTTATTCCGCGAAATGTTCAACCGCGAAAATGAATTCCGCGAAATAGTTTTCGGTGAAATGTTATACAATCAAAATGGGTTGTATACCCATTTCACCGAAAATCAATTCGCGGATTTTTTTTTTCGCGGTTCGACATTCCGCGGAATGTACCAAATCTCCGAAACACATTTCGCGGAATGCACCTTTTTTCCGAAAGACACTTCGCGGAATGTACCTTTTCACCGAAAATTCCATACCGCGGAATTCTGTAAGAATAATTATCATTGAAATATTTACTGATTTCTGCTTGATTACATGAACTCCGATCTAAATTCTTTTGGAGCAATAAAAGAAGTGTGGTAGTAGCGGATTGTGTTAAAATAATAATCGAAGATACGAAATGGAAGTTTGAATTATTTGAATGAGATTTGAATTTCTAAATCGAAGCAATCGGCGTTCGAAAAGTAGGCGCCCATAAGCACACGAATATGAGCTCGATTGACAAAACGAAACAAAAAAGAGACGATGTACCTAATATTCGGATTAGTATCGTCTCTTTCTTTGTTTTGTTTTGTCTATTCGAACGCCGATTGCTTCGATTTAGAAATTCAAATCTTATTCAAATAATTCAAACTTCCATTTCGTATCTTCGATTATTATTTTAACACAATCCGCTACTACCACAAGAAGTTCATGCTTTCCTTGAATGACCGCATCCGGTCCGTATGATGTAAAGTGAGGAAAATTTGTTTTATTGAAATGGATACGTTTGCCCGGTATAAAGAAAAGAAAGGAGGTGCCCGGCATAAAGCAAAAGGAAAGATAACGCCTTCTTTGAATGGATTCTTCGGCCTGGTATAAGGCGAAAAAAGTTAATAATGCCTTCTTTAAAAGAACGCGTCGATCCAGTGTAAGGCGAAAGGAGGGATAACGCCTTCTTTAAATGGATGCATCTGCCCGGTATAAGGCGAAACGAATTGATAATGCCTTCCTCAAAAGAACGCATCTGCCCGGGACAAGGCGGAATGAGGGGTAACGCCTACTTTAAATGGGTGCATCTGCCCGATATAAGGGGAAAGGAGTTGATAATGCCTTCCTTAAAAGAACGCGTCTGCCCGGTACAAGGCCAAAGGAGGGGTAACGCCTTCTTTAAATGGATGCATATGCCTGGTATAAGGCGAATGAAGTTGATAATGCCTTCTTTAAAAGAACGCGTCTGCCCGGTATAAGGCAAAAGGAGAGCTAAAGCCTTCTTTAAATGGATGCATCTCCCCAGTATAAGGCGGAAGGAGTTGATAATGCCTTCTTTAAAATAACGCGTCTGTTCTTGGAGGGTAACGCCTTCTTTAAATTAATGCATCTTTCCGGTATAAGGTGAAAGGAGTTGATAATGCCTTCTTTAAAAGAACGCATCTGCCCGGTTTAAGGCGAAAGGAGGGGTAACGCCTTCTTTAAATGGATGCATCTCCCCAGTATAAGGAGGAAGGAGTTGATAATGCCTTCATTATATCTGGCCCGCCTGTCAGATATAATAAAGGATTTGTAAGGGCCAATTGAAATTTTAAAAACCACTTCTACATATTCTGGGAGGCCTTTCTAAGTCGTGCGGGAAGATGAGCTGCTGCCAAGCAAGACTATGCTGAAGGAGGCTGGGTTCAACTTCTGGCCCAATCTAGGAAATTCATCGTTAAAAAAATTTCTCGATTTTTTAGGCATAAAAGTTTTAACGTGTTAATCTCGTGTTACACGAATGCAAAAAAAAATGGTAACTTGGCTTAGAAACCTCGCAGGTAATAATTGCTGTGAACACTAATGAATGAACACTAAGCCATTATTATTAATATTCCGTGAAATGGTGCATTCCGCGAAATGGTACATTCCGCCAAAAGTCATTCGGCGAAAAGGTACAATCCGCCATATGTCGTACCGCGAAAAGTTACAAGCCGCCAAATGTTATTCCGCGAAATGTTCAACCGCGAAAATGAATTCCACGAAAATGAATTCCACGAAATAGTTTTCGGTGACAATTCCTAAAATGTGGTACATGTAAAGTAGCTAGAACATGCGGCGACAAAAGATTTTCAAAAATCTTAATTCGTTTGGCTAAAAAATAAGCCCGATTTTTATGACTGTAAAATTTGCTTTGAAAAAGTTTTTTATAAGTAGGGTAGGAGGTTCGGTTGTGGGCATCCTTTTGTCTTTGGACTATAACTTTGGCCCTAGTTGATCTTACGTCGACATTTGTATACCAATGGAAAGCTAGACAAATAAAGACAATAACAATAATAATAATCGATTTTTAGATTGTTTAAACTGCGACTTGATGGAATGGAATATGATGAAAACAAAGTTTGCGTTGACGTCTGCTTTGACGGCGCTGAGGAGCTTTAAAGGGGCCGTCCAGAAACCACGTGGTAATATATGGGGGAGGGGGGGGTTTGAAAAATGACCACGATAAGCCACATGGGGGGAGGGGGGGTGTTGCTCTCGAACCACGTGGTTTTTTTTACACGAAAAACTTTTGGCGAATAACAATAGCGGTGTAAAAAAATACAAAACATTAAAATTTAATGATTTAATCATTAATCGCTAAGCGCATCTTAGGGCCTATGCCCACGTAGCGTCTTTTCAAATCAGCGTTAAAAAGACGCAGGTGTGCATCGAGGAAAACCGGTAGCGCAGCGTCGGTCGCAACGCCGTTGCATATCTGCGCTATTTGACCATCTTAGCCTTAGATCCTTTTTCCATAAAAAAATAAACGAAAAAACATATTGCGATTCAGTCTCAATTTCCACAACAAAAATTTGGAAAGGAAAAATGGGAAAATATAAAAAAAATTCCGTCGCGCCACGACACCGCCGCAGATGTTTTTTGGCATCACGCCGCCGACACTTTTGCATCAGCGGACTGCAGCTACAAATTTGAAAAATATTCATGTTTTTACAATAATCCAAGAAAAAAACTTCAAAAGAATTTCTTTTGGATATTCAGGAAAAATCCAATGAAGAAATTTCCTGTAAAAACTTTGACATTACTTCATATGATCCTGATAAAGTGCTGGCATTCAGAATGAGTTTTGAACAATTCTCTCTGAAAAAGTTTGCTTGGAAATTTTGCTACAAATTGTTAATGAAAAAAACACAAAACATCTCCAGTGTAAATTGCGAAAAAATTTCCTTAAAACTCCGAAAAAAATTCCATGTGAATTCTGTCTGAAAATTCAAAACAGTCCCGTGGAAAATACATATAATTTTCGGTGGAAAAAAATGTTCAAATTTTCATATATTTTTTTTTCATTCTAATGAAATTTTCTACGATGAGTTCTTTCGAATCTTCACCTGAAATTCTTCTTTATTTCCAAAAAAAGTTTTTCGAACATTTTAAGGAGTGCACTTCAAAATGTTCAGTCTCCAGTTAGCTTTGAGAGCAAAGGCGTAGGGTTGCCAACTCGGAGATGACGAGTTCGATTCTCGTTCCTGTCTAGGATGTGTTCGGGTGGGAAACATTCTCGACATCCTAGATATAGTGTATCCATCGTACTAGCTACTCAAGATATATAATCGTGCAATGGCTGGCATATAAAAGCTTTCATTTTATAACTAAGGAAATGCTAATAGAATATACTAAGTTGAAAAGCAGACCAACTTCCAGTTGGAATATGGAGCCAAGAAGACTTCTAAATTTTTCAATAAAAATTCTTCTGAATTTCCAAAAGATATTAAACAACCAATGCCACATGAAACACTTTGATATTTCCGTTGATTTTTTTGTTTTGGATTTTTTTTTCAAATTTGGAATTTTGAAATTAAAATTTCTCGGAATACTTTTTTACGCTCTTTGTGAATTCTATCACATTTTTTTAAATTTTATTTTTTTATTCGAGGCATTATTTAGAATTTCCACGGAAGAGTCTATGAATTATCTTCAAAAAATTCTTTGGATTTCCAAAAAATAAATCTTTAGAATTCTCGAGATTCTTGTTTTTTTAATTTGCACCATAAATTTTTCCAAAATTTCATCGGGAATTCATTCTTCTTCGGGAAGTCATTTTGATTTCTTTGTAGGTTCAGCTAAACATTGCTTCAAATCTTTACCATGCAAAGATGCACAGGAAATGATTTAGAAGTTTTAAGGAATTTTCGCATCAGAAAATCTTTAAAATTTTGATTTAATTTTTTAAGGAATTCCTTCAAAAGTACATTTTCTCCGTTGGTTTCACTAGTAAAAACATCGGAATTTCCTCGGGAAATTCATTATTGGTGTTTCAGATGAACTTTTTTCGATTTTCTACTGGAAAATCTTAGGAATTTCCATCGGAAATATTTTGGCATATTCCGAATAATTTGTTTTGGAAATTAAAAAAAACTGCTGAAAATGTCTAAGAATTTCTTTTGGAAAACGAAAAAAAAATCCATTGGAAATTTAGAAGAATTTCCTTTGAAGATTCATTAAAGTTGCCCAGGATTTTGAAAAAAAATCTTTAGAGATTCTGTAAAAAAAGTAAGCTGGATTTTTGCCTTTCTCGTATACTAAGTATACGGTAAAGGCTATATGATCGCTCCAAAACGAACTTTTTTAAACTTATACTGAAACCTGTTAATACCTGTTAATATTGGAATGTAAACTAATTTGATGATTGTGGAAAGCAAAACTGGAATTTCTACAGGAATGCTACTCAAAAGAAAAAACAGTTGGAGGTTTTATTTGCATCTCTAAAATTACATATTAACTTTGTGATTAATTTGTGATGATTAACTCTCTGATAAACTTTTGTTGTTAAGAGTTCAGTTCAGATGCTTCGCTGAGGTTAATATATCTTAAGAATTTCCTGTATCTCCAGAGCTACGGAAGGTCCCAAATACTCTTAGGAATCTATAGGGATATTCAGTGATGAACTTTATAATTATTAAAAAAAATCACTGATAAAACTTTTTATTAAATTAATTTAAAAAAAATAAAATAGGGAAAGTTTCTAAACCATTACAAATTTTTTTTCGAAATTTTTATAACATTTTTGTATCCTCCTGATGCATCGAAGGTATACGAGTTCTAGATATCCTAATACCCGATACACATATTACAACATGATAACATCATCAAAATGTTCGAATTCATGAAAATTTATAAATTCCATGCCGGGTTTAGTTTGATTTTGAATCAGTTGAAATTGTCCATCTTCATTGATCGGTTTAACCATATGTTTTAGTTACATAAGGTTTTTTAAAATTTTAGTACTAGAGAAAAAACCACGTGGTCATAGGGGAGGGGTTCTGCCAAATGACCACGATAAGCCACATGAGGGAGGGGGGGTTGAAAATCTTCAAAAATATGACCACGTGGTTTCTGGATGGCCCCAAACACGTTTTCAACAACGAGGTGAACCGGCCCAGGGCCGAAAACCTCACTAATAAAGATAATAATAATAATAACGTTTTCAACACGCTTTTCTGTTATAATAACTTTTGCTTTTTTACGCAGTGTTTAATTAAAGTATTAACTTCTAATACTATCCAAATGAATATTCTATGATCACTAGCGTAAGCGATTGAATCTCAAAATGTTTGTTGGATCTTGTCAATCTGCCGGCTAGTCAATCGACAGAAAACTCTCTCGGTTATCGCGACCGTAATGAGTGCTGAGCAATAGTGAGCTCAAACGCACACTTGAGTCATGCGATCCTGTTTTTCTCGTACGTACTTCAACTAAATGTTCGTACATGGGATCGATTTGAAAACGAACCGGAGATTTATAATACTCTCGGTTTTATTTTTCATATTTTTCTTAAACTGTCCTGTAAAAAATCTTATATAATTTGTACGGTAACCTGGATGTCCCGTAGGTTCTTTGCTGTATCATACAATCGCCTTGATACGCTGGTGTTAGTTTTTTTTCCCATTATCATGAAAAGAGAAAAATTAATCAATGCGTAAAAGTACTTTCTTTGCTGTATCAGATAAGCGGCTTGAAACGCGGGTGTTTTTTTTCGTTATCATAAAACGAGGAAAATTAATCAATGCGTAAAAGTAGGCCTATTGTTCTGTAGTGATGATAAGAGAATAATTGGCGTTTGCCCTATGCACATTAGCCATAAACAGCGCCATTGAACTCATAATAGCAAAATGATGCTACTGCCATCGTCACTCTCGAATCAGGAAAAAGCAAATCGAAACCATCGTATCGCCCATTCGTACCCATCTCAGGCACAGGCGAATTCCATCCAATCAAATGGAGCAAACTCGTTATCGTAGATAACTGAGTCGTAACATAAATATACTCCGGTTCCATCCCCGTCATTCCTCCACGACTCGATGAAGATTTTTCCCTCAAGGAATTTTCTGTTTTCCATCCTTCAACGGCCATCACTTTCCCGGTCGCATCCAGTCATTGTCGTCCTCGTCAGCGTCAACGCTTCGTCGGAAAGTCTGTGCCAAAATGTTTTGTTTTCCCGCACCGAGTCGTACAGCAGCAGAGCACAAACCGATATCGTGCAATAACACGTACAAGACTTATGAGGGTTATCCTAAGTTATTGTTTATATTTAGTGCGGTAGTAGTATACATGTCCTAGTTGCTGCCGCCATTTCGCTCCGCAGCAGTGGCAATATATCCGAGACAACACATTCCTCCGAAATGGGTGGCTTTTTCCGAGCTAGTCAACCGACTTGGCTTGCTTTTCTCATGTGTGTCTGCAACATTTATCGGAAGACGTGTCCCGTATATGTATTGAATCGATCAACTTGAAATAGAGCTCTCGCCGTTCGTCGCTGGTGCTGGCTCGGGAACGGCAAACGGAGCCCAATCATCTGCTGTGGCCTTTCGGAGACGAGCCTGGGGCGGCACAGGGAATCAAAAACATATCACATCCACACGAAATATGATTACGGTTATGGAAATGGATGGAACGAAGATTGACACCGTAGATCTTCCTCTGGAAGAGGGAGGGGGAGACTTTTTCTGCCGTACCCGTTTCGTCTCCTTTGGCAGCAAATGAGTTTCGTTGTGCTTTCGGTTCGATGGACCATTTGCGATAATGTCTATGGGCAATGTTGCCAGTTATAAAAAAATGTTGTTGATGAATGAGCAGTGGTTTTGTGTAAATGATTTTATTTTGAATAGTACAAAGTATTGTTCTAGCTGCGATGTGGCAATGTCCCAGTGGGGGATGTAATACCAATGAAGAAGTGTCCATTAAGCACTTCTACAGTTATCAACTGCGAGGTTTCTAAGCCATGTTACATTTTTGCATTTGTATATCATGAGGCAAATACGATCATACTTTTATGGATTATGAATAATTTCTGAGGGGTTGTCAAGGATTTTATAAGCCTTTTCGACAATAAATAACTGATACCGTTCACGCATTTTGCTAAATTGATTAATATTTGTAAAATTGACAAAAAAATTGAATATATTTTTTCCGATTTTGTCACATTCCCTATTTCATCATCCTAAAATTCACCCCTGGTGATGAGGTCGGGATATTTATGTATAATATTCAAAAATCTCTTCTCAAGAGCCTAATTAGTAAGTATCAATATAATATAAACTCTTTCATATTTAATGCCTATATAATATATTGATTGATATATAAAATAAAACAAATTACGAAAATTAGACTGCCTGGCAACCAATGCCGAAGAAAAGATTGCAGATGCTGATGGCTGGCAGCCGCTTTGGAAAATCTAATAAATTCGCCGCTTTTGCTTGCCATTTTTTGGTATTTATGTTATTGTGAAGACCATCGGCATCATCATCATCATCGGTCGTCTGGTTCGAGCTTCGTACGAAACACATCCGCTCGTCAAGATTTTGCTCCAGCCGAATTGGCCTCGGAACCTCTTTCGCCATGAGCTCAACCGCCCATCGCTGTACGATGGAGGCAGGAGTTCTCGCTAGAGCAGAGCTGATGAGCGCACTCCTAATAGCCTCAAAAAGCTTCAACTTCAATCAAGCAAATGCCTGGATGTAGCATGTAGAATGCCAAGAAAAATAACCGCCACTACACCCACCCAGCGTCGTCATCGTAGTTGCTCCTTTACGTCTTGGAGAACGAGTAAAACCCAACGACGATCATTCTGCGCGCAGTATTTTCTCCGCAAGCTCCACGTCAGGCGGGATGGTCCATTTATCCATCGGAGCATGTAGCCGGAATTTTTCCCTCATCTTCTTGTGATATGTGTGGTTGTGTGTTTCTTATGTTTATGCTGTTCTGGAAACGAACGTCTTTTAGCGAGCACACTGGATGCTTCGTTTCGCCTTTTTTGATGTGCCCTGATGCCACTACACTATCCATCCCATCCAATCAAAGTAATATGCGATATATTTTCTCGAGTTTCTCGTCCAAAGATCCTATACCCGTGCTTTGGCTCTGATGCCGTTGTAATATTTTCCGCAAGCTCATAGCGATCTATGAAACAGCTCAAGCCCTCCTCCACCCTCTGTGCGAAAGCAGCTGGTACGATCCAAAGATCCATGGGACATGTTTTGCTTGCTTATCTCGTCGTTTATTTCCCCTCGCTCCGGACCCGGCACCAACATCGTCGCCGTATGTATCTTTTCTAATCCCAGCTCGCTTGACGAGCTGGCGTATCCTAGTCATTCGAATTGATGGAGGATTGCGCTTCACTCTCGCATGCGAGATTGAATAAATGCGTGGCCTTATTTATTCATAATTTATTCAAAGATATTATTAGATGAATTTTTGCTTTTCCGTACCATCTTCGTCATAAATTCGCAACAGTAGTATGCTCTCGCTCGTCTCGTATTCATATTTCATGGGATCAAAGTTCTGATTGATATTTTTGATTGCATATTTCTCTGCCTTTATGAATTTGTGATGGTTTGCTTGCTTTTGTTAATTATAAATTTTGTAAATGGTGATGTTATCGGTAATAGCTACAAAAATGAGACAAGTTTCCATAATTTATTGATTAAAAGAATCATAATTGTTCGCTGTTAAATGTTACAAAGCTAATTTAAGTCACTTAAATTTTGTACTGTGTTCTTTTATCAACATTTAATTTGTAATTTGTAAAAAATAAACACTATGAATGATTACATAAATTTTTGTATAATACATTAGTTTTAAATCTGATAAAAAAAATGAAATTCATTCTATGTAACTTCAGTTCGGATCTGCATAAATTATGACAACCTTCATGCTCTCCCACTGTATCGGATGATATAAGAAAAGGAATAGTAGCATACCGAAAATTTAACATCAAAGTATCAGAGAACAAACACGATCTCATCAAATAGTCGGAGAAACTGTACTGCCGCTATCCGCAAGTCGAGCACATCAGTAAATGGGACTCCATATACAGATGTGCTCGACTTGCGGTTAGCGGCAGTGTAGTTCTCCCCCAATTTACATTCCTGCTCGCACCACGTGACCCATCCATGATTTCCAACCTCTCCCATTTCGTCATCATTACCATTTTAGCGAGCACGCTCCAATCTACCAGAAGGGACTCTACTGCTAGCTCAGCGCACCCAGCCTCCAAGTTCCATCGGTATCCATTGCTGATAGACAGCCAACTAAAAAGTAAAAAAGCAGCTCGAGCTGTTTTCTTTCAACTTGCAAATTAACAAAATGTATCTTTCATAATGCAAGGGAGCATTGCGATATGTGTGCTATTTTATATTGTTATGAAGAATTTCATTGGATACTTATGTTTTTTATCACTTCTCGGATTGACATCGTATGGAATTCTTGGATTTAACTGAACCTAATCTATTACTTATTTTGTAAAGCATCAATTTCACAATGTTATTCATGACTCTCTTCAATTATAAGATTGCTTAAATTTTGAATCCTAACCGCTGTATCAGTTTCAGCACTTTATCATTTTGTGATTTTTCAAACGTAACAGTGAACAGTGAAAGTCATGAAGGAAGATTATTTTTTTCGAACACATTGGTTTGTTGTTTTTCCCCAATCCAATTCCAAGGTCGTTATGGAAAGCTCGAGCCTTGACGAAGCTCATCTCTCAGGTTAAGACCCCCACCCGCATCCCGGATTCATCTGCCGAACAGAAAGCGGAGTGTGATGTATTCCGCTAGTATCTACGCTTAAAGCCGGTAGGTGAGGCACACATTCAGTCTACAGTTACAGTACCTTTGTGGAATTCTTCTTCTCCCTCATTACAACTTCGTAAAAGGACTACTGGCTGATGGTGTTGATGAAAGCACCACCGGTTTCAGCGTCAAAATGTTCTACTCGGAGTGAGTGAGAATGGTGAAAATATTATAAAATCTAGAAACATGTACAACAGAAGTCGGAAAAACGGCAAGGTAAACTGTTCAGCTCGTGTGCGGCAAAATACGAATACATACAATTTATGACAGTGATCCAGGCTGTGATAAGGTGAGATTGGGGGTTATATAGAGATAGTTAGAGAAGCAGGTATTTTTTTAAATTAAAATAAATATTTCATCTAGCTCTGTTTTCTTTGTAAAAAGAAAGAACATGTTTAATTCATGCATTTGAGTTACATTACAAATGGTACTCTCCACATAGAACAACAAATTTGAAGAGGATAATGAAAAAAGTACAACTACCACTAGGGGGATTAGTGGTAATTGTGCCTTTCTCTTGCATTTTGAAAATATTGTTTCAGGCCTTTCAGCCAAAGGGCGAAGCCTTCGTGTCATTTGTAGTAGATTGCAAAAAAGATTAGATATTTCCTCCACTTATTTGCAAAAATGGAAAATTTCTGCAAAACTCAGCTTATAATTTTCCCACATAAGCCGAGAGCTTCTTATTTTAAACCTTCTAGTAGACATATTGTCACTATGAATGGGGTTTCAATTAATTGGTCTATCGAAGCAAACTATTCAGGACTTCTGCTAGATCAAAAATTAACTTTTAAAAATCACATTGAAGGCATTCAAGCCAAATGTATTCATTCTATATTCACTTATAAACAGAAAATTAAAATTTTGTCTTAAGAACAAACTTTTGATTTACAAACAAATTTTTAGACCAATATATGCTGAGCCAATATGGACTGGTTGCTGCAATACCAGAAAGAAGGCACTTCAGAGGATTCAAAATAGAATTTTGAAAATGACTCTGAAGTTGTCTCCGTGGTATAGTACCAATGAACTTCATAGAATTTCTAATATTGAGACATTGCAACAAATTCCTACAAAATAATTTCCAATTTTAGACAAAAACTGTTGCAATCTTCTATTCCGACAAAAACCGTTGCGATCTTCTATCTTCTATTCCTATTCAACGATCAGCTTCTTGTACCCTTAGTATTATTTTAGGTTAAGTTTCGTTTAAGTTTAAAACATTGTAATTCCTACATGGTTCAATTCAACCAGAGGAAAAACCTTAATAGCCAGAGGCAATTGAAATGTATTAATAAAGTACGAGAGAAAGACAAAACTAAAAATGTGTCATAGCAAATAAGGATGATAGTGTTAAGTTTTCATAGTCAAAGAGATGAATGCATTTATTAGATAATTAGCAAACACAATTAATTTAAAAAAATGTACACACCATTTTTTTCGATTTTATAGGTAATACAATCCTTTTTTGGGCTTTATGGCGTTATATCGGTCCACGGGTAACTAATAAAACTACCGTTTTAGTCAAAGCCGACGTTTCAAATGTTTATTCATTCATCCTCAAGGCAAACTACAAAATTCAACATATTTAGTCACTAACTAAGTTGAACAAAGATTACACAAACATTTTTACTTACACTAACAGTTATCTTTAGGTCAAGTATGGTTGAAACATTATTTGGACGGCTAACAACATTACACTGTAACTACATTAGAACTCGGATTATAGTGACTTAATTCGTTTTACATTTAATTGGTACAACTTAAAAACGGAGCACAAACTTACAAAGCTTACAATCAAAGTTGATCCCGTTCAGAGCGTTTCTCACATACTCAATATTTTCTTGTAACCGTTCGCGAATTGTTTCGAAGTGATTTTAAAACACAGTGGCTTAAGCGCCACTCTCGAAGAGAGATCACTGGTCGTACTCTCTATTTGCCCGACTTTTACAGGGGGGGGGGGGGGTAAAGACTCTCGAACGGTCGCTGGCTCCAAAATTACTTACGCTTAATATTCACTTCCCCACTTCCCACCTACCTGAACTCGTTCAACCCGCTGTACTGTAAACGACAAGCAATCTACGAAGTGGACTCAAGAAACTGTAGTCACGGCCAACGCAATGGGAGTGAATTTTTTCAGCCCCGTGAAACGCAATACAAATTATAAACTCAAGCTAACTTCGAATTATCACACAACATTTATTATACCATTCGGGTTGGATTACTTTTATCGAAGTGGAATGGAAAATAGAGCTAAATCCTGGCCATGAAACAACAAGTTCACATACCTGCGCAGGTTTTTGCTTCTTGATGCACTGATGCGTTGAAAGTACTCCGCCGAGAAGATGGAGATAATGTCCGGAATAACCGTTCCCTCAAGCTAGTAGCGTACCTTTCAGGTTCACCGAGCGAGGACTAAAAGGAAAACTACGAACTGTCGGTTCGGGTTCGGTCCAGCGTACGATTATTGACGACGTACGGGGACCGCACTCTCGGGAATGATCCACGGGAATTGGCTTGGGGATCTTACCTTCGACGGTTGATTGGCGACCGCCGAGTTTTCGCTTTTTGACGAGCGACTTCACTCCTCCTCCGTTTGACTGCCTTTACAGGCGGGCCTTAACGCACGCTCGAGCTCTCGATGTCCGTTGGACGAAATGGCGGGCCCTGTAGACGCCACACGTATTCCCGTACCTGACTCCGGCCGAATACACAAAATCCAGCCCGTACCAAAAAGCGCAGTGCGCTGGAAAAGTCCAACGCGAATTCGTTTCATTAACAAAAACTTTACATTAAACATTAAAATTCGTTTTACCTTTTTGTACGTTTCACTAACTAACACGGTGTTCGCGGAATTAAAAAAACACGTCCTAATGACGTCTGCTACGTTAACTGTTAATTTAGAAATTTGATTAAAATAGACACAGAACAATTCACTCCAATCACACTTTACCTTTTAGTCAAACTAGCCAAACTCAACTTTAAATACTGAAAAACTTCGTAGCCTACTCGCAAACACTTCTAATCACCAGCCGTTCACTTAGCGAAATGATCGAGTTCTTGTCTGAATTTTATAAAGAAACTTATCCTTTGAAAAGTCGTCAATTATTTTAAATTTGCGCCAAATAAATTTGAAATGGCGACAAAGAGTGCGCGCCTTCGGTGAGTCGATAAAACGAGCACATGAGAACACTACAACAGTACATGGTCAATTTCAATTTGGACAATATTTTAGTCAAGACACAAACCTCGTAATCGACAAAAAAATTAAAATTCAAATTTATTTTCGTCCAGTTTGTAAATTATGTACGTTTTGTAATATTTCATTATTTTATTAATTTCAAATAATTTATATTTATGATTTTACTTAAAGAGAGAAAAACGTCATAAATTACTATTTTGACTTAATTAAAATTTAACGAAAAAACGTAAAACGTTACATTCTCTCAGTAGAGCGATGATCAAATCGTCGACGTACTTTTTTAAAACGGAATCGGAATACCGATCATACCAAGCACGTGATCTAGTAACGTTTCCATCACTAGATCCGCTAGTGTAGGCGACAATGGGTTACCCATTGTCGTTCCACTTTTCTGGCGGCAGAACACTCCACGGTGAATGAAATAACTGGAGAAGAGATTGAATAATAAGCTCAACAAACATTTCTACATTTTTTATGGATGTATTTTTCTCGTAACCCTCGTAATATCTGTTCAACTTAGTTAGTGACTAAACATTCGAAACGTCGGCTTTGACTGAAACGGTTGTTTTATTAGTAACCCGTGGACCGATATAACGCCATAAAGCCCAAAAATCGCAAACGACGGTCGTAAATTCATCAATGTAATACAATCCTTTAAGTTGACGTAATTAGCCGAGGCACATATCCAAATATAACATATTATTGTGTCATACAGTGAACTCTCCGTTACTCGATATTGGTCCCCATCGAGTAAGGGAGATATCGAGATAGAGAACATATTTTTCTTTCAAAATATCAAAATCTTTTCATAACATGTAGAAATATGGTTTAAGGTCATTCGACAGGATGCCATTGGACCGAATAGTTAAAATTGATTATCTTATTAAGGGATGTGAGGAGTAAGATGTTAGAAATAAATAGTGAATATTGAGAATTGAGAAGTGAGAAATGAAATATTCGAAGTAAGCACTTCTCACTTTCTACCTTTCACTTTTCACCTCGCAGTTCATACTTCACAAATTTTTCACTTCTAACTTCTCAAGGCAAGCAGGAAGGAAGGAGAAGGAATGATGAGAAGGAATAAAGATTAAGTTGAATAATTCCAATTTTCACCTCACTTTTCATTTCTCACTACTTGGTCTTCTTACT
Organism: Armigeres subalbatus; assembly: GCF_024139115.2. Lineage (NCBI taxonomy): Eukaryota > Metazoa > Arthropoda > Insecta > Diptera > Culicidae > Armigeres > Armigeres subalbatus. Next base: position 383,457,332 of record NC_085140.1, on the reverse strand, counting down.
TCTCAGTTCTCACTTCACTATTTTTACTTCTCACTTCTAACTTTTCACTACTCACTTGACACTTCTCACAATTCACTTCACACTTCTCACTCCTCACTTCTCACTTTTCACTTTTTACTTCTCACTTCGCATTTCTGTTTTCGAATTTCTCACTTCCCACTTTTCACTTCTCGCTTCTTACTTTTCTATTCTCATTTTTTACTTTCACTTCTCACTTCTCAAACTTTTCACTTCTAACTACTGAACTCTCTTTTTTTCTCACTTTTCACAATTTACTTTTAACTTTTTGCTTTTCTTTTCTTACTTTTCATTTCTCACAATTTTCACTTCAAATTTGTCACTTCTCACTTCTTACTTCTCTCCCCAAGTAAAATTTTAAGTTTTATAACGCTCTTGAAGACCAGAATTTACTATTCAAGAGTGTTATAAAACCATCATAAAACCAAAATGATATTAGGGACTTCTCACTCCTCACTTCTGACTTCTTACTTTTCACTTCTCACTCCACAGTTCTCACTTCTCAAATTTCTTTTTTATAACTTCTCACTTCTCACTTTTCACTACTCAATTTTTACTTCTCACTTCTCAATTCTTACTTCATACTTAATTCTTCTTCTTCTTATTGGCATTACATCCCCACACTGGGACAGAGCCGCCTCGCAGCTTAGTGTTCATTAAGCACTTCCACAGTTATTAACTGTGAGGTTTCTAAGCCAGGTTACCATTTTTGCATTCGTATATCATGAGGCTAACACGATTATACTTTTATGCCCAGGAAGTCGAGGCAATTTCAATCCGAAATTGCCTAGACCGGCATCAGGAATCGAACCCAGCCACCCTCAGCATGGTCTTGCTTTGTAGCCACGCGTCTTACCGCTTCTCATTTTCTTCTCATTCTCATTTTTCACTTCTCACTTTCACCTCCTCACTTCACAGTTCTCACGTTTCTCACTTCTAACTTCTCACTTCTCAATTCTTACTTCTCACTAATCACTATTTACTTCCAATTTTCTATTATGAGATGTGCGAAATGTCTCATTCCACTACTCATTACTCACGATATAAGATTTTTAACTTTTCGGCCAAATTGCTCGACATCGTATATATTGTGCATGATTCTGACAACATCGAGTTAGCGAGGTGAAAATGCTTTGGGAAATTACTTCGACTTAGAGAATATCGAGTAAGGGAGATATCGACTTATGGAGGAAACGCAGTATGCAAAATTCAAGGGACTTTGAATTTCATCGAGTAAGACAAAATATCGTGTTACAGAACATCGAGTTAGAGAGAGTTCACTGTATTTGATTCATGCACCCAAAACAATATATTTACAGTACTGTTGTGTCATCACTTACCGAATAGAAAAATAACTTAAATTTACGGCAAGGATGATCGAAATTCTGTCTTTTCTTTTCCTTCGACCTTTTGTTATTTCGACTTTTTGTCCTTTCGACCTTTTGTCCTTCGACCTTTGACCTTTTGCTCTTAGACCTTTTGTCCTTTCGATATGTTGTCCTTTCGACCTTTCGTCCTTTTGACCTTTTGTCCTTGGACCTTTTCACTTTCGACCTTTTGTGTTTCGACCTTTGGACTCAAATGGATTTTTTCGACCTTTTGTCCCTTTCTACCTTTTGACCCTTAAACTTTTGTCGTTTCGCTTATTGGACCTTTGACCTTTTGTCCTTTAACCGTCTTACTCAGATTTTATGTTTCGACCTTTTGTCTCTTCGATCTTTTGTCCTTTCGACCTTCCACCTTTTGTGCTTCCCCCTTTTGACGTTCGACCTTTTGTCTTCTACCGTCATATACGAGGTAATTACGGTCGCAAAGTTGCTCGATCCGTGTAAAACAACTGGGGCGGTTGGGATCCCAAAAATAGCGTTAAAGGCAGCCATAATGACAAATCCAGACATGTTCTGGTCAGCCATGCAGAGGTGCCTGAACATTCCCGGATATATAGAAGAGACAGCATTTGGTCCTGTTGGTGCTGTCCATATACCACGTGGATAGGTTTTAATCAGTTTTTGGATACCCCCTTCCCCAGCGTTGACGTCACTCATACATGGACATACAAACCCCCTTCCCCCCTTCTAAACAGTTTACGTGGTATATGGACAGTAGAGCTCTTCATGTTTTCAAAAAGTATCAAAAATTTAACCGGTCAGCGCAGAATCACAATTCTTATGCTAAAATAATCCTTCAGTCTAATTTCAAGCTAATTTGTATGAAATTTCAAGGTGGATCAAGGCGATGTAGTGTTTTGGAACAAAAGAAAATATAACAAGAGATATGAATGCCGAAAGTCATCACAACAAACTCTAAAGGAAGATTTAACTCCATTTAATTCCACCAATTATTTCGCTATCTTTGCAGATACGTATTTCGACCACAACTGTGTGGTCGTCTTCAGTGTCTCATACTTGACTCGACTTGAAGAAAATCGCAACTTACACTATTTATACTATGCTAGGTATCTAATCTAATCTTTTTAGCCTTCTTTATTTACCTATACAGTTAATTACCTTATTGCTTAGGTAGAAACTTGAAGGATTACATTGCGAATTTAGACACTGAAGATGACCACACAGTTGTGGTCGAAATACGTATCTGCAAAGATATCGAAATAATTGTTGGAATTAAATGAAGTAACTTAGCTCGTCTTAGACGGTTGAATACATTCCACTAAAAAGGGCTTAAAATGTTGTTTCTGACCAATATCTGTTTTAATACCATCAGCTGATAAATATATTCCAAGTACTTACTTGTATGAAAGAGCCTCATTTTTATTGTATGAGAAGCAATTTGAGGATAAAACGCCCGAAATGCTGCGCAATCTGGTCTAATAGATACCCACTATTAACCCTGAATAGGCTGTCGCCGCACGTGGATGAAGCGGAAGGATTGCCGAGCAAGCAAATCGGTTTCGGAGAGGACGATCTACTCTGGGCGTCGGTGGCTTACACGTTGCCAAGGTCACCATCGAATGCAAGCGCCGTGGTATCCGTTACTGCGCGCAGTAATAACACTCGACGTCTGGAATGTGTTCAACAGCGCTTGCTGGACGGAGATTTCGAACTCGTTGCTGAGATGGCTGTTCAAGATATGATACTAGGAAGCTACTTTCAGAATCGAGTACTGATCTACGAGACAGAGGAAGGCTTGGCCAGTGCCCCCATCACCTCAAATGTACCGCAGGGATCAATTCTGGGTCAACTGCTGTGGAAAGTGATGTACCGCGGCGTGCAGAGGTTAAAGCTCCCACCAGTCAAGCTAGTCCAATTCGCCGATGACGTAACGATGACCGTGTAAGGAGTGTACGGCAGCGGCAGCGGTATCGACTTTCCTTAGGTGGATCCATCGCCTATTCTCAAGTGTGAAGGCATGGATTAGCAAACCTCATGGAGAGCTGAACTTTGGCTTGACCCAGTTCTTAACATGCCAAAGATGCTTCAGGTGATACCGGCACAGGTTTGAATAAGCGGCTTCCCCCCAATAAATCAAGTAAAAAATTTATTAACAAAATGTATCTATGACTTTTGGAACGATCTGTATTTAACAACTAATGCCATCAATTTTATACAAAAAAAAAGTACTTTTCTGTTTAAAATATGAGAATGGTTGAAATATGATGTTTTTTAATCTCAGTGATAATCCAATAAATTATACCATCGTATAACACCTGTGCATAATTATACAACGACGGTACATATATTACTTTCAAACAGATTCTTAGTTTAATTATCAGCGTTAATATTCCTCATTCCCCATCACATCCACTCTATCATGCGGAATAAAGCAAGGACAAACTTTCTGACAAATACTGATGGAACGAAGCCAACCCAGCGCTCATTGCTCATCCGTGCTGCAGCCGAGGGAGTGTTTGTATAATGTAGAAACGTTGTATCATGTCTTGCCCCCCTTAACACACCAACAGCAGGGAATTGACGTCGGTCGTTGTTGGAACCACAATCAAGACACATCACCACCGATGAGGACGAACGCGATGATGACGACGACGACGACGACGATGGCGACGTCGCCGGATGAGAGATGAAAAGGATCCTCTCGAGCATCAGGTTGATGGTTGCCGCCGCACCGTACAAAAATAAGCAGCATCATAGACAAACAACCACCAAGACCAACGCGAATGTGGCACTGCTCGGAAGTGGGCCACAATACACGGGAAAAATCCGGACACCAACACCGCGCCAGCTTCACCGCCACCAAGACAGGCGAGATAACCGTTAAGGTGCGTAATAGCATTCCAGTCGTCAAGTCAGCCAGCGCATCCGACAGCAGCAGCAGCGGCAGCATCGATTAGACATAACTTGTCACGGTAGGGTGGTGTTTGACTGCTGGGTGGCGTGGCGTGGGCTGGGTTGGCTGAAAGACTTTTTCCGAGCTGATATGATTTCATCTCCCAGCTAGCTCTACATGCAAAATCATCCCAGGCGCGTTGTTCCCAGAGTGACACCTCCGGTGTAGTTCGGTTGGCATATATACGAAGGATGTGAGATGGCTGCGACATCAGTGACAGAAAAAGGTGTTCTCGTATACATAGGGATGTGCTATGGTGGAAAGGACGGCATCATACTGCGATATGCCATTTCCACCACCCACTCGGCACAATGAAAGGGTTGATATCTGGCACACAGTCACATTTTCATTTATTCTTTTTGTTCTGCGGAATATATGTCGATTGAAGATGAAATTATGGCGAATACCACGTTTTCATATCGGATCAAATTAAGAACATTAACGAAATAAGATACTGCTCACGTTTGGTTGTTCACGCTTTAATGAAAATTAGTCTGAGATGATAACTTTAAGCTATTTCTTTCAATTCTAAAAGAAATATTGTACAAAAGTCTATAATTGATGTGTAATTGACAGCTTATTTATTCTATATTCTACTTTTTTTGCTAACTATTAAATATTTCTGTCGATTTTAAAGCCCTGAACACTATGGCAAAAATGATGTTAAAAAAAATGCCCAGTTCAATTCAGGTAAGAAGAACACATAAGTCGCAAACGTTCTCAGTATCAGCTTCAATAAACATAGATCGAGTAATAGGCGCGAGAAAAAAAAATTGGAGCTAGAGTTGAATTTAAATATAGATCAATTTATAGAATGTAATTACTTTGTCTGATTTTTTTTTGTATTCTGCATTCTGATGATGACTAACAATAGTACTAATAACTAATAACAGTATAAATAAGAATAGTATACTCACGGTTCACATATGTAGCTTTTTAGCTTCCGTGGTGTTATTTATTGTGATTACTCTGTAAATACATAGGAAGATATTGAATATATTAAATGAAAACTTTCAAAACACCGTGTTTAACCTTCCTAGTGCATTAAAAAAAGTTACACATTGTGCATTAGCGGGTCAAAAATGACCCCAAATTGAATATGCTCCCAAAAGTTCATTTTCGAAGCGATTCTCAATCTTTTGGAACCAATTTGAAGGTATGGATTCCACGGATGTCGTTACGGACAGATTTTTGCACTTTGGCCATTCTGGTTCCCAGGAATCGATGTTGAAGGAACATAGATTCTTAGGCCAATTTTTGGCGTGATTTCTTGCCTCTCGAAGGGTGATTTTGGAAATGCTCATTAATTTGCGTAGCAATAATTCTATTAGAATGTAGCCATTGTCTATTTCCAAGGATCAACACAATTCCTGGTTATTTCACGGTCCGGTGTCCCTCCGGAAGATCCGGAACATCCGTAGAAGTGGTCAATTCATTGAACTCTTCCTAGAAGAGTGCGGTTTTTTTCCAAAGCTTTTAATTATCGAACGCTGAGTAACAAATGATTGTGGTGATCCATTTTGATGGACCTGCGTGGCCACCGGAGGTCCTCCAGAGGATCCTGAACATTCGGTGAAGTGGTCAATTCATGGAACTCATCCTAGAAGAATGCAGTTTTCACAAAACTTTTGATTATCGTAATTTGAGTAACAAATGATTGTGATTACTCATTTTAGTGGAACTGGGTGGCCACCGGAGTTTTCCGGAAGATCCGGAACATCCGTAAAAATGATCAATTAATGAAACTTATCAAAGCTTTTCATTATCGAACTACGAGTAACAAATGATTGTGGTGACCCACTTGGACGGACCTGTATGGCCGAAGGTCCTTCAGAAGATCCGGAACGTCCGTAAAAGTGGTCAATTCATGAAATACATAATAGAAGAGCGCGGTTTTTTTCAAAGCTTTTCCTCACAGTACTTTGAGTAGCAAATGATTGTGGTGACCCATTTGGATGGACCTGTATGGCCGAAGGTCCTTCAGAAGATCCGGAACGTCCGTAAAAGTGGTCAATTCATGAAATACATAATAGAAGAGCGCGGTTTTTTTCAAAGCTTTTCCTTATAATACTTTGAGTAGCAAATGATTGTGGTGACCTATTTTGATGGATCTGGGTGGCCACCGGAGCTGCTCCAGAAGAACCGGAACGTCCGTAAAAGTGGTCAATTCATGAAACTTATCATAAAAGAGCACGGTTTTTTCTAAAGCTTTTCATTATCGAACTTTAAAAAAAATCTTTCTATTATCGAACTCTGAGCAAGATACGAAGGAATATCGTGACCCGTTCTTATTTACCAAAGTGACTACCGGAGGTTTTACGGAAGATACGGAACATCGGTTAAAGTGGTTAATTTATGTAAACATACTAGAGGATCCTATTTTTTTTAAATTCCTTGTCGTACTCTGAACATGAAATTATTGCCGTGACCTTTTCTCACGGATGTGAGTAGCAACCAAAGGCCCTCCGGAATGTCCGTATCACACGTAAAAGAGATCAATTCATAAAACCCACCTTAGAAATGGCGTGTTTTCCATAGAAGATGAAGCACACTATTCTTCTGAACCTTTTTATTTTCCTAATTTTAGAAACAAATGATCGTAACCAATTCGCATGGATTGCCCACTGTATGTCTTCAGGTACATTCAGATCATCCGTAAAATCGGTCAATTCATGAAACTTGTCATAGTTTTCCTATTTTCATATCCTGAGTAATGGATGATCGTTGTAACCCATTCTCAGGAACGTGTGTAGTCACGAATGAAACTCCGCAAGATCAAAAAATCTGTAATTATAGTCAATTCATAAAAATTAAGATGACACTATTTTTTTTTGAAAGGACAATCACATTAACCCAGAAAATATTTTCAAGTATGGCATAATTTGCTTCCATGATCGATATTCACCATTCACCACGAATTGACCACTTCAACGGATGTTCCAAATCTTCCGGAAGACCTCGGTAGCCACCCAGGTCCTTCAAAAAGGGTCATCATAATCATTTATTACCCAGCGTTCGGTGATTCAGCTATTCCATGGTGAGTTTTATGAATTGATCACTTCTACGGATGTTCCAGATCTACTAGAGGAACTCCGGTGGCCACCATAATCATTTGTTACTCAGTGTTCGATAATGAAAAGCTTTGGAAAAACCGCACCCTTTTATGATAAGTTTTATGAATTGGTCATTTTTACGGACGTTACGGACCTACTGGAGGACCTCCGGTGGCCACCCAGGTTCACCAAATTTGGTCACCACAATCATTTGTTACTCAAAGTACGATAATGAAATGCTTTGGAAAAAACGCGTACTTCTAGGATGAATTCCATGAATCTATACCATTTCGTCGAAAGACATTTCGTCGAATGACATTTAGTCGAATGACATTTGGTCGAAAGGACATTACGTCGAATGGACGTTTGATCGAAAGGACATTTAGTCGAAAATGATTTTTTAACCCACTAGAGACGTAGGACATTTGATCGAATGACGTTTGGTCGAAAGGACACTACGTCGAATTGACAAGAATCTGAAAGAATCTTCGTACATTTGGTTTGGTCAATTGATAATCTTGGTACATTTAGTCTAATGACGTTCCGTCGAATGGATATTTGAAAAAAAAGAACTTGAGCCAATAACAATTAAAAAATAAATTATTTATTGCGGTATTCCTAAAAGTCATATAACTATTGTTCCAAGATTGTCCAAAGAATGATGGGCTGATAAAAAGAATAAATAATACGAAAACGGTGAATATTTCGATATTATTCTCGACTGGATATTGACTTCCGCGAACCCCTCTAACCGACTACATTGAATCTATACCATCTGGTCAAAAGAAATGTAGTCGAATGATGTTTCGTCATTACACATGACGCCGAATAGACATTACTACCGTTACACGCATAACTGTCCCATGTACATTGGAAATTCCAGCAAATATGGGACGAATATGCATGTGATGGCAGATTAGGTCATATGATCATTTGGTCGAAATTAAGTTTTCGGCCAATAACTAACGAATTATGGTTGAAAGACCATTTTATACTGAACTAATTATTGTATACATATTGAGTGGAAGAAAGAGTATCAATGAACAGAATAAAAAACCATTTCCATTCGACCAAATGTCAATCAACGAAATGTTCCAAAGCCGACTGCGATTAAGTATTAGCAAAATAAGATTAATATCATTGGTTTTAGACCATGTGCCGAAAATAGAATAGAGGGTATACTGCCGCTAACCGCAAGTCGAGCACATCTGTACATGGAGCCCCATATATATATTTTGCTACTTCTGAAGGTTTTCAATTTTTCAATAATCCACCAGGTCTCCAGAAGTTTCTGTTAGCTCAGATGAAAAATCCTCATTGGCTTCCTTATTCGCTTCTTCAGCTGCTGATTAAAATTCCTCATGTCCACTGAATTCCTCCAACCAGCGTATTCATGTATCTTTTGGATTATTTAACCAGAAATGTCTAAATCTCCTTTCGACTAAATGTCCATTCGACCAAATATCCATTCGACTAAATGTCCATTCGACCAAATGTCCATTCGACTAAATGTTCCTTTGACCAAATGTCATTCAACTAAACGTCATTCGACGAAATGTCATTCGACGAACTTGAACGAATTGACAATTTTTACGGACGTTCCGATTCTTCTGGAGCACCTCCGGTGGCCACCCAGGTCCACCAAAATAAGTCCCCACAATCATTTGTTACTCAAAGTACTATGAGGAAAAGCTTTGGAAAAAACCGCACCCTTTTATGATAAGTTTCATGAATTGGCCATTTTTACGGACGTTCTGGATCTACTGGAGAACTTCCGGTGGCCACCCAGGTCCACCAAAATGGGTCACCACAATCATTTGTTACTCAAAGTACTATGAAGAAAAGCTTTGGAAAAAACCGCACTTTTTTATAATAAGTTTCATGAACTGGCCATTTTTACGGACGTTCCGGATCTACTGGAGGACTTCCCTTGGCCACCCAGGTCCACCAAATTGGTCATCACAATCATTTGTTACTCAAAATACGATAATGAAAAGCTTTGGAAAAAAAAACGCACTTCTAGGATGAGTTCCATGAATTGACAATTTTTACGGACGTTCCGGATCTTCTGGAGCACCTCCGGTGGCCGCCCAGGTCCACCAAAATAGGTCCCCACAATCATTTGTTACTTAAAAACCGCACCATTTTATGATAAGTTTCATGAATTGGCAATTTTTACGAACGTTCCGGATCTTCTGGAGCACCTCCGGTGGCCACCCAGGTCCACCAAAATAGGTCCTCACAATCATTTGTTACTCAAAGTACTATGAGGAAAAGCTTTGGAAAAAACCGCACCCTTTTATGATAAGTTTCATGAATTGGCAATTTTTACGGACGTTCCGGATCTACTGGAGGACCTCCGGTGGCCACCCAGGTCCACCAAAACAGGTCCTCACAATCATTTGTTACTCAAAGTACTATGAGGAAAAGCTTTGGAAAAAGCCGCACCCTTTTATGATAAGTTTCATGAATAGGCCATTTTTACGGACGTTCCGGATCTATTGGAGGACCTCCGGTGGCCACCAGGTCCACCAAATTGGGTCACCACAATCATTTGTTACTCAAAGTACTATAAGGAAAAGCTTTGGAAAAAACCGCACCCTTCTATGATAACTTTCATGAATTGGCAATTGTTACGAACGTTCCGGATCTTCTGGAGCACCTCCGGTGGCCACCCAGGTCCACCAAAATAGGTCCTCACAATCATTTGTTACTCAAAGTACTATGAGGAAAAGATTTGGAAAAAACCGCACTTTTTTATAATAAGTTTCACGAATTGGCCATTTTTACGGACGTTCCGGATCTACTGGAGGACTTCCCTTGGCCACCCAGGTCCACCAAATTGGGTCACCACAATCATTTGTTACTCAAAGTACGATAATGAAAAGCTTTGGAAAAAAAAACGCGCACTTCTAGGATGAGTTCTATGAATTGACCTTTTTTACGGATGTTCCAGATCTTCTAAAGGAACTCCGGTGGCCACTCAGGTCCATCACAATGGGTCATCACAATCATTTGTTACTCAGCGTTCGATAATTAAAAGCTTTGGAAAAAAACCGCACTCTTCTAGGATGAGTTCAATGAATTGACCACTTCTACGGATGTTCCGGATCTTCCGGAGGGACACCGGACCGTGAAATAACCAGGAATTGTGTTGATCCATGGAAATGGACAATGGCTACATTCTAATAGAATTATTGCTACGCAAATTAATGAGCATTTCCAAAATCACCCTTCGAGAGGCAAGAAATCACGGTAAAAATTGGCCTAAGAATCTATGTTCCTTCAACATCGATTCCTGGGAACCAGAATGGCCAAAGTGCAAAAATCTGTCCTTAGCGACATCCGTGGAATCCATACCTTCAATTTGGTTCCAAAAGATTGAGAATCGGTTCGAAAATGAACTTTTGGGAGCGAATTCAATTTGGGGGTCATTTTGACACGCTAATACACAATGTGTCACTCTTCTTGTTGTAGCGTTCTTAGAGGTCGCTGAAAGTTGGTTACCATTCAATAATTTTTGTCTCCAAAAGTTAGGAAAAATCAGAAAATTTCAAAACCCTATCTCATTTGGTTACCAAACTGCAGCGTTTTTAAATCATTTCTGGGCCAAAATAGACCCCAATGCACTAGGAAGGTTAATAAATTCAGTTTAATTCAAATTTCTTTTTGTTCTGTGGTTGCAAAAGACGTATATTTTTTATAAAACATATTTTTTTCTTCCAATTTTATATACACATTTTGCAGATTGATCTGTTTTGTATCCGCTCCTCGTAATAATGTGGGGATCTTAAATCAATAGAAATTGATTGAAATAAGAGCAATTTCCAATGCAGCGAGTACCCGAAAAACATGTTAATTATGCAACCTGCTTTTTTACTCGATTTGAACTAAAATTAAGAAAACTTAGAAATATCGTGCGTCAAAATCGTCGGATTCTAGAGTCAAGATAGCTTTTGAGCCTATTCTGGGTTTTCTGGCCATTGGAACATTTTTTTAATCTCGGCAGATATGTAACAAGGCAAACATTTTCATAGGTTTGCAATGCACATTGTGCTAACATTACAGTTTATACGTTTCTCTTAGAGTCTATTGTAGGAAAAACGTAAAAACGTTTTCTTAAAATGGTTAAAAGAAAAATTTAGCCTAGAAATGATGCCAAGTTTTTTTTTAATTTGACGCAAAATATGCAATGGGTGTAAATATTAGGACGCATCGATATTTTCGTGAAATGTCGGAAGCAATTGTCAATTTCAATTGCCGACTATTTATTTGTGCTATTATGATTATCGGAACGGCATAACTTAAATCATTGAAAATCATAAAATTACATTCTTGTTATATTGATCGTATCATTGTTATTCACCGTCGATAAGCACTTTCCCACACCAGGACCATAAAAATAAAAACTTCCAACTAGCGCTACAATTAGTAGCAATCTAAATCACATGAAATTTTTACAACGTTCCGGCAGCATGCTCACCCGCAAACACGAAGTGCTGTCTCTAATGCCTTCTCGACTACACGGCCGTCACGATAGGGAGCGAGACGGGCCCGGTTGGCTGCTGCTGTTAAACAGATGATTTTATGGCCTTAGCCCGTTGCCGTCTTGTCTTGATGCAGCCCCGGGACTAGAACGGAACGACAAATCCGCTGTCGGGGGATGGGGCCCAGTGGCTAGCACCGACATAAAAAAGAGGTGTTGAAATGCTGCCATCAAATTCTAATCGTTTTACGAATTCATTCCCTTTTCCCTGTCCATCAAGAATGCAAAGGTCGTTTGGTCGAAATAGTCAAAATCAAAAGCGGTGTTGATGATTCAAATTCAATCCAACGTACTCTTTCGGTCCAAAACAATTTTCAAATCACGAATAGTGAGAGTATTTGTTTATTTATAACGTAGTTGTAAAAATAAAACTCGTGTTAGATATCAAATAAATGTTTTATTAGTAGTTTTATTTTAACGATCCCACGAGCGGTATAACATGAGTTCAATCGGATCTACATTTCTTTGACAGGAAAGTATAGAATGGGCTGTGGCCTTTTTAAATACGTGGTGGTTTTTCTGTGACAAGCAGAAGATAAGTGGTTTATGACTTCTGGAAAGGTGATGTGATTTATAATGTATATAAAAGCACGTGGCATCGTAGGTGGTAAGCATGAGATTGTTTTATTACGTTTTTATTGTTTGACGAATAAATTAAAACCAATTCATTCTAGACATCACAATAATATGAAATCTATTTATCAATTTCGAGCTCAGTCGATGGATGTACATATAACGCTAAAGATTGACAAACCTCCTACAAAAGTTTGATTTTGTGAAATAAATATAAACCTTTCGATTTCAAAATTGTATGCAATGAATGTTGACAAAATCTTACTTCAACTTTTTCAATAGACTAGACTAAAACGAAATACTTATCCTTGAAGTTGCAGAGTGGTGGAATTCAATGGAATAGTGGGACAATTACATCCAATATAAAAATCATCTGATAAACATCATATGACTACAATTTAAAAAAATGTAGAAATTCGAATTTGATTTCCACGTGGCGTTTTCTGTTGTTAATAAATACGATACAAACTTTTAAGGGAATTATTCACAAATGGACGTACACAAATCATCGATTAAAACTATTGAGTTGTGGATATCACTGTTTTCCTACCATCGACATTGCCATTCCATGTTCCCACTTTCTATTTCCACCGATAAAAACACAGATCGCACACAGAAACCAGAAAAGAAAGCATTTCAGAAAAAAGGAATGCTTCCTGTTGGTTTCGAGCCGCAGGAAAAATTCTGATTCCGTATCTTTCCTGATGGTGCTCGTACCACTCAGCTGGCTTGCTTGCGGGCTCACTGCACATGTTCGTACACAAATTTGGCTGGACCCACATTCCAAAGCTTGAACAAATCGGTTTCTTTCACCCCCTCCCCCCGTAAACCTTTCCGATGGCCAGCATTCCGTGTTTGAAAATTAAAAACATGCACTCGATCGAGCTTATGTATAATTACCGGTATCGTTGTATCGCCGGGCTTTATCAATTTAATGAATCTGTACTTCCTCTGTCCTCGCACTAAATCATCCTGACCGGCAACAGCAGGAGAGGCTTGGGTATGGTACCCAATGGATGATAGCCGGCGCGCTGTTTTTGGATAATCACGAATTGGAATATTTTCCGTGGTTAGTCCGGAATAAATTCTATTTCGCTACGCTCGAGACGGCTGGGGCCCGTTCACTTGCTCGATTGTCTCCTAACCCGCCAAACCCTTTTGTTACCGCGCGCGCTCATGTATCGATAGTATCGCACAGTTTTTCTTTTCTTCTCGCGTCGTGTCGGTTCTACTTTTTCGCGATCCAGAACAAGTAGTGGTATAGAAGGTTGATTCCTGTTCGGTACATGAATGCACGCGCAGACTAATGGTCCATCCCGGAGCTACCTTTCTGTACGGGAGTGTAATTCCGTTCCAAACAAAATTGGTATATTGTAGTATGACTCTCTTTTAGCCAAACATAGTTTAATTGAGATGTTTTGGGAATCCAAAAAAATGAGCAAAAAATTTCTTTTTCAATACAATGAGTAAGAATACAGTGAACTCTCCCTTACTCGATATTGAAGGGACCATCGAGTTAGAGAGGTATCGAGATAGGGAATATATTTATATTTGGTCGAATGCCGTTTGATCGAATAGTTAAAATTTGTATCCTCATTAAGTGTAGTGAGAAGTGAGATGTTCGAAGTGAGAACTGAGAAATGTGAAATGAGTACAGAGTAGTGAGATGAGAGTACTAAAAACCGGAAGTGAGTATTGAGTAGTAAGCTGTGTGCAGTAACATGTGAATAGCGGAAATTGAGAAATGAGAAGTGAGTCGTGAAAAGTGAGTTTTTTTAAATTCATTAAAGTGGTTTTTTAATACTATATTAAGTTCAACACCAAAAAGTGAGATGTGATATTTACGAAATGAGAAGTAGGATATGAGTAGTGAGATAATCAGAAGCAAGAAGTGAAAAGTGAGAGGTGATAATTGGGAAGTAAGAAGCGAGATGTTGAGTAGTGAGAAGTTAGTGAATCTTTACACTAATACATAAAGAAGAAGGAAGAAGAAAAAAGAAAGAATGAAAGAGAAAGAATCTCATTTCTTACTCCTCGTTCCTCGGTCATCACTTCTCACTTCTTACTACTTCCTTCTCACAACTCACTTCTCATTCCTCATTTCAAATTTCTCACTTCTCACTATTTACTTCTTACTTCTCTCTTTACACATCTCGCTTCTCACCTCCCTCTTCCCACTACTCACTTATCACTTCTCACTATTCATTTAGAATTTCTCACTTCGTACTTCTCACGTCTCATATTTCATTTTTATCTTTTCACTTGTAACTTCTTATACCCACTTCTGACTTCTCATTTCTCACTTCTCACTCATTTTGCTCTTCGAATTTCTCATTTATCATTTATTTTTTCCTATTGCTTACTTCTTACTAAGCCCTTTTCAGTTCTTACTACTCACTTTTCACTTTTCCTTTCAAATTTATAACTTCTTATTTTTAATTTTACATTTCTCACTACTCACACTTCTTATTTTTCACTTCTAGCTTATAACTTTTCATATCTCACTTCTGACTTCTTTTTTCTCACTTCTAACTTCTCACTTCCCACGACTCACTTCTCACTTCTTACATCGAATGTCCCACTTTGCACATCTCATTTCTCACTTACTTTTGTAACATTTCACTTTTTATTTCTTATTTTTCATTTCTCACTTCTCACTTTGCACTTAGAATTTCTCACTTCTAACTTCTCTCTTCCCACTAGTCACATTCTCACTGCTTATATCGCACTCCTTAATACTCATTTCTCACTTCTCACTCTTATCTTTTCACTTCTTACTTGTTATTTCTCACTTCTAACTTATTATTTCTCACTTCTCGCTTTCACATCTAACTTTATCGTGCATGTAATTGTTTTTGACAACATCGAGTTAGTGAGGTGAAAATGCATTGGAAAATTACTTCGACATAGAGAATATAGATTTAAATAATGAAACAAGGTAATCAACCGTCTAAGACGGTTGAATACATTCCACTAAAAAGAGCTTAAAATATTTTTCCGAAACAAGGTAACAATGTTCTTTTTTAATGACCGCATCCATACCGAACGCAAAGTAATAAAACAATGCCTTCTTGAAATGGACACATTTGCTCGGTATACAGAAAAGAAAGGAGGTAGTCCCTTCTACGAATGAACGCATCTGCCCGGTATAAAGCAAAGGGAAAAGATAATGCCTACCTACTTTGAATAAATGCGTCTGCCCTAAAGATGGCCGGGTTTCACATTTTGCAAACTTGAACCCGACCCGAACCTGATTTGAAAATTTCCTTCAACCCGGACCCGACCCGAAACCGGAATACATTTTTTTATCAAACCCGACCCGTACCCGAGAATATTTTCATTCGTAGACCCGTACTCGACCCGAACCCGACATAAGTTAATTATTTCAGCCCGCACTAAAGTTTTGCCCGGAAAATTAAAACTAGATATTTTCTGATTCTTTTTAATTCGTAAAACAAATGTAAACCAAAAAAGAACAAACCTTACAATTAACAAAACTGAATAAAATAATATATAAAATAAAATAATACGTATCTGTCAAGGTACGAAATCGAGGTGGTAGAAGAATTTGTGTACTTGGGCTCACTGGTGACTGCCGAAAATGACACCAGCAGAGAAATTCGGAGACGCATAGTGGCTGGAAATCGTACGTACTTTGGACTCCGCAAGACGCTCCGATCGAATAGAGTTCGCCGCCGTACCAAACTGACAATCTACAAAACGCTTATTAGACCGGTAGTCCTCTACGCAGTGACGGGAAATGTCATATCGATGTCATGAGACTAACTTGCTAATAGCTTTTCTCACAAGTAATTTACAATTATGTTTTTCATACAAACATGTAGCCCTTAAAGGACCCGAAAACTTTTTCTAACAGGTAATGTATCTAAATATGATGTTGGCGGCGTGAGAGCCGAATTAGTGTCAAATGACATTAATGTCATGACATTTCGTGACATTTTTTAAATCTCGCTTTCATGGCTCACACTTTGTATTTACAACAATGATCTGTTCGACAAAGTTCTAGGACCCTTTAAGTACTACATGTTAATTGAAAAATCCGAACTGTAAATGACTTTTGAAAAAAGTTTTAAGGAAATTAGTAATAGCAATGCCATGACATTTTTTTGACATTTCCCATCACTGCCTCTACGGACACGAGACCTGGACGATGCTCGTGGAGGACCAACGCGCACTTGGAGTTTTCGAAAGGAAAGTGCTGCGTACCATCTATGGTGGGGTGCAGATGGCGGACGGTACGTGGAGGAGGCGAATGAACCACGAATTGCATCAGCTGTTGGGAGAACCATCCATCGTTCACACCGCGAAAATCGGACGACTGCGATGGGCCGGGCACGTAGCCAGAATGTCGGACAGTAACCCGGTGAAAATGGTTCTCGACAACGATCCGACGGGCACAAGAAGGCGGGGTGCGCAGCGGGCAAGGTGGATCGATCAGGTGGAAGATGACTTGCGGACCCTCCGTAGACTGCGTGGTTGGCGACGTGTAGCCATGAACCGAGCTGAATGGAGAAGACTCTTATATACCGCACAGGCCACTTCGGCCTTAGTCTGATTAAATAATAAATAAAAATAATCTGTCAAGGTACAATTAAATGGTGGAATTAAATGGGATTGTACAAACTCGTCTTATGACAAGTGAAGACATTCCACTAAAAAGGCTCAACATAATTTTCTTAACAAAACTGAATAAAATAATATTCAGTATTTTATTTCTCAAACTCGTACTCGACCCGGATACTATTGTTTTAAACCACAAATTCGTACCCGATATTGTACTATTCTTTCAAACCAGAATCCGACCATCTCTAGTCTGCCGAATATAAGGCGAAAGGAATTGATAATGTCTTCTTTAAAAGAACTCGTCCTCATGGTATACGCGGAAGAGAGGGGTACCTCCTTAAAATGGATGTTTCTGCCCGGTATAAGGTAAAAGGAGTTGATAATGTCTTTTTCAAAAGAACGCATCTGCCTGGTATAAGACGAAGGAAGAGGTAAGGCCTTCTTTAAATGGATACATCTGCCTGGTATAAGACGAAAGGAGTTGATAATGCTTTCTGTAAAAGAACGCGTCTGCCCAGTATAAGGCGAAGGGTGGAGTAACGCTTTCTTTAAATGGATGCATCTGCCCGGTATAAGGCGATAGGAGTTGATAATGCCTTCTTTGAATGGATGCGTCTGCCCCATAAAACGAAAGGAGTTGGTAAAACCTTCTTTAAAAGATCGAATCTGCCCGGTATAAGGCGAAGAAAGAAGTAATGCCTTCTAATGGGTAGTGTCTGCCCGGTACAACGCGAAGGGAGGATATTTAAATGAATACGCTTTCTTGGTATAAGGCAAAAGGGAGAAATAAAGGATTATTCAAGCCGAAAACTTTGGTTTTGAGCTCAGTGCACTGCAAAAGGGGAGGCCAATTCCTCCTTAACTCCGGTCCAGCGTTTCAGGACAGAAACTATTCGTTCTTCCGAGAAAGCATCCTCTCACGTGGCTGGTCGCTAATTCTATTCATCGTCAACAGCTACATTGTTGCCCTCAGTTGTTTCGTTATCTATGAGAAATGGCGTTCTAGAATTCTCGTACAACTAATGGGGTCGCTGCAAGCCGCATGATTTAGTAATACACCTTTGAAAATGTCGACAGTGACTTCACTGGGCTATTCTATCTTTAACGATCAAGTCCCTGCTCTAGCCGCTGTGGTACAGCGGCCCTACACCAGTTCACGGGAAGCGCAACCCCCTTTTCAATGGACGTTGAAACTAGAGATGGGCGTTCAGATCCGGAACCGTTAAAATGATCCGGATCTTTGAAGTGAGTGAATGATTCGTAGTTCACTTTTTCAAAGCTCCGGTTCATTAGGTCAGCAAATTATGTAATCATTTGTAAGGAAATGACAAAATAAAAAAAAATGTTATAGGTTCTAAATAAAAAAAATTAAATTAAAATTAAAAAAAATGTTATAGGTAGGGTAAAACGGTTCTTCTTCAATAACACACGAAAGTTTTATGAGAACAACAAAGCCCCTGGGGTTAACCAACTACCAGGAAATCTATTTAAACATGGTGGTGAGGCACTGGCTAGAGCACTGGGTCAGTACCAAGATTTGGGAGGAGGAAGTTTTGCCGCAGGAGTGCATGGAAAGTGTCGTGTGTCCCATCTACAAAAAGGGCGATAAGCTGGATTGTAGCAACTACCGCGCAATCACATTGCTGATGGCCGCCTACGTGGTACTCTCCCTAATTTTATGCCGTCGACTAACAAAAATTGCAAGAGAGTTCGTGGGGCAGTACCAGGCGGGTTTTCTGGGCGAACGCTCGATGGCAAACATGGACCAGGTGCTCGCCATTCGCCAAGTACTGCAGAAATGCCGCGAATACAACGTGCCCACGCATCATCTATTCATCGATACAATCGATCGGGACCAGCTGTGGCAGCTAATGCACGAACACGGATTTCCGATCAACACATCAAGATGAAGTACATGATAGGAAGAGGTTCAAGAGAAGACAATGTGAGCCACCTACCGCGAGTTTGCATCGGTGGTGACTTGGGCTCACTGGTGGCTGCCGAAAATGATACCAGCAAATAAATTCGGAGACGCATGGTGGCTGAAAATCGTACGTACTTTGAACTCCGCAAGACGTTCCGATCGAATAGAGTTCGCCAACATACCAAACTGACAATCTACAAAACGCTCATTAGATCGGTAGTACTCTACAGACACGAGACCTGGAAGACGCTCGTGGAGGACCAACGCGCACTTGGAGTTTTCGAAAGGAAAGTGCTGCCTACCATCTATGGTGGGATGGCGGACACTACGTGAAGGTGGCGAATGAACCACGAGTTGCATGATCTGCTGGGAGAAACATCCATCGTTCACACCGCGAAAATCGGACGACTGCGATGGGCCGGGCACGTAGCCAGAATGTCGGACAGTAACCCGGTGAAAATAGTTCTCGACAATGATCCGACAGGCACAAGAAGGCTAGATGCGCAGCAGGCAAGGTGGATCGAGCTTTTAAGTGGAATGTCTTCACTTGTCGTAAGACGAGTTTGTACAATCCCATTTAATTCCACCACCTAAGTCGGGTCAATAGGTCGGAATACGTATCTGTCAAGGTACAATTAAGTGATGGAATTAAATGGGATTGTACAAACTCGTCTTATGACAAGTTTATTAATGTGTTAAGTCAATGCAGTGAAAAACATGGATCTCAGTATATTCTCTGGTCAAGGGTCGCCAAAAAATCATTTTCTACGAATGTAAACGATTTTATTGCCATGTAAATAACATGGTATAAAGTAGAATAGAAAAAGCTTGCAATATTTGAACAAAATCGGATAGTCACCGCTAAAGTTTTTTTTTGCTTTTTTTTCGATTTTGTTGATTTTTTGACATTAATTTTTAAAGGATCGTTTTACCCCACTTCCCCCTCACGAAAAAAAAAAATTAATTTCCAAATTGTCTTCTTTGATATATAATGAACAAATCCTGAACATTTCAGACAAATCGGAGAACACTGATACACGAGTTGGTCACGCTTCTCGCGAACAGGCTCTTGAGAAAAGCTATGAAACCGTCGTGGCATGGCCACGAAGGAACCATATCTCGATCTTGTCGAGCCGAACCTTCGACAGCAGCATTCGCTGCAAGCATTCAACGCTTCATAACGATGCGCTCACGACGACCACAACACAATTTTTGTGACAACGCCACGAATTTTGCCCGAACGAAGAGTATGCCACCTGTTTCGCTTTCAGCAGTATTGCCAGTCAGAATAACAAAAGCATTTTCTGGTCTGTGGGTAGCATGTGTAAGATCAATGAAGCATCATCTTCGTTGAGCCGTGTTTCCCATTGGAAACATTCTAGACCGGATCGAGAATCTCGCCATCTCCGGATTGGCATTCATTTGCTCGCAAGGCTAGCTTAAAGTCAGTATCCCCACTACACTGTTATTCCTGAAAATCGACTTCGTTTCGTGTCATTGAAAGAGTACAACGCATCAAAAATTATGGAAAAAGTGGCACCTTAAATACCTTCAGCAATAGCACAAGTGGTCGACCGTTATCCGCAATCTAATTGTCGGTCCTGTGGTCATAATCTAGGAAGAATCCCTTCCAAATCTGAAATCGTCTCTGGGACGAGCGCTGCACATTTATCCGGGTGCAACTTAGCGCTCAAAATATTCTATCGCATTTCTTTGTAAGGTCGAGTTTCAGTTCAGGTTCATTACAAAAATTGATCTCAAATCCCTAATCAATGAAGAGTTGAATCCATCGCCTGATCGGTTTTGCCCTCTACATGTGGAATATCTCCAGAAGGAACTTGTTAAAGAGGCACGTTCGGCAGCAAAACGTGCCAGTTTTTCTCTATCGGCACAGTCGGAGGCATGTCCAATGGATGGAACTTTCCTCCGAACGCAACATCCCTCACCGAGCGACCAAGATGCATGGTTACACGGTAATGTGTACGATACGTTTGGCTGAAGAAACTTTCGAAACCCAAACGAAAGATAGGTGCAGAGCCTGTGCCTCCGCAAGCAGTCCCCGAGTGCACCTTCCTAATTGGATGCAATAAAATGATTTAACACTCAAATGATATCATAATTTAACAATATAAATTGTTAATAAACGTTTTCATAAATACCAACATTATTTCCTATCTTAATTTCGCATCTCGCCCCGGTGCTGTGCCGTCGCCGGTGTGCGCGCCATACCTGCTGCACAGGTTAGTTTTATTTTTACGAGCAAGTTATGAGCTTTGAGGTTGATCGCGCCGGGATATGGTAAAAGTGTAGGAGCGAAAAAGAAGCGCTTGAATGGAAAATAAAAAGTCGAGAGGCCGATTCTCCTAGCTTAGTAGCTGTGTGATGGAATTTAGTATGGAATTGCCGGTGGATAGCAATGGGTCATGTATACGGTGATGGGTTACGATTGGCATCTTAATATTTGTTGGAAGACATAAATGAACGATGCTTCAATGTTGTTGATGGTTTGTTCTTATGTGACGCAGAAATCTTATGTTCAGAGGAATAAACGAATGACACATAGAGAGTACAATAGTCTATAAATCTATCTTCAAGGGGCATCATAGACTTAATACAAATTTTATACAAATATAATCAATATGAAATGTCGAATAAAAGGAGGGTTGAGATCCAAAAATAATCTATTTTTATTATGACAATTGTGATTAAAGAATGAGACGTTTAACTGATGAGGATACAATTGGAAGTAATCTGACCCTAGTCCCAGGCGGAGTAAACCGCCAGATATTTGTTTGGAGAAAATCAGCACGTAACATATGAAAAGTCTTCTACTAATTTTAGGAGAGATCTTAATATTTCATTTCATTTAGTACCCCTATATAAACGTTATTGTGACGAGCTCGGTGGTCTAGTGGCTACCGCTTCTGCCTTATAAGCAAGAGGTCGTGGGTTCAATTCCAGGCTCGTCCCTTTCCTACTTTGTATTTCTATCATAGTTTTTTCTGTGTTTCACGTTCTACCAACACGATTCCTACTGTTAAAACCTTCCACACAATAACAATTCCAAAGAAAAAACCTCCCGTGGCACCTATGAGAGGTCGTAGAGTTCTCTACATCTTTCTTAAGTAGATGTCCGACTAACCATCCTTCCCCTTCCTCAGCATTCGCAAGGACGTGACCAGGACAGATCTGGACTATTGGGGAAGTGCATTGCTTCCATCTAAGAGACAGTGATTAGTCCCAAATCAATATCTGTGGTAACGGATGAAAGTTATGCTACTCTCATACAATTGTCTATCCTTGTACCACCTACGAATTTGGGCAATTTGTTCAATGCTAACGCTATTGCTATATAAACGTTATTGTTATTTGTATCATACACCTTGAAAACAAAAATCGTTAGAACGCAAACTGATTTCATGCAGTTGTTTTGATTAAATCATTCGAAAGTAAATATTTTCAATTATATTATTGTAAAATGATTTACATTAATTTGAAAGCCTTTAATCCTTTACAAATCACATGCAACCTATTCTTTTCAAAGTAGCCTCCATTCTCGGTTAGCAATTCATATCTCAAATGACACAAACCACTCTTTGTCTTCGTCGTCAGGCGTCTGACGACTGCGAATAATTAAAAAATCGATATCCCTCCCAATCCCTCCAACAAGAAACGTCGTACCACTTTCTGCGCTGCTGTACAACAGAAATCGTTGAATTTTTGTCGTTCTCCTTGACAGACAGCTCTGCTCAGTTCTGTGGCCATCAACATCAGCGAAGCAATGTCTTTTTATTCCATCTTATTTGTACGCTTGCCATCTGTATCATTCCACACTGCTGCGACCTGGAAGCCCCCCTCCATCCGTTGTCGCGATCCGTCGTCCGCATTCGACGCAATCTAGGAGGGTTCGTTCTGTGGAAATCATCAACCACATCACCACGGACGGACAAAAAGCGAAAAAAACATCCTCAGCGTCTCCGTCTTCATCACACAGTCAGCAACCATATCAGGGAAAGGACCTTCACTAACACACCGATAGCGGATGCCGCATACAACAGCGCTGAACAATCAAACGGAAAAGACGGAATATCATCCCTTTTGCCACTACTGTATGAAAGTTGCTCTCAAAACATTGATGGCTGAAAAACGTTTCCACTTTCAGCAGGAGGGCGGCTTTCACACCCTCGCTCTTCAAAGCGCTATTTATTTTACTTTCCCATGGTTCATGTTCTACAATACTGGTTCTCAAATGTTGTGTCGCAATTCGCGATTGTTTAATCGATTGTAATCTCATAACTCCGCATTATTTCAGATATCCTGAGCATCAGTGAAAACCCGTGTTTGTGTGTACTCACCCAACTTGGTAATTGCTGCCTCCCAGTTTTAAATAACGCTGGATATTAACACGGTAATACTTTCCAGCGTTATTGTAGTACGGATCAAGAAAGCAAGGGTTTACAGGCAGATCCATCAACGCACCAAAGTCCGAATGTTTGATTCCAACGTGAAATCTGTGCTGCTATACGCTAGTGAAGCATGGTGTGTATCAATGGATAACACTCAACGGCTGCACGTGTTCATCAATCATCCATCTGGAACGGAAGTGAGGCAGCACATTGCAGCAAAGGTTGACCCGGATGCCCATGATCGCAGAGCGTCCACAATGAAATAAAAGAAGTCAACCAAAATCCAACCTGGCAGCAGGTTTAAGGCTACCTTGCACCTCGGGAAAATTGTTCGCCGGATTTTGGTCCCCGTGCATTTTAAATGGGGCCGGGATTTTGATTTACCGTGTCCTAATCCCGAAAACATCGCATAATGCAAAAATGCATGGGGAAACAATCCGTGGACCAAATTCCCGAGGTGTGCGGCTACCTTTAGGCGGTAGCCAGAATTCATCTGAGATGGAGTTCTTTCAAGTCGACCCTTTGCTTTTCTCGAGATGCACAGGATCCTAATGTTTGGGAACCCCTATTTGCGTCACACAGCAGATATAATTCGTCCTTTCTCTCATCACTCTGTGCACTCCTGAGCATAGTCGTCAGCTCATTTCATCATCATCGTCGTCTTCGCTATAGGGTTTCGTTTCTCTATTCTCGCCTTCCGTTTCAACCGAGGAGGGTTGGGGTTGAGTTTGCAGGCTGCACCATAGTATGGCAATCAGGATCTTTCTCGTCAGTCACAGTCATCGGTGTTCCGTCGTCATCATCAGCTTTGAGACCGACCATTTTTAACATTCACACAAACACGGGTTTTCTTTCGTGGTATCCTGTGTCTCTTTGATTCGCTGCTCTGGTATATAAAAGTAGATCCCGGTACAAATCACCACCAGTCAGTGCCATAACGATGGTGGAAGTAGATGGATGGACAGACTTGGCAGAGGTTGACATGCCTTGGTGAAGGATGCTGGTAAGGATGGCGGTTTATGTTGTGGATGTTTAATTCTCGCGTGTACGGAATCGCATTCAGATATATCAGATTGATAAGGTTCCATACAGCTCAGCTGTCTTTGTTAATGATCGATGAGTTGGAACCCTAGTCCTGATATGCCATTTTTTAGGCAGCGATGTATTAATGTCGCTTATCAAGGCAGTAACGCCAGCATTGAATAAAAAAACAGGAAGCAGTATTAGAGCTTGTCGATGGGTAGAGTTAGCAGTATTAAGGTTCCCCCAAACACACACGATTCTATCGCTTGGCAACTGCGATTTTGTCGCTGTTTGTATAGAAGAGTTATATTGCCTACAGCGACTTGACAATAGAATTACGGCTACTAGTTATTGCCGTCGCGGCGATGAAATCGTTTAGGTCTGGAGGAGCCTTTAGAGTCCATCGTTGAACTTTATGTCATGCTAACATTACAGATGGAATCAAAATTGGCGGACTTAAATGATTTTCTAAATAGTTAGTCATTATTCAGTCAAAATAGTCAAGGTAATAATAATATCATTTTTCGACATTATGAGGATAATTGACTATTTTTATCTAGAAAACCAATAGTTGCTTGATTTAGTACTGACATGTGAAATCAGTCGAGTCAAATACAAGACACTTCAGACGCCTTAGCATCTGAATATTTTGTATGGGCCGTCACACCTCAGGCAACCTCCTCTTTCCCCTCTAAGCGTTACGTAATTTATCGACGAACTGAGGTGATGTCTGTCTGTGTATATGTACATTGTACATATTTGCGTGTGTATGCATGTGCAAAAAATACTGCATTCGATGGTGAATATTGTCCCAATGTATTCTATTAAAATAAGCCAGATCGGACTGTGAGCTCAAAATTTATAGCCTAAATACTTTTTGTTCTATAATGCTTGAGGGGCAGCAATATAAGAATTAGAACATTTCCATAAAAAAATTAAAAATTTGCCGATGAAGAAACCAGAGTATGAGCAACTAATAAATATAAAGTTTCCACAAATAAAGGAAAATTTCCGTAAAACATTCCACAAAACAAAAATAAAAAGCACTTTTGAAAGCAAAAACTTATTGAAAAATAAGTTACATAAAGATAATAAAATGTCATTGAATAAAAAAACACAAAATTTCTTTAAATAAATCAATATTAGCAATAACCAATAACGAAGTTTTCCACAATATAAATTTTTTTTTTCATAGAAAAGAGCCTCTTGAAAGGAAGCTTCCGAGCCTCTTGAAAGGAGGCTTCCGAGCCTCTTGAAAGGAGGCTTCCAAGCCTCTTGAAAGGAGGCTTCCGAGCCTCTTGAAAGGAGGCTTCTGAGTCTCTTGAAAGGAAGCTTCCGAGCCTCTTGAAAGCAGGCTTCCGAGCCTCTTGAAAGGATGTTTCCGAGCTTCTTGAAAGGAGGCTTCTCAGCCTCTTGAAAGGAGGTTTCTGAGCCTCTTGAAAGGAGGCTTCCGAGCCTCTTGAAAGGAGGCTTCTGAGCCTCTTGAAAGGAGGCTTCTGAGCCTCTTGAAAGGAGGCTTCTGAGTCTCTCGAACGAAGTCCTCGGAATCTCTTGAAAGGAGGCTTTCGAGCCGCTTGAAAGGAGGCTTTCAGGCCTCTTGAAAGGAGGCTTTCAGGCCTCTTGAAAGGAGGCTTCTGAGCCTCTTGAAAGGAGGCTTCTGAGCCTCTTGAAAGGAGGCTTCTGAGCCTCTTGAAAGGAGGCTTCCGAGCCTCTTGAAAGGAGGCTTCCGAGCCTCTTGAAAGGAGGCTTCCGAGCCTCTTGAAAGGAGGTTTCCGAGACTCTTGAAATGAAGCTTCTGAGCCTCTTGAAAGGAGGCTTCCGAGTCTCTTGAAAGGAGGCTTCCGAGCCTCTTGAAAGGAGGCTTCCAAGCCTCTTGAAAGGAGGCTTCCGAGCCTCTTGAAAGGAGGCTTCTGAGTCTCTTGAAAGGAGGCTTCCGAGCTTTTTGAAACAAGTCTTCAATTCTAAATGTAATGTAATGTAGATCCCGACCCGACCACCAGACCCGATGTGACGACCAAACTGGCACAACCTCACACAACCCTGCTTCATTGAGCGCCGTTGCTGATGAAGCAAGTGTGTAGGAGCCGGACAATACTAAATACTCATCCTATAGGCATGTGTACAAATATACATATGAGAGAGTTAGTTCTGAAAATATATTGCAAGAGATCGACTGGTACCTGGTGCTGGGAATTTAGTTTCATCAGTACACGCTAAGCTGCGGTGGACGACGGAGGTCCTTCGTAGCTTAGTAGGGAAAGCACCTGTCTAGCGAACTGGGGTCGTGGGATCAAAGCCCACCGAAGGGGCGGTTACCCTCCAATACCTTTTCCGAACTAAATCTATCACATGTTGTACATATGCATAATCAAGTTTCAGACATAGTAACAAAAAGTTGTTAGGGCAAAAGTCGGATCTTAACGATCGTCTGAAGATAAAGTCCAGCAACAGTAATCAGCCAGCGAGTTTTGCGAACGTGGTGAACAACACCGTACCATCTCTGATGCCAACATTCGTTACTTTGAACGAATCGGCATACCCAGCCTTAGCCTCTATAGTGTCGATGATAGCAGCATCACCAGCTCGAACCCGTCTCCCGTCGTCCCCAACCAGTCCGGAGAATTGCTGCCTACTGCTAGTGGAAGTAAGCAGCGAACGCAGCCTATCGAAATGACGAATGAAAGGGCAAAACAAAATTCATCAGGAGCTCCGAATTGCGGTACAAAGGAGGCAAATCAGCAAGCAAAAGATCAATCCACACTACAGGCACAATCTCGCTCCAATGACGAGGCTACGACGAGTTCGGTGAGCCCCTTCAAAATTCCTGCCAAACTCCGCAATTCCCAGAATTTCTCAATGGAAATTTCCGATAGTGATAGTTATGAGTCATTGCATGATAACAGCTCCTTCCAGAAAGTGTTGCGTGGTGGACGTTCCAAAAAACAGAAAATTGATCTCAAACCCGATTCTAACAAAATATCAACTCGTTCACAATCGAGATCCTAAAACTAACAATCTAACCCCGAGTAGACCGCGGTGTATTTTCGGTCCCCCAAGCTAACCATTTGAGCCTGATGAAAGAAGATGAGCAATAGAACAATAAGCTACAATATCGGCAGTGTCAATGTTTGTGCGATTTCAAGTGTCAATAAAATCCAATCTATGTGTTCGTTTTTTCGTTTGATGGACTATGATATCGTGCTGTTGCAAGAAGTAGAAAACGCTCGTCTATCTATTCCAGGCTTTACTGTCATTACAAACGTAGATGAAACGAAAAGAGGAACAGCTATAGCTTTGAAAGCACATATACCTTTTCGTAATGTTCAACGTAGTCTTGAAAGTCGAATTCTATGTATAAATGTCGGTGATTGTGTAACTATTTGTAATGTCTACCCTCCTTCAGGCACACTGAATGCAATCGCAAGAGAAAATTTCATTACGCAGATTCTCCCATTTTATCTTCAGCACTCTACTCCTCATCTTATTTTATCAACTACATCGAGCAATAATAGTCGATCACTTAAATTACTTGTCGATTCGCTCCAACTATGTGATACGTGGGATTTTCTTCATAGAAATCAAACTGAATTCAGTTTCGTACGTCCTAATTGTGCTTCTCGTATCGATAGAATATATGTTTTAACGTCTCTTGTTTCCTCTCTGCATACGTCTGAGTATTTTGTAGCGCCTTTCTCTGACCATAAAGCTTACAAAATAAGATGTAGTCTTCCAGATTTCGACAGACCGTATGGTCGAGGCTTCTGGTCAATTCGAACTCACATACTTAATAACGAGAACCTAGAAGAATTTGAACAAAAATGGAATCGATGGTTGAGAAAGAGTCGGAACTATGATAGCTGGATGACTTGGTGGTTAAACTTCGCGAAACCTAAAATTGTGAGCTTTTTCAAGTGGAAAACGAACATGGCATATCGAGCTTTTCATGTGACTAATGAAATGTGGTATCGAAAGCTGCGCGAAGCATACGATATCCTTTATAATAATCCTCAAGGAATCGTGGAGGTAAATAAAATCAAAGGCAAGATCCAACTGCAAAGTAAGTTCTCAGAAGCTTTTGTGAGAAATAATGATGTAATCATAGCTGGAGAAAAGATCTCTTCATTCCAACTCGGTGAACGGTTGCGTAAGAAAAACAATAGCACTATAAAATCGCTCAAGCTAGGGAACCACCTTACTAGCTCCACTGATATAGAGAGGCATGTGTGTAATTACTTTGAAACGCTTCATGCTGCAGAAAACCTACCTGTGAATACAGAATTTCCGTGCGGTAGTTTGATTCCTCCAGGTTGCGTTTTCAATCAAGATTTAATGGATGAAATAACCACTGAAGAAATTTTCTTTGCTATTAAATCAAGTGCTTCTCGTAAATCCCCTGACAGTGATGGTTTACCAAAAGAATTTTATCTGAGAGCTTTTCACATTATTCACCGTCAACTCAACCTAATTATAAATGAGGCCCTTCGTGGAAATATTCACAAAAAATCGTAGATGGCATCATTGTGCTCAGCAAGAAAAAATGTGAAAATGAAACCATCAAAGGCTTCAGACCAATCTCTTTGTTGAATTTTGATTATAAAATTCTTGCACGTATTCTTAAACAGAGAATGGAGAAAATTATGACAGCCAACGACATCCTAAACGCTAGTCAAAAGTGTTCAAATTCGAAACGAAATATTTTTGAAGCCGTATGTTCCATCAAAGACCGAATCGCTGAAATAAATTGCAAGCGAAAATCTGGAAGACTAATTTCTTTTGACCTCGATCATGCCTTTGACCGAGTAAACCTAAATTTTCTGTTCCATGTGATGCGTAGTATGCATTTTCGTCCGAATTTTTTTTCACGTGTACTTGTCAACGGAAATCTCGGCCCTGAGATCCCAATCCAAAGATCTATACGCCAAGGAGATCCTTTGAGTATGCATCTCTTTGTCCTATACCTCCATCCCCTCCTCCAGAAGCTCACATCCATATGCAACAATCCTTTAGAACTCGTCGTGGCCTATGCTGACGACATATCCATAATCGTCGTTGATGAAGCTAAATTGGCATGGATCAAGAAAACTTTTCTGGACTTTGGATTATACTCGGGTGCGAAGCTTAATCTATCTAAGAAGACATCCATAAACATAGGACCTCAAAGGGAGAGAATACAGTACGTGGAATGGCTTAACACTATGAAGTCGATCAAAATCTTGGGAATCGTCTACTTCAACTCACAAAAGCGCATCATTGATTTCAACTGGGCGGATGTTATAAGAAAAACTTCTCAACTAATGTGGCTATTCAAGCAACGAGTTCTAAGCTTGCATCAAAAAGTTGCACTCGTCAACACTTATGTAACTTCGCGACTGTGGTTCATGGCATCAGTAATCAGCATCTCTAACTACGCAGCAGCCAAAATAACATCTCGCAGAAGCTTTATTTGGTCTCGTTATCCATGTCGGGTAGCTATGGAACAACTATCTCTACCAGTGGACAAAGGAGGACAAAATCTCCACCTTCCAATGCAGAAATGTAAAGCTCTACTGCTAAATCGTTTTCTGAAGTGCCAGAAAAATACTCCCTTCGCAGTATCGATTCTGGACCAAATGCAGAATTTTCCAAACATCAATGGAATCCCAACACTGTACCCTTGTCTAAAGTGGATAGCTAAAGAGCTGCCCTATCTGTTTGAAGCCTTAATAATGACTGCATCAGCACCAGCAATACTATCTGTTTTCCGAAGCACTGTAAAGGTGCCTAAAGTAGTAGAACAAAATCCGAATGTGCTGTGGTGTAGAGTATGGCGTAATATCAGAAATAAACTTCTAACTACGACGGAGAAATCCACCTACTATCTACTTGTAAATGGAAAAATTACAAACGCTGCTCTTTACCATAGACAAAATAGAGTGAATAATCCAATGTGTAGTCTGTGTCCAAATGCAGAGGAGGATCTTGAGCATAAATTAACAGCCTGCGTACGAGTGAATCATCTATGGCATCATCTTCGTCCAAAATTGGAAACAATATTGAACAGAAGAATAAATTATAAAATGTTCGCCATCCCAGAATTGAAAAGCATTCAGGAAAATTCGAGAAACAAGGCTCTAAAAATGTTTATGGTTTATGTAAACTTTATATTAGATGTCAATTGTTGTTTTACAGTAGAAGCACTTGAGTTTGTTTTATGTTGTAACTGCCACTATAATAAGATGTACTAAATAAACGTTTAAAAAAAACAAAAAAAACTTTCTTTCTTCTAAAACTTTCTGTAAAATAATCAACGAAAAGCAATAAAAAATAAGAAAATTAATATGCTTTAATATTACAAAATATTATCCGACGACAAAAATTTTCAAAAAATTTAGTAAGTAATAATCGAAGAATTAAGATTAACGTAAAAAAACATACCTACTGACGGAGCCAGAGGTGGGCACCACTGCACTCGTCGTAACGACGCTGTAGTTCTCAAAGGCGTCAAATAACGTCAAATAACAATAATTGACGCCGCCAGTGCTCGTACTTCGCAGCTAGATGAATGCATAAAAAAAATTCTGTCCATATTGAATGCATTTACCGACGACAAAACGATTGATATAGCTTTGGCCACGCTTTTACACTGCGTACTCCTATGTGAGACTTAGAAACTAGTTGGCCGATTCGGCCGATGTGAGACTTGGAAACTAGACAGGATTCGGGTTTTAAGTGCGCGTTTGCTCATGTAGAAATATGGAACGCAGAACGACCGCGCGATCATCGATATACTTGGTTCTGCTAGTGCAGGTGAATAAAATACTTTTACATAACTTTGTTCAAAATAATTGTTTAGTTGCTTGCCAAGGCGACTTCCTACAGATTACTTTTTCAGCTAACCGACTATCCCTTTCCCGTGGCGATCACGGAGCTCCAGAGGATTTCGCCGTTTCTTATAGAAATGAGTGTTGAACTTATGTATTTTCCTCTCCCAATCCTAAATTGTCCATGAGGAAGTGGTCGGCATCGTTATTGGTCTTGAGTTAATGGAACTCCAAAACATGTGAGAATAGATTTCTAATCCCAAGAAGGCTATTCAATTGATGAGCTATGCATATTATAGTCGACTCTCTACATCTCGATATTCTACATCTCGATATCTCTCCTTATGTCAATGGTTTCCTCAGTCTCTATCTCGATGGATCCTTAAATATCGAGATATGGATGGGCGACTGTCCGACTGTAGTTGTTTCTCGGCCAATCACGACTAGTAACTACGAAGTGTATAATCAATCCAGTTAAGATTATCTAAAAACAAGATTCAGTGTAGTTTATTTAATGGTTTAGCCAGAATATACCTTGATTTTCTTACACAGATAGAAAAATCCACTGAAATTTACGCTAAAAATCATGCACATAAATGGAACGCCATTATTAGCGTAATTCCACACGGAATATAGCCCAAATGTATACAATTTTTGACGTGAATCGTCAATATTGCATACAACTTGTAAGCAATCTTGTTAGGAAGAGGATGTTACGTTTTACGCGCTGTTTATTTTTCATTATTTTTTTCTGTGTAGTTTATTGTGTTAAAAATTACAATCGGCTGCAAATTGGTTCAAAATATGAGTGTCAAAAACACATCCTTCATACCAATGCTAATACACTGGATTCTGTTTTTACTCAATTTACATTTTCTTAATTTTGCACCCATGCTAAATGTTCAACGCATATTAATTACCATGTAATTTTTCTGTGAATTATTTAGGATTGTTTTTTGAAATATGTTGCAAAGACTTTGGTGGCAAATTGAAGGAAAAATATTTTAAGCTCTTTTTAGTGATATGCATTCATCCGTCTAAGACGAGTTTAGTACTTTCCATTTAATTCCAATAATTATGGAAAGTACTAAACTCGTCTTAGACGGGCAAATTGAAGTCACACAATCAAAATTACGAGCGAAAATAAATCGTGTGAAAACAGAATACTGTGTATTTAATACGCCATTCCCACTATATCATACCTTCATATAGGGTACGTGTTCCATTATCAATAACATGCTCCAATTTAATAAAAATCATTCTAATTAGGTTATAAAAATACAATGCTCCTATATTAATAAAATTCTCAAAATAATTATTTCGGCTTAATTTGTGTCATTTTTTATCATTGCTGAAAAAACACAAAAATGGTCACAAATCCATATGCGTTCCAATTCTTCGTATACGATTGTTATATTAATATGGGTACAATTTATAAATTTAATGAGCAGTAATTCTTTTTTATAAAATCTTTACAACACTTGTTACGATCAAGACTATAGTGTGCCAGTTAAACAATCGCTCTATCCTCGCTACTCCGTATTATTATGCATTACTCTCGTCAGAATATAATTCCGCCACTCGAAATCCATAACCAATAACGCTAACAAAGACAGAAGAAGCAACCACCGCCCTCCGTGTGTCTAGTTCCCATACATCAAGCGGACGGTATCGTTTCCCCGGGATCGCTCCGGAAAGACATCTTTCAAACGCCGTCGTCGTCATCATCATCGTCGTCGTCGTGCTCGTCTTTGAACTTCGTTTTCTCTGAGTGCGATGCTTTGTTTCGTTGCATATAAATCATTCATTAAGAAAATGAAATGGAATGAATAGATTGAGTAAAGTATAAATCTTCATAATTTATGGGTTTTCTTTCATTGTGTTATTAATATTATTTTATTTTGAGCTCTGGTTTTGAAGTTTTCGAAAAAGTTGAACCTTCATCATTATCATCATCTGGCGGTATGAATTGGAAGGTTCAGTAACGTCGAAACCGGCAGACTAGCAGACTGCCACCGTCTTCGTCATCGTCGTCATAAGGGTATCGAAAGCGAGCAAATAAATCGTTTGGAAATGAATGCAGGCAACTTCGACGAAATTACCAACGTCATATCGTCATTTGGTTGCTGGGAGGTTTTCTTCTGACTTCTGACTGAAGATTGGTCTGGTTCCATCGTATTTCGATTCGTATAATTGTGCAAATTGCTTTCTTCGGTGACAGGACATAATGTCACAAAAATGGTACAAAAACGGTGATTTTGTACAACAGATTCCTTTAATACTACAACTAACAGCAGATACATTGGTATTAGATATAGCTCAACGGTAATACGTGTATCTGGATTCGAATCTCGGAATTTTTTTCCGACTTTTCGGGGCATAGTGAATTAGTGTCAATAGAATATGCATAAATGGTAACTTATTTTTGAACCACCGACATTAATACAACTGTGAAGCTACGGAAGATCGTTGATCTTCTTATGGTTGCTATTAGGATTATTCTCATTTGAATAAATCTTCAAATTATAGCTTAGAATTATGAATTTTTTTGGATGATCATTTATGGGACATAATTCATATTATGAACCACAAGACAACATTTACGTGAACTCATTGGTCCACGTCTCAACAAAAAAAATGAAATTATGCGAAAATAACTCACATTATTATCGCTATTTCAGCATTTGTCCAAATCATTACGCTATTTCTCGATACCTTGCCGAAGAAAGTGTCACAAAAGCCTCCACCAGTTCGACCCAAACATAGCAGAAGCTAACCCTCAGCAAAAGGCACAAAAAGTCGGTATAAGAAATAATTTAGTGGTGTCTAATAACACAAAAGTGCTCACTGAGCTGTGCAGCCAGCAATCAAACCATTCAGCGACGACGTCCAACCAATAGCACGGAAAAACGCAAGTGTGACGGGTCGATCGGACGGGACCGAAACTGAAAGGTGGCGAAGAGTAGAAGGGAAAGACGCGACCAAGGCCCGCATATCATCCATCCAAAGAAACTTCCATCGCCACCGATCCAAAAAGTGCCATTTCCCTCGGTACTGAGCCGAAAGAAAGCATCGCTGGAGGAGAAATTTTCTGACAGATTTATTACATTCAGCCTGTCTCGGAGTTTGAATTATGTCCGAAAATAGACGAACTGTACTATTTACACCCCTCAAAGTGCTTTGGTTTTTTCACTGTTTCTTCCACTTCATCATCGGTAGCGGTTGCCGTTTTCGTAGTCGTTGACGATGTAGTTCTGCTCTGTATGGAAAAGTATGCGAATTGTGTTCTCTATTACGTCTGGTGGGGCTGAATTTCTGGGTTCTTCTGTGGAAAACTATATTTCTTTTATCGCTATAACTAGACGAAGAGCAAATGCTTTGTAGTGGTAATATTTTTCAATGCAGTAAGGCGCTACTTAAACTTGATGATAAATATTTAAGGATTAATAGCGTACAAGCGTCGCAAAACTTCAACAATGTTACGTATAAATCAATGATTTTTAATATCGCTGTTAGGCGTTTGGTGCGGTTATTATATCATAAACACATTTTTTCGTGATCTTTTTTCTAACTTCTTTGAAACTAATTCTGCCAAGTTACTACTTAAACTTAGTAAATTT
Organism: Armigeres subalbatus; assembly: GCF_024139115.2. NCBI lineage: Eukaryota > Metazoa > Arthropoda > Insecta > Diptera > Culicidae > Armigeres > Armigeres subalbatus. Next base: position 383,422,483 of record NC_085140.1, on the reverse strand, counting down.
ATCCAAATCCTCTCAGCGGTAATTGCATCACTGCCATAGCTTATCGCATTCAACTATGTGAATGAACCAGCTCCGATATGTGGCACATTCGTGTCGGTTGGCACCAGGCATAGATCAATTATTTACCGGTCACTGAGAGCCCCGTACATACATTACCGGATTTAATCACAAAATTAAATTAATGTATATGCTTGTTTATATAACTAAAGCCACTCTTCAGGCGACTACGGAACACAGCCATGCCATCGGCGTCCCGTGCGTAGTGCGGCGCTATAATGACTACGAACTCTTTACCCAGACTTCTGTTTGTGTGTTTATGGGATACGACGGCTGTGACGCGTCCGAAGTACTTGGTTTCAGCATTCAAAAGCGTAAACGAATTGCTGCTAACAACCCTCCCAACGCAACGGCAGTACTGCACTGGCCATCGCATCATCACCAGCCAGCAGTGTCATGAGGCTTGATCTTTCAATGGTTGGGTTGTCGGTCTCTGTGCGCCAACCACTCCGTTAATATTTGAATAATTTACGTTAAACACTCGCTAATCGAATGCTGCCACTGCCACCGAACGGCCATCCAACGGCAGTTCCGCCCGTCAGTGCCACGGTCCTCGGTATAGCGGCTTCCTGCTGCACACGATCGGTAGGACTGGGAAAGTTTATTTGCGCCCGCACACCGATTCGTCAGGATAAGGATACAAGGCGGTTACGATAGCTTATAGGCAGTTGTCTCTCTCTATTTGCCATGGTGGTTTTTCGGAAACTATGGCAAAGGATTTGAGGATTTACTTTGACTCCAATTTGGGGGAGGATAATACCGTTCAAATAAAACTGACACATAAATGTTTTATTTAAGGTGTTTTAGAACGGTTAAACATGATATTCAGTCGAGTCAAATACGAGACACTGAAGACGGCTTTATTATTGAGGTCGAAATACGTATCTGTTAAAGGTACAATAAAGCAGTGGAATTTATAAAAGTAGTGGAATAAATTCCACTAAAAGCTTCAAATAATTTTCTTATGATATTCATGCGTTGATATGACATGTAAAGCAATTCTTAAACATGCGAGGCGTTCTTGAGGAAAATAAAAAAAAACGAAATTTTCTAAAATTTGAGCCTTCGAGAAAAAAAAATATCAAAATTTGAAAAACAACCGGTGAGAACTCAAAAGGACAAGCATTGTAGTCCACTCTCTGTTTTGCGTCAAATATTTGCATATTCAGACATGAACCAACCTTGAACTGAAATTATCTCAATAATGAAGAATAAAAAATAGATTTTTTTCTAAATATTGACTGATTCGGGAGTAAAACTCAAATCTACTGTTGAACTCGGAAGCCTCATTTCAAGAGGCTCGGAAGCCTCCTTTCAAGAGGCTCGGAAGCCTCCTTTCAAGAGGCTCGGAAGCCTCCTTTCAAGAGGCTCGGAAGCCTCCTTTCAAGAGGCTCGGAAGCCTCCTTTCAAGAGGCCATCAAGACTCCTTTCAAGAGGCTCAGAAGCCTCCTTTCAAGAGGCCTCAGAAGCCTCCTTTCAAGAGGCTCAGGCCTCCTTTCAAGAGGCTCAGGCCTCCTTTCAAGAGGCTCAAAGCCTCCTTTCAAGAGGCTCAGAAGCCTCCTTTCAAGAGGCTCGGAAGCCTCCTTTCAAGAGGCCTGGAAGCCTCCTTTCAAGAGGCTCAAGCCTCCTTTCAAGAGGCTCAGAGCCTCCTTTCAAGAGGCCTGGAAGCCTCCTTCAAGAGGCTCAGAGCCTCCTTTCAAGAGGCCTCGAAACCTCCTTCAAGAGGCTCAAACCTCCTTTCAAGAGGCTCTGGAAACCTCCTTTCAAGAGGGCTCCTGGAACCTCCTTTCAAGAGGCTCAGAGCCTCCTCCTTTCAAGAGGCCTCAGGCCTCCTTTCAAGAGGCTCAGGAAGCCTCCTTTCAAGAGGCTCAGGAAGCCTCCTTTCAAGAGGCTCAGAGCCTCCTTTCAAGAGGCTCAGGCCTCCTTTCAAGAGGCTCAGAGCCTCCTTTCAAGAGGCTCAGAAGCCTCCTTTCAAGAGGCTCAAACCTCCTTTCAAGAGGCTCAAGCCTCCTTTCAAGAGGCTCAGAAGCCTCCTTTCAAGAGGCTCAGAAGCCTCCTTTCAAGAGGCTCAGAGCCTCCTTTCAAGAGGCTCAGGCCTCCTTTCAAGAGGCTCAGGCCTCCTTTCAAGAGGCTCAGAGCCTCCTTTCAAGAGGCTCAGGCCTCCTTTCAAGAGGCTCAGAGCCTCCTTTCAAGAGGCTCAGGCCTCCTTTCAAGAGGCTCAGAAGCCTCCTTTCAAGAGGCTCAGGCCTCCTTTCAAGAGGCTCAGAGCCTCCTTTCAAGAGGCTCAAGCCTCCTTTCAAGAGGCTCAGAGCCTCCTTTCAAGAGGCTCAGAAGCCTCCTTTCAAGAGGCTCAGGAAGCCTCCTTTCAAGAGGCTCAGAAGCCTCCTTTCAAGAGGCTCAGGAAGCCTCCTTTCAAGAGGCTCAGAAGCCTCCTTTCAAGAGGCTCAGAAGCCTCCTTTCAAGAGGCTCAAGCCTCCTTTCAAGAGGCCTCAAGCCTCCTTTCAAGAGGCTCAGAAGCCTCCTTTCAAGAGGCTCAGGCCTCCTTTCAAGAGGCTCAAGCCTCCTTTCAAGAGGCTCAGAAGCCTCCTTTCAAGAGAGCTCAGAGCCTCCTTTCAAGAGCTCAGAGCCTCCTTTCAAGAGCTCAGAAGCCTCCTTTCAAGAGGCTCAGAGCCTCCTTTCAAGAGGCTCAGAAGCCTCCTTTCAAGAGGCTCAGAAGCCTCCTTTCAAGAGGCTCAGGAAGCCTCCTTTCAAGAGGCTCAGAGCCTCCTTTCAAGAGGCTCAGAAGCCTCCTTTCAAGAGGCTCAAGCCTCCTTTCAAGAGCTCAAGCCTCCTTTCAAGAGGCCCGGAAGCCTCCTTTCAAGAGGCTCAAAGCCTCCTTTCAAGAGGCTCAAGCCTCCTTTCAAGAGGCTCAGAGCCTCCTTTCAAGAGGCTCAGAAGCCTCCTTTCAAGAGGCTCAGAAGCCTCCTTTCAAGAGGCCTCAGGAAGCCTCCTTTCAAGAGGCTCAGGCCTCCTTTCAAGAGGCTCAGAAGCCTCCTTTCAAGAGGCTCAGGCCTCCTTTCAAGAGGCTCAGAAGCCTCCTTTCAAGAGGCTCAGAGCCTCCTTTCAAGAGGCTCAGAAGCCTCCTTTCAAGAGGCTCAGAAGCCTCCTTTCAAGAGGCTCCAGCCTCCTTTCAAGAGGCCTCCAAGCCTCCTTTCAAGAGGCTCAGAAGCCTCCTTTCAAGAGGCTCAAGCCTCCTTTCAAGAGGCTCAGAAGCCTCCTTTCAAGAGGCTCAGAAGCCTCCTTTCAAGAGGCTCAGAAGCCTCCTTTCAAGAGGCTCAGAGCCTCCTTTCAAGAGGCTCAGGAAGCCTCCTTTCAAGAGGCTCAGAAGCCTCCTTTCAAGAGGCTCCAGAGCCTCCTTTCAAGAGGCTCAAGCCTCCTTTCAAGAGGCTCAAGCCTCCTTTCAAGAGGCTCAGAAGCCTCCTTTCAAGAGGCTCAAGCCTCCTTTCAAGAGCTCAGAAGCCTCCTTTCAAGAGGCTCAGAGCCTCCTTTCAAGAGGCTCAGAGCCTCCTTTCAGAGGCTCAGAAGCCTCCTTTCAAGAGGCTCAGAGCCTCCTTTCAAGAGGCTCAGAAGCCTCCTTTCAAGAGGCTCAGAAGCCTCCTTTCAAGAGGCTCAGAAGCCTCCTTTCAAGAGGCTCAGAAGCCTCCTTTCAAGAGGCTCAGGCCTCCTTTCAAGAGGCTCAGAGCCTCCTTTCAAGAGGCTCAGAAGCCTCCTTTCAAGAGGCTCAGCAGCCTCCTTTCAAGAGGCTCAGGAAGCCTCCTTTCAAGAGGCTCAGCAGCCTCCTTTCAAGAGGCTCAGAGCCTCCTTTCAAGAGGCTCACAGCCTCCTTTCAAGAGGCTGGCAGCCTCCTTTCAAGAGGCCTCAGCAGCCTCCTTTCAAGAGGCTCGGCAGCCTCCTTTCAAGAGGCCTCAGCAGCCTCCTTTCAAGAGGCTCAGCAGCCTCCTTTCAAGAGGCTCAGAGCCTCCTTTCAAGAGGCCTCGGCAGCCTCCTTTCAAGAGGCTCGGGCAGCCTCCTTTCAAGAGGCTCGGGCAGCCTCCTTTCAAGAGGCTCGGCAGCCTCCTTTCAAGAGGCTCGGCAGCCTCCTTTCAAGAGGCTCGGCAGCCTCCTTTCAGAGCTCAGCAGCCTCCTTGCAGGAGGCTCGGGCAGCCTCCTTTCAAGAGGCTCGGGCAGCCTCCTTTCAAGAGGCTCGGGCAGCCTCCTTTCAAGAGGCTCGGGCAGCCTCCTTTCAAGAGGCTCGGGCAGCCTCCTTTCAAGAGGCTCGGGCAGCCTCCTTTCAAGAGGCTTCAGCCTCCTTTCAAGAGGCTCAGCAGCCTCCTTTCAGAGGCTCAGCCTCCTTTCAAGAGGCCTCAGCCTCCTTTCAAGAGGCTCAGCAGCCTCCTTTCAAGAGGCTCGGCAGCCTCCTTTCAAGAGGCTCAGCAGCCTCCTTTCAAGAGGCTCAGCAGCCTCCTTTCAAGAGCTCAGCAGCCTCCTTTCAAGAGGCTCAGGCCTCCCTTTCAAGAGGCTCAGAAGCCTCCTTTCAAGAGGCTCAGCCTCCTTTCAAGAGGCTCAGAAGCCTCCTTTCAAGAGGCTCAGAAGCCTCCTTTCAAGAGGCTCAGGCCTCCTTTCAAGAGCTCAAGCCTCCTTTCAAGAGGCTCAGGCCTCCTTTCAAGAGGCTCAGGAAGCCTCCTTTCAAGAGGCCTCAGAAGCCTCCTTTCAAGAGGCTCAAGCCTCCTTTCAAGAGGCTCAGAAGCCTCCTTTCAAGAGCTCAGAGCCTCCTTTCAAGAGGCTCGGAAGCCTCCTTTCAAGAAGGCTCAAGGCCTCCTTTCAAGAGGCTCCAGCCTCCTTTCAAGAGGCTCAGAAGCCTCCTTTCAAGAGGCCTCAGCCTCCTTTCAAGAGGCTCAGAAGCCTCCTTTCAAAGAGCTCAGGCCTCCCTTCAAGAGGCTCAGAAGCCTCCTTTCAAGAGGCTCAGAAGCCTCCTTTCAAGAGGCTCAGAAGCCTCCTTTCAAGAGGCTCAGAAGCCTCCTTTCAAGAGGCTCAAGCCTCCTTTCAAGAGGCTCAGGCCTCCTTTCAAGAGGCTCAGGAAGCCTCCTTTCAAGAGGCTCAGCCTCCTTTCAAGAGGCTCAAAGCCTCCTTTCAAGAGGCTCAGAAGCCTCCTTTCAAGAGGCTCAGAGCCTCCTTTCAAGAGGCCTCAAGCCTCCTTTCAAGAGGCTCCAGCAGCCTCCCTTTCAAGAGGCTCAGCAGCCTCCTTTCAAGAGGCTCAGCAGCCTCCTTTCAAGAGGCTCGGCAGCCTCCTTTCAAGAGGCTCAGCAGCCTCCTTTCAAGAGGCTCGGCAGCCTCCTTTCAAGAGGCTCAGCAGCCTCCTTTCAAGAGGCCTCAGCCTCCTTTCAAGAGGCTCAGCAGCCTCCTTTCAAGAGGCTCTGGCAGCCTCCTTTCAAGAGGCTCCAGCCTCCTTTCAAGAGGCTCCTGGCAGCCTCCTTTCAAGAGGCTCGGCAGCCTCCTTTCAAGAGGCTCAGCAGCCTCCTTTCAAGAGGCTAAGCAGCCACCTTTCAAGAGGCTCAGAAGCAGCCTCCTTTCAAGAGGCTCGGAAGCAGCCTCCTTTCAAGAGGCTCGGAAGCAGCCTCCTTTCAAGAGGCTCGGAAGCAGCCTCCTTTCAAGAGGCTCGGAAGCAGCCTCCTTTCAAGAGGCTCGGAAGCAGCCTCCTTTCAAGAGGCTCGGAAGCAGCCTCCTTTCAAGAGGCTCGGAAGCAGCCTCCTTTCAAGAGGCTCCGAAGCAGCCTCCTTTCAAGAGGCTCCGAAGCAGCCTCCTTTCAAGAGGCTCGGAAGCAGCCTCCTTTCAAGAGGTTCGGAAGCAGCCTCGTTTCAAGAGGCTCGGCAGCCTCCTTTCAAGAGGCTTCAGCCTCCTTTCAAGAGGCTCGGCAGCCTCCTTTCAAGAGGCTCGGCAGCCTCCTTTCAAGAGGCTCAGCAGCCTCCTTTCAAGAGGCTCAGCAGCCTCTCCTTTCAAGAGGCCTCAGAGCCTCCTTTCAAGAGGCCTCAGCCTCCTTTCAAGAGGCTTGGAAGCCTCCTTTCAAGAGGCTCAGAGCCTCTTTCAAGAGGCTCAGAAGCCTTCTTTCAAGAGGCTAGTAAGCCTCATTTCAAGAGGCTCAGAAGCCTCCTTTCAAGAGGCTCAGAGAAGCCTCCTTTCAAGAGGCTCAAGCCTCCTTTCAAGAGGCTCAGGAAGCCTCCTTTCAAGAGGCTCAGAGCCTCCTTTCAAGAGGCTCAGAAGCCTCCTTTCAAGAGGCTCAGAAGCCTCCTTTCAAGAGGCCTCAGAGCCTCCTTTCAAGAGAGCTCAGGCCTCCTTTCAAGAGGCTCAGAAGCCTCCTTTCAAGAGGCTCAGGAAGCCTCCTTTCAAGAGGCTCAGGCCTCCCTTTCAAGAGGCTCAAGCCTCCTTTCAAGAGGCTCAGAAGCCTCCTTTCAAGAGGCTCAGGAAGCCTCCTTTCAAGAGGCTCAGCCCTCCTTTCAAGAGGCTCCAAGCCTCCTTTCAAGAGGCTCAGGCCTCCTTTCAAAGAGGCTCAAGCCTCCTTTCAAGAGGCTCAGAGCCTCCTTTCAAGAGGCTCAGGAAGCCTCCTTTCAAGAGGCTCAGGCCTCCTTTCAAGAGGCTCAGAAGCCTCCTTTCAAGAGGCTCAGGCCTCCTTTCAAGAGGCTCAGAAGCCTCCTTTCAAGAGGCTCAGGCCTCCTTTCAAGAGGCTCAGGAAGCCTCCTTTCAAGAGGCTCAGGAAGCCTCCTTTCAAGAGGCTCAGGCCTCCTTTCAAGAGGCTCAGAAGCCTCCTTTCAAGAGGCTCAGAGCCTCCTTTCAAGAGGCTCAGGAAGCCTCCTTTCAAGAGGCTCAGGCCTCCTTTCCAAGAGGCTCAGAGCCTCCTTTCAAGAGGCTCAGAGCCTCCTTTCAAGAGGCTCAGGAAGCCTCCCCTTTCAAGAGGCTCAGAAGCCTCCTTTCAAGAAGGCTCAAGCCTCCTTTCAAGAGGCCTCAGAAGCCTCCTTTCAAGAGGCTCAGGAGCCTCCTTTCAAGAGGCTCAAGCCTCCTTTCAGAGGCTCAGAGCCTCCTTTCAAGAGGCTCAAGCCTCCTTTCAAGAGGCTCAGGCCTCCTTTCAAGAGACTCAGAAGCCTCCTTTCAAGAGGCTCAGAAGCCTCCTTTCAAGAGGCTCAGAGCCTCCTTTCAAGAGGCCTCAGAAGCCTCCTTTCAAGAGGCTCAGGCCCCCCTTTCAAGAGGCTCAGAGCCTCCTTTCAAGAGGCTCGGAAGCCTCCTTTCAAGAGGCTCGGAAACCTCTTTTCAAGAGGCTCGGAAGCCTCCTTTCAAGAGGCTCGGAAGCCTCCTTTCAAGAGGCTCGGAAGCCTCCTTTCAAGAGTTTCAGAACCCTAGTTTCAAAATCCAGGGTTGCTCCCCTAAAACGTTTGAGTATTGCCCGGCTGGAGTTATGTGCTGCTGTCCTCGGCACTCATCTCTACGATCAAGTTAAGTGATCCCTGGATCTTGAAATCGAATCGTCCTACTTTTAGACGGACTCTACGGTTACTTTCCAGTGGCTCAAATCTCCGCCGAATGTTTGGAAGACGTTCGTGGCGAATAGTGGATGGGTGGTGGATGGCCGCAGTACAACACTACAAACATGGTTGTCGGTGGCGCCACGTCCCTGGCAGCGTCAATCCAACTGATTTGGTCTCCCGTAGCGTAACGGTTGAAGGACTCTTGAACTCTGACTGTTGGATCGATGGTCCCACCTGGTTGTCGCTTACGCAGACAAATTGGCCTGTCCTTGCCTTACCAGGTGTCCCTGAAGAGAAGAGACGGCAACAACACAAATGCGAGACACAATCAACCCTCTCTTTTGCGCTACAACTCTTACACTCGTATACTGTTTGTCATCGGCTACTGTTTGCGATTAATTTCCAACATCAGAGCAAAACTTCAAGCAATAACCAGACCCGTAACTCTATTCGACTTCATTAACTGTTGGTCACCTAGAAGAAGCAAAGACACGCCTCACTCGTTTAGCCCAAGAAGACGCTTTTGACGACGAAATTCGGGAACTGGACAATGGAAAACCCGTTTCGAAAAGATCGACTCTTCGCTTGCCAAATCCTTTCTTAGATTCCGAGAGAATTTTGAGAGTCGGAGGTAGACTAAAACTGTCCCAATTGCCCTACCACGCAAAACAGCCTGCCCATCACCCACTAACTCGCTTGATAGCCGAATATACCCACATCAAACTACTTCACGGCGGTGGGCGTCATCTGCTGGCCACAATTCGTCAAGATTTCTGGCCCCTGAATGGCCGTCGACTGGTCAGGAGCATTATTTGCAATTGCTTTTTTTGCACACGGCTAAACCCAGAATGCGTCGAGCAAAAAATAGGTCAGTTACCAGCGCAAAAAGTAGTTCCAGGAAGACCTTTCGAAAACACCGGGGTAAACTACGCTGGTCCAGTCTATCTTAAGCCGATCCATCATCGTGCACCTGCCATGAAAGCCTACATCTGTATTTTTGTATGCTTCACCACGAAGAGTGTCCATATAGAACTTGCCAGCGACTTGTCCACTAACGGGTTTCTGATAGCTTTGCGTCGTTTCATCGCGCGACGTGGCATCCCTTCACATCTGCACTTCGATAACGGGAAGAATTTTGAAGGCGCTAAAAACGAGCTCAGGACGATGAGCAGGACAAGATCCAAAACTATTGTGTCGAGCAAGGAATTCAGTGGCATCTTGTTCCCCCGAAGGCCCCTCATTTTGGTGGGTTGTGGGAGGCGGCTGTCAAAGTCGCCAAAAACATTTGTTCCGTCAGCTGGGGTCCAGCAGATTATCCTTGGAAGACATGGCCACGGTGTTGACACAAATAGAGTCGATAATGAACTCGCGTCCGCTACTCCCTGTTACCGACGATCCGGAGGATTTCGACATCCTAACTCCTGCGCACTTCTTAATTGGCACTTCAGCATCAGCCTTGCCCGACCCAAATGTCATCATGATTCCGGAAAATAGTCTCACACACTAACAGCAGCTCCAAATGCATGTGCAGCAATTCTGGATTCGATGGCGAAATTAATATCTACAAGAGCTACAGCGAGACTCCAAACAGCGCAGCCGGAACGACGAAATTTCTCCTATGGCCTCTGCCATTTAGGGGGTTGGTTTGGGAACATTCTCCCCTATTATATTATATTTCATGCCTTCGCGTCAACTAAGCGCTTCTTGTTCGGATGAACTAAGCTAAGCTATGTTCAAAGTTCAAGTAAGTTGAAGAATGCATATATGTCGCATTAACATTCCAATGAATTCAACATCTGCTCAATTTAAGTATTTCATAATGGTTTGATTCTTAACATTGTAAAGCAGCATCAGTAATCAAACCATGTTTTATTACTCACACTTGCCCCAGCACTCGCTGATCAAACGACACTTTTGAAGAAACAGTCTAAATCAAACACTCAATTCCATCTTCTGCCGAGCGAGACCCATCAGATTAAGAATAAAAAAGATCAAAATTAAGCGTCGTAAAAAGTTTTACGAGTTTTTAATTTCTATCCGATCATGCCGATCATGGGAATGTATTCATGGAGCAATTTATGACAGTGAAATATTGCTTCGGATTTATACTGTTATTAAATTAGGGATCTTGTTTTGATCTTTTTCCGTCGTGCAATGCCGCGTCGCCCATGCCACCGTGCTTGGTCATTCAACGATTCTCAACGGTGAGCGAATCGAATCCGGACTGGCGACAATTTGGTGAATTACAGACCCGCCAGGGTAACGGCGTGGTTGATTGATTTTTGTCCATGTGCCGTCCTGCCCAGTTTCACGAACTGGGGTGATTATGTGCGTGTATAACTTTGGGCCCTTCTTAGGCTAGCGGAAAGACGCGCGGCTACAAATAGAGGTGTGCGCCAGTCCGATATTCGTCGGCGGCGGCGTTTGTCAGAATTTTGGTTGGCGGCGGCGGTGTCGACGTGGCGTTTTTTCATTACGTTTTTCTAAGATTTTTTTTGCATTTTTTCGGGATATTTTCAAGACATAAAAAGAAGAATCTTTTAAATTTCACATGAACAATCTAATGAACTTCTCCAGAAAAATCTATAAGTTTTTCCAAAATTTAGAAAATATTTTCAAGAAATCTTTAGAATTACCAAAGAAGCTCTTGTTTGACATTCATCGCAATTTACATGAGAAACTTCAGAATTTTCACAAAAAAATGTTCTTAACTTCTAAAATACGAAAAGTTCCTGTTGAGAATTCTTTGAAATTTGCACAGAAAATTCTTGATAATTGTGGGAGAGTTCGGCTGGTAGAATGGGTATTTGAGAATGCGCGGGAGACTCTAAGGAGTTTTCAAGAAAAAATCTTTGGAATGTTCAAGAGAAATTGTCCGTAAGTTTAACGGAAACTTTTTAGAATTTCCGCGGAGGATTGTTCAAAATGTTTCAACGAAAGATTGTTCGAAATTATTGGATTTCTACGGAAAATTCTTTGTACAGTAGACGTTCGATAACTGAAAGTCATTTAACTGCAATGCAATGGAAGTCATTTAACTGCATTTCGATAGTTATACCAGTTTTGCAGTTATCGGACAGCTGAGCTCCAAAACGATGTCAAAGTCGATGATAGCTGCATAGCGCTAAACAATTGAGTGCATTCTATTCTGACGTCGTCTGACAGTTCTCTCATAACTTTTCAAAAGGAATATTTGAGTACTGCAATCAAAAGCTTTCAGTTTGGTAATGCTGATTGCCTTATTCAAATTAATTAATGAAAATATGTTACTTAGGTCTTTTTGAAAAGTTAAGCGAGAGTTGTTTGCCGTCTAGAATGCGTCGCAGTTATCGAACGCTATTCGCTAACTGAAACGAAACCATGTTGCAGTTCTCGAATGACTAGTGTAGTGTCAATAATAAATTCTTGGGAAATTCCATAGGCTTTAAGCGACATATGACCGAACTAGTAATTTGGCCGAAAAAGTCGTTTGCCCTAACAGGTCGTTTGGCCGAATAGGTCATCAGCCCAAAAATGCTGTTTGACCTGGTCGTTTGACAGAATAAAACATATGTCCGAAAATATCGTTTAGGCCAACAGGTTATACGGCCAAATGTCAATAACTGAACGGGTAATTTAATCCAAAACATCCATCCGTTTGGCCTAGTGACATTTACGTTGAAACCGCATATTCTCAAACGACCGTTGAACGAAATTTCGTAACCTCTCTACTTTTTAAATAGATACTGGCCTTTAAGCCAAAAGCCATCTAACCAAATCCCATTAAGCTGAATTGAACGTTTATCCGAAACTGTTATCAGGTCAAAAATGGTTTGACCATAAATGTTGATAGTTTGACCGGATTGTATAACATTTCATCGAAAACTATTTCGCGGAATTCATTTTCGCGGTTGAACATTTCGCGGAATAACATTTGGCGGTTTGTAACTTTTCGCGGTACGACATTTGGCGGTTTGTACCTTTTCGCCGAATGACTTTTGGCGGAATGTACCATTTCGCGGAATGCACCATTTCGCGGAATATTAATAATAATAGCCTTTGTTCATTCAGCATTCCCACAATTATTACCTGCGAGGTCTCTAAGCCAAGTTACCATTTTGTTTTGCATTCGTTTAACACGAGATTAACACGTTGAAACTTTTATAAAAGCCGAAAAAAAATTTCGATAAATTTCCTAGACCGGGCCAGAAGCTGAACCCAGCCTCCTTCAGCATAGTCTTGCTTGGCAGTCACGCATCTTCCCGCACGGCTAAGGAACGCCTCCCAGAATATTTAGAAGTAGTTTTCAAAATCTCAATTGCCCCTTATACCGAGCAGATGCATCCATTTGAAGAAGGCGTTACACCTCCCTTCGCCTTATATCAGACAGACGTGTTTCTTTAAAGAAGGCATTATCAACTCCTTTCGCCTTATACCGGGCAGATGCATCCATTTAAAGAAGGCGTTACCCCTCCCTTCGCCTTATATCGGACAGACGCGTTCTTTTAAAGAAGGCCTTATCAACTTCTTTCGCCTTATACCGGGAAGATGCATCCATTTAAAGAAGGCGTTACCTCTCCCTTCGCCTTCTACCAAGCAGATGCATCCATTAAAAGAAGGCGTTACCCCTGCCTTCATCTTATACCGGGCAGAGGAATTCTTTTAAAGAAGGCATTATCAACTCCTTTCATCTTATACCAGGCAGATGCATCCATTTTAAGAAGGCCTTACACCTCCCTTCGCCTTGTACCGGGCAGACGCATTGTTTTCAAGAAGGCATTATCAACTCCTTTCGGCTTATACCGAGCAGATGCATTCATTTAAGTAAGGCGTTACCCTTGTCTTCGCATTATACAGGGCAGACGCTTTCTTTTAAAGAAGGCATCATCAACTCCTTTCGCCTTATACCGAACAAATGCATCCATTTAAAGGAGGCGTAACCCCTCCCTTCGCCTTATACCGGGAATACGTGTTCTTTGAAAGAAAGCTTTAGCAACTCCTTTCGCCTTATAACGGGCGGTAGATACGGTGGGGTTTCAGGTTTTGAAACCCGCACCCGAGTCGAACCCGTACCCGATGGGTTCGGGTTTGAAAAATTAGTACAATATCGGGTTCGGGTCAGGTACGGGTTTGAGCAATAAAATACTGAAAATTATTTTATTTAGTTTTGTTAATTGTGAGGCTAGTTTGTTGTTTGGGCTTACATTTATTTTCAATCCAAAGAGAACCAGAAAATATCTAGTTTAAATTTTTCCGGGAAAAATTTGTGCGGGCCAAAATAGTTAAATTATGTCGGGTTCGGATCGAGTACGGATCGGGAACGGGTCGGGTTCGGGTTTACATTAAATAAAAAAAATAGTCCGAATTTCATGTAATTAAGCAGAAATCGGTAATAATTTGAATGATAATTATTCTAACTGAATTTCGCCAAATGGCATTCCGCGGAATGATTTTCGGTGAAAAAGTACATTCCGCGAAATGTCTCGGAAAAAAGGTGCATTCCGTGAAATGTGTTTCGGAGAGTTGATACATTCCGCGGAATGTCGTAGGGGAAAAGTGGGTAAAACCGACACCTTAAGCAACTTTACAGTTCCCCAATATATGAAGCAATTTTCCGGTCTAGAAATTTCATACAAGCATACTTTGGCTCTTCATGCACCAGTCCATAAGGTCTCAGGACAATATTTCTTGATAGAATTTGATTTATGATGAAAACGCGAACAGTCCATCTTCCAGCCCAAACAGCTGGGGTGCGGGTAAGATCGACACCACATGAGGGTAAAACCGACACATCAAGTCTTTATGGAATTGAACATCATAACAATTCTAAATGATGTTACAACATAATAGAAAATGTTTAACAACATTCATTTTAATATTTGTGTATGAAATTCATGTTTAGGGATCACTCATAAACGATGGTTGAACAAAATTTTATATAGGGGGAAAGACGGCTTTGGCAGGTTTTGTTCTATTATTGGCAGGGGGGTTTTTGTCGACCAAATTTTATGAAATTTGGCCACAATATTCTTTGATATGCAAAGAATGTTTAGGCCAAATTTGAGCCTAGTCAGTCATAAAAAGCCCCCTGCCAATAATAGAACAAAACCTGCCAAAGCCGTCATTCCCCCTATTTAAAATAATCACCACATATCATATTTTATTTAGTTTCTTTAGTTGGTCGAGTGAAAAACATATAGAGTATAAGAATGTTAGTAACAAATTTACTAACTACTGTAAATATTGACGTACATTTAAATTTCACTTATTTTAAAAAGTTGTTTATAACGGCGATTTAAAATAAATGCATATGATGCAGTTATGACAAGAAATGAAAATAACCAGTTCCGTGACAAGCTACATGTTTCAGGGTCACGAAAGAATAACACTAGAGAACGGTATGAATATATCTAAGAGCAAAAAAAGCCTAAAAATACGGTTCTTCTTTGAGCGCTATTGTTATCCGACCTGCAGGCTTTACTTGATGACCAAATATCACCCACTAGACCTATTGTCACGTCCAATGATGATATGGTATGTAATCAGTCTATGATTAAGTTATACTTCTCGGCGACTCGTTTTCCAATACTTGAATGATATTATGCGAATGATAAGTCTAATAAAACAGAGGTATTTCGTGATTCGATGGCAGGTGTCGAATTTACCCCAACTGATAACATAATAATGATGAGATACATGTGGATGTTTATAATTAGAAAAGTTAACTATTTTTCCACAACATACACAAAATGATGTTCAATTATGGATCAGAGATGAATTAAATACTGAAAATCAACAAATTATTGTCGAAAAAGCTTATACACCGATGCCAAAATTTTACATAACTTATCTCCTCAATGGTGATAAATGCTAATTGTCTGTTTATTATGACTCTTACATTTCCGCCAGTTACAAAATGACTAGAAATACAAGAAATCAAACGTTTATTCAAAGTGTGTTGAAATTCTGTCCGATAATCACTTAAAATCAGAGATTTGAAGTGGTGTCGGTTTTACCCGCAGTGTCGGTTTTTCAGGGATGCCAGATGATATTTTCAAATGTCTTCACAGTCGTTTAAAAATGTCTTCAAATGTCTTCATTATAAAAATTATGAATATCAGCGAGAAATTTCAAAATCCAATAGGTTTGTGAATCCAATCATCTCCTTGTTTTAGTGATGTGGAATTTTTTTTTAAAATTCAAATTGCTAGAATTCAAACGAATATTCTTTAAAATTTTCCCGAGATAGTGTATAAAGAGTTTCTCCTGGATTTTCTACTGAGTCTTTGATTAAAATTCTACTGGATTTTTAACCTGAATTTTTTTAGGTAGAATTACTTACAGGGATTCAAAATTTCCCGTGAAATACTTGAAGAAACATCCACACAATTTTCTGAAGGAACTTCCATATGAATTTCTTGAGCAACTTCCGGATAAATTCCTGATGGAGCTTTTTATTAAATACTTATATGAATTTCTTCTGAATGGAGCTTCTAATCACTTCTGGAAGATTCCCGAAGAATTCCTGTTGGAACACCCAAAGGATTTACTGAAGACTTCCTTACTTCCGGAGAAATTTCTGGAGGAACTTCAAAAGAAATTGCTGGAAGAATTCTTGGAGGAACTTGAGAAGGAATTCCTGAAAAACTTCGGGATGAACTCCGGAGAGATTTTCTGGAGGAATTCCTGAAGGATTTTCCTGATGAATTTTTGAATATTCCTGAGGAATTACTGAAGAAATATCTGAAAAAAACTTCCGGAGGAATTCTTGGAGGTAGTACTGGATGAATTCTTGGAGGAGTCTCTTGAGGTGTTGCTGCAGAATTTTCCAAAAGAAATCCTGGAGGAAGTATTCGAGAAATTCCATAGTATACATCCGAAAGCATTCTTGAAGAATCTTTCGGCAACATACTTGGAGAATCTTCCAGAGGAATTACTGGAGAAACTTCCGAAAGAATTCATGGAGAAACTTCCGGAGAGATCCTTGCAGGAGCTACCGCAAGAATACCTGGAAGAACTTCCTAGAAGAACTGCTGGAGGAATTCGTGAAGGAACTACCGGAGGAGGAGGAACTTCTGGAGTATCTTCCGAAGGAATTCTTGGATGTACTTTCGCAGGAATTTCCAAGGAAATTCCAAAGGAATTCTTGGAGGATTTTTTATAAGAAATCCCTGAAACTTCCGGACAAATTCCTGGAGAAACTTCAGGAGGAATTTCAGAAAGAACGATTTTTTGGAAAAATTCATAGAAAAATTTTCAGAGAAACTACTGGAAGAATGTCCAAAGATATTTCTAGAAAAAATACCAAAATAATTCAAGGAAGACATTTAACGAAAGTGTGTAACAAGTTTCATCTGAATTTTCTACTGAGTCTTTTTTGTTTTGGAATTTATTTTAAGAATATTTTCCTGTAGAATGTAAATTCTGAGAAATATCCATTTAACACCAGAACAATTTCAATTTCTTGTCGACATTTGTAAGAATTTTCTATGGAAATTAATTGAGACAAATTTCTTGTGGAAATTAAAAGGGATTAATTGTGAGAGTTCAGAAGAACTTATGGAAATTAAGTAGAATTTTCTGTCTAAATTTTGTAGGATTTCCTTTTCCTTTATTCTCTTTTATTTTCCTTTATTTCTTCTTTGCGGAAATTATTATAAATTTCCACGATAATTTTTACTCAATTTTCAATTTCAATTCTCTTGAATTTAGACAAGAAATTCATCATTATTTTTTATCGGAAATTCTCTTCTCTCTATTCTTTCACTGAAAATTCTTTTGAAAATAAACGGGGAAGTCAAAGAATTTCCCGACGGATATTCACAGGAAAGTCACATGGAATACCGAGAAGATCAGATTGATTCAGAAGGAATTTAGAAAAACAATTTGGTTCTAGTTCAACGGTTGAATAGATTAAATCAAGTCATAGAAAAATTCAGTCTATTTTTGCCGTGAACTAGATCGGCCATTTCGTTCCGATGTAATGATCGAAATACTTTTTTACAGACGTTACGTTACGTTAAAAACGCCGCCGCCGCCAAGGAAAATTGAAACGAATGCTGCCATCGGGAGTTTTTTAACCAGCGCACAACTCAAAGTTAAGTGCGTATTTAGGTCTAAAATGCGTTGCAGTTATCAACCGGCTAGTGTGAATGTATTTTTATGTTTGAGATTCTTAGCTCGAGACAAAGACTATTATAACTTTTGTAATCTTTATATAATTTTCATATAGAATTTATAAGTATCAAAATTGTATTTTCTATTCGATGGCTTATTGATTGTCTTCAAGTATGTTCAAATAAGTAGATATGTCTTCAAATATTTTGAAAAGTCTTCAAAATGTCTTCACGAAATAAATGTCTTCACAGAGATTCAAATGTCTTCAAATTGAAGACATGTCTTCAAATCTGGCATCTCTGCCCAGAATTCCCCTACCGCGAAAAAAAAATCCGCGAATTGTTTTTAGGCAAAATACCTAGTATACAACCGTTTGACCGAAAACGACGTACAGCCGAAATGGACATTCAGCCGAACTGGTAATTTGGCCGAAAAAACTATTCGGTCAGATTTGGCCAGAAGGGTTGTTTTGCAGAAAGGACATTTTTGGGCCAAATTACCATTCCTACCGAACGGCATTTTTGGTCAAATGGTCTATATTCGGTCAATCGACTTTTTGCCGTAATCAGCCAAATGACCTGTTAGGGTAAACAACGTTTTACAAGTACGGCCAAATTGTCCTTATGACTGTACATTGCTTTCAGCCAAACTACATTTTCGGTCAAACTTGATGTCTTTTGGCCTAAAGGCCAGTATCGACTTAAAAATAGAGAGGCCACGGAATTTTGTTCAATTTTGTTAGACAAAAGACCATTTCACCAAACAAATGGCCAATCCTCAAAAATTCCGAGCATTTTTTCGATGTTTTAAAGTTGGCTTTGCCAAACTAACCGTTTAGTGATGAGCTTCTCCCTGCGAAAAAAATCACTCTAATAAAGGATAAAAAAAACTAACCGTCTTGATTAATCTTGATTGGGGAAGTCAACGTAGAAGAATCGCTTTTATCATTCACAATTTGCTGTGTGAATTTCAAAGAATACTCAACAGAAACTCAATAGGAACTTTCCGTGGATATTACGAATATTTTCCTGTAGGAATTTGGAACAACTTCCCTTAAAAACTCAGAAGAGATTCTCATGTAAATCCCAAACAATTTTCCTTGGTAAATCCAAAGAGCTCCCCTTGATAATTCCAAACAGTTTTCGAAACTTGAAAGTAGTTTCCGTGGAAAATCTGAAAATAATTTTCAAATGAATATTCTAGAAAAACTGGAAATCTTTCATCAAAATTTTGAGGCGAAATTCAAAAGATTCTCCCGTTATTGCCTTGAAAATATTCAAAATGACCTATTCAGCCGAACGACACTTTCGACCGAATGTCCATTTCGGCCAAACGACTATTTCGGCCGAAGGACATATTTACGTTTTTTTCAGCCAAAGGAACTGTTCGACCAAATGACATTCTCGGCCAAATAACTTTAGGATAGATATCCTAGCAAAGTCTGAAAACATAATGAGATCATATAGAAAACATATTTTGATTTTGACATCAAATTGATTCATAATTTGTTTTCAAATATGTATAAATCATCATGATTGATTACATATTTTGATCTCATTTTGCTGTAGATTACTAAATTGAATGATATGACATCAAACTGTGTACTTATTTTGTTATCGGAAACCAATGTCAAAATTAGTTTTCGATATGTTCTCATCAACAGTAGGAATAGTTTTGATTGGATGTCACAGTAAGATATTTCTGCTATTACGTCTTGTTATTTTAACCGTTAAAACGACCAAAAAATATATCAAATTAAGTAAATCGATGATTTCACAAAATTAAAACAAGATATCGATTCGCTCTTAAGCTTTGCTCGGGTAGGTTTCTACCAAATTGGCCTTGTGGCTTTCTGCCGAACGACTCTTTCCTGTTCAAAAATTCAATTTTAATTAGATTTTTTTTATTTCAACGGGAACTTCTTCGCAATTTCCACGCTTAGTTTTTACGGAGTGCTCTTCGAAATTTTATCAAGATATTGTATGGAATTTTCATGGAAATAATTGGTATCTTCACAAAAAATTCTGTGAAGTTTCAACGTGATGTTGTAGAGATCTATCAGGAAATAATATGATTTTTTTTTAAAACGACGATGGCAATGGCCGCTAACTCGATGGTTGATCGTAATCAAAATCAATGGTAACATGTAAGTCTACTAGATCTAGATAGCATAGTCAAGTTGTTCGCTACTAGGTATTATCAAAAACATTGCGTTTGAATCTTATATGGCACCACATACAGTCACTCTCAAAATTGAGCGTACAGTATGGATTAGTTGATTATATTCGAAAATTTCAAAGGAAATTGAATGGTTAGCTCGGTTGTTTTTAATGCATTTCAATATTCATCCCTTCCTTTAATGTATGTGTACATAAAATTGTTCAAATTTTATCTCTAAATTTCATTTATTTGAAAATAATCTCAAAATACGCCTATTAGATGTGACAAAATTGAGCGTACAGCTAATGTTTTTCTATAAAATTTCTTATTATAAACACGATTAATGTATTTTAATATTGTTTTTTCATGATTATATTTATAATAATAAACATCCGCTACTTAAACATTCAATGTTTTGAAATTAAACCATGATTTAATCAAAATGGCGAACAAGTAAGATGTATAAACAATGCTATTTTACAATTCAATGCTGCTGGGCAAAATATATGCTTTAAGATGTGGATTTCACCGGCATCGTGTCTTATATATGATAGATAATCGAAATCGAGCGAGACAAACGATAAATTTGGGAAAATTCAGTCGGTAAATGATGAAAACAGATGTAAACATACAGAGAAAACGACAAATGTTAGGAACGACATAATTCAAATTTAGTATGTCTTTAACATAATTTTTTTTTAAAGCTCGATTATTGTCTCAGGTCTATCATTAAGAGTAATATTATTGAATCCAATCATTCACAGTCAAATTCTAAAATTACAAGGTGCATGTTAAGGTACCGAACATAAAAACCGCTTTTCAACCCCGTAGAACACTTCTGATTGAATATTGAAAAGATAGCTTAAAATCGTAATTTCATAATAAAATTTGGATTGAATTCCACGGTCTGTTACCATAAGGGATACAATTGGATGATTTCCATGTGGCGAGTAAAAATGAACTTTTTTAAGAGTTCGGCAGCTTATTTAATGATATCTTGGTGAATTTAAATGATTCAACCAAATTTGTTCCTACAGTGACTGAGTCTTCAAATATAAAATGACATCTTATAATGTATCCGTGTGCTGCTCTTTTATTAATATTATTATTAATGAGTGTCCTGAGCTTATAAGCTACCTATACATCGACTTTAAAATAAAGTTATACTTAATTTGAAATATGCCGTTCCCAACATTTGTCGTTTTCTCTGTATGTTTACATCTGTTTTCATCATTTACCGACTGAATTTTCCCAAATTTATCGTATGTCTCGCTCGATTTCGATTATCTATCATATATAAGACACGATGCCGGTGAAATCCACATCTTAAAGCATCTATTTTGCCCAGCAGCATTGAATTGTAAAAAAGCATTGTTTATACATCTTACTTGTTCGTCATTTTGATTAAAACATGGTTTAATTTCAAAACATTGAATGCTTAAGTAGCGGATGTTTATTATTATAAATATAATCATAAAAAAACAATATTAAAATACATTAATCGTGTTTATAATAAGAAATTTTATAGAAAAACATTAGCTGTACGCTCAATTTTGTCACATCTAATAGGCGTATCTTGAGATTATTTTCAAATAAATGAACTTTAGAGAAAAAATTTCAACCATTTTATGTACGCATACATTGAAGGAAGGGATAAATATTGAAATGCATTAAAAACAACCGAGCCAACAATGAAATTTCCTTTGGAATTTTCGAATATATTCATCTAATCCATGCTGTACGCTCAATTTTGAGAGTGACTGTAGGTTGGTATTTGCCGAAAGGCAGTAAAACATCCACCAATAATGCATGAGAAAGGTTTAACACACTGCTTGTTGAATTATTTTAAATTTCGTTTATGTTACAGCAGACGAAAATCAGACTTTAATTTCATGGAGCCCATTGGCGTAAATATAGCTGGGGCCTGCCCCCCAGACTCTACTTGTGGCCCCCCAGAAAATTTTGAAAAGTAATTCCAACTTAGTCAGTTTTATTTCATTTACATATTTCTTAATTTTGATTATGAATTCTATAAACATATTTTTGTTGCGTTATCACATCTATGCAAATGGTCATAGTCATTCAGCAAACCATCGAAATATTTAAGTTGGACCCCCGGAAACATTTTCTCGATTTTTAAGCTAAAATCAATGCCGCTTCTAATTCAGGTGCTAGCTTAAAATAATAAATTTGTTCTGCATTCGTTTGACTAGTATCCTGGTCGCAGAAACATAAAAATATAATTGTATTAAGATATGAATATTTCTGTTCTATTAAACTACCATCCGCTTCAAAGACTGAAGCAACAACATCAAAATGAGCACATGTACACAAATCCGGTCAATGAAATTTCGAACGACCATTCTTTCGAAAATCTTCGAGTTAATCGCAAGATATGCCGCAAAACAGTTGATCAAATTCCTATAGAGCTTTTTGCTCTCGCTATATAATTCTGGCACAGAAAGATATAAAATTATAAAACTTAAGAATCTTTGTTACAATGACAGAAAAATCAACAACGCATTCCATTGAAAGTATTAGAACAAAACTTAGGCAACCTTCGCACTCACAACAGAGATTGCATTAAAGAAATATTTTTATAATCCTCAAAAGAGCTAGTTCCATTTAATTTTTTGGCGATTTCATAAGTATCATCGGAAAACTCTTTTGTGCCTGCTTTAGTTAGAATTTGTTTTTTAGGATAAAAAAATAGATTTAGAAACCAGTTCGTATCAGAAAACATTTCTTTTGCAGCACAATTCAGATCGATTTAGTTGCTTCTCAAGTCTCTTTGATTTTTGCAGAGAAATCTCTCACCTATTCAGAAAACCATAATAAAGCCTCTTCCTAACGTCAGTAACTACAAAAACCCTATGTTATTCTGGAATTTGATTCATGACTCATAATTTTATGACTCATGGAATTTATGACTCATAAAAACACTTTAGGATTCCAAATTTGTGTTCATCGGAACTTAACTTATTTAGCACATAGCATACATTTTGGAATTGCATGAATACTTATAATACAAAAAATACTTATAATACAAAATTTCGTGGAATTTATTCCACATCTAAAGAGTTTCAAAAATTTCAAGTTTCAAAAAAAATCGAGATCTTTATGCATTAAGTAATCATGGAAATGCTTGAAAACTTTCAGAAATATACTCATATCGAATTTCATTTATAGATAATTCGAAGAAGATTCTTGAATCTTAGATTACACACTTATCCACATTTAGTAACATGGAGAAGACAAGCTGACACAGACACAGCGTTTTGAAGCAATCACAGCATCATTGGAAATCAATTGTATTATTCGCGATTTTTTTTAAGTTCTAGGACGAATGAGCGATAAACTTAGTCAAACAATTTCTATTGCAATCCATGCGCACAGTGCTTTAAATCGCCTTTGAAAATTACATCCCACCAGCTGGTGCCATGGCCCCCCCTAGACCGAGACTCTAGTTACGCCTATGATGGAGCCTACAGGGTCCGATATGTAGGATTATGATTAACCACGGAGAAATAACCATCGAACTGTCAAATTTTAACTAAAAGTTAAACGAATCGATGGAATGGCTCACAGCTTAAATCTGCTGAATACTTAGAGCTGCGTTCCAAAATAGCTCCAAATTAATACATTTCTTACTATATTGATATGCTTTTATTTCAATAACATTTCAAATAAAAGCTGACTATGTGTCACATTTCCCCTACCCCTTTCAGGCGACCAGACTTCATTGCGATTAATCCAGCAATTAGAAGACTCGAAACGTTCTCGATATAATCATCATTCATAATATCGCCTATCCGAATGAGTTTCCTCCAATTCTGAATGCCTCATCTCGCTGCTCCCACAGCCAGCCAGTCGTCTCTCAAAAAGTTGTGATCGCGCAGCGAGTGATTCATTTAAATAATTCATCAATTTGTATGGTTTATGGATGGAAAGGGAAACGATTCGGACGAAGCTTTTTTTTTGGTTCATTCGTCTGTCTGTCTTATTTTCATCGGGATTTCGATTATCGCACTCACGCCACGTTAGATGGTTGCTCTCGGGGATTCGATGAATGTGTCTATAGGAAATTCAGAAGAGAATAATTGATGTGGCGCCAAATCAGTGCGCGGGAATCTAATTTTTGAAATCAATTTTTGTACGTGTTTTATTTCCCGGGGTGAGATATGCGCTATATGAGTTTCGGCTGTATGGACGGAACGAGCGGATTGAGATTTGGTATGGTTGCGCTGAAATATTACAAATATAAATTTTACCCTGCTGTGCGTTGTAAATTATTCCGAATAATGTGAGTTTGGAAAACAATAAATCCAGCCGATGTAAATAGTTTGAATGAGTGGTGGTAGTACTTAAGCCGGAGAAGTGGAATGCCAGCACACAGTGGAGGAGTTAGCAAGCGAGGAATATAAAATGTGAATAAATAAGACAGTAACCGCGCAATTTCCTTCAAGAGCTTGACTAAGATTGCATTTTCCTGGGTCATGTGCCTGCTGGCTAAGAGCGATGAAGCAATTATGCTTTGAATTTAATGGATGGATGTGATTTGATTCGTTTGCAATGCTCCAATACTTCTGGTTCGAAGCAATTAAGCTTCATGTTGTTTCGATAATTTATTAGAAGAGATAGTTTAAGAGGGTAAGCAAGTGGTTCTATCGCAACTAGCAAGATTTATAGTTACAGATATGTTGCATGCTTATTATATGGAGATACATGTACGTAGCTGTTCTCGCAGTCGTTTTATTTATCTGTATCAAAGCAATATCGTCGAGTGAACAATTTCTAGGTTTGATTATTGAATGAAATTGAATTATATGTAGAACATATTTAAATTTGAGAAGCTCACGGATTTATTAATATATGTTATCAGTTTTTTGGAATATCCTTTTTTTAGAAGTATATCCTCATTAAATGACATTTTGGCCGATTACCATGGAGTTTGCACCAAAAATATTGACATCTCTTTGAGCGAATTAAAAAAACTTTGAGTGTAATACAAGAACTCTCGCGAAAAACACATGGTGATCTTGATAGTGCACTTCTTCCTAATAAGTAGGAATTCTTGAGCTCAATCCCTGGTTCATTTCATTCTTACTTTGTGTATCAGGTCTATCTGTGTTTGCGTTCTACCATAAGCTTCCAACTGTTATATTTTTTATATTAAAATTCCCTAACCTCTGTAGGTTGTAGTAGGTTGGATACTAATCATCTCTCTAGAGTCTTTATAATACTTTAACTATTTTTTATTTTGCGTATGAAAAACAATTCCTAATAAATCGATATCGGATTGTTGTCCGCTTTCGTCATGTGAAGTCTATTGTCTTGAACTCCAGTGCAAATACCTGTACTCTAGAAGAAGCAATAAAATTTTAACAACATTTCTCGAGCCAAGTGCGGCCTTCACCTTGCGGCCAAAATCCAACGCACCAGTCGCTCTTCCACACCAAAGCTGTCCCTCGGCACAGAACGGACACATTATTTTATTGCCCTTCCTGAACCGTTATTACTAGACAGTGCAGCAGACGACGACGTCGCAACATTACCCAGTTCCTCGCGGTCGGCTGTCTGCGTTCGTAGTGCGTCATTTCAAGCAGAGCAGGAACTGGGATGGTTGTTCCATAGGAAAAATTGTGAAAGAAAGTCATAAAAGTGAACCCTCCAAAACAGACGACTCGAAGGTAAAGAGGAACCGCACCGAAAGGAAAAACCCATAACGCAAGGTTAACGCGTACGGCAATAAAACAATCTAATGCCCTTTTTTACTGCTGCTCTATACTTTCCGTACTCCACCGTAGCGTAGAAGAATGCGGACCATTCACACTACGGCGGGAGGTCTGCTCAAATCCGCACACATTACACAATAACGTTCCCGTGCACAGCACGCACTTCCAGAAAATTGCATGCCTGTTGCCTGATTCAGCCATTCTTGGGCCCGTTGGTGATGGTGTGTTTGTGTTCCGTGCGTCCCCGTTGTGAACCCGGGACAGGGCCCGGTTGGCCCAGGAGCGAATCCTTACAAGACTGTGAAAGTTTCGGAAAAGAAAACAAGCGGTCGGTGTACGGACTCGTAAAATGCTTTCGATGGCCTTGAAATATCGATTGACACTCGGTTGCTGCTATACGCTGTGTACCAGTTCGTTGAGCTCGCTCTAGGCGACCGAGTGGGAACCGGAGAAGCAGGGCAAGCCGACAGTTTAGTGCAGTTTCGCAGTTGAGTGCGGTGAAGGAGGCAGTCAACATCGTTCAGTGCAATGCTATTCAGGCTGGAAGAAATAGCTGCGATTGTTGGGGATGATTAAGGGACTATTATTAATTCACTGCGATAATACGCATAATTTGCACATATCAAAAAGGCAACTGAGCAGATATGGGACAGTTTTGCGAAACTATGACCGGAGTTATGGAGAATGCATATGCAGAATGCATAACGACGTATGTCTTACAATACGCCCAGAAGATTTGAGTATTTTTTTAAATCGACAACGTTGTGTGTGTGTGTGTGTGTGTGTGTGTTTGTGCATCACATGATGATGCAATGGAATCATGATGCAATAATGACAAATTGACACATTTTATTATTCCTTCGTTACGACTATGGATCCGAGCTATGATAAAATTATATGCTGTGATAAACCACTTCGAGACAACATTTTCCGGACCTTATTTATTTGCACAGCTGTGTATAACAAATTCAAATGCACTATCAGAACCGGTCCCCAACAATTGGAACTACATATTAGGAATTTATCTTGGAGTATAGCTTGGTATAGCCTCCCAAATCAGTTCATTATCGTAACAACTTGTGAAAAACGTCTCTCTTACATATCTAGTAGCTAACGTCCAGCCCGAGGTCACTTTAACTTTCAATAAACCCCGCCTGTTAATGCTACCAATATCAATAGGATAATGGACCCATAAAATCTGGAAGTTGATTTTTAAATCGTTCAGTTTTGGAAACATAGTAAAAACATATTGAAACAATTTCACCAAATTGATCCAAATAATCGCCTGCTTTGAACGTGCTTACAGCGGTACACTAGGAGTTAACTTTCTGAAATCAGTATTGCGAAAGGCATCTAAGGCTCGATTTCTCATCAAGCACCTTAATCGAAAAAAATATTTGGTAGGCGTAGTAGCGGACACCATCCTTCATAACCGGTATCAAATAGTTTTTTATGAAAAGTTCCTAATTTTGAGAAAACCCACGTAAGATGTCTTTCGCCATACAGATTTTTGGCGGTTAACTCATGCTGGCTATTTGCGCATATACGATAGCGTCTTGATGTGGAAGCGGCGATAGAAAATCAGACATTGCACGCAAAAAAAAAACCGTTCATGAATTTCTTGAACTAACGAGTTCACGGTGTATTTTTTCGGGAACAACAGTCACGGATTCGGGAATACAGTCACGTTTTTGAAACGTTCTGGAAAACGTGATTGGTGTTCCCGAATCAATGAATTAAATCACGGTGTATTTTTGCTGGTTCACGAATTCAGGAACGCTTTTTTTTGCGTGTGCCAATAATTCATTCCGGATAAATGATCTGAGGACACGACGACCACTCCTAGTGTCCACGAAATAAATTACCCCCAAATCACATGAACGTTTTTCTTCTATTATTGTAAGTGGAGACATCAGCCGAAACTATTTCTTAATTTTTTAGGAACGGACAAAAACGTGACAGCAAATTCAAAAGCAACCATTCGCGCGCATGGCTTGCTGCAATCTCAAATTCTAAAGATGCCCTTTGACATTGCAAGCAAATCACTCGCTGCGAGTATTTTGTCAAAAATGTGCATGTCTGACTACACTGAAAGTGATTGCATGCAAACAAATGACAACTCGCAAGCAAACTCGCCGAAACGAAATTACGCTTGCTAGTGCAGCACTAGCAAATTTTTCACTCGCAAAAGTGAAAACGTTTTCAGGTGGCAGTATTGCACTGCAAAAATAGGAATGAAATCTTGAATGAAATTAGATTTTTGGCCGAAAAACGAGTTTATCGTTTTTGTTTATATTTGCATGAGAGTAAATACAATATTTACTAAAAGTCGTCAGACATTACGTCGAATGGATATTACGTCGAAAGGACATTTAGTATGGTTTTAAGGTCACTAGAGACTAGGCATTTGGTCGAATAATGTTTCGTTGAATGGATATTCGGCCGAGGATCAGACAAGTTACATAAAACGCCAATAAAAAATTACATCAAATGACACTTGGTCGAAAAGAAATTATGTCAAATACCATTTTTTTGAGAAACGACTGTGAGGTTTTATCATAGATCATTAATTAACGGCTACGGCTATGGCTACGGTATGGTGATGGACCTGGGAGAACGCGCGCAGGACATAATTCTACCGGCTTCGGATCTCCAGGAAATCCAGGAGGAGATTGGCCGGCTGAAGAACAACAAAGTTCCTGGGGTTGACTAACTACCAGGAGAGTGGTCAACACGGTGGTGAGGCACTGGCTAGAGCGCTGCACTGGGTCATTACCAAGATTTGTGAGGAGGAAGTTTTGCCGCAGGAGTGGATGGAAGTTGTCGTGTGTCCCATCTACAAAAAGGGCGAAAAGCTGGATTGTAGCAACTATCGCGCAATCACATTGAACGACGCCTACAAGGTACTCTCCCAAAGTCTATTGCGTCGACTAGCACCAATTGCAAGAGAGTTCGTGGGGCAGTACCCGGCGGGTTTTATGGGCGAACGCTCCAACACGGACTAGGTGTTCGCCATTCGCCAAGTACTGAAGAAATGCCGCGAATACAACATGCCCACGCGTCGTATATTTATCGGCTACAAAGCCGCCTATAATACAATCGATCGGAATCAGCTATGGCAGGAACACGGATTTCCGGATAAACTGACACGGTCGATCAAAGCGACGATGGATCGGGTGATGTGCGTAGTTAGAGTTTTAGGGGCATTCTCGAGTCCCTTCGAAACCCGCAGATGGTTACGGCAAGGTGATGGTCTTTCGTGTCTGCTATTTAATATCGCATTGGAAGGGGTGATACGAAGAGCAGGGATTAACACGAGTGGTACTACAATTTATAATAAGTCCGTCCAGCTATTTGGCTTCGCCGACGACATAGATATTATGGCACGTAACTTTGAAAAGATGGAGGAAGCCTATAACAGACTGAAGAGGGAGGCCAAGCGGATCGGACTAGACATCAACACGTCGAAGACGAAGTACATGATAGGAAGAGGTTCAAGAGAAGACAATGTGAGCCATCCACCGCGAGTTTGCATCGGTGGTGACGAAATCGAGGTGGTACACCCAACCAGAGATTGCAACATTTTATTGCAATCTCGCATTAGTTTCGTGTACAGTTTGCCATAATTTGCGACATATGCTCAGATTGTATTAAGTAAACGACAGGGCCTTGCATTAGGTCTCCGGTCACGAGAAAATAAGAACTGGTTATGTGTTGAAAATAATTTTACATTCCCCCATCGAGTAGTGAAATGCTGTATACTTCGACAACCTCAGCAATCATACAAAAAAAAATCGGTCAAAGACGGGAAAATGAACCCGGACCCTCCACCCTTAGCACATCTTGACTGACGCGCTAACCATCTAGACTATTCACCAGATGCTAAATGCAATCAGGAAGACTGTGTGGGTTTAAGTCATATTGCTGTACACGATTCACTTGTTCTAGGAGGAGCCAACGAGATTCGTTTGGATGTATTGATCGAAACCAAATAAACCGACTTAATGAAATGAGCTGTATTAACAAGTATGACATTCTCTGATCGGCTTGAATGCGAGATTTGATACAAAATGCTTAATACAAAGAATGTCACACAGAATTGTTTTGGGTGTAGAATTTGTGTATTTGCGATCACTGGTGACTGCCGAAAATGGTACCAGCAGAGATTCGGAGACGCATAGTGGCTGGTAATCGTACATACTTTGGATTCCGCAAGACGCTCCGATCGAATAGAGTTCGCCACCGTACCAAACTGACAATCTACAAAACGCTCATTAGACCGGTAGTCCTCTACGGACACGAGACCTGGACAATGCTCGTGAGCGAACAACGCGCACTTGGAGTTTTCGAAAGGAAAGTGCTGCGTACCATCTATGGTGGGGTGCAGATGGCGGACGGTACGTGGAGGAGGCGAATGAACCACGAGTTGCATCAGCTGTTGGGAGAACCATCCATCGTTCCCACCGCGAAAATCGGACGACTGCGGTGGGCCGGGCACGTAGCCAGAATGTCGGACAGTAACCCGGTGAAAATGGCTCTCGACAACGATCCGACGGGCACAAGAAGGCGAGGTGCGCAGTGGGCAAGGTGGATCGATCAGGTGGAAGATGACTTGCGGACCCTCCGTAGACTGCGTGGTTGGCGACGTGTAGCCATACCGAGCCGAATGGAGAAGACTCTTATATACCGCACAGGCCACTTCGGCCTTAGTCTGAATAAATGAAAATGAATAATTAACGGCTACGCAGTCTCATATGATTAAAACGAGGTTTTATTCGTCCGACTTTTCGACACGGGATTAGTGTCTTCTTTAGGGGAAGAAGTTTTAATCATATGAGACTGCGTAGCCGTTAATTAATGATCTATGATTATGTCGAATAGAAATAATGAATACATTCTGTATACATTCTCGATAAGTAGCATACCGTGAGAGACGTTTATCGGTAGCTGTTACGATAATGAGTTGATTTGGGGGGCTACAGCCCACGATAAATTTATTTTAATAAGCCCCAATTGCGGGGAGAACCGGTTCGGATGATGCATTTCAACTTGTTTTACACAGTTGTGCGAAAAAAAATATGGTCCCCAACAAGAAATGAGCGAGAACAACACGTTTTATCAAACCCCATCGGTGGGGGCCGCCTATCCGAATCAGTTTTTTTTAACTTGTATACAAATGCGATAGTTTTGTTTTCATGGCTTGTTATGATTCGAAGAAGTTTTTGCCTCTTTTTATTGTATAAGATTGCTAATGTCGTTACTATTCGCGTGACTAACATGTCACGGGTAAAAATCCGTTCCCAGAAATGAGAAAATAATTCATGATTCCATATATCCGTCATGTTTTCATGCTATGAAAATACACCATGACTATAAATAATTATTTATGATTTATTTTCGCGTAACACAACCAATGCGTTACAATTTGGTTGTTAAGATCGACAGAATAAAAAAAGTTCAACAGAGGATTTGAACTCGAGTACACTGAGCGAGAGTCCGGCGTGCTGCTTCTCAGCCGTTCTTACTTCTTGGGAATAAAGTGTTCGAAGTATAACCGGATATGCATACTGTCGACTGATGAGGATTGCCTAGTACCACGAATAACGTTCCTGAAATCATGAATTATAATCATAGTTTCATGAACTGACCTGATTCATGATTTCATGATTTTTATTCATGCCTGTGGGTATGCATTTGTTTCCGTGTAGGTTACTTCGACCTGGCAGCCAAAGTACCGGTACTACAAGTGTCAAACCGATGTTGGTGATGAAACAAAACATGCACTACAACATGATGCATGAATTATGGCCAATTGAAGCTTGTTGAAGCATAATTTGGCAAAATAATTTAATTGACTACAGCGCCACTAGCGTTCTAGTACTTATGCTTCTACTATTGAGAGCGATTTCTGCAATCCCTGGTTGGAAATTATTTTTTTTGCAATGAACCGCCTACTTTGAGCAGCACACTAGGAGTTAACTTTCGGAAATCAGTATGGCGAAAGGCACCCAAAGTTTAATATCTCGAAAATAACCATCTTAATCGAAAAAAATATTTGGTAGGCGTAGTAGCAGACACCTTCCTACATAACTGGTACCAAATAGATTTTCGTGAAAAGTTCCTGCTGTTGAGAAAATTTGCGTTAGATGTCTTTCGCCATACAAACTTCAGGTGGTTAACTCATGCTGGCCATTTTACATATACGTTAGCGCCTCAAGGTGTCGGCGGCGCGCCATACGCCGGTTGGCTCGACGCCGCCGAATTTCGTATTTCACGCCGATGATTGGCCAACACAAAAATCACAGTGTGCAGATCGTTTGCATCTGCCGAACCAAGGCAACCTATCAGGCATTAATTAAATAGCTGTTATACCTTTAGCAGATTTGTTTGCTCTGTCACTTTTACCCGCATTGGCGTGTTAAATGTTAGATCATCCAAGATCTTATTGGCTACAGAAAGCAAAATGGTAACTTGGCTTCTGAAGCTGGAACACGATGGGCACGTGACCCACCAAATTGTACATTTCCTTCACTCTCCTTGTGCTTAAATAATCAGAATTGTTCTAAAAATAACGGTTTCGATTTATTTTGATTAACAATTCCCAAAGAAATTTCTTGGATTTCCTGAAATAATTTCCTAAGGAAGTCCTGGAGGAAGTTCTGAAGGAATACCTGAAGAAAATTTTTAGAGTCTTGAGGAATTTCGGAATTTATCTCCGTCTGGAAGATTTTCTGAAGGAATCCCTAGAAAAAAATTCCGAAGGAATTCTTGTAGGAATGTCCAAAGAAATTCTCTAAGAAATTTAAGCATGTCGGTAATTCCTTAAGAAGTTCCTTTGAAAACTGCTCATTGTCAGAATTAATTGTAGGAGAGTTTTTTAAAAATCTCCAGAGAAATTGGTTTCATCTGTGGAGGTTTTT
This sequence comes from Armigeres subalbatus, assembly GCF_024139115.2. Taxonomy (NCBI): domain Eukaryota; kingdom Metazoa; phylum Arthropoda; class Insecta; order Diptera; family Culicidae; genus Armigeres; species Armigeres subalbatus. The sequence goes on along the minus strand of NC_085140.1, from coordinate 383,390,983 downwards.
TGAAGGAATTCCTGGAGAAATTCCCGATCGAATTCCTGGCGGAATTTTTGAAGGTATACTAGAATGAATTTCTTGATGACTTACCGAATAAATTTCCTAAAGAATTATTAAAGGTATTCACGAAAAAAAAATATGTAGAAATTTTCGAAGGAGCTCCTGCTGTAAGTTCCCAAGGAATTCTTGAGAATATTCGAATATCCGCAATCTCAGGCGTGGTAGCGGGTCACTTTTTAGTGACTTGGTCACTTTTTTTGGCAAGTCACTAAAGTCACTATTTTCAACTATTTTGAAACTTTTGGCTAATTTTAATTTTGGCCAATTCCTAGAGTTCATGGCGGAAATTGAATGACGGATCGGAAAAAAATGACCGCTAAGTGCCTTTTAGTCCGAAAGTTGCTCTTAACTTCTTCGTGACTTAATATTCGCTTTGAAACTTTGCCAACCGTTTAACTTGGTGTTCTTATGGGATTTTCGACAATAATTTATTGAAAGGGTTTCATGTCATAGTTTAGAAACTATAAGTGATGCGCAGGGATGCGTAGAATGCGCACAGGGATTTGTTGATTTTATAAGTTTTTTTTTCGAAAACTATTAAATTTCATTTCGTATCAATTGAACTATTTACGTTCAGATAAATATTTTCAATTTTAGATATACTTTCCAGTATTTCGAGGAAACCGAAAATGAGCAAGGGGTTGGTCGAAAGGTCATTAATGCATTCCTTATGCTAACATACATGCTTTCCATTTTTTGTAACAAATAAATATACAAATTTTGTAACATAAAATGAATCGAAATATTAAAATCTGCATCTGTGTTTGATAAGGTAATGGGATTTGAGGCGGTTTATTGATTACGTATCAATGCTTGTGAATGTTTAAAAATATATTCAGATGATATACATCTGAAGCTGAAAATGCATAAATTTTGGATACTCAAATATTAAAAATCGTGAATGTTTAAAAATTTTGATGACTTTGAATTTGACGCACACCGTATGATACTCCGAACAAACTGCTTGTTCAGACATGTCATTAACATAAAAAAAAGATTTTGAAATGATTTTTTGATCTCTGGCAAGAATCTGTGCTGTAACTAATTCTAAAATAACATAATTTTGACGCAAATATTACAGTTTTTATTGGACGGGGAGAAGATTGTTGTTTTTTTTTTGTTAAATAAATTATAATTTCGATTGCCGTACAAAGCTTTTGGAAAATTGTGAAAGTTACATCCCAGAAACAGTGCATAACATAAACAATTTTAGTTTCAGTATATTTGACCATGAAGAAAAAAAAGTCTTCAGCAATAAAATATAAATGCTTGATAAGATTTGTTAACATTCCCATTTTTTTCATGGATTCATTGAATTTGCTTGAAGTAATGAAGCTCATTAGTTATCTTAATATTTTTTGAAATCATAAGAGGGCAAACCCTTAATTGAGGGTCAAACTCAAAGGGGTGTGAGTGACAAAATCTGTTAAGTTTTTCAATATTTTTTCATATAAATCGTATGAAGGTTTTAAAAATAACTAATATACGGGGAATTTTTAAAATTTTTACAAATACCGTACAAAGTATATCAATATATTGACGCAAAGTTCTAAAACCAAAGCATTTTTTGCTATAGTCAACTCAAAGTTGACCAAAATGTCACTTACACCCTTTTGCTTCTAACCCACTCAATTATTTACCCAGTTAACTAACATGTTTCGTACAATGGAGTCGTTTTTTACGCATGTGATTGGTATTTCCTGTAAACTTTGTAAACTTATGTGGAATTTAACCCAAGTAAAAACTAGTCTGGCAAAGCTTGTAGGAAACATGCGCGCGTAGTTTAATTTTATCGGAATTGCTTAATTTTCCTCGGACACTTTCTTATTATGCTTACTAGTAAGTTGTCCATTTATGTTCGTAAAATTCATGATCTCATAATGTAGATTTACTGCTCCTCGACTTCATCCCATAGCTCCTATGTTTATCCCAAGAAAAACAAAGCAACAACAGAGATTCCGACCGCAGACTTATGAGTCGAAATAATTCTATGTCTGAGAAAAAATTAAATAAGTACCATTGCCACATAAAAGTCAATATTTTGTCACTGCAACTGAAAATGACTATTTGGTCACTCTTCCTGGAACTGAAAGTCACTATTTGGTCCCTTTTTTCGTCAGCATTGGTCACTAAAGTCACTATTTTGAACGACATTGGTCGCTACCAGCCCTGCAATCTCGATATTTTGGGATTTTTTTTTGGCATGTAATTTTGATTCTAGAGTCAGAACTGAATTTGTTTTACTACTGTCCGGGTTTTTGAAGAAATTCCAGGAGAAATATAGGAATTTCTATGTAAATGTAAATTTCTATGTAAATTAAATAACTTTCAGATTTTTTTCGAATATTCCTTCAGAAACTTATTTTGAAATTCTGCATTAGCATTAGCATTAGCATTAGCATTAGCATTAGCATTAGCATTGTTACGGTGTAATTCGTAGATTGGACACTAGTGATACTCATGTTTTTCTTTTGAGATCCTTATCTAGAATGCTATCAGTCTTAAACAAAAATAACAAAAGCATGAGGATTACTACTCCTGGCCACGCCCATCTTCACCGTAACTAGGGAGAGGAAGGAAGTGTTGATGTAGTACTTACTTAACGAGAGGCTACCGACTTAGCGACACCCTCATAAGTACCACGGAGTTGGATAATGAGGAAGGTAATCGTTGGGTCAGGATTTGCCTGTAGCTGGCAATGTAACCGTAGTAGATCTTACCCCGTAACACACCACGTAAAGGTGTCTACCCAGCATTACGGGTCAAACATCATCTCAATTCGTCGATTGGTATATAACACTATGGGTCTCCGGACCGTCTATCACAAAATCGTCTTGGAAGTGAATATATTCGTTACACCTTGGTGTACGAGAAAGGCAAAAAAGGAGTGGGGCGTAAAAATGATGAGACGAAAAAATAATTTCATCAAGCAGGCATGATTTTCGTGGTGAATAAAACATGATTTTCCCCATAAACTACAGAAAAAGATTTTGCTTCGGCCAGAAAATCACTTGTTTCGTCTCATTGAAAGGAAAAGTTCGAACCCTGCTGGCTAGTAAGTAAAGTATAGTTGGGGTGCATGCTTTTCCCAAAATGCAAAATCTGTTTAAAATTTTGGCATATACAATTTGGGAAAATTTCAATACAATCGTTATTTTAAAATCTCACAATTTTGGATAAGTTTAAGGTGATTACACAATGAATCTCGTGGTAAATATCAAATTCACAACATGTTTATCTACTCCCAGTTCCAAAAGCCTAAATCTAACATAACAATGTTCGTACAGTGTTGAAACTTAAGACGATCAGCAGAAGTTAGCAAATGGATTTACCATTGTTTCACCTATATGCGCGTTGTAGTGAAACAACAATTCAATAAATCCTGAAAAATCACTGCAAAAGCACGTGGTTTCCAAGATGAAAGATTTGTGGCTATGTTGTATTATCACGACCAGAGCTTAAATATTCATCTTCATGAAGCAACTTCGGTCGGAATTTTGACAAACATCGCATGAATATTCAAAACATAGAATGACATAGTCAGACGACTACTGCACAAACTCATTCATTCGACTGTCACTGAGTGTGCTTACTATGTGCAGAAAAAAACATAATAAGCATTGTTTATGTTGATGTTTACCGTTGAAAGTGCCTCGCGGATGAAAATCGGATTCAGTTCTATATGATAGATAACTTTACTCATCAGAAACATGTTCAGAATTCAGATAATTTATCAATTTGTAGAATGTGCATAAATATTCAATGACTAATATTCAATTGAATATTGACAGCCCAGAGCCGACTAAGAATGTGTCTGGAAGTGAGCTGACAAGTGAAGAAAGGTGTACTTCACCAACTATTTTCGATTATTTTACACTCTGATCACGACACTTATTTATCTAAACAGTATGGTTCATGTCCATTTGTTGACAAAAAAAAACGGGCAGGACGGGAGATACTTCAAGCAGCACATTGGACGACATTTATTTATCTAAACAGTATGGTGGCTCAAATTAGTATGGAAGAAGCTTTTGTGAATTGTTTCCCTTATTCCGTTCTATTTGATGCCCTGATGCTCTGGACAAAATTTCAGCCAAATCGGTCATTGGTCGAGACATTGCCCTGATGCTCTGGACAAAATTTCAGCGGTCATTGGTCGAGACATTGCTGTCTCGCAGCCTAGTCGCACTTCTACAGATATTAACTGCGAGGTTTCTAAGCCAAGTTATCATTTTTGATTCGTATATTATGAGGCTAACACGATGAACTTTTATGTCAAGGGTAGTCGAGACAGTTTTCAAACCGAAAATTGCCTAGACCGGCACCGGGAATCGAACCCAGTCATCGTCAGCATGGTTTTGCTTTTAGCCGCGCATCTTACCGCTAGGCTAAAGAAGGCCCCCTCATCGTTAGGGTGGTGCAGAACTGATTGAAAGTTTGTAAGAAAAAAATGTATGTAGAAACATCGAACAACAGTAGTTTGCAGCTAAATGGCACGATTTAGGATGATGATCATTTACTTCTTACAAATTTTAATACAGAATGTGATAGTGAAAACCGTGAGAATATTAGAATTTACCCAGTGTAGTTATAAGCTTTTCTATGAAGTATGGTTTGAGCAAATTTCGTTTCTTTAACACTTAAAAAGTAGTAAATTCACCCATACAACACTTCAGTAAAACGCAAATTACTCTGCCAAATCAACTCTAATCCTCTCGCGACTTTGTATTGATTTCTGCACGAACTGAACAAGCAACATAATTCTTGATGGTTATGGTGGTGGTGGTGCCATATAGCTCTAAATTACTGTTTTTTATGTTTATCCATGCCTTTTTACCATATAAACTTCCAATGAGTTTAGCACCGCCCAAACGTTGAACGTTGCCCAAGCGTCAATATATATTAAATAACATCTTTACATATTTTTTAAATTTTAATTATATAAGACAACTTCGAACACGTTGAATACTTTGTTCAGGACTTTAAATCTTCTCTCTATATAAAAATGAGTTTGCATTTCCTTTGAGGCAATATAACTCACGAACGGATGGACTGATTTGCAAGATTTTTTAGATGAGCTGTGTTTATATTGTTTTAAATCCTAGTGTGAAAACCATGAAAATGTATAAAATTGGTGCCTTGTGAAGAAATTCAAAACAATCAAGTCGAAATCGATCTAGAGTGCGGCGCTGCAAATAATCTTGCATTTGTCATTTACCCACGGAAAACAAATGCCCAACCCGGGTAAGGCAGAGCTGATCGGCTAGTAATAAATAATATTGAAAGCTGTGAGTTTTGAATCGGAATAATTTGCAAAATACCGAAAAATGCCAAATTTTAAATTCAATTCCGGTATGCAAAACAACCTTGAGACTTATAAATCGATTCAAACGTATGTGTACATTTTGGAAAAATAGTGGGGGATGTGGTTCGGTTGTGGGCACCGTTCGATAGTGAGCACCCCCACGTATCTATTTACAGAAAGCAGAAACTGTTATTCTGACATCTGTCATTCATTTGCTATCAAAACACGATGTTTTGTGCAAACTACCAGACTAGATAGACACCGCTACTTTGAACTATGGGCAATTTTTTTTTCTACATAAAAATCAACTCGAATATTTTGTTTGACCTTTTTTAAAGTGTCATAAACTGGTGTGATTGAATTGAACATGTGAGTTCTAAGTAAGTAAGTCTATTTTGTGGTTCAAAAACGATTGCCATCAAAATTTCAGCTCGAAAATTTTGTTCATCACTTTCCTTAAACGCTGCTAAATTCGGTTGTGGGCACCTTTATTGGTTCGGTTATGGGCACCCTTTTTTTATTGACAAATCGTTCAATATCACTGAGCTTATCAAACATATTAACAAACTTATTTTAATGCCGTTTTTATGAATTTTCTTCGAATTATTCAGTCATAATTTATTGTAATAATATTTTTTATTATTTATTTGTTTTTTTGGGCGTTGACCGATATCGCGCAAGGGGTCGTACACTAATTACGTAAGCACTTATGGTGGAAGGGGGTGGTCTGCCATTTTCTTAAGATCCATATAAATAAAAAATAATTTGTATGGAAAAAATCTTTCATGGGGGGAGGGGAGTTGAAAGCCCCTGAAAAATGCTTACGTAATTAGTGTACGGCGCCCAACAAGTTGCATTCGACGGGGAATTTAGTCTTATTGTTTGCCATTTAAAATTGAATTTTTTAGATATTGCCTTTTGACATTGTTGACAATTTATCATTTATTTTCATAGGGACCCTTCATTGAGAAGAAAAACGCGAAATTTAAAAAAAAGGTTTTTTCCTGCGATGTATATAAATAAATGCAATATATCTAAATTGATGGAAAAAGTTAAATACAACCTCCTAAAGTGCTATTTTTGACTTTCCTCAAGTGATTGTTTTCGTCAACTTCTTCAATGCATGAGAAAGGCATCATCACTGCTAGGTGGATTAATCTAGATTTTTTATTGTTTCATGACAATTAAAACTAATAAAATATTTTTTCTTTGGAACTGGGTGGATTTCATTTGTTATTCTTCATTATTACCCGGATTTTCAAGAGTGCCCACAACCGAACCACAAAACTGAAATGTCCGAAAATTCCAAATTTGCGAAATTGACAATAAAATGTTTCAAATCGATTGAATCAAACCAATTTCTTCTCTAGCAGTAAGGGTCTGTTCACAAATTACGTAACGCTTCTGGGGGAGGGGGGGAGGTCCAACTTGCGTTATACTTTGTTACACTAAAAGGTGGGGGAGGGGGTGGGTACTACCAAATGTTACGCATAACGCGTAGAAAAATTGATTTGAATGGCTTTTTTTAATCACTGATTGAAGTAATTGCTGTTGATCGTTATCATATATTAGTCATAATCGAAATCAAGCATGCTGACATAGCGGGACTGATATGCGTAAAAATACCAAGCGAATATTGTATTTCTCGACACCACAGTTCCGCAAAACTATGTAAATGGTTATGATCGCAAATTCCTCGGAACCTCGTTTCTACTAGCTGCATTCTTGATATTCTTGATTTTTGATCATGTGCCGTCATGTCTAAACAGTGTTCAAAAAATACCAAAACCCAAATGCTTCAGAAAAGGAAAAAAATCTGCCTTCTAAAATTTCACAGTTACGCGTTACATGGGGGAGGGAGGGGTGCCAAAAATGTTACTTTTTGTTACGAGGGGGGGGCGGCGGTCAAAAACTCGGATTGTTGCGTTACGTAAAGCTATGGACAAAATTCAAAAGGGTGCCCACAACCGAACCTCCTCCCATAACAAAAACATGATTTGGTATGGTATAGCAGGCAACTGGAATTTTTTTTATGTAGAGTCTTATAAAACCATTGAACGGTTGGTGGTTTATTTTGTCTGACGTCAAATTGTCGAAACGTTGGGCAAAGTAAAACACCAATCGTTTAATCACAAACAAACAGACATAACATTCTTGAAATTCCCATCGCTCATTGATTTACCGGTCAATTTAAATAATCATTAGTTGGCTAATCGATCTCTCGTGGTACGCACATTGGAGTTGCTCGAGTTTGACGTTTTCTCACTACCGCCATCTGGTTTCGTGATTTGCCCAACTTAGTAAAAACAATAGATGTCGTTAGTGTTTGCACAACAATGGGTAAATATTTAATTTTTCGGTGATTATTTGGCGTTTCAGTATGTATTTTGAATGAAAAACAACTGTATGTTTTCTTTCTCCAACGTTTCGAAGGAAAACATATAGTTGTTTTTCATTCAAAATGCAGACTGAAACGCCAAATAATCACCAAAAAGTACATTGCTAACAGTCGACATAATTAAAATAAATATTTAATGTGTTATGTATGTTTGTCTGTGGTTTAATAAGTTAAGACTAGGATAGCCAAAATCTCATATGTAACAAACACATATTTTCACTCCAGGAAAAGCGATAATGGATGCGAAATACATAAATTAATTATAATAATGAAACATATTTCCAGAAAGCTGTTTTAGGCCTTTCTAATGCGAATTTCTTGTTACTAGTTACTGTGCTCTGTGAATTGATCAGATTTTTCAGTCATTTTACAGTTTCTTTCTGTTTTTCGCAACATGATTTTGGAAGGTCCTTTGTAGCTTAGTTGGTTAAAAGCACCAGTCTAGCGTACTGAAGTTACCTCCAATACATTTTTCAAATCATAAACTTCCACATAATGTACATGTTCACATCTGAATTTTCAATACTCGGAAAATAGGCAATTAACTGTGATTAAATTAAACATTATTTTTGTATTTTTTTTTCGCTACCAGACGTTTCGGCCGAATTCATTTTGCTGGGAGCATATTGCAGAATTATGTAACATAACATTTAACAATTATTGAACATAGACCTACTTAGTCAAACTTTTTTTGTTTACGAATTAATGCCTGTTTCATGTTTTTTAGCTTCTCGTATGCTACCCAATAAAAGTAGTATATGCTGCATACCATACCATATTGCCAATCAGTGTGATACTATTGAATCTTATTCCTACCCACCCACGCATCTTTCAACCCCGGCAGCCATAACCGTCCGCAATAAACAATATCTCCAACCGCCTGTCAATTATTTGATCTATTACAAATAACAATGGCAGCATCGGGCATTAACGAATGAAGAGACAAACGAACGGACGAACGACATCGAACAGCTCTATGAGCATCGTCATCAACTGACGCGCTCGTCAACGCCGCTCGTCAAAAAAGCGCACGGGCAAAAACGAGACAGACAGACTGTTCCATCTTCGGCGCGTCCGCGTGGGACACTGAAATCGACAAGCCGGAATAACAAAAACACTACCATCCGCATAAGCAAGAGCAAAACTATTAGCAAGCCACACCTTTTAAAAGGGCGGTACGTAAAAACACACCGTCGGTCGTTGCTGCCGTCGTCGTATTCGTCACCAGAGCGTACAACACAGTGAGGTTGGGTGCAGCGTGTTGTACAGTGTATACATATTTTGAACTTCAGGAATAATAACACAACACACCGTACGGATATGGACAACTGAGCCGCGCCACCGACGGATGATGGGGGAAAAACAATACCAGGGAAATGTGCGAGAGCCGTCGGCAAAAGAGAACTCAAAAGTCTTTATCGGCCGGTTGGATATTGCCGGTGCAACCAGAATGCAACTGAACCACCGGTACGTGCTGCCATCTATCTAAAATCCCTTGGCAAGAGAGCGCAGTGTGATGGTGCCAGGTTTCAGCTTATTGATGGATGGATCGGTGCGCTGCACCAATACATATGAGCGCCAAGGAAAGCACTTGAAGTGAGGTTATGTACAGAGGAAAGTTGATTTCCTTGATTTTGCTAGCATTTGATGGATGATTTAATTTCAATTTGCTTGAAAGCTGTAGGAAACTGTTTTAAAATCAATTCAAAAATCGATTTTGGGATAGATATGTTGTGATTGCTTTGGTTAAAGCTTTTGTAGTTTATCATACAATAGTTTGTTTACATCGGATATTTATCCATAATTCAGTGCAAATCCTACTTAATGTGTTTACTATAATTGGCACAATACCTTTGAGATGTTTACTACGGTTTTTGATGATTTGAGACCACTGATACCTCGCTGCACTTCACTTAAAACCCGTAGTTATCACTTAATACAAAATAACAACACAACTCGACACGACCAGCTGCCGCGAACCGAGAGAACGAAAACAAATTTACGTGCAATCGATATCACTACTACTTGGACGCGCTTTTGACAGTTCTGATGTGTACACATAGTACATACGCATGGACGTGGTCGCGGCTTTGTCGTTGTAGTTGTGAGGCGAGAGTTTATCTTAAGTTGTAGAGAATCGTGAGCATAGAATTATTGGATTATGGTGTGTAATTTTGCAGATGCGGAGAACAAGAGCGTAACCGATTATTAATGGGTAGTCATTCGAATTGCTCCTCCTATCTGTCAATCTTGGTTGACAAGCACATTTCGGTCGTATCGCATCTAAGTATCAACATAGGCCATTCGCAAGTAAAATTAACCCGTTTATGACATCTTACGATATCGCTATAGAACAGTTTACGATAGTTGAACTATCGCCAGATGCGATTAATAATGGAAGTTGTGAGTGACAACATTAAATAAGAATTGATTGTGATTAATGATGGGAGGATAATTGATAACTATAAGACTTTCCCATATGTACAAATGTTGATCTCTAGGAAAAAGTCTAAAGTTAGAAAATGATACATCACAATTGGGGATATATTGATTTCCAATAAACTGATTCTTTTAGCTCAACCAGGTGTCAATGACTTGAATATCATCGGAGTCGCGTTTGGAAGATTTCCAGATGACATTACGCAGCAAAGATTAATCGAATCGCGGGGAAGCGATACACTCTGAAGTTGTGTGCAACTGCCGATCTGCAGGGAGCAAGTACCTACATTATTCAGCTCAACACCGTGTCCTCCATATACATACAGCGATCCAAGGAGATTTCACACATGTCTCTCCCTCGTGCCAGGCATTGCGCCCAGTCTGGAGAGAACGAGACACTCTCGGAATTCGCATCCACTGTGAACGGTGGAAAAGAGCACATCCCGAAGTTCTCCACATTTTGCAGGGAACAGCAGCAGTGGTTGTATCTACCGAAATTGTTTCTTACCGCATGCAGCTGCACCATCCACCGCGACCTTCTTGGCAAGATTGTCGTCTTTGGTGAGCTGCTCGCAGTCGGCACTTGTGCCGTAGCACACGACGGCTGCTGTTGGACAAAACATGCTTATGCTTTTAGGCACCAGGAGAGACCACAGTTTCTACCAGTCGTGGAAGCTGCAGCAGAATCAGCAAACTTTGCGCGGAATTGCACCGGAATGGTAGTAGTTTAGTATGGTATTACGTTTCATTTTCAGCGGCGTGTATCGATATTAGTCAGTGATTCCGTCTGCAGTCTCCCGGGTCGGGTCGTCGTGGATTATTATTGGCAAAATGCGCGGCGCGTTGCGGTTTTACTACTCTGTGCCGTTTTCGTTCGGGAGCCGTAGAGTCAATCTGATAGCCGGTCGCTCCTAATTGCAGGTGCTTAAGGCAATAGATTTTCTGTTTATAGCATAGCGTGCGTCTTAGACGGCTGTATTGCTCGAACGTAGACGATGTCGTCGATGCCTTCGTACGGTTTATTCGAACAAGTGGCGATTGCGTCACGCGTGCATTACTACGACATCACACGTGTTTACATATACTTATGTGATTTTTTCATGCCTATTGCGGGCTGCATGTGATTTATATTTTCGTTGCTTATGTATTGCATTAAAAACAAATACTGGATCCTCATGTTCCAGGAAGTGTTCTCCGGAGTGGAGTTCTCCGGTTTTGTATGATAATTACTTAAAATTCACAGCGAAGATCGCACTCCTTCCTGATTCACGAGAGTCAAGAAAAAGGTAGGTTCCATTTTTTCAAATACATTTCATATACAGAAGGGTGCAAAGCTATAATTATCGATTCTTTGGCGAAAAGAATCCACCCTATGGCATGAAATAGGAAAAACTTTCCCTTTGTCTTGTTGAATTGCAGTCTTGTGTCAGAAACCCGTCATTCAGTTTCCTTGCTTTTCCTACTCCGACGGAGTGGCCCCTACAGAGCTACCGTTGAAGGCGAAGCAGGGATTGCTGCTCAGTGCCGTCGGTACCCATCGTTTTTCCCGACTGTGATGGTACACCTGTGTATTGCCTCACAATACATGAGTTTGTAGTGTCTATATATGAAGAAACTTCTCCAGTAGTGTGTCTGCCCGCAGAAGTTGATGCTGCTGCTGCTGATGATGACGACGGCTGACGATGATTGTGTTGGCAGAGGTCGTAAAATATAACGCCAAGCATGCGCAAACCTCTCGTCCGCTGTTGGACTGACAGCGGAAAGAAGTGCGATACGGAGCCCAACGACAGGAAAAATCCTTCAGAATCATATCTCTTCGAATTGCTAACCACCTACCCATGTACCCCGCCAACCTGACAGAAAAAAGAAACGATTCTCCGACTCATTATGTACAGAAACTCAATCCTGTGAGCTTCAACTTCGTCTGCGTCTGATATTCAAATGAGAGCGATTTCATTTGTGTTTTGTTATGTATACCCACGCAGATACATTTCTGTTGGAAGAAGGTTTCGTTTTGATAAAATTATGAGATCGCCTTACCTTTCCGTTGGTTTTTCATATCAATTCCTTGAAGGGGCGCAAATTAAAAAAAAATGTCGAAATGTGACGCCAACCCCATCCTTCAACCTAACGTCAATATTTTAAAGTCATTTCCTTTGCCCGGCGTTCTTTTTTTGTCCGTTTGTTCAATAAGGATCACGATAGGTATGGCTACGCGATGTAGGACACAAGAGAATTTTTGGACACATTTGGTGTAATTTGCTAAGAAACATCGAAATTAAAATTATTTGGATTGCTGCACACCTTTACGTTGTGGGCGCCCACGTTTTGTTTTGCCTCCAACGAACCATTCGAAATCAACAGAGGACGCGATATCGCGGCTTTAATTTAATTAACTAATTAATTTGCGCGTATACATTACGAACACGTTAGCAGCGGCAACTGCGGCCCTACAAATCCTCTGCCTTTACTGCCATGAGTATCAATATTTAAATTGAAAAATTAATTACACCATCATAGGGGTACGAAATTTTTATGTTTTATCAAGATGTTTACCCAGTCAGCCATCCTCATCGGGCGGTGTATCGTCGCCGTTGTCGTCTTTCTCTGCGGCAGGGTATAGATATTTTATTAATGGATGGTGGTGCTTTGTTGCGGCGCCGACGACGCCGGTCGTCGTCGATGTTCTGGAACTAAATCACACCTACTTGGGGAACAAGGTATACGCGCTTTGCGGTTTACACTTTGGTTATGGGGTGAAATACTGAAGATAAAGTAGGGCAATTCCCGGGAGCCAGAAATTAATAACGGCCAATCGTGGAATAAGTGAAGGCGTTGCGTTTGCCAGGATTGTATGGTACACTTTATTTTTTGATACGGTAGATTATAACTGAGCAGCGCAAAATGATCGGGCACTGTGAAAATGGACGGCTAAATCTGCAAAACATGATTTTAAAGATTGTATATTTTTATTTGAGGGACCCTTCTTAGCCAAGCGGTAAGATGCGCGGCTATAAAGCAAGACCATGCTGAGAGTGGCTGGGTTCGATTCCCGGTGCCGGTCTAGGCAATTTTCGGTGGAAATGTGGAAATTGTCTCGACTTTCCTGGGTATACAAGTATAATCTATGAAATGAAGTGCCGAACCGTTCCCCTACCTCATTCTGTTATTGATACCATACTCTGTTTTGAACTAGCCTTGCATAAGAGGTAAAATACCAAAAAAATAATACCAAGAATTAATATGCAAAATACTTCAGGCACAACATACTCTGTTATACCAAACGCATCACAAATAATTATTGTTTGGTATTGGAATACATAAGTATATTATGCCTGAAGTATTTTGGATATAAATTTTGGGTATTATTTTTTGGTATTTTATGCAAGGCTAGTTCATAACAGACCCAGGCAACCAGAAGTCGTTTGAGGTTGCATACACTACATCGCATAAACTATTATATTGAATCTCTATCGCATAAGAGTATACATTAATGATTGATTTATTCGCTTATAATGTCACTTGGTGAGTTTATTGCTATGAATAAATCAGAATCGTAGAACTGCACTAGCAAGCTCACATTCTTCTTCTTATTGGCATTACATCCCCACACTGGGACAGAGCCGCCTCGCAGCTTAGTGTTCATTAAGCACTTCCACAGTTATTAACTGCGAGGTTTCTAAGCCAGGTTACCATTTTTGCATTCGTATATCATGAGGCTAGCACGATGATACTTTTATGCCCAGGGAAGTCGAGACAATTTCCAATCCGAAAATTGCCTAGACCGGCACCGGGAATCGAACCCAGCCACCCTCAGCATGGTCTTGCTTTGTAGCCGCGCGTCTTACAGCACGGCTAAGGAGGGCCCCGAGCAAGCTCACATTATGTATACCTTTAGTCGCAAGAACTTGTTTTCGGATGAATATAGTTTAATTTTGACAAATGTCACATCACATCGGATTTTGTAAAAAATAGGTCGTACTATATGATAATTTGTAAGAAACATTACGATTTAAGCAGTAAAAATAATCATTCTCTTTTTGACACTTCAGCATACAATGTGAATAATCAGATTGGGAATTAAACGGCTTCAATCTAATTGATATTCTGTGGCAAAAGCTTTTAGCAAAATGCGTGATTTTTTAAAAAGATAAAAACTAATTAAAGCTCGAAAAAGGGGAACGTATAGCCGGCTATTACAGCGTAATCCATGAAATTCGAGATATACCTCCCATGGCAGTAGGAATATATTATGGAACTAGCAAACCTTAAAGCGCTACCGAGTTTCTGCAGCAATTCATCAATGAACTTAATCCTATCCTCAATCATGGAGTGACTGTAAATCATCACCACGTAGCCGTCAGAATACGTTGTTTTATTTGCGATTCTCTAGCTCGATCATTTATCAAGGGCGTGATCAATTTCAACGGAAAGCATGGCTGTCTGAAGTGCACTACGAAAGGAAAATATTGTCACACCGCTGGTACAGTAATATATCCTCAAACTGATGCACCAACATGAACAAATGAGAAGTTCCGAAACAAAGAGTATCCTGAACACCAACGAAGTGATATACCTTTAGTTCATTTACCCATTGGCGTAAATAAAGGGGGGCTAGGGGGCTAAGCCACATTACACCTCGGGAAAATTTTCCTCCGGATTTTGGTCCCCGTGCATTTTAATTGGGGCCGGGATTTTGATTTTCCGTGCCCAAATCCCGAAAACATTGCATATGTAAAAATACACGAGGAAAAAAAAATCCGTGGACCGAATTCCCGAGGTGTGAGGCTACCTTCAAGGCTGTCTTACACCTCGGGAAAATTTTCCGCCGGAATTTGGTCTCCGTGTATTTTAAAGGGGGTCGGGATTTTTATTTTCCGTGCCCAAATTCCGAAAACATCGCATATGCAAAAATACATGGGGAAAAAATCCGCGGACCAAATTCCCGAGGTGTAAGGTGGCCTTTAAGGTAGTCTCACACCACAGACAAACAGACGTAACAGCTTGAAAAATTTTCTGAAAAATCCATCGCCCAACTCCTCTACCACCAAAAAACCAATCAAATTCATATTGATCGTTGAAGTCATGGTCGATGATGTTTTTCATAGTGTTACGTCTGTTTGTCTGTGCTCACACCTCGGGAATTTGGTTCGCGGATTTTTTCCCCATGCATTTTTGCATATGCGATGTTTTCGAAATTTGGGCACGGAAAATAAAAATCCCGGCCCCCTTTAAAATACACGGGGACAAAATTCCGGCGGTAAATTTACCCGAGGTGTAAAGTAGCCTTTACAATTTTTAATTGCGGGAATAGACTTATGCAGGGGTTCATCGAATTCACTCACCCGACGGATTTTGACATTTGAGCGGGTCGTCTTCTCGAACAAAAGTTCATTTTGCGTTAATTATGCGACCCGCTCAAACGTCATAATTTCTTGGGGGAGTTCATTTTGCGTTAGTCTATCAGAAATAGAGAGGTTTATTTTTATCTGTGCGTATCGGAAATAAGTTTACTCGCTGCTTGATTATTTCGTAGGCTTCGTGTATTTGAAAAAAAGTAATGAGCTGTGCGGATATGTAATAAAATTTTGAATGAAATTTATATATTTATTATCCTAGGACCAGTGAACCAGAATCAAGCTGTAAATAGTAAGATTGCAAGTATCCACAGGACGGCGGGACTGAGTTAGTTGGCTGCATTTGCTTTGAAAAGGTTGTTTACCCGTTCGAAAAATTGCATGTAGCTTTGATTAACTGGATTTTATTTTCATAGGATCAATAATGAAAAAGGTCGCAAAAGATATCCGTCAATTCTTCAAACCAGCTGCGAAGAAAAGCGTATCGGAATCGAATCCTTCTGATGACGCGGTGTCATGCTCTGAGACGAACAGTCAAATCCATCGAACTGGTCGGTAGATAGAAGTAGAGCTTCCATTGAAGACAATGATTTGGGAACACTCGAAACTGGACCCAAACAGCCGGCATTAAAAATCTTTCCAAAAACTAGCGATGGCAAGCAGCAGCGAGGATTTTCTGCAAAATATTATTCTACTTACCAGTGGCTGGAATACAGCGTAAGTAGAGATGCTGTGTTTTGTTACCCGTGCAGAATTTTTGCGGTTGATTCTGAAGTACGTGAACAGAGAGAAAAGTTTATTACTTCCGGTTTCAAGAAATGGAAAAAGCATCTGGTAGCTCATGAGGGTTCTAGTTTACACAAGAAGTGCAACGAAAAACTCGTAGCCTACAAAATGAAATTTAGTTCTGTGGCTGATCAAGTATACAAATACAATCAATCGATTATTTTACCGATGAAATCAGCAACCGATTTATTTATTCAATAAATCTGGCGACGAAAATAAGTAGTCAACGATAATCGACTTCGTCGGTATGAAAATAGGTCGATTTGGTAGTCACCCGATTTCGTCGGATGATCGTGAAATTTCGGAGCTGTCAAATTTTTTATGGGGTATTTCTTCAAAAACAACAAGATGAAAGCACAATGACATACACTGAAAACCAAAACTACCCGAAAGTTGGTTGTTTGCACTCAAAACCGTGGTTTGGGCCAATAACCCAAATTTGAGTAAAATGACTTTTCTGGCACTAGGTAGTTTGCCTTTAATCCCATGTAAACAATTTACCCAAAGCTGAGTTTAATTTATCCAAAGCGGACCTTGATCAACCCAAAATAGAGAATATTGAATTTACTCAAATTTGGGTTATTGGGCTGAGCAACCTCGGTGAGGTGTTTGCATCTTGGGAAAGCCAAGATTTGGGTAAATTTTTTCTGCGATGTTCTCAATAGTGCGTATATTGAACTCAAAGTTTGGGTTGATTTATCTGTCCGTGTACATCACGAAGTTATTCGATCTCGTGATGTATTTGGGTAAACAAGAGTTATCGTTTCGTGTGTCCGTGTGGGAGGGTGAAGATTCATCCAACAAAGGAAACTTCTTGGAAATTTGCGATTTGTTTGGTAGATATGACAGCACATTTCATGGGCATTTCAACCAAAAATTCAGCTACATTAGTCCAGCAATTCAAAACGAAATGATACTGTCAGTGGCGACTGTAATGAAATCTGAGATTAGTAGAAGGATACGCATGGCTGGTATGTTTTCGGTAATAGTTGATGAAGCGAGGTGTTTCAAAGAAGAACGAATGTCGATTGTGGTTCGCTATCCAGAAGGCTTTAGACCATGCGAAAGGTTCATTGGGTTCGTCGATTGCTCTAGCAAGAGATGCAACGAGTTTAGCTTCGGAGATCATCCTAGCATTGAAAGGCCTCAACATCCATGATTTGTTGCTTGTCGCACAATCATATGATGGTGCTTCCGTAATGCGTGGAAAGCATAACGGAGTCCAAATGAAAATAAAACAGCATTTCCAGAAAGCTGAATATGTTCACTGCATGGCTCATCGAATCAATCTTATTATCATGGACGCTTGTAGTGTTATTCCAAAGGCTGCTACATTTTTCAATGTCATCGAATCGATCTACATCCACTTTAATAAACCAAGTAGTCATTCAAAATATGTGCGAGTGCAGAAATTGCTTGGTGTTAAGCTGAAAGAAATAGGGAGCCTAAGCACTACTAGGTGGAACTGCAGATACAAAAATTGCCGGTGCTTGATTGAAAACTTTGAGGCGATAACTGAAACCAGGCCTATAAACATGAACAAGTCTAATATACTGTTCTTCAGTCACATGACAGATCGTAGCAGCCATCGCATGCAAGAGAGACATTCGCGGTCAGTCAATTCTTCCTTCATCACGAGGTCAGTCGCGAGTGCAAGCAATGTAAACATGATGGGTGATTCGTATGTGCGATGTTGAATTGCACATTTGGCGATCCTGCCAGGAGTGTGTGCTGGCGTTGCTTGTGGAATCACCCATCATGTTGTGTAAAGATGTGTCCGTAGCAGTTTTGAACGAACTTCACGGGAAGCCGAAAAGAGGTTGGAGCGGCGAAGCACTTTTTTGCATAGGTAAGGAGTAATGGTTTCGTTATATTTGTGTGGATGCCGCTCTCGGGCTGGGAGCCGCGGACTCGAGAGATTCTGATTTTCAAAATGTTTTGCTACAGACCCGCAACTCTCCTCTCAGTGCACACATTGCGATTTCTCACGTGGAATTGTCATTGTGTTGTTTTTTAATTAGTTACAACTATTTCTTCAATTTGCCTCATTGCATAAGTGATTGCGCCGAATGTAAAATTAATTCATACCGTTCACTTATTGAGTTTTGTTGGTAGTTAGCTATAAGATATTTTATGAGACGTATAGCGGCAGCCCGATTATTTACATTTAAGGTTTTGTTTTGATATGATTCTGCTTGAACATTCCGGTAGATCCGAACACAAAATGATGTTTGTAACGTTTTACTTTTTATTGATGTTTTCTTCAGCATTTTATGCCTAGAATGTAATGACATGAATAATCTAGCAGCAAACAGGCAAGACTGACATTTCTAACAGAAAACAAAGAAATGCTTTGTAAACAATGATAATGCTAAAAACCTCAATAGTATGAGTTTATTTTTCACGTGTACTTTCTCAACTGCGCCTAGAATGCACACATCTATGCGAAGAATACTTGTTTACAGCTTATTATGGAGATTTTCTGACAATGATTTTTGATGTTTTGATTTTATCCACCGATGCTGTCTTTGGGTGCTGTTCTTGGACATTTGAAAAACATCGGATGTTTGGGACGTTTATGTGCTGGCATTTTATGGTTTATACTCTTTGATTGGTATGTAAAACAGAGTAACTTTCGTAAGGCTTTCTTTAGATAAGTTAAATAGAGTAGTAGACTTGGTAGTAGAAGAGTAGAGTAGGATTTGTTTGTTGATGGATTATTCCAAGTGTGCGATGGGTGAAATATGATTGACTTCAGAGCAAGGCGATATATGAACCGGTTTTAGTAAAGCTTTTAAATTCAAGTATGATTATTAATACACACAATAAAATTATTGATAAAATTGAAAGTACCGTTGAAAAAGTATAGGAATGATTTTAAGTAAGAAAATGAAAATTTGAAATTTACTTATGAGAAAGAGTTGTTTCATAAATTACTATTTACAAATTCCATTTTCAAAACTATGTGTTATGTTCAATGTTGTTGTTTTCAGAATTTTCTTTTTGATTGCAATAGTTGAATTTGCCGAAAATATGCAATCGCAATGCTTCTTGTATCTGAGTGTAGTGAAATCGAATGATACTGTGACATAAAATATCTGCAATGCCGCGTGGATTAGATGTATTGTGCTTAGAAAGCAATATTTCGATTAGGTGAATTTTATTGGTGGCCTGTGTTGCCAAAAATTCGTAAAAGTACTTTTTGGATATTGTTGATCTTTCTGTTGAAAAATTTAAGGATGTTAGTTCAGCGAGGAGTTCAATAAATAGAGTTTTATTGTTTTAGTTAAGCGTGAAAAGACACCCGCGTTCAAGTGTTTTTTCCTCTGCGTTGGTGGGACGCCCGCAAGAAGAATGGTGTTATTGTGGATCGGAATGATCACAATTCAGCGTGGTGGGACGCCCGCATTCAGTAGATTCTTCCTCTGCGTTGGTGGGACGCCCGCAAGAAGAAAGGTGTTATTGTGGATCGGAATGATCACAATTCAGCGTGGTGGGACGCCCGCATTCAGTAGATTCTTCCTCTGCGTTGGTGGGACGCCCGCAAGAAGAATGGTGTTATTGTGGATCGGAATGATCACAATTCAGCGTGGTGGGACGCCCGCATTCAGAAGATTCTTCCTCTGCGTTGGTGGGACGCTCGCAAGAAGAATAGTATTACTACAGACCGAAATTGTGAGAACTCTGTAGTAGAACGTCCGCAGGCAAGATTTTAATTTCCCCACAATGGTAGAACGCCCATAAGAATTAAGATTCTATCGTGGATTCGTAAGGTGCTCGTGGAGATTGATTGCATTGAGAAAAGATATCCGCCTATAGTTAAGAACAGTTTATCGATACTATTCCGGATCGGTTTCTAGTTTTGTTGCTGGTTGTTTGACATTTATAGTTTCATATTGAAATACACGTATGCTCAAAGAAAGTAAAGGTAGTATTAGCACTGATGATTTTTACTAGAAGCAAAAAAGGGTTATTAAAAATAGTGTTTAACGATTACGAAATTAGACGCTCGCTGTACAGTAATGCGCCGGAAGTGATCGTTTGGTTCAAGATGCTTTTTTATCATTGTGAGAGAGTAGTCCCATCATTAATAATATGTCGTTAATGTAATTTTTTTTCTTTAAACATAGATGCCAGTCGTTATTTTTTTAGAGAAGAGGGGAGATGTGTGGCGTTGGGCAGGCCTATAAACATGAACAAGTCTAATATACTGTTCTTCAGTCACATGACAGATCGTAGCAGCCATCGCATGCAAGAGAGACATTCGCGGTCAGTCAATTCTTCCTTCATCACGAGGTCAGTCGCGAGTGCAAGCAATGTAAACATGATGGGTGATTCGTATGTGCGATGTTGAATTGCACAAAACTCTTTCGGATGAAGGGAAGCACGGGCAAGATAAAGATGCAATAACTGCTATTGGCATACTTGCATCAATCTCAAAGGTAGAGTTTGTAGTATGTTTGTATAGTATGGATTTTATGTTGTCTTTAATGAATGTACTGGCGATTTATTTTCAAAAACAGGACGCTAAGCTCGGAAGATCTGCTACTCTTTTAACGGCCACGTTGGACACATTGAAGGAAGAAAAGAATCAGTTCAATGATCTTTGGACTGCTATGGAACATTTCGTGCTTGACCATGATCTGTCTCTCGAAGCCCCTAGAGCTTCTAAAAAGCGCAAAATTATTCGAAATTCGGCGCTTAAGGACTTTGTCGTTGATTAAGCAGTGAAACAAGATTTAGATATCGCCTGTGAAGCAATGACGGATGAAGATTATTGGCGTACGCATATATATGAGAAGGCTGTTGATGGGGTGATAAGTGCGATGGATAAGCGATTCAACAATTTGGAACTCGCCATAAGTATATATTGTTTTCAACTGTTTGATTTGGAAGGAGGTAGATTGTTCATCAATACGTATGAGGAAGATGCTGGAATCGATGTAAGTGAGTTAGAAGCAGAGGTGAATGTTTACAGGAGCTTTTTGGGAAAAATGAGAATGGAGCCCGAGTGGAATGCTGAGTTCATCCGCACTCATGTTGATTCAAAACTCATGCCGAATTTGTCCAAAGTATTGATGCTGGCCGTTTCCATTCCCGTTTTCTCTGCTGCGGCAGAGAGAAGTTTTTCAGCGATGCGGCGAATCAAAACATGGTTGAGATCCACAATGGGTCAGGAACGATTCTCGTCTTTGTCACTCTTGCACATCGAAGCAGCGTTTTTAAAAGAGGTCGATAAGGAAAGAATCATAAAAGAATTTGTCTCTAAAAGTCGAAAGCTATCTGTTTGAATTGTAACTATTTAAAATGACAATATTTGAAGAATGTTTTTTTTTGTAAAGAATGTAATTTTATAAATTAATCAATTTAAACAAAATTAGAACACTATTATATTCATTTTATTCACAATTAGTGTATGTTTTCCGAACATCTGAATAAAATGGGGCTTAAGCCCCCTAGACTCACAGCCAAGTTACGGCAACGCATTTACCTATAGATTTGGTTGAAGATATCGTTGTCTCAGACGCACTCCATCTGTTGGAATTGGGTGTAATGCGAAGATTATTCAATGGATGATGAACAGGCTCGATGACGAAACCCGCTAAATGGAGCACTACAGACAAGACAGAAATATCTGATTTTCTTATAAAAATAAGGTTTCCAAAAGAAATTCATCGCAGAATGCGTTCTTTGGAATTCGCATCGCTATGGAAGGGTTTAGAATATCGACATTTTTTTTAATTACGTTGGGATCGTAATACTTAAAGATTATCCACCAGAGAAGTACTACGAACATTTTCTTACATTGTTTTGTGCAGTTAGGATTTGCTCTGCTGATAGGTATAAAGAAATGCTACCAATTGCCAAGAATTTGTTCATTGATTTTATGAATGACTACAAACAATATTATGGCATAGAGTACATCACAAGCAATGTTCATAACTTGTGCCATGTAGTAGAAGAAGTTAGAGCGCTAGTTGCAGTAACTCAAACTAAATGATTGGAATTTTGTTATCATTTAGTCTAAGTTACTGAAACTATAGTTATAACTCCGTTACTAGTGGAATTCAAACAATGAAAAACCTTCGCTCTAGAAGTCCACCATACAACACATTTTGAAATTCAGCTTCTGGAATGCGTGATTGATAAACTACTAAATGATCGAACGTAAATTACTGAATGATCGTTAACATCCTTGACGAGAGGGAGAGTGGGGGTTCAAAATCATCAAATTTAGCGTTACGTAATTTTAGAAAGAACCCTATGATATTAATAACATTTTGTGCAAACTAGTCGCAATTCCACGAAAAACTGAAATTGTATTCGTTCCTCTCATTCATACACTTGATTAGTTCAACTACAATTAGTGAGTAAGCAGTCATTCGTACTTTTAGTTTTATTCACACATGTTATTTTGCATATTAATTAGTAAAAAAAGCATAAAACTAAAAAAAATCAATCTATATATAGTTCTTTTTATTTCAATTATCATCAGCAAGACCACGCCGCATGAAAATGAATATCCATCCTCGTTTGAGTCCATGAATGTTTCGACGAGCAATTTCAAATCAACATCATCATCTGACTCGTATTCCAACTCATCTTGGTTAGAGTCGGTGGTGACGTCATCCATTAGATCATCATCTTTTTCGTCATCAACTGCTGGAACAGCGTTATCGAGATTCTGAACTCCTTCACACTTCTTTGTCTTCATTCGACGGCATTGCTGGAAGATCTGGCTTTCGAGTAGCGAAAGAGGCGATTTTTGCAGAACGTCTCCAACTTGGTATTAGTATATATGTTAGAATCGCATACCCAAAAGTTTGGGAAGCTCTGTGTTAGATCCCCAAGTTTTACTATTGCTAAAAGCAGTTGCACAACATTGTCAAATTCCCGAAAACCTCGCTTCAACTTGTTTCCTCTATTAATACCAGTCCATGTGAAAGAGTTCAAAAAGGCTCGGGTGAACAAACAGTCCACAATCAGGTAGCATGCAGAATCTCCTCTCTCCCAGTATGTAGCGGGTGGAATTATTTTCGTGAAATACTTGACCTGAAAAATTGAGAAAGAATATGACACGCGCACGTATTTTCACATAATATTACACACAGATTTAGTGATAATGAGCATCAAGTGATATCTTGCATTTAGCCGTTTTAACGTATGGTACTGTACTGTAGTTGTAATGGAATATATAAATAGATTTCCAGTTACTGACAGTAAGAATTGGTACATAGTATTAATGATATCAGAAAAAATAAGAAAAACGACAGATTTTCTTTTATCAAACATGTGATTTAAATCGCATAACATGATGAGTAATCTTGGTAGAAAAAAACTACTCTCAAACATCAAAATCCCTTATATAAGCATCATTTTAAATCGCTTCTATGTATTTGTTCAATCGCAGAGTGTAAGAAAATGATTCATATTATTATTAAAAGTATGGCAAACTACGTCGCTGAAATTAACTTCATACATCGCATCAGCCTTTTGATTTTCTGAAGATATATGTAAATCACCTCCATTTCAAGACGTGCTCGGTGGTCTAGTGGCTACCGCTTCTGCCTTATAAGCAGGAGGTCGTGGGTTCAATTCCAGGCTCGTCCCTTTCCTACTTTGTATTTCTATCATAGTTCTTTCTGTGTTTCACGTTCTACCAACACGATTCCTACTGTTATAACCTTCCACACTAACAATTCCAAAACCTCCCGTGGCACCTATGAGAGGTCGTAGAGTTCTCTGCATCTTTCTTAAGTATGGAAATTAGCCCCAAATCAATAACTGTGGTAACGGATGAAAGTGACGCTACTCTCGTACAATAATCAAGGCTTGTACCACCTACGAATTTGTGCGAATTGCTCAATGCTAATGCTAATGCTAATATATGTAAATCACCTCCATTTCTGTACGCATAGTGCAAATTTGCAGCACTTTAAGTGATTTAATTATCAGGTTTAAATGCACGCATAAAAAAGTTTTAATTTGTATTATACGTATAGATTGGTTGTCTGGGGAGTATGGTACCGAGGGTGTCGCTCCTGCTCGGGTAACCCTACAAATATACATCGTATAATATGTTTCGCGTGGCAGCAATCCAGGAAATACGGTGGCCCAGAACTGGAGAACGTGAATTCCGGGCGATGGATCCCATAGCGAACATCATCGAACATCTACTAAAGCGGCGGTGACAGAGCAGAGCGAGGAGGCTTCATGGTGATCGGGAAGCTGATAAAGCGTGTTATCCGGTGGAAGCCGATAAGCGACCGCATTTGCGTGTTGAGAATGAAGGGCAAATTCTTCAATTATAGACTGATCAATATCTATGCCACAATGAACGATAAGCCTGATGACGTGAAGGATGATTTCTATTAGAGCATTGATAAGACCTGGAGAGTACCCAACACCCCCAACAACCAGGCTCTTGCGACGTTAACACATTGTGGGAACATATCCACGAAGTTGTGACTACAACAGCACAGGAAGTGTTAGGCATTGCACAGCGACGACAACGAAATGGTTGGTTTGATGAGGAGTACCAGCGAGTGACGGATGAGAAAAATTTTGGAACGACGCACACTCAGGGTAGAAATATTTCACAGTCAGTGAATAAAAAACATGGATCTCAGTATAAACTGCGGTCGTATTCATCGTGGTAAGTGCGGCTGTGTGGTAGCCAAAAAATCATTGCCAAAACCAACCATTCATTGGCTACAGCGTAGACACAACTATGCCTGGCGTATTGTAGAGCTCCATAATCGTCGATCTTGGACGATGTTCCTCCAGTTTCCCAGAACGTTCAGGGTGGTCGGATTACACCAAGGAGCTAGACTTTCCTAAGGTGGCGCAGATCAGTGCTGCGTGCCACTAGTTGTCTCTTGTACTCTCCCGCTGATCTTATGCAACGCAATTAGTGACGTCACTATTTGCATTGCATAAGATCAACGGTTGAGTAAAAGAGA
This sequence comes from Armigeres subalbatus, assembly GCF_024139115.2. Classification (NCBI taxonomy): domain Eukaryota; kingdom Metazoa; phylum Arthropoda; class Insecta; order Diptera; family Culicidae; genus Armigeres; species Armigeres subalbatus. The sequence continues at coordinate 383,365,681 of NC_085140.1, read as the reverse complement.
CAACTAGTGGCACGCAGCGCTGATCTGCGCCACCTTAGTAAAGTCTAGCTCATTGGGATTACACCACGTGCAGCCAGCCTAATCACGAAGTCGCCGGCCTCAATTCGGTTCTCTGTTGATTATTATTTTTCGCATTTTTTTCTATCGACATTCGCACTAAATGACCAGCTCACTGAAGTCTTCCGTATTTTATACAATTCATAATTTATTCTTTGTACACTTGATACAGCTCGTGATTCATGCGTATCAGCCACATACCATTTTCTAGTTTTCCTCCGAGTATTGTATGTAGCACTTTTCGCTCGAAAATCCCTAATACTTTTTGGTCCGCCTATTCTAACGACCGCGATTCATGTGTGAAGGGCTACTGATAAAATCACAGTTCTATAAAGGGAATATTTCGTTTTCAACGCTTCGATCGAATAGAGTTTGCCGCCGTATCAAATTGACTATCTAGAAAACGCTCATAAGACCGGTAGTCCTCTATGGACACGAGACCTGGACAATACTCGGGAAAGACCAATGTGCATGACCCGCAAAGTAGTGTTGCATGTGGACTTGTTTTACCGCCTGAATAATCAATACTTCAACAAAATATGTACTAACAAATTAGTTTATTCATTGATTTACTATTCTTCTGAAGCCAACTATTACGCATAGCTTTATTTGCAGTTTAAACAAATAGTTTACGTTTTCCATTCTAGATGTTTCATTTTCGTATACTACCTATATCTGCTGCTGATTGTTGGATTTGATGCAAAAACATAAAATTAATTTTCCCAGAGCAACAGAAAAAAAAATTACCGCCTGGATCATTTCCCATGTCAGTGGCTCTGAACAAATCATCTCCAGTTTCACCATTATATAGTTCACTAAATAAACGACACAACGAGAATGAGAGTCGAGCGAGAACTGACCGAGATCAAAGAGTTCATCATAATTGGCGCTCGGTCTATTTTTCATCAGATTATGTTTATTTCAATAATTATAACATTAATCAATTACTGAAGCGTGAAATTGAATTAAATTTTAACTGGCTGGTGCTCGCGCTACCGGCTGTAGTTGCTGGTACTAGCATACTGACTGTTTTTCTACCTCGTTAGTTGGGGGGAAACAAACCGATATATTTTTTCATGCTGCTACAGTTTCAGTTTCATGCTCCAAAATCCGTCAATGGGGAGCAACAAGCCACCAAACACAGTACGGCGGGAAAAGAAGAAAAATCGAACCAACGCATTTTCACCACCATAGCGCCGAATGTTGATGTGTTCATCTTGCTGGCCAATTTCGTTGATGGAATGTGACAGAGGTTCCCAATTTCGCCAACTTGTATGGCCTTCCGATGTTGCCATGTTGATTCTATGTATCGATTGAGATATTTTCAGACTTAAAAATACACAATAAGAATCTACGTGTCGAACAATGTATCATTATCACTATTGAAAGCCCCTGCAGTAGGAAATTTGTTGGAAAAATCGTTTATTTTCTTCAGTAAAAAATGCGGGCGTAAAAATGTTGATTACACTTGCTGCTAAAGGGAGCAAAAAGAACGCTTGTGCAAAAAAGGGAACAAATTGCTCCGGTCGGTTGCTCGCCAACATATCAACGGATCCGCTCGGGATGGAGGGGCAGAACGATGGTGCATTTTTTTTCTCAGTGCAACTGATGGGCTATAATGCACTTCAGAGATTCAGCGCGGTTTGTTTTGGTTCCTTTTTTATGATTTCAACCAACTGCTTTATTCTGTCGTTGAGTTGAGTTGCGTTTTTGTGCTCACTGAGTTTGGAGAATAAATATTAAAAATTGCTTTTTAACGATCAAATTAAGGGGGAGCTATGTATGACGAAGGCTGTGACATGAGAGTGGGGGCAGCAGACAAGAGAAGAAAGTGGTACAGTGATTTCAATGTTCTTAAAGGTTTCATAATTCATTCAAGAACGAACTATGAGCCATGAATCATGGCTGTGTCAGTTGTCAGTACGATTGGGGTCGTTTAGTTCAATAAATGCCTATCAAAAACCTTATTTCACGATCTGATTGAGCAGGTTCCATATTAGAGTGGCACCCGAAATCTGAAATCGAATATAAATGTTTTAAGCATTGTTGTGGAATGAAAACAAAAAAGGTTCGAAGCGGTGCAATAAGTAACTGAAGTGATATGATTGATCAGCGAATATTTTAAGTTTCAAATATTTGGGGAAATGGATATTATAATATTATATTATGTATAATTTCTTCATCTTTTCTGACATCGAACTTTTTAGACACCCTTATATTCATGCGAAGTCATGCAATTTACTTGCAAACCAATTCGAAGCATCCAACCGACCTACCGAGCTTCATTAAAAACCGCTCCAGGCCAATCCGGCACCGACTGCAATTTGTCATAATCAATTGTAATTGTGACAATTTGTATATCAATAATCGTATAAATACACGTCATTCGCGAGCACTTGTGTGTAGGACGGTTGACTAAAACCATACCTTTTTCCTCGAGGGCGTGTAACAACAGCGCAACGAGACCAAGACATGAAGGCCTGCTTACTCCGCCAGCTGGTGCTGGTGCTCTGTGTGAAAATAGAAAGTCATCGAGTGTGGAATTCTTCGAAATGCCATTAAAGATCGCTCACCACTCCGGTACTGGTAACCCCTCTATGTTGCCGCCCATTCACGCAGTTGTTGCAATGCGAGTATCGAAACGTTGCAGAACCAGCAGCAACAACAACGAGGTACACTTGTCGCAGCTCATATATCACGGGTCTATTAGCGTTTCATCCTATGGATGGCTTGCTGTAGGTCTTCGGAGGTAGCAGGGAGGAAGGGAACTACCAACCAGGGATGCCGGATACAATTTTTAAATGTCTGTGTTAATCTCAGTAAAATGTCTGTATTTGTCTGTATGGGACCTCGGGGGTATACTGGAAATAGAAAATTACTCAAAATCGTAAATTTTTGATTTCATCGAATATCAAGGCTTCAATAATTTTTAATTCGAAATAAGTTTTCGTTCCATGAAATAATGAATAATGTATAATAAAAATAATTGTAATCCATTTAGGCTATGGACCAGCGATTCGTTTGACTTTAAGTTAAAATTTGGCAGGTCGATGGTTATTTCTCTGTGGTAAAAAATAATCCTGCTCCGGAGCATGGTCAGATTTGACAGTTCGATAGTTAAACTTTGTTTGCAAGAAAATTGACACCAAATCTATTACGTTCAAAATAACTTTCAATCTGTCAAAACTTAAATGGGTCGGTTTCGGGGTAAAATTTTAACCCCGGTGGGAAACAAATCGCTGGAATGGTTCAAGCTTTAGTTTCCGTTAGAGATTATTCAGCTGAGATTCAGCGGCCACTCTCCATCTTTCGAGTCCCCCGGATTCACAAAACGCCAATTTCAATTCTGCGTTTTTCGCCGCAGAGCTGCCTTCGCCCTCTCAATGAGTAATGGAAAATCATCAGGTCTCGATATGGTTGGTTATTTCATCATCAAAAACTTTCCCAACTCCGCCAAAATCTGGTTCTGGGGTTGATCAACCAAGCATGGTCTGATCGAATCTTTCCGGATGAATGGCGGAAAAGCCTCGTTGTACCCATCCACAAAAAAACATTTCCTCTCGAGATGTCACAATGTACCGGCCTATTTCTCTGACAAGAGGTGTCTTCAAAGCCGTGGAAAGGTTTGTAAATCATACTTCGGATATCTGGAAGATGTACTGCACAACGCCTACAACGACGGCAAGCACGCGGATCTAGAACATTTCCAAAGCTTTCAGCACGACTCCTAACAGTGGCCAGAATGGGACTTTTCCGGCACTCGCAATCCTGTCGTCCGGAGCTTGGTAGACTCTTTACCCAGCCAATGCGTTCGAGGACACCTCCCCATCCCGCTGTTTGTGTGCCTAACCCATCTCCAACAAAAAGATTGTGGAAGTTCTTGGAGTCTCCATTGATCGGAGACTCTCGTTCCTTTCGCACTTCCATGAACTCAAAGTAAATTGTCGGACCAGAGACAATGTGGTTCGGACCTGTTCAACATGTTCATCGAACCAAAAACAGGAGGTTCTTCAATTCGTACGTTCGAGCCGCCTCAGAATTGTTACTCGCAACACCAGCCGAGCCTGTGCCGAGTCTGGCATTCTGCCTTTTTGCCACCGTGTGCTGGCGGCCATCTGCCGCTAGCCGGCTCGTTCGCCGCAGCCACTGCTGGAGAATACAAGATCCCTCTCCTAGCTGAAGGGGGCCGGAATCGACACACTACAGCCTGCGGCAAATATAAATAGTTTGCAATTCCCGCAGGGGTGACAATTCCGTGGCTCTTAGAAGGTTGGTGGTTGAGCCACAGATATGTCCGCAACTATGAACCCAGGTTTATGGATGGGTGGAGTCGGCATTGGAGTCACTGGGACCGGTTTCACAATCTCAGACCGCCTTCATATATGCTGCATTTTTTCGGCTGAAGCAGCCACGGCGCTGTCATCTACCCGTCCAGTGAACCCATCCTCGTACTTTTGGACTCTGCCAGCGCCATCTCCACATTCCAGAGTGATAAGCCTAAGCACAAGAGGATCCGAAGCATCTTAGCGAACATGCTCTCGAACACGACCTTCCCTTGGATCCTGGGGCACTACGGAGTGTCTGCCGAAGTAGGACATCAGGGCTAACACTTCACGACATCCATTCCGTTTGGTGATGTCAAAACCTGCATGAAGAAAATCATTTGCGAAAAGTGGGAAAAACTGGCCAACTACATCCGTTTACCTCCGGAACCACATCGGCGTAGGACATAGGGACCCCATCGGCGTGGACATATGGGTTCCCTATTTTAAAGAACAGCACATCATCTCCCGGGTCCGAATCGGACACAGGCGGCCCTTGCAATGGGCCTTTTCACGAGACGTTTAAAAACAGCTGATTTCATCGTCAATTGACAGTTCTTCTATGAAAGTGACAGCTTCGGACTTGCAGGCCTGTTCAGCGGTTGTAAACAAGTGCAGTCTCAGCAGTGTCACATGAAAAGGCCTATTTCGGCAGAAGCCCTTTCTGTATCATTAGGTTAGAATTCTCAGGTTTTCATGTTTTTCTGCTTCGGTTTTCCTCCAAAGATAACAAATGCCTGTAAAAGTCTGAAACATCAATCAAAAATTTGTATAATATCTGTAATCTGCATGATGTCTGTATGCAAGACCAAAAGTCTGTATAAATACAGACATGTCTGTATATCTGGCATCCCTGCTACCAACGCAAATTTGCTTTGTTGCAAAATGTGGCAGTGTTGGAGGTATTCCTTGTATGTACAGATTGGAGTCGTTTTTTACGCGGTTTGCTTTCGGTGGACCGAAAAAAATCTTAAAATATCAAAGCATTTATTAGCATTAACAGCAATTTGTCCAATTTCATTGGTAATACAGGCATGAGAGGGATTGCAGAAATCGCTTTCAAACGTACAACGATAAAAGATAGGCAAGAACCTCTACGAATCATAACAAGCCATGAAAACAGAACTATCGCACTTGTATACAATTAGTTGGAAAAAACTAATTCGGATAGGCGGCCCCCACCGTGGGGTTAGATAAAACGCTTTGTTCTCGCTCATTTTATGTTGGGGACCATATTTTTCTGCACAGCTGTGTAAAACAAGTTGCATCATCAGTACCGGTGGCCCCCGCAATTGGGGCTTATTCAAATAAATGTATCATGTAGCCCTCCTGTAGCCCCCCGAATCAGTTCATTATCGTAACAGCTACCGAAAAACGTCTCTCACTCTCTCATGATAAGTGAGAGATTTTCGCATTCTCCTTTGGATTCAAAACCTGCATGTGAAAGTATAGGCGGCGCCTGGTGTTTGGACCTGGGTCTAATCACACCCTAGTACCATCGACAGATTTATTATGGTTTTATAGCATACTTGAAGAGTAAATTGAGCTCTCCAAGAGCATTATAAAACTGGCGAATTTCTTGTCATCGTAGGATTTGTTCGCAAAAATGTGAAACTGAAAACATTTTGAAAAAATATCATGTTTTCGGACACAAAAATAGACATAAAAGCTTGCACCGAACAGCCATTTTTCTGTTTAACAAAAAAAAATCGAACGTGATTTTTGTATGCGATTTTCTTTCCTTGTATGCGTTAAGGAAAAGTAAAGCGTTAAGCACTTTTGCAGAAACTGGTTTCAATGGCATTGACAAAATAATTTTGTATTGTTTGAACCCGATTGTTTTGTTATCAGAATCGAATGTTGCCAAAACTGAATTTTGCCAGAATTAAATAAAGTCTGTTCCATTCTAAGTACCAATCGTTTAAGTGAGTTTATGAAGAAGAACGTAAGTTATGTTATGTTTAAAATAATCATGCGACGTTTGTCAAACTTCGGGATAAATTTGCTTCATGAAGGTAAATATTTTATGCTGTGCTACAGACAGTAGCGCCGGGAGTGGATAGGACAAGTAGGGCATGTCCTACGCATGAATATTCCTGAGTTGGAAATCAAGGCATTGTCCTAACCATGATTGTGGTATGAACATATCAGCTAGAGCTAGGTAATTACTTTAGCTGAAATGCTATCTGTCTTGATCTGATTTCTAGGTCTACATGTAAACCCGTGTGGAATCTGGTCCACAAGGGGTTCTGAACTGTCTAAATCGTCATCATTGACAATAACACGGTTTCCTGGTAGTGAATCGCTACGATCCACAAAAAAAATCGGGAAATTAATAAAACGTTAACCATTAGAGATTTGAAGACATTTGCGTTAGCCGTGATCTCTGCTGAAGGCATGTAAAGAGTTTCGAAAATCAGAAGCATTCCAGAATGGGCTGTGGGACGAAAAAATCGAAGACAAAAAGATGAAAATACAATAGGTCGAATGGGCCGTTTTTCCATTTTTTAGCACTAATTTGCTATTTTTAAGTGTTTTTCTCCCATGGCTTACTTCGTGATGTGGCAAACGCCACACCATTTTGTTATAGAGCCTGAGCAGAAGCTAATATCTTGAAAACAGCAGTTCTTATGAACTTCATATGAATAAGAGGTAACATGACAAAAAAATAATAACAAAAATTAATATCCAAAATAAATACTTTAGACATAACATTATCAGATATTTTAATACAAAACGAAAAATAATATTTTGTATATTACTTTTTGTTATTTCGTATCTTATACATGTCAGTAATTTTCGCTGAGACCGAGCCACTATTTGCACGAGGTCTTTGAAAATGCCCAAATTTATGTTCATTAGAATGCTTTCGGCGAGTTTATTAGGGATCCGAGTTAAATTTTTCAGAAAGATGGACCCCTCGAAATCACTTTTATGGACCCCTCGATTTTTGTCAATTCTTGATTCACCAAAACTGTCATAACTCCAACATTTCTCAACCGATCTTATGGATCAGCATATCGTTGGAAAGAGGAAGAGTGTATCCTCAATTTGCAATAATAACAATTGTAACATTAATAGGTCCTTTATCTTTCAATGAATTTTAAAGATTTATATATCAATCGATTCCCAAACTCTCCACCAATTTGCCAGTAGTATTTAAACTATTGATTATCAACGTTAAACTATTGAAAATTTTAGTTCTTTCATGCATCATGCATCCGCTATTCAGTGTATTCCAATCCTTGGTAATTGCCTACTTTTAGGGTATTTTTTTTATTTCTTTATTTATTTGTTAGGCACTCTGTGTTACTTAACCGCTACTGTGCCGAGATCTACTGTGGTATTCTGCTGAACAGAATCCACACAGAATCTATTTTTAGATTTCCATTACCATTATTGTTGTCGTTGCCAGTCCATCTCATCGTGAGTCCATTGTGTCCGTTTGTCCATGTCGTGCATCCCATGTTCATTGTATTGTTCAGTTGCCATTAAGCCAGGTCCGTTGGAGGAATGCCTCCGAGAAGAACAAGTTGTCAGTCGTCATCAGGCAACCGTGACGGCGACTGACGAGGGTTTGGTGGAGGGGCTGGGAATCGAACCCATGACCATTCGCTTGTAAGGCGAACGTGTAGCCAACTGCGCTACGGGACCCCCCACTTTTAGGGTATTATCAATTATGGAACTGGGCTGTATAAATGGGGTAGTCCAGCTGTGAACAGTGGAGTCCCTACCCTCTCGCATAGTGGGAGGGGCTGCAAAAACTGGGTAGTAGTGCCGGTGGGATGGTTCCTTCTCTTCTATATAAAGCGGAATGAGTTGTTCAGTGTACTGTATTTGGTTTTACGTTAGTTTACGTCGAGCGGTCGTGTCTTGTATACAACCCCAAGATTTTTTGTCATGTTACCTCTTATTCATATCAAGTTCATAAAAACTGCTGTTTTCAAGATATTAGCTTCTGCTCAGGCTCTATAACTAAATGGTGTGGCGTTTGCCATATCACAAAGTAAGCCATGGAAGCAAAACACTTAAAAATAGCAAATTAGTGCTTGAAAATGGAAAAAAACGGTAATATTTCATTGCAATAATATGGGGTTATTTTCAATTATCCCCTCGATTTAAACACTCTGAAATGAAGCCTGAAAGTAGTAGAATAAGGTCGAGAAAACAGATTGAAAAAATGTTTGCGCCATTCATAGATACAGCCGTTAGAAGAAAACTTTAACGTTTAACTTTTGATCCGCATGAGATATGGCAACGCTAAGTCCATGAAAAGTTGCGCCCTGCAAAGCACAAAAAGTGCTCTGAACATCACATTGCTGAGAAATTTGAAACAAAAAAGTTAGAGCAAAAAAACTGTTTTTTTAGGGTCACCCTAAGTAAACTTGGGAAAATTGCTCTAAATCAGTCAATTTGAGAGATAGACAAATATTTTTTTTGGCAAGATTCTTGGAAATTGGCCGAACTACAACTTTGCCGAACATTGTATACCTATATCTCTGCAAATGAAAAAGTTTTATATTTAATTTTTTTCAAATGTGGCCCACCCTAATTTTTATGAAAACCTCAAAAAGCCCCTCACCGTTAGGAGCAACTTTGTAGAACAAAGTTTTTTTCTATCTCTGCTATGTTCGGCTTGAACAACTTATTACCGCTTTGTATGCTACATGGACCAATGTGCGGCCCCATTCAGTGCATGATCTCGTGAATGACTACTGCGATTGACATATGTCTCCACATGCTTTATCTATGAAAGTAAACTATCCACGTGGTTGAAGTGATTATGTCGCTTAGAATGAGTATTGTACTAATTGTCCCCATTAAACCAGTGGAACAGGCTAAGATTGGAAGATCTAAACAAAAAAATTTATTTCAATGTTTGTTGCTCCATAAAATAACAAAAATCGCCATGAAGATGAATTTAATCACCGCGAGACAATTATGCGTAAAAATAAAGCAATGGGACTAATAGATTTGATGTTGTTTTCAATGATTTTCTGAACAAAGTTCGAAATCTTATAGAGTTTTCTAAAAGTATACATCAAAATAGACTGCTCTAGCTTAGCTTTAGCTTAGCTTTGACTGACTACACATATCTATGGTTGCTACTCCGTGATTGACCAGAATCAGTGAAATTGCACAAAGAAACTACTGAATGATTGACTGGGATTGTTCAAGCATTTTCAGTGTGTAAATTTCAGTGACTCAAATATTTTAATGATCAATAACGGCGCCGGCCATGTCCTTGTAGTCAGTTAGGAAGAGGGAAGGAATATTAGTAGGTGGTTTTTGCTATTTGAAGACCGTGTTTACCTCTGCGTCTCCACAAAAACCACAGGAAGGATTATCAGTTAATTGGTAGGCTTCGTTGGATCTGGATTCACTCTGATAAGCGATACGACCGTGCCATTCTTTATACACAGTGATTTTACCTAGCCATGAATCGGGCGCGAAAAGTAGTACAAACTAACTACCGGGCGCGCAATGCAGAACACAATATTTCGGCCGATCGCGCCATCGTTCTGCTGTCCGAAACAAGAGAAATCTCGCACTGAACTGATTTTAATTACCGGCCGCGCAAAGCAGAACACAATATTTCGGCCGATCGCGCCATCGTTCTGCTGTCCGAAACAAGAGAAATCTCGCACTGAACTGATTTTTATTACCGGCCGCGCAAAGCAGAACACAATATTTCGGCCGATCGCGCCATCGTTCTGCTGTCCGAAACAAGAGAAATCTCGCACTGAACTGATTTTAATTACCGGCCGCGCAAAGCAGAACACAATATTTCGGCCGATCGCGCCATCGTTCTGCTGTCCGAAACAAGAGAAATCTCGCACTGAACTGATTTTTATTACCGGCCGCGCAAAGCAGAACACAATATTTCGGCCGATCGCGCCATCGTTCTGCTGTCCGAAGAAGAGAAATTTCGCACTGAACTGATTTTTATTACCGGCCGCGCAAAGCAGAACACAATATTTCGTCCGATCGCGCCATCGTTCTGCTGACCGAAGAAGAGAAATTTCGCACAGAACTGATTTTTATTACCGGCCGCGCAAAGCAGAACACAATATTTCGGCCGATCGCGCCATCGTTCTGCTGTCCGAAGAAGAGAAATTTCGCACTGAACTGATTTTTATTACCGGCCGCGCAAAGCAGAACACAATATTTCGGCCGATCGCGCCATCGTTCTGCTGTCCGAAACAAGAGAAATCTCGCACTGAACTGATTTTTATTACCGGCCGCGCAAAGCAGAACACAATATTTCGGCCGATCGCGCCACCGTTCTGCTGTCCGAAGCAAGAGAAATCTCACACTGAACTGATTTTTATTACCGGCCGCGCAAAGCAGAACACAATATTTCGGCCGATCGCGCCATCGTTCTGCTGTCCGAAACAAGAGAAATCTCGCACTGAACTCTATACATCAAAATAGACTGCTCTATGGTGAAAAGTCAAAATCCACAAAAACTAACATGGGACAATTATCCGTAGAACGGCAGCATACTTCTAAAGCAAAATACGCCGGTGTCGCTGTTTACGCGGATGAATTTTGTCGGTTTCCAGAACATTTTAAATATCATGTTTTCTTTGATTCTTATGTTTTTTTTTGTGGGAGGATTTATTAGGATGATTCAATGATTCATTTAATCCAAAAATCATAAACAAGCAAAATGGAGTGTATAAATAATAGTTCCTTAGAATTTTTGCCTTTCTCGTTTACTAAGTGTACGTAAAAGCTATATGATCACTCCAAAACCAAACTTTTGATAGAAGGCTCGGAGACCCATAGTGTTATATACCAATCGACTCAACTCGACGAATTGAGGTTATGTCTGTTTGTGTGTATGTATGTATCTGTGAGTGTACGTGTGTATGCGTACAAAATTTTGTAGACACACTTTTTGGAACGGTTAAGAAACGGATAAGATAAGATAAAGATAACGGATAAGAAACGGTTTATAGTTTAGAATTAATCTGTGTTGCCGTCTTCTAGAAAGTTGTTTTAGAATATGAAACCAATATGTTGAGAAACTGTTTAGCTAAAAATTTATCCGCTAGGCGGCGCTAGTGTTATGGGAGACCAGTTTGGTTCGATATCTTGGGGTCTGTGGGATTTAGAAAGTTGCCACCATTTACAGTTATTTGGGAATTGAAAACCAATGTGTTTAGAAATATGGGCTTGGTAGTCATATGGCTACCTCATACACAGAAGGCTGTGGGTTCAATTCCAGGTTTGTTTCATTCCCCTACTTTGTATTTTTCTCTATATTTCTCATGTTCTAGCAATCGCTAGAACAGGAAAAGTGCTTCTGTATTTTTTTTCATTTCTATCCTGTGCCTTCAACTTGACTATTCTAGCAGTAACTGTTAGAATCTGAAATGCAGGAATAACTCGTTCTTAACATCCAATTGGAATTCTGTTTTTTGCTTTCCTATCACATTAGGCATTCGTTATTTTTACCGAAATTAGCAACAAGAAATTAATCATAGTAGGCAGGATTCACATCGAATAAGTGAGAAAAAAAAAGGAGTGTCAAATAAGAAATGCGAAATGATGTGTGAAAAGTGGGAAACCTCACTTCGAATGAAAAAAGATTAATTTATGCAAAGGTGTCTACTATTTTGGAGAACTCCTCAGTCTGGATGTTACTTTAAATTTTGAATCTTCTAAATCAATTAATTGTATATTATTTGGCTAGGGTAAAAGTTCCGATAGTCGTGGGTGTAGGGAAGGTTAGGGATTGGAATAAAAACTATATAAAAAAAAAATATATAACATTAGTAACTTTCGTAAAACAAAGAAGAAAAGGGTATGAATAAATTAAATTAAATAGATGCTAGTTAATGAATAGCAGATAACTAATATTATATAAAAAGAAAGCATTCATGAACGAATATGACGAATTGATCGCAGTGGACATGGCAAATATAAACGGGCATGCTAATTGAAATGGGCGGATTGCAGTAGGCGTGGAATAGTTGAAAATGTTTGAATAAATGGGTATGAAAAAAGCAACTCGAATCGCAGCAGGCGTAGGATATTTTGAAAAAAAAAAACGGGATTTGAATAGGAATGCTCATGGATCAAAAATTGAATGATCGCAGCAGGCGTGGTGAATCGAATCAGTTTGTTGGAAAATTTCAAGTGGAATAAACGTGTTTTACAGTAGTGCAAAAAAAGTGTAATTTTATTTGAAAATCCCACAGAAGACAATGGCGAGTCACGACATTGGCGCAAGAGCTCTCGAGGGATTGGAAAAGAAGTAAGTGCAGTGATTGATTTAAAACAAATAAATTCAAAATTGCCATTCTCGCTTGATGTTCTAGATCCGTTTTCTTATAAAATCCACTAGATTTCAAAATTGGACATAAGTGCAGAAACTTTGCAATGCACATTGATTGTATGTTAGAGTTAGGTAAAACATTGAATGGCATTTTGATTGGCATTTTCATCAAATATACATGTGGCTTTGCGAAATAACGGCATACGCATTCAGATGGGGATGAGCACCTTGCTGCACTGCTACAATTAGCAATTTTAACTGCTAGAATGGCCTTTGCTTGATTTTTATTCTACGTTCATTATCAAACATGCTCCACAGTCTCAAGTAACGGTCTCAAAGCACGCCGAGCTCTAAACTCAGCGAAAGCAAACAAAAAAACACTCTACCAACACTAGTATTTAAATACAGTTTTGAGTTCATTCATTGCCGTCATTGACATCATTGAGAAACGCAGTATTAATTCACTTACACTAATACATATGTAGTTACATATTTTATTTGGTTTTCATTGAAGCTCCTGTCTCAGGTTCGGTTGTTCATTATCGTATTAGACCAAACAAGTGAGTGTTGTTTTGTTTCGATTTTATACTGCCGTCGTGCGTCGTAGAAATCGTTGTCGTACTGTTCCGTTTTATAACAATACGCGTTGAAAATCGAGTAAATCGTGCTCAGAAATTCATACAAGTTCGTGTTATAATTTTCGTACTCCGCAATGGGCAAGAATAATGTAAGCATATTTTTCGTGGTTTCAAACGTGAGACAATGCATATTAGTGTGAGTACTGTGAACGTCATTAAAAAATGTGGCTCCTGAAAAATCGCACTCATACACTTTCAAGTTATTCTGTGGTAGTTACCGAATCAATCAATAAAAAAAAAATTGAATGGCACTGTGCGTGAAAGGTTTGATTCCGTTAGGAAAAGCAGTATAATGTATACCGTTACTCATATAGTATGTCGTTATGGTTCATATAGTGAAGAAGGGATTTACTAATAATCAGTGACGGTGCAAAATGTTTCGTGATATATCGTGTTGACAGTGCTCCTGTTGTTATCGAGAGTCCTTGAGAACTTCATTGGCATAGTGATAAATTTTAATTCTTTGGTCAAAAGATGATTTGAATGATGATTCTACAATGAGTGAAATAATAAAAGTTTATATACTAATATTGATAATTTATGAAGTTGTACAGCAAGCAAAGCAGATTGTTCAGTGTTTGTGAATCGCCCTGATGACACTATGGACGAACCCAATATCGTCGGACCCAATGTCAAGATAAGTACACAATTTATTTAATATTCTTTACAATAGCAAGAGGCCTCTTACGGAAAGGGATAAATATTGATTAAAGATTGATTGCGATCTATTAATTATTCAGCTTTGATGTCAAAAGTATCAAGAAGTGATCGACGTTTTTTTCTCACCCTACCTATGATTCATTCTATTCTATTATTTATGTATATGGATATTACTTTTCTAATTCTACATGGGTCGGCTCACAAGGAAACTGATGTAACCTGTGAAATAAACACATAACACACATGCTAGATATTGCTCTTATAGAAAGATACATATCCATATTACATCCCGAGATAAACTGTTTATATTCCAAGCATCATTAAGAACTTATGTCAAATAAATATTGCATCAATTTTCACGCCATCCCTTTAAGATACTTATCAAAAAGCTAATAAAAGGAAGTAAATGTATCGGATTACAATTGCATGAAACAAGATTTTTTTCTCTCTCTTATGTACATGCGTGTATCTAATTGACTTACCGTGTATATAAAGTTTATATAGGATGTGTTTTTCTCAAGGGTATTGTATGATAGGTATATGATAAATAATATGAATATTACAGTTCTGTCCTTATGTCCTGAGAGGAATGCAACAAAATGCAAAAATACTCTCTACATGAGAGTATTACAAAAAAGGCCCTAAGAAAAAAAAGGAAGACGGCCGTCATGGTAGGAGGAAAATAGTGGGCATTAATAAAAAAAAATACCGAGGGTGAGCTGAATAATCGGGAAATAAAATCTTTTAAGTTTCACAGGTACATGGTATGAATTCAAGGAGCAGTTTCCCTACATTAAGTCCCTTGAGAGGGTAAGATCGCCTTAAAAGAAAAGTTAAGTTTTAGTAATTTTTTTAGCTCAAACATAACTCTTCAATTTTACTTTCTAAGTTCTATTCAGTAGGCCAAACCGAAACAGCAAGCAACAAGGGGATAAATTTTCTAAAATTCACGTAATGGTTCGCTAGGGAATATTTAAGGGAAAGCTTTGAAATAAAATATTTTTATATATATATATAAAAAAAAAGTAAGAGGGTCTCTGAGATGTAAGGCAATTCGAAATCCTCTGGAAGAATAGCCACATAGAAAGAAGTGAGTCCCCTGAGAGGGTAAGCAATACAAAAGTCCCTTGAGAGGGTAAATAAAAAGGTCCCCTGAGAGGGTCTGCAAAACAACGAAAGTCCCCTGAAAGGTAAACTAATTCTGAAGTCCCCTGAGAGGGTAATCTAATTCTGAAGAGCAAGTCCCCCGAGAGGGTTAGCTAAGTCTTAAAAGCAAGTCCCCTGAGAGGGTGAGCTGAAGAATTGGAAAATAAAGCGAGATCCCTGAGAGGATAAGCAATACAGAAGCTCCCTAAAAGTCCCCTGAGAGGGTCAATTAAATAGAAAGCGAGTCCCCTGAGAGGGTCAGCTAGAAAAGTCCCCTGAGAGGGTAAGCTAAAACTGGAGAGCAAGTCCCCTGAGAGGGTAAGCTGATTCTCGAAAGCAAGTCCCCTGAGAGGGTGAGCTAATTCTCGAAGTCCCCTGAGAGGATGAGCTGAAGAATTGGAAAATAAAGCGAGTCCCCTAAGAGGATAAGCAATACAAAAGTCCCCTGAAAGGGTGAATTAGATAGAAGCGAGTCTCATGAGTGGGTCTACTAGAAAAGTAAACAAAAAAAATCCAAAGATAGCCAAATGAAACAGGACCGAGTCCCCTGAGAGGGTAAGCAATACTATAAATTAATGGATGGGTTAAAGTGATAGGGATGAATTTGTAGACATTTAAAAAAAAAAGGTATAAAATGGGCTAAGGTGATTAAACAATTAATCTCGTGGTGAATTAGAAGTTCACCACTTCTTTTGCTGCTCCCATTCTAAAAAAACGAATCTAATTATTATTATGTTCCTACAGTGCTGAAATTGAAGTCGATTGTTCAGCATAAGTAAGCAAAGAATCTATCATTGATTTTAACGGTATGCGCGTTATGGCTGCTTGAACTCGTGCTTAAAAAATTCTAGAAAAAGCACGAGGTTTCCAATATGGCCGATTTGTGGCTTTGTTGTATAATCCCCTAAATAAACATTTTGGAGAGTATCAACTAAACGAGGAAGAAAATTGACTTGAAAATAGCTCATTCATCTGAAGGATGTTGTACCTAAAGTAGCTTGTTCCATGTCATGGAACCCTGAAGTACGTATGTATCTAGTAGAAACTTAACCCCTGAGAGGAAAAGCTAAAATGATATGTCAGTCCTATCCTGAGAAAATATTCTCAAATATAACGTGCAATTTTATTTTTAATTTTATACGAAGAAGACAAGTCTTTGTGAAGGTAAGTTATTACTTAATTTTGAATCCGAACATTGAAGCGAGAATAGCAATGAAAATGCAGTTTAACAAAATATATAAGAGTATTACATAATTTTGTTGTTTTATTTAGAAAACGAGTAACACCAGAAACAGAGAGTTGTCAAAAGCTCTGGCGATGGAAAGGCAGCGTAATGCTTTTTTGGAAGCTCAATTAAAACAGTCTCGTAAAAGAAAAAGCATTGTTTCGAATGGAGTGAAGAACCAAACGATAGCGATGATTTTTCGTTCGGGTTAAGTGGAAACTCTACAAGACAAGAAAACCCCAAACGAATATCAATGATGCTTCCATATTCACATCAATGTCATTTGCTTCCTTGAACATTGGAGAGTGTAAACCAATTGACGGTGAGGAGGATGTCGACAAAAGATCTTTCGAGAACTGGAAAGAACTCCTCGAAGCCTCAATGCAGTTTGCAAAAGTAAATGATGAGTTTTCTAAAATGAGTATCTTTAAAATCAAAGCTGGGCCGAAATTGATCGAGGTACTTGACGGTACATCTTCTCGTGATGATGATCCAAATATGATTACGTTCCCATACTCAAACGTAATGAGCCGATTGAAAAGATACTTTAACTCGCGAGACTATATTCTGCTACAGCGGCAGAGACTTCGCTCGATGTCTCAGCAAGCAAATGAATCCGATCTAAAATACGTCAAGAGAGTTGCAGCAGTTGCTAAACTTTGTGACTATGGCGAAGACCATTTGATGGAAAATATTTCGGATGTCGTCCAATCCCACGCACTTAATTTGAAAATTCGTGAAGCGGGACGAAAAGTGATGAGAAAAGGTGGCACACTTATTGAATTTCTTGACAAAATTCGTGGCTATGAAATTGAAAAGTTGAATGAACAGACATTCATAAAAAATCATCAACAGTTCCGATCCGAAGATCAGCAGATAGCGACTGTATCATCAGGACAACGCAATCCTGGGCAACATTCTTTCAAATTTGATAACAAACCTCAGGTACCGACGTTCAATCAATCCAGAAGGACAGGACATTTCCGAGGAAAGGTAAACGCACGCGGAGGATGGAACCGAGCAAATGGGGTTGGACGGAGGACATGTTGGAGATGTACTGGCACCTACCATTTTCCACATGAGTGTCATGCGATCGACAAGGTGTGTCGTAACTGCCAACGGGTCGGACACATAGAACGAGCGTGCAGTCAGAAACTACAATCCACTACGAGGAAACGACCAAATCAAGAAGATAGGGAGACAAGTCCACAGCAAAAAACAAGGAAGATCGCTACTATTTGTGAACCAGATCAAGATGATACCAAAGATGAAAAGGAATTTGTGAGTGCACCGTGAATATATATTATCATTATACACACATATACAGTAGTATCACAACTATAACTAAAATAATAATAATAATAATATAACTATCATAAACTATCATAAACAATAAACATACATTTAAACCACTGTAACCTCACGTAGTAAAAAAAAATAATAAAATAATAATAAATAAAGAAATAAATTTATTTGGTTTTCAGCAGGTGGATAGCATCAATCAGCACACCACGAACGCACTTCTAAATGATCCGACAGATAGTTCTACATTACCCGTTTTTCGTATTAATCCAAAAAAACGAGATATGTTTCAGGAAGAGCACAAGACGTATCATCCAAGTTTTACCATGAGTTCCGAAAACATCATAGGTTTGGTAGCGGGTTTAGCCGTGAATTTTCTCATCGATTCAGGTGCCGAAGTAAACACGGTCAGTGAACATGTGTTCGAGGAGATATTAAAATGCGATCAGTTGAGTCAAACGATTTATGATCTGAAAAGTGGATCGGATAAATCACTGAAAGCATATGCGTCTCCCGGGGAAATTTGTGTCATCGCTTCGTTCGTCGCTGAACTCTTCATATCCGACGATCGCCCACTGTATTTGGAAAAATTTTACGTTGTTCCCAGTGCACGATCTTTGCTAGGAAGGAGTTCAGCTTTAAGATACAGTGTATTGCAATTGGGTCTTGATCTTCCAGTGCATCGTTCCATACAAGAGACAGTCAAACAATATCCATGCGAGATTTTTGCATTAGGTTCTGATGGTGAGTTCCCAAAATTTAATGTTCCCCCAGTAAGCCTGGCATATGACAAAACAATGCCTCCATCACGGAATGTTTTTACCAACATTCCACCTGCTTTCAAAGAAGAGGCAGAGCGAAGACTTGCTGAATTTCTATCATCGGGAATCATCGAACGGGTTACAGTTACTATGGACAAATCATTCTGCTCCTCGCTTCTAGTTGTCCCGAAAGGAAAAACGACATAAGACTGGTTGTAGATCTTCGGGGTCCTAATAAATGTATCATACGAACGCCATTCAAAATGCCATCGTTAGAATCGATTCTCTCTAAGCTACATGGAGCGACCTACTTTTCAACTATTGATCTTTCGAGTGCCTTTTTTCATGTTGAGTTGCATGAAAATTCAAGGCACCTTACGAATTTCTTCGCCGGAAATTGTACATACCGCTTCAAAAGACTACCTTTCGGTTTATGTAACGCTCCCGACATCTTTCAAGAGATTCTTCAAACCGTAGTACTGGCTGAGTGCCCTGGAACGTGCAACTACTTGGATGATGTACTCGTTCACGGTGAAACTATGAAGGAACATGATGCTAACTTGGAGAAAGTACTAGATCGGTTGCGCCAACATAATGTTGTTCTGAACAAGGAGAAATGCAATTTCGGAAAAGAATCAGTGAAATTCATAGGTTTCCGCTTTTCACGTGACGGAATCAGCGTAGAAGATGACAAACTGAAGGCCATCCGTGATTTTCGCACTCCTGAAACTCTTTTAGAAGTGAAGAGCTTTCTGGGATTATTAAACTTTTCGGAACGTTTTATATGCAATAGGGCGGACAAAACAAAGAGGCTGAGGTATCTGGCAAAATCAAACTCATTCTATTGGAATCAAGCTGAAGAAGACGAATTCGTTTTTCTTAAAAACGAAGCACTGAAATCGATAAAAAAGTTGGGCTACTTCAATTATGTCGACGAGACGGAGTTATATGTGGACGCATCTCCGATAGGCCTTGGAGCGGTGCTCGTGCAGTACGATAAAAACGATGTACCCAGAATAATTGCCTGTGCTTCGAAAACTTTAACTCTTGCAGAACAAAAGTACCCTCACACCCAAAAGGAGGCGCTTGCTATGGTCTGGGGTGTAGAGAGATTCGCGTACTACCTCACAAGCAAGAATTTCGTAATCCGGACGGACTCTGAAGCTAATCAATTCATTTTTGGTAGCAATCATCGGATCAGCAAGCGAGCAATGACACGTGCGGAGTCATGGGCCTTGCGGCTGCTTCCATATCAGTTCACTGTAAAAAGAGTACCAGGCCATTCGAATATTGCTGATGCACTATCACGGTTGATCAGTAAGACTCAAATTGACGAGGCATTTGATGAAGAAAACGACAAGCATGTTCTCTACGCTTTGGATGCAGGAGCTATGAATATTTCGTGGACAGATATCCAACTGGCGTCTGAGGGTGATGAAGAATTGGAGGCCGTTCGATTCGATCTAGCTCCCGATCTATGGCCGGAGCGTTTACGTAGCTATGACCCTCAAGATAAAGAACTGAGGACATTGGACCCAATGCTCTTCAAGGGTGACAAAATAGTTCTTCCAAAAAGTCTCCGTAGCAAGGCATTAGATGCAGCCCATCAAGGACACATCGGCTGCGGGGCAACAAAAAGAATTTTACGCGAATATTTTTGGTGGCCCAACATGAGTAAGGATGCAGAGGAATTCATCGAGAAATGTGGAACCTGTTTGCTAATCTCAAGAAAAAAACCGCCAATTCCCTTGTCCAGCCGTGAGATGCCTCACGGTCCGTGGGAGATCTTGCAGGTCGACTTTTTAACTCTCCAGGGATATGGTACAGGTCATTTTCTTGTTGTCGTGGATACCTATTCGAGGTATCTTCATGTCGTGGAGATGAAGCATACTGATGCAAGAAATACGAACGCAGCACTTTGTAAAATTTTTTGTACGTGGGGATTGCCTTTGATTATTCAAAGCGACAATGGACCCCCTTTCCAAGGCAATGAGTTTATCGAGTACTGGGAATCAAAAGGAGTTAGGGTACGGAAATCCATTCCACTAAGTCCCCAAAGTAACGGATCCGTCGAACGCCAAAACCAGGGTATCATCAAGGCCATGGCAGGAGCAAAGGAGGATGGCAAGAACTGGAGGGACGCATTAGAGTGTTACACACAAACACACAACACACTCAAACAGCATTCGCGGCTATGTATCACCCCTTTTGAATTGATGGTTGGGTGGAAATACAGGGGAACCTTTCCATGCCTCTGGGATTCAGAAAAAGCAGTGAAAATTGATAGGGAAGATGTTAGAGAGAACGACGCATTTGCGAAGCTCAACAGCAAGAAATACGCAGATCAGCATAGAGGGGCAAGAGAATCAGATATCGCCGTGGGAGATAAAGTAGTAGTCGCAACTTTTCAACGGAACAAAACAGACCCAACTTTCTCCAAGGAAAGATATACTGTTTTGACGAGAGAAGGAGCCAAGGTTGTTATACGCAGCGAGAGTGGTGTACAATTAGCAAGGAACGTGCAAGACGTTAAGCGTGACACAAGAGCTTCGGAAGGTAGACAAGAATCTGGTGAGGATGATGTAGTCAAAAACTCCGGTATAGTGATGCAACAAATATCTACTTGTACAATCTTATAAGGGCGTCGATTAACTTTTTTTAATTCACAGAAAACTTGGAAGATGCGGAAGTGGATAATTCTGATCCCATTCGAGCGGAGACGTTACAAAGCACCGGCGATGGAACCGATAGGAACGTTGAAGCATATTCCAATTGCGATACTAATCAAAGACCGAAGAGAATGTCTCGTAAACCGAACAAATTCAATGACATGATTTTATATCAAATTTTTTTCATAAACAGTAGGAGCGGAGGAGAATGTAGGGAAGGTTAGGGATTGGAATAAAAACTATATAAAAAAAATATATATAACATTAGTAACTTTCGTAAAACAAAGAAGAAAAGGGTATGAATAAATTAAATTAAATAGATGCTAGTTAATGAATAGCAGATAACTAATATTATATAAAAAGAAAGCATTCATGAACGAATATGACGAATTGATCGCAGTGGACATGGCAAATATAAACGGGCATGCTAATTGAAATGGGTGGATTGCAGTAGGCGTGGAATAGTTGAAAATGTTTGAATAAATGGGTATGAAAAAAAGGAACTCGAATCGCAGCAGGCGTAGGATATTTTTGAAAAACGGGATTTGAATAGGAATGCTCATGGGTAAAAAAAATTGAATGATCGCAGCAGGCGTGGTGAATCGAATCAGTTTGTTGGAAAATTTCAAGTGGAATAAACGTGTTTTACAGTAGTGCAAAAAAAGTGTAATTTTATTTGAAAATCCCACAGAAGACAATGGCGAGTCACGACAGTGGGTGTTCCTATAGTTGCGGTAGAACGGTTTGCAGGAATCAACAAATTAAACGCAGTAGGCCACATTACCAGTCAATTAGTTGACCTGTCATAACACGATAGAGACAAAAACAACATTGGAATTCCATTTAAACTGGTAAAGTATCTTTAAAATACTTTTTTTTCTCCCTTGCGCCAATAGTTGCGGTAGTGTTCCAATAGTTGCGAATCCCATATAAAACCTATGGGATTCGCAACTATAGGAACACGAATAACAAAATACCGCAACTATTGGAACAGTGCACCAATAATTGGAGGATTGATTTCAGGTAACAAAACAGGATTTTGGTACAATTATGACACGCTCTGGATAAAATTGAAATAATGAGCTTTCGGATGCACTTTCAAGGTAAGGGAAATGAAATATAGATTAGAAGTTATCGAAAAATTAGTGTCGGAATGTGCTTAGTTCCTCCACTATTGGGTCTTTTACCCTACTTGGCCGCACGAAAATTTTTTTTGTAGAATTTCTTGCCTGTACAAATGCACAGCACATTTTTCGAAATGGACAGATTGATATGATATTTGCGAAAAAGAATCACGTGTCTTGGAGGGACTTGAATACTCAACCTCCTACTGTAATGCATGCAAAAGAAAGCAAACAAATATGAAGTGATGGAAATCATGGGATTTATCCTCCTTCTGTGATCTCCTTCGATCTATATTATGTGATTTTTTTTCTATCATTTTCTAATGAATCAGTATTATCAGCGCTCAGGTGGATTATTCTGGCTTTTAAAAATGAACTTTTGCTTCTTCATTGCCATTTTACTTTGAAGATCATCAATGAAATTTTATACTTCATATGTCATTAGAATGTTAGACTTAATAATTGTTTCGCCCTTATTCCTTGTTAAACAATTTCTAGTTTCTCTTTGTTTGTAGTAAGCTCGGACCTAAAACTATTAAAAAATAACTGAAAACTATTGAAAAATAATTTTTATGTATGAACCGTTTGTGAGAGAAACTGTATATTATGTGACATTTTTGGCGAAAATGAGATCTTTATATATTCTGAATCTACATCCAAAAATACGTATTCTGCCAAAAAAATACGAAAAAAAAATTATTCGGAAATGTATGATTTTTTTCTTCGTTTGTTTGAGAAACTACACTGGCCGGCATAATAAAGTGCCCACTTGCCGTTTTTCATACAAAATGGTCAACTTTGGAGCTCTAGATCTTGGGTTCCCGTGAACCGATTTGGCTGAAAATTTTACCAGAGCTCAGATATAACTTGAATTTTAACATATCTATGTTTCGAGCATATTGACTCACAGGGTTAAAACTTATTGCGGTAATACCAACGTGAATTTTTGGCAAAAATTGTTTTTCAAATACCTCGAAAACTACATCTCTAAGTGTACAGGTATATATAGCAAACTTTTTGTATTGGCAAAATACGCGTTTTTGCTGAATATGTCATCAGTCTACAACCTATAGAATTCAAGATATTTAAAAATAAATTTTTGCCAAAAATTCACTTTGGTAATACCGCAATAATTTTTAACCTGTGAATCTATATGGTCGAAACTTCGATATGTTAAAATTCAAGTTATATCTGAGCTATGGTAAAATTTTCAGCCAAATCGGTTCACGGGAACCCGAGATCTAGAGCTCCAAAGTTGACCATTTTGTATGAAAAACGGCAAGTGGGCACTTTATTATGCCGGCCAGTGTAGCTACCTATGTAGTACACGCATTTTGAAGAGCAATTATGGAGTGCTGCGTGTAGTTTTCGAACTAAAAGCCCCAGGGTGTTGTGTTTTTCCAAAAACTATTGATCTGTATCGCAGAAATTGAAAGATTCGGTTAGTTAAAAACAGTTTTTTTGCTGCTTTCTCGGAATTGTGTAAAATGGATATATATATATATATATATATATATTATGCAGTTTCTCAAACAAATGATTCATATTCTAGTTCGATTATTAGATATTTAACAATTCATCTGCAAATGAGAAAAACTGGCAACCATGTGCAAATGATGATTGCAATCAACATTTGATCTACTGCATACATTTTTCGCCAGTTTCTCAGATATGAAGGAGACAAACGCTGCTTTGCACATACATATGATCCGAACTCTGAATGCAAGAAACTGTACGTAATGTTCCGCCGCGGTTCATAGATTGCAAAAAAAAAGCTTGGAACTGTTCACTGAACGTCGGTGCACATGCATCATAGCATACCCCCAGGTGGAAACACTCTGGTCCTTAGTCCGGTTGTTCGGTTGTTCATTTCGTACAACTAGGCGAGTGTTGATAAATGCGCAATCCGCACATGGAACCGACATGAACGAAATAATACTCCATGCCATTTTGAGATATTCACGAAGCTGTCGCGTCGTTACATTTGCCATTGTTTGTGTAACATCAATTCGTGATTGTTGAATTTCTTTAAAAGAAATATACTCTTATTCAGATTTAAGATTCTACCGCTTCCAGTTATTTGAAGCTAGCTTGCATAAGTTACACACGTACGCAATTGGAGAAAAAATACCCCTCATCAATCACCTCCCAAAGGGACAACTTTCTCTCACCATGATGCCTTTCTGTTTCTAGGTCAAAATATCGTAACATTGAATAAATGCTTGTTATGCTTAGTTATATGCAATTCAAATAGACTTGTGCCTGCAGCCTACCCATCACACTTTCATGCTTCTTCCAATTTATTTCCCAAACATAGGGCTATGTCACCACTGCAGGTTTGTCTAACGTTGGTTCGGGTTCGTTTGTTCTATCCCTCATTCCCACTTTATAGGAACAAATGCGCCTGATGGCCTGCGGGCTTACTTCTTTTCCGCATTCGACATACCCAGCCCGTCGTCTCGTATCCTGCCAGTTGACTGTTTCGGTTCATTTTGTTTTTCCTTCTGAGCGGCTTGGCTCAAACATATGTTTTTCTGCCTCAATCTCAATCGTCGTCGTCGTTGGTTGAACCAGCCCAGTCTCAGTCGTGTGCCCGGGAGGCAAATATAGACATGTTGATTTGTGATACATGCACTGCGGAGTACTTACAATAATTCCTTCGTTCGTCGATCAGGGAACGAAATCCATTCGACAGGTGTTTGCCATTTATGAAACCTGAAAAGTCTGGCCATGCGAACATATCCTGCTGTTGCCTTACCTCAACAACTAACTGTGGGAATTCAAATGAAGAGTTTGTACAATCTGATATTTTCGATTGTAAAATGAATTATAGGTGTATTTGATTTGATGTGTTTTAACGTGCTCTAGTTATTATTGAGATACTATTCTATTAAACTAGAGGATATTAAGACTTTTGCCATTGAAAGCATAATTCGGTGTTGGAATATCTTCCAGCTCAATATACAGAAAGAATATTTTCGAGTACATAAAAAAATTACATTTAAAACATCCTAAATTCAATATGCTCTTAGAAACTGTGAACAAACTGATGTGATTTTCGACTAATCGCTGTCTGAGTAACTATTTCAAGTTCAACTGCAGGGGTGCAATGTAACGCCATAAACTTCGCTTACCACATTGTCCGAAAACCGCAATTTCTTGTCGGCAAATTTTAATTCAATAAAATACCACAATATCAGTTTTAAATTTTCAACACTTTGCTGGTGGCCGGTGTGATCGCAGTTTTTGTTTTCACCTTAGCTTTTGGTGCTCTTCGCATGTGACTCGCAAACTTGTTGGTGGCTTCTCAGCCATCAACGGCGCGGCGGCGTCGGCGCTTCCATATAGCTAGGAACATATGAGATGGTGGGGCGGCCGCGTGTGTTATGTGCAGTTTAGCGAGCTCGGATGGGACCATAAGCCAGGGAACGAAAATCAGTAGCGAAAAAACGCAGCCATAAAAAATGCGCTTCCATATATAAAACTCTGCACCACACACCGCACTAAACCGCTACTGATGGCGATGATGGTGAATAGTGCTCAGTTAGAAAACATTAATTTATCTATAATAGGACAACAGGTTGCCGGTAGCAGAGCGGCGTAAAAAAAAGATTTCACATGACACTCGATTGGTGCTATATGTGGACACATGTGTTTTAAGTTGGAACAAAAAATCTAAATTCATCCCCCTATTGACGAAATGCATTGATTTTACAAATCGGTGAAACTCCTGAATAGCCTTAAAATGGTATTCGTGATCATCTACTTCATGTAATGTGGATTCGATAATCATGCAGAAAATTTTGCTAGTGGCTGGGTTTGAATACCGGTCTTGTAATTTTTTTCTCTAGTACCCTTATGCCAGGAAAACTAGGGCTACATAGCTGAATTTATTTCATTTATTAAACTTGCATCTAAACAGATAACACTTAGTCATTAAATTGGTGCCACAATACACGGCTCGAGGCCACATCTCTTCATCCACGGTTATGACCTATGCTCACCAAATCCTTATGTACCTGGTTCATCCACTTTGCGCATTGCGCTCCACGCCTTCTTGTTCAAACTGGCTCCGAAGCGAACAGCGTACTTGCAGAGTTACTGTCCGGCATTCATGCAACATGCGCTGCCTGTAGTATTACTGGAGGAATATCCGGTGCAGTTTATTGTGTAACATCTTGAGGAATTCCTGGATTATTATCTGATGGAATACCCGGAGTAATTCCTGGAGTAATTGCTGCAGAAATTTTATCTTGGAATATGCAAAGGAATTCCTACAATATTATCTGGAGGAATTCTTGAAGGAATACACGGAATAATTCCTGGAATAATATCCGGAGTCTTGAGGGAACATAAGGAGCGATTCCTAGAGTAATGTTTGGATTAATTTCAGCCGGAATGTGAGGAGGAATTATCGGAGGAATATCCAGAGTAATTCCTAAAGTAATATCCAGATGAATTCCGGGAGGAACATCCGAAGCAATTGCTAGAGTAATAGCTGGAGGAATTACAGGAAGAACATCCGGAGAAATTTCATAAGAAATGTCCAGATGCATTTCCGGGAGAATTTAAAGATGGATATACGAAGAAGTTTCTGGAGAAAGGAAAACCCGCCTTATTTGCCTTATTTGTCATTGAAGAGAGGCATTGAGATGCAAAATTTTCATTGGTATAATTCAGTATTGAGACATTCATTTTATCACTCCCCAACGTACGGCATATTATGTATTCCAAAACAATTTTGTCGGCCTAGTACATCCGAAAAAAATATTAAAAACATAAATATTAGGATTCAATTAAAGAACTGGGACAATTCCTAAAAAATCAATTCCAGTAAAATGCTAATATCTTTGCCTAATAAACTTTAATCTTCTCGCGGTTTTCAGCATAACATTCTGTATTTAATTCTACAAGAACTGAATGAGTATCATTGTTCTTGATCGTAAATTGTGCCGTCCAACTGCAAATCACTATTTTTGGATGTTTCTGCATACATTTTTCCATATAAACTTCCAACGAGTTTAGCACCGCCCAAACGTTGACCGATTTGGCTGAAATTTTGTCCAGAGCATCAGGGCATCAAATAGAACCGAATAAGAGGGCGGCCCATCAAAAAATTTGAAAAGTGTTTTTTGAGCAAAGCTAGTGACCACTCATGTTGACAATAAGAAGCGACGAATTTGGTCCCGTATTTCTTTGTTTGGCGATGGGTACATATATGTACAGTGAGATGGAGATCGGAACAGTTCCCCTATTTCTCAAACACTGCAATACCATTCGAACAAATTAAGAAAACCGGCTGTTCTTTGTTCAACAAGAAAACACGATGTTCAACTTCAACCTTTCGTGTCTTGGGGTAACTCAACTTTTGTTTCAAATTAAAATGAATGGGTTTGAAGAGCGAACGTTGTAAGTTCTTATTAACAGTTGCCATTCAATTATAAGATTCATTTGAACAAATAAAAGTAAAGAACTCGAATAACAGGCTTATTTTTTTACTCCTGTAATATCCTACAGTATTTAATAACTTTATAATAGTATTTTCGATTGGATTTTGTTCAATTTTATAAACTTTTGTACAGGGTGTCTGCAAATTATCCGTACAACAAGACAGGTTTTTAAATATTTTTTGGAATAAATTAAAGAACCAGCATGCATTGCATGTTATTATAATAGGACTACATAAACCAAGCTGAATTTGTTCACATTAAAATGACCCCTGTATCCTGAGTTGTACGCCTTCGATCGTGTTGGAAAAAAATCACGATGGCCGCACGTTTCTATACAGATACTTTTCACACATTTTTGACGATTGTGACATGATTTCAAATGTCTCGATAATATGTTCGGTGTTTTGATGGCTGTTGATTTCAAGATGGACCATACCGAATGATAAATTCAATCCAAATCGGGTGAGTAGGAAGGCAATTCCTTTTTGTTCGGAAAACCGGAAAAAAGCATTCACAAAGACTTAATTTTTTTATACATGAAATGACGCTCAGTGTTCTCAGAATATACATCTGTTACAGCCTGCTGAGTTGTTATGCCCATATATGTAGCTACCGATTCAGTCCATTTTTGTCTGTTTTTGCTTTGTAGAAGCAAACTATCAAAATCTGTACGGATAATTTGCAGACACCCTGTAGCCTGTAGATTCAAAAATGATTTTATTATTACATTCCCGTCGTTTCTGCCGATTAGTTTTGGCCTTTCTCAAAGGTCGCTAAAACATGTATTAACATTCAATATATAACATATAACATATAAGGTACACTGGGGGAAGTGGAAAAAGGGGGTAAGTGCAAAAAACGACTCGAAAAATTGAAATGGTACATACTTTACAGTTTTTACCACATCATAACATTGTGCAAGAATATACTTTGATGCTCACACTAATTCTATGTTAAAATTTGTATAATACATACACTAACACAATTAACGCTTGAACTGTTATTTTAGGTTCCGCGTAAAGTTGATTTTTGCATTTATAAAATCAATTCTTATTTATTTATTCAGACTAAGGCCAAAGTTGCCTGTGCGGTATATAAGAGTCTTCTCCATTCGGCTTGGTCCATGGCTATACGTCGCCAACCACGCAGTCTATGGAGGGTCCGCAAGTCATCTTCCACCTGATCGATTCACCTTGCCCGCTGCGCACCTCGCCTTCTTGTGCCCGTCGGATCGTTGTCGAGAACCATTTTCACCGGGTTACTGTCCGACATTCTGGCTACGTGCCCGGCCCACCGCAGTCTTCCCGAGCAGCACAAGGCAGACGAAAATAGTTGCAGCAACTTGATTGTGACTGATTCTGGTCACATATGAGTTGCAGTAACTTATGTGGAACATGTGTGCTGCTAGGGTTCCGATTTTCGCGGTGTGAACGATGAATGGTTCTCCCAGCAGCTCATGCAACTCGTGGTTCATTCGCCTCATCCACGTACCGTCCGCCATCTGTACCCCACCATAGATGGTACGCAGCACTTTCCTTTCAAAAACTCCATGCGTTGGTCCTCCACGAGCATCGTCCAGGTCTCGTGTCCGTAGAGGATTACCGGTCTAATGAGCGTTTTGAAGATTGTCAGTTTGGTACGGCGGCGAACTCTATTCGACCGGAGCGTCTTGCGGAGTCCAAAGTACGTACGATTTCCAGCCACTATGCGTCTCCGAATTTCTCTGCTGGTAACATTTTCGGCAGTCACCAGTGAGCTCAAGTACACAAATTCTTTTACCACCTCGATTTCGTCACCACCGATGCAAACTCGCGGTGGGTGGCTCACATTGTCTTCTCTTGAACCTCTGCCTATCATGTACTTCGTCTTCGACGTGTTGATGACTAGTCCGATCCGCTTAGCTTCCCTCTTCAGTCTGATGTAGGCTTCCTCCATCTTCTCAAAGTTACGTGCCATAATATCTATGTCGTCCGCGAAACCAAATAGTTGGACGGACTTATTGAAAATTGTACCACTCGTGTTAATCCCTGCTCTTCGTATTACTCCTTCCAAAGCGATGTTGAATACCAGACACGAAAGACCATCACCTTGCCCAACCCTCTGCGGGTTTCGAAGGGACTCGAGAATACCCCTGAAACTCGAACTACGCACATCACCTGATCCATCGTCGCTTTGATCACCCGTGTCAGTTTATCCGGAAATCCGTGTTCGTGCATTAGCTGCCATAGCTGATCCCGATCGATTGTATCATGTGCGGCTTTGAAGTCGATGAATAGATGATGTGTGGGAACGTTGTATTCGCGGCATTTCTGCAGTACTTGGCGAATGACGAACACCTGGTCCGTGGTGGAGCGTTCGCCCATAAAACCCGCCTGGTACTGCCCCACGAATTCCCTTGCAATGGGTGCAGGTCGACGGCATAAAATTTGGGAGAGTACCTTGTAGGCGGCGTTCAGCAATGTGATTGCGCGGTAGTTGCTACAATCCAGCTTATCGCCCTTTTTATAGATCGGACACACGACACCTTCCATCCACCCCTGCGGCAAAACTTCCCCCTCGCAAATCTTGGTAATGACCTAGTGCAGCGCTCTAGCCAGTGTCTCAACCCCGTGTTTAAATAGCTCTCCTGGTAGTTGGTCAACCCCAGGGGCTTTGTTATTCTTCAGCCGGCCAATCTCATTCTGGATTTCCTGGAGATCCGGAGCCGGTAAAATTATGTTCTACACGCGTTCTCACAGGTCCATCACCATATCGCCATCTTCGTCTGCCGCATCGCCATTCAGGTGTTCTTCGTAGTGCTGCCGCCACCTTTGGATCACCTGACGCTCGTTTGTAAGAAGGTTCCCGTTTATGTCTTTATCAGGTTGTGGAACGTGGCCCTTACGTGAACGGTTTAACTTCTCATAGAACTTTCGTGTGTTATTACTTAGCGCGGTACAGTTGCTCCGTCTCTTCACGGTCTCGATCTTCCTGCTGGCGCTTTTTCCTCCGGAAAATCGAGTTTTGTCTGTTCCGCGCCCGTTTATATCGTGCCTCGCTCGCCCTCATGCGGTGTTGCAGCATTCTGCATTCTTTTCTTCCACTAACTGCTCACATTCGCCGTCATACCAGTCGTTTCTCTGATCCGGGGGCACCGTGCCAAATGCAGCGGTTTCGGTGCTACCAATGGCGGATCGAATATCTCTCCAGACATCTTCAAGAGACTAGCTGCTCTTCCGTTGGGAGTGCCGCCACTTGCCGCTGCTGCGCGTATACTCCGACACCGTCGAGTTTTGAGCGCAGGCATACTGCAACGAGGTAGTGATCGGATCCAATATTCGCACTGCGGTAAGTGTGGACGTTCGTGATGTCGGAGAAGAATTTACCGTCGATTAGAACGTGGTCGATTTGGTTTCCCGTTTCTTGGTTAGGTGATCTCCATGTGGTTTTGTGGATATTTTTGCGGGGAAAGAAGGTGCTTCGGACTACCATTCCGCGGGAGACTGCGAAGTTTATGCATCGTTGTCCGTTGTCATTCGATACGGTTTGCAGACTATCCGGTCCGATTACCGGTCTATACATTTTCTCCCTTCCTACCTGTGCGTTCATGTCACCGATGACGATTTTGACGTCTCGCAGTGGGCATCCATCGTATGTCTGCTCCAACTGTGCGTAGAACGTTTCTTTCTCGTCGTCGGATCTCCCTTCGTGTAGGCAGTGCACGTTGATGATGCTATAATTGAAGAAATGGCCTTTAATCCTCAGCTTGCACCTCCTTGCGTTGATTGGCTGCCACCCAATCACGCGTTGGCGCATCTTACCCAGAACTATGAAGCCGGTTCCCAGCTCGTTGGGGGTGCCACAGCTTTTGTAGAAGGTAGCCGCTCGATGCCCGCTTTTCCACACTTTCTGTCCTGTCCGGCAAGTCTCATGCAGCGCCACGACGTCGAAGTTGCGGGGATGTAATTCATCGTAGATCATCCTGTCGCTACCTGTGAAACCTAGCGACTTGCAGTTGCATGTTCCAAGCTTCCAATCGTGATCCTTTATTCGTCGCCTAGGTCTTTGCCGATTATATCGAGTCGCATTATCTCTTATATTGTTCGTAATTATTGGTTTTCCAGGCGGCTTATTGGGCCTGCGCAAACCTCCTGTCTCGTCGGAGGGCCGTCGTGTCTGGGCTGTTTTGTGTCCCACCTGACATCAGGACTTGGGCTTGTGCGCTTTGAGCGGCACAGGTCGCTTTGGTGGGGCCTACTTGCGGATACATGCAGCTTTTTATAGGAATTAATAAATAATAAATTAATAAAAATAACAGGACCCACTGTCAAACCCCACCACATCCTAGGCAAGCCCCACAACTCGCAGATGGCCTGGGGAGGGATCGTCAAGCCCTTGGACACAGTCCCTGCTGCCCGCATGGATGACTCACCGTATTTGATTTTGCTTATCTCTAGAATTTTGATGTGTTCTTCCGACTTAATCTTCGTCGATACTCATACCAATTAAAGAATTCCCCGAAATTGAAAAAAAAATTTAAAATGCTTCTACTTCATCACCAAGGTATCCTAACCTAACATAGTATTTAACATTTTATATCAATCAGGCAGATTACATTGAAGATTTTTAAATTTGATTCATAAGATGCTATTACCAGGTCGGTGGCATCCCTATCTTGCATAGTGGATTTCTTTTGCAGCCAATATTACGCTACCACTGACGTGTTTGTATCCTTATGAGTATCCAATCTGATGTTTGTAAACAAAACACATACATGTTGGGGTGGGTGGGTGCGTTCGCAAAATGTTGGCTGCAAAATAAATCGAAATGCGAAATAGGGATGCCACCGACTTGGTTAGCGTCTTATGCATCAAAGTTAAAAATCTTCAAATCTGCCTGGTTGAGACGAAATGAAGCCTCCTTTCAACAGACCAAGAGCCTAGGAAGCTTCTTTTGAAAAGGCTCAGAAGAATTATTTCAAAAGGCTCTACAGCCTTTTTTCATGAGTCTCGGGAACCTTGTTCAAGAGACTTGGAAGCCTCCTTTTAAGAGGCTGAAATACGTCCTTTCAAGACGCTCAGAAGCCTTCTTTTGAAAAGCTCGGAAGCTTCCTTTCAATAGAGTCGGAAGCCTTCTTCCAAGAGGGTCGGAAGCCTCATTTCGATCGATTCTTTCAAAGACGATCCGAAGCCTTTTTTTCAAGAGGATTGGAAGTCTCGTTTCTTGAGGCTCGGAAGCCTCCCATTAAGAGGCTGAGAAGTGTCCTTTCAAGAGGCAAAAAAGCAGACTTTCAAGAAGCCCATAAGCCCACAGGTTCGGAAGTCTTTTTCAAGAGGCTCAGAATTCTTTTTAAGGATTGCATTACATCTAGGGGAAACCACCAAATGTTGAACGGCTAAAATTCTTGCCTATTGTAGAGCGCCCATAAGAAATGCACGTGCGTTCAACAATATCCGTTCGTATTAGCCGTTCAATATTTGGTGAATTACCCTACTCGATCAACCAAGTCCTGAGTTATGTTTCCGTGTAATATTACAGCAGCTCTAATCATCCTAATCTGTGAAAGCAGTGGCTCAACGCCCCAAAAAAATAAGTCTTACAAGTTACACTTAAATGGGCATTGCTCGGCACGAACACCTCATTAGTCATTGCATTGTGCATCTGGTATACTCCTTGTATACCTTGTATAATGTGGTATATGATTCAAACATTTCACATTCATTTGCATTCTCTCAGATGCGAAATCTTCCCAAAGCCAAGATCAAGGTCCTTCTGTGATTTTACTACAATCTTCACAATCTAAAACGCTGGTCATATATGACCCATTGACCCATCGTTACGGAAGGGTTCGACGGGAGAGAACACCTTGTTGGCGGCGGTCAACAGGTAGTCTTTGGACATGGTCAAACCTTCTGCCTGAACAGCTGCAGGTGTTCATCAACAGATGCCTGCGGTACATACTTTGTGCCTGGTCGCCTCATAAGTGGGTCGCCAACAACGTACTCCATCGTCCTTGTTACCAGAAACCGATAGCAACTGAAATTCCATAAGAAGGCACGTATAAGAAATTTGTGAACAAGCATTGGACCAGCTGGACGTCGCAGCAGAAGCAGACTCAGAGGCTCATGGCAGCGCAGCCTTGATAATGAAATAAAAGAAGTCGACCGAAATCTAACTTGGCAAAAGATTAAGGCGATAGCTGAGATTTTTCAAGTTTGCCAATTGTACAACTTGTGTTGCAAGTAAGTAAAATGGGACATTCCACTTATTAGACACGCTGATATTTACGGTATTGAGTAAATATCGCAATTATCTCTATTGTTGGATAAAATCATTCAAATTATTTAGATTATTACATTTGACAACATAGAAGCAAGTCCAAACTGCACAGGAAAACAAAAATTTGCCATGCTCATTTGCAAGATGATCACAGCACGTAATTAGTCTCAGCTTATGGATAGATTTGTATACCTTTCTTACGTAGTTAGAAGGATAAAAAGGCGCTATGCAGCCACCCACCCGCACTCGCATTTAGCTTTAGCGTGTGGAGCTATTTTCCATGCAACGACGATGTGACACGGCGAGTGCGAGGCTCAAAAGGCTGCTTGTCCACAGCACGCCGCATGTCGGAAACTAACCATAGAGCTAGTGGCAGGATTGTCTCTTTTTTTTCCCTGGTGCGGCTACATAGCTGTTAAACAAGCCTCCGCCTGCCTTGGGGGAATAGAGCAATTTTGTCAAATTGTCGGAATCAATTTAACAGAAAACGAAATAATTGCCCTACACGAAAATTTCATGTGTGAAGTCGTTACACTCTGTCGCTGCGTCACTCGCTCTATAAGCTCTGAACCAATCGACCGAAAATCGCGTGCGGCAAAACATGTGGCAGCTAATTAGCATTTATTTGGAATTGATTTCGATTTGTTGGTTTCTGCTACTGCAGCTGCTGAAGACGACAATGGAACGTCGACTGCAGACAGGATGATGGGACGAATCATTCGAAGATTGCAGAAGCGTCTTGAAATCGATACACTCCGGTAGATATCCATAAATTTTAGCCAACATAAAGCATGTATTCCTTGCGTTGATTTACGTGGCACCATCATTCGGCTTGTTCGGTTACTATCGCCAGCGACGTTTCCAGGAGTGTATTACTGGTTCGAGAACCAGAGTAATTTGGCAGCATTCGCGTGGAAAAGGCCCGCTTATTTCTAGCGCTGTTTCACTATGCTTAATAGTCAAAAAGACTGGTAAATAGAGCATAATTCTAGTATGGCATTAGCCGTGAATTTGATCTGCTCTTTTTGTTTACGTGATGTAATATTCGACAATATTTGGTGTCATTGTGCATTCTAAGAGAACATAACTTCGGTAGAAACGATGTGCCCTTAATACGCTATTGTCGACGTCAAACAAGTTCGCACTTTACTTGAGATGCAGAACCAAGTTTAATGCCGGGAAAGCTGCTACATGACGAGGTAGTTTTCTCGCTTCTGTTGGTGATCATTCTCAGCAAAGACGCGACGCAAAGTTGGTCAATGGCCAGCGTCAGTTACGCTGATTCCGTGCGCCTTCGACTGCGCAACGTCAGCCATGGTGGTGTTCAGAAATGGCAGCTCGATTGTACCAGACTCACATGCATACCTACTTCCAGTCCAGCGACGACAGCCACCAGCAGATTCTAACGAAACGGGGAGTGAATAATCAAAACGGCTCGGCCACGGGGTAATCAATCATTGTCATCTCTCATTACAAATAGGGTTTTCGCTTTGTTCCCTTCAACTGCCACTCACATGGCCATTGCTTCCTCCTTCTCTGGCCTTATTACGTTATCCGCTCTAACGTAGTGGCGACCTTCGTGTAGTTCGTCAGCCAGTCTTTCAATGCATTATATACTTATTTCATCTACTCGAATCGACGGACATCCCCGAGAAGGAATAGACGAGGCAGCGGAGACGCCCGGTCAGCAGGGGAATTCTCTGATTGGAGCAGCCAAGAAACCAATCAATTTTTATCTTACTTCTCGCGAATGAATGCTGCTGCTTGATGGTTAGTTGAGTTTGAGCTTCGAAGCAAAGGCGCAAGATAACAAAAAGAATACCCGCAATACAACGCGGGTGAAGAAAATATGAATAATCTGTTCGTTTCTTCTCCGACCGCCTCATTTGTAGCGCGTGGTGGACTCAAATGGCAATAATGGGATCTTGGCTTATGGCAGTTTGATTAATTACCTGGCGGGAACCTCCCGGTTCATTACTGTGCGAAATATTGGCGTGGTTGGAAGTACATGCGGACCTCGAATGGTTCGAATGAAGTATTGAAACGAGAAAAACATTTAAAAAAAAGAAAATGTGGATGTTTTTGAAAAGCGCATTATGAATCATATAAAAGGTCAATCATCCGGAAATATATGTATGGCAGTAGTTGCACCAAACTGCCAATCAAAATCTAAACCGAGATATGATAAAGATGTATTAAAAAAATTGTTTTAAAAAAATATTTTAAAAAACAAAAAGTTGTCTTTATTTTTTAAATGAAGGAAAACAAAAAAAAAATTCTCATCAAATCTCATCTGATCAAACACTTTCTTCTACATTCGTTTACATTAATTATCGCGTTTCTGCCGATAAGCATTCATTTTAAATATGTTCACATGAGTTTTTACAAAGTATTATTTTTATTGGAACAATATTGGATAGACTTTGGAGAATATGATAATTGATTACTACAATACTACATAGTTGTAGAATGCGTGCAATTTGCATTCAAAGCAGTCGCAGATGCGATGTTCAACTCGCGTTGAAGTCAAACGTTGTGGCTCAACATTGTGCGGCTGCAAGTAGGTAGAATGTTGCAAGACTAAGCGCAGCAACTGGACATGTTTCTTTCAACGGTAAACGCACCAAAATTCGAATTGAAATTCTAATGTGAAATCTGTGCTGTTACACTCTAGCAAAACATGGTGTGTATCAGTGGATAACACTCGATAGCTGCAGCTGTTTATCAACAGATGCCTGCGGTACATAATTCGTGCCTGGTAACCTCACAACTGGATCTCAAACAGCGAGCTTCATCGTCGTCATCTCCAGACGCCGATAGCAACTGAAATTCAAGAACGGAGGCTGGGTATTCCAAGTTGGGCGGAGATGGAATCTACAAACAAGCATAAAACTGGAAACCTCTTAGACATCCCAGCAGAGGCAGACTAAGAGACTCATGGCGGCTTAGCCTCAAAAAAGAAATGAAAGAAGTCGGCTGAAACCTAACTTGGCAACAGGTTAAGGCGATAGCTGGACATCGCTCAGGGTGGAGACCTCTCAAGCCGGGATGTACCACTCGGGATGTACAGGACCCTTAGATAAGTTATTCGTTGAAGACTTGCATAGCAATTTCTTGAAAAACTTACCAATTTCATTCACTTGCATTTATGGTTGCCATTTCGTCAATTTTCAAAATTCCTTAGTACCGCGTCAACTAGAGTTTGTTCGCGAGATACAAACTAAAAAAACTGTATTGGGTAAACTTCGGGTACCTCCCGCGACGGATTCGTTTGTAGTCGTGTAACATTGTCAGGGTGGCCAGACCTACCGATTTATCTAAAGTTCTGCCGATTTTTGATTGTTCTATCGATTCACATCCAAAAGGTCCAAAACTACAGATTTTTCTAAATTCCTTCCGAAAATTCAATCTTTCTGATAAACGTGTTTGAAGTTTATATCAATTTTCCTATTATCAAAACTCAGGAATATTATTTTCAATAAATATGATGTCAAGTCTTAAAGATCGTAGCCTGAACAGGCTATAGGAATGTTTCATTGTCTGGATACTGAGAGATTTTACTTTATATTTCCCAAATTTTTCTTTAAATGTTTTGATTGCTTCCAGATATTTTTGATAAAAGTTCGGTATCGCCATCGGTGGGATGACAATAAGTCTGGGGGGTGTGAATGGGTCATCGCTCTCACCGGCAGTCTGCACACCAAGTTTTTTTACTGTATACGGTAAAAATATTACTGACTTTCAAAGAGCTGAACAATCAGTAATTAGTTCAGTAAAGTTTGGTTTACTGAACGATCAGCAAATTTGGCAAGAAATACTTAGCTGTCAAAATTACTGACTACCTCATCAATCAATACCGTGAATCGGTAAAATTTACAAATCATAGTCAGTTCCCGGGCAGAAGCCATGAACAGCATAACAAAACATTATATGGACTTGATTGATATAAGAGATAAAAGAACAGACAATAATATAAAAAATTTGCACCGAAATATCATTTAAATATCAAAATATGCTATGGATAAGAACAAACCAATAGCACTTGATATTGATCACTTTTTACAAATAACCAGGGTTTCGACTTTTCGTTTCAATGAGACCAAAGCAAGCGTTTTTCGGGCCAAGCGAAAATCTTGTTTCGTTGTTTATGTTGAGGATCATCTTTCACCCATCAATCTTTTCTCTAGAATTAGCATTGGAAGATGAACGAAAATCTTGCCTATTAGATGAAAATCCTCTTTCGTTTTATTACTTTCACCTCTCACTCACTTTTCACGAGAATTTTCGCAGTACAATTACAAAATTGTATGGCCGCGCCGGGATTCGAACCCAGAATAGTAACAATAATAGTTGTGGGGATGCGCTTACTTTAGCCACACCACCACGCTATCTATATGAAAGTGTTAAGTTATTTGTTCCACATAAGCTACTACCATTTGCATTGATGATGCCACGAAAAGACTCGAATATGAAAGAAAAAGAGCAAACCAACGTTTAGCGGCAATCGAAGTGAGCGAAAAATTGTTATCACTCTCCAGGCTGTTTTCTTTCCCGAAAAGCGATTTCTCCCGAAAACTTTCGTGAGGGAAAATCATGTGCTCCTGAGATTGAATGAGCTGAGCATTATGAACCCTGCAAATAACATAACATGATTTCCTCGTGATATTTTAGTGCAAAATATTTATATTATCGTCTGATCTTTTATCTCTTCCCGAGTAGACGCAAATAGCTCAATAATATCAAATGTTGATAAGATAGCAAAATGAGATATGGACATGATTGATATAAGAAATAGGGGTCAAGGGCAGGTATTGAGCACTTATTCCTGCATCGATAACGGCGAATACGTCCAGCACATCCTCCATAACTTTTGAACTTTATTTACACTGTTAACTAACGAAAATATCTCACTTTTATCCGGGATCGTAAATCCGCTTCGACTTCTGTCGCGTTTGATAGAAAATAGCTGACATTTGACAGCAGATGTGTTATTACTGACTAGCATTCTTTCAAATATTTACTGAACGTTAGCAATTTTTTTACTGAACAGTTGGGGTGCAATGACAGACCTTGACTTCCTGAGTTTTTCGGTAAAAAAATACAATTGTTCAACATAATTCTCATTTGAATTGTTGATAGCTTGTAGTTATGTGACATACATTTGTAAATTGTACTAATTTTACTGATCATTCAGCGAAAATTTCATTTTACGGATCAAAAATGTAAAAAATTACCGAACATTCAAACTGAAATTTGGTGTGTGGAGGTCGTAGAGTAAAATCGTTCTAAAAGTCTCTTATATTTTAGTCTTCTTGCCCTGAGATACATTCAAACTATACTAAAAGCATTCTAAATAGTTGAAGCAGTAACCCACTCTCACCCCCATTTGACCCATTGTCACCCGACGACGGTATTGGAGTGATTTTATAGCCTTTGGATGCCATATACAGATATGCTCGAATTGCGGGTA
Source organism: Armigeres subalbatus (assembly GCF_024139115.2). Lineage (NCBI taxonomy): Eukaryota > Metazoa > Arthropoda > Insecta > Diptera > Culicidae > Armigeres > Armigeres subalbatus. The sequence continues at coordinate 383,326,312 of NC_085140.1, read as the reverse complement.
GTGGCCGTATAGGGAGAGAGGGGGGCTAAACAACCGTTACTTATTGTGACAGGAGGGGGGGTTTATGAATCGTTACGTAACAAATAAAACCAAATTTAAAAAAAAAATCAAAATCGGGTACCCAATTTGCATTAATACAATGTTCTACCTAAAATGAGGATGATACAAAACAAAAAACAACTTTTTTTTGTTATGTTTTTATAAAAATTGGGAAATAGGAGGGGGTCTGCCTCAATGAGCGTTACGAAATTTGAGGGAGGAGTCTGTTAATACGTTAATTTGTGTTACATTAGGGGAAAAGGGGTCAAAAACCTCAATTTTTTGCGTTATGTAATTTGTGCATAAAGCATTGGTGTAACTTATCCACCGTGGACGGATTTCGAAGCAAAGGATCAAAATCGGAACAGCTATTTTTTAACTGAATTTTTAATTGAAGTAGATTGAACGACTAAACTACCACTGTAAATAGGTAAATACGAGAGGATAAATAAAATGAGAAGCGATTATTTTGATTTGAATTCCGCTTAACTTACTTTTTCAATCGCAATTTACAATTAAAACACACTTACTTTTGGTGCAAAAATGTTCTACAAGCAAACAAATAGCGTCAGAAGCTTTGCTTTTGGTGGGTGGCGATTTGTTTTTGATTAGTTTTTTTTTCAAAGCCTACTTTCTATCTCATAGGCCTAAATAAAAGCTTACTGTCAAGTATATGAATAAAATAAGATATATTTGATAAATTAATTATTTGGAAACCTTCACCTACTTATTTGGAAACCTTCACCTACCTATTGGTGTTGTTGGTTTGCGTGGAAAAGCTATCAGATTTGTCAAATCGTCATTTGAATCTTTGTTTACAAAAGCAGATAAGTCGTTTTGAAAATTTTGTCTTGATATATGATAATTTATTAATATCACTTGAGGTGGACGGATTTTGGTATCCCACGGTATAGATTTTTCAGATTTTTAGGGTTAATCACTTTTATTGCCATTAACTGTGTTTGCAAAACGTGATAACAATCTAAATTGTCCAAAAGCAGTATTATTTGAAAATATATTTATTTCTGTTCTGACTTCCAACTAAAATTACAGGGTGCGGCAGAAAATAATGCGAAAGTTGGATCTATTTCTTTTAAATCCCATTTGAACTGCTCCAACATGTTGAGATTATTGCTTGGAGCAGCAATAATCTCAACATGTTCGAGTTCAGTTATCATTATAAGGTCTTTTCAAACAAATTTGATGAATGTGTGTTTTATTTTTAATAACTTTATCCTCAAGCCGACGCCGGAGCTAGAGCACGCCTTTCAAACCTATACCTCCGACATCGACTGCCATGTGCATGCTACGGCTGACGTTCACACAAGGGTGCGATGGTTTGCAGGCTCATGCTTCAACATACGCCCCAATCGGATAACCCAACGGATTAAGATCCGGACTGCTAGAGGGTCACAAATCTTTTGATCAAAATTTCATGTTGTTCTTCAGCCATTGTTGGGTCGATTGGATGTGTGACATGGCGCTTCATAGGACAAAGTAGGACAAAGTTCTGATCCTCGGAGAATTTGACTTTTCCCCAGGGGAGCACTTGGTCCTTTAAAATACCGATAAACAATTCAGTATAAATTTTAACCCCATTATCATTGAAAACAGGCTGCAATTTCAAACCGTTAGACACCCTCAAGCCGAACATCATGACACCAGCCGAATTGGTTTGGAATTGAAACTTCACTTTCTCCAGAACATCTGCAATTTTCTTCGATGAAATGAATTGGTGCGTGCAGCCGTTAGCGTCAGCATCGATGCACCAGGTTACGAGTAATCTTTCCACGAGCCGATTTGATCACGTTTGGCATACGTGCAAAGCACGGACGTCCACTTTCCGGCTTCCAAAGCTTAGACCCATCATGTAGAGACATTTTAAGACGATAAACTGTAGACAAACGACATCCTATTTACCACCATAGAAATCTCATTCGGCACCTTCTGGGCGAGCAACAAACTAGTAGGGTAAGACGGTATAATATGCCCCCCTAAGGCAACTCCTTGATAACATTTTACTTTTCAACGCAATTTATCCAATCTTTGGGTTATTTGGTAGTCCAGGAAGTCGCAAATGTATTGCCCGTGAGTAGTCATATATAAATATTACAGATAACACGTAATAAAGCTTTTTTGAAAAGTCGTGATAAAAAGGATTTCATAAAGTGCCTGGGCAATACGTCACACCTTAACCAAAGACGTTTCATAGCCCTTCATTAGTATTTTATCAATCCCATAATAAAAAGGTTACAAATCCTTATGTGCTTCACATTAAAAAACCAACAAAAGTCCATTTAAGCAGGTTGGAATTACATTTCAAAACTTTCCTGAACATTTTTTTTTTCGAGAAAAAAATTTTCTTCCAAAAATTTTGTCTTTGGGGGGGGTTTTATACCCAAAACCACCCCCGTGGCTACGCCACTGGTTCTGCATAATAAGACAGGATTACCATTTGCATGTAACTTATTTGTGGAGAATAGGTGCCAAAAAAAGCTAGACTATTTACGTGCTTTTTGTACAAAAAATATTATTTTGGCCATTATTTCTGATCCCAAAGTTTGGTCTAGTCAATTTCCAACAGAAAGCAATGACATTTTTGAGTCCATTGTCCGATCCATCAAATTTTTAATAGGCAGACAGAAAGGGGGCTTGAGAATCAAAAAAATAGGCAATGATCCTCACATAAAATAACCATTTACAACTCCTTGTAGACTCTGCTTGATGACAGTCGTATTTCCGTTTATTGCTGAAGATTTTCCCGTGCAAATTCATAAGAACTTCCGTGTGGCTTCAAAAATATTTCCGGTGAAAACTCAAATCCGCTGAGATTCAGAAGAAATTCCTTGAAAATGCAAATAAATTGCCAGTGGAAATAATTAAAAAATACAAGAAATTTAGTCGAATTTCTAAATAGAATGCCCGGAAATTGGGAGGATCTTCCAATGGAAATTTAGATTTTTTTTTTTCCAAACTATCTACGGAGGGTCCGCCAGTCATTTTCCACCTGATCGATCCATCTTGCCCGCTGCGCACTTCGCCTTCTTGTGCCCGTCGGATCGTTGTCGAGAACCATTTTACCGGGTTACTGTCCGACATTCTGGCTACGTGCCCGGCCCACCGCAGTCGTCCGATTTTCGCGGTGTGAACGATGGATGGTTCTCCCAACAGCTGATGCAACTCGTGGTTCATTCGCCTCCTCCACGTACCGTCCGCCATCTGCACCCCACCATAGATGGTACGCAGCACTTCCCTTTCGAAAACTCCAAGTGCGCGTTGGTCCTCCACGAGCATCGTCCAGGTCTCGTGTCCGTAGAAAACTACCGGTCTAATGAGCGTTTTGTAGATTGTCAGTTTGGTACGGCGGCGAACTCTATTCGGTCTTGTGAAGTCCAAAGTATGTACGATTTCCTGCCACTATGCGTCTCCGAATTTCTCTGCTGGTATCATTTTCGGCAGTCACCAGTGAGCCCAAGCACACAAATTCTTCTACCACCTCGATTTCGTCACCACCGATGCAAACTCGCGGCGGGTGGCTCACATTGTCTTCTCTTGAACCTCTTCCTATCATGTACTTCGTCTTCGACGTGTTGATGACTAGTCCGAGCGTAATCATCATTTTCGAGCGGCCTTCGCCCGAACACAGTTTATGTAGGGGTGCTGTTCCATTTTCAATCTCACTGAACATACCCGGGTAGAAGTGAATAACAAACAAATAACATAATAATAACAAATTTTGCTGTTATATCAGATTTAGTTATTCTTATGTTATTCATAAATAACATAAAATAGCATCCCAACAGCAAGTTTTGTTATAATAGTAAAATTTGTAATTTATATGTTATTGTAAGAATGAGTAGAACAACAAATGAAGAACACATTTTGCAATCATAGCAAAGTTTGCTATTCATTTATCATTCGCATTTTCAACATATCAATAATAACTGATTTTGATATTTTCTTTTCTTCAAATATTTTGCTATTGGTTTGTTATTATAATAGCAAAATGAGTTATTTATGAGTTATTTGCTAGAGCAATGTCTGTTATTATTTTTGCTATTTTAGCAACTATATCAAACAAACTAATATCAAATTTTGCTATTCAGTTATCCATATATTAATAGTAAAATTTGATATTATTTTGCTGTTTTCTTCTACCCGGGTATATTCAACAAATCAAATACCTTTTCATTGCTTTGTTTTTGATGGGATGGAAATGGGAGCTATGAGATGAAGTGCCGAACCGTTCCCCTATAATGTATATCCTCAATTACTAATGCAGGTCTGAATACAGTAGCTGTCTTGTAACGGTTCCAATAGCTTAACTATCAAATGCAATCTGGTAGACGATTGACTATGCAATGCTAAAAAACCAAATAGGTTAAATTCTATCATGGTAGTACATTATTCATAACGCCTTTGGACGTACGATTGTTGGGGTCACCCTCCATTTCGCAGTCAAATACAGTGTTCTGAATGTTTACAGTCAATTACTAGTCCACCATCGTAAAGTGACAATCTGCGACATCGAACTGAATAATCCCATGAATGTCGTCGAGCAGGAAAAAAAACACTACTTCCAACACATAGATCCATTTCATTGGTCCGAACCACATCTTCTCATCCTTCTTGGTACCCGGTTCGACCCGGAGATGGATGTACTTCCACGAGCTGCCATCCTTACTGAGTTTGAGCTGCTGCGACCCTCAGATTCGGGGTTCCAGTTTTTCGTTCGCTCGTCAGACTTGAGAACTGCCGATAAATTCTACTTCAGTGCTAGCTGGTTGGCAGATTTTTTTTTGTTTTTACACTTTTCGGGAGAAATGTGTGCTCGATCCAGAATGCCATGCCACCGGCTACAGCTCAGAGCTCGAGCGACTGTTCCGTGGCTGTTGGTCTGCTGGCTGTGAGCGATATATGGGTTGATGAAGAAATTTATGCGATTCCGATAGCAATATGTTTCCAGTTGTGTATGAGCCAGAATCGTTCGGTTGCGATCTTCGGTGGCGGGGATTTTTTCTCTCTCCGGTTTCTTGTTATTTCATTGCTAGAGCGAACTTCCTTTTTGGCCGACTACCTTAACCATGTTCAGGATCGTGGACGGTGTGGCTGGGGTTTTGTTTTAATTCTCGGTTTTAGGTGATTAATTTTTTGAATCGCTCAACAGGAAAACCATTTAATTAATTGATGGTAGTTTGGGCGTTAAAACGTTGAACCTGCGGGGTGCGAGATTTATGGCCGTCGAATGAATCAACTAAGTTTGTTTGCGGTTTCACGTTCGACATCGGGTTACGGACGTGCAGTAGGGCGTGTTTTCGAGCGTGCCAATTAAATCCTGAAATGCTGATGTTTTCAGCTTGAGATTGAGCGATGATAAGAACGATTGTCACATACCAGGCTACCGAAAATTTATTCAATTGATCCTGCCCCCACTTGCATAAATGTCCCATTTGACTTTTTGTTATTTTTGAGTTAGGCCAATGAATAGGGTTCATTTCTTATGTACTTCCATAAATCATAATAAAAAATGCAATTTTGTATGCCCATGAGTAAAAAAATACCAAGTCATGTGCGTCACATATTAAAAGCACTCGCATAACAGTCCCAATACGAATTTACATGACCTAATTGCACAAAATTAAACAATGTTTCGATCATACTAAATCGCTTTACGCTAATCCAGCGAATGATGGAAGCTGCGATTTGGAACTTCAATGGCTATTATCTCAGTATGCGAAAAAACGGTATGGGACTGATATGCGAGTTGAGCAGTGTATACGATGAAACTCAGTTTACAAATTAATGTATAGTATATGCAAAAAACAACAATTGTCAAGTCAAGTACGAGAAGTACCTTTTTGTTAAAAAATAACCAGGAAAAAGCATTCACAACAAAGTTGTACCGAAAGGCTACCATTTCTCTCCGAAAACGTACTTTTTATAGAGGCCTCGTGTTATATACCAATCGACTCAGCTCGACGAGCTGAGCAAATGTCTGTCTGTCCGTGTGTATGTATGTGCACAAAAGCTAAGAAAAACATCACACTTAAAATAAATCGCAGATTTCTGTGAAATTTCACAGAAATCTCAACAGCAGAACTGTTCGGTGGATAATTTAACAGATTTTCGGTGGTTTTAACAGTTGAACAAAGGAAAAATCGCCAAATTGTTTGTAAAATAATTACCGAACAATTTTGCTGTTGAGATTTCGGTGAATTGAAGCAAACTTCACCGAAATCTGTGAAATGATTTAAGTGTGATCACTGATTAGACAACTTTTCTTATAGTCATCTTTAACCGATTTCTTCGCAACAAGTTGCATTCGACAGGGGACAAAGCCTTGTGGATCACTATTGAATTTGATAATGATCGACCATTGCGTTTAAAAGTTATCAAGAAAATGGTACATCGAACTATATAAGCGCCATATAAGGTTGGTGTCTTGGCTAAATGCGAGAAAGGCAGTATCACCACTCGGTGAATAAGGTACCAGTCAAAACGATTAATGCAAGCGATGGCGTTTTTTCAATGGTAGTAAAATCGAAATTTTATCACTATGAGACTACTAATCAGTGCAAACTAAGTGCAGGAGATAATGTTTTCACCTCATACTTCATTCCTTTTCACTACTTTCGTCTAAAACACCACCATTTTCCATAAATTTGCAAAATACTTGATTTGCCCATACATTTTATCGATTTCCAACTACCATTCTTCCATGAGCTCATGGTGAAAATTGTGAAAATCTCAGAACGTAGAGTAGCAGGCTTAACAACACAGATAGAAACGCCGGTATCGCCACTCAGTGACGAGTACCGTAAACATGGTGCACGGAAGGTTGTTGTCTACACTTTTTACGGCTGCTGCTGGAAGTAAATGTCATCGAAGTAAACAGTCGGTCCCTTATTAAGTTGGGTTTTGATGACTCCCAGAATAACAAATCGACCATGTTCTGATTGATAGACATCGACATTATCGACGTCAGGACATATCGTGGCGCTAGCATCGACTCTGGTGATGGTTAAACTGCGCCCAAAACTATCCGTCACCAACAATGTTCGGTACCAACGACCGCCGCGGCACGACCTAGAGCGACTGAAGCAATCTGATGTCGCCACTGCATACGCGCAGCATCTCGAGGCAGCGTTGCCGGAAGAGGGTGAGCTTGATGGGGTCCCTCTTCAGGACTGCTGGTATACAGTTAAAGCAGCCATTATTGGCGCATCGGAGAACATCGGCGGGTATGTGGGACGATGTCGACGGAACGATTGGTCGACGAAGAGTGCAGACAGATTCTGGAGGAGAAGGACGCAGCACAGGCGGTCGCGCTGCAGCAAGGTACCCGGCAGAACGTGTAACGTTATAGACGGAAACGAAGATAGCAGGCCCGCCTTTTTCAGGTGAAGAAACGCCATCTGGAAGAACCGGAGTGCGAGGAGATAGAACAGCTGTGCCGTTTTCATGAAACACGCAAGTTCTATCAGAAGCTCAACGAATCCCGCAAAGGCTTCGTGCCGCGAGCCGAAATGTGCCGGGATAAGGATGGGACCATCTTGACGGACGAACGTGTGGTGATCGAAAGGTGCAAGCAGCACTACGAGGAACATTTGAATGGCGCTGAGAGTACAGGCAGTGCAATTCAAGCCAGTGGAGGAGATGACTGCGTCAGTTCAGCGGACGATGGAAGCCAACCAGCCCCACCTTGAGGGATGTTAAGGATGCCACCCAACAGGTAAAGACCAATGAAGCAGCTGGTAAGGATAGTATCGGAGCTGAGCTCATCAAGATGGGCCCGGAAAAGCTGGCAACTTGCCTGCACAAACTGATAGTCAGAATCTGGGAAACTGAACAGCTACCGGAGGAGTGGAAGGAAGGTGTTATATCTCTCATCGACAAAGTGATATCCCAGATCATCTTCCGACGTCTGCCACCATTAGTGAATGAGTTCGTGGGAAGTTATCAAGCCGGCTTCGTTGACGGCCGCTCGACAACGGCCCAGATCTGTACTGTACGGCAAATCCTTCAAAAATGCCGCGAATACCGGGACCCATAGCACCATCTGTTCATTGATTTCAAGGCGGCATACGACAGCATAGACCGCGTAGAGCTATGGAAAATTATGAACGAGAACAGTTTCCCTGGGAAGCTTACCAGACTGATCAAAGCAACGATGGATGGTATTCAAAACTGTGAAGATTTCGGGCGAACACTCCAGTTCGTTCGAATCGCGCCGGGCACTAAGACAAGGTGATGGACTTTCGTGCCTGTTGTTCAACATTGCGCTAGAAGGTGTCATGCGGAGAGCCGGGTGGAACAGCCGGGGTACGATTTTCAACAGATCCAGGCAATTTATTTGTTTCGCGTCTGACATGGACATTGTCGGCTGAACATTTGCAAAGGTGGCAGAGCTGTACACCAGTCTGAAAGTGATGCAACAAATGTTGGACTGGTGGTGAATGCGTCAAAGACAAAGTACATGCTTGTGGGCGGAATCGAGCGCGACAAGGCCCGCCTGGGAAGCAGTGTTACGATAGACGGGGATACCTTCGAGGTGGTCGAGGAATTCGTCTACCTCGGATCCTTGTTAACGGCTGATAACAATGTTAGTCGTGAAATACGAAGTCGGGCCTACTACGGGCTCCAAAAGAAACTGTGGTCATAAAAGATTCGCAACCGCACCAAATGTGTCATGTACAAGACGTTAATAAGACCGGTTGTCCTCTACTAAAAGCTAGCTCAAAACTAAAGTAGCAAAAGTAGCTCAAAACTTAAAGTAAAATACGTATTTATTATTTCATCAAATATGGAGTAACATTTAGAACTCACTTTGAAGGTCTCCCTGATTGAATTTAATCCAATGCGAACAGTAGCTATAATATTAATTCTCCAGCCTAGATGTAAGATAGAATTAGTGACAGTTCATAGTATTTAGCGTGTAACAAATTACTTTCGAATTCAACTAATTTTACTATATTTATCTGGATAATTACATTGAATATTATTTTAAAGCAGCTAAGAAAAATGTGCTTATCCAAATTGTCTGTATACTTTAATCTCCCTGTACCGTCATTCGTCATGACAGGTGTCAACGAAGGTGTCGCAAAGGGATTCTGCCAGTCTCAGCAGTCGAACGCAGTGGTGCCTGTGTGGCATTGGACAGGCCTATAAACATGAACAAGCCTAATATACATCTGCTCCTCAGTCAGATGACAGATGACAGCAGCCATCGTACGAGATACACTTTTACGGGCGGTCAATCCTAGTGAGTCGCGAGTGTAAGCAATGCAAAATATGATGGGTGATTGTTATGAGCGATGTTGAATTGCACATTTGGCGATCCTGCCAGGAGTGTGTACCAACGTTGCTCGTGAAATCACCCATCATTTTATGTAGAAGTGTGTGACTGTTTCGAATGCATTTCTCGGGGAGCCGAAAAACAGGTAAAGCGGCGGATTTTTTTGTTCACACTGGTAAGAAGTTATGTCAAAATAATTGGACGTCGATAACTCCGAAGCTTTGTTATTGTGAAATGAACGAAATAAAAACAAAAACATTGAACGCCATATTGAATAAATGATGGGTAGACGAATTAGCCACCTCTTCAATCCCCTGTGTCAAATACAGTGGTTTTGTGAGACTTTCTTCCGATTCGTTAAACGGAGCAGTTTATTGGATCCGATCACGTCGATTTGATTTACTTTGTTGATGGTTTACATCAAGTGTATGACGTGCGCAAGATATTGTCGGCGTAGCACCAACTTAGAATTCGGAAGTCGGAACTTCCGAACCGAACTTTCTTCCGAAGTTTTATCTATCAAACTAATTGATGCGTTGTTTAGCGCAGCTTTAGACAAATCTAGCGCACTACTTCCGAAGTTGGGAAAGTTGCCTGTATCTGGAGAAAAGCCCAATTTCGGTATAAAAGCGTTCTAACTTTGTTCCGGAAAGACAATAATTAAGTCGAATGATTAAGCTCCGAACAAGTTGCCCTGTTTTCCCCTTGTTGTCAGCTAAGCCAACACGATCTAGTATAAGTATAGATTTTTCTAAATAGAAGTGTGATTATCGATACACACGAAAAAATGTTTAGTAAAACCGAAAAAGTAATAACGAATATAGGAGTGATTTTCTGTAAGTAGTCTGAAACTTTACAATACACCAATGAGAAATGGTTATTCCATAATTAACAGTTTACAAGTTTTTATTTTTTTTAACTAGGGTAACTGTGCCAGTTATTTTCTTTTTGTTTTCTTTTTGATTACAATAGTTTTCTTTTTGATTACAATAGCTTTATTCAAAGTTTTCTTTTTGATTACAATAGCTTTATTTATCAAGAACGCGCAATAACAATCGCACTTGTATCTAAATATATTGAAATGGAATAATGCTGTGATAGAAAATTCCTATAACATCGCGTGAATTAAGTTAATTGCAATTGATTAGCAATATTTCGATTAGGTGAATATTGTTGATGGCTAATATTGTTATGACTCACCAATAAATTGGAGTTCTGTTTGAATGTTTTTGATCTATCATTAGAAAAATATGTGGACGCGATGTAAAGTTCATCAAAAGAGTTTGATTGGTGTAGCTGTAGATGTATTACAGTTCTGCGTGAAAAGACGCCCACATTTAAGTGTTTCTTTCTCTGCGTTGGTGTGACGCTCGCAAGAAGAATTGTGTTATTGTGGATCGTAATTATCACAATTCTGCGTGGTGGGACACCCGCATTCAGTAGATTCTTCCTCTGCGTTGGTGGGACGCCCGCAAGAAGAATGGTGTTATTGTGGATCGTAATGATCACAATTCTGCGTGGTGGGACGCCCGCATTCAGTAGATTCTTCCTCTGCGTTGGTGGGACGCCCGCAAGAAGAATGGTGTTATTGTGGATCGTAATGATCACAATTCTGCGTGGTGGGACGCCCGCATTCAGTAGATTCTTCTTCTGCGTTGGTGGGACGCCCGCAAGAAGAATGGTGTTATTGTGGATCGTAATGATCACAATTCTGCGTGGTGGGACGCCCGCATTCAGTAGATTCTTCCTCTGCGTTGGTGGGACGCCCGCAAGAAGAATGGTGTTATTGTGGATCGTAATGATCACAATTCTGCGTGGTGGGACGCCCGCATTCAGTAGATTCTTCCTCTGCGTTGGTGGGACGCCCGCAAGAAGAATGGTGTTATTGTGGATCGTAATGATTACAATTCTGCGTGGTGGGACGCCCGCATTAAGTAAATTCTTCCACTGCGTTTGTGGGACGCCCGCAAGAAAAATGATTTTATTGTGAATCCGAAAGGTCAAATCTACTCGAAAAGTTTGATTTGATTAAAAGCTGTTTATCGATACCGGTCCAGTTACGGTTTTTTTTGGTTTCATGTCGCTGGTTGTTTGACATATACAGATACACAGTTCAATAGACGTGTGCTCAAAGTACAGATAGAAGTAGTAGTAGTGATGATTTGTAATAATAGGGTACAGTCGATACGTCATTACTCGGGAATGTCTTGAGAGTGATTTTCCATATTTAGATTTGGCACCCATAATGGTGTATCCAAAGTGTTTTTCGATTACGAAATGAGACGTTTACAGTACAATAATGTGACGAAAGTGATTGTTTGCTGCAAGATGGCCTTATATCATAGTGGAAGAGTCATCCCATTGTACATTTTATGTCGGAATTGTTGTTTTTTTCCCTAAAGTATAAGATGCCAGCTATTTTTTTTAGAGAAAGGGGGAGATGTGTGGCATTGGACAGGCCTATAAACATGAACAAGCCTAATATACCTCTGCTCCTCAGTCAGATGACAGATGACAGCAGCCATCGTACGAGATACACTTTTACGGGCGGTCAATCCTAGTGAGTCGCGAGTGTAAGCAATGCAAAATATGATGGGTGATTGTTATGAGCGATGTTGAATTGCACAGTGCCATCGCATCAGTAGGCAAGTATGTATATCCTGAAAATCAGGTCACACCTCAGCGTCAATAAAATGAAGCGCAGAGACAGACACTCTAATTCTATTATTTTTTGTAAAAATCTGACTTAACCACATATTTTTCAATCGTTTATAAATTAATTTGCAAATCAGCTGAACAAAACCTAATTCAAGCCAGTTTCTAATCGAGGAAAAATTTGTTCGGATTTCTTTTTGTTTTTGTTTTTTTTACTTTTCGTGACGAAATTGCATGAGTTCCGTCTTTTTGTTAGCACATGGGAACAACATCAAGACAAGGACAAGATTCCCGAGGTGTCAAGCTACTTTTAGCGTCATTTGAATTTATTTCGATCTAAAAGAACTGTGAATTGATTAGGTTTGACATTTTTTCACATGCGAAATATGGAAATAATTAAAATTACGTTTTATTAATGTTCTTTCCTTGTTAGGATTCTTGTAATTCTTTTCCACAGATTTTCCATCATTTATATTCATGAAAAAGGGTTTTCGTTCGGGAAATCAATAAGTTCACCCTATTACTGTTTTTGCATTTGTCTTTTGACATATTTTTCCAATAAATTATTTTATATTTTCTCTCTAATGCCCAGACCGGGTTTAGAAAGGGGGCTTCGACATTTTATTCATTTATTTTTTTTTTAGAATTGGAAAAGTTTTTGATATTGATCAGTAATAATACCTTAGTGCTTGTTTAAAAGTGGATTAAAATAATATTTCAAAATTCCAGAATGTTCCAGAGTGAAATATTTGTAGTTAATTATTTTCCCACATCTTACTCAAAACAATTAAAAATTAGTTATTGAATGATTCGCTCTAAAATGTTTCTCTAACTTCTTACACGTAAAATGAAAATAAATCCCATAAATTTTGAAATTTCCACAGCTCTTGAATTTTGACACAAGGTTTTTTGACATGTCCCGTTTTGCAAGTGCGTTTGTCCCGTTTTTTCACCGGCTTTGTGGCCGTGCGATTGTCGACGTTAATCGTCTACTCGCATGTGCTGTGGAGCGTGGGTTCGATTCCCGCCCCGGTAGGGAGAAAACTTTTCGTGAAGCGAAAAGTTCTCCACTGGTCCACTGAGTGTTGTGTAAATGTCCTGTCCGTTGTCTCATGCTTAGCCTGTGCGATCTTTGGTCGAAGACGGTGATTCTGTCTTTTTTCTAGGAATGATCTGGTCAGCCTAAATAGACCCTTTAGCGTATTTACATTTACAAACTAATTAATATAACTAAATTCCGGCTTCGCAGTCCATAACAAATGTATGGAACTGCTGTCCTGTTACATGAAGCAACTTCACCAGATGGAAGTTTACAGAAAATAGTCGATTCCATTCTTAAATTTACTGCTTTGTTCAGTCTTTCCATTGTACGCATGGGGTCCTTTACTACACGCAAAAAAAGCGTTCCCGAATTCGTGAACCAGCAAAAATACACCGTGATTTTTAAAAAATAAACCGTGATTCATGGATTCGGGAACACCAGTCACGTTTTCCAGAACGTTCCAGAAAACGTTTCTTTATTCCTGAATCCATGACTGTTGTTCCCGAAAAAATACACCGTAAACTCGTTAGTTCACGAATTCATGAACGCTTTTTTTGCGTGTAGCACTCACTCCCTATTCTTGTATGATGGGCCAAAACGGGTAAAATCGTGAGGAATCGAGGCTTCTTTGTGCTTTTTGTGTCTAGTGAGCAGTAGACATGTTTCCCCATGTGGAAGAGGCATGGTTTTGTAACAATATGAAAAGCGTCTCTGGTTCTTGCAATTTTCAATCCTATGCCTGAAGTACGGAAAGTTTCAACGGTGATCAAAGCCCCAAACACAATGTCAGCTGAACGGCAACGGAAACGGCAAATTTGACAGAAAATATATGGGCTAACTGTCATATTTGCCGTTTCCGCTGACATTGTGTTTGGGGCTTAACTCCTTAGAACACGGGTTGTACCGATTCAACTCGAATTTGTGGAAAATCAGAAGTTTGATGTCTAGCAGCTGCTTCATAGACGTTGAACCCTCCGGAAAGTGGAACAGGTACATCTGGTCGTGGTACTGCTTGTTATGAGTCTGGGATGTAAGCCTGTACGGACCATACATGTAGACCCCACTAAAGCAGAGGAAGAAACTCTTCAATGTACGTACACGTCCCACCACGCATAATTGTGATCATTTCGATCCACGACAACCCCAATCTTTTTGTGTGCGTTCCACCAATGCGAAACTAATAGGGTAAAGTGCCCAATAATGGACCTCCGACCAATAGTGCGTTATCCAGCCATTTTTGCATTATTACAGTACAATGTAAACATTTTGCTATGAAATTTCATCGGGAGAACCTACCTTACAGTCTTATGATTTGATTACGTGCACGCAAAAAAATTTTTCCCGAATTCGTGAACCAGCAAAAATACACCGTGATTTAATTCATGGAATCGGGAACACCAGTCACGTTTTCCATAACGTTCCCGAAAACGTGACTGTGTTCCCGAATCTGTGGCTGTTGTTCACGAAAAAATACATCGTGAACTTGTTAGTTCACGAATTCATGAACGCTTTTTTTTTGCGTTTGTATTGCACATGACACAAACCTATTTCATTCAATCAATTTGTGCATCATTATCCATCAGCCCAACCAAAACAAAACTAAGGGAAGGTGGAATCTATCGAAATGAAGGAAATAGACAGCATTCTGACCTGGGCTACAGCAAGTAGCCATCCATGATAACCCCTATAGGGATGTTTGGAAGCTATGGTTGAGTGACTCAATTTTATCCCGCGCCGATGCCTGTGGTGGCAGATTGATTCCAAAAAGTCTTCCGAAATTAGCTTTCAAGGATTCCCACACTGAACGAAATTTTATAATTGATCCCAACAAAGTTTGTAATGTATCAAACTTTATGAATTTGTAGAATATATTCAAAAGACGATGTTCTAAGACAAATATTTTGATATCCCTTATAAGTTAAGAAAATTAAATGTCTTCTTCGTTCAAAATATACAAAAACACGGGCATGGCAGTAATCCTCCCTCTGTATCTGTTTATCACGTTCGGATAGTATCTACCAGATAGAACTCCGTACAAACATAAATTCTAATTAATCAAATTCTCTTCTCCATTTTGAATCCAATCACAAAGCAGCAGCTGTCATACTGGTTGGCTTGTGTGAAGGCCCTAAGAAAGAGAGATGTTCAAAATACGTAAACCCGTCGAGCATTTCACCACCCTTGATTCATTTGTTGGATTAGGTCGGAAGAAAGGAAAAATCACCCGAAAAGAATTCAAACGTTCACACTCTTTTACGCATTTCTCTTCGACCGAAAGCCGCAGTCGGCAGAAAAGGGAGAAACCGAGAAAATAATCCTGGACACTGGAACTAAACGGGGCTTATTGTCGAGCATAAAACAGGGAGGATTTTCAACGCTTCTGTATGTGTGGCAGAGGAACCTTGCACCACCGCCAAACGGCTTGATAAAGGCAATCAATCATCTTTCAACCCTGACGATTGTACAAATATGCTGAGCAAAAGGGGAGGGTTCGCGCACACAAATACACCCGAGCCGAACACGTCACTGGATTAGATTGATTGCAGTTTGAAACAGCGAAAAGGGGAGATCACAAACCGACATGCTCATAATTCAAGTTTATCATACCGGCTTTGCACTGGCACATATAAATCAACCTGAAAGACGTCATACGGCGACGGGACCGGGTGAATAAGTTGCGCAATTCTTATATCAACCGTCGCGTCGTCGACGCTAGCCTGAACCCTCAATCAAGCATCAATCCAACCGGCAGTCAACCACAATCTGTGTATGAAGTATAGATAGCGGAATGCATAGATTGGCGAAGATATGTATGTCCATTGCCTTCAACGGTATAGTTGATAGTGAATGCTTTTGCTCATATGTGGCTTTCGCTTACCGTCTATAGTATGAACGGTAATGAGAAATCGGAAACCTGTAAGTGAATTGTTGCAAATGGTTTCGATTTGGATGCGCAGCCATCTGTCAATTATTGGAGGTGGCATTGATCACATTGAAAATTGATACCTAGCGGCATATATTGTAATATATGATGTTTATCGCAATCCATCAATCATTTAGTAACTTGATACTCGATGGGCTACAGCTCTTCGATGAATCTACGCCGAATGAAGTATCCTTCTCCACTGGACTCGATCCTGGGCCAATCGCTTCCAGGCGCGCTGAACATTGAGCGTCCTCAGGTCCTCTTCAACTGCAAAAGCCATCGTATACGCGGCCTTCCTTATCTTCACTTGACGTTCTTCCGGCATACGAACAACGTGACCAGCCCACCGTAGTCTGCCGTGTTGTATAAGCTTAATAATATTCAGCCCTTTATACATCTGGTACAATTCGTGATTCATGCGACGCCGCCAGATACCGTTCTCTTGTTTACCGCCGAGTATTGTCCGCAGCACCCACCATCAAACCTCCTTTAACGTCCATGTTTCATGGCCGTATAAAGCCACCGGAAGAATCAGAGTAGTATACAGCGCGAGTTTTGTTTTCGTTTGCAGACTACGGGACTTAAGCTGGTTACGAAGTCCGTAATAAGCCCTATTTGCAGCTGCAATGCGCCTTTTCACCATTTAGTAACAGATTACTGTAAAACGTGATGAATACCCACATTTCTCCCATATTTTTTCGATATTCAACAGGATTGCGAGGTTTCTGAGCAGAGTTACCATTTTTTGTAATAGTATATCATGTAACAAGATGATAGTTTGGTTCCCAGGAAAGTTGAGGAAATTTCCTAGACCGAATCGGGAATTGAACCCAGCCACCTTCCTCAGGGTCCTGCATGCTTTGTAGCCGCGTATCTTACCGCTAACCTAAATACTGCCTTTTTGATAACAGTATTATTCATAAAAGTTAATATTTCAAATTAATTCAAAATTGTTATAATAAATTTTCTACACCCTTACCTCATTTCACCGTATTCAGTAAATTTTCCCGAATTCCCAACCACAGAACTGTTCGGTAATTTATTTTACAGATTGTTTGTAATTTTTTCCATTGCTCAACTGTCAAAATCACCGAAAATCAGTTAAATTATTTACCGAACAGTTCTGCTGTTGAGATTTCAGTAAAATTTTACCGAATTCAACGATTTATTTTAAGTGTGTAGGATTAATTTTCGGGTCATGAATATATTATGGTGATTCGATATTGTATGGAGAAAAAAGAATAAAAACGAAAGGTTATATAAAAAATAGTATAGTAAAGCATACGAAGAAATTTTTGATTTTTTTCTCAAAAATTCGAAAAACATCTTGATTATAACGATTAATGGTTATTACGATTAACGATTAACGATTAACCACTATCCCTTCGATGGGACTCGAACCCATGACCCTACAGTACGCTAGACTGGTGCTTTAACCAACTGAGCTACGAAGGACCTCCGTCGGCCTTCGCAACCTAGCGGCTACTGAACGAGCTCGAGATTCCCAAATTGGACGCATAGTCAAATCACTCGCAATCCATTTCTCAAGCCAACACTTCCACATGTGTATACTGCCGCTAACCGCAAGTCGAGCACATCTGTATATGGGCCTCCATATACAGATGTGCTCGACTTGCGGTTAGCGGCAGTATAGTACACGTCCACATTAGAGGAGCGTGAATATTTAGAATGTCTGGCGGCTATACACATTCTTCATCAGCAACTGTACTGATCAAGTGAGGTTGTGTAAGCTATTTGCCAGTCGGTCGTCAAGCTCAGACCCGACCGCATTGCGTAGGCAAGAGCACTATCTTCCATATAACGTACATATTCACATATGAGTTTTCATAACATTGTAAATCAAAGCAATATCTTCCACACAACGTACGTATTCACATATGACTTTGCATAACATTGTAAATCAAAGGTGCAGCCCAATCGTGTTGTAAATTAAAACAATGTCAAAAATCTCGTAATTCCCGTAAATTCGAGGGAAAAAAAATCGCACAGAAATCAATTCGTGTAAAACAAACCGCGTAAAAAATGACTTCAGTGTCGGGTATGAAGCGTTGACCCTTCCATGATCGAATGGTCCAAAAAAATTGAAAATCCATCGAGAAACGGCTGAGATATCATATTTTCGTGATGTTTTTGGATTTTTTGTAACCCTAAAGTGTAGAAAAGACAGAATAGCAATGTCTTGTGACATAATATGGATAACGGATCAATTGAAATCAAATTTTTCATACAAGCAAAACTCACATTCACTTTAAATGTTGCCATATTTCATACAGGCTACATCCTGTTACAATTTTTCGTTTGATTTATACTGAATTCGACAGCTCCGCTGGACCTATTGGTTTGCCTCCCTTATTGGCCGAATGTTTCTGCCATAATCTGCATTTGAATTAGACTGACCAGCGGAGAACCTACACCTGCAGTTGCATTCTGCCAATACTTACCGAACCGACGAGCAGCCACCACCACAGTTCCGGCACCTGGGTTGTGACGGACCTCAACCCCCACTCATACACTCGATCGCTTCTAATGCTCAAGTCCCACAAACGGTTACATTGACGAACCTAAACCTACGGATCGATGGCGGTAACGGGAAATGCATTCAAACAAACCCCCTTCGAATATTCGACGCTATAACTTTTCCGGTGCAGTTATTTTCCCAATAAATCATAAGCTTTCGTGCCAGTTTGAACAGCCAGTGGACAAATCCTTCTGCCCAGCAGCGTTCCCATCAGTTCGTGGGCAGCGACAGTTCTTTTTTTCAATCTTCCCTTTCCGGACAATTCCCATTGGTATGACTGGAAGTCCAATAGCTTCAGTCGAATATTTTTCTGAGACCGATCATTCGTCAATGTGAAATATGGAGCCGCAAGCTAACTACCGCAACATATAACAAAATCCTCTGGTAACGGGCCCGGAGCCAGGGCGGATCGGATGAAAAAGTACACACACTCGTCAGTTTTGAATTTGAAAAGCAGCTTCACGTGGAGCGTGGGTGGGAAAAATCCACTGCTGCCAACTGTAGGTGCCTTCCTCCACGTATCGTTGCCGGATGCGAACATCTCTGTGTGCTGAATGGGAGAATAGTTGAACAAAAGTGTCCAATGATTACACTTTGAAATATCACTTCACCATACCGAGAGTGTGGAGGAGCATTTTCGGTGGAAAAGGTCCTGCAGGGGAAAAAATGACACGATAATTGTAAATTATTTATTGCTCCGTGGAGTGAAATGGAGAAATGCATCCAGCGGTTTAGGGTGGTTCTGTATTGACGGTTATCAAAAGTTATCTGTTTTCAATTAGCTTGAATTGAAGGTTGAATAGACTCAAACGACATTCGAAAACGGAAGAAAATTTTAGAAACGTTAATTGTTTTTTAATATTTTTTAAAATTTTATATTTTATAAGAGGGGCCCTCCTTGGCCGTGCGGTAAGACGCGCGGCTACAAAGCAAGACCATGCTGGGGGTGGCTGGGTTCGATTCCCGGTGCCGGTCTAGGCAATTTTCAGATTGGAAATTGTCTCGACTTCCCTGGGCATAAAAGTATCATCGTGCTAGCCTCATGATATACGAATGCAGAAATGGTAACTTGGCTTAGAAACCTCGCAGTTAATAACTGTGGAAGTGCTGAATAAACACTAAGCTGCGAGGCGGCTCTGTCCCAGTGTGGGGATGTAATGCCAATAAGAAGAAGAAGAATGGCATTATAGCATATCCTCTTTAGTGCAAAATTTTGAGTACCCTTCTAGAATGCCAGGACCGATCTCAGCTTATATCGAACGAAGATAGCTGTTCGGCCACATTGATAGTTGACTTCTCTCCACGAACAGCTTCGATAGCCGTGTGGTGTCGGCAGCCGGTTGGCTAAGAATAACGCTACGGATTGCCTGTTCTACTGGTAGAAGTCCACCATACAGGTGACCCCTAATTCTTGGTGTGATGCGGCTTTATGCTTACCGTGCCTACGAATGAATGATTAGGGGGGTCTAATAAAAGCCCAACCGCTAGCGCCAGGGCACCCTTCACAGTACTGAGCCCTTACTGCGCTACCGGAGGCATGGCGTAGTTGACTTTTTGCTTCTCCGAAATAATCGGAAGGATTCAATCTCAACTTAAGGTTAAATAAGGGTGGGATTATGAGTATGTTTTATTTAGCTTTTCATCAAATTGTTTCCTATATAAATTCGCTTTATGCGTGTTTTACAGTGTACTCTGTGTTTCGTCTTTGACGTTCTTAATACGATACCGACTTGGTTTCATCGCTGCTGTTCACCTAACTGTTGACGTTGTGGAGTGTATGATCTTAATTCGCAATGGCTACAGTTAAGATAGCTCAAATCAATCTTCAGCATAAACTAACAGCAACGATTAATCTTGGTAGATTTATGCAAAATTGCAAATCCCAAGTGGCTTTGGTGCTGGGACCCTTTTTCGCAAGGGTAGCTTCTACCTAGGTAACCTAGTGAACCCGGGTTTTGCTGATTTTAGTAATGAACTGGCAACAATCGATCAATGCCGCGTGCATGTGTCCTTGTTAACAACGCTATTGTTGCTACACTTATCTCTGAACTAACAACTAGAGATGTATGTGCTGTCACAATTGTTATAACTGGTGGAACGCCCGTCAGGAAATACTTCTATTGTTCGGTTTATTTACCACATGATGAACCATCCCCTAAGGATGTTTTCAAACAAGTTGTTATTTATTGCACTTCAAAAGGCCTTCCGCCATTCGTCGGCAGTGATGCTAAAACTTATCACATCATCTGGGGTAGCTCGGATATCAATCTGAGGCAATCGCCCAACCTTTATGGTATCTGATAGAGCAGTATTAGACATAACTTTCTGCTCCAATAGAAACAGTCACGAGTTGACGAATTGGCATTTGTCACATGAGGATTCCATATCTGACCATCGCTACATTTAAAGCCTGTCCACGTTAAATTTCGGACACTTAGACAATGTTTAATTGATTGGTAGCCATTACATCAATTTGGACGAGAATGAAAACATGCTGAAAGCATCATGTAAAGCGGAGCGATTCATCTGTCGTGTAAATTGATCTTCTCGGTGATTTGTGAAAAATTTTAATAAATCGCATTGTATGATGGGTGTCCGAAATTTAACGTGGACAGGCTTTACTTTGATCATTTGAATGTTACTTCGCAGACTTTGCGTTTTAGAAATCTTCGTTCAACCAACTGGGATTTCTATACAGAGTAGCTCTCAACAAAATATCATGAATGTCTACCAATCATTGAAACTCCTACCGACTTGGATGATGCAGTGAGTAATTCTCGCTGAAACCGGGCCACTATTTGCACGAGGTTCTTAAAAATGCCTAAACTTATATTCTTTCGAAAGCTTTCGGCGAGTATATTAAGGATCCGAGTTAAATTGTAAAGAAAGATGACCCCTCGTTAGTTATACACGACATCATTTTAATGGACCCTCGATTTTTGTCAATTCTTGACTCACCAAAACTGTCATAACTCCAAAATTTCTCAGCCAATCATAGAGATCAGCATATCGTTGGAAAGAGGAAGATTGTTTCCTCAATTTGCAATAACAAAAATAAAAGGAACCGTATTGAATTTGGCCGCTATCTTGGATTTATTTTTAAAAACAATTTTTCTGCCAGGTTCGCAACCACCAATTTTGAATATTAATACATCGATGGAAAGCTTAGCTTATATTGTGCATTGTGTCCGAAAATCTCAGGTGTATGTTTTTTCTATCAAAAGTTATGCAGTGCAGAAGGAGTTGGAACAGACGCCATTCAGCAGGGACGGAGTATTTCAAGTCTCGGCTCGGAAATCCTACAAGTAGGCTCTTCGATCTGCTGAACCTGCTGCTTTCCGGCTGGAAAAACCTTTATGCAAATGTTTCCAATTTGAGTGAAGCCAGTGTTTCGGCGGGATGTCGCTGTGAAGTTTATCTCAAAAGGAGGACGTGCTTCGTATGAAGAAGCAAAGAGTTTTAGACCCATCAGTCTGACCTCATTTCTACTGAAATGCTTAGAACGTATTATCGATCATCACATTCGTGATGACTGTTTGGCAAACATGCCTCTTCATGTTAATCAACATGCTTGTCAATCTGGAAAGTCCACCGTGACTCTTCTACACAAGATTGTCTACGACATCGAGAAAGCATTTGCTCAATAGCAATCATGTTTGGGTGCGTTCTTAGTTATTGAAGGTGTGTGTGTGTGACTACCGGTCTAATGAGCGTTTTGTAGATTGTCAGTTTGGTACGGCGGCGAGCTCTATTCGTCTTGCGGAGTCCAAAGTACGTACGATTTCCAGCCACTATGCGTCTCCGAATTTCTTTGCTGGTATCATTTTCGGCAGTCAAAAGTGAGCCCAAGTACACAAATTCTTCAACCACCTCGATTTCGTCACCACCGATGCAAACTAGAGGTGGGTGGCTCACATTGTCTTCTCTTGAACCTCTTTCTATCATGTACTTCGTCTTCGACATGTTGATGACTAGTCCGATCCGCTTAGCTTCCCTCATCAGTATGAGTAGGCTTCCTTCATCTTGTTACGTGCCATAATATCTATGTCATCGGCGAAGTAAAATAGCTGGACGGACTTAGGCCGTAACCCTCTGCGCGTTTCGATGGGACTCGAGAATGCCCCTGAAACTCGAACTACGCACATCACCCGATCCATCGTCGCTTTGACCAACCGTGTCAGTTTATCCGAAAATCCGTGTCGAAAGTTCGTGTCACCAATATGGCCTTTCGGTTAATTCGTATAAAACATCAGTCTGTGGGCTAATTCTTGATTCCAAGCTCTCCTGGACACCTAACATTGAGTTCAGAGTCGAGAAGGCGTGTATGGCTTCCGGCCAATGCCGGCGAACTTTTGGTAAAAATTGGGATGTTAAACTCAAATATGTATATCAAATGGATTTACACAACAGTTGTACGACCAATTTTGGCTTATGGATGTCTTGTGTGGTGGCAAAAGGGTGAAGTGACGACAATTCAGTCCAAATTAGGCTATCTTCAAAGAATGTGCCTAATGGCAATGACTGGTGCGTTCTCTTCGACTCTCACGCCTGCTCTCGAGGTTCTCACTTTCTTCTATAATCGAGAAGCACTTTCTTGTACTTGCCGATTATAGGTTCTCGGTTTCATGGAAGAGAATTATGTAAACTGCAGTTCTACACGCGCTTCGTTGTTACAGTTCATGGTTGATTGGGACAGAACTGTTCTCGTTCCAAGTGATCTCACGCTTGCTAGTAGTTTTCCTTATAGGACATTTTCAACACAATTCCTCTTGCGGGATGACTGGACATCTGGCTATTTGGAGAGAAGTATGTCGGTAAGTATTGTTTGTTACACTGACGGCTCCCTCTTCGAAGGTAGAGCGGGTGCAGGTGTCTACTCGCGAGAGCTGAGATTGGAACATTTCCACTCACTGGGTAGACACTGCACTGTCTTTCAAGCCAAAATATTTGCCATTTCGTGTGGAGTGCAATCCGCACTGCAGAAACACATTATGGGCAAAGTAATATAGTTCTGTTCAGATAGCCAGCTATCAAAGCTCTCGCTTCGACCAACTCAAGGTCGAAGTTAGTAATCGCATATCGAACACAAATTGAGGAACTGAATTCAGTGAACACGTTCCACCTTATATGGGTACCTGGCCATTTTTCCTTAGCTGGAAACAAATTACCTCGCTCTGGAGCATCACAAGACTTTGTTGGTCCTGAACCAGCTATTCCAATGTCCAAGTGTTGGATGAAGCGTTTGATTAGCTCTTCAAGAGCTGTGCAATATCATGATGATCTTTGGAGTGAGACAAAAAACTATAAATGATACTCTTTTTCCTGATTGAGGGTTAATCATCATGTCATTTGATTAGAGCGCCTGTCAAAAAAGCATAACAAAAAAATGAAAGGCGTGAGAATATGAGAAATGATAGAACATGAATCACTATATCAGTATATATGAGTGTGAGAAACTATGGTTCCATATCCTACATATATTATCAATTCAGTAGAAAACCAAAATGGGCGATTAGTTAAGTTGGATTTTTCTCACAATCCGTACGCTAAACCTAACTGCACCCAACGCATCCCGAGCAACACACATGTTGTAAATCAGTCTATTATACTCATATACGACTAAATTTGGTCATATATGAGTTATTTCAACCAAATCAACGTGAATTGTGCTGCTAGGGATGTTATTGCGTCAACTGATTGACATAATTCTACAGCATTTTTAAATGCATGCGTGCATGATGCGCACTACTAATCACATAATCCTAATTGTCGCGACTCGCGTCGCAGCGCGAGTGCTTAATCGCGCGGTCCGCTTTGGTGGCGGCGCGACAATATGCAGCTTAAAACTATTCACCCACTTCAGCCAGTTTTGACAGCTACACCACAGACAAACAGACGTAACACTGAGGAAATTCCCATCGACCATGAGCTCAACAGTCGTTTTAAATTCAACTGCTTCCCGGGCAGAAGCCGTGAACAGCATAACAAAACATGATATGGACTTGATTGATATAAGAGATAAAAGAACAGGCAACAATATCAAAAATTTGCACCGAAATATCATTTAAATATCAAAATATGCTATGGATAAGAACAAACCAATAGCACTTGATATTGATCACTTCTTACAAATAACATAACATGATTTCCTTATGATATTTTAGTGCAAAATATTGATATTTTCGCCTGATCTTTTATCTCTTATATCAATCATGTCCATATCTCATTTTGCTATCTTATCAAAATTTGATATTATTGAGCTATTCTCCTCTGCTCGGGTTGCGAGTTTCACACCCAGGGCGCGCGCATCGTATACCTCTGTATTTGACATCTTCCACTAGCACCTTCTGTTGACATTGTCGTACTAAACTTTGTTTTGTACAACATGCACGTTAGGTGGTGGTAAAATAGCTGGGCGATGGATTTTAAAACAAATTGTTCTAGCTGTTACGTCTGTTTGTCTGTGGCTACACGATTTGTCTCACTGTCAGAAAAAACAATCGGTCGTGTTCGTTACGAGAAGTGTTTTTCTAAAACTTTGTTCCGAAGTAGTTGTAAGTGCACCATGGAACCAAGGGTGGTTCTATTGCAACATAGAACCGTCATCTAATTGCTGGCTCTCACTGCAAAAATATGATAGTGGAAACTTTATCCGACTTTTCCGGACATTACACCCACATGCAGCATTCTCACATGGCCTTCAAGTGGATCCTGAAAGTTCTTCGAAAAAGAAACCTCGCATAGTGACGAAGCGGATGGTGGCTATAAGGCAAAAACAAAGGTACTGTTTGAACGAGATGGCGCCACAATATTTAAAGTAAAATTAATTTCATGTATGGAAAAATCATCCATTCTCATCAACTACGCATCGCATCAATATGAGAGCTATGTCGAAAAGCAATAAATAATTTTTAGATTTTTTGTACCCACGACTTGTTTTTCAGTTCTAAACAATAAAAGAGATTTCATTGTACCTCCATACTAAATTCTAGCTTTATACTTTCAATTTCTTCAAGACTGTTCTCCACCTCGTGTGTCTGGAAGGAACATTGAAAACTTACGATATCGAACAGCAGATGTCACTAGTGTATATGCAATATTACATTGATACAAAGACGCAGCAACACCACCTGTCGCCTGATAATGGAAATATTGCAATTATACCATCAGGTGTAGTGGCTGTTGTTAAAATATTTTGAAAGGGCCTCAAGCGGATTTTTTACTAGAATGCGACTGACGACCTCCTATTGACGCGCAGCAGTTCACGGAGGGATGCGTTCGACTAATAACGAACCATAATCTCCCTCTGAACTGTTTCGAGTGGAAAGGATTGCGTTTGTTGATGGATCCGAATGCCCAAGCTCTTGACATTTTAAAGGATCGTCGAAATATAAAAACGCTTCTCCACGAAATTTCCGTAAAGGTTGTGAACGTATAGAGGATGGAATGAAGGGGCGGTTGATATTAATTAAAATTGATTCAGCACAGCGCCACAACCGTCATATATTGGTTGTGAATACCCAATACGAACTGCAGAACGTGCCCGTAACAAGAACTCTGGGTAATTTCTATTCTACAAAGAAATGATTAAGTATACTGATATATGATTTTTATGTTTCAGCTATGATGGAAGTTACAGAGAGCCAAACAGCGAAATTTCTCAAGGCCAAAATTATTGCCGTGCTCAAGCGCTATGGGTTAGCGATCGACCAAATTCACTCGGTCACTACCGACAACGGAGCACCGCCGCAGCAAAGCATTTGCGTCAATTATTCACTGTGGAAATGCTGGAGGAACACGATGGTCATCATGAATTCCCCCCGAACTTGGAGTTCGAATTGAGCAATCAGTTCAATATCGTGCGATGCGCAGTGCACACGCTGCAGCTGGCACTGAACGATGTCGTCAAGAACACAGATCCTAACATCAAACAAATCACCGATTTCACCAAAAGCTTGAAAAAAATAAACAAAGTACATCGATTCTCACGGGGCTAGATATCCTCCACTATGGTCTCCTACAAGGTGGGGAGGCAAGTATAAAATGATACGGAGCATCATTAAGCAAGAATCATTCTATTCATCGATTCACGAGCACTTTCCAGAGCTAAGTGAGTATTAAACGATTTCAAATTCAAAGCCTTTCTATTAATTTTGACTCTTATTGATTTTTTAGCATTGTCTGAAGATGATTGGATCTTTATGAAGGAATATGAAACGGCTTTCCGTCCTTTGCATAAGATGACTAAGATGATGCAATCGCAACACTAAGTGTTCAGCGAATTTTATATTGAATGGATACTAAACTTGAAATGCATACAAGATTTGAAAGAAAATCGATTTTCAGCCCGTTGTTCACTTCACTGACTGAAAGGCTAAAGATGCTGAAAGGTTCAATGGTTTTCAAAACAGCGTTATTCCTGGACCCCAGATTTAACTATTTGAATTCGAAGTTCTTCTCACCAGAGGAGAAGATGGAAGTACAGGTAAACATATTTTAGGGAAGATCCATTAGTTGCGTAACGCAAAAATTATCCATTTCAACCAGCCTATCTACACTTCAGGCAACCTATCCTTCCCCTATCAAAGAGTTACGACATTAATGGATGCTCCCTTATTTCTAATTTATAATTTATCATATTCGATTTTTTAGAAGTACATACTGAATGTATGGAGTCGATTGCAAAACCTGAATGGATCTCAGAAGCTTAATGAATCATCTGAAGCGGAGAATGAAACGGAAGAACAAGACATTACGGATTATCTAACAGAGCTCTACGGAGGAAAGCTGGATTATTGTGCAGTGCAACGCAATCAAACGAAGCAGATTTAAAAAGACAACTAAAACTACTGAAAGTGGAACCACGACAAATACACAATTTTGATGTCTGGAACCATTGGATTTCTAGAAAATCATCTCACCCCCAACTCGCTCAGGTAGCGTTAGTGATCCTTGCGACCCCAAGCAACCAGGTTTCAGTCGAAAGAGCCTTCAGTGCGTTACCTTTGGTATTGTCTGATCACCGTACAAGTATTTCCGATGGCACTCTGGAAGACATCTTGATTTTGAAGCTGAATGACGACGTGTTTGAAACAGTATTCCCAACTATTTACAACTGGAAGATGTATAATGGAATTTCCTCTGAAAGCTAAATGATTTTTATTAAAATACATATATGCACTGCTTGATAGTGTTGTCATTTGTACTAACTTTGTAACAATCGAGTGGAATCGGAAATAAAAAGGAGTACACATTGTTATTGCTTTTTTATTTGATTATCAGACTAAGGATTCAGTCTTTGTACGTCACACAGTCTATGGACGATTAATAAATCATCTGATAATAAATCAATCCATGCTGCTCGTTGCGCGCCTCCTCTACTTTTTCCAGTCGGAAAATCATCGAGAGTATTTACATCGAGTTGTTGTTCAGCATTCTGGCTGCATACTCAGCCAACAAAAGATGATGTTTCAAAGTTTACACCGAATATGGTGTATCCAAATTCAAAAAATTGAAACAAAATAAAGTCTTTGGTGTATTGATTTACAGCGGATGTTTTATAAAAATATAGGTAGCATGATCAATATGTAGAATTGAGTTTTTAGTTTCTCGTTTGATTGAAACTTTTTAAAATACAAATATCAGAATAAAAAGCTAGTTGTATGTCGGTATCTAAAATAGGACCATTTTAAGTTTTTCGCAGCGTTTAATAAAAAATGAGAAGTATGTAAACTACGGATTGGTGGTGTTCATTAACAGATGCCTGCGGTATATAATTCGGGCCTGGTGGCCTCACAACTGGATCTCAAACAACGAGCTCCGTCGTCGTTGTCACCAGAGGCCGATAGCAACAGAAATTCGGGATCGGAAGTGGGGCTGGGTCGGCCACACTCTACGTAGGAGCGGAAACGAAATCTGTAAAAAAGCATTAGACTGGAACCCAGCAGGACATCGCAGCAGACCCAGAGGCTCATGGAGGCGAAGCCTCAATGAAGAAATAAAAGAAATCGACCGAAATCTAACCTGGCAACAGTACAAGCAGGGGCTTATAAAGCAGGAATGAATTCGAATATCGATAAAACTAATGCTATGAAAGGCATTTAAGCTGTGAAATTCCAATGAACAATATTCTTTGAGTTTAACAGTTTTACTAGCGGAAATATAGCATTTGACTTCCAATTCCAACGATATAATTGTATCACAAGTATACGAGTTCGTTCATATAGATTAAAAGAAAAGCAAGCCTATCCATCAGATATAGTTGCCGAGTTGCCGAATAATATGCAATTAATTGTAATCAAGTGTCGGTCTTCCACCGTCATTAGTCGTCTGAGTACACGCGACCGCTTACGTAATGGAACGTACACACGGTCAAGCAGTTTGACCAACATTGACTCCACCTCTCGTTTATTCAAACATCCATAAAGTTTACCAACAGCGGCACGAACAATCAATTTATTCGACCAACAATATCACACACGAACGACCGAAGTACCAACTCGAGCACCAACCATCAAAAAATATATGGGGGTTTGTGCAACTTCACTACAAATGCTCAAACATGTTCGGCGAACCTTGACTCCAGCCCCGACAACTCAAACCAAAATCAAACCGTTTCAATTTTTTCCAACCGAGCCGCCAACTGTCAAATGGTTGTTCGAACAACTTCACACACGCTCAAACAAAGCAGCAACCGAAGCGTTTTCTTGGGGGCGGAGTCAATGTTCGTCAAACTGCTTGACTGGTGTGTACGTTGCATAAGGCAATCAAACTCATCAAATGCTTTAGCCAAGCAAGCCCATGGTACAGCAGAGTGCGATTGATTCGCATTCTATACCAGCCCGCCCAGCCCGTTGCTTGGGGGCATGGAGTGCGATCCTCTCGTTTAATAAACAATGTGCACTCGCTTAACTGTGGATATACAACAGTAAAGCACATGTGGAGATTGGACAAATCAAACATCCGAAAGATATTCAATTTGCAAAAAAGAGAGCTAACCGCGGTGGAGGTTGGTACTCGGATTCTGATGGCTTTTCCGCAAACGTGACCTTTAAGTGGTCTTGTTGTGTAGGGGTTATCACGCCTTTTCATATCAATTTGTCCATTTCGAAACATATGCTGTGCATATGCACAGCCAAGATATTTAACAAAAAAAAATGGTTTTCGTACGGCCGAGTTGCCGAATAATATGCAATTAATTGCATTAGATATAAATTGCTTCACAAAATGACCATCATGACCATCAATTCCAGAATAAACAAATGATAGCCTTTTAATGTGTCAGTCCGGTTTTATCTTATGAGGGTAAACGGATTGTGACAAATGTCAAATAAAATTTGAAATGAGAAAGAGGGAAAAGAATTGATCCTCTCACTATATTTATCTTATGATGGTGAGTTCTGTGAGAAATAAACATCTTTATGTATTAGGATTTTTCACATCTAGTGTCTCACTTCTCCTAATGTCATACTGTCAAAATGGTGATAGTGCTCAGCACTGAGCTCTTGGGCTTCCACTCAGCACAAACGGTATTGGAGTAGATTGAGTTCATGTCGACAAACAAAATAGTATATCCGAGAGCCATCTCCAGTAGTAGCAAACTATTTACCTAATCTGTCTAAACAGAATTACAGTGTCTTAGTCAAGGCTTTGACAGGTCTTTGCCGGCTCAATTATCACTCAATTATCAACGTTTTTAATCATTTGTCTGTGAGGGTTGTGAATCCGATTATGGAATTTCTTATCATCTGATATGTAGCTGCTTTTCCAAATATTTGGTAAACACTTACTAAATGAAATTAAGAACCTTCTAAGTATTCTGTTGTTCATAACCCGTTGTGGTAAGGAGTTATGAGCTTTTGTACGTGTTGTATACATTGTATGCCCTCTTCAAGGGTCCCTTTCCCAAACTTCCCATTTTTCTCATATCCATCTTCTTCTTCTTATGGCATTACATCCTCACACTGGGACAGAGCCGCCTCGCAGCTTACTGTTCATTGAGCACTTCCACAGTTATTAACTGCGAAGTTTCTAAGCCAGGTTACCATTTTTGCATTGTATATCATGAGGCTAGCACGATGATACTTTTTTTATGCCCAGGGAAGTCGAGACAATTTAGAATCCGAAAATTGTCTAGACCGGCACCGGGAATCGAACCCAGCCACCCTCAGCATGGTCTTGCTTTGTAGCAGCGCGTCTTACCGCACGGCTAAGGAGGGCTCCTATCCATATCCCTTTCCTTTTTGTTCACTTCCTTTTCCGCCAGGTGCGTGATGAGAAAGGTTGTGGAGGCGATTGCACAAATCTCCTGAATTGAGGTGAACGTGCCCCTGGAGCCGACGTTCTGATACCTGATACATGATTTTGTAGACTTAACGTTTGAACATATCACATATCACAAAGAATCGTGTTTACATACCTGAGCCCATGAAATAAACTAACCTAAAAAAATCTCCAGCATCTATTTAGCTCTGATAATGATTTTTACCAAAACATTTGCATGCCCAATTCCCAATGAGCTACCGTTTCTTTTATAATATAGAAGATTGTTATAGACTGTTTGGTAGACTTTAGCGCCTTTTTCTTACAATCTCGCGAAGTTTCTCTCCGGAGTGGTCCGTTTTTCCCGCTGAAGCAGCTACAGCAGCTTTTTTTAAGCTCTACTGCTTTTTTATTGATTCTATCAGCGTTATTAGTACCGTCAACTGGGAGAAGATGATCATTTTTAAGACAAAACATTCAATAACAATGTGTGTTTACATTTTAAATCGAAACAAATATTTTCAAAACATGTACTGCTATACGCTGCAATAATCAACAACTTTAGTTTTCTAAAATGCGTTCGCATTTATTAAAATAAATTAATTATCACACATTTTTTGAGTAATCTGGTTTGGGGTGAAGTTGATCAAGACAGCTCTACTAAAATCAATATGACCTAGTAGTCAAAATACACTAGGTTATTTGTATGAATGTTGAATTTACTACGTAAAGAAGTCTACGAAGTCAATATTTGAAACGAAAATAGCGTCATTTATGACTATCTCTCTCTTTCTTCCACAAAATACATTTTCATGATTATAATCGAAAAACTCGGATTTTTACCTAGCGGTAACATTACTTGAACGGAGAATATTGTTGACTACCGTTTCATAAAAAAATTTGGCACTTTTGACTGACACATCAAATGATCATCTTCACCTCAATGATCATCTTCCCCCCAGTTGACGGTACCTTGGAATCGGTGAAAACTACACACCTTTGGATTCAAGGGATCCTTGCAGGAATATCAGCTTTCACCAGGCTCTCCCTCAATTGATAAACCATCAGTACATTGACTATAGGTACCACCCTACATACCGAATACCATAAGTCTTTTTGCACCCATCAACCTCGCGTTTTGCTGTCCCCACCGGAACGATGGGCCCAGCCCAACTGCGCTTCCTCCGCAGTGGGGGTATGACGATGAAAAAATACCGGTCATATATGCATCATCCTGGATGCGATCCGAGTTCACGAGCAGAAGACAAACCCATCAGCATCGCGCGGAAAGTCAGAGCTGGCGACCAGGCCAGTTGAGAGAAAAAAAACGGATAGCTTGACCGGAGAATCGCACGAAATTTCTGAATGATTTGTGTGATGGGGACACATACTTCAATTGTAAAACGAGCATCAGCATCAGAAGGGGCCACGTTGAATACCTTCGGTTGCTGCTGCGGGTGTTCGTCCTGATAGGACCTGGCCGGTGCAGCGCAGAGCATCCGTGCAGCACGTTTTTTGACAATGAGTGCAATGAAGATGATAAATGGCTCGGACGGACAGCGCGCGAATGCATTTTTATGCGTTTTCGTATTATTGTTTCAACAATTATTTTTATGATTTTACTTAAATCATTTACTTTTATGGTGCGGGCAAGTTCCGTTCAGTCGGATCCGGTGAGATGGAGCTCGCGCTTCCTAGCGTTGCCGGTGGAGGGGGGATTTGTATTGGGATTTATGTGACACTCGGAGTTGGCCAACTGCTGCGGTCAGTTCGTCAGTCATTCTGCATTGGTGTTTGATGTTCAATATTTGCGCAGCACTCGATGGATGGATTGGCTCGTGTGTGTTTTTGTATTTGGGACTTTCATATCATAAAACGTTGGTTTCGTGATTGATTTATTAACGAGCGAATGGGTTGTTTTATTCCGTTTCAACGCGATCGACGTTCGAATGCATTTGAAGAGTAGAGCTGCAGCATTGGAATTGTGTATGGTATATCAGTAATTTATGGAAACGTACTATAAAAGAAATTGCAGATATTTGTTATGATATCGTAGTTTTGATTTGATTGATTTACGTTGCAAACTAATCATTTACAAATTGCAGATTATTGGCGATGTATAAAACGGGTTTGTTTTACTTGAAAAGGTATGTCATCAATGAGGGACATTTGCGGAAGTAGTATTTCTACTCGAATTGTATTTTTCCTTCATAATTATTGGTTGGATCTGTTGTCGTTCAGGAAATATTATTTTGAATACTTGTCGAGCTTAAATAGTTCATTGGAAACATAGGCTTCAGTATAAGTCTGAAAGAAAAAAGGCTTCTCTCAAACAATTTCTTACAGTTTTATTCTACCACTTTACCAGCGAGCGCAACTGAACAAACGAGTACAAATTGCACGCGTCAACATTGTGATACGCACCGTCACGCAGTCGTCACAAGAATGTAAAATAATTGAACATTCGTTTCAATTGAAATGAAGTACTGTGCGAAAAGGTTGAGCAGCAGCACCAGAGCTCCAGCGTGTGACATCAATGTTTATAATTTATGGCTTCACCACTCACTCGAATGAGCAGGCATGGAAATTCTCGTTTGGTGGGCCCCTCATTCCAAACGACCTACCCCCGTTCGAGCACGTCGACCTCACTCGACGTCGACGATGATGGTCAATTCGCCTTTCTACCACGAAGTGCCATTCAGAGAAATCAAGTGATCTATCGCCTTCAACCCGCGCTGCTGAATTGGACGGCGTAATTTATGGGCGAATTATATAAAATTCTCATAAAAAGATTTCCTCATCTCCATGAGACGGACGGCCGGCAAAAATCTTGATGGGAGCAGCCTGTTTCTTTTGCCTACACGCTCGAATGGACCGACATCAGAACTGGAGGAGGCAATCGTGCTTCCAGATGATGCGATGTGACAGACGCAAAGGGCCACTTCGTTCTCGCGAATAAACTGCTATGGGATGAGTGATACGATTCTTACATATAGCGTCATGTGAGTCGAGTGAGACGTACGAAAGCTGACAGCTGTAAATCATTCAATCTTATATCAGACAGTTAATGTCACCGAGGGAAACCGGGTAACAGATTCGCTAGCATGGGATGGCCATGGTATAAACGAATAATGGAATTAACGGGAGTGGAAGCTGATCACGTTGCGTCCGAAATTACAATAGTATGTTGAATTTCTATCAGCGTGTTGTAATATTGGTTTCAAGGCAGAGGAAATTTCAAGAACCATAACGATCCTTACTGTATTTTGTAGAAAAAATAAACTGAAAAGATTAGGAGCAGAGAGGAATGTTTTTAAAACTGCGTTTGTTCAACTTAGCAAATGCAATTCTTCCTAATATAGTAAATCTACTTAAAAAACTTAACTGTAGATTTCCACTTCCACCGATCTCATTAGCGGTATCCATTTATGGCTTCATTACGATAGCTCAAAACTGTCGAACACAAATCACTCCGATTGACAGGCTCTGCACTGCAAGTGTCACGGTCGTAAAAAAATATGTATACGAATATAAAACGAAATCCACACTCGGGATACAGGGGGAGGCGAGCACTCGCGCGGCCTCAATCAAGCTGCGTCGCGCGACTCAGCGCGAACAACTCGTCGAAGGTGACTCGCCGCGCTGACTTTCCATACGTAGTCTTATCCTCCTGCCCGTACAAGTAGATGAAGATTTTCTCCGCAACGCTGTTAGTGGGCCACATGCAAACGCATCATCTATAAACCTCGAAAACAAGACAATAAATCAATAATATTCACATTTGACGTGTTAATTTATTTTATTTACATTCCTCATCAGCGACAAACGATCAGTCTCGTTTCACGCGTGTATGTGCCTCTCGCAGCCGCCTCTTGCGGATATTTATGTCCATAACTTCTTTCTTTATCTTACGTGCGTCCGCTGAAATGACCATCCAGAGGAGAGAAGCGGAGACATTTGCACAATAACTCTTCCGCCAGGAACGAGATACGAGATGCGTTGTCAGTCAGTCAGTCATTCAGGCTTCATGCCGGTTGTGTCTGGACCCTCAGGATGGGTGTCAGCTATATAGTCACTTCACTGTAGGCTGGTGGATCAGTGATGGTTTGAGTTATTTAGTTGAAGTAAAATTTTGAATTTGACTGTGAAATTTGTAGCTTAATTTTCGAATTGGTTTTCAGTCACTGATAACAGCGTCGACCTTATTGCCGACTTTTCGATCCGGGGATAGGATCCTCTTCAGGGCTTGATAGGAATCAATTTTGTTAATTATTGCTAATCTCTCATGGGGTCAGTCTCGTTTTTGTTTTATGTAAAGTGTCTAGCCTCTTGACAAAAATATAGATCACTTTTATAATTTGTTCACTATTTTTTTCCAACACTATAATGGGTGTTTTACAGCCGGAATACTAGTCCTCTTCTATCCGCCAGACTTTAGTAAGTGAATATAGTGTCTGTTATAGCGTGTAATGCAGCGTCGCCGTTAAAGCAATTTGGTGTTTATGAACTGAATACATTTCATCCGCATTGAAAAGTTCAGTGTCAGCGATGTTGAAAAAACTACATCATGGGAATCACAATTATTTATGGCTGTTTACGTGAATTGATGTTTGGTACGCTAAGATAGGGAGCATAAACTAATATTATATATGATTTCGACATATGTAAGATCGGAGTTAGAGTGGTACTAGTATGGGATAAAACTTATAAGAAGCTCTTTTAATGAAATGTCTTCAACTGTCATAATATGAGTTTATTACACTATCCATTTATTTCCATCACGCTTTGTAATAATTGCAGATACGTATTTCGACCTCACAGACCACAGCAGACGAGCTCGGTGGTCTAGTGGCTACCACTTCTGCCTTATAAGCAGGAGGTCGTGGGATCAATTCCAGGCTCGTCCCTTTCCTACTTTGCATTTCTATCTTAGTTCTTTCTGTGTTTTACGTTCTACCAAAACGATTCCTACTGTTATAACCTCCCACACAACCCAAAACCTACCGTGACACCTATGAGAGGTCGTAGAGCTCTCTGCATCTTTCTTAAGTAGGTGTCCAACTAACCATCCAACCTTACTCAGCATTCGCAAGGACGTGGCCAGGACAGATCTCCACTATTGGAGAATGCATTGCTTCCATCTATTATCTATGGTGACGGATGAAAGTGATGCTACTCTCATACAATAGTCTTGGCTTATACCATGTACGAATTTGTGCGAATTGCGCAATGCTAATGCTAATACGTATTTCGACTTCGGTACGAGACACTGAAGATGGCCTCACAGTTGAGGTCGAAATACGTATCTGCAAAGATTGCATATCGTGATGGAATTAAATGGAAAGCACAGGTCGGACTCGATTAGCCGGAGACTTGATTATGCGGTGTTCGATTATCCGGAATTTTAGACACGATTATCCAGAGTATTTTCTTTTTCGATTTTTTTTAATTTCGATGTTCGCTGTTAAAGGGGGTTGTTTTGTATATAGAAATTTGATTATAGGCTTGTATACCAAATTCATGAATTGGAAGATCCTCTAAATTTCTAGGAAAAAAATCCTCTTCTGTCCTATTCAGAAGTTTGTCTTAATTTCTTGCATTTTTCTTTATGAATTTCCACATGAAATTTATCTGCATTTTTAACGAATTCCTTCTGAGTTTCATCGGTTGAAAGAAAGCCATGCAATCAACTCTAACAGTTCGAAGTCGATTTTCGTGGCTGCGATGATTTCATTAAGCGAAAAAGGCACTGGACAAGAATCTGTAGACACCAGTGGTATGATACGTTTGCTTTCTTCATCAAAAATTTTCTCGTGAGCAAAACTTTCCTGAATCAAACGTGAAAGGAGATCGGCGATGTTGGATTTTCCTGGTTTATATATAACTCTATAGTCGTGAGACATTAGACGCAGTTTCCACCGCTCTATTCTAGCACATGGGGCTACGAAATGGTAAGTTGACATCCGGGAAGGGGCGCCTAACATAGCTCTGGTCCTCCAAAGTTCCAATACTCACGCTTCCACGGGTCGTCCGACGACAAAAGACCTCCAGCTAAGGGTTCTGTATGGTAGTGTAGCCTGGGTACTGTTGTCCTTCTGACATCAGCTATAGTGAGGGGGTGCGTCCTGTGGGCTCTGCCTAGGATGTGGTGGGGTTCGACAGTGGGCTCTGTTGAACTCCTATAAAAAGCTGCATGTGTCCTCAAGCAGGCCCTATCAAAGCGACCGTGTGCCGCTCAAAGCGCACTAGCCTAGTCCTGGTGTTGGGTGGGACTTTAAACAAATTGACCCGACTGATCAAGCGTCTGTTCACCAAGGAGGTGCGGCTCGAACAGCGTCTGTTCTAGCATCCAGCGGCTGAGTATGAAATGCTATTCCTCGAAAGCTGTACCTAAGATGGCAGCCCCATCCCGGTGGATAGGGAACCTTGGGCCAACAACCTACTGTTCCCGAAACATCAATTTGTTCGAGAATCCGATAATGAAAGAATACGGACTGATTTTACGGCGACGACTCTTAGCGCGGAACAACGGACACGAATAGGAACATGGAACGCTTTAACCCTAGCCCAGCAGGGTAAATTGGCACAACTTGCCAATGAGGCACGCCGCATAAAGCTTGAGATCCTGGGACTGAGTGAAGTCCGTTGGCCAAACTTTGGAGAACACAGAACGCCGTCGGGACAAGTTCTGCTATACTCTGGTTTACGAGGTGAACACGCTCCCCGGCATCGCGGAGTTGGCTTCCTACTAAGCGCTCAGGCACACTCTGCGCTTATGAAGTGGGAACCTATAAGTGAAAGGATAATCGTTGCCAGATTTAGAACACGGGTCCGAAACCTTACTATAATCCAATATTATGCGCCAACCGATGCTGCCGATCTGCAAGACAAAGAGAACTTCTACAGTCAACTCAATGCCGTCGTAGATAGAATTCCGAAGGGTGATATCAAGATCTGTTTGGGCGACTTCAATGCTTCAAGATCGGATCCGACAACTCGAACCATGAGCGCATTATGGGACGCCATGGTCTCGGAGAAATGAGCGAAAACGGAGAGCTGTTCCCGACTAGAAGCGCATAACAGAAACTTAACACAATTTTAACATATTGTGATATTTATAACTTATTTTGATACAATTTTGTTCTTAGTAGCCATTATCTTTCAAATGTTGTATCAAGATTTCATCATAATGATTTAAAAAAAACCCAGATTAATCCACCTAGCAGTGATGATGCCTTTCTCGTGCATTATAAAATATATTAAAAGAATCACATTAGAAAGGTCAAAAAAGCTCTTTAGGAGAATAGATCACATTTTGCATGTTTTTGCATTAGTTAAAATGCATCGCCACCATTTTCGGAAAAAAATTTTTTTTTTGGTTTTGAATTTTTTTTTTTCCAAGGGGGGACCCTTGGGAAAAAACAATGATTTTTCAATAATTCCAAAATGCAATGTCCGATCGAGCCAATTTTCAATAGCAAACAATGGGACCGCATTCCCCGTCGAATGCAACTTGTTGCGAGTAAATCGGATGATGCTAAGTTCCAAAAAGTGTGTCTACAAAATTTGTACACATACACACATACACACACACACATACATACATACACACATACAGACATCACCTCAATTCGTCGAGCTGAGTCGATCGGTATATAAAAATCGGCCCTCCGGGCCTCCTATCAAAATTTTGTTTTTGAAGCAATATTATAGCCTTTACGTACACTTAGTGTACGAGAAAAGCAAAAAGCTGAACACTGAATAGCCCAACAGTAGGCAATTAAAATGAATGCAGCGAAGTCTCCCAGCCATAGATACCACAACGATGATATAATTTGAAAAGGTTGCCTAATTTGTAATGTTGTTAGTTTCATGTTCTTGAAAAATATTCTTGTTCAGACAAAAATAAAAATTGTGGATTGTTGACCACAATCTGAAGAACTATCATTTATTTCATTTCATTTATTTAGTTTACATCTAAACAGATAACACTGAATCAACAATTTGACGCCACAATACACGGTTCGAGGCCGCATCTCTCCATCCTCGGATACGCCCCACGTTCGCCAAGTCGTTTTGCACCTGGTATGCCCATCTCGCTCGCTGCGCTCCACGCCGTCTCGTACCTGCCGGATCGGAAGCGAACACCATCTTTGCAGTGTTGCTGTCTGGCATTTTTGCAACATGTCCTGCCCATCGTATCCTTCCGGCTTTAGCTACCTTCTGGATATTGTGTTCGCCGTAGAATTGAGCGAGCTCGTGGTTCATTCTTCGCCGCCACACACCGTCTTCTTGCACACCGCCAAAGATGGTCCTTAGCACCCATCTCTCTACTCCGAGTGCTTGCAAGTCCTCCTCGAGCATTGTCCATGTTTCATGTCCGTAGAGGACAACCGGTCTTATAAGCGTCTTGTACATGATACATTTGGTGCGGTGGCGAATCTTTTTCGACGGCAGTTTTTTCTGGAGCTCGTAGTAGGCCCGACTTCCACAGATGATGCGCCTTCGTATTTCACGACTAACGTTGTTGTCAGCCGTTACCAAGGATCCGAGGTAGACGAATTCCTCGACCACCTCGAAGGTATCCCCGTCTATCGTAACACTGCTTCCCAGGCGGGCCCTGTCGCGCTCGGTTCCGCCCGCAAGCATGTACTTTGTCTTTGACGCATTCACCACCAGTCCAACTTCTGTTGCTTCACGTTTCAGGCGGGTGTACAGTTCTGCCACCTTTGCAAATGTTCGGCCGACAATGTCCATGTCATCCGCGAAGCAAATAAATTGACTGGATCTGTTGAAAATCGTACCCCGGCTGTTACACCCGGCTCTCCGCATAACACCTTCTAGCGCAATGTTGAACAACAGGCACGAAAGTCCATCACCTTGTCTTATTCTCCGGCGCGATTCGAACGAACTGGAGTGTTCGCCCGAAATCTTTACACAGTTTTGCACATCATCCACCGTTGCTTTGATCAGTCTGGTAAGCTTCCCAGGGAAGCTGTTCTCGTCCATAATTTTCCATAGCTCTACGCGGTCGATACTGTCGTATGCCGCCTTGAAATCAACGAACAGATGGTGCGTTGGGACCTGGTATTCACGGCATTTTTGAAGGATTTGCCGTACAGTAAAGATCTGGTCCGTTGTCGAGCGGCCGTCAACGAAGCCGGCTTGATAACTTCCCACGAACTCGTGGAACTCGTGGTGACAGACGACGGAAGATGATCTGGGATATCACTTTGTAGGCGGCATTAAGAATGGTGATCGCTCGAAAGTTCTCACACTCCAGTTTGTCGCCTTTCAAGTAGATGGGGCATATAACCTTCCACTCCTCCGGTAGCTGTTCGGTTTCCCAGATTCTGACTATCAGCTTGTGCAGGCAAGTGGCCAGCTTTTCCGGGGCCATCTTGATGAGCTCAGCTCCGATACCATCCTTACCAGCTGCTTTATTGGTCTTTAGCTGTTGAATGGCATCCTTAACTTCCCTCAAGGTGAGGGCTGGTTGGCTTCCATCGTCTGCTGAACTGACGTAGTCATCTCCTCCGTTGCCTTGACTTTCACTGCCTGTACTCTCAGCGCCATTCAGATGTTCCTCGTAGTGCTGCTTCCACCTTTCGATCACCACACGTTCGTCCGTCAAGATGCTCCCATCCTTATCCCGGCACATTTCGGCTCGTGGCACGAAGCCTTTGCGGGATACGTTGAGCTTCTGATAGAACTTGCGTGTTTCTTGAGAACGGCACAGCTGTTCCATCTCCTCGCACTCCGCTTCTTCCAGGCGGCGTTTCTTCTCCTGAAAAAGACGGGTCTGCTGTCTCCGCTTCCGTCTATAACGTTCCACGTTCTGCCGCCCAGACAACCACACATCGCATAAGAATGTACGATTAAAATCGTTTACC
The DNA here is from genome assembly GCF_024139115.2 of Armigeres subalbatus. Taxonomy (NCBI): domain Eukaryota; kingdom Metazoa; phylum Arthropoda; class Insecta; order Diptera; family Culicidae; genus Armigeres; species Armigeres subalbatus. Next base: position 383,285,662 of record NC_085140.1, on the reverse strand, counting down.
TATCCAAATTTCATCAAAATCGCATTGTGGTGCGAAGCTCATCAGTTGATTTATAAGCTTTCCCGCACAGTAGGCTATTTTTCGAGTTTAATCCAGCTGCATATGTTGACATCGTATATTCTTGCAAACAAACTCAAACGAAATCGGATTATCTGTCAAACAGAAATTGTTATCACAAACTACATCGCAATGTATAACAAACAAACTCGCATAAAAATCTTGCATATCGCATACACTGCCGTTCAACGTCGGATAAGAAATACACATATATCGCCTTCGCTTTTGTACGCAAAAAGCGTTTTCGCGACTGGTAAGCAATGAAATTTGTGTGCATAGGCATCGCATAACAGAAAAATAATTCTATTATGCATGCATTCTGGTTGTCTGGGCGGGTACCTTGCTGCAGCGCGACCGCCCGCGCTGCGTCCTTCTCCTCCAGAATCTGTCTGCACTCTTCGTCGAACCAATCGTTCCGTCGACTTCGACCCATATACCCGACGTTGTTCTCCGCTGCGTCGTTAATGGCTGCTTTGACTGTATTCCAGCAGTCCTCAAGAGGGGCCCCATCGAGCTCACCCTCTTCCGGCAACGCTGCCTCGAGATGCTGCGCGTATGCAGTGGCGACATCAGGTTGCTTCATTCGCTCTAGGTCGTACCGCGGCGGTCGTCGGTACCGAACATTGTTGATGACGGATAGTTTTGGGCGCAGTTTAACCATCACCAGATAGTGGTCAGAGTCGATGTTAGCGCCACGATATGTCCTGATGTCGATAACGTCGGAGAAGTGCCGTCCATCAATCAGAACGTGGTCGATTTGTGATTCTGTCTGCAGTGGTGATCTCCAGGTGTACCGATACGGGAGGCTGTGTTGGAAGTAGGTGCTGCGAATGGCCATATTCTTGGAGGCGGCGAAATCAATTAGTCGTAGGCCGTTTTCGTTCGCCAGCCGGTGAGCGCTGAACTTCCCAATAGTCGGTCTAAACTCCTCCTCTTGACCAACTTGAGCGTTCAAATCTCCTATGATGATTTTGACGTCGTGGCTTGGGCAGCTGTCGTACTCACGTTCCAGCTGCGCGTAGAATGCGTGCTTATCATCATCAGTGCTTCCGGAGTGTGGGCTATGGACGTTGATTATGCTGAAGTTGAAGAACCGGCCTTTGATCCTCAACCTGGCCATTCTTTCATTGATCGGCCACCACCCGATCACGCCCCTTTGCATATCGCCCATCACTATGAAAGCTGTTCCCAGCTCGTGTGTGTTGCCGCAGCTCTGGTAGATGGTATGATTACCTCTAAACGTTCGCACCATTGATCCCTTCCAACAAACCTCCTGCAGCGCTACGATGCCGAATCCACGGTCCTTGAGCACATCGGCGAGTATGCGTGTGCTCCTGATCAAGGATGTTATCGATCATTTAGTAATTCGCGTTCGATCATTTAGTAGTTTATCAATAAGTACTTGAATTTCAAAATGTGTTGTATGGTGGACTTCTAGTGCGAAGGTTTTTCTACAACTCTGCCCAATGGTTCGTTGTTAGAATTCAAGAAATAACGGAGTTATAGCGCTAGTTGCAGTAAATTAAACTAAATGATTGGAATTTTGTTATCATTTAGTCTAAGTTACTGCAACTAGCGCTATAACTCCGTTATTAGTTGAATTATAACAACGAACCATTAGGCAGAGTTGTAGAAAAACCTTCGCACTAGAAGTCCACCATACAACACATTTTGAAATTCAGCTTTTGGAATGACTTATTGACAAACTACTAAATGATCTAACGCAAATTTCTAAATGATCGATAACATCCTTGCTCCCGATGAAGTTGAGAGATTTGCAGTTCCACGAACCGAGTTTCCAATCACTAGTCCCTTTTCGTCGCAGTGGTCTTCGCCGATGGTTCCGGTCCGTACTCTCTTGTTGATTGTTCGTTGCTTGAGTTTTTTTTTAGCTGGCTTGCAGGGCCTGACACCAAACCCCCTAAATTTCCGGAGGAAGAACTATCACGACCTGTAAAAAATCCAACTGCACAGAAACAATATTTTTTGTATCTTATTCTGTGATAAATTTCTAACAAAATATGTTATTTTTATGATAAAATTATAACAAAATTTGATAGTTTTTTTGTTTCCAGTACAGTCGTTTTTGATAGAAATTTAGATATTTTAACAACATCCTGCACCATGTTCCTAACACATTTTGTTATAAAAATTTAGTATAACATAATAACATATGTTGATATAATTTTGATATGACCTTCTAGTCGGAATTTTGTGGTAATAACGACATGGTGATCGGGGGATCGCTCTTCCTTCATCGACCGGTTCACAAGGTCACGTGGGTCTCCCGTGACGGCTTTGCAGAAAATCAAATCGACCACATCTGCATCAACCGAAAATGGAAACGGAGCCTTCTTGATGTACGGAATAAACATATAATGCCGATATCGCGTCTGATTATCACCTCCTCATCGGCGAAATACGCCTGCGCATTGCGCGGATTCGTCGGCAGGAGGAAAGAGATGGACGACGATTCAACACACGCCGACTGGAAGATGCCACGGTGAAACGGTCCTTCGTTGAAGAACAGGAGACGCGTGCTGCAGATATTCCGGAAGGTGGCAGCGTGGAAGACCAATGGACTGCCATCAAGAATGCCTTCATCGCCACCAGCGAGAATAATCTGGGCGAACTACGCACCCAGAGAAAACAATGGATCACCGATGAGACCTGGAGAAAGATAGAGGAGCGAAGAGAAGCCAAAGCCGCGATAGAGCGATCGTAAACCAGAGGAGCCAAAGTCTTATCCCCACGCTTAAAATCAATAACACAGAGATGTGTTTGCATCACACAAAACGGACCTAATGTGGAACATTCCCTAGATGAGCGACAGTTACACAGGCACAAAAATGCCTCGTACGGTCGTGATAACGGTCCTTTTCAACATGTAAACGTTTGTACAGATTCCTTGTTTCATGAGGAACCAAATACTGTTGAAAATATTGAAATCCAAGCTTCAATAAAACCACACGAGCTATTTTTGTGGCTGTGTTACTATCGCTCATCTAGGGGATGTTCCGCATTAGGTCCGTTTTGTGTGATTCAAACACATCTCTGTGTTATTGATTTAAAGCGTGCCGTCAACGATACGCGGCTCTTGAGAAGGAAGTAAAACGCTCATGTCGACGGGACAAGCGAGCGTAGGCAGACTCTCTGGCCGACGAAGGAGAGAGAGCCGCCGCAACCGGGAACATTCGCCTCCTCTACGATATCTCACGACGCTTAAGCGGGGCGAAGATGAATGCAACGATGCCTGTGAAAGACGCGAATGATCAGTTATTGACCGACCCAACTGACCAGCTGAAACGCTGGTTCGAGCACTTCGAACAAATTTTTCAAGTGCCAGCCAGGCCATCACCACCTCGGCATGATCTGCCTAGGATCCGACGTATAACACGCGTCAATACCGAAGCTCCATCACTGCTAGAGATTCAAACAGCCATCTAAAGCATGAAATCGAATAAAGCCCCAGGGGTCGACCGCATATCAGCCGAGATGCTCAAAGCTGACCCCATGAGATCCACTCAACTATTGCGTCGTTTAACTCGTAAGATCTAAGACACCGCAACTTTCCCGGTCGACTAAATGCAGGGCATCTTAGTGAAGGTGTCCAAAAAGGATGACCTGACTGTATGCGATAACTGGCGAGGCATTATGTTGCTGTGTACCGTTCTCAAAGTTCTATGCAAAATTATCCTTGCCCGGATTCAGGAGAAGATCGATGCGACTCTTCGGCTGCAGCAAGCCGGATTCCGTGCCGGAAGATCCTGTGTGGACCATATTGTCACGCTCCGCATCATTCTGGAGCAGGTCAACGAATTCCAAGAGTCCCTTTACTTGGTATTCATTGACTACGAAAAAGCTTTCGACTGTCTCAATCACGAGAATATGTGGGGCGCCCTGAGACGCAAGGGAGTTCCTGAGAAAATCATCGTCCTCATCGAGGCACAGTACGAGGCCTTCTCGTGTAGAGTGCTGCACAATGGGGTTGTGTCCGACCCTATCCGGGTCGTAGCTGGTGTGAGGCAAGGATGTATTCTATCACCGTTACTGTTCCTCATCGTAATCGACGAGATTCTGGTAGATGCGATTGACCGTGAACCAAACCGCGGGCTCTTATGGCAGCCTATAACCATGGAGCACCTAAATGACTTCGAATTGACGGATGATGTTGCACTCCTCGCGCAACGGCGCTCTGATATGCAGAGTAAGCTCAACGACCTTGTCGAGTGCTCCTCTTCGGCAGGTTTAGTCATCAACGTCAACAAAACCAAATCGTTGGATGTAAACACGGTGACTCCTTCCAGTTTCACAGTAGCCGGGCAACCAGTGGAGAATATTGAAAGCTTCCAATATCTTGGTAGCCAAATGGCGTCAGACGGCGGTACCAAGATCGACATAGGCGCACGGATAAAGAGAGCAAGGGCTGCCTTTGCGAGTTTAAGAAATATCTGAAAAACAGGCAGATAAGTGATCGCACAAAAATACGAATTTTCAACTCTAACGTGAAATCTGTGCTGTTATACGCTAGCGAAACATGGTGTGTATCAGTGGAGAACACTCAACGGCTGCAGGTGTTCATTAACAGATGCCTACGGTATATAATCGATTTAACTATCGATATCGGCTATCGATTTAACCTGTTGGTTCTGGGTCTGGGGCTGCATCGGCCACACTCTACGTAGGGTCGGAAACAAAATCTGTAAACAAACATTAGACTGGAACCCAGCGGGACATCGCAGCAGAGGCATACCCAGAGGCTCATGGCGGCGAAGCCTCAATAAAGAAATAAAAGAAGTCGACCGAAATCTAACCTGGCAACAGGTTAAAGCGATAGCCGGGCAACGCTCAGGATGGAGATCTTTCAAGTCGGCCCTTTGCACCACCGTAGATGTACAGGATCCATAAGTAAGTAAGTAAGTAAAATAATCGTCGGTCCTGGGCGATGTTCCTCCAGTTTCCCCTAACGTTCAGGGTCCCAAGGTCCGATTCCACCACGTGCAGCCAGCGTGCTCGTGGCTTTCCACGAAGTCAACGGCTCCTATCTGTTTCTCCGTTAAATATTGTTTTCACTATTCTTACTTCCGACATTCGCGCAAAGTGACCGGGCCCACTGAAGTCTGCCGTATTTTATGCGATTCACAATATTTTCTTCTTTGTATACTGCTCATGATTCTGCGCCACACACCATTTTCTAGTTTCCCTCCGAGTATCGTACGCAGCACTTTTCGCTCGAAAACCCCGAAAACTCTCCGGTCGGCCTCTTTTAACGTCCATGCTTCTTGTCTATAAAGAGCCCCTGGTAGAATCAGAGTTTTGTATAGAGCGAATTTCATATCCGTCTGCATGCTGCGGAACCTAAGCTGGTTCCGTAATCCATAAAAGGCCATATTCGCAGCAGCAATACGTCTTTTCACTTCATGGGAAACATAATTGTCACATGTCACAAGCGGTACAAGGTTAACAAATTCTTCAACAACTTCAAACACATCCCCATCAAGCACTAACACCACTAGGTCTTCCTCTATCTCTACCTGCCACCATGTAATTCAATGGTTAAGCCTATCTTCGCCGTCTCCAGACAAAAGTCTCCACTACTGCTCTGCGATCGATTCCAATAAGGTCGATTTCGTCCGCAAAGCCCAGGAGCATATCCCAAGCAGCACAACTTGTTTCACTATTGAACATTTCACTGTGTTGCAACTATTTGGAAAGAAACAATCTTTGCGTATGTGCCATCAAATAAAACTCTAATGCAATCTAAAAAACGCAAGGGGTGGAGCCTACATCCTTCGATTGCAGTGAAATTGCAATAATGTTGCAAAACACTACAGCGGAAAAAATAAAAGTAAAAATATAAATCGGGATTCGATTTTTGGATCTTGTGATTGATAGTCCTTCACTCTACCACAGCACCATTCAACACTTCGAAGGGACTGCATGTTTACTCACCATAAAAACCATACGATTATGAAGTTTTGTACTCGGGTTTTCTGTTACTTGATTGCACCATCACCGGAAAAAATGTGAGTTGTCAAAACATTGAACGATGCTAAATTAAACATGAAGACACACCCAACTTATCTGCAACTTAATTTGAACAAACAAATAAATTTTGAAAGACGCATTGAAGTTACATGGTAAAAAATATGCAACTTGATGATTTTGTTTCGTGTTTGCAACATAAAGTGCAGTCTTTTTTGGTTGTTTGTTTCCAAATGTCAAACACGTACACGTACGAGCCATCCAGCCTTGCACGTATCAGTCTAATCAGTTTCGCCGGAAAACCATGTTCGGACATTATCTGCCACAGCTCATTTCTCTTCACTGAATCGTACGCTGATTTGAAATCAATGAACAGACGGAATTTATCAAGGATCATCCGCAGGCTAAACATCTGATCCGTCGTTGGTCGGCCCTCACGAAAACCTGCCTGGTATTCACCGACATAGGACTCCTCAAGCAGTCTCAATCTGTTAAACAGGATACGCGACAGTATTTTGTACGCTGAGTACAGAAGGACGATCCCTCTGTAATTGGCACACTCTAGTCTGTGCCCTTTCTTATAGATTGGCCAACCAGCCGGCAGGCAGTTCTTCATCCTCCCGTATTTTCTGGATAATGTGGTGGATTGATTAATGCAGCTGCTTCTCTTCCGTGTTTGAGAAGCTCGACCGGGATCTCGTCCTTCCCAGCAGGTTTACTGTTTTTCAGCTCGTTTAGAGCGTTCTTAAACTCGTCCAGCGTTGGTGGTTCCACAGTTTGACCGTTTCCGACTATGTCCATCCTGCTCCTTAATACACCTTCATTTTCACCTTTCAACAAATCTTCAAAGTGCTCCTTCCACCTGGGTGCCACCATAGTCTTGTCTGTCAGCAAATTTCCCTCTCGGTCATTGCACATGGCGGACACTGGCGCAGTCTTATGCCGCGTGCCATTGACAGTTGCGTAAAACTTTGGCATATCGTTTCTATCCATGTTCTCCTGCGCTTCAGTTATCACACTCTCTTCGTGTTGCCTTTTTTCTGCGGTGGATTCGTTTCTCTTCTGCCCTTGCTACACTGTACCACTCTCTGTTGGAACGGGTACGAGCCACTAACATTCGACTCCTAGCAACATTTTTCTCGTCCGTCCCTCGCTGGCACTCCTTATCAAACCAACCATTTCGTTGTCGTGGCTGTGCAGTGCCTAACACTTCCTGCGCTGTTGTAGTCATAGCTTCGTGGATATTTTCCCACAATCTGTTGACGTCACCGCTCGTCCAGGTTCTGGTGGTACTGTTCAGCAACTCCTTCAACTGACAAGCGTTGGATATTGAAAATCATCGTTCTGTTGTTTCGTGAATTCGTGACGCTAGAAAGTCGCGCTCGAATTTTTGCAACTACAAGATAGTGATCCGAGTCGATGTTCGGTCCTCTGAAGGACCTTACATCTAAAACATCCGAGAAATGTCGTCCGTCGACCAGCACGTAGTCTATCTGTGAGCAAGTGTCTCCACTCGGATGTTGCCAGGTGTGTTTGCGGATATTCTTACGTGCGAGGTAGGTACTGCTAATTGCCATCCCTCTAGCAGCAGCAAAGGTTACAAGTCGCAGACCATTATCGTTGGTAGCGGAATGAAGGCTTTCCGTACCAATGACAGGGCGAAAGAAACTTTCTCTTCCGATCTGCGCATTTGCATCCCCGATGACAATCTTTACATCGTGTGTTGGGCACTCTCCGTAGGCCTTATCAAGGCTCTCATAGAACTCATCCTTCACGTCATCAGGCTTATCGTTCGTTGGGGCATAGATGCTGATCAGGCTATAGTTGAAGAATTTGCCCTTTATTCTCAACACGCAAATGCGGTCGCTTATCGGCTTCCACCGAATAACACGCTTCATCTGCTTCCCGATCACCATGAAGCCAACTCCTCGTTCTGCTCTGTCACCGCCGCTGTACTGCCGTAATCTGAAAAAGTGACGTATGCGCCAATTTACAACATACATGTTTTCCATTTTTCTGTTAAAGAGTACGATGAGTACTACTCGTTAACACCATTTTTAAAAAATGGCGTATACATCACTTTGCCAGATTACGACAGTATAGTAGATGTGGTACTTGAATGAAGTGTTCGCTACGGGATCCTCAGCCCGGAATTTACGTTCATAGAGATTAAACAAGAGTAGCCGAAGCCAAACGTCAAAGACGAAACACATAATACACTGTGAAAAACACATTATGCGAATCCATATAGGCGACAAACACAAAGTACATTGTAAAAATCGCATAATGCGAATTCATATAGGTGACAGTTTTTGAAAAGTAAGTATTCATAACCCCACTCTCGTTGAGATTGAACAAGAGTAGCCAAAACCGAACGCCAAAGACGATACACAGAGTGCACTGTGAAAAAAGCATAATGCGAATCCATATAGGTGACAAACACAAAATACATTGTAAAAAAAAACGCATAATGCGAATCCATATGGGTGGCTATTTGTTGAAAACTAAGTAAAACACATATTTATAACCCCACACTCACGCACGGTGTAAAAAATGGATTATTATCGAAGTTTTATGTACCTCTGATTTTTTTTCACAGAAAGTTAGGCAAGGTCATTTGAAATGAGGCATGGGGTATTTTAAAATATTTCATAGGCGATTTTTTGAAAAAAGTGATTTTTATTGTTTTCTTCTCCAATATTCGGTATAAAAAGTCAATTGATAACTCAGCAATGGATGAATCATAGTAATTAACCCTCAAAATTAGAAATATACACATTTGTAGTTTTTCTGTATAGAGAACCAATATTTAAACGGATCTAAAATGGTAAAAAAATTTTTTTTATGTAATTCAAGCGTTTCTTAATTTTTTTTTTGCGTGGATTACAATCTTTTATTCATCAATTATCATCCATCCCTGGCATCTATCCTGTTAAATAAAATATCTGCATTTCAATCTTCCAACATTTATGCTAGATGACCTGACCTGATGCCGTACTTTATAAGATTTTTAACATTTTCATTTTTAAACATATGATACAGCGCATAATTCATGCGTATGTACCACACGCTTTTTTCTGGCCTATCACTGAGTATTGTACGTAGCACCTTCCAGTCGTAAAATTCGAAAGCCAAACTCTTGGAACTTCACAGGAAACTTCATAATCGGCCGCTCCAAGCATTTACTACCACAGCACAATCAACACAAAACTTATCTCTGTCTCTACGCGCAACCATGTACATCGTCTTAGCAGAGCTATCTCATATGCTCCTGGGTTCATATGCTCATGGGTTCGAGCGTGTTTCAGCGGCTTAGCTTTCATAATATATATATTCAGAAATGAAATTCGATCTATATGAAACTTAAGCTCATCCGGTAGCGATTTTTGGAAATAAATCATGGAAATTATGAGAAGCTTTTGTGATTTTCAAGCAAAATATGATGTGTACAACAGAAATTATAAGACAGTGTATCAAGAGGTATATATTATGAATCCAATAAAATATGATCGACTGACAATGGGCCATCTAGTGCGAATATTGAAAAAATAATGCAAATACAAAATTGAGCAAAGAACTGCATGAAGGCTGGAAATAGATGATAATTGCTGGAAAAAGATTGTGATTCATGTATAAATAAAATAAATCACGCGAAAAATACTTTGAAACGTTTAAAATACAAAAATTAATGATTTTTTAACATTTCTGATCCGTTTAAAAATTATTTTTTTATGAAGAAATGTTACAAACGTGTACATTTCTAATTTTGAGGGTAAATTACTATGATTCATCCATTGCTGAGTTATCAATTGACTTTTTATACCGAAAATTGGAGAAGAAAACAATAAAAATCACTTTTTCAAAAAATCGCCGATGAAATATTTTTAAACACCCCGTGACTTATTTCAAATGACCTTGCCTAACATTCTGTGAAAAAAAAAATCAGAGGTACATGAAACTTCGATGATAATCCATTTTTTATACCGTTGAGATTGAACAAGAGTAGCCAAAGCCGAACATCAAAGACGAAACACAGAGTACACTGTGAAAAACGCATAATGCGAATCCATATGGGTGACAATTTGATGAAAACTAAGTAAAACACATATTCATAATCCACTCTTATTTAACCTCACGTTGAGATTGAACAAGAGTAGCCGAAGCCGAACGTCAAGGACGAGACACAGAGTACACTGTGAAAAACGCATAATGCGAATCCATATAGGTAACAAACACAAAGTACATTGTAAAAAACGCATAATGCGAATCCATATAGGTGACAATTTGTTGAAAAACTAAGTAAAACACATATTCATAACCCCACTCTTATTTAACCTCACGTTGAGATTGAATAAGAGTAGCCGATTATCTCGGAGAAGCAAAAAGTCAACTACGCCATAGCTCCGGTTAGCACAGCGAGGGCTAAATACTGTGAAGGAGCCCTGGTGCTTCACAGGCTCCGTTTGCGGTTAGGTTCTTATTAGACCCCCTAACCGTTCATTCGCAGGCACGGTAAGCATAAAGCCGTATCTCACCGATAATTAGGGTCACCTGTATGGTGGACTTTTACCACAGGAACAGGCAATCCGTAATGTTATTCTTAGCCAGATAACCAGCTGCCGACATCACACGGTTTTCTAGGCTGTTCGTGGAGAGAAGTTGACATTGACTTTATACCAACTCTCAATGTGGCCGAACAGCCCCGCGAGCCGCCTCGCAGCTTAGTGTTCATTAAGCACTTCCACAGTTATTGACTGCGAGGTTTCTAAGCCAAGTTACCATTTTTGCATCCGTATATCATGAGGCTAACACGATGATACTTTAATGCCCAGCAAAGTCGAGACAATTTCAATCGAAAATTGCCTAGACCGGCACGGAATCGAACCCAGCCACCCTCAGCATGGTCTTGGTTTGTAGCCGCGCGTCTAGTGGTCGTATCGGTCATTTTGACAAATACCGTTATTCGGTATTTGGTGGAGTCTACTAGTAATACCGGTAAAATACCGGTTTTTGTGAAAAATTCAGGTATTAAATGAAAAACTTTTGATTTGAACTTTTGGATGAAAAACAATATTTGTTGAAAAACTTCGAATGTGAACAATGGTATTTGTTTGTTGTGCTGGGAAAAGCGAAACTTAAGTAATTCTTTGTAGTAACTAACATACTGAGTGACTCATCTCCCAATCCGCATTGATTTTGTAATGTTGCCAACCACTGAGAATCCTCTTTGGTGCAACCGAAGTTGGACAAATGTTTAAGCTGTCAAAAATCAGTGGATACTTTCCTTTTCTTTCAGAGGCATCTTATTCTTACCGATCCTCAGGAATGGTCGTTGTCTGAGTTTCAACAATCGCATCAGGAATGATTGGACGCTTCAATATATTGTCCGCTTTGTTAATAAAAGTAGCTTTAGATGTCTTGAACAACATCGTTTCTAATCAATTCTTTGCGCAGAATTATTCAAAAAGCAAGTAGATCGATGCAGAACTCACGGCAGAGTGGTTCTACAGCAGCTTGAACAGGTTCGAGGAATTAAATTATTTCCCCAACCGCCAAAAAATCATCACCGACGTTTAATTCGGATTAATGCTTCAACTCATTGGTCCGGTTGAGCATAGATAACATACTGTTTCAGCGTGCTTTGGGGTCAGCCACTTATTCAAATTCTTTTCCAAATTCAGAACGGACATATTTTTGCAGCAAATCGTGTTACGTTTTTAGAGAAACACTACTATGGCTCAGTGATGAACTCTTGTAATAAGAAAAATCACTTTAATAAAGATTTTACAAACTGCTATGGCACGTACCTTTTTCACAATTTCATTTATTGCGAGAGAATTCTTGACGATGTTTGAAGAAAATTGAAAAAAAAGATGTTTGAAGAAAATTGAAGAAAAAGTCATTGGCAGTTTGACAGATGGCTAAGAGAATGAAGATGAATTTCGTCGATGATGCTTACTCAGGAAAGGTTCATTCATGCGCACATTCAGTTGTTGTATTTTTTGCACGATGAGTCTTTACTACTTGTAACCGAATATCTCTCCCATCTATGCTGGATTTCCTATTTATATGGGACAGATATGCGATTATCAGTTTAGCTGATATATAGGTGAACTATCTGAGATTTTTGTTCGCAGCAAATTTGAAATACCGAAAACCGGTATTTTCCGCCTCTAAACCGGTATTTTCGGTATCCAAAATTGGCCGGTAATACCGGTATTACCGGTTTCAGTACTACCGGTTAGACAACCCTACGCGCGTCTAACCGCACGGCTAAGGAGGGCACATTTTTCTTATATTTATGTGATAAAAATATGTTGATTTTTCTCAAAATTGAGCCCACAAAATATCGAAATAAAAAGTGGAACGGAACCCAATTATATTAAAATTGAGATGCATTGATGAAATTTCGGCGAAAAATCTTTATTTTTAAAATCATGTTTATTCAAGTGCATGTAGCATCGGCCAAAAGTCAACATCGCCAATCTCGATATAACTTCGATATAAACTAGTGGCGAACGATCTTTCAACCGATGGAGAAAGACAAAACGGAAAAAATAGGCAATAATCCGAACATAAAATAACCATTTTTCAGGTCATTGCTATGCATACTTGGTGACAGCCGTGTTACCGTTTGTTGCTGAAGATTTTCCTTTGGAAATTCATAAGAATTTTCGTTTTGCTTCAAAAATATTTACGATGGAAACTCAAAAGAAACTTTCGCTGAAATTCAGAAGGAATTCCTTAAAAATGTAGATAAATTTCAAGTTTCATTTTCAAGAAGAAAAATGCAAGAAATTAAGACGAACTTCTTAATAGGACAAACGAGGATTTTTTCCTGGAAATTTAGATAATCTTCCAATGGAAATAGAGAACATTTTTCCAAGCCACTCAGAAAAAAAAATCAAATAAAATTGGATGATTTATTCTGGTAGCTGGAAGGGGTCGCCGTGATTATAACCAACCTAAACTCTGCTTTCCTAAATGGAACGTCTAAAATTTCATAAAAAGAACATCCCTACTTCAGTCCCTCCCATTCCAGCTATGTTCATATTTTTTTTAATAATCATATTTTCTATTGATATAACAGTAATATATTCATTTGAATTCATGAATTTGGTATACAAGCCTTTAGTCAAATTTCAATATACAAAACCACCCCCTTTAACAGCGAACATCTAAATTAAAATTAAACAAATCGAAAAAGAAAATACTCTGGATAATCGAGTCTAAAATTCCGGATAATCGAACCCTGCATAATCAAGTCTCCGGATAATCGAGTCCGACCTGTACTTTCCATTTAATTCCACCACGTTTTGCAATCTTTGCAGACACGTATTTCGACCTCAACTGTGAGTCCATCTTCAGTGGCTCGTACCGAGGTCGAAATACGTATTAGCATTAGCATTGCGCAATTCGCACAAATTCGTAGATGGTACAAGCCAAGGCTATTGTATGAGAGTAGCATCACTTTCATCCGTTACCATAGATAATGATTTGGTCAATCACATCTCTAGGAGAAGCAATGCATTCTCCAATAGTGGAGATCTGTCCTGGCCACGTCCTTGCGAATGCTGAAGAAGGGGAAGGATGTTTAGTTGGACTCCTACTTAAGAAAGATGCAGAGAACTCTACGACCTCCAATTGTCACGGTAGATTTTGGGTTGTGGGAGGTTATAACAGTAGAATCGTTTTGGTAGAATGTAAAACACAGAAGGAACTAAGATAGAGATGCAAAGTAGGAAAGGGACGAGCCTGGAATTGATCCCACGACCTCCTGCTTATAAGGCAAAGAGTGGTAGCCACTAGACCACAGCTCGTCTGCTGTGGTCTGTGAGGTCGAAATACGTATCTGCAATCATTACAAAACGTGATGGAATAAATGGATAGTAATAAACTCGTATTATGACAGTTGAAGATTTCATTGAAAAGCTTCTTATTAGTTTTATCCCATACTAGTGCCACTCTAACTCGATATTACATATGTCGAAATCATATATAATATTAGTTTGCTCCCTATCTTAGCGTACCAAACATCAATTCACGTAAACAGCCATAAATAATTGTGATTCCCATGATGTAGTTTTTTTCAACATCGCTGACACTGAACTTTTCAATGCAGATGAAATGTATTCAGTTCATAAACACCAAATTGCTTTAACGGGGACGCTGCATTACACGCTATAACAGACACTATATTCACTTACTAAAGTCTGGCGGATAGAAGAGGACTAGTATTCGGCTAAAACACCATTATAATGTTGAAAAAATATGAACAAATTATAAAAGTGATCTATATTTTTCAAGGAGCTAGACACTTTCACATAAATCAAAAACAAGACTGACCCCCGTCAGAGAGTAGCAATAATTAACAAAATTGATTCCTATCAAGCTCTGAAGAGAATCCTATCCCCGGATCGAAAAGTCGGCAATAAGGTAAAAATGTCGATGCTGTTATCCGTGACTGAAGACCAATGCGAAAATAAGGCTACAAATTTCAAAGTCAAATTCAAAATTTAACTTCAACTAAATAACTCAAATCATCACTGATCCACCAGCCTACAGTGAAGTGACTATGCTGACACCCATCCTGAGGGTCCAGACACAACCGGCATGAAGCCTGAATGACTGACTGACTGACAACGCATCTCGTATCTCGTTCCTGGCAGAGAGTTATTGTGCAAATGTCTGCTTCTCTCCTCTGGATGGTCATTTCAGCGGGCAGTAAGATAAAGAAAGAAGTTATGGACATAAATATCCGCAAGAGGCGGATGAGGCTGAGGCACATACACGCGTGAAAAGAGACTGATCGTTTGTCGCTGATGAGGAATGTAAATAAAATAAATTAACACGTCAAATGTGAATATTATTGATTTATTGTCTTGTTTTCGAGGTTTATAGATGATGCGTTTGCATGTGGCCCTCGCGTTGCGGAGAAAATCTTCATCTACTTGTACGGGCAGGAGGATAAGACTACGTATGGAAAGTCAGCGCGGCGAGTCACCTTCGACGAGTTGTTCGCGCTGAGTCGCGCGACGACACGATTGAGGCCGCGCAGTGCTCCTCCCCTGTATCCCGAGTGTGGATTTCGTTTTATATTCGTATACATATTTTTTACGACCGTGACACTTGCAGTGCAGAGCCTGTCAATCAGGTGATTTGTGTTCGACAGTTTTGAGCTATCGTAGAATATAAATGGATACCGCTAATGAGATCGGTAGAAGTGGAAATCTACAGTTAAGTTTTATAAGTAGATTTACTATATTAGGAAGAATTGCATTTGCTAAGTTGCACAAACGCGGTTTTAAAAACATTCCTCTCTGATCCTAATATTTTCAGTTGTTTTTTTTTTAATTTTTTCTACAAAATACAATAAGGATCGTTACGGTTCTTGAAATTTCTCTGCCTTTCCTTAAATAATGTCGTAGTTTATGAACTGTCTCCTAGTTTTCAGTGGGACATAAATTGACGTTGAAACCAATATTACAACACGCTGATAAAAATTCATCATACTATTGTAATTTCGGACGCAACGTGATCGGCTTCCACTCCCGTTAATTCCATTATTCGTTTATACCATGGCCATCCATGCACGGAATCTGTTACCCGGCTTCCTTGGTGACTCTGTCTGATATAAGATTGAATGATTTACAGCTGTCAGCTTTCGTACGTCTCCTCGATCCACATGACGCTATATGTAGAATCGTATCACTCTTCCCAAGCAGTTTATTCGCGAGAACGAAGTGGCCTTTGCGTCTCACATCGCATCATCTGGAAGCACGATTGCCTCCTCCAGTTCTGATGTCGGTCCATTCGAGCTGTAGCAAAGAAACAGGCTGCTCCATCAAGATTTTGCCGCCGTCCGTCTCGGGAGATGAGGAATCTTTTATGAGAATTTTATATAATTCGCCCATAAATTACGCCTCCAATTCAGCAGCGCGGGTTGAAGGCGATAGATCACTGATTTCTCTAAATGGCACTTCGTGGTGAAAGGCGAATTGACCATCATCGTCGACGTCGAGTGAGGTCGACGTGCTCGGGGTAGGTCGTTTGGAATGAGGGGCCCAAACGAGAATTTCCATGCCTGCTCATTCGAGTGAGTGGTGGCCATAAATTATAAACATTGATGTCACACGCTGGAGCTCTGGTGTTGCTGCTCAACCTTTTCGCACAGTACTTCTTTCAATTGAAACGAATGTTCAATTATTTTTTCTTGTGACGACTGCGTGACGGTGCAGCAATACGTAACTTCGT